>NW_025106637.1:1463750-2927500 GCF_013123115.1 Colletes gigas | reverse complement strand
AAACTTTTTACATTGTACAGTGACTTCGCCTACAATGAATGTGGTATCGATTAACTATGAATCATAAAAAATTATTTGAAGAAACTCTAATTCGCCGCATATTTTAAAAATTCGTTTGCTGGCAGGATAATACATTATGTAGAAGAGTATTGTTATTGCTTTGGTTCTGTGATTTTGGAGGTACATATTTGTTAGCTTGTAAAAATGTTAAACTAAGGTATTAATCTTTTAATTCCTTTCTCCTCTCCCCTTTCATAGCACAGGGCCGTAACTGGGAAATGTTTATCTTTGTGCCAAACCTTGCTATGTGCGTACAGCTTAATAAATGTTCAGAGTGCAACGAAACTTATTCTCAAACAGAATTCTAAGTAAAATAAAAATGAAAAAAAAAAAAAAGAATGTAATTTCCAAAGCAGATAAATGATAAGAATACTTAATTTGAAAAAAAAAAAAAAAAGAATTTCTTGTTTTCTAATAATTTTCTATGTTTCATTTAAACTATTTATAGGCAAGTTTTGTATACTTTCCAGAATATTGATGACAATTATAATGAGTAATATAAAAATACCAGTTAATTTTTGTACAAAGAAAATATTACCTTATTTGTGTTGTTTTACTTTTCATGTGTCTTGGCTTTTGTTAAATATTAACGGTGAGAAAATGATAAGAAATATAAAATCATATTGTAGACGTTAATTCTACTTAAAAGATAACGCTAACATATTATCTTGGCACCATTTGTTAGTAACAAAAGCAATTGGAACATTTTATTTTACAGTTTAATTATAAGAACACTGATTATATAAGATTGAAATACAGGA
This sequence comes from Colletes gigas, assembly GCF_013123115.1. Taxonomy (NCBI): domain Eukaryota; kingdom Metazoa; phylum Arthropoda; class Insecta; order Hymenoptera; family Colletidae; genus Colletes; species Colletes gigas. The sequence continues at coordinate 2,926,679 of NW_025106637.1, read as the reverse complement.
TCTTCACACTTCTAAGTTTATTGGTATGCCAATTTTAACATGAACGAAAAGTTAATAGATGTTGGTTTGTTATATTTTCTGTATTAAATTTATACACACGAAACAATTAATAGTTTTAATAGTAAAGATTATTGTTAGTAAATACATTCTCGAGTCAAATTTATGGAAAACATTAAAAAAATATTAATTGTATTACAATCATACTATAATCATTATATTGTAAGACAAACATATAAATTCGATATATTTGTTCATAAAACTATTGATAACTATTAAGACACAATATGCACACGATACAGAAATCAATGTAACAGAGAAAATTTATATTAGGACATTATAGTATACTCTGAAAATATAACATTCCATGTTGCCTCAAGTACATTCTAGTCTTTACTAGAAGCTTTAAAATTTGTATTCCAAGTGAATCAGAAATAGTAATAAACTACGCGTTGTTATTAATATTCTGGAAATCATACTTCTATAGATTTTAGTTTTGTGTTCAACTTAAAAGAAAAAAAAAAAAGTATACATTGTTATGATGTTTAGGCACCTATTTACGGCACTGACTTTTCTTTTTAATATTACTGTTACATGAGATAACATACGATTTAGAATTATGCTTTGGCAAGTAATATAAGAGTTATCAGAAGTGTATGGTCTTTGAGCACACATTTAAGTGCCTCAAAATGTTGTGTATATTACAGGAGCTTGGCTTTAGATGTTATACAATTACATGTACCTATACATTATAGCAAAAAAAAACGCATATGATATATTTGTTACTGATATGCGTACAGAAATTGAAATAATGGATATTTAAAAAACCAATCTCCTGAACTATAAAACAATTACCAACATGTATAATTATACTTTACATTTATGATACTGCCTTTTAATTTTTTTTATATCTAAAACGATTAGTCACAATGTTGGATATACAGAAAAATTTATTATCAGCTGTAAATGCATTAAGATATTATTTGAGTTTAAATCGTGGTGCTGTAAACACTTTGCTTTAGTCTCAGTCTTGTAGCACAACTTACATTAATTGTATCTCGATGATACCTTTAAAATTTGATGTAACACGGTTGATTACATCAAGAAACAAGTATGATATATTTAATATACACACATAAATATCTTTTCATTGGTAAATTCACTCGTTCGAAACGTTAAACATAATATCTCTTAATTTGTATTTAACATAGAGTTGCCACATTTTTTGTTTTTTTTTTTTTTTTATTTTATTTTTTTCTTCCTAATGCAACTCTGTATTTGTTTAAAGGCTATGCACATGTACGATAATTTAAACGCATGTTAAGAATACAGTTTAAAAATATAGATCGTGTCAAACATAATAAGTGAACGAACAAATTTTTTCAGCAAGACATGATCACAAAGATATTATTCGCTCTATTGGATAAACATTAAATTCAATCAAACTTTATGATTAATCTTCCTATTATTAAGTCTATATCTATATCTTAAAATTTGCGTAATTCTTTTTTTTCAAACTATATATTTTCCATTATTTCAGTAAATATGGCAATAATACCTAAATGTAAATTTTCAATTACCTTAATTAATAATAAAGTCTGCTTTTTTGCACGTACATGAAAAAATTAAATTGTTTTAAAACGTGCACGGTATTTTCGTCCAAATAAGGTTGCGTCTAATTCTACGTGTATTCTTAATAAGATGAGAGTAGTCAAATGTAGAAATACTTTTTACTCAAACGGCACAGTAATTTGTCGATTAATTTTTTAGTTTATATATAATGCCAATTCACGAGAATTTACCGATAAAAAGATTCCTATAAATACGAAAAATACATATGTATTAAAAAAAAAATTGGATAAGCATTAATATTTCTCGATTATAGAATTTTAGAAAACGTAAACGATGTTAAAGTGATTTGTCTTACTTTATGCGTTATCCCATAAATTATGTATAGCTAATTATGTGTATGCTTTGAATATTTGTTTTAATTACTGCTACGAATTATATGTAAAAAATTTGAAAGTTGATTCCTCTCTATACATTGTCTTTACTAAATGTATGGAACTTAATGTAAGAAACGTTAAACTGTTGGTATATACCATATACCTGTACGATACAAAGTAAGAAACAGACACACCAATACCTTGGATCTTAATGATCATTTGTCTTGTCAAAAAATAATAATTAATGGTAACTAGTAGGAATATTTGAAACATTTATTTTGTAAAGTATAACGAACAAAACGTAACTCTTTAAGTGCATACGAAGAGTTGAGACAGTAGAACTTACACTGGCGATGTAATTAACTTACAGTATATAATGATTTCGTGTAAAAGTAGTTCCAATGGTCCAGGGTAAGGGTGGCATACTGGGATAAAATTGTGATTGGAATGTGTGGAAAAGGTATATTAGAACTCCGTTCTTTTTTAATAATCCCGTCACAAAATCGTGGCTGATAAACTTACGTTAACTCATTCATCAGAATAAACTGTGATTAGATTGAAGTCCAACAGAAATACAATGTATAATGTACTCCGTTTCATAGGCTACAGGCCTAGAAAGTCTGATTTTTTAACTACTATGAGAACTTGTGTATTATAATATGATCTACGACGTTTGTTTATTACTATGTAAAGTGACAAATTTCAAAATTAAACATTAATTACTGTTATTGGTTTTGCTTTTACTTTACAACTTTTAATCTCACATTAATGTTAACATAATTACAATTTTCGTTTGTTAGAAACTCTATAGATACGATTTAGATGGAACATGGCCTAGCATTTTGAATAAAATAGAGAAAACTGATGTATTCTGGAAAATATAATGGCAATTGATGAATCCGTATAGATGTGGGGCAAAAGCTATTTCTGCGTGTAATTTTATTCAGGACATAAAGAAACTGCCAATATCTTCAATACAAGAGACTGACAGTGTCTGTACACAAGATGCAAATTCAATTAAAATTATAACATCTCTTAAAAATTATTGAAATATACGAAGCTGGAAACAAAGACTTTGTGCGTTATAAAGAATCAAACTAAAATTATATATATTTAATATCGTTTATCAATCAAATGATTCGCAAATGTTAAACATTACCTTGCTACAACATTACTTTAAAATCGAACAAGTAGTAGTTACATACTTTCTAGTCAATCTTATGAACTTCGAAGATTGGTGAATACGTTATTTAGTGTACAATTCAATGTAAACAAATTATAAGGAATGAGTATTGCACATTGTTAACATTAATTATAGAACAAAGTTATGCAATTAATATTATTTTACGAAATATGACATCGATGATGTACAATCATGCTTTTTTGTCTTCCTTCATTGTCTTGCATTATAATATCTTTATTTAGTTAAAAGATATACTTTATATATAAAATAATAACGAACCGTTAATAAGTGTTAACATCAATTACCAAGCATTTTCATTTACATGTTTTATTTAAACAAATTTCTGTAGACTTGAGTCGGTTGCATAAGTCTAGTAGAAGTTGCTCATAGTGCTTTATAGAATATAAATAAAAAACTTAAATTATTTACGAACAAAAATTTTTAAATATGTACAAGTATAAGTTATTCCTCAAATCATCACGTATTTCAAGCATCAATTATATATTATTTCTATTTAAGCATTAGAAATTTTTGAAAATTTCATCTTTTATCACTTGTATACAATGGTAATAGCTCATTTTGTGTAATGATTTTCCCAACGGATTCGTACAAAGTTTCAAATGCACTACTATAGTTGTAACTACTACACTGACCATTATTACAGATGAGCATATGGTAAATTATAACTAAACATTAATGAAGTAACGTAATTAAAAATTTATTATTTGGGATATTTGTGCAGAAGAATAAGCCACTATTCAACGACGATAAATATAATTATGTATACTTATAAATTAATTTAGAAATCGAACATTCCTAATTAAAACATTATTTATAATTGTTCTGCGGTTTTCGTACGCAACATATGCGACGCACTAACGTCATGTCATGTACGTTCGATGGAAAATTATAATTTGTAAATATTTGTTTATCATAGTGGGCACTGGACTACAATGTCTTACCTAAATATTTCCGAAAATAAACAAAAAACTATGCTAATATGTTTCACGACGCACGTCGTGAACATTTACTTCGTCTTCTACATGGTAGAATTTTTGCGTCACAAAAATATTTATATAAAACAATGTTACAATTGTCATAGACTGTGTCATGTGTACTGGCATATTAACTCCTAATTTAAAATTTATTTATTTTGTTTGAAGAAAAAATACCGCAACAAATGTAATATTATTGTGTTCAAATGAAGAGATTTAACTATTTAAAACAAGTCATCTCACGCATGATGTTAAATGGAAAATTATATGCAAAAGAACGTTCTTGATTGAAATGATTTAGATGAAATCTTGCAAATGTAAACATACAGTACTGTTAAATGCAAGCGGTAATAATTATCTTTTGAACGTTACAACTTGTAATTATCAAATCTAATACACCAATTGATATCAGTCAGTTTATATGTAATCAACATTTAACGTTAACATTCAGTAACAGTTAGATGAGTTTAAAGCTGCCAGTCATGATGGTCATAAAGTCTGATATGTTCTGTACAATTCCAAGTAACAAATATACGCATGCAATACTTTTAAGTAATAAAATGCATAACTTATAATGTATATATAAAAAGCTCAGAATTCAAACGTAGGAACTACGTTGCATAAAAGATTGTGTCAAATGTGACATGAATTACCAACAAGAACGTTACATGCACGCTATATATTCCATCGTTATAAAACCAATATCTATATTCGGGTCCAAGGAAAACCACTTACAACGTTCCTGCCGTTGCTTATAAAAATACGATCACTTTATATAATTTAACCGGCTCCACTTAAATACTCATAATTTCGTGGTCTTTCGTTACATTAACAAATTTTTTTTTAAATAAAAAAAATCTCTGAGAGGGTGTAAAGAATTGTAGATTATTTAGTGACAATATCGAAAGCTACAACAAATTTTTTAATTAGTTAAGATAGCAATATCCGTTACTTTAGAAACAAAGTTAAGACATGAGAAATGGTCTTGTCGATTACAATGTTGCTCTTGTAATACCTGTAACGTGTCATATATCAGTTACATTGCGGACGAACTCGTTGTATGTTCAGTGCCTTTTGACATATGTATTTCTATGTATGTAAAAATCAATGAATGCTTTTGTATCTATCGATATGCCCCAATTTTCGCTGAAAGAAGTACGCACGATTTAAAATAATCTGTCAAAAAAGCTCTTGTATCCCCTACAGATTAAAACAGAGAATGTTAAACAATAAACTTGATCAAATGTTGGCTTATTGTTTGTAATTATAAATACATAGAGTAAACCAATATTGAATCAAGAGTATTTACATATACATACATACATACATACATACATATATACATACATACATATATACATATATATATATATATATATATATATAGCATTAGTGTGCTCGTTTTAAAGTGCATAACTTTTAAAGGTACACGCATATTTTTATAAATGTCGGTATTGATACGATGGTTTACTGTATGCAGGTTGAGTCCCATAAGACTGAAATTGCAAAAATTTCTATTATTTTCAATAATATGAAGAAAGTTTCAGATAAAGGTGTCTTATTATAAATAACACGTAATACGATAAAAATCATTTTTTCGTAAGATTACAGTTTCTCAGAATTTAGTCACTGAAATGCCTAAATGGAACATATATTTTTGTTATATCAATAGAAACGATATAATAAAACGAATTGAATTCGGAATTCAGTAACAGAAAGAGCAAACATGTTTTTCTCTCGTACGAAGTCATAGGCAAGCTAAACATTGCAACAAAGTTTATCGATTAATCGCATGTTTTACAAAAAAAAATGTTTTTTTGTTGCAATTCTTGGATTGCATACGGCCTTGATAGAGAGGGAAAGTATATAACAGGAAAATGGGTGCTCTACTCTCTCTCTTTGTCTATTCAACGTAATTTTAAATGTGTTCAGTTTATAAAGTTTCTATCAATATGATATCATACATTGTTACGATTGAGCTGATCTTATTATTGCACTTTTCAAACTTTGGAAAACTGTGGGTTCCATTAACAAAAGATTAAGTGATTATGTCTTGAAAATTGTTAACAAGAAAATGTAATTTCTATCTTCGAATTATATATCTTTTCAAACTTTTTTTCGTATCACGACAAACAATAAAACTATTTACAATTTCAGTCACAAATGGCTCATTATGTATATACATGTATATATGTGTGTATATGTATGTATACATTTATATACATATACACACATATACAATATGTATAAAAAATACGTAAGAACGATATGCGATTTGAGACAAATGATATATACATACATAGTTGTATCCTATAAAAATATGGAAAGAAAAAAAGACACAAAGCTATATGTATTAGCTATACATATTAATTTGTGGTACAGTGATAAGTCGTAATTCAATTACACGCATACTTTTACGTCTGATGTGTGAACATTTTCGATGTATCTGTAATCATATATTTGTATATACAGGTTCGTTTGTTGCGTCCATTATGTGGTTAGAGACTACTTTGTACATAATATAAATACACAATGAATGAATGAATAAATAAATAAATATATATATATAAGTGTACCACCGCTTACAAATCAATATCTATCATTCCTTTATCATTCGATAATATAATAGTTTAACAATTAATACACAAAGAATATAAATTTATCAATTGTTTACAAGATTCATGATTCATTGGTATTACATTATATTTTTCATAAATATATACTATAATTAGTGTCATTTCGCATTTTTATTCGTCATTAAAATCGAATAAAGTAGAACAAAATAACAGAATTAAAAAAACAGTAACATATTGTACAATAATTTAGATTTTTCATTTTATGCAATACTTTCAATTTAGTTACAAAGTACATTAAAATCGGTAACAAAAAAAAATATGGATGTTTATTAGTGACAGAATAAAATGAGGGGGAATATGCTATTGAATCAGAATCAGATTGACTGGAATGAAGCCAATAGCCTTCATAGTTTAAATAATTTTGATTTTAAAAGTACAGGGTGATATTTTACACACACGTGATTCATTGTCACCTACGTAAAGAATTATTTATCGTTAATTCAGTCATCGATCAACGAAATTTATTGTAGACCGTGTTCTACACGGTCCAATGATTAAAAAGTATATAAACATAACCTATGATAATGAACGATACGTTAGATTGATAGGATTACAAGTTGTCTATAATTGAAGAAAAAATAAGTAAATACTACCAATAGTCGTGATAAAAACACGGTATACAATTATAATACTTTGGAAACAAAACTGATCGTCGTAGAATCTATTTAAAATAAATTTGCCCTTATCACTGTAAATGTCTTTTCTCCTTTTGACAGTACTTGCAGTTTACAAAAACTGATTATTCTTTTTAAAACAGATCCTAGAATGAAATATTCCACGTCGCCACGGGTAAGTAGGCGTAACTCTAGTGCCCCATCTGAATTAGGTTCAAATTTACCGATGCCAGTAACTTACAGGTAAGAAATTATGCATTGGTTTGTAACATTATCATAACAACTTCTAACAAAATCAATGTATTTTAGGCAAGATTGTATGGGGGCTGCAACAAAGTGTTACAAATACTTGAGGAAACTATTAAAATTTGAACAAATGGATTTTGAATTTGCCTTGTGGCAGATGATTTTTTTATTCATATCACCACAGAAAGTATACAGAAATTTTCAAAGTAGAAAACGTATGTTATTCTCTCTATAATGATAAAATTTCTAACATAAAAAATCAGCAGTTAATGTTTTATTTTTAGAAACAAAATCACAATTTGCAAGAGACGATCCTGCATTTTTGGTATTACTAATGTGTTGTATATGTATATCTTCTATTGGTTTTACTATAGTCCTGGGATTAGGATTTTTCCAATTTATAAAACTACTGTTTTATATGATATTTATTGATTACCTTGCAGCTGGTCTGATAGTAGCTACAATATTTTGGTAAACTTTATAGGACATTACTATAAATAACATAACTATAAACAACATAAAATGTATTAATAAAGTAATAAAATTTCTTTTATTTGCAGGTTTATAACAAATCGTTATTTAAGATTCGATAAAACTCAAAATGTAGAGTGGGGCTATGCATTTGACATTCATTTGAACGCATTCTTTCCACCTTTAATTATACTTCATATTGTTCAACTTTTTTTGTACAGTGAGTCACTATTTTTTGTTACTATTAATGTATACTAAAAGAAATGTATTATTTGCTCATTTTGAAAACTAATTGTTTCCAGGTTTTATAAATTATGATACATTTTCATCGCGATTAATTGGAAACACAATATGGTTAATAGCTGTTGTTTATTATATTAATATTACATTTTTGGGTTATACAAGTGAGTGTAAATATAATTTTTTATTGTACAGAATAAGAATTACTAAATCATTCGTATTTATTTTAGGTATTGAAATACTTCATAAGACACATGTAATATTATCAGCATTACCAATAATATTACTGATATATATTATGACATTATGCGCAGGTATTAATATTAGTCATTTAGTTATGGAATTCTACCATTATCGAGTTGTCTAAATAAAGACTGTTATTTTACCATGAAGGTTTAAATAATTAAATGGGTTCTAATTTACATTTTCATATACATTTTTATGTATTAAATTTTAGTAAATTATAGCCGTTACTGTGTATATAAACATTCGGTATAAGTGTACTCGTATATTGTTTTATCAAACGTTAAAAGTACTTCAGTCATTAGAAAAGGAAACTTATAAGAGGAGTTCTTGTAGAAACATTTTTTATTGGTTACAAATTTCTGGTAACAAAGTTTTATAACTACATTTTATTAGAATTATTTAAATACACACATTTTTAAATCATTTTTGTGTATTGTCTTCAACTAATTTTATAGGAACACAACACTTTATATTAGTTGCAAATAATATCATTCTTCCGAGTCATGGACTTTCCGAGTATAAAATAATGTACACTATTGTATAAATTCTTTGTATGAACATTGTACATAACACTTTTTCATTGTTAATTATTTTTTTAAATACTCCACTCTAAAAATGATTTCTATTTAGTATATATAATATAAATATAATAAAGTACATTGTGAAAATATCTTAAGTAATATAAATATGTTCTTAAGCTGTTGAATATTTATAAAGACAGATGAATGATTCTGTGTAGTGTATGTGATGAACACCTATAAAAGATTCGTAAACATAATAATTAATAAGTAATACAACGGATTCTTTGCAGTATAATAATCATTATATACACTTTAATGTCGAAAGAATTAAAAGTTTCTAAAAATTATAAAATTTTTAAATTTCTATTTCATATATTAATATTACCGATTGTTATAGCAGTTTGGGTTGTTGCTTTAAAGTTGAAATATCTAGAATCTTACTAGGACAAGTCGTTCTAGGTGTTTGACTAAATGGATAACGTTGTGTTGCGGGACTATTTTTTGAATTAGCAAATTTCAAATCAACCTTCGGAGACGCTTCAACGTGAACTTTGCTATTATCTGTAAAACGAAAAATGTAGTTCCTTCATACCTCTATGATATTTTACAAATATTAGTTTAAAAATATGTTGCATATATTGCATAAAAATTACTTTAGTTTATTCTTTTACCTTCTGTTTGAACAGTATTCTTTCCTGGAAGTAATTGATATCTTTCTAAATAACGCATTGTAGCAAAAGACATGTTTGTGCCTTGTACATTGCTGACCATAAGATGTTTTACAGATGCTGAACCCTGCCTTTGTACCGCTAATTCAGCAAGTTGTTCATCGGACAAATACTTTAAAGCTAATGCCTTCATATGCATACTTGTATTTGTTTCGTTTACAGCACTTGTGTGTGTCATATTTGCTTGATAATCCAAACGTGGGTAGAATGATAAGTCAAATGCCATCCTTCCAAACAAATTAACAAACTTATTCGATAAATACAATATAAACTTAATATAGACAATATAATATATTTATGAATTCAAAACATACTTATTGCTATTGTTTACTTCTTTGTGTTCTGGATTTTCGCTTAAACTAATCCCAAGTTTCTTAAGTTGTTCTAATGTAGCAACTTTCACAGTATCTAGTACTCTATTTTCACTCTCATCTTTTTCATTCTGATTTACTTTCTTTTGATCTTGTTGCTGATCGTCTATAACGCTAGAATTTTGTAATAACTGATTTACTTGTCCAAGAACATTATTATAAAAAGTCCAACCCACTTTGGAACTACGTTTAACTTTCTCACTATCATCATCACTAGAATACTCCTGCATTTCAACATGAATACTGGGTTCTGGAGTAGGGGGTGGCCTTTCATTTATTCTTAAATCACCACCATTTAAAATCATACTGTCTTCGATGCAACTCGCTCGTTTAGCGACATTAGTCTGCCCTTCTTTTCGATAATCCTTATAATAATCAGTTGAGCTATTTACAGAATTATTAGTTTTTACAGAACCATTAATTTTTTGCATATTTAACTTTGTACATTGATCTATATTAGTAGGAATATTTGTTTTTCCAAGAACATGATTGCTATTTCCAAGATTGCTGTATTCTGGAGAGTTTTTTCGTATCAATGGTGTTTTTACAATTTCGTAACTCGTTCCTTTTGTATTAATTTTTTCTAAATACTTTTGCACAGCCTCGGTCTGATTTGATTTTGTAATTGTGTCTTTGCATAATTTGGGAGACATAGATCTACGAATATCCGTTTCCTTTCGAATATCTATATGAGGTTGTTTTTCTAAATCTTTCAAGGAAACACTTGCATTTAAATTACTACTTTGTTGTTGACTAGATGACATATAACTCTCAGAGTCCTCAACTATGTTTTCCAATTGTGCACTAGGCATTCTAGTAAAGGAATTTTTATATCTTCTCAAAGATTCACTACCATCATGGAGACCAACATTGTTGCACATTTTTAAATTAGCTTTTTCTTGTTGGCTATCTTTTCTCTCATAATCATCAATGTCCACTGTAAAAGGACTATTTTGTACAGTGAATTCAAAGCTTGTCATTACTCCAATGGAAACTTTTTGTTCCATAAAAGTCTTTCTTGATTGTGCTTCTGTTAATATTAATTCAGCCTGGTTTACGCTTTCACTCTCATTACAATTTTCTTTTTCTTTATCTTTAGATGGTTCACATTGATATGCATGTTTCTTTACATTCTGTGGTGCTTCAATGTAATTGGAAGCACTTACAGAATTGTCATTAGAATGTACAAACAACTGATCACTCTGTTGCTGTAATTGAGATGAACAAAAATAATTTTTCCTTTCCTTAAAATTTTCTTCTTGCATTTTCAATAATCTATCAACTTGTGTCTGCAAAGATTTAATTTGCTCATTTTGACTATTTATAATTTGTAATAAATTCTTGACAGTTTCTTGACTATCTGTGTTGTGAGTAGAACATGGATGAAGTTGTGGAAAAGTATATGCATTTCTATTAAAGCAAGGATACTGATGTCCTAAGTAATGTGGTAACTGAATGTCATTTCTCTTCAAAGTATTTGGATTAATAGTTAAATTTTGTACAGTTGGTCCATCAACTGAATCATTAAATTGTACTTTTTGTTGTTCAGAATTATGAGTTACTAATTTCCTTTCATACAATAATGGAGAATATTCCTTCTCATTGACATCATAATTATCAATATTTATGCATGCTTTAACACCATGTGGCACAGCAGAAACAGGGTCAATTTGTCTCATTGTGTTACTAGACTGAGTTTTCATATTCTGATATTCTTCTGTGTATGGTGCATTATCTTTGCACATTTCATAGGAATGCATGCATGATTTATCATCATTTCTCCTATGTGTTTGTACTTTATACTTTGGACTCATATAACAGTCTTTCTTCAAAATATAATTTCTCCCTTTAGATTCTTTTGAAACATCCTGTGGGTGATAAGGTTCTGAAGTATAACTTTGATTACAATGCATTTTCTGAGGAGTAGCATGATCATTAATCTTAGAAATTGGTGGTCTCCTTGAATAATTCTGTTCCTTCCATGCTGCATATGATCCATTGCTACTTAAAGGTGATGAAACATTCTTATGCATTAAACCTTTTGGTTCAACAGGTGGTGAATGAAAACCCTTGTAATCTGTAGTCCTACGATTTAAGGGTTTATCAAATACTAAAGAAACCTCAGGAACTGATGGTACTGTAAAGCACTAAAATTATAAACATTAAAATATATTATTTTTGTAATGTAACTACTCTCTTTACTAAAATACAATTGTTTTGAACATGAAATATTGAAATATGCGAACAAAAAATTAATATTTTTACTTTTATTTAAGTAATACTGTAAAAGGTCAGAATTTTTTAAAAATCATCTAAAAACACAACAAATTAAAAACTTTGATATTTTGTAACGAAGTATGTTATTATTATACGTTTTGTTTAAAAGAAAAAACTTACATCCAGCTTAGCAGCAGGCTTTGGGGTAATTCTTGGTTCGAATTCATCTTCGTCATTACAAGTTCGATACATATTTTAAGTTAAATTAAAGTTTGAAGTATAGAATTGCTTTATGCGTTCAACAATAATACATATTATTCAATTTATAAGTACAAAGATTCTATACACACAGAAGTTTTCTAAATTCATAATACTTTACTACACGTTTTTCAACATCAATTATTTTTAACGATAATTTTCAGTTTTCGTTTCACTGGAAACTAATTTCAAACAAATTTATATAGTTGACAATGTTGACATGACATATACCTTATTCGAAATAAAACTGTGGCCAACTTAACGAAACAAATTCTAGTAAATTCATCATGTGTTATTCTAAATAGGTATTTTGAATTTGGAATAAATCCAAAAGAATTATTATTTCTCAGAATTTTACTAAATAAAATAGCAAGCAGATTACAATGTATTCAAACAAAGTAGCCCAGTAGTATTACAAGTATTATTACTGAATTTTACTGTCTCGAATTTATTCTAATTGCAGATTTTATCATATCCCATCATTGTTTACTGCATTATTTAGAATATATGTTACTACATAGTCGTATTATATAACATATGTATAATTTTCTATTTACATGTTATAAATATGCATTGTATTATAAATGTTTGTTAAAGTGCTTCTCAAGCGAATATATACTTAATTTTGTACAACTTAATTTGTTAACTAACAAACGCAAACAAAAGCAAAGCTTGTGTTGGGACCATGGTCGGGGCATTAATTCTAAATTCATTTAAAACATAAATGAAGGTCAGCCGCTGTAATTGTTATCATTTTTTGAGAAAGCTATTCTCTTCTTTCAATACTCCCTCTCGTGTCTGTTTTACCAGGTGAGAATTAATTGGATATGCATGTATCAGTATGTATAGAATGATATATTGCACGGTGCACCACATTGGCGGATAACTGAAATTTTACTACATACATATTAGGCAAGGTATTAGCAAGCCCTTGATAAAGCATTGTACCTTATTATCATTGTTTTTTTTAGAAATAGTCTGGTTTAACGGATATTATATGGATATGTATTGAGTTCATTAGTGTTTGTGGTGTGGTATTTTAAATCTATGTCAGAGTTGTTTGACCTGTAATATCTTACAATTCAGATATCGTCGATTCTTAAATTTATATCCAATATGCGCTGTAGTTGGGTGAAATTTTATTTATCGTAGATAATGTTCATACTGGTCAATGCCAAATTATACAACAGTACTCTAATGTAGAAAATTAATATTCGGACATATGTCTTATACGCGATATGTAATTGTGATATTTTAATAAATCGTGATGTTCATTCATTAATATTCAAATTCATAACATAAAAGTATGAATTTATAAAATATTCGTGTATATCAAAAGTGCACAAGTTTCTCGCTACTTGTGTTCGTCAGATATTTCGAGACATAGCTACTTCGATTCATTAAAACCCGATCAATGTATGAAGATATTTTATCATTTTAAGTTTCTGTCATTAATTATCAATATTGAATGAATAATCAGTAAATATCTATATTAACGTCAATATTTCATGTTTCTTTTAGGTTATGATGATCATGATACTATACTACACTATGCCTTAGATAAACCTTTTATTATTAATCTCCATTAATTGAAGTATTCTACAAAAAGGCAGAAGGAAGATTTTATAATGTTTGTATTTTATACAAAGTGTATGATATTGGTAAAGAAAAATTTGCATCTTAAAGAAGTATAGCTATTAACAAGGTATGTGTTAAGAATTAGTAAAGAAAGGTAGAAGTTGATTGATTACATTTTTTATATTTAATTGTATAATTTTAATAAATTCTAGATTTAGCTTATCCTTTGTTATGGTGGCTGTGCAATTGTTTATTCATTGGAATTTAATTAATTGATACCAAAATTTGTGTGTCTCTTTTCCATGAAAGTATTACTAATGAAGTATTTGTAAGAGTACACAATAAAGGATGGCAATAATTAATTCCTGTGCTTTTATCCTTTCTATTTGATGGTTATTATGATGGTAAATATACATTGCTTGGCTATATATTGGACAAATAAAATTAGAAGAGATTCTAATAATTGGGCCAAGCTATATATTCGTTCTAAGCAAAAAATAGAAAAAAAATCAGAAGATAGTATAGGTTTCAATTATCTGTATTATTCTATAATACAATCCTTTTTTATATTACACTCAGGACAAAGCTATAATCTGGTCCATTTATTAGAACCACCCTTTATACATTTATTAAGAAATAAATATGATTAATTTTTACAATTTTAGGATGTATCATGACATCATTCTTCAGGAATTGTAAATAATTAAACTATAAATATATTGGAAGCAAAATACGAAGTAGAAAGATGGATAGTTCAGAATATGAGACTGTACGAAATATGACACTGTTATTCTTTTTTGAACTTCTTGTGGAGAAAGGTGGGCCACGTACGCTCCACGATTTAAGCTGCCAATTTGGAGCTAAAGGTTTTACAAAAGAAATGCGACAAATAGCTGGTGGTTCTCAAAGTGGCCTTAAAAAATTTTTAGCTCAATATCCGATGCTTTTCGTTATTAATGGTGATTATGTATCTGTGAATACATTTCAACAAGTTGTAGAAGAAGAAAATGGATGTAAATTAAGTGGTAAACGTGATTATGCACGAGAGGCTGTAGAATATTTTACAAATAAGTTACTGCAATACGGCGTAGGTACAGAAGTACCAATTAAAAGCCTTTTGGGACATAGATCTCAGGCCTCTCCGGAAGTTAGACACATTTCTGGCCAACACTACAAAGAATTTAGAGATTTTCTTTTAAAGTATCCTGACGCTTTTGTGGTTACTGAAGACAATGTAATATTAAAGCAATACGAAGGCATGAAACCAGAGCCCATGTTAAAATTAGAACCTGATATACCTATAGATCCAGATGTTACAGCAAAATTATTAGATTTTCTTTGCGATTGTATTGAGCAAAAGGGTCCAATTCTTATAGACCAACTGTTCAACATAGTTAACGATAAATTTTGTTATGAAAATTGGACCTCCATATTTAAGACACCCCAGGATTTATGTACATTTGTCAAAATATTCCCCGACGCGTTTCACGTTCAAAGCAATTTGGTAACACTAATTGGAAGGCCGAAATCTTCTACGGTAGAGGGGAAGACAAAAACAAAACTTGCGAATTCCGTAAGAAATCAAAATAGTACTGCGAGTCAAACCATTGCAAGTCTACCTGTTCAGTCGAATAAATGTGAATCAAGTAATACTCAAACATCACAGCCAACAACTAATTCAGAATGTATTAGTACTAATGTAATTAATCAAGTTAATTCTGTACAGAGTTCTTATTCTCAAGTGAACGAAAGCAACAACAACTCTCCTCCAGTGAGCTTACAGCAGCAAACCTTAAAGCAAAGAATAAACACACTTGTAATGAAGACTTTGGCAGATAATACGGAGAAAGATCGTAGTTTACAAATTGTGCAAATGGGAGATGCATGGAAATTGAAAGTACTACAACAAACTAGAGTGATCGTAAATCCAAGGGAAAGTCTTCAAATTATTGAGGATATAATAAATCCTCGTAAGCCGCCTCCCGACGGCAAAATTGCTGTTTCATTTGATTGCGAAGGCATAAATTTAGGAGTTAAAGGACAACTAACGCTCATACAAATTGGTACTATGTTTGGACAAGCATATGTATTTGACCTATTCACGTGCCCCAATCTTGTTCAAGCTGGAGGACTTCAAAAACTTATAGAGCATAAAAATGTTATTAAAGTAAGGAATGATAATGCTGAATATTTATTTCGTACTTCGTTTAGCTTTTATATATTACATATATAATTTCAGGTAATTCATGATTGTAGAAACGACAGTGTCAATTTGTATAGACAGTTCAAGATTATGTTAAACAATGTTTTTGATACACAGGTATTTGATTTGGAATTGTTAAATATTTTTCAAATATAATTTAGACTATAAAATAACAAAAATATGCATTATTAGAAGAACAAACTATGTTTACATTTATAGGCAGCTCATGCTGTGCTTCAGTTTCAAGAAACTGGTAAACCTGTATATAAAGTTAAGAATGTTAATCTGAATATACTATGTGATCAATATGGTGCTCCGTGTAATCCATTAAAGGAACAATTAAAAAATATCTATCGTAATAATCAAAGGTACTGGTGTCGGCGTCCATTAACACGAGACATGCTCATTTATGCTTGCAGCGACGTTCTGTGCCTTGTTCCACAAATATATGTTTCTATGGCTAAGTATGATTTACTTATATACTATATACCGAATAAGTTTATTGATAAGTTATTGAATGAGTTTATAAATTTTCGTACTCGGGTCGCGAGAACCTATAGTCATCTTATAATTATTTCTCGTTTGCTTTTAATGCCATTAGACTTATAAAACCGGAAGTACAAGCTCTGTTTGCCGAGTTGTGCGAAGAGCAAATTCAAATGCACATTAAACCTGCAGAAGTGAAAACACGTAAGAAGCAACGGAAAGTGGAAACGGAGGTTGCAGATTTGAAGAAGAGAATGGAAGAGACGACTACTAAAAATATCGTGCTAAGTAATCGTGAAATACGTCTTTTGCGTTACTTGGATCTTACTGAGGATGAAAAGGAGAAGTTGAAAGGTAGTTACAAAGTTGCAAGGAAATTGGAAAAGCTGGAGAACATGGGTCAAGATAAAGGAGACAGCAGCGACGACGATGACGACGATAAAGTTGACGACACAGAATACCATAGCATGGAAAGTTATACTTCGGAAAATTCACATTCTGGTACATCCATTTACAATTAATAATCCTCTCTGAAAAATGCTTCCTGTAATATTTTATTCTTATTAGGGGCTGGGGGTTTTTTTACTTAGATGAATTTTTTGAGAAGTTTTAGAAACATTGACTTAAAAATATTTAATGTTTGTGCTTCTAGGTGGTATACTGTCACCAAGAAACTCTGACACCCCTAGCCTCACAGAATCAATGCAAATGGTCGATGAGATACTTTCCGATGAACGGATGGACCGATTTGAGAAAATTGAAAAATTGGAAGCAATTCTTTCGGCTGTTACCGGCACTGCGACCGATCAATTTTCTTCAAGTAGTGTGGACGCATCTCCAACAAAATGTGCGTGCTCGTGTCGAGATATAAAGAGTCCACGAACGGTTCGTAAAATCGGAAATAGCGTGGCTTGCCAAACGTATAGTACTGGTGATATAGTAATTACCAAAATATTTCTCTCGGAGGAAGAAAAAGAACAAATAGATTTAATGAATTCGCCAAAAAAGTAGATGTCATACCTGCTGTGCAAGTGGTAGAAACGAAGTTGCCATTACTACATTTTTTTATGAAAAGACGAGTGGGCGACGGAAAAAAAAAAAAAGAAGTAGTTAAAAATTGATCTATTTTATGTAATTTGACAAAAAAATGTAATATTTAATTACAACAATCAACTAAACTTTAACTCTAGATACGTATATTTTTCCAAATCTGATGCTATAGTAATCAGAATTTAGGAAGAATCTGCTTCTTATAAAAAAAAAATGCAGTATTGTAAAATGTTTACTTTTTAATAGAAGATTACCTTTCTTTACAAGGGTATAAGAAAGAATTAATCAATTACATAGTAATATGCAGTTACAAAACAATATTTCATTACTAACAAGAATAATTGACGAATTAAATTTCTTCGAGTAATCTATGTTACTACTCAGGATTAAAACACTAATATTGTTCTGTAAGACAGTATAAATGATGAAATATTCTGACGTTAGTTTTAAAAAAAGTTTTATTACTTTTTAGTGCAATTTCGTTAACAAAATTGCGTTATACGCAAGAAAATTTTTGTTCTTTACATAAAGTGCTGCATTAAAATCACTGTTTTATATAATACACACTTATGTAAATTTATACGAAAACACATTTTATTTAATTAAAAAATATTTTTGATAAGGTTTCTTATAGTCATATTTGTGCCAATTTCTAATATGATGTATCATGTGCAATTACTAAAGTACTTAAAAATTTTTGAATATTTTTTTATTTATTTTGACAATAAATAACGAGTGCAAGCTGCTTGTTATTGGTGAAATCAATTTTAAAGATGACTATATATGTATGCATTATAGTGTATTTCTCAAAAAAATAAGCACAGGCGAATGTGTTCATATTACAATACAGCTGTTTTTAATGCAATACTTTTCAAGGCTATAATGTAATGCGTCCGTTTAAATTTGTATTCAATCATTGTATAGTTTTCAATTTCAAACGTTATTTTGAAATTTTACTATATTTTTCTTTCTGTTGAATGGAAAAATATATGAAAATTGTTATTTATAAAAATGCTTGATCAAGAAAGTTACAGAATACACATCAATGAAGTTTTTATCTTTGAAATACTTAGGTGATAATTATTTTAATAATCCTTTTACATCGTTTTCTTTTTCTTTATAAACAATCCTTCGTAAATAGAAAACTATATAAATTTTTCAATGCAGTTTATGACTATAGTACACCTTAAACTGTATTGTTATTGCAAAATAATTATATACAATACATTTTTTGTTTTGTAACCTACAGTACGTTTTTTTCAAACAGAAATAGTCTGTTGATATTATTTAATATTCATTACAAACGCATACAGGTATATTTTCTCTTAGTCTCTTTTAAAAATAACACTGGTCAATACTATGTTAAACTATAAATTAGAGTCAAGTGCCTTGTTTGTACTAATGCATTTAAGTCGTTTTAATTTAAAGCATGCATTAATTTAACAAAAAAAAATGACAAAACTATTTTATCAACAATAGTAGAGAATGTTGTTATTAACAATAATTAATTTATTGCATAAAAAAAAAAAAACATTGAAAGATGTGCATAATAAATATTTTGTGAAATTAGCTACTTTCATTACATGAGATCTATACATAAACTATGTCAATAAATATTCCCTGTATCCTGTCCTTCATATCCTAAAAAAAATAAAAGGTTTTACTTGTTCTGGTCGATAGTTTTTCATTGAATTTTTATATTTTTTATTCTCGCGAAATTACCGCTGTACACAACGTTGTTTATAACGTGTTTTTGTACTGTTTACCGTAAAACATCTTATATAATTTAAACGAGATAACATTTGACTTGCAAGACCCCCGCAAGTTGCGAGATAATTTTAATTTTATGCGCATACATTCGCGAAACGCATGTATAGCGCGCTCCATAAGTAATAAATGGTACTATAGCCGTTCACACACACGTTTGCATGCTCAGCATGGGGCAATGTGTGAACTATAATTGGAATGGAGATTACTTTAGAGTCGAACACTTGTTGAGTCCGGCTTTTACAAGTCGCGTGCGAATCGTGATATTGGTTAATACGACCACTGATTTCGTACAAAGTTATTTCGATTCCCAGAACAGTATCGTTTTTTAAAGAATAGCACAATGTCCGCAGGAAATTTAGGTAAATTATATTTATATTTATTAGACAAAATCTATATAGAAATCGATATTGAATTGTTTAATATCGTAAAGATATTTTGTTCATAATTGTTTTCTTCGTATAATTTATAAGTTTTACGGACGATTTACATTAAAACTTTACATTATTTCAGCACTTTTGAGCGTGTCTGATAAGACGAATCTGTTACCATTTGCTAGAAAATTACACGAGTTAGGCTTGATCTTAGTTGCATCTGGTGGAACAGCAAACTCTTTGAGGAATGCTGGGCTTCCAGTAAAAGATGTTTCCAATATTACTGGTGCACCTGAGATGCTTAATGGGCGTGTAAAAACTCTTCATCCTGCTGTACATGCTGGTAAACAATAAGTGTATTTAAATAGATTACTGGCTTTTGTTCATGTTATAAATATTATACAATACATTACTTTATATTGCAGGTATATTAGCCAGACTTACAAAGCCTGATCTAGAGGATCTTTCTAAACAAGATTATGAACTCATTCGACTTGTAGTGTGCAATTTATATCCATTTGTAAATACAATTTCAAAACCAGATGTGTTAATGGAGGATGCTGTTGAAAATATTGATATTGGTGGAGTAACTTTATTAAGAGCTGCAGCTAAGAATCATAGCAGGGTAACTGTTGTTTGTGATCCTAGTGATTATGATAAAGTTGGAAAAGAGATGGAGTTATCCGTTGATAAAGATACTTCTTTGGAAACTAGGTATATTGTTCATTGAAATCAAATTTGAAAAGTAAATGTTCCAAGTTCTGTCCAATTGGCTTTAACATTGTTCTTGTTATTTTTTAGACAAGTATTAGCACTCAAAGCATTTACTCATACAGCTGAATATGATAATGCTATCTCAGACTATTTTCGTAAACAATATAGTGCCGGTGTTTCTCAGCTGACATTGCGATATGGAATGAATCCACATCAAAGACCGGCCCAAATTTTTACCACTTTGGAAAAGTTACCTCTGACCGTATTGAATGGTTCACCAGGTTTCATTAATCTTTGTGATGCATTAAATGGGTATCAATTGGTGAAGGAATTGGAAGCAGCTTTAAATTTGCCAGCTGCAACATCCTTCAAACATGTCAGTCCAGCTGGTGCAGCAGTTGGTGTACCATTAGATACCGTACAAGCAAAATTATGTCAAGTAGATGACTTGCTGAGTCAACTTACACCATTAGCAACTGCTTATGCTCGCGCGCGAGGAGCAGACAGAATGTCAAGTTTCGGGGATTTTGTAGCATTGTCTGCTCCATGCGATGCTGTTACAGCTAAGATCATATCTAGGTAATAAAAAATTGATACAATTTCTTGGATATCAAAAAATGAATTATATTTATCATAGTAATCTGAATATACACATAATTTCAGAGAGGTCTCCGATGGTATTATTGCACCAGGTTACTCAGAAGTTGCACTTCAAATTTTGAAGAAAAAAAAGAATGGTGCATATTGTATCCTTCAGATTGATCCCACTTATGTACCGTCGCCGATGGAACGCAAAGTTTTGTTTGGTTTGACTATGGAGCAAAAGCGTAATGATGCAGTTATTAATAAGGATACGTTCGCCAATATTGTTACAAAAGATTCGACAGTTATCTCTGACTCTGCTATGAGAGATTTGATTGTAGCTACTATAGCAGTAAAATACACACAAAGCAATTCAGTATGCTATGCAAAAGACGGGCAAGTGATTGGAATCGGTGCGGGGCAACAATCAAGGATTCATTGTACAAGACTTGCTGGCGATAAAGCTGACAATTGGTACATTATGTTTCATAATTTACATACAATGGTAAATGTTGTAACTTGTTCTTGAAATTTACTATTGAACATATTTTAGGTGGCTCCGTCAACATCCGAAAGTTACTAGTATGAAGTTTAAAAAGGGTGTAAAGAGAGCGGAAATCTCAAATGCAATCGATAATTATGTAAACGGATCCATAGGCAAAGACATGGATGAGTCTGCGTGGGCTGCCATGTACGAAGAAGTTCCACAAAAACTCTCCGAAAACGATAGATCGGAATGGATCAAAAAGGCGGATAACGTTGTTGTAAGCAGTGATGCTTTCTTTCCGTTCAGAGATAATGTGGATAGAGCCAGACTGGTATGTAGTTACTTTTATATTACTTCTTTTTTATAAGACATCATGTAAAAATGTTATTTAATTACAGAGTGGTGTTAAATATATTACTAGTCCTTCCGGTTCTACAAATGACGAGGCGGTGATACAAGCCTGTGATGAGCATGAAGTTGTGTTAGTTCACACTAATCTACGATTGTTCCATCATTGAATGAGGAAAGAGTATGATTTGTCAAACAACATTAATTGGATCCTTGTTTTATGATCTTCCAATCACCTATTAAAATATAAACTACAAAACATAAACACACATTTTTATGTAAAATATTGAGAATTTATTTTTTAAATATAGATTTGTACATTTAAATGCATGTTAATCCATTTGAATTTCGCGGTAAATCTGTTACTAGGACGCCATGACAGATAACAGATTTTTACCGCCATCGGGCACCTATCGCCAATTGGCATGCACATTTACAATTATTTTACAATTCATTAAGTAACAATTCATTTTAAGAAAGGCACAATTAATTTTAACTAATTTTATTTTAAAGAAATGAAGAATATAAATTTCATTTGCAAATTAAATTGAGTCATAGTATGTGCTGTATTCTATCATAATATGCACCGATGTAAGTCGGTCTCGTTTGTGTTTTCCTTCGACGAGTAGTGTGTTTAAATTTCGAATAATAAACAAAAGCGAATAAATTGCAAACATGAGTAATTCAACTATTTCGGATCAATCGCTCATGGATAAGTCCATGCGGAGTGTTTTCGGTAAGAAAACATCGATGATTAATTATTTTTCATTAATATCTGTGCCGTATAACCTTCAAATGTATCTAATCTTTTTTAACAGTCGGGAATATCCCGTACGAAGCTACAGAAGAGAATTTAAAGGATATTTTCAGCGAAGTTGGACCAGTACTTTCTTTCAAGTTGGTTTATTTTAAATATATACATTATTATTTACCAAAATTATTTTTTGTTTAATTTTTGTAGTCTGTGGTTGTACATGCATTATGAAATACTTGTTATAAGTTAAACATGTTCTAAATCTACACGTAGATATAATTAACAGATTTTAAATTGTTTTAAAAAGATTAGTGTTTGACCGAGAAACAGGCAAGCCCAAGGGCTATGGCTTTTGTGAGTACAAAGATCAAGAAACTGCTCTTAGTGCTATGAGAAATTTGAATGGTTATGAAATCGGCGGAAGAACATTACGTGTTGACAATGCTTGTACAGAAAAAAGTCGGATGGAAATGCAGAGCCTTTTGCAAGGGCAAAATACTGAAAATCCTTATGGCGAGGCAGTACAAGCCGATAAAGCACCGGAGGCTATAAGTAAAGCTGTTGCGTCGCTGCCGCCTGAGCAAATGTTCGAACTAATGAAGCAAATGAAACTCTGTGTACAAAATAATCCAAACGAGGCGCGTCAAATGCTGCTCCAAAATCCTCAGCTGGCCTATGCCTTGCTGCAAGCACAGGTAGTGATGCGAATAGTAGATCCACACACAGCAGTTAATATGTTACATAAAGCAAATCCAATCCCAAGTGTATTGACACCTACCGATAAACCACCTGTACATCCAATCGTACCACGGATTGAAGAACCATGGGCTCCAGCACGACCAGCACCAGTTACCAATCCTCCAGCACCCATCTTTGCCGGTAAGATTAAAGCTGTATGCACACTTTTTATATTTTTTTTTATACTTAAAATGTTAAGTTGCAAAAAATATAAACAAAAAATCGATTTTGTTAAGAATCATACAAAGGCACTGTTTCTTTTTGATAGAATTTTTTGGAATAAAATTTAAAGTGAAGTGGAGTGAAAGTGTAAAATAAAATTTGTTTACTTAAGGCTTCATTTTTGAAAAAAGTCAATTTTCAACTTTTGTCATATATACGTACATTCAAGTAAGTAATTATACTACTTCCGTTTATTTTCATATTTTTAAATATTGACAAAGTTATGTTGCAACCATAAAAAAAACTACATTCAAAGCTTTCAAGTAACGTAATTTTATAACAGGACAAGATGTCGATCTACGTACATTAGATAGACAAATGGATCCACGTTTAGCTAGAATGGATCAAGATCTAAGAGGACCACAACAAGTACAACCAACACCCGTTAGCGCGCCTCCGGTCGTATCCACCAACACTGATCCCAGGGGACTGAGCACGTTTAGTATCGCCGATAAGTTAGTATTATCCTCATATTACACTAACTCTTTGAATTAATATCATAATTAAAAAGTACACCGTTTTTTACAGCGCTCTTCCTGTTGAAGGAGTTGAGAGGTTCCATAATTACTTTAGATAACCTAATGAATAGCTATATTTAAGGTTTCTTTTAAAAATATATCTTTTCCAGCTTTTGTCGTGATCCAAGAACAGATAGATTTGTCAGAGATCCAAGAGATCCTAGAGATCCAAGGATGCCCATTGATCCGAGAATTACAAAAGCTAATCGTAAGATTTCAAACCAACGGAATTACTATATAAGTTGTTACAAGTCACCTTATTTTTTCTATAGTAATGTTATTCTAATATATTTGTAACTTTTAATTTTTTTTAGCACCAGTGCCAGTTGCACCGCCAGTGGTGCCCAGACCCGTTGCTGCACCTATTGTTCAACCTACAAACGTTGTCGCTGCTAGTGTTACAGTTCCCGCACCTACACTTCCGGTATCTACAACGTCCGCAACCTCGAGACTGATGGCAGGTATGTCATCAGCAGGTAATATACCCAGTGGGGCATCGGATCAGGAGAAGGTACGTTATCACATGAATTTATATAAAAATATATTAAATATTACATAGATATGTGAGTACAATATACAAAAGAATATGAAAGTAATTGCTAATGTTGTTACAGGCTGCATTGATAATGCAAGTATTACAATTATCAGATGAACAAATTGCTATGTTACCGCCCGAACAAAGACAAAGCATTTTAGTACTTAAAGAACAAATCGCGAAAAGTACACAACGTTAACGTATAATGATCTCTTTTTTATATCTTTAAACTTACATAAATGTTATATAACTATAATGTATAAGCTTATTCTAGCATGGGAAATAAATGTATGAAACTTTCTCTGTGTCAATGGTATTAAATAAACTAAATACAATAATATCACGGTGATAAATATAGAAAACTTAGGCTGCTATTTGGAATTGAGTAATTTTATACTTTCGGTACGAGTGTCCCTTTTATAAATGTCGTAAAAATAAATGTTTACTACTTAATTTAGAGACGATGTAGTTAGTTAGTTCTTTTTCAATTTAATTTGAAACAAACCTTTGTCGATAAGCGTTTGGTACAGAAGTGTGTCGCAATTTTTGTTTTCGTACAGTTCGACGCATGTTAAATCTTCGTCATGTTCCTAAAATGTCCAGTTTAAATAGTTACAACTTGTTAATAAATACGCACTATTCGAGATTGAGGTAGTACCAATCCATTTGGTTACTTACTATTACTGTAGCTATAACACATTTACTGTACATTTTTTCTAATTCAGATGCAAGCATATCAAGTGCATTAGGAGGGGCAATGACTTGTACATTCCATAATTTACACTTAATCGACATAGCTGGTAGATCTGCCCACTCCTTTTTCATGGTA
Source organism: Colletes gigas (assembly GCF_013123115.1). Taxonomy (NCBI): domain Eukaryota; kingdom Metazoa; phylum Arthropoda; class Insecta; order Hymenoptera; family Colletidae; genus Colletes; species Colletes gigas. Next base: position 2,900,825 of record NW_025106637.1, on the reverse strand, counting down.
TATAATTCGCATCTTATATATAAACAAAAGAAAAAAAAAATATGTTGTTACGTTGTTGTTTAACGATGCAACGTAAGATTACGTTTATTTGTAAATTAATTTCGTTTTAAATTAAAGATTTTTAAATAAGATTAGTGTTGACTATTTGAATGGAATTATGGAGCGAGTTTTAGTATTAGTAGATCTTTCGGAAAATTGTATGAAAGTAACACTTACTTTTGAGAATTTACCGTTTTATATTCATCGTTACCGAAGTCAATATATAATAATTTAATTTCAATATTATCTGTATCTTTTTTAGGTTCAGTTTCTACTATCAGACATCTATACCATAGATTGTCATTGAATTTCGCACAACATGGCGTGTCTGTGAAATAGAGTCAATTTTACTTCGTTTCTTCTTTCTTTAAAATTACTTTATGGACTTTTTTTTTTATTTAAAATTTAAAAGTTTTTATTAGAAATAGTTTAATGTGTTAACGAGTAATACTCACTGGGAACGATATTCGTAATCATTGGCTGTTTCGATGCATTTTCTTGCAAATCGTTCATTAGAAGCAGATATTGCTTATAATATGTACTTAAAACCTAAAATGAAGAAAGTATTAGACACAAAGCATGTAAAGGTGAAGTGTAATGTATTAAAATTTATCGTATACCGGTGATTGTGTGTTTTCCTTTAATTGGGCGTGGAATTCAATTTCATTGATACTGCAACACAGTTCTATTTCAAAGTATTCTTCGTTTTGTAGATCTTTGATCAATTTATTACTGATCGCGAGGTTCTCATTAGATACGACGCGAGGCGTTGAAGAGACTATGTCCTTTTCTTCGTACCATAAATTCTCAATATCGGTTGTAGCACAACTTTCATCCATGTTTACTGTATTCGTGTTTGGGAGTAATAAAGAACACCCACTGAGAACTGTGTCTTTTATTAGTTCTGTTTCCGAACTAGATGAAATCGAGTTTTCTATAATTATGACGTCCGGGGTATCCGACGTGGATACATCCTCTTCATATATACTACTTTTATCGTTGGGTTTGATACTCATTTTCCAATCATCAATTAGAAATGTAATTAAATTGCACCTTTTTTTGCAATACTTGTTTGGTAATAACGTTACACGAATCTAAAAGTATTTTGTTACGTATGTTTAGAGATTAAATAAAATAAAGTGTAATGTATTTTATCAAAGGTTTTACACTAGCATAAACCTCGTATTTTAAGCGATTACTTACAATTAGATATTCGTCGGTTGTGTTTAGAACAGTCACTTCGCATTTTTGATCAATTAGAAGACCATGCACTTTATCCAAAACGTCTGTTCCCCACTTTTCAGCTTTATTTATCTACCAGGTGGAAAAAAAAGATTTAAATTACAATTTGATATCAACAGAATAATCAAACGATATATTTAAATTATTTAAAACATTCACCGGATGAAATCCATCGATCAGACATTTTGTACATTGGATGGGAATGTTTTGTAAAACAATTTTCTTCTTCACAGTACCGATCGAAGATTCCTCGATGTTACCGTAATCTACAAACTGCACCTATAATAGAGAAATTTTGTTACGAAGCGTTGTACAAACGTTCCCGTATAACTAAATAATCCATTTTTTACATCGAGCGAGTAATCCTCCAAAACTTTCATCACTTTTCCTCGATACCATTTTTTATTTGCATGATATTGCGCGATGCATAAGTCTCCCGCAGTCCACAAAGTATCGCATGTATTTAGCGAACAATTTTTATACAGTTTTTCTAACGTTGCTTCTATTTTCTGTAACGTTTCTTCATCTGGGGAAAATGGGGCACAAAAGAATTAATATATTGTGTAAATAAAATTGTAACTTTATCTCTATTTACACTAGAATTACTTAATGCAATTAAATATTTTTTTTAAATTATAAAAATTTTAAATATAGTATTGAAAGTATTTTTTATCTTCATTAATGAATTTATAATTTATCCTTTTATTGGGGCATAATATTAAAAATTTTAAGTTAAGAAAGTCATTAATTTTCAAAATTAAAAATACTAAATACTTTTTATTTCAGCTATTTAAATTTATTAAATTATTATTTAATAACTGGATTATATAGAGAGTACATACTTTGCTCTACAGAGTGTAAATATAGGAATCCATTGTGATCCAAGTATGTAGGTTTGGCGATAAATGTTTTCTCCAATATGGGTTCTACAGGTAACCAAGTCGAAAATACAGGTAGCGATGGAATGTTGTCGAATACTTCTTTCAAATTGCAATCCGGATTATCCGTGTCCGAGTTTGAGCTCGAGTCTGAGAATCGTAACACTTTTTGCACCGTATTCGTACTAGAGTTCATATCGATAGAATTATCCGGCTCGTTGGTGATTTTGAACCATTTTGCGTTTGATTTGCATTGCGTCAACCTTTCCATTCTTTTCATCAAATGCCTCCTTAACTCGATCGCTAGAATCTTATCGCGCTTCTTTGCATATCTATTTCGATAAAATTGATTAATAAACAGACACGAACAAATAACATTAGTTTGAAATATTTTGCAAATTGTCACATACTCTTTTATGGGCAAGGCAACGCCCTTTTCAACCAACATTCTATTCACGGAATTAATTTCCACTTTGGTGGGCGCCAATGGTCCGGTTATCTTTGTTTCTTTTATCCACAATTCAACGGGGATCGCAGAATTTTCTATATCCTCGTTGTCCTGCGTGACATAGAAAATCGTTAGATCTTTTAAGTAGGAGCAAAATAAACGAATTTATGGAAATTAATCGTAGAATACAAAGTGCTCACGAGTTTCGATATGTAGAATTTGCAGTTGGGGCTGTTCAAAATCGCCCGCAGTTCTTCGCAGGATAACGATGGCCAGTTGTCGGATCCTCCGCAGGGCAATATACCGGTCAACTTAATTTTAAACACATTTGCTCGTATTTTTTGAAATACCGGGCACAGTGCTTGTATGTCTTTTATGGTGACTGTTTCCTCGATGCCCAGGTCGAACAAAAACACGACCACTTTATCCTTAGACTCTATTCGAACGATCTGAGCGCGATAATACCCGTTTCTCGATAAACACACCGCGCAAACTGCATCCTCGCTCCAAATTTCCGCCATGGAGTAATACTCCCTGTAGAAATTTTGCATTTCTTTCATCATCTTTTCTACGTCAGCTTGATACGACGGGTCGGACACGTAAATACAGTCCGGGGAGTGGACGTGCTGTATCAGAACGTTTATTTTGAAAGGATCCTCTTCCCTCGATTCGGTTTTATTCGCCATATTTCTATTTGGCTCGTCGTACGGTTGCGCGGGTATTTCTGGCTTAAAGTTTTGCTTTTTGGCGTTCGGTTTTTTCTTTTGCCTTTTCGTGATCGCGTTCGGGCCGAAAGGGCTGTTACAAAACAGAGAAATTACTTTTAATATATCGATTTTCAAGTGGAAATCGAGGAATGATAGGTGTGTTTACCTTGTTTTTATACTCATCGCGAGATTGTTCTTTACTAACATATGAGTGATGCTGTCTCTGTTATTCGTGTACATAAGCACGCTGTACGTGTCGTTAATTTGTTCAAAAGCGAAAAGGTTAAAGGGCTTCGAGTTCATCAGAAGTTTCTTCAGATACTCGTTCGTCTCTGGTTCCCATTCATTGTTACTGCCATGGAATGGTTTCACGTTTCTTAAAGAAACTTTTATAGCCTGATGGGTAGGGGAAAAATTATTTTTAAATTGCTCGTTGTGTGCAGGGTGTTAGCCAGTAATGTGGGATCTGTTTTCAAGGATCAATTCATCGAGGATCGGTATAAATCGACATTTTTAATACAGTCAATGTAAGATATAAACAAAAAGTAGACGTTTCGAGACACAGTGTGTCCAGCAATGGACAAAAGTAAAAAAACTAAAGTCTATGTTTTATAAATTCTTCAAAGGTAGATTTTAACACTATCTATAACTTTTACTGAATTTACAAAGTTGTTGAAAATTATGCTAGATATTCATTGCAATTTTCGGTGGATTCTGCTTAAAAATGTGCCATTAACCGAAAGTTTGTGATTTTAATTTAACTGCTAAACGATCTTTTTACAACATTAACAATTGGTCCCAATTTTTTATGTCAAATGTTTATCAAGTTTGAATTGAGTTTAAAAATAATTTATTGTGCATTCAATTGATTTTTGTATTCGTTTTAAAAAAGTGTAAGAGGCCTTGGTTCGAAAATCGATTAGTCTAGAAGCTATGATTTTTGTTCCAAATTCCCATTTACGCGACACACTGTGAGTCGTACTGATTCGGGATCATTCGACGTAATTCGGGTCGAGACGTATCGGGCCCTATCCTAATTCGCCGATTCCGAATATCAGGCTACCTGGCACATCCCTACTCCAAAATAAATCTGAACTTCCGGCAATCAGTTGTATCTCGACAGTGAAAACGCGCAGAACTCTCTTGCACACTGATCCCCGCAATAAGTGAATAAAAATGTGGTAAATTTCAAGCCCCCATGATCCAACAACGAATGTAAGGATTCTTTATTCATATCAGCGCGAGGAATACCGGAAATAAGTTCCACATTAACTGTAACACCTTGCATATTCCACACTTTTCGCGTGGATCCTTCAAACGTTGAACTTTAATATTTCTATTTCTATTTCTAATCGTTGGAGGTGTCTTGTGATTTTTCGTTGGCACAATTTCTCAAGGGGACTCACCTGAGTCTTGCAACTCATATATTTCTTCGGAAGGGGTTTTATAGCATCGTAGCTTAACGTCAACGTGTACCCTAAATCGACGTAGAAAACTCTGACGGTATTTTCCGTAACACCGCACACCAAACCCCTGTGCCAAAATCCATCGGATCCGCGCGCCGCGCACGGTAATTCTTTAGGGGAGAAAATTAACATAATTGTAGTACATTCACCATCGAGAATGAAACGGAAGTTAGAAAATGTACAGGTCGGGTAAATTACCTTTACACGGGACTGTTATAAAATCGGTATCGTCCGTGTTCTGCTCGTAATTTTCCATCATTTCGCGGCTCATCTTGTGAAAATACGTCCTATTCGCGTATAACTGCGTAACATAAATATACGTTTATATGTATTTGTATATACCCACGTTAGATACAATTACATATGCATGTTATGTGTATACAGATATACGAATAGACATTTCGGTAAAACATTCAAACGTTATTTTATTTTTGAAAAAAATGGCATTCATCGTGTCGGTGTCGTTGAGCTGATCCAAATATGTAGTTTATCCCTGTACACAACACAACATTGCAACAAACGAGTCGATGTATCTTACTTTTTGGACGTATATAGAGCTAGGAGATTCGACGAATAGAACCTGAACCCCCGTCTCCTTTTCAAGTTCCAAATGCTCTTTATAATACGTTTGCGCGCACATCGGATTCGTCCTCTGCGAACAAAAGATCGGTGGTGAAGCTTGCAATCGAAACGTAAACAATTACAAAGGGCATACAATTACCACTAATTTGTGCTGCGAGACGCAAGTGGCGTATTTCATGTACGTCAACGAGTCCTTTACCGATATTAGACCCGAGTCTTTCGATGAAATGCCACAGATATCGACATAGTAAGTGTCACCGGTTATCATCAGGATGAACATCGAAATCGCGGAATTACTGTGAGAACGATACATCCGTTAGAATTTTTAGAACGATACACAGGGTGTTCGACCACCCCTGGAAAAACTTTAATCAGAGATTCAAGACGCCAAAATAATTATTTTTAGCCTAAATTTTTCGGCGAAGAAAAACAATTTCAAATCGTTCTGGAAAAATTATTATCGGTCGTGGGGGTCAATTACAATCATTTTTGGTCAACAGACACACCCCCGAAATCCTACTCATTTTCGAGAAAAAAATTCGAGTAGGTGCTGAAATTTTTCGGTGAAAAAAATTGTTTTAAATCGTTCTGAAAAAATTATTTTTAGTTGCAGGGACCAATTAGAATCATTTTTGGTCAATACACATACCCTCGAATTCCTACGCATTTTCGAGAAAAAAATTCGAGTAGCCTAAATTTTTCGGCGATAAAAAAAAATTTCAAATCGTTCTGGAAAAATTATTATCGATCGTGGGGGTCAATTACAATCATTTTTGGTGAATAGAGATAACCCCGAAATCCTACTCACTTTCGAGAAAAAAATTCGAGAAGGTGCTGAAATTTTTCGGTAAAAAAAATTTTTTTAAATCGTTCTGAGAAAATTATTTTTAGTTGCACGGCACCATTAGAATCATTTTTGGTCAATACACGTACCCTCGAATTCCTACGCATTTTCGAGAAAAAAATTCGAGTAGCCTAAATTTTTCGGCGATAAAAAAAAATTTCAAATCGTTCTGGAAAAATTATTGTCGGTCGTGGGGGTCAATTACAATCATTTTTGGTGAATATAGATACCCCCGAAATCCTACGTACTTTCGTGAAAAAAATTCTTCAAAAATTCAATCAACGAATTAGTATCCTTGATTTTCGTCTTATTTTGGCCTATTGAATCTTTAAAATTTTTCCCAGTAAATCTTGCTAAGTTTTTCGAGAAACTTACGTGCACACAAGTTTTTTAAAAGCCTGAGTGGCGTCTGCGTTCCATTGGCCATTATTAGGAACGATATCGAATAATGCGCACCTAAGAGCTTGCGGCGGCATTATTGCGAATTGCGGTATAATATTTCTTATTCTCGTCAATGGCACGTTGTCTTCTTTCATTCCGTAATCGATGAACATAGTACTATACATTTCATCGTTGTTGGCGTTTATTTTCCTGCTCGTGACGCGTCCGCGATACCAATTTCTATCTCTGCTACATTGCACGATGTACAACGCGTCTGCAAAACGAACGAAACATAGGAAATCTCATACAAGACGGACCATCCAACGCGTTCGTCTCGAAAAATCATTTTCTTGAGAACGGTACATACTTAACGTGATCTCCGTAGGTATAACTCCGGTAGTGTTAACTAACGTTGCTAGCTCTTTGGCAAGTTTCGCTATTTTACTCTGGTTCCGTACCAAATGAACGTAAAAGAGCGAGGGATCCACGATGTGCGTGATACGGATCATTTCTGAAGATCCTTTAAATCGAACGAAAATAACCCATTATTCGAAACTGAGATTTTTAGCGATAACCACAATTAAGGTACATTTTATAGAGATTGTTCGTGAATGATAAAATGCGAAAACGTACCGGTAACAAGGTGATTATCGATCTTTTGAGGCAGAATGTCCACGACCGACGTAGCAGGCGGTGGTTGCAATTGCAAGAACGGCTTGCCTTTAACAACTGTGAAAACGAAATTCGGCACGAATTAAGATTCTCGTCGTCGCGTAAATAAATTTACCATTTTGAATAAATACGCTCGGTTCGGGAAGAAAATTATTTTTACTTGGAAAGCTGTTTTCCTCGGTCAGCGATTCTATTTCATAACCGTCCGGCAGCAATTCCGTTCGAAGCAAACTGAAATTTGTCACCGGGGGTATGTTCAATGTGCAATGGTTTTTGATAGCGTCGGCGATGCTTTCGTCTACGTGAAACCTGCGAAACAAACGGTTTTTCCTCTCAATAATTAATAAATTGTACTCTGATTCGAAGCAACGCGGGCATGGAATATTCGCGTTGTTTGGAATGTCTTTCGTAAACATTTCCATCGTCCGTTTAATTTTTAAAACCGTTCGGAAGAAGCGGAAGCAATTATAGTGAGCTCTCGTGGTCAGAATCATAATGGCACTTGTAACATTGTAGAGTGACCGGTACGTCGAGTGTACGAGAGGTGCAAAAGCTGACCATCCTCGTTGCACCCTCCCACGGAACGCTGCTTCAGACTCTGCATATTACAATGGTCGTTCGAACAATAAAATACTGGATGAAACGACGAGGTCGCACTCGAACGCAAACTCGCGTCGTAAGCGGGAACTTTAGAAGTCAAACTCGAAACGTAAATGGAACGTAAATGGAACTTTAACCGAACGAGAGTGGCACGGAACTCTCAGAAATGAAACTGCAATTCAACGGGATGGAAACGCAAATGGAACACGCTGACGATTTAGCGATACTCATCGCCACGCACGATGACGATAGACGGATTCGCGTGATAAAAAAAGCACCAAAAGGGGCCAAGTGACTAAAAGAAACTAGTTAAGTTGTGCACTGGTCCATCAAGAGACTAATTTCCCTCTATTTTAATTAAATTAACCCTTGCAATTTGTTTCAGTATGAACACTCCACAAGCTGAGCTGATCATTTCGCAAGGAGGAACACGGAGAAAGAAAACTGCACTATATAGGGTGCGTCACGCAACTGGAACGTGTATGGCAAGTTTTATTTTTCTATGGCGTCGGTTGCTTCATAAATATAACGCTAAGTAGAGTGCACTACGTTTAATAATGAATTATATCGAACCGTTTGGGAAATGGGAAGAAATTGCTAGTTTCTTTGAAAATCGTAATCGATCAAGGAGGATCCTGTTTGCTCTGGTTTACTGAAACAGAGGCGGAACGACACTTGTTTTCGCGGCTCGGGGAGGGGTAAAAAAAAATTTTTGAAGCGGCTTTATAACGCAACCGTAGGCGCATTTCACTTTAATTAATTACTCTTGTACCTTTCTCTCTCGCGCTCATTCACTTTTCGTTTGGACATCTGTAAGCTGCTTACGGATATAAACGACAGAGGATTTGTCCGACTCTGCACCATCGTCGGTAGCGAGGAAAATAAATTGTTCAATACGTACTGGAGATTTTGATTTATCAAAAGCTTTAGTTTTTACTGCGTCGGGAAACACTGTTCCGTATGTTTCAAGACTAGTTAAGGGATTTGATTTTTCTGTATAAATCGCGACGAATAGAACACGCTGGTAATAATGTTCGAAAAATATAGAAGAACGAAGTAAACGAAACTGTGTCTTGTTGTTGTTCGTGAGAAGTTTTAATATTTTGAACGAGCAGAGAAAGAAATACAATTTGGAATAAGTGAAGAAAGTGGAATTAATGTAAATTTTCAGTATCTTGTACAGTGAACAGTGTTTCGAGATTTCCCTGCTTTTAGTAATATCAGTCATGCTTATAAAAGTACCTTCTCGTTGTAGTAACTATTTTGGAAAGTATTACTTTTAATTAAGGATACGAGAAGCCACTCTTGTTCTCTTAAAACTTTTAACGAAGCAAATGAATATTATACGAAGCAGGTTTATTTATAAATAATATTATAGGAGTAAAATATTACTTACTCGATTTCCTGATTTTCTGGCACGGAATTAATTATCAAATGGCACGGAGTGTTGGTTAATTTTTCCAATTTTTGTATTAGCTTCCTCATGTCTATTTTGTCAAGATTGTCGGTGATCGAGGCGCTTATCTACGCAACAAAATATATACACATATTTTTATTATAACAGAAAAAAAACGTATTAAAATTAATCGTCAACAGAAGACAATACTTTCTCGCCGTGACAGCTCATTTCGATGACTGTTGGCCGTCCATAATAATTTCATTATGAAAATTTGTATTTCTCCTGTCATGTACACACCCCCTGTAGCTCACAGGGGAAGATTTAAAATTTTAAACATTTTATGACACATGGAAAATTGGCAATGTCATCTAATTTTAGTCGGAGTACTTTCAGCAGTATGTTCGAACTTTAATGAAAAATTTGTACGTATTTACTCACGATCGAAACAATGGCTTATACTGAATTATAATGAAAAATTATAGAAATTCATTTTAACGATTGAATCTATGGTAATTATGAAAATAATTATAAATATTATTGTAGAATTCAGAATTCACACGTTCAAATATTTCACTGCAACTGTATTCTGCGACAGATGTATTATTAATTACTAATAGTCATTTTATGTATTCTGATGCAAAGATTTGAACTATTCAATTAACGTGCAGAGTAGATGACGAAAAATTATAAATATTCTTACAACGTGTGCAGATTGCAGTCGTTCTTCGTGTTCCCTCAGTTGCAGTGCAATCTCGTCGATATCTTTATTCTTAGAGTCACGTCGCTGATGCAGCGAGTCGATTAGCTTTGTTTCCACATTTTGAAGTACACCGTGCAAGTAAGCAAAATGTTGCGTGATAGTTGCTTCTATGCTGTCGGTGTTCAGTACTTCTGTCGGCTGCATAACTGCCAGTTTCAATTTCTGAAACGTAAACGAAAAGAAGCAGCTTTAATATCTCGAATTAAAAACGTTCGAAATTGTCTCCGTTGTTCGTAAAACAATAACAAAGCGTAGCAATGAAACGAACAATACAAGTTAAGGTTTCTTATTGTAAGAACGATGTCGGATCGTCATAACGTCTGACACGAGGCGGAACGACGAAATCCTTGTTATCTTTCATAAAGTTATTCTCGAAATTATTAAACGGGCACTTCTCGATTCAGGATTAAATCAACAACTCGATTCCTTCGCGAGTTTCGCGGCTGGAACGTCGAAAACGCAAGGAAAGGTCAACAAGTGACAGACACGAAATTCAAGGAAAACCCAAGAAACGTATTTAAAGTAGTTTTAACATTTAACGCGTACGCCATGTAAAATTTCACGTTGCTTCGCTAACCGTATGCTCCAACGAACTTTTTATTTTCACTAAAGTCGGTACAGTTATTCGAACCTTCTGAGGTTCCAATCACTTTCGTGTAAGAATTTTTTAGTTATTCCAAGTGCTACGTTATTAAAGTTCTCTGCCAAAATATGTCAGAAGTCAGATCACGATATGTCATCGCTTTGATTTCTTAACGAGTACCTCGAGCGACTGGTCGAATATCAATTGAAATATTCCGTGACGCAAGTATTAGGTCATATTGTGTGTCTCATAACTCTTATACAAGGTGCTTTAACAGGGATGGGGAACTTTTTAGGAGCCAATACTACGTGTTAAAATAGATATTATATTTAATACGTTGGTTGTAATGCAAATTTTCTATGTTTAACATCCTCTCTGCAAACTACCCTTAACACATATATTCGTGTATTTAAAAAAAAAAGAATGTACTTGTCCATTTTCGTATAACTGTCAACAGATTCGCAGCGTGCCTATCGGGTCTTCTCTGACGCCGCGATGGACTCCAGGAACATGACGTTTTATTGAATTCTTTGCCCCGTTTATGGTCCAGTGACAGTGGTCTAGCTGAATCGGGGGTACGTCGAATTCCGTGTATCGACATATCTGAGATGCCTGCTACTCGGCCAGAACTTGTCAACATACCAACCCACCAGGTACAATGTAAAGATTTCAAATACAACCGGGTTTACCAATCCCACTGACAATCGATCCACGAATGTTTGCGAAACAAAGATTCGTGGAGTCCGGAGATTCAGCAAAAATTTCGAGAACGCATTTCCCGGGTCTCCGTGGTTCAAAAATACTTCTATTAATTTTATAGAAAAGATCAATTTAAAATTTGACCGATTTGCAAAAGAGATCATTTCGTCCGCGCGTTATTATATCGGTGCGTAAACGGGACCTTTGGGTGTGATCTCAAGGATCGAGCGATCACGCGTTATCCTTCGGCGTCGGAACGCCTTGGCGCGCTGAGTCCAGAATATCAACAACGCCGATACGATCGACGCGGTCTCGCCGTGAACCAGAAGGTCGGTCTCTTAGCGGCTTTCCATCGGAAAGAGGATTCTCCGTGAAGGGAGAAGAGTTTATTCCGTCGAAGGGAGAGTGGCAAAGATTGGAATGGCCGGGAGCAAGGGAACAAGAGGTGGGTAGATGCTCAACATCGGCGAGCGGACCAACGACCGAACAAACGCGCCTTTCCTCAGTCTTTCACGTCCCGAGGACCGGTTACCATCGCCGCTGTCGTACGTTCCGTTCCGCGTTAAACACCGTTCGACGCACGTCAACCCGTTCACCAGCACCGTAAAACCAACGAGCGTCGAGGATGACGTTGGTTCGCCAAACCACGCGATCCTAGCTTCAGCTAATCGGCTGGCGCGAACAATCGTTTTACCAAGGAACGCGAGGATAAAGGGGCAGGAAGAGGAGGACCATGCGGTTGCACGACAGCTTCTGCGTACTCGGATGCGTCGCGTTCCTCTTGTCGCTCGCTGGTGAGTGCATCCGTCGTTTTTAATCCTTACGAACGGTCCTGGGGAACCGTTTCTCGAGACAGCGTTCTACGATCCGCGTTCCGTTTTCACTTTTACGACGAAAGGTTGCGACGACAGGGAGCGTGGGAGGCTTCCTGGACATCCCTGGCGGATCGAATGGAAATTCGAGTGTCCACGTGCGTGTTTCGTCAAAATTGATCGGGGTCCTTTTGGAACACTCGATCTCAATTCGAACAATTTTTTATTAGTCATTGATATATGAAGATTATAATCGACGTAGGAAGTCACAGTGCTCGAGAATAATTAGTGTTTCTCCATTGAAAGATGTTTATTAAACTGTTATTCACTGTATTTCAATGAAGAAACCGCAGACCGAGTCATCTTAAACGCGACGGTTAAACGGTGAAAATGATGAGGCAATGCTAAAAATAATTAGTTTAGACTTGGTGCGCTCAGCGATTTAGATACCCCAGAATCGACGAAGCGCGTTGCAAAAATGGGCAATGATAAATTTGATTTACAAAGTAGCTCGATGCGATCGACAAACTCGCGAAGCATATTAAGATCGAGAGGTATGAAAAACCTCTGGCCGAGGATTGGTATTCGTTGGGATAAGTTTTATTCGCTTCGACGGTGGATGGCCTGAAATTGCGCGTCCCGGAGTTGCGCTTCGAGAAAGGAAAGTACCGCGAAATATTAGTGATGCAAGCCATTGTCTCTCCGGGCCGGCATTCTGATTACCTTTTCCTTCGCGAGTCAAGAGTACATAGACCTATTTTCAGAACGAACGATATATAACAAATTCTCACGAACGCCATAGAGACCTAATATGGATACCTAATACAGCGCTTTCTCCGTCGAAGTCCCGGTACTCGGCCGGCAGCGAGCCCTCAATTAATTCCGCGATAACAATTATTACGATCGCGTTACCGTTTCCCAGACACGTAAACCGCGAGAAATCAATTATAGACTCTCTCTCTCTCTCTCCTTAACGAGGGACGACGCGTAGACGATCAAAGTTACAAAGCAGTCGACCAGACGTTGGGCAAGGCGAGCACACCTAATTCCGACAATTATCTGTCTGCGTTTCTTTTATTTGGTCGCCTCGTCTCTTATTTGTACATTTCGATCTTTTGATGAAGAAAGGCTCTGACATTCGATGTTGACGGAAGCATTTATATTTCATTAACACAATGTGCCTGTAAGATTCTTCCCTCTTCAGTTCAGTTTTCACACGTATTCGTCGAGTTAGTTTCTTGCCTTTGCAAAGAAGGTACTGTCGTGACCATCTTACAAAACTAGGCCGAAGAAAGTCTTCTAAAGAGAAAAAGAACTGGTTACGCGGTTTAATGGATTAGTAATCTCTCGTTTACTGGATAACTGCTGTGAACAATTGCTCAGATAGATTCCTTTCTTCCGAGCAAAAGATATAAACACTGCATCACTTATGACTGGATCAATCTGTATATTATGAATTTTTTTCTCGAAACCGCGTAGGATTTCGGGGGTGTGTCTATTCACCAAATATGATTGTAATTAACCCCTGCTACCGAAAATAATTTTTCCAGACCAATTTGAAAAAATATTTTTTCGACGAAAAGTGTCAGTAGACTGTTCCTGGTCAGACATTATATTTTCGGTAAAGAATTTTTTTCTCGAAACTGCGTAGGATTTCGGGAGTGTGTCTATTGATAAAAAATGATTGTAATTAACCCCTGCAACCAAAAATAATTTTTTTAGAACGATTTGAAATTTTTTAATTTCGTCGACTTTCATACTTTCTCGAATTTTTTTCTAGAAAATGGGTAGGATTTCGGGTGTATGTCTATTCACCAAAAATGATTGTAACTGACCCCCGGAATCGAAAATAATTTTTCCAGAACGATTTAAAATTTTTTAATTTCGTCGAGAAATTTTTCATGTATTATAGTGTTCTTGTACGAATTTTGTTCTCACCTCGTTGAAGTTTCTGTATTCGAAAGTGAGAATGCACTAATTTACTTGCATGCATCGGTTCTCAATAACGATAGCTCAGCGTTTATAAGTTTTTCGCACGCTGCTAGCATGTAATTATAAAATAGCTGAATTTTTGGTTCGTCCATCAAGCGTATAGAGATTGCATAAAAAATAATGGCCGCGTGCAGAGATTCAACAGGAATCTCTCGCCACGCGTTATCGTCGTCGTCGTCCAGTCGGGGGCGTCTTTCGCGCAAGCGAGTGCAATCTTGTTTACCCTGTTAAATCAGCCGCAGTGAATCCACTTTAACGTCTTCGCGGCGCACAGCGTTAATTATACTGCGTAAACAGTCAAAGGGAGGCCCCGAAGGAAGCGGAAACGAGTGGAAGTCGGTGAAAGACCTTGCCGCGGCTGCGAAATTAAGTTCATCCGCGGACGGGAGTCGTGGCACGGAGTGGCTGGGAACAAGTCTCACGGGATCGGGGATCGATAACGCGGATTACCTTACCAGGCGATCGCCGTGGAACACCCGGGGTCGTCGGGATTTAATTAGCGGGATCGATCGAGAACTCGCGGACAAGCTCGCCCCCCCGGATTAACCGTGAATTCTGAATTTATTCGTCGCGCTTATCGCGCGCGCGCCCGATCGTGGAGGACCCGAATCGTAATCGACGCCCCTGAACGGTTTGTTCCGTTTACACTGATTTGCCCGGCCAATGCGCGGTTCCTGTCTCATTAATTCCGCCTGTGTAAACGCCGTGCTCGATCGTCGAAACGCGTATCGCTCGCTTCGCGAAACGTGCACGGTATTATTGCGAGTTCATTCGCTCGCCGCTCGGTGAATAGCGATGAGACGAGTCGATCGACAGGAATATGATGACGTAACCCGAAACGTTTTACGTACGGCCTTTCGAAACGCGGAGTCGCAGACAGGAAGGCACGAACGAATTTAATTTGCCCGCGAGGAGCCCTGGAGGACGCGAGGCGCGACGCGTGGAAACGGGATCCTCGGATATTAGCCGTTTACGATCCAACGATTTTATTAACTTTCCTCCACAAATTGCAGGGTTTCGGTCGACAGGGTGGAACAAGTCGAATAGTTTCTTCAAACATTTCATTCGGAAACTTTATACCGGAAAATTCTGATTCGGGTTGGAATGGACCACAGGCGTTCAGGCCTCCGTATGATTAATGGAGGTTTTAGATTGTATTACCAGTTAATTTGAATCCTGGTAACGAGCCTCGCGATGGTTTCTGCGATAAAACGATGGCCGCGGATGGTTCGCGGAGGTTCAAACGTCCAGCGTAAAGAGAGCGAGGCTGAGAGAGCGATCCTTGAATGAAAATTATTTCTCGATCTAGACCGAGCAACCGGCTGGAAGTGGAACGCCTTTCGAATCGTCGATCGACAGAGAGTAAGTGGGAGAAAGGGTGGGTGAGAGGGGGGGGGCAGAAAATATCTCGTTTGTTCTCAGCTTCTGTTCGCGGCAAAGCGTGACTCTGAAAACCCGATAAAGCCTAAGACGGGCGGCACTTTCGCAGAGCCGTCACTCAAGCAACGCCTTGTCTAATTTGCATTTCGAATGTGGCCCGGTCGGTAGATAAATACTTAGCGCTATCCGCCGGTTTGCTCGCGGGAGGACCGTTTACTCGAGATCGTTTTATGCCCGGTTACTTGCTCGTCCGCGATTTCCATGGCCAGCCTTTCCTTCGAGCCGCGTTTGAAATGTGCTCCACGTTTGTCGAGGTTTCCCCGCTCGAGCATGAACGACCATTCGGCGTTTAAGGGGGCTCTCGTCTTTCGAACGATCGTAAAAAAATGTCTTATCTTTGTTTCTTGCGATCTAAGTCTCGAGAACGTGCCCTGAAAATATTATATTCGATCGAACAGTTAAATCTGAAATGGGCCCAGGGTTGCAGATTTGGCAACGATTACGTGTGCCCTCGCGTATCTATGTTACCTCGATCACTATTGAGGGCGAGGAAGCACGTGTTAGCTAGAAACGTGAAAGGTTACTGATAGTGTGCATCTCCTAGGGCCTTAGTTCTTCGTAGCTAATCGAATTCATGGATATTGCAGCTGTCCTCTGAAAATAGCTTACTGCATCATAAATCAACGTTTGAAAGTCCTTAATAAGTGTTTAAGATGATTGATTAAACAGATACGAGCCAAACTCTGTCTTTCGTTCGCAACTTTCGAGTTTTCAACCCCTAAACGCGAGTATCCAATGTTCCTTAATGCTCTATTTGTGTGACAAGTTTCATAACAATCATATATCAAGTATCAAGCAAAGCGAACGATCTCATTAATGGACGTGTAATCGTTAGGCGACAACTGTTTTTTTTATCAAGGTATATGATTGGGTTAATAGCAGCTTATAGTTGTACTTGGCCTTTGTACCGTAACATATACTTAATTTTCTCTTTTTGCAATAAAGACTCGTAATTATTATTACAGGAGAAATTCAAAGTATGAATCTTTAGTGAAAAATAAGTTTAACACCTCTGTTAATAAAATTCGATATCTTTAGTTTCAGTTAATTCTTAATCCATACGCGATAGATCTCCAAACGTCGAATGCAATTAAATATTGTCTGCTTTTTTACGAACGCAAAACACCGCAACTTTCTACTCCTACACGGAATAACGAATTAATAAATAATATATTTTTAACCTTCAATTGATAATTGCTTCTTTGAATGCAATTAATTAATTTCCGATGTTTATTGGAAAAATGAAAACAACTGGTCGACAAAGGGGATGAGGATCGTTAACGAGGAAATTTACCTCGATTCGAATTACGAAAATGTGCCGCGTTGTTTTGTTTCCAATAGCAATTTATTACCGAAACAATAATGACAGAGGCATCTTCGTTTAAAGACGAACGAAACTGTAATTATTTTTCTCAGAGCTGCGATCTGTTTGGCGTAATGTCTCGAGCGAAATTATTTCGAAAGTGCCCAATTTTCAGCAACATAAATAAAAAGGTATCGCGAAAGGATTTTAAAACTTTCTCGTTATTAAAATGCAAATGATACAGTCGTGTAGATAGCACGATAAATTGCATTGTTATTTATTGTGAACATCTTAAAATGTTGATTTTAATCTCATTAAAATCTATCCCCCTTTCATCAAATGCAAGTCTTCATTTTCTCCATTCATAGAGGCTATTTGTTTATTTTGTTCTGCGCCGATGAAGACTTGCATCGCGTTCGAAACGCACCCGTTATGGAATAAATTACGACTGTTCCTTCCAACCGGTTCGTGCGTCAAAATGTTTCTTCATCGTCGTTAATTACTCGCCCAAAAGGCTCTCGATACGACGAAGGTATCAATTTGAACTTATCGTTCGTGCACAAAATTTCTTTCCTGGTTCAAGCGATATCTCGCGAATCGGCGTCGATAGTTTACAGGTATTCAAAGACACCGCGCGTGTAACGATTTCTTCATTAAAATTAATGATGTCGCAAAATTGAGACACACGCGCCCGGCTAGGGTTCAAGCAAATCCAACACGCGTTAAAATCATGCTCATTTAATACGCCTCATTATGAATTATATAAATGTCGACGAGTGCGCGCGCGCGAGTTCGAGATATAATTAGAAGTTATTATACGCGTGTGCAAAGCCGGTGGATATGTAATACTGGAAAACAAGTATACTTGCTAATGACGTCGGCTGGGAAATTAAGGCAACTGTATTTTGAATCGTGAACGGTTTTTCTATACAAGCTTTCCCCGCAATTTTTCTTCTTTTTCTTTTTTTCTCTCTCTTTACAACGCCGGAACCACGGTTAAGAAGACTTCTGTTTCTCTGAATTTCATGCGCTCTCGTATTGGAGCGAGGCAATTAGGAGACGCAGTCCATCGTGTTTCGTTTTTAGAACGTCGGATTCGAAAGTTGAAACATTCGTACCTAATATTTACGAGCAATTACTGTCGACGGCGCATCAAATTTGTAAAAACGGGTTTCTCGCGGGGGGCGTGCACCACTGGACAGGTTGTCTCGTAGAAATAAACTATTTACTGTATCAATTCGATCCAAATTGTTTAAAAGGTGTGTCTCTCAAAGAAAAAGAAAATTCCCGTGACTCAAATTTTGACGATCGTCCATCTTTTTCAGATTATCGTATTAAATTTCATTTGGCAGCAAACTATGAAACGACATTTGGAAATAAAGGCTCGAACGTGACGTATCTCGCATAAACAAAAATCCAACGAATCCAGCGAATATTATTTTTTTATGCAAATATAAAAAACGCGCATAAATATTCCGTTCGGAATATAGTGCATCTTTTATCAGTTGAATTGCAGATAGTGCCGGAGACATTAAGTTGGCAACAGTTAGGGAACCAACCTGTATTACTTATTGTTAGGGAGCATTCGATAAGGTGCATTATCAGCACGCTATACCCCAAGCACGATTTCATCGATTTTCTCAAACAACCGCGATAACAACCGACACTAACAATTACCAGAACGATAATACTGCTTGCTCGGTTCATGTTTAATAGGTGGCTATTTGTTTGGGTTATTCCTAAATTATTTAACGGGGGGAACGTAGTTCAAAACAGATAAAACGAAAATAATATGTAAAATAGTTCTCTTCACCATCGTCTCGATTTTTATTCCCCGTATTTTCAAAGAAATTAGCCATTTCGAAACGTATAAATTTTTCCTGACATTTAAGTTTGCGATATTAATTGCTGTTAGAAGAATTAACGGCTAAAGAATATAGAATTCTGATAAATATTTCTCGAATCTTTGCCCGACTCTTCCGACAGCGTGCGACAAAGCGAACGGAACGCCTGTTCTCCATTCCATTTTTCCGTTTAGTTATTGTTTTCTCGACGTCGAAATGTTTTCGCCGTGATGCGTCGTCGAAGGAAAGAAAGAAGCAACCAAAGGGAGGGAAAATAGAGGAAACCGTGTCCGCGTGCATTTCCGTCGCAGCAAAAACGATCGATCGAGGATCTGGGGGGGGGGGAGGCTTTCTTTTGTGCAAAATACCGAACGACAGAGCGTGCACGGGCGTAATATTTTTGTCGTGCGTGAACCGCAATTTCTTCTGGGAGAAATCGATGGTTCTAACCTTTTCATTGGAATCGACGCCATTATACGCTGGATCAAATGTTGACCGCGAAACGGACAATCTGACAGACCGGAAACAGACTTCCCGCGACGTACATTTCGCGTGGACGTCCGTTTCAATGTTTTATAATCCCTCCCCGTCGTCATCCTCGACCTCTTTGATCGAAGATTCAAGAAAATTTCTATATTCTGTATTCGATAGCAGCGTTCGAAACTTTGGAGTTTCGGTTATTGAAATTGCATTTCTCGTCCTAATTTTCGATGCTCGAAATACCCGGCGAGTTAATTACACCGTGAGACATTTACTGTTCTCAGATCGGGAGAACGAAATTAAACGCGGTATGGGCCGCCGGCGGTGGCGCGGAACGTCGGTTTATTTTTATATTGCGGAATTTATTTTCGATGTTGCCCGTTGCTCGGTTCGTGCAAATAAATCTGCTGGAGAGAGTGACGCGTGACTCGTCGTCGTTCGAAGCTTGCCACGATAAATTCCATTTCGACGTCACGCGGGTAAACCAACGGTGACAATAATGCATAGGTGCATAATCCGCGACTCCTACGCGCCGCGTGAATGCACCGATCCCGCCGATACTTTTGTACATACATCGTGCGAACGAACCGATGCTACCACGCAACTGCACGTTGCATCCTGTACAGGGTGTCCCCGTTAACAGCATCCATCGAATTTCTTCCGAAATCGACGACCCAGGTTTCGAAATTAATATTATTTAATACACTACTTCAATCGATTCACATTTTTCACAACTCTCTAAATAATAATAACTTTAAAGCTATTAGAAACTATTATCTAATTAAAAAAGAAAAGCGAGAGTAAAGGAGAGTTGGATATTTTTTTTTCTCAATTTAAGAGTTATCGGTACGTAACTTTTATATGTTGCGAAAACGAGGAATTATCGCGCGGTTTGCATGGGCAACGATACGGTTCGAATGTAAATTCTTTAATACGTTCTAATAATTATGTCCATAACGCGCTTTTGAGGCGATTTATTTTGCTCCTCCTTCGAATGTAAATTTATTAGTAAACCAATATGTTGCGCGTGAATAATTAATCTTTGTGAAAACAATACGATTCGGGACGGCTGGAAACAACGATATTAATTAACCAACTTTAACGGTCTGCGCGTTGCAGTTTCAAAGTAAAATTATAAATTCAGTGTTTCGATGTTATATAGAAGGTTTAAACGGGATCATCGCGCCTACTACAAACGTTAATATTTGAAGAATTTCATAGGTTTTCGGGAACTTGGCATCGAAGATATTAAAATATTTGTCAAATTATAGGATAATTCATGGTATTCCGGCCGGGCGTACAAAGTGCTCGCGTAATTTTCCAACGCGTTATGCCAAAAGTCTGTTATTATTCATTCGCGAACTAGTCCTTGCAATAAACATGTTTTAGGCGAGTCGTCTGTTTCGGAGCGAATTGCGGATCGATCGGGAGCAGAGAATATTCACGACAATTATTACCGATAATTAATCTTTAATTATAATTGGCAATGCTCCTTTTAATTATTACCGCCAATAATTCATTCAGAATTCATAATTATCGTTTTTTAATCTATAAACGAATTCATCGTCCCCCCGTTATTGCCCGTCGAACAGGCAAATCGAAAGTAGTCCTCGTATTGTTCACTATGTTTTATTAGCGCGTAAACTCTTCGGGGAAACAAGTAAAAATATAATAAATTGAGGCGCAAGATCGAAACGGTGAATTTTAATAAATTTGCAACAATAAAACATACAACATATTCCTCGTAATTTTCTGCTGAAAATTTCGCAAAAAGGACAATTTTAAATTCGTATCCGAACCGCTCTCGTCGATGTAATAAAGTGTTCACATTTAATGTTTTTTTGCCGATGGGGGATCGGCGTAGAGAAAAAAAAGTGAAACAGCAGAGAAAGAGTGAAAGCAAAATCGTTGAAAATATGAGAGAAGGTATCGCGTTACAGATGTTTTTATACGCGCGATGAGAATCCAGCAGATCTCTATAAACGATGGAAAGTATCTCGACGAGACTCGAAACTGGATCGCGCGGATGGCGGGAATTACCTTTGAAACGGTATTAATCGGCCGCGATAGAAGACAAATTCGTACGGAGACGAGGGGGACATTAAATCTTCTCTGTTGCCCCCCCCACCCCCCTGTCGGTACGGCGCATAAATTATTTTAATAAATCGCGCGTTATAACGCGAAACGTAGGATCCCCGTCGAATCCAATTAATCGTATCGCGTATCCAGTGTTCCAATTAAAATTTCGCAAAAAAATGCGTTGCCACGTTAATGCTCGTGCGAAGACCGCCGTGACTCATTGCTTGTGCAACTCTAGCACAGAGGAATACGCGTTCTCCGTTTTCCTTCTTCCATTTTTCTCCTCTAAACAGTCGACTGGGATAATCCTTGCGGATCGGTTCGTTTAAAAAAGGCATATATACCCTTACACCATTATATCTCGCATTGGTGAGATTCCAATTTCCCAATTTTCCAACTCTCGAGGACGGTAGAAAATAATGATAAAATAAAAAGATTTATAGATAGGTTTGGTGAACTTTATGTGCCGCCAATTTGTTAGTCGAGGTACAGAGTGGGTAACTGGTTGTTCCATCGCGTGCTCGCGAGATTCTTTGGCGTGTAATTAGTGGAAAGATCCATCACCTGCCCGAGCACATTAGGCCGTCCAAGAATCCCGATATACAGCCTCGGTTACGATGAAGTTATTTCGTTTCTCGCATTCTTGCGCGGTGCTGCAACCGGGCTCATTGTCCTTCGCCATCTTTGTTCGCGCTGGTGGAAGAGCCGATCCAATTTGTCAATGGTATTCATACGTAAAGCTACATTACTCCGAGCACTGTAACGGTCCGGCACCGTCTCGTTCACGCGGTCGGAAATACGCGTCATCCAAGCGTATTTTTCCTTTCACCGTGCGTGTAAACGTCCATTCTGAACGGAGGTGGGAATTCCAACGACGCGAAAATGCGTTCATCCGTGGCGAGTAAGTGAGATCTGGATAGACGAGGCGAGCAGAAGGTTGCGATTCTCGCTTCTGTTATCTGGGACTAGTTACGCGCGATGCTAATTTCGCGATTACGCGACAACGCTGTTCGATCGCGTCGACACGCTGAAACGCTTTGATGGTCGATCTTCCCCGCAATGATCACACGTTGCGATAGTTTCGGTATGTGCTTCTTATATGGTTGCAAGGTAGTCCAGCTCCAGTTACTGGAATTCCGCTGCTAGTCGTTTGCAAAAGCTTGAAACCTCGCGTGTTTACGCCAGGAGGTTCGAAAAAATGTCCCTATGCAAGGTTGCGCCTCTAATTGTAAGTGCAGCTCCAAGGTACTTTGATATTCTTACGATCTCGTGACTTTTACAACATTTTTAGACGTGACCTAGTCCGATAATCTCAGGTATATCTGAAGGAATCAGTCAGGGCTGAATCTGAGAGGCAATTTCAATCGAGTCTTTGTTTCCTTAAAGAACTACTCCGGAAGTTGAAAGAGAATTTAGAAGCGATTGCCTTATCGCGGCTGATGGGTTCAAACATCGGTACTTTTAGCCAGAGGAGATCACAATCTCGGGACCGTCTTGTATCCTCCCTCTGGTCACGTCGAAGTTTAACTTTCAGTTCTTGAGAAGCTTTCCAAAGCCAGAAGGATCCCGCCGTTGCGCCAGGAAAACGAGATCCAGGAAATAAAGAGAGTCGAAAGTTTCTATCCCCGTGACCGCTACCGCTTTCAGAAACTGGAAATCCCTGTTGGCTATCCATCGATCCGGACTTATGATCGCATAACCTTGACTCGATCGAGGAAACGGTTTCGCCAATGGCCATGCCGGACGGCTTTCCGCGACGGAAATTTGCATCGAAAGACACTTAGCTTCCCCGTCCGTCAGCGAAAATCTGGTTCGCGCGCGTTTACGATACAAATGGACTTCGTATTGGAAGAACGAGCAAAAGATAGTGCAATTGAATTATTAAAGATTCGGAGGTTTATATCGTTTTTTAACCTAGCATAGCCCATCGATTGAATCGAACGTTTTCACCTATTTTAGACTGGCATAGAGCAGCTAACAGATCATTGTTACTTGAAAGCTTCAGCTTGTAGGTTAGGGATTTCGAAAGGTTAAAGTCGCTCCGTTCTGTGATAATGATTCTCGCGCATCTACGTCGCGCAGTTGTCAAACGCCCCAGTGCGCATGTTCGAGGAGCGTGATGAAAAGTACGGGTACCGTGAACTGAGTCACATGCCCCTACGCGTGGCACGAATCCGCGTCAGTGGGTATCGAGCGCTGTTCCTCAAATTGTCGCAGCGCCAGGTCAAGGACAACTGAAAGACAAGTTGGTGAGTGCGTTGACATACAGGTGACTATCGTGTCAGTCGAATCTGAGTATCATGTCAGTACATATTCTTGTTGGAATGTCATGATATATAATATGATGATAAAAATTACAAGATTCGTTGACAATATTTTGATACACTGACAGAGTCACGTCACCTATTCCTGTACGTAAGAAACAGAGTATTAGTCGAGGTTCAGTAGAGATAGAGACACCTAGAAACGGAGTCACAACAGCACTCCCTCGTCCATCTTTTCCACCATGTTCCCGCGCTGGTAGTCGCGTCATACCTTCGCTCGACGAATGGAACAATGTCACAGGGGACTTGTAATGAACGTAATTTAAAGTCGATCTCGTGGATGTGTTTCATGGGCCAGGCACGGGGTCGTTCGTCGTCTTAGAAACTTCGTTACGTCGGGATGAATATCTTAGTTTGCCGCGTAGATGGCAAGTTTCCGCGCCACGACGAAAACTTCCGAAAGTTTTGACATAATACACAATGTGCGTAATGTGATTCTGGACGAAATTATTGTTTGCACGGAGACATCCGCCCCCTACCCCACCGCCTGGTTAACGATGTCTCCGTGTTGTCATCGAGCGCGATTCCTTTGAAAATACTCACCGATGAACTGTCGAGGGAATGTTATTTTACGCGTCCAAGCGTGATGGCAAAGAGTACGTCGACTGGAGGGATGTTCCTCGAACGAGCACGCTCGAGACGATCCACGGGGTAACAATATCGCGACAAGTTTTTTGTCAAGAATCCGATGGAATTAGCGAATCCCCGCGTCCGACGATGGAGGAATGCGTGTCTCAAAGATCGCGTTTTAATCGTACCTTCGGCATCAAAGACACGAAGAATGCAGTTAAATTTAATCAAAACAACCTGGTCTTGACGCAATTTAATAACGGCGGTAATTAACTGCAACTCGAGTCCGTACATCAATAAGTCTGGCGTTAAATATTGTAATTCAGAGTTAGGATAGATGAGGGTAAAATTTTGTGCTATTTCACGAATATTCGAATAACTTCTTTAACATAGAATTCCTCATAAATTGTCTAAGTGACGAGTGACGTTTAACGATGAATAATCTTAAAAGGAACGAATAAATTTATTACCGCAATATAGTAGTCCAAATAAGAAATACTATTATGCAATTTATATGATGTAAATCTTAGAAATTTCTGTTGGACTCTCTCCAACGTTACTTCATACTTGGCATCTACAGGGTGTTGATCGAATCAGTTTGAAAGATATGATCTGTTGACACAAAAGTTAATACAAAAATAATTGCTCCAGCATAGCTGAAACTGCAATTTACGTTTAAAAAGGAGTTTGTCCTACTTAGCAGACTCGTTCTGTATATTACAAAATTATACCTTCTCGTCAAAGGAGCTTTAGAAACGTTCGTTTCTCGAGCATCACGTGCACGGCGACACTGGATCAGCCCTTTGGGACAAGCGACGTAATTTAAAACGTGACTCTTTGACAACGAGGTCTAATATATTTTTCAACGATTCAGACATTTTCCCACCGTCCTCCGGATCCCCTAGTTTTCGAAATCGCGCGCGAATTTCGAGTTTGAAACGGCTTTCTTCGCGCGATAATGCATCGAACATTATCGAGGAGGCGAGCAGCCCGTCTGCACGTCGATCGATTAATCGATAGTATGTTATTTCGAACGCGACCGATGCTCAATGGAAGTGCCAAATGAACCGGGAGACGCACATATCAATGGCATCTTCGGTGATCGAATTACGGAGACACCCTGTAGAACGAGGTTGCGGCCAGGCGTTTTCCCTCATTGAAAGTTTATCTCAGACTAGTGGTCTAACAGGCGAAAGGCAGATTGCGAATTACTAGGTGCTGAACTAAATGAATCTACGAGATTGTATTTCAATCTTCGTCCGTGGGCTGTTCTGGCTAACTGAATTTCTTTGAGGCGATCGCTTCTTAATTTATCTTTTTTCCCCCTCGAGCACGCAGAAACGGTACTGAAGGGGGAACGTTACCTAACATTCGCATAATGAGCAATATTTCGCGAACTGGTGCCTTCGAGATAGCCTTATTACCTTTTTGTTCGCGATTCTTACGGCACAGTCGCCAGATATTATTACGAGTAAAATTCATTTAACCCCCTTATAACATCGAGCCACATAAAGATTCGGTGTCTCTTGAGAATCTGTCCAAGATCGACATAATCAACACGAAGTATCGTCACACGTTATTTTCACGTATCATCGTACTTTATTTGTCTATACTTGTACCGGGGATTTTATGCATTTATGACGTATGCAAATATGGAAAACATATACAATACGTATGCAGAATGTATTTCATAAATTAATATAATAATATTAATACTTCAGTTTACATAGGGGAATATTTCCGTATACATTTAGCATATGTTTTTCGTATTTGCATACGCCATAAACGCATAAAATCCACAGTCTACTTATGACAAATAATTTCACCGGTTACCAGTGTGCTGCAGGTACACTTAATTCCTCTGTGCCATACTTTGTCTCCGCATATATTTGTTTTAAAAATGTTTGGGTGGATAGAATGGAATAGAATCTTTTCGACTGCCTTTTGCAACAAAAAGAAACGGCGAAACGCAATCGTTGGACGTTCGGGGACGTCAGCAACGCAACAAGTTCGCCGTTTAATATACGCGAACACCTTTCGGCGCCTGCAATGGCAGCCAGTCGACAAGGTAAAAATAGTTGAAAGGGAAGTTGCGTAGATTATCGCAACGTGTACGTACATCGTCGAACAATGAACAATGACTACTGAGAGCGAGTCATTAGTTGACTCGTGGGTCGCTTGGAAAAAGAATGTAACGCTGTCTTTTCGCGCGCGTGTTTCCGGCTAGAGAAAACGTCAGAAACGAGACATGCACGCACGCAGGTTATTTCCTCTTACCCATTCTCGTTCGAATAATCATTCTTCCTCCTGAAATCGTTCTGAATAAAAGACGTCTGGAAAATTGAACGTATTTTTCTAATTTTAATAGAGGTCGAAGGAAACGTGTCTTTGACCTACGATACTTGTACAAGTTTTCTTTTTTATTGAAAATGCGGATGTCGTATAATACTTGCAAACAATGCAGCTTAAAGGAGCTGTAAACGCTTAATTTGTTTCTTAGTCCGAACCGTTGCGTCGTTGCATGCAAATTTTTACTCATCGAATCAAAGGTACAGGAACTCTCGCCAGCATAGACTAAGTTACCAGCTCCTCAAAGGCTACGATTTTTTCCTTAATTGGAAAAGTTTTTAGTAGTTTCCGCTCACAATTTACTACAAGCCTCTACATACTGTTGCTAGATCGATCCACGGTCGTCTTCTTTGGAAATGAAGCTACACGCGAACAGATTTATTCCATCCCTTGAACTTGTATCGACTAGACATCCCTCCTCGCACGTTACAAAGAGCACAGCCGTGTCTTTGAATTGAAATTTATTTTTATTACAGATATTTCGTGAATATAGTACAATTGTTAGATTCTCGAACGAATTCTTTCCAAAATTTTATTTCGAAGCCAGAAATGCTTCCTCGAAATTTCGTGCATATCTTTAAAATGTCATAACTTCCGAACGGATTGGACGATTTTAATGTTTCAAGCGGCAAACAACGCGTATTTTAATGGAGAATATGTAGAAACTCTAACAATATTGAAAAAGTTGTTCCTTGACCGCGTAAAGTGAGAAAAACTCCATAAAAGTAGTCCAATTTTCAAACGGCTGTAACTCCTACAATAGTGAACATATTTCAATGAAATTTTTTTCCGAGACAGTGCTCATGAGTACCTACAAAAAAGTATTAGACAATATTTCCATAGGACGTCAAACAAATGTATTAAAAATGAAAAACGTATCTTTACGAAAAATCGACAGGGGGTAGGTGCCTAAATTTTTCGGCGAAATTGAAAAGTTTCAAATCGTTCTGGAAAAATTATTTCCGATTTCAAAGGTCAATTACAATCATTTTTGGTGAATACAGATACCCTCGAAATCCTTCGCAGTTTCGAGAAAAAAATTCGAATAGATGTTGAAATTTTTCGGTTAAAAAAATTTTTTTAAATCGTTCTGAAAAAATTATTTTTAGTTGCTGGGATCAATTAGAATCATTTTTGGTCAATACACATACCCTCGAAATCCTACACACTTTCGAGAAAAAAATTTGAGTAGGTGGAGAAATTTTTCGATGAAAAAAAATTTGTTAAATCGTTCTGAAAAAATTATTTTTAGTTGCAGGGATCAATTAGAATCATTTTTGGTCAATACACATACCCTCGAAATCCTACGCAGTTTCGAGAAAAAAATTCGAGTAGTTGCTGAAATTTTTCGGTGAAAAAAAATTTGTTAAATCGTTCTGAAAAAATTATTTTTAGTTGCAGGGATTAATTAGAATCATTTTTGGTCAATACACATACCCTCGAAATCCTACGAAATTTCTAGAAAAAAATTCTTTACCGAAAATATACTCTGTGGCCGGAAATGTTTCTATAACTTTTCAACGAAGCCTCGTATTTTGGTCTCTAAAATTTCCCATAACAATTTCTTGATCTTCGATGGAGTATTAGCTAGCACTGTCCACGTGAAAAAGGCGTCTGTCGAGGAAAGTGATCGAATTTGGGCAATCGCGAGCACAATGGTTACCCAAACACGTACGATTCCCGACGTACGCGTGGTTTTCGCGAAACGTGCATGTCCGTCGTACGATTTTCCCCGTGCACGTTCTAGACGGTGGATAATCTCGTTGATCCTCGCCCCTTCAGAAATTCGTCAGTCGCCACGGCGACGATTAAATTGTCGACGGGAAGGAGTCGGAGAAAGAAACGTCCGCGCGGAACACGGGACGGAAAATGGTGTTCAATGGTGGACTGCGAAGACTGCCGGGGGGAGGAACATGCTCGGCGCCAAAGCGTGTGTTTATCTGCTAATTTTTTAATTTAATTACTTCCTCGATGAAATGTATTCAGACTGTCGCGAAGTGGAGGTTAGGTTTGAAAACAGCACCTCTCGCCTTCTGCGCCACGCTACGCTATTCATGTTTTCGCTCTTTCATGTTCGCTTTATATACGCGTTATTAGAAAAGGTTGCGCGATGTGGGCTTTTAATAAATAAGTACGCCCGTACAATTAATTTTATGGAGCGAATTAGCATTCTCAAGAAGATAGAAAGTTGCGACAGTTTCTGTAACATCAATAAATTGTAAATTAATCGTTTGTAAATCACGATCGATCTCGGTGTAATTCGTTCGGTAGGACATGCGTTTGCTCGAACGCGATCCGTGCACGGCCAGAATCCATTTTCCGAATCCGCACGACCGCCATAATCGAGCTCGAGTTTAAATACGAAGGTACGACCCGGAAGCGAGCTTGCACCGTCGGAAAAGAAAGACGAAAATTGTTCGAAGTCGAGGTAGGGTGTTTGCACGATCCCGGTGTGTCGCCTAGCGAGAGAAACGTCGAATTTTAAAGGTTTCCATGGCCTACGTGACCGGTGGACGGTGTCGGAGTTAACGTTATTTTGCGGAACGCATGGTCCGCTCTGCTTGGCCCCCGACTATTTGTTTTTATCGTCCCGAAGCATCGTCCTTTATATTGTGCCTCCCGCGGAGTGCAGGATCTTGCTTAGGAATAAAGTCACGCGCCGGCGATACAGACAAGCGTGTATCGCACGTGGAACAACCGAAATTGATGATCGACGAATGGACGTTCCTATCCGCGCTGGATCTCTAACTTCGTTTCGAATATCCTGACGAACACAGACTCCCGGAGTCAATATTTTCCTTGCGAAAATTTTCATCAACTAATCACCTCACGATAATACTTCGAGCGTAAAATAAGCCTTCGTTCGTTTTCTATTTTCATTCAAGTTCTTTCAGTGACGAATACCACCAGTCTTAGACCACGTCAGAGACTCGTAATTTGGTATATTTCTTCGTTAGAAATCTATATTTCGCGAAACAGTTTGCACTTTCGATGATATCTATGCTGGCAATTTTTTCACATTTTTTACAAAAAATCCTGGAAATACCGAGATTTTCGTTCTCGCATTCTGTCAAAATATCAAATCCGTGCAGAGGATGTTAATGCTGTTTGATAACTTTTGTCGGGCCCGGGTATTATCATAAACTGCATTTAACAACGTTTGAAAATTACTTTCGTATGGATTTCGTAGTAAATTGCAGTAAATGAAATGTGCGCGGCATGAAAGGTGCTTTCAGGGAATCTCGGTGAACTATTTAACTCGTTTTATTCAAATTGATAGTTAATGACATTTGACAGCGCTGCGACAAATTCGCGCCGGTAAATACTCGCAAACGAACGGAGTTATCGTTGTGTAAAAAGGTTGTATAAAATTTCTAGCTCCACTCGGACCACCGACAGTGAATTTAATCACTCTGTACGCGTTACACAATTGTTTGTATCCAGTGAAATAGATAATATTACGAAGCATCGTATATTATTTCACTTTATAGAATTTAGAAATACATAAAACACTTCGAACGCGATTCTAAGTGGCGGAACGTTTCAATTTGAACGAAATGAAACAGCTATCGATTATATAAAGTGTATTAATTAGTCGCCTCTAATTGATCTATTAAGTAACATATGTCGGCGCGAACCGATCGAAGGAACTTCTCGCAATTACCAATTGTAAACCTATATATTCGTGTTGTGCATTAATAGCGATTCGATTCAATTTGCCCATCAGTTTTCCAATTATCCTGCAAAATTTAACGGAACTATAAAATGGAAAATTTTCTATTCCATCATTTGTCCATGCATGTTCCCTGATTTTTAATACAGAGCGGCCGTGACAAAATTTTATCGACAAAAGCACGGATGAATTTTCTAGCTCGAAATAGAGGAAAAGACTTTAGTGATTTTGAAACTTGCTCTTTGAAGCCAATTCAAATTACGTCTGAAATATTTGCTTCTATCGAAATAAAACAGGTAATTGTACCGTTCTGTGTTTTGATTTTTATTTAAAAGCAACCGTAAATATATCCCGTGAAAATTTAATTGGAAAATTGAACTGTCGAAAAATGAAACGATAGCCTCGTTCCGTGAACGGGAGTTTCCATAAACGTAATGGAACATTAGGAAATTGGGGAACGTTCGTTCGTCGGAGTCGACCTTTAGTTACCGGAGGAATTGTAATTTTGTAGCTCCAACTTCGACAGTAGCTACTTACAAGTTAGTGTGCGTTATAGGTGCACAATACTCCCCTGTGCTCCGGAGTTCGCGATACGAAGGGTATTATCGTACGACACCCGAACTCGATAATTGGCTACTAACAACGCAATGTATTAGTTTCTGTCTTTAGGCGCTTATACGTACAAATTCTGATAACGAACGTTAATTCAATTCCCGGTTATAGTTTGTGCACTGAGCCGGCCAACAGCGAAGATACCGGGGAGATGAAAAGTCGAAACTACGAAATAAGGACGGTAGGAAACGGCCACACGACGAGCAAACAGATCCACGATTAAACAAACAATCTGATTCAGTTTTCCTTACCGTTGATAAAACGTACTTCCATTCTCTTGTTTGTTCCCGAGGAGAACGTTTCGTCTTACTCGGCCCGGGGTAAAATTATTTAAAAAAAAAAAAATGAAGGATGATAGTCATGGTGGTGACCTTTTTGATCGAGACCCTCGGGTGTTGTTGCGAAATCGCGATGATCAAAATGTGACGAAAACGAGGGCCTTGGGAATCACCAACTCATTGCAATTATCTCGAACACGATGTCTTATAATAGAAGACCTACGGGAGACGTTTAACCCTTCTTTTCACGATCAAGATCGATCGTTGCGTAATCTTGCTCGAAGCAAAATTCGTCGAAGGTTGGATCGAGCGATTACACAATTGTTTGGGACAATGTTGAAGGATGGCATTGAAACGCCAACAAAAATAATAATTTCGTTTGGAAAACCGTGGCATTAAATAGTTGGAAAAAGAGGGGTGGTCTCGAGTTTTTGGGAAGCAATTTTTCGGCTTTCGAATCGACGATTTCGCGAGATTTACGCGGAACATTGGCTCTCGATTCAACTGCTCTCACCTGTTTACATTCCCTTGAGGAGGTAAGTGACGGTAAGCATCCCCGGGCTACGTTTATTCGTACGCTCGAAATTCGAAGCTAGGGATTGTATGGAGGTTGTGGAAAGCCGTGTTATCTCGAACAATACGATTATACGGTATAATCGCGACCACCAGACGGGAGACACGCGTTCACGATGCGTTCGACGTTATTCGAGCCAATTTCGTTACATTCGTTTTCGTTAAACCGTTCCACGATTACACGTCAAAGGACTCGAGGACGATATTTTTGTCCAAGAATAAAAATCGCCAAGGATCAAACAGAATCTATATAAATAAAGTCTAATTTTTAGACGATTTAGACCAACACGTACAATTTATACGATAGAAAATTCAGTTTTCAACAGTCTTCGACAAAGTTTTTCTTTGACCACAGCTGTTTCACCGTGAAAGCTGTTATTAGCGCAGATAATTATTGTGAGTGAGATGATACCTCTCGAATATTAATTTCGAGGAATTCGATTCGTCGGTGAAGCGACAGGGAAAACCGGTAGTAGAATCAAGAGTGCATGGAGTCGTGCAACTTTTAATTTAAAGTTCGCGCTCGACGTTTATTTGAGTTCTGTCGTAAAAGTTGATTTATCGCGGCCCGTCGTCAGTAATATTAATTCCGCGTAGTTCGCGCGAACGCTCGTTACACGTACTTCACTTTTATAGGATTAATAAGAACATCATCCGCGGCAACTAGCAGCGAGAACTTAATTGGATCACCGACAAACAAAATCAGAGTCGAGGGTGCCCTGGCGATAAACGGTCCGGGGCTGGAAACAATTTTAGCGAGAGACTCGTAAATGATCGCGGTGAAAAAGAATTTTGCAAAACGATAATTTTATTGCAAGCGTCGTTCGATTACTATTTGATAAAAGGAAGAAATTATCAGTTTCGAGGGACATCGTGAAGTTAAAGAAACGATTTAAAAATTTAGCAAGAACGAAATGAAATCGTATTTAAAAGATCGGAATTAAAAATGAATCGTTTTCCGAACAAAGAAAGATTTATCGTCGCTCCTTCGATGCAACACGTATAAGAAATGAACGAATTATGGGATGCAAATTATAAAATCCTTTGATCCGCGAGTTACAATACCATTCGAGGCCGCAGCCTCGATGAAAAAGAGGCGTGCTCGACGAGAGAAGAGTAGAATTTTAAATACAATCGGCCTCTCCTGATACAATATTAGAGGCGTTGGCCAGCGCGCGGGCTGAATGTCGCGCATCCCAACGCGGAAAAATCGCGTTCCAGTAAATAAAACCGTCGCATTTCGACTAGTAAACGCAAAATGTCATTGTGCGACGCGTCGATACAGGATCAGACCGTAAAAAGAACAATAATGAACGCGCCGGGAATGCTGGATTACTTTTCCACCGGTGCAACTAGACGGTTTTTTACTCGTTGTTTATAGGAACGATCGATTTTCGCGATATCGATGCTAGTTTCCTCGTCTTACCTTGCTCGATCAATTTTTCGTTCATTCTTGATTGAAAATTAAAATTGTATAACATTTCACGTCGCTACAGGGCACTTCCTGGTTGTCAAAAACGATTTTTCCGTTTCTGACAGGAAAGTAATGATGAACTTTGTAAACAAAATAACGGTGTCCTTATTATTACTTCTTTAAAAGAAAGTATTTTTCTTGGTGATCGAGAGCACTCAATTTTAGGGAATACACTCTTCAGATGTGTATAATAAAAGATGTAATATAATAAAAATTATATTAAGAAGTTGGAGAATTTTATTCGAGACACGTTGTTCGATAGGAAATATTGGTAACTAGATTGGCCGGGAAATTTCTATTAAAAAAGAACGGTACCACAAACTGGCACAAATAAGTATTACTGTGCTAAACGTCCAACTATCGTCCACAGTAATCGTTACAAATAATCGTGGCGGAGTGTTCGAATCGAGCGTTAAAAATATAACGGTGACATTTCAGACTACGAGCATCAGCGAATAAAAGCGTATGTGCATCTCTGTATTCTATTTGCAGGTGCATAGCAATGCATACTGAGAATGGAACGTATAGGTACAAAGTCATATTCATTCGTGCGTCTTTTTACCGTTTATCTCTTATTTTTCATGCGGTTTTCCTCCTTTTATGCGCCACGAAACCTCTCTCCTCTCCGTTTCTCCCTTTTATTCCTCTATTTTGAAGGTATAGTTTACAGAAAATCACCAAAATCTTCCAGAAATATACCACGATATACAATCCTGTCTTATTTTGTAATTGCACTTGTCGAAGATAGAAAAATAGAAAATCCCTTTACAGTTATATTAATTTTCCTATATTTAACTCGATGGAAAGTATTATTATTGCTCTGGTCAATTTATAGGGCAACCTAATGTTCATTTGAAGTCTGAGTCTGATTATTTATAATCTTGTTCCCTGGATTTGCAGGAAGTAGATTATACCGAGACAAATCAGACAAATCTCTTTAACTTCTCATCCCGATCTATTTCAAGATCGTTACACCATTACGACCTTCAAGTTTAAATGTATTTATTAACTTACTTTGCATGGAACATTTATTTATTTATTTCACATTTATTCATTGAAGACTTTGAGTCCATCCTTTTTCTTTTGTATTTGCCGAATTGTTTCGCATCGAACGTGTGTTTTCGAGGTTGAATCAAACATCAAACTCCGCGAGGCTGCCCTTTTAGCTGTTTATTTTTTTTTCGTGTGCCGGAAATTTTTAACGGTTGGACAGAAATGGACGCACGTTAAACATTGGTAGTTTTAGCGTTAACAGTAGCGGCGTCGCGTCACTATGAACGGAAGGCTATAAAGTGAAGCTTTCCATCGACAAGTTCGGAATGAGTCCAGGGGTGTGGAGGTCGGGGCAAGTACGAAGCTGTGCACCTAACTCCCCTGCTCACAGACGACGGGCAGCGTCGTACGTGTGCCGAAGGTTTTATAGTATTAACTGAAATTGCAAGAGTCCCCGTAAACTACAGAGCTTTAGTAGGTACACCCACGATGTACCTACAGGGTGACGCGGCTGAAAACCACCTTCTTCTTCCGTAGTTTTCCGTCGAGGCCGGTTAACTTTATGGCTTTATCTCGACTCGCCGACGTCTGTAACCGTCTTAGGATAATATTCTCGAATCTGACTTGGGTCGTTCGCTCTATACGACTTTTACGGATTAACGACTAGCTTCGGGTCCCGCCCTGACCGTGTTTTTTAGCCGATCGTGCAATTAAAAACTCGTTCTCTGATATTTCCGTCCAATTTCTTCATGGGAAGATACAGCGACCGTTCGAGACGGTAAACATCAGAAAGCTGGGTATAAAATTCATTGGAACAGATTGCATTTTCGCGACAATTTATAATGCACCGTTTATTACGTTGATATACGTTTTTATTTTACCGAGTCTGGGGGAACGATAACGTTCGGAACGAAACTGTGACTGTTTGGTAGTAAAAATCGTGACTGAATGGAAACGGAGGGACGTAAAAAATATATTCGAAGATAGCGAAACTCGATTAAGGGGAAAAGATGGACCACGATACCCGGTGCTACGAAGCCATAAATTGAAGTAGAACGTGTCCTTCGTTTACAGATTTTGAGAAATTATTTTTTTAAAGCACCCTTGTTCCCGGTAGTACGACGAGACAGGGTCTAATCACCGTCGAAACAGAGCCCCATCGATCGTTCTATCCGTACGTCGGGCGAGGCGAAACGTTCCCCGCCGGATCGTGCCAGTTTCTCGAATCACCCTGTACATTTAGTTGTATCTGGGCGAGCGATTGAATGCGAATGGGCCAGCCGGAACGTGAGTATCCCTGACGTCGGCGAGCAGCCGGGCTTTTTCCAGTGACGAGAGGGATCAGGGGGACGCGCGACAGTAAAATCGAAATTGTCAGAGCTGCCGCTTTAGTTTTAGAGCCCTGGGTTACTGCCGTCGGCCCGTCCCGCTCACCCGCCGTCCGTTTCCACCAGGATACCGTGTCGCCTTCGTCGACCGGTTTCCCAGTCGTACAGAGACCCCCGGTACCGTTCCCCCACGTTTCACCCTTGCGCGGCCGCCCTTTTCTTCCGCCTCGCGAGTAATAAGTACCACCATCCAGCGCGGACTTATAGAATTCAATCAGGGAGTTTCGATGAAAGGAGACCCCGGAGGATCGATCGATCGGGCGGCGCGCGTTCGTTTAATTTTTACAACTTTTGATGGCGCTGTAGCCGCGCCGTTCCGCTTTATAACCGGGGCTTTATCGTCGAGAAATTTCAATGCTACTGCCCAGGAATCTTAAAACGATCTCACGGGGGGGGTTAATCTATTCACGATGCGGGGGAAAAGAAAGAGTAACAGGAACTGGCCAAACGTAGACGGTCGAACGAAGTACGAGCGCAGTAGATTACTCGTGCAAGATTTTTTTGGAGTTTCATTTCTTAAATAGGGTCCCTGAGAAACTCTGAAAAATTAGGAAAAGTGTAGAATTATGTATCCTACTTGCGCATGTATTTTGGGCAATCTGATAAGAACAGCTCTGATATTTCTTTCTCCTTACAATATTATTTTCGTCGATTTTGCTATTTTCCGGACAGTGAAAATTATTGATGGGACCGTTTTCAATTAAATAAACTATTTATAATTCAGTTTCATCGCACACCTAGTCGTATAATCAATAGGAATTACTGAAACTTTTTTGGGTGCATAGCGTCAAAGTAAATTTCAAAATAAACATAGAAGACAGCATAAAATATAGTAGTGGGTGTAGTCATTTGATAGGGGATGAAAAGCCCTTTAAAATGAGCGTTTGTACTCGTCGATAGCTTTATTAGTTCGGGAGATATGATAATTTTAGTTTCAAGTCGAGCGTCAAAGTAAAAGTCAAAATAAACATGGAAGATAACATAAATAATAATGGGTTTTATACTCATCAGATAGGGGATGAAATGCCCTTTAAAATGAGCGTTTGAACTAGTCGATAGCTTTATTAGTTCCGGAGATATGATAATTTTTGTTTCAAGTCGAGCGTCAAAGTAAAAGTCAAAATAAACATGGAAGATAGCATAAATGATAATAGTTTTTACATTCATCAGATGGGGGATGAAATGCCCTTTAAAATGAGCGTTTGTACGAGTCGATAGCTCAATTAGTTCCGGAGATATAGTGATTTTAGTTTCAAGTCGATGCGGTGGCTAGTTTCTGAGATATAAGGGTCCGAGCGTTTGTTTACGTTCATTGAGATGAATGAACTCGCGCGCGCGACAATAGTAAACAGTGCGTAGTAAATTCTTGGAAATACTACGCCCGAAACTAGGTCACTCGGTCACGACTCACGTGCGACAAAGAGGTCCGGCGCGACGCGTCAGACGGAGACAGAGATAGTCAAATTAAGAAAAATACCCTTTTACATAAATTACGATATCTCGGAAACGGATAGTCCGATCGTCAAAAACCAAAAACCATTTCAAAGAGGAAGCTTTGCCGCCGCTAACAAAGCCTTAATAATTAATAAAACACTAATAGTTTCGGAATTGCACAGGTCTAAAGTTTTGATATTTTTAATACCGCGTTAATAGGCTATTATACGCGAACCGGGCAGTGAAACAGTCGAATTAAGAAAAATACCCTTTTACATAAATTACGATATCTCGAAAACGGATAGTCCGATCGTCAAAAAACAAAAATCATTTCAAAGAGGAAGCTTTGCCGCCGCTGACAATACCTTAATAATTAATAAAACACTAATAGTTTCGGAATTGCACGGGTCTAAAGTTTTTGTACTTTTAATACGCGTTGGTAGACTGTTCAAAGACAGTGGAAACTTCAGATTCCCTCCTTTTATCTTTTCATATATTTCCTATTAAAAAATATAAATCGTCCAACCGGTCTTTTGATCTGTCGTGATAGGTTTAACGTTAAAATCGATTTTCTCGAGTACGAAAAAATTCTACTCTACGCGTTCGTTTGATTTTCCTGCAAGAAACTATTCTTGATGTCCGACAGTTTCTCCGATCGTTTATCGCGGCTGGTATCGTTCGTACGGGATAGGGAAACTCGTGTAACACTGGTCGGTGCGCCCTGGAAATGTGGAAATTCAATTGAAACAGGAACGTCGAAGAACTTCCGGGACAAACCGCGACTAATTGCGCCGAAAACCCCCAGTAAAATTAGAACGTTTTACGTAACACGCTATCGACAGGTTTTCGGGAGTTTTAAAGGTTGTTGTCGGGACACTTCTGTCGCTGTTTTCGCTATCATCGGCGTAACGCTGAACTTCGTAACGTTGAGTCCAATATTCCTCGGGATATTCCCGAAACATACTCGCGCATTAAATTGTTATCAACCCACGCAATGTCCACCTACGAGAAACGATATTTAATTACTCGAGTAATTACGTTGCTCGGTGTTTACGTACTGTTTAGCGCGGCGAACCTTTGCAGGCGATTAATAAGGATATTATTTAACTTTCCCACGAACGTTAGCAAACACACGGAATTCTTGTTCAGACAGATTGCCGGGCGAAGGGGGTAGAATGACGAATCGAAACGAGCAAACGTCACGCGTCACGCGTCACGATAGCGTGGCGATCTCGATCACGAAGTATTCGGCAACGAGGTCAATGTCGTGCGAGTGTTTTCTCGTTTCTTTCAGCCGGCACGGGGGGCCATTATGCAACCACGGTGCTCAGCCGTATAATGCGCCCGTATAATAGAAGCCAGCTGGCCAGAGACAAACTCGAACTCGAGCCAGTGACCCATACTCGCCGGGGCACCGAGTACGTGGAGCTCGATAAATCCGCGTTTTTCACGCTTTTCCGCGTGCCGTCCGGCTCTTTGTACGCTAAATTCTATTGTATTTAACGGCTCGATGATCTTACGTGGTCGATTAAAGCAGGAACCGACGGGCGCGAAACAAACGGATACGTTCGGAGTGATTGTAACGGTGGCTGACCATGTAAAACTAAAATCTCCTCTGATTGGATTAACCCTTATAACCAGACTGCGGATGTTCATGCAAATGCACATTTTTATAGAAAAATCCCCGTTAGCCCGAACCTCTCCCATCATTAGAGGGGCTCCGCGATCTATTTTTCATTTCCTACATACACTCGGCACACGGTTCGTTTAAAAATGCAAGAATATATTTTATCTAGCATATTTGTTTTGATCACGTGTTACTTTAGTCAGGGAAATTAATTTTAATATCGAGTACTCCACTCGTTTCCCATTTTTCTTAGCCAAGGTTCGTTTAAAAATGCAAGAATATATTTTATCTAGCATATTTGTTTTGATCACGTGTTACTTTAGTCAGGGAAATTGATTTTAATATCGAGTACTCCACTCGTTCCCCATTTTTCTTAGCCAAGGTTCGTTTAAAAATGCAAGAATATATTTTATCGACATGTAGCATATTTGTTTTGATCACGTGTTACTTTAGTCTGGGAAATTGATTTAATATCGAGTACTCCACTCGTTCCCCATTTTTCTTAGCCGCGAGTCCCTCGTTAGGGGATCATGCAAATGAGAAAACGTAACCAACCACGCGATCGATCAATTAAACAGATATCTGGTCGTGGGTGTATCCGCGCAGAAAACACTCGACTCGACATTCTGGCTCGTTCGACGCTCTCTTCGATATTATGGGAACGATAGAATGTATATCGTACATCAGCCTCGAACTTTCACTTTCGCATGTGCGACTGACAAACGCGACACGTGCACACACGTGCAAACCTCCCTCGAATCGCGGGTCAAACTCGCCGTTGGGCTCGGTTTTTGGTAAATTCTTGCACGGGAATTTGGATCGGTGCTAAAATTAAGTCTCTATAGCAGAAGGTATCATATTTTCTCGATTCTCCAATTTTAAAATCCGTCACGTTGCGATCTAACATCTGCCCAGTGTTTCTGAATATATTTAACGAATCGAAGGTCAAAAAAATACCCAGAAAAATCGTTAAAACGGTTCTGCGGAGGGAGACACGGCTATCCCCTTAAATTAATATAATTTGGGTGACAGAGGAGCCAAACGCCACGTTGTCGGGACCCCGGGAATTTGGATTCTGATAGAACAATGGCTGCTAAAATTAAGTCTCTATAGCAGAAGGTATCATATTTTCTCAATTCTCCAATTCTAAAATCCGTCACGTTGCGATCTAACATCCGCCCAGTGTTTCTGAATATATTTAACGAATCGAAGGTCAAAAAAATACTCAGAAAAATCGTTAAAACGGTTCTGCGGAGGGCTGGTGACACGGCTATCCCCTTAAATTAATATAATTTGGGTGACAGAGGAGCCAAACGCCACGTTGTCGGGACCCCGGGACAAGGATCAAGATGAAGCACGGAAGCCCCGCGGAGTGGAAAAATTAATACCTTTCAGCGAGAGACAGAGCACTTATCCCAGAACGTGAAAAAAACAGAAAGAAACTCGCGCCGCGAATATTAAATTTCTAACATCGAAAGTTCAGGGGTCTTAACGGGGAGGGGGACGACTATAAGCGGAGGATCGGGCGTTCGGGAGAAAACCTTACAAACGAAATAAATCTCTAATGGCGGCGAGAACGGGGTTGGGGACGAGGTCGCAAAAACCGTGAACGGAACGGAAGAAGGACGAAGACGGGGGGTTGCAACGGTGTCGCTTAATCGGATTTCACCCGGTCCGTGATTTCCGAATTCGCGGGCATGAATTAGTAATAAACTTGTACGTCGGGGTTGGGCCGACGGGGACAGCAAAGAGGCTTAACCTAGACAAATTCAAGAATGGAGCAACAGGTTACAGAGCCGCTTCTGCGGAGAGAAACGCCCATCCTGCATGCACTCTTACTCCTACCGGCAGTCATAGTTGTTTTCGTCGACGTCTACGTCGACATCGTCCCACCATATTTGTTTTCTGTACTGCGCTGTAGACCGACCTTCGTTCCTGGGAGGCCGACATAATGGAAACGGAGAGAAAGGATCGCGACGTCGCCTGCTTTCTCATTCATGCGCCGGGAGATGTATGGACGATTCAGAAACGACATCATTCGACCCTTCTGTCGCGCGAATTCTCGAGACTCCCATTGTTGCGCGCTGAAAATTTAGTTAATCGGTTCGACCAGAAAACGTTTCTAAGCATAGTCGAGATCAGCTCGGTGATTTTTAATTTGCTAGTCTCGAGTAGCTTTTTTCGGTGATTTAAACGCAGAGATATTCGACCATATTACAGAGCATGATTTGTGTCCCGAGTCCAACCGGTTGAATCGCTCGATTATTTTTGATTTTTCGTCCTTTTGCAGAGTTTGCAGCAGATTTTTCGCCTATTTTATTGAATCTGTGGGTAGTAAATTTCGTTCGAGTCATTAATATAACGTTTCGTTCACGCACTAACTCTCTTCACGTCGAAGAATTAAACGCACAAAATAAATCCATCGGTTGCAAACGGTCTGTAAGTTTGGAAATATCGTTGACAAATTATCCTGCGTTCGACTCGACACCAAAAGTGGTCGTTTAAAATTAAATTTAGGGTCACGATTTGAAATACTAGCGTTCGATCTTTCTTAGGCTTAGCCTTTTATTCGTACGAAGTGAACAAATTAGTTGCTTGGGGTTTTCGAAGGCAACGATAATATATTTTTGGAGAACAAACGAGATTAAATAGATCTTGCGAGCTCCTCCCCCCGTCAAAAGCGATATTATTTCATAACGTTGAGATATTTACAGGTACACAAAACAGTTCCGTTTAACAAAGAGACATTGCGTATTATTTATGAAAATCCATAGACCATCGTTTAATCGGAAACGAATTCGGGCGCGTGCAAAATTTATGTAATCCAATACCATCATTTATAAACGACTCGATACACAGCCATCACTTATAAACGATTCGATACAGCTATCCCTCATTATTTCCAACGTTTGTTCTACATATTATTTCAGATAATTATTGCATTAAAACTCGTTCAAATAATTATTCGACGCAAATGCAAATTCCAGCTATTTTCAACGGGTTTCGCGTTCAAGTGGACCAAGTGCAATACCGTTGCATTCTTTTTACCCCCCCCTCCCAAAAGAGCATTAAATGAATTTAATACCCGCGCTGTATTCATAATTGTTCCAAGAATTCTAAAAATTCTGTTCATTTGTCTCGGCCGCAAAATAAAAAATACGCACGGCTAAACTAACTTTCATTTGTTCCCGGAATTGGGCAACCAGAGATCCTGTGCATTTCCAGCTCTCTCAGGCTTTTGAATTATATTTATTAACAGGATATTATAAAAGTTCG
Organism: Colletes gigas; assembly: GCF_013123115.1. Taxonomy (NCBI): domain Eukaryota; kingdom Metazoa; phylum Arthropoda; class Insecta; order Hymenoptera; family Colletidae; genus Colletes; species Colletes gigas. Next base: position 2,859,004 of record NW_025106637.1, on the reverse strand, counting down.
AAACGTGTACGTCTAAAATTTGTACGATACTTCTCGATTGCTTTTGGTATAAGCAGTATACAAAAGCCTTTTCATCGAGAAATCGAAAGGAATAGGAAAATCTATTGTGTTCGACCATCGTTATTTATTTCTAAAACAGAGCATTCACTGTCACTTTCACAACAACTTTCAAATAATCTTTATACTCGATACAAGTTAATGAACTTCAGAAATATGTATTTTCTTAAATCTTCTACACTGTAGCAAGGATAGACAAAAGTTCGAAACGAAATTATATGTTTTTACAAAATACGAAATATTTTCTATTATCACCGAATTATTTTCGACGGGTGTATCTGTCGATTGAACGATTTCGATCGATCTGTATCGATCCCCGACGAAATTTCCAGCTAGGCGCGAGCATTCCCCCGGAAACATCCCATTGTTTCGCAAAGACGACTGTCTTCGGGATTGCTCGACGGCGCGAAACGTCGCAATCTCCTCTGGAAACGTTTTCTCCGCGGCATCACGCGATTAATCATCGGGAATTAAGTCGGTCGGATTCGCCGGGAATCGCAGGAAACGGTCGAAAGCGACGCCACGATGCGCCCCGTAAAATTGCTCGCGTTTTTCCCACGGTTGTTTCGAAATTTCGACTTTGAATCGCGAACGCGCCTAATTCGAGGACCCCCGCTGACTTTAATAACCCGGTCGATCCGCACGGAAACGCAGAATCCCCGTGGTACGGGGCGTTTTCTTTCTTTTTCCGCAGTCGATCGCGAGAGATTGCGAAACAATCGCGCGGCTGTAAAGAAATTTCATTAAGCTACGGGAATAACGCCCGTAGTCTTGCCAACAAAGGCGACACACGCCCGTCTTGGAATTTCGCAACAGTAAAACGACAGTTCTGTTATACGACTCTGTTCCCGTCCCTGTCTCGCTTTTGCACACGGTTTCAGCACATCGCGAGGCGTTTCAGACACTGTCGACTCCCTCGTCTCTCTCTGTTGCCCTTTCTTGCCCGAATAAAGGCGCAGAGGAGTCGAAGAATTATGACCGAGTGACACTCGACGCTGTAGGAGATTCCACAGACAATTGTAATGTTGCTCAGCACCGTTTGACGAAACCTTGCGAGCCCCATTCGGTGGCCCCTATCTTTCCTCGTTTCGTTAGAATGCATTAAACGTGCAAATTCACACCCTTTGGTTATATTTTATCGCGATCCAAGGGGAATTATCCTTCCCCAAATTAAATTGCAACACCTCCAATCTGAATCCAAAGTACTCGTGATTTAATTGCAGCAGATTAACCGTTGTTTCTTCTTAAAAATTGAAAACGTGCAAATTCACACCCTTTGGTTATATTTTATCGCGATCCAAGGGGAATTATCCTTCCCCAAATTAAATTGCAACACCTCCAATCTGAATCCAAAGTACTCGTGATTTAATTGCAGCAGATTTACCGTTTCTTCTTAAAAATTGAAAACACGCGCGCGAGACAGATATTTTGTTTCGCGATTTGCTGACGCTCGGATAGCTAAGAGGTCCAGTATCGAGACTAACGACACGACGTGCGCGGAACCTTAAAATCTCGTACGTATCCTAACGGGGAACGGAAGACACAACAGCGGCGAAGGTGTATAAAATGTATAGAAAACACGTCAGAACAATTTTCGTTCGCGAACGACTTCTGCAGAGATGCTACGTAGCGCCATAATAACTCACGTCGAGCAAAATCGATAAAGACAAATAAGCTCTCGGTTTGCTCGCGTTCGTATTACCAATAAAATTCTTTACTGTCCAACGTTTGACACTCCTTAATGGACCGGGAGAAGTTAACGGGGCTGGTTAATAATTGGCTCGACCGGAGGCCATCGTTACATCTTCGGTGCATAGGAGTAATTCGATTACTTCCGACGGAAACCATTCGAAAGATTCAAATGAAACATTTCCGAACGTACCACAGAAATTGGTGTAATTTGATATTAAACTAACGGAGCACGTAACAATTGTAAAATATTTAGAAAATTTTAGTGACGGAGCGTTAAAATAATTTATGATCAATTTATTAGGGATTAAAAGGCTCGGAAGTTTTTCCTGGGATTCGTAATGATGTTGGTAGCGATCGATTGCGCAAGGGGTGTCCGAAAAGTATGCAAAACTCGAACGAAGAGGGAGTTCAAGAACGTTTCGGTTCCGGCACTTGTATCGCCAGATAGACACTTCGGATAAGAGAGGAATTTAATCGAGGGCCATTGTTTCAGCGTTCGCTCTTCCTCGTTTTACTGGAAGACCTCCTATTAACAAACTGGTCGGAATTAACTACCATTGCGTCACCGCTGAGGTTCAAAGGCTTTTTCAAAGTGTTCGAATCAAAGGACCGTGTGTGAAATATAGAAAAATTACCGTGCTCGATACGTGTCCGCGGAATGTTATATAATTGCTGCGATACGTCCAGCCAGAACGGTCTCGATCGGTTTAATTTAGACCTTAATGCCCATAAATGGGAAACGTCTTGAAACGCAACGCGAACCAAAGAGAGGGGGAGGAAAAAAAGTTCTCTATTGCTTCCTCGAGACACGGAACGAAGGGTTAATCGCGGCCGTTAGCTTTAATTGTCCCGCAAACGGGGGGAAAAACAATCGCTGACAGACGTAAACCATCCCACGAAAGACGTCTCGAGGCTGAAAACACGCGTAGAATCGAGAAACCGAGAGAAACTCCATCGCTTATCGCGGATAAAGCCTTCGTCGTGTGTTCCTCTACCATCGGGGCCCGTGCCAGCGTTGCTTCCCATGAGGAATCTTTTCCCCCCGCTTGGGAAAGTATAAATATGGCTTTAACGCGAGAAACCAGTCGAAGCACGGCCGGCCAAAGCCACAACGTTTGCACGCGATGCGTGTTATGCCACCGTTCGAGGCGCAATCGACTGTTCCACGACGGCCTCTACGTCCTGCTGAATCATTTACCCCAATTGTTTATCGCTTCCAACCTGGAGTTACGATTTTACCAGCTTCTTTTCTTCCAGCGACGAACAGTGCAAATCCATATCCAAGTTCTCGTCTCGTAGCACCTCAGATTGTTATTATCCGTTGTCTCTAAGTATCTCGATACATATTAACTTGTATAACACGTAATATATTCTGCACATTGTACGAATACGTTAGAAAAATTGCCAAGAGAAATATTCAAGCGGCGCATTAATGGAACGAGGAAGACCGTTGCACACAGATGCTTCCGTTACAAGTTCTTCCTCGCTATACCGTTGAATCTTTCACGTTCGACGGGCAAATGAATAAATCATTAAACATTAAACGGGCGCTATCCGTGCCCAGAAAACGGCCAGAACATCCCAAAGTGATCCGAAATGCGATAAAACATGTATCGGGGCCAGCGGTTGCCCGAGCACGTCGTCGTCTGTGCAACGAGAACCCTTGTATGCGTTGAAATTGCAAGGAAACGCTAACAAATCCTGAGTAAACAAGTCCGCGGGATGCGTTTCCCAAGTAATACGAAACGTTATTAAACGTCTACGCGATTCAACGCGACCCCCAGGGTGGTTGGTTTTAGGGGAACGAATGCCAATAATGACCGCGATGGTCTCGAGTATTTGTGTAGCTTGCCCTTCTTTCGAAAATTAATTATTACTTACGAATCCACCTGTTATCTTTCTACCCCCGTTTTGCTTGATCTTTGCATATATTATTACGGATGGAAACGTTGCGAGTCACGAAATTATAAGGCTAGGGTATTTTTTAAATTAAGAAATAGGAATAGGATTCCTGACTCGAGTGAAACGAAAAATTTGCATGTTAAATTAAATTTCCTCCAGTATCGAAGCACGAAACGTACAGGTAAGACCTGAAAAGTCTAAGTGCCTCGTAAACTACTAAGTTTTTCAATCTGGAGCCAAATTTTGCGATTTCTCGTTAAAACGATCCCCAATTTTGCACGGAATTAACATACTTGAAAACACTTTGATGTTGCACGAGTGTGTTTTGAGTGTAATTCGAGACGCTTCGAAGGTTTGGCGCGATAATTTATCCTTCTTAGCGTCTCATTCGGAAAATATTACGGTAATTATCTTAATATCGTTTTGCAACGAGATTCTAACGCTGAAAGATCGCCCGGAACGTAACGATAGGTAACGAGGTTGGGAAAAGAGAGGATAAATTTCTATTACAAAGAGCGGGTTCAGCAACGTATCATAAGATTAAAAAGGAGACTATTACGGGAACGTATAAACGTTTAGAAAAGTAACAGCGTTTCCGTGTCGAGTTTTTGGGGAAAATTAATCGACCCAGGCGTTTGAACAGTTTAATCTACAGTAGACCGAAACGTCGCTGGTCGAACGCCTATTAGCGAATGATAGCGGCGATAATTATGCGGCCGGTGTTAATCAATCGCGCGATTGTCGCTGCTGATGATCTTTTTGTCCGCGGTGGCATTTTAATTGACTCGATACATCGATTATCCCGAGCTCTGTAAGTGCGTGTCTGCTCAGACGTGTCGCTGAAGGCTGTCCCAGACGGCTGACGCGCGTAAATTGTTAAATGGAAAAATTGCTCGTGGTATTATTGAAGTTCCAACGATCTATTTTAACTATTACAAAAATATATAAATAATGATATCTTGGTCCGCATGTCTTTGATCGGGATAAAAATAAATACGAATCGAACGCTTGGTGGTTCTTCCAAAAATCAATTCGTGGCCGATAAATTTGCTAAATAAGCGGAGGATAGTTCGAGAGTTCGAAACAGAGATCTCATTGATCTCGAGGCAAACGAGAGACAGGAAGACGAATGATCGGGTTCCCCGTGTGCCAGTCGTATAATCGCGTCTCCGTCGGCTGTAATTTCACGGCGTTCAGCGAGTGTAACTTCGCTATCTATATTCCATGGCGGTACGTAAAAATCCCGGGGCACATAATCGCGCCGCGGCTTTGATCCCGGGAATAAAATTCCTTCCTGTCTGAGGCTGTTCCGAGTTCACCCCGGGAAAAAGAGTCGCGAGAGCGCCCATGAGTATGCAACGTACGTGAAACAGTCATGTCGAAGAAGCACACGTGCCCAGTCGCGTGTACGGAAACACACCGTAGGGGGGAAAAACTTCACCTACGTGGCATGACGATTGCTACGAGAAGAAAAGGGCCAACCCCTCCACCCATCTCAGGTGACTTCGTTTACTCGTAAAAACTTCTCTTTTCACGACCATGTAACTTTGCTCTTAGAACAAATGCAATATCAAACGGGACACATCATTTTTTAAAACGTTTCACCGGGTGGAAAATGGTAAAAATGGTACCGGTATAAATAATGTTTAGAAATGAATTTACGCTGAAGTTTTGACATACTTTAACCACGACTGATATTTTAATCAGTTCTTAGATTATTTGTGGCCACGATAGACGATCGCGTTGTTCGTTTCGTTTAAACCTCAGTTGTTTCGTTCGTATCGTCGCGATCGTATTATCCACGCGTGTTCCGTGTTCTTTGTGCACGGGTCGACGGTACAAAATACCGCGTCTACGGGGGAGAGAGGAAACGTCAACGTATCTCGCTGGGAAATTTTGATAGGAGAACGGGGCGACGCGCGCCTTTTCCACGGGACACGTTCGCGATAGAGCGTCGACCGTATTACCTTTTCCTAACATCCGTTATGCCGTCTCCACGCGTAAAAAGGAAAGCAACCGACTGGTTAAATGGGATTCTGTTACGATGCGCGTTTGTCTTTAAACCGCGTTATACGGTGCTTTTTACGACGGGGAAAGAAAAGCGACGACGGTGGTCGACGGTGCAAAAATTTCACGACGCCCGCCCGCGCGTTTATTCAGATGGAAGGCCCGGTGTGTTCCCATCGTTGCATTTTCCATACCCCTCCAGGGAACAGAATACGTTCCGAGTCGCTCTTATCGTTAGCCTGATCCACATCTGCGCCCTAATTACAGATTTTTTATACCTGAAATTACAACGACTTCTTTAACCACCATGTTCGTTCGCGGTACACTAACAGGGGGCCATTATACGAAGAACTCTGGCTCGAAATATGGCAAAAAACTAAATAAATTGAAACATTCATGGGGAGCAATTTTTTCTTTTTTTTAATATTCAAAACGTGTTTTACCAAGATTTTAATAATTGTAATATAATACGCGAGCAACCTTTCGATCGTACCATCGTGCCGGCGTACTTTATATAATGAAAAAAGAAATCACGCGTGTGACGGATTTCCGTGTTTAACGACATGTTTCAAGTAGAACAGAATCGATTCCAGTTGGGTAACGCCCTTTGTAAGTGCACTCGTCTCGATGAGTTACAACGAAGTTTCTATCGATCTCGTACATCCCCGCGGCGAATGGAAGACATCCGCGTCGCGGCGCGCGCAGAATTAAGCGCCGTGTGCAATTAACCGTACGAGTCCCGGGTGTATTTGAAAAATCGTGTCGAAAGGTGCCTGACACAGCGACACAACCCCTTATTTATTTCCAGAAACGCCAGACTATCGCGGTTTGCAAACCAATGGGACGCGTTATTGGGTAAATACTGTTACACGATTTTGATTCGATTTTAACACGTTGAAACTCCTAAAATTAAAAGGAAAATTAAATTTTGCTTTTAGACAATTGCAAACTAGCGTACCAAGAATTTGTCATGGAATTTATTTTTATAGACTCGTTAAAATTCAAGGTATCTAGCTTTATTTTCGTTGACGTCTAATCTTGAGAATTAATTGTATTAACTCCTTGGTGAAAAGTCGCGTCACCCATATGTGATATATGATTCGATTTTAACACGTCGACTGCCAAACGAAACTCCTAAAATTAAAAGGAAAATTAAATTTTGCTTTTAGACAATTGCAAACTAGCGTACCAAGAATTTGTCATGGAATTTATTTTTATAGACTCGTTGAAATTCAAGGTATCTAGCTTTATTTTCGTTGACGTCTAATCTTGAGAATTAATTGTATTAACTCCTTGGTGAAAAGTCGCGTCACCCATATGTGATATATGATTCGATTTTAACACGTCGACTGCCAAACGAAACTCCTAAAATTAAAAGGGAAATTAAATTTTGCTTTTAGACAATTGCAAACTAGCGTACCAAGAATTTGTCATGGAATTTCTTTTTATAGACTCGTTAAAATTCAAGGTATCTAGCTTTATTTTCTTTGACGTCTAATCTTGAGAATTAATTGTTTCAACTCCTTGGTGACGTAGTAGTCAATGTGTTAAAAGAGTAACAAAGTTTTACATTTTTCTCTATTCGCTCCGAGAATGTGGGAACGGACAAGACAAGTTGCACATCGCGGTCAAACGTACTCTTTGCGACGCGAAATCTGAACAGCGTGGTCACGCTGCGTGGGACTCGAACGGTTAAACTCGTTTCGCGTCGAAAGTCGCGAGTGAAACTCGTCACTTATCCTAGGTGATCCCCCACGAATCTCCTGGGTTAAGTAATTGCATACCTTACAGACATACGTTGTGAATTTAGGCTCGGTATACCGATAAATTGGTGATAGAGAATTATCAGTTCCCCAGGGAAGAATGGACCGCGTAGCAGGTATTTACCTGGCACATCACGTGCAAATATCCACCGATCCCCGAACGAAGAAATTCGACCTGGAGCAGTTAGCAGCCACCATTTACAGCGATTTCTTCTTGGCCCCTATTATCCCCGAACGTTTCACGAAAATTGAACTGGTCTGGTCGGTGGCGGCCGCGATATCCTTTGTCCAGAGCCACGTTCTCGTTTAGCGTATACGCGGGGGCCGGGTCGTTTCGAATCCTTGCGTTTCACGTAGCCCCGACCGTCGACAGAAGAAATTCGCCGGTTTCGATTTCGCGGTAACGACGAGCTCGATTACTCTCGAGAGCTATAATACGGTAGCGAGAAGGGGGCTGAGAAGGGGGGAGGGCGCGCGTTGCGCCAAGAGACTCCGCCAGCCATCGTGTACGGAAGGAGCTGCATAATTCGGTAGACGATATTAGATCTCATTGTTAGCGGATTCGATAGACACGTATACGAGGCGCGATGTTGCCTGCTTCGGCACACAACCGAACGGGAACGAGAACGGAGATATATACAGGGGTAGCTTGCACAGGTGTTTCTACGATGCTCCCAGCCATCCTCTTCCCGTCGCTGGGAAATTGTTTCGCGGACGAACTTTCCTCCTTCGGCCTTTTCCAAACGAATCCAAAATGTTTCCTTTGGGGATATCGTTTGCATTTTAATCCGTTCGAAAATATTCATGACTGCTACAATACTTTTTAAATTAGTTGTTTATAATCATTCGCTAGACACTGTTTCTCGAAAAATTTTTCAAGGCAGAGTTTATATCAAATTTCACAGTAATTATGATGACAGTAGACAACTAGAAACACAGTACTTTGAAAAGTAGATGGCCAATTAATTCGAGTTTAAGAAACACCATCGCAGTGAAAGATCATACTTGTCTTCATCGAAATAAATAAATATCGCGATCGAATTCTTGTTAATGAAGTTACCGAAACACGGTATGTATGCGTGGATCAGGTGAGAAACGTAGGGGTTTGGTAGAGTGGAAGGACGGAAGGAAGGAAGGAAGGAAGGAAGGAGAAGGTGAGAAAAGGAAGAGAGTCCTCGAGAGGTGGAAATGACATTTGTATGCATTGCGGCCCGTATTACAGTATAGCCAACTCGATTCAACACCTTCTCCCGAGTCCTCCGCGCTTCCTGCGAGTTACTCCGTGATTACTGTTTTCCTATGCTCCGGCGTATTGCCTCGGTTACTCCCAAAGGGAGACGCGACGTCGTTGTCGTCATCCTCGAAAGACTCCGGGAACACGGGACTGACCTAACGCAAATGAGAATCGACCGTGTCGCTGCTTTTCCTTCGAATTATAGAGAACTTCGCGGTCGCTTGTCATGTTCGTATCGTGATCCTGTTCGTCGCGGCGTCGTGGGAACGCTTTTCCTGTACGTGGAACTGCGATTTTCATAGAACAGGTCTGTGCAAAAGTTTGAAGTATTCTTAAACGCTCACCGGATCTAAACAGCGTCAAAAAATAAAGCTGCAACATGGTATTAATCACCCATGAATGACGTGGAACTAGACGCGTTAAATTCTTTCTCAAAACTAGTTTCCCGCGTACTATACGCACTATACTCGACCGAGCATTGTTACGAAACGTGACTTTTAGTTTGCTTTCGAGAGAATTGGCTGGCGACCAATCATAACCCATAACGAGAGTTTCGTAATCGTACTGGAAGAGCGTCGAGTCACTCTATCCTCCGCTTCTTGCCTAACACAATCTCTTAAAGATGAGCAGACGGCAAATAAATTCACAAAACCGACGTAAAAACAGTACTTTGTTTCTCTATAGAATATAAATTACGGTTCAGAAATTTTTTATTTAAAAAATATTCTGTCGTCCTTCGCAAGCAATTAACAGATACAAATCGCGTTATTGAAATAGAAAATCGCTGTTTACTCGGAAAGGATTCACTTCGCAATTCCCTCCAGGACAGATCTTTTAAGCTTCCATTAGTATACGTCGCATGGCAGCTTAATTTTGTATCGCTAGCATGTTTTATTCATTTCATACTCCGCGAGGTGAGCCGAGGCTCACGACCGTAAAACGTGTTAGCATAATTCTTATTATCGTTATTATATGCTTTTATCACGCGTATGTGACTGTGTCTGCGTTCCACCGCAAAAATGTTGGAACAATTCTCATCAATTACGTGTCTTTCGCGACCCATTTTATTTAGAATTTTGTAAATCATACGCAGGTAGAATTAATTGCAAAGAGGAAGGTTTATTTGGAAAACAATAGCAATCTGGCGCCAGCAAGGTATTCCACGTTTTCGATTCAGTTTTTGATAAATCACGAACACGCGTCGCGAAAGGAAGAATTATCTGACGTAAATCTCTAAAAATATTTCGATTCGCGGAACGGTTTCAATGACAGGTCACGGGGGACGGAGAGTCGAGCCGTCCAAAAGCGTACTCGGAATGTTTCGCGACACTCTGTCGGTTTACAAAGCGACAAAGTGATCTCTCGCCGTATGTGCGCTCCTCTAACTCCATCGTGGATACGGATTACGTAACGCAGCCGTTTACGTAAACTTCAACCGCGGCACGATTCTGTCTATAAACCGGCTCATCCATCTTTCGCGCGTGTACCGACCTGTAAATCGGCCGAGAGAGCGGACTTAACAGTCGACTAAGCCAGGACGCGGTGCTTTTCCCAAAGGTTCTCGGAGAAATTGCGATGATAGTTAGGAGAGCCAGTGGGGTGGCGAGGTGGGAATTGCTCGAAAGTCGACTCGTGTCGATCAGGCGGCAAGAATTTCTGCCCTCGGCGGGGCAAAATATTGTTGGGACACGTTGAAAATATCGTACTCGACGGAATAAGCTCCTCAACTTTTAAATCGTTCAACGAACACGAGCCACGATTAGCAAAAATATTTCCCAGTTTATCCGTGACTTTACATTCGAAAACTTTTAGGGGTTGCAAGGCTTGAAATTTTCATTTTCATCGATGAGATTTTTCCAAGTATCCTACGCTGATCAAATGAATATCGTTTTGTCAAAAAGAATGATATCAATGTTCTTGGAATATCCTTACCCTCGACGGGGTAAAATATTGTTGGGACACGTTGAAAATATCGTACTCGACGGAATAAGCTCCTCAACTTTTAAATCGTTCAACGAACACGAGCCACGATTAGCAAAAATATTTCCCAGTTTATCCGTGACTTTACATTCGAAAACTTTTAGGGGTTGCAAGGCTTGAAATTTTCATTTTCATCGATGAGATTTTTCCAAGTATCCTACGCTGATCAAATGAATATCGTTTTGTCAAAAAGAATGATATCAATGTTCTTGGAATATCCTTACCCTCGACGGGGTAAAATATTGTTGGGACACGTTGAAAATATCGTACTCGACGGAATAAGCTCCTCAACTTTTAAATCGTTCAACGAACACGAGCCACGATTAGCAAAAATATTTCCCAGTTTATCCGTGACTTTACATTCGAATACTTTTAGGGGTTGCAAGGCTTGAAATTTTCATTTTCATCGATGAGATTTTTCCAAGTGTCCTGCGCTGATCAAATGAATACCGTTTCGTCAAAAAGAATGATATCAATGTTCTTGGAATATCCTTACCCTCGACGGGGCGAAATATTGTTGGGATACGTTGAAAATATCGTACTCGACGGAATAAGCTCCTCAACTTTTAAATCGTTCAACGAACACGAGCCACGATTAGCAAAAATATTTCCCGGTTTATCCGTGACTTTACATTCGAAGACTTTTGGGGGTTGCAAGGCTGGAAATTTTCATTTTCATCGATGAGATTTTTCCAAGTATCCTACGCTGATCAAATGAATATCGTTTTGTCAAAAAGAATGATATCAATGTTCTTGGAATATCCTGTAAAATACGAAAATGAATTCCGAATAAATCTTGTTGGACACTCTGTGTACAAAGGGGTAGTATACCAAGTTAAATTACATTTACACAAGGCTGGCAGCGTTATTTATGTGCACGCGAAAAGCTTTGTCCCGATTTTGAAACAGAAAATCCCCGGCTCTGTCCTCCGACGAGAAATCGACGGATCCTTTTCGCAAAGGAATAATTTTATTGATAACGCGGATTGGGGGCACGATTTATACATACGCGTGACAGACGAGACGTGTTTAAAAAAACCTGCCAAAAAAAAAGGGAAAAAAGAAAAAAAAAAAACAAAATACGTCCTGGCGTTCACTTGTGTTTTGTTTACAGTTTTTATTTTTATCGATGTTTCGTTTCGAAACTCTCCTCCGATTTCTATATATCACGCGGGCGACATTGTTTAACACTATTGTTTGTTTCGATATCGTATTTCGTGACGCGGCCATAAAAGCGAACGCCGCTGCGCGAAACGTAATTCGTGAAAAAACATTACAAAATACCCGTGCAAATATCGTCGCAAAGCTCTTTTACGCGCGACCCGTGTCGACGCGAGAGAAAAATATGATTAGCCGAAACGAATGGATGCGACGTGTGCGGCAAAGACACAATAATAATTCGCAGATCAAATAAAATCCTCCTGAAAAGGCCGCAAGTTCGATATATTTTTTGTTTTTTTTTTTTTCAATTTAATTATTTTATGAAACTCTGGCCGCGGTTTTAGGCCTTTGCTCGCCCGAACATCTTTATTTTTGATCAATTTCGTGTTTATCAGCAGTCTATTGCATTAAGATCTCTAATAATTTGGATTCATAGTGGGGAAAATGGTGCGAGAATATTTTCATAAACTTCCTCACTTGCCAAGACCTACTCTAATTATGATTTCATTTTCATAATCTAAAAACTTGTTCCAACGCGAAAGCTACCGTGTCGTTCGTTTATTCTTTGATTGCGCGTGTCGTGGGGTGGGGTGGGGAGAAAAAACGGGTAGAAAAATAATGAACATCGCCAATACATTTATAATCGTAGTTTGGGAAAAAGTTAAAATAAAAAAAAAAAATAAAAATAAAATAACATGCACACGAGGAAAATGTCAGTCGTGCGATGGTGAGCGCGGCTCGTCAGAAAAAAATTCAATTTTCAATTTATCGGTATCGATGCGCGTACACGTTTTTCATTTAACGTCCGCCAGTTTTTATGCAACGATTAACTAAAGTGTACGACTTTCATAAAACGGAAAAATTTTTAGCTTTCGTTTAAACGCGGCCCAATAGCGTGAATGCCCGCCGCCGCTACCTGTTCTGTAACTTTTTCCAACAGCAAAAAAATGCCCGTTCGTTTTTCGCCTTTGTTATCGGCACAATTTGGGCAAGCATTTTTTTCCCGCGGTTAATACATATCTGCGTAAATTTAAAACCCCGGCATTCTATGAGCTTTTGTCAGGTGGGATTCAATGAAACCGAACATACTCATGGATCCTCAACAATGTCGAAATAAATTTGCATCTGCGAATGGCGAGCTGGTCCTACTTACCGAGGGGACTCGTGTCAAGTTAATGCAACTCCACGGGAGCAAAATTTCATATTATTTCCTTTGTTTCGACGCAGCATTGGGGGGGGGGTGGGAGGGGTTTTACTGGCACTCGTCGGCCGACTTTTATGCCTTTCGTTTAAATCGAGTATTAATTTCGCGACATATAAAATACCCCTTATAACATTATAATATCCGCGTTGCTACGACAATTTTACGCGATACACAGGGTGTTTCCAGTTTTAACGTGCAAACTTCGAGGCCGCACAAAGGTGACCAAAAAGACGGGGGAGAAAATGTATAATAAACGCAGCTTCGAGATTTTTACAGTAGATTATTACACAAACAAAGAAGTCACAGTCGTGTGCATTCAGCAGTCACGTCGAATGTATTCCTACATTACCCATGAGTGGGTTTAATCAAAATCAAAAACAAATTTTTAAGAAAAATACACAGGTGAACTTCCACGAAAAAAATTTTTTTAAATTGTTCTAAAAAAATTATTTTCCGGTGCGGGGGTCAATTACAATCATTTTTGGTGAAGAGACATACCCCCGAAAACCTACTCACTTTAGAGAAAAAAATTCGAGTAGGTGCTTGAATTTTTAGGCGAAAATAAAAAGTTTCAAATCGTTCTAAAAAAATTATTTTTAGTTGCGAGGGTTAATTAGAATCATTTTTGGTCAATAGATATACCTCCGAAATCCTACTCACTTTAGAGAAAAAAATTCGTGTAGGTGCTTAAATTTTGGGGCGAAAATAAAAAATTTCAAATTGTTCTGGAAAAATTATTTTCAGTTGCGGGGGTCAATTACCATCATTTTTGGTCAATAGACATACCCCCGAAATTCTACGCACTTTAGAGAAAAAAATTCGAGTAGGTGCTTAAATTTTTGGGCGAAAATAAAAAGTTTCAAATCATTCTGAAAAAAATATTTTTAGTTGCGAGGGTCAATTAGAATCATTTTTGGTGAAGAGACATACCCCCGAAATCTTACTCACTTTAGAGAAAAAAATTCGCGTAGGTGCTTGAATTTTTAGGCGAAAATAAAAAGTTTCAAATCATTCTGAAAAAATTATTTCTAGTTGCGAGGGTCAATTACCATCATTTTTGGTGAAGAGACATACACCCGAAATCCAACGCAGTTTCGAGAAAAAAATTCCTAACGAAAATGTCTGACCATACCATTGATATATATCACTGAAATTTCAAGTTTATCTTTAAACCATCATAACTCCTGAACGGATTGGAGGATTTTAATGTTTGACCCGGCAAACGACGCGTATTTTAATGAAGATCATGTAGAAATTCTAAGAATATTCGAAAAGTTGTTCCTTGACCCCGTAAATTAAGAAAAACACCATAAAGGTTATCCAATTTTCATAATGTAATGTTGCGAGCGACACGAGAATGGTAAAGGGTTTTCAGAGCCCCATAAAAATGGGCCGGAAAAATACATAGGATGTAATGTCGACACGTATACCTCGTCTGTGATTATATTCCTCGTTTTTATCACTTCAGATGCAGGTACAGCCCAATTATTCGGCATATTTGATCATCAGGCATTGCATCAGTCTCGAGTATACCGGATGATCGGAATGTACTGTACATGGACGTTACGATAGATGGTACAGCGAAGCAATAAGAAAAAGGAAGGTGGTCGAACGTAGGAAGTCGTAAATTTCTCGGCTCGATTATTGGCGTGGATTCCATAAATTCTGCGCGACGTCTCTATTCCGCTAATAAAGCGACCAACAAGTACCGGGGTGGCCCCGGTTATAAAGGACACCGCGAAATTAGACTCCCCCGGCCAGGCTCAATGGAATCCTTTGCATGCATTAATGCACTTCTGTGCAAGCAGAATGTGGGAATACGCTGGAAATGAGAATACACATCGCAATCATTGCGGTTACATTTGATTCCATGCTGTGTACACACGACCCGTGTTCCCTCTCTACGGGTCGAGGAAGACTGGCCGTTTCGGTGGATGGGGAAGGTGCACGTGCATGCACTTTGCGGCCTCCCACACGCACACCCCCCCGGATCCTGCGACTCCATGTCGAACCGACGAGTCAATAATCCACCGTTTACCTGTTGCGTAAACCCTGTCCTAATGGCACTCGACCTTCTCCTTCAGGACCCGCCGGAGACCCCGACGCGCATTTATCTGCTCCGTACGACGCCTCATCCTTTCCTCCTTTCCCCATCGATCCGAGAGCTTAGCCAAAGATGAATTTACTTCGCCCCCCACCCCTCGCTACGGGGGTCAATTTTACCTCAAACAACTCCTTAACTCTGGACATTTTTATCGAAACCTGTCCTGCGTTGACAGTTGCGTTGATATGCAATTTTTCTTTTGATAGGAGTTCTATAACATGAAACTACGCTGTTGCACATTTGCTAGAAAAATACGAAGATCGTGGGGGATCGAAAAACCAAGAGAAACGAAAAGAATAGGTACACTTGAAAACACCATATCAGAATCCTCGCGTTTCGAGTTAAACTTCAAATTTTCGAATCACCAGGTCAGTTCATGTCTAAGTTTTACAATGCACCGATGCAACAGCGTGTTTCTGTTTCCCATTGGCGTTACATTAATGTGCAACAGTGGTAATCGCGTGATTCCGCGCCGCAGTGCTGGAGAAATGCACGTTTACCTAAACACTCAACAGGTGTTGTTAACAATTGGGCAAAGTAAACATTGCGCTTATGAATAAAAGGTCGGCCCTTTGTCGTGTAAATCGTACTTAGAAATCGGATCAAACCCCCGATAAATCGACGATAAAAAGACGTAATTTCGGCGACTGTTCCGAATGAAAAATGCGCCCAAAAGGGATTTATCGCGTGACTTTTACAACGCCAATGGAACGCGTTTGGGATTTCGCGATCGCGCGACGAGCTTTCTCGCCGGAGGAATGAAATTTTTGCGCAAAACGAGCGAGAAAAGCTTTTCACGTGAACTCTCATTCTATTTGCGAGCAAATACGAGACTCCGTATCCGTTTGACTGTGCAGCCTTTCGTCGATTCGCGGACCTTTTAATCTCAGGCCACCCACCCAACCGACTTTCATCCGCCCTCTTCTTTCTCTTCGCGAGACGCGACGAGAGTATCTCGTCGTGCCCCTCCGGGGGAACGCGTGTTCTTTCGATTCTTTGTCAATTTCCAACGATGCTAATAAAGACACCGAGACGTCTGGTGTCTCTATCCGGGCTCGAGGAACGGATTAAAACCCGGTATTTAGGACGACGCCGCGGGAAAACGATCTCTCTTTCGTTCACGAAATTATTAACGAGCCGCGGAATTAAATAAAAAAAAGAATTTCGAACGTCGAATACAGGAAACAAACGACTGTTTTATCGAATAAAAAATTTCAATTTTAAAATGGAATATTTCGCGACGGGTACGGATGAAAACTTGTTCGATCGAATAAACGTCACGAATGAATTGCTATACATTGGTTATACACTTGGTACCGACTGTTTTTATTTCCTGCTTTTTTTTTTCATATTTATCGTAGACACTTAACCCTACCACGCTGCACAGGGATCTAATAAACGTTAATTCGAAAATAGTCCGGCCGACGGGCGTACGATTCGTTAAATATGCAATTTTCGTCGCGCCAAAAATATTATTATCGACGCTGCGCAGACATTTTTCCTGTTTTCGTGCGTACGCTGTCGTAAATTGCGCCAAATGAGATGAGCGGGGGGCAAAAACCGTTCGCCCGATGTTTCGGTGAATTATTCCGTATAATAAATATATAATCACATTTGGCCATTTTTACCGAAATTGGTTGCTAATGAATTTTGCTCAACAACGACGCCCGTTTAAAAAATGAATTTCTAGAGCGATGTTTCGGAACAATTCGAGCTGACGGGTAATTTGACTTTCCGTGAAATTTTTTTTTCCGCCTGTAATATCGACGCGTTAAATAAACAAATATTTTTTTCGCGATACGTATAAAATATTCGCGGGAAAACGGTAAACTTTTTTAAGAAGAACAGTTTCTCGATCTTTTATTTTTGCGCTGTACAATCTTCCCCGACCACGAATTTATGGCTTGCATAAAGCATTGCTTCCAGAGTTTTATGCACGAGCGTGCAAGTACAGAATTATTTTTGGCCCCATAAATATACCGGAAACGAACGGTCTTTAGGCTCCATCGTGATTCTTAACAATTTATTTCGCTGTTTCCCGAGGGTTGAACGTACATTTTAAAGAGATTTGACAAAGATGGACGAACAGCAGAGGAAAGTGTTTGGAAATCAATCGGATCCGGAGTAAAAACAGTGCCAGAGGAGAACCGGAGAGGATTTCCTTGGCACCGCGTCGGGTAACTCGATCGATTATCGGTTGAATCGGGCTATAAGAGTCGTTAAGGTCTTAGCAACTCTCAGAACGGTCGGATGGCACACCTGCCGTGCATTCTAAAGCCACCCTACACTTGTACATCACCTTTCGAAAGCGTGGCTCGCATGCCAAGACGCCCCGAGGTGCATCGAGAGTGAAAACGAGCCGAACCTTGAGGCTGCTCGACGAAAATCGACGGACGAAGCCGTCGGGGACGCGATTTGCCATGATTAACACGTTCCTGTCATAGTTGTCAGACCGCGTGAGGCAACGCGATGCACTTTCACGATGACTCGTTGTTCCGAGCGATCCAGCGCGTCGAAAGACAGCTCTTTTCACGCCACATCGATCAAATCTTCGACTAGGTTCTTTGAATTCTTTCAGTCATCCTGTTAATCAATTGAAATTTATGGTAATACGATCTATACACGACTTCTCGCCTACCAGCGCGCTAGTTCATTCAGCAATCTTTGTACGAGCTTAGAAGAGTTCATTTTCTAAACTTTTAAATTATTTCGATATTCGATGTATTTCTTGTTAGCTTTTAACTCATTTTCTGGAGTTCAATTTGGGAGTTCTTGACTCGTTAGAAACACATTTGCAATGTTTTGGGAGCATTTTTATATTTTGAGGGACCGCTATATATTATGGTTCTTTTTTCACGCTACATCGATCAAATCTTCGACTAGGTTCTTTGAATTCTTTCAGTCATCCTGTTAATCAATTGTAATTTATGGTAATACGATCTATACACGACTTCTCGCCTACCAGCGCGCTATTTCATTCAGCAATCTTTGTACGAGCTTAGAAGAGTTCATTTTCTAAACTTTTAAATTATTTCGATATTCGATGTATTTCTTGTTAGCTTTTGACTCATTTTCTAGAGTTCAATTTGGGAGTTCTTGACTCGTTAGAAACGCATTTGCAATGTTTTTAGAGCATTTTTATTATGGGTTTTTTTTCACAGATTATCGAAGTCGTAAAATTCGATCCGAAAAATTTGAAACTCTAAATGAAATCGTATAACGGGCGAAACGCGAGCGTACCGGAAGAATCAAGTAGTTTCGAAAGAATTTCACGACACCCCGGAAAAAAGAAATTCATCGTAATACGTTCTGGTCGTATTTTATATTACTTTTATACTGCTAACCCGTGTTTGAATTTCCCACGTCAAACTTTTCGTCGAATAATAGCGTAATCCCGGAATGGTCGCCGGCTTTAATCAACATTACTTAACCTGTCACGAATTTAGCCGAGTTCGCTCACCGCTCTGAATCAAGTTGACGCCACCGCGAACGAACTGCTGTCCGCCGGCAAGAATTGCAAAAAAAATGGGGGCACACCTGCGTCAATATTCATGAAACACATTCTTCGTGACGGATGTTCGCCTGTGATTCGGTGTAAACTCATATTTCGAACGACAAACGGCTAGTTCTGCTGCATCCGTACGAATCGTCGACCCTTGAAAAGGATTTCCACGTTGCACTTAATCTTCAGACAGAATCGAACGAAAGCTACGTCGACGAAATGTCAAAGATATAATATCAAAGTTGAAAACGAAACAGATTTTTGTTCAAGCTGAGTCTACACGTAGTTGCGTTTGGGGGTGGAACAAAAGACATCTTCGTGGATCTTTCAGCGTCCATTCTCGCTGTGGAAAGTTGCAAAAAACGGGGATTCAGGATTATGATAAAAATGAGAAAAAGTAGAACGATTGAGAGAAGATCCAAACGCGGGAGGCGAGGAAAAGCTTTGTAGCGACCGTTGGCGATACGAGTCGTCACTGTCAATGTAAATCAGGGCCCCCCCACCCACCCCCCTTCACCCGCCCCGGACTCTGGGACACTTCGTTTCGTTTATTTTCACCCCGGTGTTTTCGCCAGACACGAATCGCGATGCTGCTTTTTTTCCAAACTCTGCCTTATTGATTTCTACGTCAAATGGCTTATTCTCCCCGTTCTCGTCCCGCGTTCCCAGCCACGCGTTCTCTCTTTCCTACTTTTCAGCGCGTAGACTCGGTCCATTTCCATGGAAACCACAAATGAAGTGCTCCCAGTATAACTGCGCGCACGGGGCATGTTCTCATTTTCATCAAAATTCGCTACGGCTGCACGTCTTCCAGACGTCACCGACGCCCTTACACCCCCCCACCCCCCCCTCCGCGTTTCTCGTTCAATTTATCTTTGCACGCACGATAATACCCACGATTTGGAAAATTCTTCCTCGTCGCGAAGATTCCAAATCTTTGATCCTGTCTGGTAGCTTCTAAACACGAATTAACACTAGAACTACCCACAATTGTAGTGTGTTTATTTGTGTCAAGGAAATTGAAACGATAGGTGCATGAAGAAATGTATAATGCAATGAAAATAAGGAAATTATGATAAATTTTCAAAAATTCAGTCGAGTAAATTTCTTACAAGTTTTGGTAGAAATTACGAATGGGTCATTTCGACTGGTAGTTCTAGTGTTAAATAGATATTATGGAGACAATGATTTATATAAAAAAAAAAGATTCTCGCAAGTACCAAGAGATTCCTCTGAGAGTTCCGTTAAAAATATAATATTCTTAAAGTCTTGTAAAATATGACCCATGGAAATTAATTTCAATTAAATAATGCTTTTCTCAGATATATTTTTCTGGCAGAAGGTCGAAATTTTGACAAGTTAAGTTAAACGGAGAAGCTTTTGGAGAGTCGAATCACGCTCGAGACGACCTCGACAGCTGTTCCGTACTCGTAAATTAAGATCGTGCGCTAAAAAACTTTCAGTTTCGACATTTTTCGTCGCTCTTAATTCCAGGAAGGTCCGTGCGTTCGATTCCGGCTTGATCGTGAAATTTTTACAAGCGAAACGGGTACAATGGCCGAAACGAACGCGTTTGATTAAAAACCGGTAGTCGCACTGTTTTTTTTACTCTGTAAGATAACGAAACCGTTTTCCCTTGCACTGGAAAATCACCAAGGTTATTAAACACGTTCGCCGGCGAGTTTAAACGAGCGTTTGGAATTTGAAGAAGAATTGTATTTAAAAAAGATTTTTAGAAAAGAGCACCGAGAATTATTAAATCGTGTGTTTTTCCAAGAGTTTTCGTTCGAATTGTTTGAAACATTTACAGTGTCAGGCGCAGAGTTAATATTCGAGATAGTTGGTCTTGTATTCTAAACGAAAAATTGATTTCGACCACGGCAGTCTCTATTTACAGCGGTCTCCCCGATGAAAGTTTAGCAGAACACAATTTGTTTCTGAGGAATTCACGACTGGATCGCGGTTGCGTGCAATAAACTTGCGACAACGGAACCCCGCAAAAAGAGACAGGGCTTGGAAACTGGGAAAGAATCTAACTTCGAGCGTGCTTGGTCAAAATTCAGAGCGGTTTGTTAGAAGTTTCGTAAACCCCAAGGAAGCATTTAAAGTGTCAACGTCCGAGTTTCCACTGATTTTTAAACGGGAGCTCTGGGCGACGTTTGGAAATGTTTAAAAAATTTCTTTCAAGATTGAAATTCATCTGGGAGTTGGTACGAATTAAAACAGAAAATTTGGAATTTGGTTCCCCAAATTTCTATGGCTAGTTTGCACCATGTTTCTAGCAATATTCGTTTGCTGATTCCTAGACTGAGAAGTTCGTAATTTGTGGTAGAAACAGAGGTCTTGGAATTCCATCTAATTTCTCAATAGCGATGTTAACCCCTTAATGTTCATGCCCGACTCTGACTGCTTTGAAAAACAATATTTGTTTAATCCAACGGTTTAAGGGATGATAATATTTGTTTTTCTTCAAATTATACGTTAGATACACCATTGTAATTAACAAAAACCGTATTTTTAGACAGAAATCCAATAAAGAAAACTAATCATTGTTGGTTAACCCGAAAAATATGAGCGTTAAGGGGTTAAGTTTGGAAATGTTTAAAAAATTTCTTTCACGATTGAAATTCATCTGGGAGTTGGTACGAATTAATACAGAAAATTTGGAATTTGGTTCCCTGAATTTCTACAGCTAGTTTGCACCATGTTTCTATCAATATTTGTTTGCTGATTCCTAGACTGAGAAGTTCGTAATTTGTGGTAGACACAGTCTTGGAATTCCATCTGATTTCTCAATAGCGATGTTACGTTTGGAAATGTTTGAAAAATTCCTTTCACAATTGAAATTCATCTGGGAGTTGGTACGAATTAAAACAGAAAATTTGGAATTTGGTTCCCCAAATTTCTATAGCTAGTTTGGACCATGTTTCTAGCAATATTCGTTTGCTGATTCCTAGACTGAGAAGTTCGTAATTTGTGGTAGAAACAGAGGTCTTGGAATTCCATCTGATTTCTCAATAGCGATGTTACGTTTGGAAATGTTTAAAAAATTTCTTTCACTATTGAAATTCATCTTGGAGTTGGTACAAATTAAAACAGAAAATTTGGAATTTGGTTCCCTGAATTTCTATAGCTAGTTTGAACCATGTTTCTAGCAATATTTGTTTGCTGATTCCTAGACTGAGAAGTTCGTAATTTGTGGTAGACACAGTCTTGGAATTCCATCTGGTTTCTCAATAGCGATTGACGTACCGGCTATAGAAGAGAATGCTATTGGACAAGACCGAAGGGACTGCTGGTCTGTTTCCTAAATTGAAAACTTGTGCAAAAATACTAATTGCCGTTCTCACGCTCCAAGAACACCTTCGTGGTGAAAGTTGGAATTTAGATGTCGCATTATATCAATCGTAACAACCATAGACTCTAAACTGTACAAATACTCGTGACTTGGATCTGCAGAAACAGCGATCTTGGACTTTCGTAATCTATCGAGTATAATTTTGCAGAAATTTTCACACTTTAATAATTTTTATCCAACTTACTCATAATTTTTGGGGACAGCTTTTCAGGAAAAGTGAATCATCGTAATTTCTTACCTGCAACAAACAAAATTCATTATTAAAATTTCGTTCCATAGTTTATAAACTATTACAGGAAATATAGAATGATTTCTCGAATATTAAAATATATTTATGAGACAATATATAGCAATACAGCTGTTAATTTTATATTTATTCATTATAGATATTTACATATGCATGAATTTTTTATGCATTAAATTCTTCGGCTGCATATTTTACCCGAGGTTAGTAATATAATAAAAAAACAATTTATTACTTCGTAATTCGAATATTTTAGTAATTTTAATACTAAATACAATCGCGTTATTCTCGCTGATCTTGTTAAATAAAAACATTGACGAATTTAATTAAAATTAATCCAAGTTTGGTTATTTTCGAAGATCCGTCCTCCGCCCGCAAGTTGCTCGAAAAAAAGTGCAACAAGGTTCGAAGAAGGCGGGTAACTGACAATGAGTTCCCTGTCTAACGCAGAACACTGTTGGAAGTTCCCGTTAATTATTTAACGACGGAGAGATTGACGCCTTGTGGCGATGGCTTCTTTTTCCCTTCTCCCCTTGGAAAGGGGAACGGAAAACGCGATGAACAAGTAACGTTGGCGATTGCGTTCAACCCTTTTTAAATAGTAAATTACTTAGAGGCAGCGTTCAGCGAAATGCGATTACATTCTTGGCGAAATCCGATTAAATTCGAACCGAATCATCAGCTGCACGTTATCTGTGATATAAAACAGATTGTTACTATCTAATTAAAATAGAATCGTAACACTTTGGCTATAATTCAGGCTTTTATCGAGGCGGAAGCTTCAACTTTTAACGAGTATTCCCAGAATCGAACGAGACAAATTAAGTAAAAATAAAAATTTCACTCAGGGGATGAAAAGTATCCCAATCGATTTGCTATTATTTGAGTAAAATATAGTCCAACTCTGATACATTTTACTGCTTTCCCTGAATCGTCCATTTCTCCTCCAAAAACTGCTCGTCCCATGTACGAAGTTATTTAAATTGCTCGATCAGAGTCGCTGATTTTTCGAAAGAACAACGACGACGTTACTTTGCCGCGTTGGAAGAAACGCCTTCCCCCTGCTCATAGTTAATCTGCATACACGATGTGCGTGCATAATCGGCGTATAAATACGAATTAGCAAAATCGTATTTACGTATCCACGATTCGGTTCAAGCTTTCGCGATCGAAACGGTGGCGCGTTTCCCACGGAACGCGCACGTCGCCCGTCGACTTTCTCATTTTTTATTCAAACTTAACAAGTCGCACGATAAACATTTCTCATCGTTATCGTCTCACAGAAAGTCGACGATAATTTCGTGCACGCGAAATATTAAATAGTAATCTGTGAACGAAAATCAGCATTTAGGGGATTTTGGGGTCGCTGATCGCGAGCTCCGGAGTCGAAAATATTAAATTCAAAATGGCCCGTACGATATAACAGACGGAATATTCGAAATAAATCGGATTCGCTCGAAGCTTACTACTCGAGGATTTTTTGGGGTTGAAATTTTATTCGAATTAAATTAACGGGGATTTGTACGCGAAATC
Organism: Colletes gigas; assembly: GCF_013123115.1. Classification (NCBI taxonomy): domain Eukaryota; kingdom Metazoa; phylum Arthropoda; class Insecta; order Hymenoptera; family Colletidae; genus Colletes; species Colletes gigas. The sequence continues at coordinate 2,835,263 of NW_025106637.1, read as the reverse complement.
TCAGGGTTTGCTGGACGATAAAATGTTGGCTGAACGTCCTGTTTAGGGGAGAAATAGCAACGGGGGGGTATCGATATCGAAGGAAGGAAGCGATTTTTTACTTTTTCTCTTTTAGGCACACCTGGCGCGGGGGTGTAGCGTCTCCATCGACGGTCCTTTCTCCCCCGATCGACCCGCGCGGCTCACCCGGCTTCTCGTATGGCGAATTTTCATGCGGTGCCGCGATATTAAAGTGCCGTTTCCCTGGGATATTTGCGCGTCGCGAAACGCAGGAAATAGCTACGCGACTCTTTTTCCTTGACGGACCTTTTTGCTCGTTCCGCGATCCCATCGAGCGGGCAAGAAGAACGACACCGCTGACGGGGAAAGCGAGAGAAGAGGGGAGGGGGTGGGGGAGGGCAGACCCACAGGGCAGAGAGAAGCGTGCTTTTATGATGTTTTACAAAATATGCGCGATTCGCGCGTCGCGTAACCGGCGAATGTCGTTTAATGTCGCGGTCGGGATCCGCTTGACTTAATTTCACGGGAATAATGGAGACGCGCGTGTAAATAGGTGCGGCAAAGAAGCATCATTTCGCGAGGCAATTGAGACCCCGGAGTACACGGCCCGTAAAAAAATGGCCGACTAGCCGCAGGGAGCGTGTTTCCACCTGTATTTATGCGCAGTCAGCCGCTGCAACGATCTATGCTACTCGTTTTGTCGCGACGGTTGGTCATATCGGACCAGTAGTATAAAACTACCTTTATTAAATTCTTAATAACGGTTTTCGAATTTATGTACAGGGTGTTCCGCATTTTTTCGTATACACTTCATCAATGTGTTCTAAAAGTTAAACTAAGACTGATATGTTATATAGTGTTTTCGGCCGGATTTGAAAAAAATTTTAAATCATACTAACAAAATTATATTTAGTTGCAGGGGTTAATTACAAGCATTTTTGGTGAATAAACATACCCCCGAAATCATACGCAGTTTCCAGAAAAAAATTCGAGTAGGTGGAGACATTTTTCGACAAAATTAAAAAATTTCACATCGTTCTGGAAAAATTATTTTCGGTTGCGGGGATCAATTACAAGCATTTTTGGTGAATACACATACCCTCGAAACTCTACGCACTTTCGAGAAAAAAATTCGAGTAGGTGCTGAAATTTGTTCGGTGAAAAAAAATTTTTTAAATCGTTCTGAAAAAATTATTTTTAGTTGCAGGGATCAATTAGAATCATTTTTGGTCAATACACATACCCTCGAAATCCTACGTATTTTCGAGAAAAAAAATTCCTTCCCGAATGCTTCCCTGAAATTTCATGCGAATCTTTAAAATGTCATAACTCCTGAACGGATTGGACGATTTTAATGTTTCAAGCGGCAAACAGCGCGTATTTTAATGGGGAATATGTAGAAATTCTAACAATATTGAAAAAGTTGTTCCTTGACCGCGTAAAGTGAGAAAAACCCCATAAAAGTGGTCCAATTTTCAAATGGCTGTAACTCCTACGATAGTGAACATATTTCAATGAAATTTTTTTCTGAGATAGTGCTCATGAGTACCTACGAAAAAGTATTAGACAACATTTCCGTAGGACGTCGAACAAATTTATTAAAAATGAAAAACGTATCTTTAAGGAAAATCGACAGGGGGTAGGTGCCTAAATTTTTCGACAAAATTAAAAAATTTCAAATCGTCTTGGAAAAATTATTTTCGGTTGCAGGGATCAATTAGAATCATTTTTGGTCAATACACATACCCTCGAAATCCTACGTGTTTTCGAGTAAAAAATTCGAGTATGTGGAAAAATTTTTCGACAAAATTAAAAAATTTCAAATCGTCTTGGAAAAATTATTTTCGGTTGTGGGGATCAATTACAATCATTTTTGGTGAATAGACACTCCTCCGAAATCCTACGCAGTTTCGAGAAAAAAATTCGAGTAGGTGGAGAACACATGCTGAAGTGTGTACGGAATATTATAATCCTCTTTTAAATTCCTTACGTAAAACAATCATTTTCTATTTAATTTCTATCATCTTATTGTAACTAATTTTCCGCGTATTTTTTTTTACGTCGTGCCGCAAATTGAAAATAACCGGTGAATCGAGAAAAAAGGGAATCTTTTCAGGGGACAAAGTCGAAGAGAGCCCGTAGACCGCGGGAATGTAAAGTACACGCTCGAGAGTCGGCGACGCTCCGGGAAGTCGATTTTTAAACAGTATGATTAATCTCCGGCTCTCTCGCGTAGCGTAATACATCGCGGCCCGCGAAGAATGAAAATATTGTAATAGCCCGGCCGCATATAATGAACGGAAACCGCGGAACGTGACTACTGAGTTATTCACGATACGTTCGGGGGGGGAGGTTTAAACATCGCCCGTGCGCCGCGTGTATTTTGTCGGAATTAATGGCACGAAATTTGGAATTCATTAACGTCAGATTCCCGAATCTGTCGTTATGACGAATCGTAAATTAAGTGGTACAAGCTTAATCGAAGGTTACGCGCCGGGGAATGACCAGAATTCGCGCTCATTTCCGGTCGTTCCCGCGCACCGCGGAATCGCCTTTGTTGAAACAGCTACGCGCCCCCCCCCCTCCCTCTCCCTCTTTTCCACCCGCGATCTTTCTGTCTGGTACAGACGAGAACCGAACCAGGAGAATAATTTTACCCCTGGAATTTCCTGGCCCGCTCGATTTTAATTATGATTTTCTTACCACGGCGAAATTTCATCGTGGAAATAGAAAGAGCGTGGCCGAAACGAGATTGCCCCGTCAGGGAATACGCTCGCCCGACCATTCGTCGTTATCGCTCATCGTTTCCCACGACGCTTCGCTTATTTTTCTCGGGAATTTCGTCACGTTTTATTTATACTCGACCGGAACTACCTACGCTCGAGGAATCCGCGAATCCTTTATTATAACCCCCTTTTCGCGCCCAGTCGCGCCCGTTCGCCACCTGGTGATCGCGTGCGAATGGCCACGCGTAAAATTTGGGAATCTCTCGGAAGGAACGGCCATTCGTCGTTATCGCTCATCCGGAAGCATCGCGTATTCTTTCCCGTCGATAGTTTCGAGAAAGAAATCTAAAACCCCGGGGGAAGGAAAGTCACCGTCGTTCGACCGTGGACGCGATTCCCCGGAAAATTGGAAAACAGATCCGAGCGGATCGCAACAACGCCAGCGGTGTCCCGTGTATTCGTTAACCCTTAGAATCCTCCATATTTGACGACTTTTCTTTAAATTTGTTGTTCAGTGACTTACTTTATCTCTTGAACTAAATCCTGGAAGAAAAGGTTTCGAATATAACATAGTTTTTCATTACTGTGATCCAAAAATAAAAGGTTGCGATTTATTTAACGCAATATGTAAAAAGCGAGCAACATTTTCAGCATCAAACGTTACATGAGAATTAGAATTTGAATAAAGGTACGTTTGATATTAAATAAAATCAAATTGGAAATTATTTAATAAATAAATTTGAAAATACGCATAGAAGGGGGTAGAAATTATAATTGATGGGACCGTTTTCAATTGAATAAACTATTTATAATCCAGTTTCATCGCACACCAGTCGTATGATCAATAGGAATTGCTAGAACTTCTTTGGGTGCATAGCGTCAAAGTAAATTTCAAAATAAACATAGAAGACAGCATAAAATATAGTAGTTGGTATAGTCATTAGATAGAGGATGAAATGCCCTTTAAAATGAGCGTTTGAACAAGTCGATAGCTTTACTAGTTCTGGAGATATGACAATTTTTGTTACAAGTCGAGCGTCAAAGTAAAAGTCAAAATAAACATGGAAGATAGCATAAATGATAATAGTTTTTATATTCATCAGATAGGGGATGAAATGCCCTTTAAAATGAGCGTTTGAACAAGTCGATAGCTTTATTAGTTCCGGAGATATAGCGATTTTAGTTTCAAGTCGACGCGGTGGCTGGTTTCGGAGATATAAGGGTCCGAAGTCTTTGTTTACAACGGCCTTGTCAAGGTCGTTGACCGCACGTGACTCGGAGAAACTAGGTCACTCGGCCAACTCGGTCACGAGACACGTGCGAGAAAGAGAGGTCCGGCGCGACGCGTCAGACGGAGACAGAGATAGTCGAATTAAGAAAAATTACCCCTTCACATAAATTACGATATCTCGAAAACGGATAGTCCGATCGTCAAAAACCAAAAACCATTTCAAAGAGGAAGCTTTGCCGCCGCTAACAAAGCCTTAATAATTAATAAAACACTAATAGTTTCGGAACTGCACAGGTCTAAAGTTTTGATATTTTTAATACGCGTTAATAGGCTATTATACGCGAACCGGACAGTGAGACAGTCGAATTAAGAAAAATACCCTTTTACAAAAATTACGATATCTCGAAAACGGGAAGTCCGATCGTCAAAAACCAAAAACCATTTTAAAGGGGAAGGTTTGCCGCTTCTAACAACGGCTCAATTATCAACCCAGACCTAATAGTCTCGGAACTGCACGCATCTAAAGTTGTCGCACTTTTCTATTAAAAGCGTATTGCTTTGGTAAACTATTTAAGAAATCGGTCTGGAAATATACACTCTACGATACATCATCAATTCTCTCGGTGTTTAAGGATGGAGTCCACTATATAGCAGTCCCCACTTTTTTTGCAATATAAGAAAATCTTTGTACAACAACGATCCAGACGCCGTTAGTTTCTCGACGTCGACACGGTTCTAAAGACGCAAACAGGGAGCTCGAAAAATGCTGTGCAACGAAGCAATTTGCTAAACAGCATGTCCTTTCCGATAGGAGGGTGCCGGGAGTCTAAAGAGGAGAAGTCCAACCATTCTTAACCGTTTCATCGGGCACGTTCAACTGCTTTGCCGCGGCAAAGAACCAGCTAACGTCGGTCGTCTAACGCTCCCTTGCCCGGGGATCGTCGTTCCTCCACCCCGGGACCACCCCTCGTTCCGCGATTTCACCTTTGAACCGGTTGTTCATCCCATCCAGCGGGGGCGCTACTACGAGAAACCTCAGAAAACGCAACGTTTGTGCGAACAGCGAGAGAATAGAAAGGAATCCTCGACAGTCGGGCGGTGTGCGGATCGATTAATTATTTAACGAAGCTCTCGGCACCCCGTTGCCACCCCCCTGTGCCCGCCGTCCGCCGCCCTTGCCTCCCCCGCACCCTTCCCCCAACCACGCCGCCGCGCACTGTTTAGCCCCGAAGCAACGTCCGTTCGTTTCGTCTGTATTTCCATCCATTGCACATCCTTCCACCTCCAACAGCTTCTCCGTTAACCAGCCCCGACCCCCAGCCCCCCTCCTCTCTGCCCTCGTGCCCCATCCCCTCTCGCGGGCTGCCTGAAATTTCATCGTGAACGGGAGATTCGTAACTGCGATCGCGGCCCGCGGAGAGGGGCGTCGCTACAGCACAGGATACCTGCGTAATTAGTTCGCCTTTGATGAGAAAACTCGCGATCTACGCGCACGTACGCGTGCTACGCGGCGATTGCACTGGGCTAACGGGGGTGGGATGGCCAACGATGACCTGTCGATTCTCGCTGCTGCGTGTTTGGGGTTGCGGCCAGCCCGCGTGCTGGCTCGAAACGTTACCCCGTAGCCGAAGAATGCCTCGAAAGTGGGTCTTGGAAGCCAACATCCTGGTTTTCGGACGAATTACCGTGTTACGACCCTCAGAATTACAGGCTTGGCACTTGTGCACTCTTCAACGAATCGATACGAAATTAACCAAGGGAAAATACAGGCAGAAATTGCACTCGTGGACCATCCAACCCCGAACTTAATTTTCAAATCTAATCTGAACGTCTCAACGCAGAGCGGAGAATTTTAACTGTGAAATGTAAAACAACGATTCCCAATCGTCTGCCAAATCTTTCGTTTCATAAGAAGCTTCCTCTTCGAAACAGGGTGCTCGTTTCTTTTTTCAAACTTTTTCGCCCCGTCGGTTCTTCTTCATTTCGCCACCTCTGGAGGGCTATCTTTTCCCCGACCCTTTCGAGTCCCGTTTCCGAGGAGACGTGTATTCACGGAGTCAGCTGCGAAGGTCGCAGCTCGATCTTGCGTTATACAATCAGCGTTTTAGGGGGGGCACGAGAGAACGAAATTGGGGAGAGAACGCTTTTCTTCCCCGTCGGACGAGCATCGTAAAACCCGACCGCTCTATTGCGCGAGAAAGAAATTTACAATATTTCTGATTAACGATTTTGGAAAGGAAGCGTATAGCTCGCGGTTTCTACTGCTTTTGGCTGGATCGATCGAATCTGGAAAACGGGGAAATTGAACGGAAAGAGTGCTGGAAAAATCCGGAGGAAACTTGGGAGAAGTCGATCTTAGTTTAAACTAAGAATTATTTGATATATCTCAGTGTAATTATTTGGAAATTTATGCAATCCTCCATCAGTTCATTATTTTTTCAATGCATTCAAGAAAAGTTGACTTTCAAGATTAAGAAAATAATTCAATTGAGAGCTCATTTAAGGGTTAACGCGAATGTTACGAACGATGCATTATTACCATCCAATTAGACTGTTTAAATCTGCAATTCTGTAACATTTGCTCGTTCGAATATTTGGATACGTTGGCCCACTCGAATCAAAGTGTTCGGATATTTGGCAAGAAGTCACCCCTATTCGCGGCCACGGTACTCGTGAGTTCGATTTATCCGGCAACATCCTCCACCAGGCTGGGCAATATCGTCACGCCCGGCTACCCAAATTTCATAAAACACGCGCGAGTAAGTAGGGACACGAAATCAAATAACACTTGCTGTATTAAATGCCACGAACAAACAGGTGTAATTATTCGGCAGCCAAGCGAATACCAAATAATTATCAATGATTCGGTGCGTTTCCACGGCGAAAGTATCGGCGCTGGCCCGTACGGAACTAAATTAACGCGGTTGCGTGTAATAACAAACGAATTCCGCGAATCGATCGCTAGTCGCCCCCAGGACTAACAAATTTGAAAACAAAAAAAAAAAAAAACAGGAAAAGAAAAAGAGAGAATCGCTTGTTTTCAGAGGGGGGGACGAACACGTGTACGTGTACGCGTCGAACTCGAGACTAGCCACGTTCACTGCTTAATTAACTATCGACGATTTACGAATTCGCGAGCCGCGATATTTTCATCGCGCCCTAATTATCATGATATTCGAGAAACATTGCGTGGAACGGTGTGTGCTTCGAAAAATTGGGCAATTTACGAATCATCGTTCTCCGCCCCTTCTCTCCCCTCCCCCGCGGTCAACCCAATTTCGGCCAGGTAATTAAACGGTCGTTAATTAACAAAAGAACGAGCAACGGGTTCGAAGGTTACCCAATTTCGAGACTGGGCACATTTAAATGCCTTGATGAGTTTATTTACGCTAAGACATTTATGGAAACAATTGCTCCGTTTCATTTCGACTGTGTTTTCTATAATTTTGAAATTGTTTGAAAAAATTCAGCGTGGGATCATTGGATGCGTTAAAATGATCGGTCGAACTCGAGGAATATATTCTATTTAACGATAAAAAAAAAAATGTCCAGAGATGCTCTCCTTCCGAGTTACAATTTTTTAAAAATTAAAGGGCCCCATGTTGTGCATTGAAATTACATTTTTTTTTACCATTATAACGAGTGGAATATATTTCTCAAATGTAGCCAATTATTTTAGAAATACCCTGGACATCAAGAATCAATTAAACCGGGCGCCGTTTTGCAAACGAAGACCAGATGATTGAAGCGTGGGACGATGCATGTGCTGCACCGACCAAGAAAAACGATAGAAAAATGTTGCGTTATTACTTTCGACGTACAACGAAGCGTATAAAGTATGATAGAGAATACTTTGACAATTTATAATACACATAGCCGGGCGTAAAAATTTTCTCAGCTGCGTGCAATGCTTCGTTGAAACGTATAAAATGATTTCGAGGTAGAAATTGGATGATACAAGGGGTTAACAATTGTTTAAGTAAAATCGTTGCTCTTGGAGAAACATTCATTTCTATCAGATATAAATATTTAATAATGTTCGGCTACTATGGATAGAAACTGTTATAAAAAATTAACGAAAGACTCCGATTGGTCCACGGGGGCCGCCACTTAGCGCATTCATGATTTATGGGTATATAAATATGCTTGGAAGATCCTTTTACGGACTCGAGAAGCACGGCGTGCGTCCCGAAAACCCTTTCGTTGTTCGAGCCAAGGTCTTCTGTTACTTTCTCGAATATTTTAGACCGTAATGGCAGGTAACTCGATGTATACCGCTTGTCTGGCACGCGAGAAATTCTGGCTCAAGTGTATTGTTTGCGCGCATTGTCGTGTACGTGTTACTTCGGTAGGAAAGGTGGGATACGATCCCCGCGTTCATCCCATTTGATACCGGTCCGTCCGTGACGCGGAAGTTAATTAACGGCTCATCGACTAGCCAAACTTTATGCGTCTAAACGCAGCGGATTAATGCGCGAATTAATGTAAATTAAGTGGCGAAACTTACACGTTATGAGGATCGGTCGATAGCTGCTCGCTGGAGAAATCATATTTGGGGGCTAAAGAGACACACATGTGTACGCTGGTAATTCGATCTCGATGAAAACTTTCCGGCTGAAAGGGTTTTGGAAAAGGGAATTTTATTGGGCGAAACGTTTCGCGGGAAAATCAGAAACCTCCTCGTGCAATTGTTTTTATTTTACAGGGTCGAGCGCGAAATAATTTTTGTCGAGGGAGGGGCAGCGAACGATCGTCAACAATAAAACAGAGGGATACTTTGGCAACAAATTGGCGGACGTTAACCGAAGTGGTCATCGCAGCGGAGCGTGCTTAATTTGCGCGGTAACGCGACTCGATTCCTCGGACGCGATCGATCGATCGCGCGCGTGCCCCTTTCTCCCGCGCGATTATAGGTTTGCAATGTACACGGTCGCAAACCCTAACGATTTCGGAATTTTGAATATTTCAAGCGGGGTAACGCAATCACGGCCCTGTCCGACAGAGGAAATGTTTAACGACAACGGTATACAAAGCTGAAATTAATTAGCTGCAGACTTCCGAACCTGTTAGGTTCGATAAAGTGCCGGGCCAGACCCCGGAATCGGCGGCCGTGTGTACGAATCTGCCGTGAATAACGCAACAGCTATGACCCTGCGGTCCGCGTAATCGCAAACGACGCCACCGCAAAACTTTGACCTAACCGTTGTTCCCCCTCTTTCTCTTGTCCGGACCGTGAACGAAAACTTTCACCCTCCGACGAAACCGGCCGCCTAACTTTTGTGGTCCGCGCGGTCGAGTCTGCGAGGACCTCTTCCGCCGAAAAGACGCGGAACTTTCGGTTGGTGCTTCGTTCTGGGACACCTGGTGTGTTTACAAATTTCTGCGGGGATCAAAGAGACGTTCCTGCAGAGCTTTGATGATGATTAGTCCTCTGGACGTGGTTGTAACTCGTGTAAAGGACGGGGGATGCTTGGTACTTTATTTTGGAGTTCGTGTTAGGTTGCTTAATATTTCTGCAGGGCACAAACAGAGGTTCCAGCAGAGCTTTGCACAGTGATGGTAGTAAATCTTTAAGGGATGATGATGATTAGTCCTCTGGAGGTGGTTGTAACTCGTGAAAAGGACGGGGGATGCTTGGTACTTTATTTTGGAATACGTGTTAGGTTGCTAAATATTTCTGTAGGGCACAGAGGTTCCAGCAGAGTTTTGCACAGTGATGGTAGTAAATCTTTAAGGGATGATGATGATTAGTCCTCTGGGACAGTTGTAATTCGTGAAAAGATGGGGGATGCTTGATACTTTGGTCTGAAGCACGTGTCAGGTTGCAGAACACTGTCAAATATCGCTTCACCCCCTTAACTCCTTGCTTTGCGATTCAGAGTCTGCTCGAAGCTCTACATCCAACCAAGCGGCCATCTTTATAGAATTGATCAATTTGGCCCAAAATGGCCACCGTGGAAAGGAAATTGCTCGAAGCTCCATATCCAACCAAGCGGTCATCTTTATAAAATTGATCAATTTGGCTCAAAATGGCCACTGTGTCCAGGAAACTGCTCGAAGCTCTATATCCAAGCGGTTATCTTTATAAAAATAATCAATTCGAGTTCGAGCAGTTTCGAGAACAATGTTTGGCCCAAAATGGCAATCGTGGCCAGTAAACGGCGATCGATTCGCGTTTTTAATAGCCGTGGTTCGTGTTTCAGAGAGCGCGCGAGACACCAGAGGCGATCAGGGGGGCGGCAAGGTGTCGAAAAGAGCGAAGCCCCTGAACCCGGACGAGGAGGACCACGACAACGACGACTACTACTACGAGGACGTGGATGAAAGAAACAATCCGACCAACGAGGCACCGGCCGTGCCGCCTGGATTCCTCAGTCCCTCTGTGCGGGAGTACCTCGATCTCGGTAAATCGATACCTGGTACGTAAACAAGATCATCTCGCGGAAAGTTGCTCCTTTGCGAGCTGTTGCTTCCCTCCTGTGCCTGTCTCCCACCCCCGCGCGGTTCCAGGAATTTCCTCTTTTCCCTCGGTCTCTTTCCAGTTGTTCCCCCACCCACCCCCATCTCCCGCCTCTTTCGCTCTTTTATCCTCCCTCTGCTCTTAGTCGTTCAGGCGTTTTCGTAGTTCTTTTCGGGGCGTCGTTCTTTTGAAATCGCGACTGAAAGGGAACCGATCGGACACGGGGCGACGAAAATATCGGCAGAGGCACCTTTTGTGACGGAAGCAGCTGGACAGAGGTTACAGGTGGATCGCGGGGGGTGTGTGTATATCGCAGACTGTATCGGAGAGCTTTGTAAGCACTCGTCTTGGTTATATTTGATTCTCCCGGGGCTGGATACCCCGCCGTAGTTGCCTTTTCGCGATGGATCCAAGTGGCTGCACGTGTACCTTGCGATTAGTATCTTTCGTGATGGCTGGTATTGCCGGATGAAAAGTATCTGCTCTTAAAACATTGTTGGAATAATAGAGTTTGTACGTACGGATCTCTTTCTACCGTACATTGTTACTTGAGGATTTCTGGACAGCACATTCGGTATCACGTTGTTATCTTTGTAACGAAATTTTTTCTTAGAAATTAGAACGTGTTTTAAAGTATATATCGTGGAATTCACCACTTCATTTTATTTCATCATAGTCAATGTCTACGCGTAGTTATAATTATAATTATGATCGACGACGTGTCTGCCTTTTCACTCCGCGTCCTACGTTAATTCCGAAGTTGACTTCGCGTATAATTATGGCTACAAAGTGTATCTGGCTAACAAGCGACCTTGAGTGACCGAATTTTTCCAGCTGGACTTCGTAATAACTAACTGTGGCCACCTGTGACCACTAACGAGGGTCTGAAGCGACAAATTTCACGTAATATTACAGGACTGTAAAGTCTAGACGATAATTTTATCGCATATAACCAGAGTAATTTATTTTAAATGTTTGCATTATGAAAAAAGTAAACATAAGAGTTCCCAAAAGAATTAGTTATCTCACTCTGGGAATGGTAATTGTTCCCAGAATCGAGTGTTTGTTTTGCACCTAATTTTCCCAGTCGACGCAAGGAATATTTTAACGACCCGCGCCAGTGTCGTGCCAATAAATAGCACTGCAGAAACGAACAAAGAGGAAATTGCAAGGATTGTCAATCAGTTCCAAAGGGGTTAATGAAATTGGAAGGCAGATCAGCTCGCAGCGACGCTAATGAACGCCCTTAAACGCAATTTCCAGCCGCTGGAGATCGTAATAAAAACAATTTCAGCCGAAGCGGAACGAGAAGAATCGCGGGCATACCTCGGCGAGCAATAATTGTCTATGTATCTACATCTTGTCTTTCGTTCCGCGTTTCCACAATTACATAAAGCGCTCGTTTAAACCGAGGGAACTTGTCGAAAGGATCCAGCTCGCTAGTATTTCGTCGCGGGAAAAAGGAGACAGGAAGAGACGAATTTATATACAGTAAGGGACAAAAGTATTCGCGGTGGAAAAACCGCGGACTTCGGTACGTCGATGCATACTTTTGTGAGATAAATATTATGCACCGTACACAAATATTATGTTTTAATTAAGGTTTCGATTCGTGTGTACACTTTTTTAAATAACGACTCGATAGAAATACAGAGTAGCACAGAAATAAAATGTTGATTTACGATAACTGCAGTTAAATCTGGAGAATATTGACTACTGCAATGTAAAAGGATTGTTCAGTGAGAATTGCATGGAAATATTTTTGTGTTCGTGAGTTTCTTTGTGGTTTAGAAAGAGTTTAGATCAATCTCATTCTGAGGTTTATTTTGTCAAAATATTGACCACTGTTCGTAGTCGAGAGACTCCGAATACTTCTGCGACACACTGTACATCGTCTCTCTCGTGAACGGCCAATTTCTTCAGCTTCCCTTTACGCTTCTTCAAAATTGTTCGCGATGTTGCAAGATCTCGACAGCTCAAGGACCGTGTAAATATCGACGCTTCGTCGTCGATTTCTATTATTCCTTTACTCAGACGCTATTCAATCGGCCGTTCAGAGTCAATTTTCTCCCCGCGAATCGCCGTCAGACTTCTATTCCTAAACAATTTAATATTCGAGTGCATCGAACTCGAAATATTCTTCCGCGTCCAATGTTATTATATTCCGCTCGAACGTGGAATACACGCACGATGCAAATAACGCCTAACTTTTCGTCCTTATTATCGTCGCGCACACTTCCCGTAAAATTACTAAAAAATATTATTCCCCGCAGAAACGCAGTAACTAGAACGTGCAATTTTCGTGGATATCTCGATCGACGAAGCGTGGATTGACTCTCGTCCGTAATAAAAAATAAAAAGATATATATATATGTATATATAAAAAAAAAAAAAAAAAAAAAAAATAAGAAGCGTCGATCGATCGCGTTATTAATATTTAACCGTGTCCCGTTAAGTAGAAGTCACGCTAGTCTGCCTTCCATTAGCTTCTTTGAAGGTTTTTCCCTGACCTGACGTAACGCAGGGCCCGGACTTTTCTTCTCGCCCTTTGTGCAGGCGCACGCTCTTCACTTCGTCCCTCGATAATCGATCGATCGTGAAATATTCCCAGCCAGCGCCGTTCCTGGCGGAAAATTCCTATAATGTAGTCTGCGAAGGGTTGCTTCGGCCCCCCTCACCCCTCCCCCTCTCTTCTCACCCTCCGTAAGCAGCCTTTAAACGAACGGCGGAAAAGAGAACGCTGCCGTGGAGAACGGATTTATGCGAATACGCGTGTAACGGCCGATTATAAAATTTACGCGGTAAATTAAATGTTATTAAGTGGAAGAGGCTCGCCTTTCTTCTGGCGCGACGCTGATACCGGCGACTTTAAAGTATGGCTACGAAGATAACGGGGAACGAGGTTAACACGTCCGACGCTGAAGGCGTTTTGCATGGCCGTTCCAACGCGCTCGAGGGTGAGATCGGCGCGACACCACCGTAAAAATAAATCGGGAAAACTGTAAATAAAATTGCCTTTTACACCAGATTTTCCCACAGACGCGCCCGACCCATCGCTCGCCGTTTCTACTTACGTCGACGCTCGCGGTCATAATTCCACGGGCGCTCGATTAATATTCAAACTCGATCGTCCGTTTCACCTTTACCGATTTATTAACCCCGTTGCACTCGCATGCACTGCTATCAACTCGAACATACTTTCTTAGATCGAAATGGATAGTAAATATCCAAGTAAACGTATCTCTTTTTTACATTACCCGCTTTGAAACAATAATATCGATGTGTTTTCTCGGAGGGTACATCCAAATTCTTTCTTTCAAGTGCAAAGATTCTCAACCACCGAATCGATACGAGTAATCAATTCGTTGGGAATTTTCCTGTTCTCATTTTCTTTCCTCCCGACGAACAATAATTTAATATTATAATATCCCGATCGCGCTCCGTGGAGCGACAAAGGCTCTTAATAATCCATCGAAACTATTTTTCGCTCGATCCGATTAAACGACGTCCTAAGACGGATTTAAACGTTTCGATGATTCGTACGACCGCGCAGCGAGCACCGCGTTATGTCGATTATCGATCACGAATTCTGGGACAATGAAGGTGTTTGCAGCGGCGATAGTCCACCGCAAATCGGTGCCACCGTCCCTCGAGCGTGTAACAGCCATTGCGACTAGGGGGTGTTACTGCAGGAGGGGGGTGGAGTGTACTTTCGTAATTCCTGTACCGGAGATACTGGGGGGATCGGCGAATTCGAGAAATTTTTGGCCACGCTCTAGTTTCGCCTCGGTAATTCGACTTTGAACGAGGGAAATGTCTACTTTAATATTTAAAAATGCACAATGGCTGACTAGACTTCTAGTAAAACAGGAAAAATTATTTTTATGGACTTTGATCATACGTTCTTATAAATGTTTTATAAACGTCTTTATAAACGTTTTTATTTCTCTTTTCTGCTTGCAAACAATTTCTCGAATGTTTAGAAATCTATATGAATAATATAATCGTGGAATTTCGTTGAGAAAATAATTGAATTTTAAAATTTTTCTGGAGCGTCTGACTAATGCTCGATATTTCTACTTGTTTTTGAGTCTCACCCTCCTGTACGCGTTTTCTATGAATTTCGAGGACAAAGTTCCGCGAGAAAAGTATTTATTTTATATCTCGTAGTTTGATTTTGATGTAGAATCACTTTTCCATAAGAAATAATGCTTGATTTAAGTACGAGCGAATAATCTGATATGTATTCCTCCGGATGAAGGGTCTAAAGCGCAACTGTAGGTTTCGTTAGCTAATAATCGGGGTTTTCTGTTCCGCGAACCTACTAACCCAAACAATGGAATATTAGTTGCACTGTTAATCTTTCGCTTTAAGCTTGTAAACGATCGTATCGATTTCAACCCCATTCCGAGTGCTGTTTGCTTAAGCCCATAAGTCGCTTAAGCACAACAGCCGTAGCTCCGACAAAGAAGTACCTTTCTACGATATCGTCTATAAATCTTCGAATATTATTATAGAAACTTCCCTTCCTCAATTTTTCCTAACCCTTTGACCACGGTCAATTTTAACGCAAGCAATTTTTCACGCCTTGAGCAACACACGTTCGAACGCTCATGGACTGAGCGTCTATAGGCGATTTTAGCAGTCAAAGGGTTAACTAATCCCAAGCAAAATTAGACTTTACTATTGATCTGTCCACGTGTAGGGATCATGATAGGTTTCGAGTCTGCATTCTCCAAAAATCACGAAACTATTTAACCCTTTGCACTCCAAATTATAGTTCAATTTTGTTTGATTTGAAATTTACGTTAACTAAAAAATAGAGCAATTTAAACAAACAGTGGAACAAATAAAGTCGATTGAATATCTGTTTTATTTACAGTATTGCTGTATTTTGTAATTTTTAAGTATATGTCTTTGGTTTGGACTTGAAAAAGAGTGCAAAGGGTTAAAAATACTGACCTATGACCACATCAGAATGCAACTATGTACACAGCCAGCTCATAGACGTAAGGAGTAAGAGTTTCCATCTAAAAGAGCAATCTACGTTCGACTGAGGGGGTAGTTTAAAACGAGCCACCTTAAAAATGAACCCCGTGTAGCGAAACAGAGGGTAAGAAAGGGGTTGCGTTGAATCAATATGGTAGACTTCCTCTCATTGACTTAACGGGTTCTCTCAATTCCTCGAAGGGTAACGACGGAACCGACCTACCTCGACATTTTCGTCCCCCACCTTCCGGCTACGGTTGCACACCCCTCCCCGGGCACTCACGGATAAGATAATGAAATACTCGAGCCCGGGACGCGACCTCTGCACCACCAACGGCGGCGGTATTCAGCAGAAGCATTCCGGGTAGCTGCAGGACCTCGGAGGAAACAGGAACGGGGGGCGGCGGAAGAACAAGTTTCACTCTCCTTTTCCAGCGAGCTCCTTCCTCCGATCGCGTTTCTCCTTCCTGGTCGAATCTAACCCGTGGATTTCGTTCCGTGGGTTTTCGCGATGCACGACCGCCCCGGAGGGAGCATTCGTGCACCAGCCAGCCAGACGGAGGACGAAAACGCGCGAGAGAGTCCGCAGACCATCGGAAAGGAGAGGGGGAGAAAGAGGGGAACCTCGTCCCATTCGCCTGACTGACTTTATGACGATGGCTGCCACGGGGAGACATAAAAGAGAGAAAGAGAGACAGTTCTGGCTGATGTATATCCCGGGCGTTCGTCCTTCATTTGCCAAACAGCAGGATAGCTTTCCTCCGTCGAAACGAAACGATCGCAAATCGGCTGGCGAACTTCCATCTTTCCGGGTCCCCCTTCTCCCCGGGTTTCGTCGGTCCTTGGAAGTTTGCACTTCGTTCTGGTGATATTCTGGGGGCGATTTTCGGGAAAGAGGACGGTCCTGTGTTCGAAGCAAACACAGCGTTTCGAAACGGTACCGATCGTTAACGCGTCCTGGAATATTGTTGCACCCCCTTTTCTTTCGTAAATGTTTAACTCGATTCATAGTTTTTGGGGTCTTAGATAAATTTTCTGTAGGATTATCTTGATTCGATTAAAAAGAATCTCTTTCAATTTTGGTGTCGCCATAAGTCTGACAGATTGGGGCTGCGCGAATTAATTGTTTTGGCACGCATTCAAGCGTTTACGAAGTAATAGAGAGAACATGCTCGGAAAACCTAAGTCTCGAAACGTAACAACCCAGCTTCTACCGCGTGTATATCGTATAGGAACTCTCGCTTCCAACAATGCTACATTTCGAAGAGTTATCAGAAACCTGATGAAAGTTTCAAGGCTCTCGCTGGCGTTGTGTACGAAGCTCTCAAGTACAAGTGTTATTTTAGAAGCTCCATGACGCCTCCCGATGTATTGTAGCTAACTTTATCAACTAAGGACGCATCGATATAGTACCAGCAGCGAAATGTCGGAACTGTTTCCCAAAGAGACACGTTTCTCACCCCGGAGACATCATCCATTCCCTTAAAACTGAGCAGCATACGAACTGAAAGATTTTAATTAAAAACACGTGTTGTAATGTGACTTTAATTCGATAAATGAGAGGAACCCTTAAGACAAAGTATTTGCGTGCATTTTAAACGGACATCGTATCTTGCTACTTCCGAGTTACAAAGTTACGCGGAATTTGCTATTCAAATGGCGGCATCGCGTTAAAGATAGCTGTTTCTTACCTCCTGCGAACGCCCGTCTGGATGCACGCAGGAAACTTTTACCTTTCTCAGCGAACATCGGAAAATTCTGTACGAAAACGTCGCAGCAAATCAACAGGAATTGATTACTCGTCTTTCTTTGACCAAAACATAACACTAAAGTAAATAATTCAAAATGATCGTCTGTACAGACACTTCTCAACTTGAACTCAGAATAGAATTTATACAGTGGACGAACAAAGTTTTTTAGATCTAGGGAACTTTTTTGCGTGCCTCTAATGTGTTCCAAAATTGTTCGCGAGGGTGTAGCAAGTACGACGTCCTTTATGGCAGTTTTGAAAAGGATCCGATCTTCCCTCCTTTGTTACAATGGCTTCAGCCGATTTTTTACTTCAGGGTGGTTGGCGTCGAACCAAAAATCTTTGGCAACGCGATAAGAGTTACATGTTCCATTTCTTTACTTTGGCTTCGATTTTCCACGGACCATTCTTCGAGCTAGTCTTCCTGTCAACAACCTTGGAACCGTCATATTCCGTGGAGACACAGAGAAGCTCTCAGAGCAGAGATATTATTTGAGAAATTAATTTCAAATTTATTCCATTTATTTTCGAGTAACGTGTTAACCTATTTCGAAGGGAATATCAAATATTCCGAAGACAACGTAAAATGAAGGATCGATCCTCGCGGGGCGAAGAGCAGCGGAATCGTCGGTTACGTATAAAAACGAACGACCGTCTCGAGGTAACGAGACCAGAGATTGTGGGAAACGCCGTGTTCTTAAGGCGAGGGAAAGCTCGTCGTTAAAAGCTTCCGGTATAAGCCCGGTTTCGCGCGACCTAAAAGAACGAAATAATTAGAACGATCGTCGACGCGTCGTGGCTCGCGAATGGATGAAAAGAGGACGCGGGGATACGTTTCGCGGTGTCGACGCGGAACCCACCGAAGTTATAATTACCTGGACGACACCGTGCGAACGTGGAACAAGAGAGACACGGATATAGAGAGAGAGAGAGGAGGTAGAACAAAGGCAGAGGAAGCGATTGAAAAGGGAGAAGCAGGCGCGAGGAAGAGGAGAGCATAGAGGGCGTTTATTCCGTGCGGGTACACGGAATCTCTTCCTGTGACAAAACAGGTCGGACAAGCGGGTGGAAGGTGCGAATTTCGTATGGATGTCACTGCGATACGGACAAGTTTGCGACCACGGTGGAAAGTGCACGTTCCGTCTCTATAGACTAGCGTCTCGTCTCTCTCTCTGGCCGTATACCCGCACGTTCGTCGGCTCTCTGTTTCATGGGCGACAACAAGCGTATACCTGGTGCCCGGGTGAGATCCACGAGATGTGCCACGTGAAACTATGCTGCTCGTCGAATGAGATTCGAATAGCTATGGGGCAGAAACACCCGAGCGCACGGGGGAGGGGGTAGAAGATTGGGGTGGAAATCGAGGAAGGCTAGGGCCCCCATACTGATGCAAAGTTGTTTAGACGGACGACAGAGAGGGAGAAAAGTTTGCACGGTTGGTTATAATTCGCTAAGAAGCTTTGCCATCGGAGAAACGGGATCGCGAGCGGACCCGCCAATAGTGTCGCTTTTAAGTAATCCGCCGCCAAAGCGTTTATTTTTCGGTGCACGCGGCGACCAGAATCGGCCACGTTAACCGGGGAACCAGAAACGTCGAGGTTCTATAAAATGCTCTGCAACTTTTTAAATTATTAGCAGCGAATCGAGGTTCGTAGTAAATTTAAACAATTTGTGAATCTCCAGTTTCTTTCAAAATTGATGCAAGACTTGGATACCAAATGGTCCTTTGGTCCCCTCAGTTCGAGGTAAATTTAAACAATTTTTGAATCTCTAGATTGCCTTGCTAACGTTAACAAGTACAAAATGTTCCTTTTAAAATTGGACAAATCCCTTTGGACCAGTTTCGAAATAAAAAATTGTGTCTCACAGCGCCCAAGTATTCCAATTAAGCAGGTTTCCCGGGAAAGTCTGAAAGTCTCGCTGTCGAAACGATTGATGTCCCCCCCATTGTACGTATCGCGTAGACGATGAAATCCCTTGGCATATATTCGTTAATGGATGGGTCTGGTAACGAGAAACATTATTGGTAGGCGCATTACAGACAGAACGCGTCACAGACTATAATCGCGAAAAAGGAGACGCAACAAGGAGCTTTCCCTTCAAACGTATCGGGGCAACAGGAGGGGGGCGAAAAGAGGAACACGAAAAAAAAAACGAACGTATTTCCATGCGAGATCGTAATTGTCCGCGATGATAATAATGAGAAGGATCGACCAAAGAGGCAAAAGTATCGTCACGACTCGTTATGTGGAATTTGTTCGTGAGACAGAGAGAAAGAAGGAACGAAGAATGCTGCACAAAGGAGGAAATTTGTAGGAAAATGCGCTTTAATTCGAGTGCGCGAATTTTGTTTATTCCGGGGACTCGAGACTTTCTTTAGGCGAGCTTCTTCCTTATAGATCCTGGGACATTTGCTTCTGCTTTCCGTTTTAACGATCGATCTCTTTTCCATTCGTACGACCTCGAATCGAAGTTGTTTTAAAATTAAAAATTTGATTCGATACAGGCAACTTGTCAGGAAAGCCTAAACATTCTTAATGACAGAGACAAGTATTATATTGAAGATAATTTTAAATTAATTTTTTAGACCCCCAATGCAAGGTTCCATCGAGTTACTCGAGTTTGTGCTGTTCGTACGCGTTCTTTATCGGTCCAATAATTAATTAACCGACTCGAGATGGCACGGTTCGAAAAAATGGCGAAGAAGTCACGGTTCGAAGCGGAACGTTGCCTCGAGACGAGCCGTACCGTGCCGCTATAAAAGTGCAAGGAGGAATGTCTTCGTCAGGAATACCGGCGTTCCTCTAATTTCGTTGCACGGTCGGACGGTTCGAAATGAAATTTCGCACGCAACCGAAGCGGATGACGAGCATCCTTGCAAAATACGGGGAACATTTTTACGACGGAACAAAGTTTTCCCCCGGGCGAGAGCAGGGAGAAGTCTTTACGCTCTGTATTTACGGGCCAGGCCGTCGTAAATCCGCGGCGCCAACGCGCTGGCACCCCGAGCATCCGGCCTGATTAACCCTTTGGAAAGTGAGAGACATGTAATTACTCCGAGTCTTATCCCAGATAACACGATCGTTAATTCGAACCTGTGCCTCCGGGGAGCGAACTTTTAACCTTTCGTCATACGTGATCCTTCTCTTTCGCGTTGGGATCCATTCCTTCGATTCGAACGCGGTTCGTGTACTGTGCGTTCGCGAGAAGTTGGTTAGTTGGGAACCAATCAGATTCACGTTCCTTTCACTGGTCAACTTCTCGTAGAGGCACAGTACATCGTTCGTAAGCACAGTACCTGTGACCGTAGTTTCACTCAATATTAACTCTTCGAATTTATACAGTGATTCTAGAAATCTTGTAGCGTATTTCTATATTTGGGAACAAATTTATTTATCGTATTCACCTGTAAAAATTAGTAGAAAGTTGTATCGTTTGAGATTAGAAGTAAAATTTTGTAAGCACAGTCCTGTGACCGTAGTTTCACTCAATATTAACTCTTCGAATTCATACAGTGAATCTAGAAATCTTGTAGCGTATTTTTATATTTGGGAACAAATTTATTTATCGTATTCACCTGTAAGAATTAGTAGAAAGCTGTATCGTTTGAGATTAGAAGTAAAATTTTGTAAGCACAGTCCTGTGACCGTAGTTTCACGCGATATTAACTCTTCGTATTTATACAGTGAAACTAGGAATTCTTTAGAGTATTTTCCATCTACTTTATGACGTAACACTTGTATGAATTAGTAGAAAGCTATAGTCTAAATCTAAAATTCCCCATGGGATCGACGATTTCAGTTATGCGGAGTGATTTTAATAAACGGTCGAATCGCCATCATCGTCCACGACCGCCCAAGTATCCACAGAGGCGTACTTTTTCCTAAGGCTGCGTAATCCCGAGATAAAGATCGCCAAATTAAGCTAATATGGCGACATAATTGCCCGCCGGTACACGGTTCCCTTTCACGAAGTTTCTCCTTCATGACAGCCGAAACGTTTCCAATGGGATTGGCGTCGGGGGATCGTGAAGGCCAATCGAGTCGCTCGACGCAATTTTCCTCTTTCCATCGCGTGAATAATTGATTACGATCACGTATCCGGTTCAAAAAAGAAATTTAGTTCATATTTGTAGCCGCAACAAAATTACATATTCTTTCAAGATGAAAATTAAACTTGGAATTAAAAAACCAAAAGACAGCTACAAAGATGTTTCCAAGTTCGAAGTCACGGATGTTCCAGTGATACTTTTGTTTAACCCCTTGACGTAT
Organism: Colletes gigas; assembly: GCF_013123115.1. Lineage (NCBI taxonomy): Eukaryota > Metazoa > Arthropoda > Insecta > Hymenoptera > Colletidae > Colletes > Colletes gigas. The sequence goes on along the minus strand of NW_025106637.1, from coordinate 2,813,836 downwards.
GATTTATACTATTTGATTTGTTCGTGCAAGGAATGGCCACGAGAAAGAACAGATTTCTTTTACGAATACCTGATGAATGTAAAAATGTGTCGATTTTAATATGTAAGATTCGACGACGGGTGAGTAGCCCCCATGATTGTGAAAATTGACATCAAGAATTTGTATCAGACTCGGTCATTGTACGAATATAGAATAATACAAGAGTCAGGAAGAGTCTTTAATTTCGTTTGGTCAGTAAGGTTTAGGGCAAAGTAAACGGTGTAAGTTTGGATCCATTAGGGACCCCGCCAAACAGCGGCAGTCAAACGCGTCGGGCAATCATTTTCAAATCACGCGACGTCAATTTGCGATGATCGGTGCATGGCTGAACACCTCGTTACCGAGCTGTACTTGCATTGTTTAAGTAGGAGACGTGGTTATACAGTTGGCAGCCGGCGACGAACGTCGATACCTAGCAGGGGGCCTGCTTTGTACAGGTAATACAGGCGTCAGGTGAGCCGAACACGTACGGTGCATCTCGCCCCTTGGCATTTCCAGCGATTAATCGAGGATACATCTAACCGTAGTAGTCTGAGGAAGGGGCTTTGCTCACGATCCAGTCTATCCGCTCACGGAAATCATGCAGCTGGAAGCGGATCGGTTTTGGGAAAGGGACGATCATCAGGCTCCTCCTTGTCTTCGCCAACCATCGCCGCAATCGTCCTGTATCCTGTTATATCGGTTAATGAGATTTCCGCGTGAAACTACAGTTCTGTCCGTCTCCCTTCACCTGAATAACCATTCCTATTGGAAATCGACGAACCGATGTACAACTTTTCTAACTTCTCCAACGTTACAAAAATTCTCGTTCGCATAAAAGAGGAATTTTGTTTAAACAGTTAATCGCTCGTCTCGTTGCTGAAACACGGAGAAAATATCCGGCGGCTTGTTCGCGAGGAAATACGAATTACGAACCGAACACGACCACGATCGAGGACGTTAACTTATTTTTGTTCCCTGCACTGGATTGCCTTCGCGAAATTCTTTCGACAACGGTGGTCATGGGAACCTTGGAAGTCGAGTGGAATTTGTTTAAGAAGGAAAAATCGTTTGCAATTGCCTTGCACAGAATACATAGAACATTGGTCCAAGAAAAGAGGAAGATTTTCGGGAATATACTGATTTTCAAACACTCTCGCGAGGAAAGAGGAGCGTAAGCGTATTTCAGATTGAGGAATGGGTACCCCTGTCAATGTTGTTCTGAAAAATTGCCTCCTGCGTCTTGGCGACAATGATCTGCGGTTAATGGGGTTGTGCTCCAGATGCTTGTTCACGCGGGCAGGAAACTTAATCGAACAATTTTTCATACTCATGTCAGTTGACTAGTTCCTACGACCTTGAATCATGGCTGGCAAACTGATATAAAAAGTACATTCTTCAAAACGGTTTATAAAATAAACTATGCTTCTATGCTTCTACTATCTTATATATTGTTTTCAGTTTATTTCACGAGCGATATTTACCGTGTATCTTACATTAATTATTACCGGTTTAATGATCTTGAGCCATTAAAGCCTGCAGGAATATTAAGATATATTAAGCAGCGTATGAAAGGTTACGCAAGAACAACAAGTCTGCAGTCTTCCGGCTTTATAAAAAAATGTTCGAATATCCGTCGGCGTGAATGCAATGTAAACGGGCGAATATTCCCAGGAAGGCAACTCTTCCTTAATGTGCGAGAGCCTCAAAATGTAATAACGGAGATCCTGCGTTTATTAATGAATTCCGTATTCAAATAACGTTTCAGTCCAGTTCCTGGGGATGTATAATATTTGCATGCTAAAGGGGGGCAAATTATAGAATTGTAAATAAAGGAATATATCAAATACACACAGATAACGATGAAAGTGAGTCGAGGAATGGAGGAAGTGAATTACAGGTCTTAAATATGATGACATTCTAGGTATTGTTCCTAATAATATATTAAACACGATACATTCGATACACTTCATTTTGAAATGAGATTTCTCAAAAGTTCTAAGGGCCAGTTATATTTTATCCATAAAATTCTAAGAAGTGTACTTAAGTGGACACCACTGTATTCTATCAACCCTTAAGTGAACTATTGGGGCTCCACAAATTTAAACTAATAATTATTTAATGCATGTCAATGTAATTATTTGAAAACTTAAGTAATCTTCCATTTAAGGGAAAGTTGATTTCCAGTTACCAATTTGGTAAAGATCAACACGGAAGTAAAATAGTTTAGTTGAGATCGAGAGTTCACTCAACCCTTAAATGCATGATTTTTTTAATTGAAAATGATATTGAATCTTCGTTCGAATGGGCCAAGGTGATATGGCATACATCCGAAAGTAAAACTTTCACAACGATTAACACTTTGACTGTCACCCATATTTGGGTGACAGAACTTTAAACAGTGGAACTAAAACAACGAATTCTCAAGTTGAAATGTTAAAAAAAATCAATTTTAATAGGCTTCGTAAATTTGAATGAGGTTAGAAAAGTAACTATTACAGTTGCCTAAAATCAGAGTTTCATTCTCGTAAACAAGTTTAGGATTTTAGACTGGCAGTCAACGTGTTAACACTTTGATGAGGAGTTAAAGACAGCGTTTCATTTTTGAGGCACTATGCATTCAAGGGTTGAGGGTTAAAATTCTATAAATTTTTTTCTGACAATTTTCTCTGTTTCAGGTCGACCAGGAACGGACTACCCGGTGCTGGGCAAGGTGCCTTACACGAACTTCTACTGCGACGACCAGCCCTACCCGGGTTTCTTCGCGGACGTGGAGACGAGATGCCAGGCCTGGCACTATTGCGACATAGACGGTCGACAGGCGACGTTTCTATGCCCGAATGGGACGCAGTTCAGCCAAGCGGTGTTCGTCTGCGACTGGTGGTTCAACGTGAGGTGCGAGCTCAGTCCTAAGCTGTACGCCATTAATAGCAGGCTTTACGGACGACCCACCGAGAGCCCGACGAGACCGCACCGTCTGATCACCAAGGAGCTGCTGGAGAATATTTTCGTGAGGCGAAAATGAGCGGATACGGCCGCGTTGATACTCTTCCTAAGCAATCGAGCGGTCAGCTCGATCTCGTAGAAACTAGATCACGACGCAGGCTGGACAAGCGTTTCCTGTCGACGGTAGCCGGGCGTACCCGGGTAGCCGCACGGAACGACCGAAGAGGGGGAGGCAAACATTCGCTGCCCGGAGAAAGAAATTTATCCGGTTAATAAAAGGAGAGCGGAGACCCGTAACCGAACGACTGCGGCTAGATGGGTGATCGATACGATAGCGACGTTCCGTAGGAAATATTAGCGTCCCCGGGAAATTAATCACGCGAGACTGGTCTCGAAGGGTCGTTCGAGCACCGATGAATACTCGAACCGGAGGAGAAATAAATGTCCACCGTTAAAGAATCGAAGAGGAAGAGAGAGAAGCACCTGCCGTACTGGTAGAAAGGTGGGCATTCGTCCAGGATCTCCCGAACCCTTAGGGGTGATTTGACGTGTAAAGCGTGGCTACACGTTCGGGAACCCTCTGTGCGGTCTTTGATCGTCGATGAGACCGCGGAGACGTCACTGGTCTTCTCCACCCTTCTCTGGTCGTATCTCCGGCTCGTGAAAACGAAGAGTCGATCTTTACGGGGGGCCGGAAGTGGTCGAGTACCTGTGCCCGGAGACTCCCGGGGTCCGTCATCGATCGTGAACGCGAATGTCATTATAAATACGCGGGGTGCTTCGATTGGAGACTTCGGTGGAACGTTCACTTAATTTAGAATTACGGTTTACAGTCGCATGGAGCACTGACTTTTATCACGAATTTAAGCGAAATCTCAGTGGAGTGTGTGTTTCTGCGACGTTTGGTCTCGTGTAATAATCCTATCTGTATTCCATTTAACATTGGTAACTAGGAGAAAGTATGTATATAGAATAAATTCAAACATACCTTGATATCCGTACCGAGTATACTCCGTGAAACAAAAAGGAAGCCTCCTGTTTCGATCGCGAAAGGCGACGATAAAAATGGCTCGTTCGGCGCAGGTGGAAATTCTGTAAGCGGTGCGTTATTTTGGATATTGTTATCCATTACTGGCGGATCGAAATGACTTCGTTTTGGGTTTCGTTATTTGCTTAAACAACGAGCACCGTTTGCGATGCATCGTGCATGCAGCCATTTGATCAGCTTATGTCTTACAATCGCGCGGGTATTGCGTAATTGCTTCGCGCTAGCCCGAAGGCCTGACGCTTCAGTTGGCAACGAACCAATTGACGATCGGTCATACGTGCAACAATTGCGATTACACGTGGAACGATCGCGATTATACGCGCAATAATGGAACCGGGGAAATTGTTGTGCCGTGGCAAACAACTCGACCCACCCGCGCACTCTCGCGAAAAGTGCATTATAAACGGGGAATAAGGGAAAATCGGCCGAACGCTCGACAAACATGTTTCGATACACGTTATTCTAATCACCGACAATCGCCACGTACGCGTTGCTTAATTTCAAAGACGCTGCTGCGGTGAACAACGTGTTTATTTTTATAAAATAACCTAACAGTTGTCATGAAGAGATCGTTGGCCACAGTACTGGATGGATTAAAAGATTGTATCAGACTTTGCAAACATATGATCTCAGAGTCACGCGGGATCACGAAGATAGGAAATTATGATCGATCATACGCTACCGGTGGAACGTTCAATGGCGTCATGGACGTTCTAGCCAAAATATAGCAAAATCGTGGTTCTTATTAAAAGCTTTGATATGTATTATATAGTATAACACGCTTCTAATTTCAAAGAGGAAAATTTTGACTACAGTTTCTGGCCCTATATACAGTAAAGTAACAGAAAAAAACACAAAAAGATCAAAGACATGATTGGTGTGTCGTAAAAAAAATAAAAATATATTGAAATTTATTTTTTCTTCTTTTCTAGGTTATTTTCTCTATCCACCAAATAAAAATCAATAATGTATTAAAATAGCTTTAGAAAAATATTCTTTCTAAAATATGGAACGTTTTAACAAACGAACTGTCAATAATTGGTGCACGATAGGAACTCATTCTAAACGCACAAAAATTATAACGGGAGAGAGAGTAAAACTCGAACAACGTGTTCGCGCCAGCACGGCCAAAAGTCAATGCTTTCAAGAATCGATATCCGCTAATACAATTGTGCACGCACGGCGAACCGAACGAAATACGACAACGACAGGTTTGTCGGCAATTAGTAATGGCGTGTCGTTCGATCGCGATATATTGTGTGCTCGGGCTGTCGCTTGAAAGCGATCGTCGCGTGACCAATTTCTCATTTCATCGATACTTCCGTCAGAATGCTGTTACTTGTTATGCACCGTGGTTCACTATAGTATTTACAGTCTAAGAATAACCGTGCAACAACATTTCACGCCCAAAATTTACTCGAACGCTACAGAAACACGCTACGAAGTCTTTAAAATAAGAATCCTCACAGTACAGTTTTCTTTTCAATAAATTCGATCGAAAGCAACGATCTATTTTATTACGAATAATCTTACGTTTCCACCTCATTTCTAGCTCTCCTCCAAGTAGTTTATGGAAGATTTTCTTGGCAATATCTTAACTTAACATTTAATTATTAAGGATAAAACGTCACATGAATTGATAAAGTACACTGGGAGATTTATTTTATTAATTCACGCGACGTTTAATCTGTAACAATGTCTCATAATTTCTCTTGACAAGTATTAATTAATCTCGGGTAATTTTGCACGTCGATCATCCGTCGAAATAATTATTTCATCTTACATTGTAACTAAGGTATTGAGAAGGAACTCCGAACTCATTTTTTTCTGGTGAAAATTCGGAATCCAGACCGAGACGTAGGGTTATTTTTAATAAAGTGGATAGTCGATAAACGTTCGCGAAAATGGTGGAGACAGTTTCTCGAAAATTGCGAGGACGAGCCAGCAAATTGAAGTTGAAATTCGAATTTAATAGAACGGACAGTGGACCCTACGCGAAATCAAAGTAAATTAGTTTCAAAAGTTTCCGATGGAATGTATCATTAATAAGAGACGCCGCCCTTTAGTAGCCATTCGCTAATGAGGAACGGTTAACGAAGAAAATTGCTGAATAATTAAAAGTTGCTTCGGTTGAAAATTATGCGATTCTCAGTTGGCACGCGCTAGTCCGAAAAACTGTCGTTCCGTTAAGTTCGCGAAAATCTTTCTCGTCCCGCCTTTCGGGTCGCAAAGAAACGAGACTGACAGGTGAATCGGTCCAGAGAACGATGGTGGTGGGGAAATAGAAATAAAAAACGAAGATGGTAACGAACGAATAAATAAAGTTCCAGCTTACGCTTTAATTGTCCTTAATTCAAAGGACGCGCTAACTAGAGGCCGCAAAATTAATAATAAAATATTCCGCCGGTATATAATTCAGTCATGCGCGTGATGCAATTAGTTCTAAAACTCTTTCGGCCTGAGTGCTGTAATTATCCGCCGGCGTTCATAAAATTCTGATTAACTTCGCGACCGGTTGTATCAAAAAATAGTATCGAAGTAACTTTCCTGGTATAAAGTGTCGTTAACCGTGGAATAAAAAATCCAATACACGGTGTGTTTCATTTAAATGTAATTGACGTAGGAAAGAGTTCTGGCGCTCTCCGTTTAACGCGGCTCGAAGTGAAATGAAATATGTTCCCGGCCCGTTCCGTGGCTCGAGAAAAACTCGAATTCGCCGAATTCCTACGAACCACAAAATTGTTTCCGATCGTTCGGGTGTCTGTACAAAATAAAACATAGATCTTCGACGCGTAAGTTCATTTTGTATTTAACATACGTTTGAGAATAATCATATTCTCGATTGTGTTATTAGATATGATAGTGTAAAACGGGACGTGGAAGGTACTATTTACGATTAGACTTTCCATGCATTTAAATCGGGCATATAGTATAAACGAGAACCAAATTATTCCACGAGATGCAATTTCCAGCTCATTTGACAATTCGAATGGCGGAAAATCCAGCGGAACCCCGCACAATCGCGAGCATAGTTCCCCATCGGTTTTTAACAATTTTCCTATTATTTTGACGGCGTTTATCGGCCGGCAGCTTTTTGTTGCTAATTAAATGCACCGACGCGCTCCGCTCGTGGGAACAATGCTCATTTGAATCGCGAAAATTCAAACGAGTAGATATTAATCACCCATTAGGACGAAACTCTGGCTGGATATATAAGTGGAGGAATAAATTTCATTCTTTCCTTTTTATTATGATCATTATTGATCGAATTCTGGGTAGCTTCCAAACCTAAGAAATATACGATTTTTTATAAAGCAGTGCAATAAAAATTCGAACAAAAACGTAAATTTACATGGCATTTTATCTCGACAAATTACATATTGGAGATGGGAATGTTACAGAAGACGAAGAAAATATCACAACTTGATACAGTCAAGGTTTTCGAAAATTTGTCACCTTCCACTTCCTATTATAAATTTATCTAGAATTTCCGGATTACCATCGTCCATTATGGAATTACTCTACCATTGTCCCCGGTACGTTTACACCGGGATTACGATCGTATCTCACAGGATTCCCATCAGGATTACAATACTATACCACGTATTTAAGTTGTGGGGGAAGTTTGAAAGAGATCTAGACACTTCGAGTATAATTCTTATTTCTCCAAATTTTAATCTCGATGCAATGCTAAATAGTCTTCTCCAAATTGTAACTAAGAACGAATCACAGCTACAGCCATCAGGATTACAATACTATACCACGTATTTAAGTTGTGGGGGAAGTTCGAAAGAGATCTAGACACTTCGAGTATAATTTTTGTTTCTCCAAATTTTAATCTCCATGTAATATTAAATATTGTTCTCCAAATTGAAACTAAGAAAAGGGTGAATCACAGCTACAGTTATTAGGTTTACAATACTATATCAAGTATTTAAATGGCGGGGGAAGTTTGAAAGAGTTTAAGACACTTCGAGTATAATTCTTATTTCTCCAAATTTTAATCTCGATGCAATGCTAAATAGTCTTCTCCAAATTGTAACTAAGAACGAATCACAACTACAGCCATCAGGATTACAATACTATACCACGTATTTAAGTTGTGGGGGAAGTTCGAAAGAGATCTAGACACTTCGAGTATAATTCTTGTTTCTCGAAATTTTAATCTCGATGTAATATTAAATATTGTTCTCCAAATTGAAACTAAGAAAAGGACGAATCACAGCTACAGTTATTAGGTTTACAATACTATATCAAGTATTTAAATGGTGGGGGAAGTTTGAAAGAGTTTAAGACACTTTGAGTATAATTCTTATTTCTCCAAATTTTAATCTCGATGCAATATTAGATATTTCTCACCGAATTGGAGCTAAAGAGTATTAGTAGATCCATCGTTTCTCGATAGAAGGTTAGGCCAGGTAAGGAATCGTCCAGGAAGATTAGATCGGATTCGCGAGCAACCCCCAGGTGGAGGTCTCGATCGGTCCGCGAGGGCGCACTCGTTCCCCTAACGCTTCGGTATTATACATACGGATACAGAAAATCGTTTATCCAAAACGGCCATAAAGTCGGGCAGGAGTAAGGAGCGCGGCAGGGACGATTGTCACAGCCGGATTGGCGAAACAGTCGGAGGAAGAAGGCGGAAAAGGAACGGGGTAGCGCGAGAGGGTTGGTCTAAGAATCCATCAACGAAACTGGTAATCAGCCGGGGCTCGCACGAACCACTTTCAGGGATCCAATCTCGTCTGGCATTTTTACCCTCGCCCCTTATGCTCCTCTTATTCCGTTTCTTTCCTACGCTTCGCGACCCCGCGAGCTTCCGTTTCCTCTTTCCGGTGCCCGCCCCCCCTTCGTGCAGCGATCGCGATTCCTCTTTGTTGTCTTCCTCGCGGAGGTTACGGGGATGTATATCCTTCTGATACCTCGCCAAAGATGGATAAGTACCTTTTGCCACCGACTTCGAGGGGGGTGAGAGTTCGCCGGAAAGTTTAACTGGCTGATTAAAAGTTCGGCGCAAGGAGGACTGTATCCCCTTAGACTTTCGGTTGTTGCGAATGGAGAGATGATTCTTTGGAGTACTCGTAAAATTGGCGATGTACTGTGTGAGTGTGTGTAGGGCTGTTTAGAATTCCCATCGAAAGGTGACAGGCTGCAGGTTTTAGATATTATTAACCCTTTGCACTCCTATGTCGAGTGTGACATCAATTTTTATCTCAAGAGCTCCTTCGTCAAGTCCCATTCGACAGTTTTTCAAGTCCAAACCAAAGACATACACTTGAAAATTACAAAATACAACAACAGTGTAAATAAAACACTTAAAAGCATTGACAGCCGCTGGTAACAAAATTGGAATATAATTTGGAGTGCAAAGGGTTAATCGATAGCTTCTTCGTTCTGTTTATTGAATTCTATACGCTTCTTAGTGCTAGATTTTTAATGAATCGCGAAACAAGAGACCAGGGGAGCAAATTTTATTTTAAAAACAACCGTGAGCTACGTCGAATACGTTTCTCAAAGAAGAGGATCGCTCAATTTATCGATCATTCGATCCACCAATATATAATATAAAGATCTCGTAAGAAAACTGAACGCTCGGATAACCAGTCGCGAAGGAAGCTGTAAACCGGGTGGCCCCCGGAGGAGCGGAATTAAAAGACCGATCTCCGATTCCCCGTCGTCGGTCGTTTCGACGGTCGTTTTTTCGACGTACGGGGGCAGGGAGCGGTTAAAGTCTGAAATTGTGGAAAGTGGGACCGTCAAAAAACGGGGAGGGTCGAGGGAGGGGGATCGCCCGGGCAGGATGCAGCGGGCGCCTTTAATTGCAGGACTCGCGGCACTTTTAAAGCCGGATGCAAATGGCCCATAAAACTCGCTGGCTGTGCTCATTTACGAGCGCGGAAAGTTTTTAGGTCCGTCGGAGGTACGCGCGGCGAACGAGAGGGCCTGCTTTATCGGTCTACGAGTTCGAAAGTAATTCTCTTAGTTGGCGGTGAGACCGACAGGCTGCGACGCCGGGTCAACTTTCGCCAAGAGAAACGCGCCTTGACTTTCTTACCGATCGTACTTCCACCCGCGAAATTCGCCTCTCGTCGCGCGAACCTCGAATCGTCGTCGAGGCACGGACCCTCCGTTCGATCTTCCGCCTTCTCGAGCGATCGTTCTTGGGGGAGGGTAAGGGGGGACGACAGGAAAATGGCGGGGAAAAAGACGTTCGCTTCTGCGGAGGACTCTGGGAATCTTAAGGGGAGAGACTCACATGAAATGGTAAAACGAGAAGCGATATTTGATAATTTCTTTTGTGCGGTGGTATCTCATAATATCTGGGTAAATAAGTCTGGGTTAGGTCTGGTGTGCAATTGCAACTCAGGTGTGTAAACCAAAAATCAAGAATAACAAATTTTTTTCCACCAAAAAATTTAGGCGCTTGCTCGAATTTTTTTCTCTAAAGTGAATAGGATTTCGGGGGTATGTCTATTCACCAAAAATGATTGCAATTGACCCCTGCAACTGACAGTAATTTTTTTAGAACGATTTGAAATTTGTTAATTTCGTCCAAAAATTTGTCCACCTTCCGGAATTTTTTTCTCGAAAGTGCGTAGGATTTCGGGGTTATGTCTGTTCACCAAAAATGATGGTAATTGACCCTCCGAACCAAAAATAATTTTTCTAGAATGATTTGAAACTTTTTATTTTCGCCCAATTTAGGCACCTGGTCGAATTTTTTTCTCTAAAGTGGATAGGATTTCGGGGGTATGTCTATTCACCAAAAATGATGGTAATTGACCCTCGGAACTAAAAATAATTTTTCCAGAATGATTTGAAACTTTTTATTTTCGCCCAATTTAGGCACCTGGTCGAATTTTATTCTCTAAAGTGAATAGGATTTCGGGGGTATGTCTGTTCACCAAAAATGATTGTAATTGACTCCTGCGACTAAAAATAATTTTTCCTGGACGATGTGAAACTTTTCAATTTCGACGACTTTAGGCACTCAGTCGTTTAAGAAGTCCATTTAGAACTCGGTTAAAGTGTGTATGTATAGACAGGGAGGGTCGATCGAGCACTTGGGAGGGAGTCGTATAACCAAGGGAATGATTTGGAGAAGGGAAGGAAGATAAAAGTGTTGACAACACTTTATATATACAATTATAATGTAGAATGTGAATTTTAATGAATCGTCGAGGATCGACTTTTAGAAATGTAATTTTCGAATTCCAGAAATGCTTAGAGCGTGTATATTTTGTTAGAGAAGATAAAGTCTTCATTAGATGCATCGAGAGTACACGGAAATGAAGGTTCACGCTACGTCAGTGACGGTATCGGTAAATAGGAGTACCCCTACGGACGTACCACACACGGAAGTCACCACTGACGGGTTAATTATTGCAATCGGTTCGTCGCGACTCGTTTCAGCTGCGATTCGATCGTCCGTGACACGACGAAAAACGCGACGCTCGTCTTTCAGGCCGAAGCAAGCAGACACAGACGCATCAAACAGCCGGGGTCCGGCGTTCTAGCGGGGACAGACGTTTCATTAATAATACCAGACGATCGAACATACAGAAAAGGTTGGATTCTAGACAAGAAACCGTGTATCACCCTCCTCCTGGTCGGCGTTCCTTATCGCCACGATTCGAGACAACAGTCTTCGACCGACTGAGACTATGGATTTGCATTTATTTTGCAAACGAGGCAGCAGGAACATTTGGAATTTACTAAACGATATTTCACGAAGCTATCAATCGGTTTTAATTGGACAGTTTCGGCCAAAACGACGATTTTCTGAGCGAAAAAAATTAGTCGAACGCGGCGGAAACGATTTATTATAAAGTTGCCCGGCGAAAGAGTAAATTCCCGGGAGGGATGGGTGGGTGGCGGACAGATTATTTCGAGGTCTTTGTTCGAAAGACGGAAGCTCGCAGAATGTGGTTTGAATTCGACGGAAGGAGTCTCGGTTGAAAAGCAAAGAGGGAGAAAGAGAGAGAGAGAGAGAGAGATTGAAATAATCCACGGACGCGTTATTTTATTCGCGGCCGCGGTGCAGTCGATGCACAAAGTTTACATAAACGTTGCTCGTGGCCACCGTGGTTCTCTTTCCCCCCCTCCTCCTCTTTTGGCTCTATTGCACGCGCTCGCTACGGCCCCTCTTCCTCTCTGTCACTCACTCCGGGGTACTCGCAACATACAGCAGACAACGGTTAATCAATGGGCTTCAAGCGCAGGCTCGCATCCCGGGATCTTTCCTGATGGACAGCGGCAACAGCACCAGTAACAACGCAGGATGCTGGTCCAAGCTGGAGCAACGAGGACGAACTGTTGCTCCGGAGGAGGACAGATTGATAAGGGAGGGGTTGGAACAGAGGGAGAGAGAGAGAGAGAGAGAAACGAACGACGCGGGAGAGGGGGCAGAGAGAGCCGCGGGCACGTAAAACTAGCGAACAATTTAAACTCCCCTTTCAAGTCGTGACTTTGTTTATGCGAACGAAAATAATTCGCTGGCAAGCATCCGCCTCTCTGTCTCTCCTCCATCTGGCCTGGTCAACGCGGGAGAATAAATGGGCGCTCCGAGGGTACGACACGGAGTTCATAGACTTCCGCCGGGGCTCTCTAGCACGCACACTAAGAGGGTAAGAGGCCCAATTACCCAACATATAGCGGGGACTTTGGTTTTTACATTTTTCTCGGCTATTTCGTCATTTATTTTGCAATACTTAGAGTTTCAGAACCGACAATCATATTCTTTGGGTTTAGAATTTTTTTGGGGGTATATTATAATTTATTTTGCAGTACTCGGGGTTGCAGACTTAACTATCTATCATTTCTATATACATATATATTTTTTTGATGGTATTAATTAGGCTATTTCGTAATTTACTTTACTGAGGGATGCAGAACCGATAATCTATCATTTTCATATATATTATTCGTGTTTAGAATTTTTTTGGGGGTGTATTATAATTTATTTTGTGATACTCAGGGTTGCAGACTTAACTATCTATCGTTTCTATATACATATATATTTTTTTGATGGTATTAATTAGGCTATTTCGTAATTTACTTTACTGAGGGATGCAGAACCGATAATCTATCATTTTCATATATATTATTCGTGTTTAGAATTTTTTTGGGGGTGTATTATAATTTATTTTGTGATACCCAGGGTTGCAGACTTAACTATCTATCGTTTCTATATACGTATATATTTTTTTCATGGTATTAATTAGGCTATTTCGTAATTTATTTTGCTGAGGGATGCAGAACCGATAATCTATCATTTTCATATATATTATTTGTGTTTAGAATTCTTTTGGGGGTGTATTATAATTTATTTTGCAGTACTCAGGGTTGCAGACTTAACTATCTATCGTTTTTATATACGTATATATTTTTTTCATGGTATTAATTAGGCTATTTCGTAATTTATTTTGCTGAGGGATGCAGAACCGATAATCTATCATTTTTATATATTATTTGGGTTTACAATTTTTTAGGGGGTATATTATAATTTATTTTGTGATACCCAGGGTTGCAGACTTAACTATCTATAGTTTTTATATACGTATATATTTTTTTGATGGTATAGGGAATTTTTTAAAAATATGAAACGAAGTACGGAGAGGAGAGAAGAGTGCAGCATTGTTGGAAAATATACCGGGTTATATTTTCTGACGTAACTAGAGATAAAAACGATCCTTTGCCGTATCCTAACTTTGGCTTAACTGCTCCGCGAACGCAGAGTTACCGGGAAACAGTTAAGCGTTCGCGGGATTCTTCAAGGAACAAACTTAATCTGTTTAGATCGACGTTATTAAACGTAGATCCTATAATGTCCGACTGTTTTTAATAGCAGTTCAGTTTATCTTGTTTTAAAAGTGTCGCCTCGTCCGCTTAAAATTGAGGAGGGTACGGATGGTTTAATAGATACTCGCGAGGTCGAGATACCTTAATGATGATCGTCTTGTCTTAACGGGTCGCGGAGAAGAGAAAAATAAGGATAATTGGGATACAAAGAGACTACTGTGAATCATTTGGCGCGAATAGAACCGGAATTTTAAATAGAAATTTACCACAAATCGTGAAAACTGAGGAAGAGATTTTACTTTCTAAATTGTCTATTCTCACGTTTTCCAATCACGAATGATCAAACGAAAATAATGCTAAAAATGATGGTATAAATACAATTTACAGAAGTATAGAAGATTTATTTATTTTATCTCCGGAACTATTAATTACGTATTTACACGGACCACGGTTTGGGAAACGCCGATTTAGTCTCACATACTGAAGACACTAACGCCTGTTGCATTACGTCGGGGGTGACTTCTCCCCCAAAACAAGATAAAGGAGCAAAGCTATTTCAATTCCAAATACGACCTAACCCTGAGCTCCCCCGAAATCCCTTTCAGAGTTTCACGAAAACCAGTTGCTCGCGTGGATCAGGAAGGGCGGGATCGACGGAATGTAACGCAGACCGAGGGTGAAAATTCTGGATGAAAATAACTCTTTGGTCATTCACTAGTATGCAAATTGTTTAGAAAGAGTCCCCCCAAAAATTACGTTCGTTTTAATCGATCGAAAACCAGTTGCTCCTATTATCTGAATTTTTCGAACATTTTCTCGTATTTCTCGCGTATACAAATACTATACATTTCTTTAACGAATCGTAAACTAAACCAAGGTACGGGGAGCCTGCCTTATCGCATATTTCGCCAATTATGTATCTCCTTCGTTTATAAATTATGCATTCTCAAACGGCGGGTAATTTAATTAATTAAACCATGGGCGTTTCCTTCTAAAGGAGCATTACTTTACATCGTACCTGAGCAGAAACACAATAATCATTTTAATTTTAACTAAATTGATCGTACAGTTTGGTAAAGGTGGTCAACAAATTCATAGAATAAATCAATTGGAAGGGTTTACTCTTTGAGAGCCTCGTTCGTGGGGAAAAAGATAAAACAAGTCACGGAATAAATACCCATTAGTTTCAATATTCCACAATATTCGAATAAAATACTGTCTCAGCTCATTAGGCGATAACTCGTAGTCACAATGGAACTATTAACGCAAACCCACGGCCCTTTCGACCCTCCCGTTCTAAGAGCTTCGCGATCCACCCTCGATGCCTAACGGCGGAAAGGGATAAGCAGCTACGCGAGCGGGGGTGGGCGAAAAAAACACGAGACGAACAGCGGGAAATAGGGACAGGAGAGAACCGCCCCGAGCCCCTCTGATATTTATTTTTTACCCCCCCTCTGTCGTGTGTTTTATTTTTTTTGCGTCGAATCCAGCGCTCGCGCGTGCGCGCGCCTCGTCGTCGTCGTCGTTCTCCCTTCCTTTTTTTTTTTTTCACCCATTTCGTTCGGTTTTTTAATTCGTCCGATATTTCCTGGTCGTTCGGATGTTAATTTTCGGCGACCAATGACGCGGCAGGCCCGCGGGCCACAGACGTCGATGATATTTCGCGGCCACCGACACCGGCGAGCGCCCCGGTAAAATTCTCGATCGGCCGAATACGCGTTTCCCCTCCGATCGTTGCCCATTTCGTTTCTCCTACCTCTCCCTCCCACAGTCCCCCTCTCCCACGCCCGTTGCTTGTCCCTCGGCACGCTGTTTACCACCCCATTTCGAACCAGCGTTATAACTTATCAACGAAATGTTATTGAATCGCGCTCCGGAGCGACGGGAACGGTTTTGGCCGGCAAAAGCTTCCCGAAAAAGAAACCCTCGATCGTTCCGCGTTTATTGGACACGCGGTGTAACGTCACGTCTCGATTGTTACTTCACCGCGAAACGCTGATCCGATTCGACGATCTATTTTATTGCTTAACTCCGTCGATTGCACCCACGACTGGAAATAGGGGAGTTCTTTTGCCAATATTTTGTTTTTCTCTAGAGAATATTGTATCGATTATTAATGAAATTGTGGAGAAATGTGACCCAGACCTAACCCAGACCTAACCCAGAGTTTTAGTTTTGGTCACTAAGTACCAGTGGTCTGTTTAGAGAATTCTTTATTTAACCCCTCACTCGTTGCAAGTTTCGAAATCATGAGGCTATCAAATCATTTCTCCGCTCGTAAAATCGAGACATTTCTTTTACGAACAAATTTAAACAGAATTAAAAAGTATACGTTTGACGAATTATTTGAAATGAAATCGCACGTCAAGGGGTTAATACCGGGTGAACAGAGGCAATGGACGTGGAGGAATTTACTCCGCTATTACGCGGGTATTACAGTAAAAGTGAATGTACACGTTCGATTGTTACTTTCGTTGCAATACTGGTCGAAATGGGCGATGCGTTTCGTTACTGAGTATTATTACACACTGGCGATGGGTTGCATGCGTTGTCAGCGTCGCAATGGTGGCCATTTCAAGCTGGTTGAATTTGCATAATGGGGAAAGACTCTCGCCCATTTCTTGGTCGAGGTTTACTTAATAAAACTGAACTAGTATTTAGTACATTTTACTCGTGTATTCGAGGAATGCAATTTTGATAGATGTGTGGCAACCATAATCGAGGCTCTCAGCTTTCGACCATGTAACAGTTGCAACATTTGGGCGAGACCAAGGTGAACTCGTTCTGCAACTCGAGGACCCTCTTCCTCCGGAATCGACCTCTGAATTCTTCTTTCGCGATCTACGTGAAAGTTGCAACGGAATTAATGGGTGGGAGAAGCGCCGGAGAGAAAATAAAAATGACCCCCATTCCTGCGACCACTTTACGTGGTTTCTCGAACATTCGGGACAACCTCGAGAGAAATCTCAGCTTCTGGTGTACCAGTCTTTCGTTCAGATTCCTCCATTTTACTCCTTCGAACATTGTTTCACAATAGACAAACGAGAAAGAGACAGATGCAGTGTATACTATTTTCTTACGAGTAATTTCAACGAGAAATCGAGTCCGGAAAGTGGGAATTAAATAGTAAACGAACGCCCTGAATACGGAGACTTCGATGCCTGGGCATACGTCTGGAAGTGGATCTCCGTTACCAGGCGTTGTAATCCCCTTTGTTTCTGCGACTGACTTACACAGCATGAAACATATCGCGTCAAAATATTCATTGAAAGAATCACGAAACATTTTCAACTCCTCGTTATTCCTAAAATAAATTTGCCAAATTAATTCTCCGTTCTGATTTCACTTTTCCTTTTTCAGCGAAGTGGTAACCAGTTGATGGTATCAATTATTTTATGTACGAATGTCTGCATTATGGAGGAGTTTCTTTTCAGCAATTTCTCTTCGTCTCGCCAGTGGTTTACAAATTTATTTTTCCCATTATATCATCGGCTTTATAGGTTACTACGACTTGGAGAAGTTGAATATACTATGTTAGTAAATAACACTTTATTTAATACACTTCTTTCAAGAATATACGTTATATAATACAAGTGTGTAATAGTGAAATAAACCGGTATATAACAAACAGATTTAACCCTTAAATGCATGATCTTTTAATTTTGATCGAAAAAAATGCATTTAAGGGTTAAAACTGTGACTGTTCAGCCTCGATTTCTGGTCAAGACACTATACTAAAAGGTCCTGCAGACCCAAATAACCCGCGAAAGAGGGGAAAGCCCGCCAAAGTGTTCCCAGATGTCGATGAGACCAATATATTGTAATTTATTCGTGTTTCTTGATGGAAGGATGCGTTCTCCGGGTTCTGATACGTCCTGTAGATCAGCATTGTCAAGTTCGAGAGAAGATTCATCGGCGAAACGGAGAGGGAACGGCCTTGATGGAAGAGGAGAATCTTCCGTGGACTCCGGAGAGAAAGCCTGTTGCTTGAGCTTGACATTGGCCGACATAGGCGGCTGAGCCTGTTCTTTCCTGGCACAAATTCGTCGCCCGTGGCCCCGAATGTCGCAAGTAAGAATCGATACGGTCCCCCGGCCTTTATACACGGGCGAAAGTACCGTAAAAGTTTGATACCGGGGCGAGGACATTCTTTTAATTTATGCAAACGCACGTCGTACGCGCGAAGACGAGAGGCAATTATGGTAATTCGCGTAACCGTTTGATCTCTCGAGGAACCAGCTACCAGAAAGCCACAGAAGATCCCCCCGCACGGTGGATTATTTATCGAGGCGTGTACAGAGAATGGGAATAAAAGATTAATATTTTGACGAGCGTCCCCCCCCACCATCCTCCACCTTCTTTCACGATCGAAATTTCACAATTCCAATTTGTCGCCCGGTAATTTAATTTCTGAAGCACGAGACGAGATTAAATTTATTCCAAGTAATTTAATTTTTCCAGCGCCGGTACGAATTAATTTTATTCCGATCGTCGAAGAAACGTTACGCCCGGCATTTTTTCCTTAGAGGAAAAAGAAAAACTATATATATTTCTTCGAGTTCGACGGCGAACACTTTTAATTAATCGAGACTTCTTTCAAGAATCTGCTTCTGAAACATCGCGGCCGTTTTAAACGGTTCTATCGGCGCGAGAAATTAAAATGTTTAAATGGCTGTAATGGGAAAATCGCTGGTGTCTCGATAAATTTAATTATTAGAATTTCTATCGTTGGTATGCGTGCGTTTCAAGGTGATATTTAGGCGTCCTGTCTCTTACGACTCATCCTGTACGGGGTTACGATATCGCAGAATCATCATTACTTGCAAGGATACTCCCGTCACGATGACAGTTGTATGCAAAAAGGTAAATACATTCTAGTTCTTCGTCCACTCGATCAATCGCAATTTACCTCTATTGTGTCTTCTGAACTTCTCTTTCTGCAAGAAAGAAACTCTTTCAGCCTTTCGAGGTATTCGAGCTCCAACAAAATACAAAATACACGTGAATTGTAAATGGAGTCTAAAAAGATAATAATTCTGAGGTAAAATCACCGTCAAAATGGACGTTTCATGCAGGCAGGACCCTCGAACGTTGGATTTTAAAATGTATTCGGGGCAAGAATTCTTCAAGAAAAATAATCCTCGCGTCGCGAATTGCATCACTTTCCGCCCCAACGACTTTAATATCGCGAGAGGAATCGACGGAAGGAATCGGGACTGTCGTTCGTGTAATTTAGGAAATACACGTGCGTCGGACGAGAGACAAGCGGGCCGACGATGGGGCGCACTTTTTCAACGAGAACGTAATTTTGCGCGGCTGGCTGTAATGTCACGCAGTTCCGCGGGACAATACGGATAACAAGCTCGAAATGTAATTTTCTCCGCGCGTTTCGACGCGAGCGTCCACCGGAGCGACGAGTCCGAACCTTTCTCGGCCTGGCAACGACGGAAAATCATGTAAAAAGATGACGTTGACATAACCGCGCCGAGTCAGATCATTAACCCACAAAAGTGTTTCTTTCAAAAAATTCCACTGGTCTCTAGAGTTTGAACAAGCAGCTTCTGACGAGACTTCGTAAACGTTGAATCTTTTTCAAGTCTGTTGGGCGAAGAAATTAACTTGCAAACTTTCGTTTCTTCTATTTTAAGTTTGGTGACATTTACTGGACCACTGGAGGACCCAAGATGGAGCCTAGTTTCTCGGTGGTCCAAACAAAATAAAATTCATTTATAAAATTGTAAATTACCAGTTTGGTAGTGGAAGCTTTGCGCAATTTTTGTTCACGCGTGAGGCTTGGGTACACAGAGGGTTAAAATATCCTGAGGGGGAGGGTTTTCCATCCGGCTGGAGGAGCACAATGTCCTCTATTAAATCGAACCAGCTTCTGCGTGAAACGTTCTTTTGTACGTTTGAAAATAAAACAAGTTATCCGGATGACCTGTCTTAAATGCCCAACCCTTTGCGATTAACACGTTCGGAAAACTTTCATTTTCTGGGAGAATTGGCGCCGCCTGTGGCTTTGACAGCCGCGTTTTCCTCGGGAAAAAAACTCCTGGTAATTCCCGCGTTTTTCTCTAATCGGCAAAAACCGCCGCGGATATCGCGCGTACGTGTGAGAGCGTGTGCGTTTCTCTTTTTTTTTTTTTTTTTTTATTTTTTTTTTTCTCTCGTTGGCCGTTCGTTTTCCCCTTACCTTTTCGGTTGCTGTTTTTTTGCTCGTTGTTTCATGTGCACACGCGGACAATCGAAACGCACGGGGAATTAATATTTCGCGTCGCAGCCGGAGGTATCTGTATCGTTTTCAGGCTGGCCCACTGGCGCGGAAAATCGCGATGAAACGGACCTTTTGGCCAGCTCTGCGCATTGCACACCCAATGTAACGAAATAATGGTCGCCTGGTCAACTTGCTCAACTACTGCTCGACCCTGGAGTGCCGCGTATAGCCACGTCTGTGTTCATTTCGCGTTTACACTCACTTTCCTCGAATCGTTATCGAATGTAAACCAATGGTCACCAAATTCTTCAGAAAAAAATAGAAAATCGCGACGAATAGTAGCTTCGACATGCCACGAGAAAAGCAAAGGCATTATTTTGAAAAGACATTCTTCCAACTTTCATCCAAGATGAATTTTTCTTGATCGTTTCATGGCACAGTTCTCCAGAAAATAAAATTGTCGTATCTGTTTCAAGTGTTTTGCAGTATTCTTTAGTCAGAAAGATAATAAATTGCGAATGACATGGGAAGCACGAACGACAATGGAGAGTAATTAACGAACGAATGAAAAGAAGTGTGATACTCTAGGGTTAACACGCGCTTGCCTCGAGCGTGTCATGTTCTGGAAATCGTGACGCAACCGCGATTCCCAGGCCGTTCCTTTCGAGAAAGGTAGATAAGGATTGTGGAGTAGAGTTTTTTCCCACACGAACCACTTGGAAGATCGACTGGGCACGCGAGTGGGGTTCGTGCTCCTTCATTATTCGAGAATACGTTTCAAAATCTTGGAAACTTACACCTTACACGAGATGCATTATCTTAGGAAATTTCTGTGGAATCATTGTAAAGATTTCTAAGCGGACAAAATAACGTGTCGAAAGGGGGTGGTAGACGTTGAGCGGAACGTAGAAGAAAAAGTAAAGTCGACAAAGGTGTGGGCGAAAGAAAAGGGACGCCTGGAATAAAAGGTAAAAGAGGGTGGAAAGTGGAAATTAAAGGATGGAACGAGAACAGAGGAGAAAGAACCAGTAATCGTCTGTTGGTGGTTAACGGGTGCTGCTCCACTGGCTTAATCGCATTCAAACGGCTGCGAACACATCGAGCTTCTACCCGGGAACACGTGTTCCTCTGATTTCATCCGATGTTACCGTCCCACCCTCGGTTCGACGCCGCTCGTCGCCCCGGCGTTACTCGCGTGCGCGCACACCAGCCACACAGAGCGTCGGGGCGCCGCGTTTAGTAACTACGCGCGTTCAAACACCCGCTTCGTGGAAACGGATCGGATGCAGCATGATGCACCGGCGTTTGTATTCTGTGCGCGGGCCGTATGCAGACAGAGGCAGCCTGTTCTGGATCGCTGCATCCCTGCTCGCCAAAGGATACTCAATCGCATCCCTGTCTCCTCGTCCAACTCCGCGTTTTGCTCTACGTCGATGCTCTCTGTCACCTTTCTTGAGCAACCCGTGTACCGTCAAAATAAGCTCAGTTCGTCGAACAATGCACCATCCTTTATGTTTCTTCTTTGCTCAAAACGACGCCTCCGTTTTCCATTTTGTCGATCTGTATTCAGGAGATCTTGCATTTTTCGATTTGTGTAACGTGGGTAGTA
Organism: Colletes gigas; assembly: GCF_013123115.1. Classification (NCBI taxonomy): domain Eukaryota; kingdom Metazoa; phylum Arthropoda; class Insecta; order Hymenoptera; family Colletidae; genus Colletes; species Colletes gigas. The sequence goes on along the minus strand of NW_025106637.1, from coordinate 2,792,200 downwards.
TGGTTAATTTATTTTTCAAGAAGTTACTATCGATATTACTCTGATGCACCATTGTATCTTTTCTTCGGTTGATTAGAGAATCGAATTTTTGGAGCAAGCGATCCTTTCAGAGAAAATCGTGCAATAAAATTGTTTGATCGACACAGAATTTATTTTGAGGAACGTCGGACTATTAGTATGACTATTTAGTAATTGACTAATGGGAACATCATTTCATCTTTCCTTTAATAGAATTGAACTTTGGAGTAAGTGATCCTTTCAGAGAAAATCGTACAATAAAATTGTTCGATCGACATAGAATTTATTTTGAGAAACGTCTGACTATCAAGTTATGTAGGAATCGAAGAGTGGAGGTTCCTTCGAAAAATTCGATTCAAGGGTTGTAGAGTCGGGAGAATAATTCGAACCTCGATCCTGGAAACTCGTACTAACAAGTATCTGACGGCATATTGATTGTTCCCTATCATCTTTCATAAATAACGAAAGCATGCCAGCAACGAGGGTTCTAACGATATTTAAACAGAGCCTCTGCAACGAGGCATCGTTAAAAATACGAAACGATCCCCCCTTTTTTTTTTGGGACTCGTTTTGCCTCCTAGGTTTCTAGAGATTCCCTTAAAACGCAGATAGCCTAACACAACGTGATTAAAATCGAAACACGCCCGAAGTAAATGGAGAAGAGAGCCTTGCGCTGGCGGAGGGAGCAAAATGATATATCCGTCGGTGTCGCGGATACATGGACGAGAGGCGCGTGTAATTTGGCTGAAAATGGATTTGCTTTTCATCGACATGCCGCGGACGTCGGCTGCGTATCGAGTGTCATATAGAGTGTAGAAAAAATCGTCGGAATTACAATGGTATTTGTTTTCTAGCGTTTCGCGTGGGTGCCGCCGTTCCGTCGATAATACGAAGCTCGTATTTCCCGACAAAGGCAGATCGCGTCAAAACTTTTCTGCCGACTTTTTCCCTCCATCGAGAGACAAATGGACGTGGCTCGCCGCGTTTTCACCGATCCCGTGACGATATGGACTTACGTCGCGTGAAATCCAAAATTCCAGTCAAGAATAACGAAAACCCAGTAAAGCCTCTGATATTTTTGATATTTGCAAAAGAAAATGCTGGTCAACGAAGCATCTAAGAACGAAAGTTGCAGCGTTCGTGGTACGAATTGATATGTTTTTGGGGGGGAAACGTTTCGAAAACGCGCGGATCGGGACGCAACATTTATCCGGCTTGTTTCCATATCGTAAATAGCCGATGAAAATCGCAATTAATAACGTCGCCGTGTTATCGGGATTTTGTTTGAAGAGACGACAAACGCAAGGGGTGAAATTTCAAGCAATACGAACGTATCGCAGACAGAACGGCGTTATAAAACGCGGATGACGAGAAATTCCATCGAATTACGATGAATTGCGAGATAACATCAACAACGCGTACCAACGAATCGACCGAACCATTATCCCGCTGCTAGAATTTTATTTCTGCACAGTGGATTGATTGCACCGTAGATGACCGTCATTTTGATGAAAAGGCCAAGGTGGCAGATAACAAAGACAGATAATTATCGATCCTCCTTTTGATTTTGTATTTATACCTTACTAAATTACGAAGCGTAAAAGAAAATCTGATAAAGTCGCTGACGAATCGCTTTCCAGTTTGTTGGTAGCGTTTAGAAAAGCGGAAGACATCGATCGACTCGTGTTTGCAGTACGTACAAACGAATAAAATGCTAGTTTGAATAGTCGATTCACCGCGTAGACTCCTAGCCCGACAATCTCTTCACCGTCGCTTAAAACGCTTCTCCCCGGTGCTCGACGGTTTTTACACCGCCGAGCGAGACGTTTCACCGCGCTACAACATTGTTTATTGGCCCGACGAGCGTTCCACCGTGCATAGGGAAGCAGCTACGATTGCACAGTTTGACGTAGCGCGGCCGTTCCCACCATATTTTCTCTTTAATCTTTTTTGCTCCGGCGTCGCTTCATTCGGCACGCGATTCGTGCAATTGAAAACCCGGCTACGTATAGCCTCCATCGGCTGCAACACCGAGGGAAATGGAACGCGCGCGTGCACGTATGAAAAAAAAAAAAAAAAAAAGGTTTCGTGATGCACCCGCCCCCCGGCGCACTATAATTTTCAATCCTATATTTCGTAGTAATTTATAGGCTTGCGTCGAAACCGGGTGGCTACATTGGACGTGTCAACACTATTCGCGAGTATCTATCGGCCCCGAACGCGCCAATCTTCCCGCAGTTTCGCCAAAAAAAAAAGATTCATGGAAGTCGTAAAAATTGTTCAAGGACGTTACGTTGACAGCTGGGGACGCGTGGAAGATGCTGACGGCGAAAGTGACGCGTATTTTTATTAATAGGGCACCGGTGAAACGTCCTACGAAGCCATAACTTTGGCTTTTAGATAGTCAAGATTCGTGAAACACAAGATTTTTTTTTGCGGGCTATTAAAGAGCGATTAATTCCATGTTTTGTAGATACATTTATTATATATTTAGCTATATTTATGAATTTTTGCAACGCATTATATGTATTGATTACGCTGTTTCTGTTGATCAACAAACAACAGTTTCTAGGAACGGCGCCCGACTTGCGTATGTGATATTTTACGAACAAGTTATCCGAAATCCAAAAACCAACGGTATTCTTAATATAGATGAGTGTGGTTATAGCATGAACTAGGATCTTTTCAAAAGAACAAAAAATGGCAAAATGGCAGCTATTTTACGAAAAAATACTGAATATTTTCATATATTCGGCTGCCTTTTTATTAATAAAAGAAAAAGTATTGCAGATATCGCAATTATCCTAGTTCGTGCTATAGGGAGACTAGTTCTAAAGATACTGTATAAATTTCCTGTTGATATCTTGAATAGTTTTTCTGTTATCACATGTAGTTTCGAGAAAAACAGCTTTAAAGTTTCACGTCCAGTTATACCTACGCGCGGTACATTTCAGCAGGCTATAACTTCGTTAGTTTTCCGAATTTCAATTTAATATTTGGTAGATATATTTTCGAGATTACATACTAAAAGACAATGCAAAAAAAAATTCGATTTTTTTCATCCCACAAAGTAGAAAGGCAACTTAAATTGTTACGTCCAGTTATATACCCCTGCGCGTGGTACATTACAGTAGGCTATAACTTCGTTAGTTTTCCGAATTTCAATTTAATATTTGGTAGATATATTATCGAGACTACATACTAAAAGACAATGAAAAAAAAAATTCGATTTTTTTAATCCCACAAAGTAGAAAGGCAACTTAAAGTTTTACATTTATTTTATTTGAACGTTTAGAAGGAAAAATGGTAGAAAAATGGAAAGAATACTTTCACGGGTTACTGTTGGAAGCGGGGCTCGGAAGGAGACTGTATTTGTCACGACACGATTACGGATAATCGCGCTGTAATCGCACGATAATTTGCCGCCTGATTGCCAGGGGTGTAATCGCGATCGTTAATCTTTAAAGCGTGTAATAACTGTCCAATTATCGTGCGATTATATATAATCGTATCGTGACGAATGTAATCGTGCTACATTTTGCCCAACTCCGTTTCGAAAGAGCTGGAAGACGAAGGCGAAGGTCTCGCGAACAAAGAAATATAGAAATCTAACGATTTAGAAATTCGTAGCGCCCCAGGACGCAACGTTCCTTTCCCCTCGCGACTTTTATCGAGACCCCTAATTTTATTTGGAGCTCGAGGTAAGGCGAGTGGCTCCGTAGATTCTCGAATAAACGACGTTTTCCCCGGGGAGGTGAATGGAAATGAAAATTATTTACAAGCCGTTTAAGTCTCTTTGTCACGGTGCCCCGTGTACAGCGTGTTTTCGCAATCTCGATCGTCCAGGATTTACGAAACTACCTGAGGAAAGTGTAAGCCGATGGACGGCGAACAGCAGCACGTACCACGGGAAAGATTCCTAGCACAATACACGGTGATCTTTCGTGTCGGATCGTCTACACGTTTCGCCCGTGTACACGCCTGTACGTGCTCAACCGAGAGCCCAATGAAATCCTATTATAATGAAAGAGACACGAGACCTCTTTGCCACCGACGATTAAAACAGTATTAAGCTAACAACGAGAATAATAACATTTGCCGCGAGGGTTTCTTTTTTTCTTTCGTTTCTTTTCGTTTTTTTTTGACGTTTATAATTAGAACAGTCGGCCGCTTTTCCTGGTCCCAAAGCTATTACGGGCGTTAATGACCGTGATAAGCTTCTTTGAGTCTGCCCCTACCGAACCTCGATTATTCGAATTAATTGGTCGAAGGTGTTGGATTCGGGAGCTTTTCTTTCGCTTCTTGGTTTTGTTAACGAGCCACTTTGAAACCCGTTTCGGGGCTATTATTTGAAACCGCTCGGGCGATCGGACGCGGGAAAACTTTCTGTCGCGGTTCACCTTTGTTCCCCTCGCTCGTTCCGATTGTGTGTGTGTGTGTCGATTTACGAGAAATCGGTTGATTCGATATTAGCGGGAAATATGACACCCATTGGACGGGAGGCTAGATCGATACGTAACGGCGGCCGAGTGTAAACCGTGAAATAAAAACAACCGCGAAAAACCGCACGGCCGCGATAAGCTGACAGTGTTTAAACTTTAGAGTTTATCATACGCGGGGGGAGGGGGGCAACATTGACAAAATAATAAATCAAAATAACCGGTACCAGGAATTTAATAACCGGAACAGACACGCGCTGCCACTTTACGGCCAATTGCGCGGCTGCGATTAATAAAACGCTTTTATATATTATTATTGTCAAGTTGCTCCCTTTCAACGAGTTTGTCAATTCCCATCGATCCTTCGATTTTAACCAGATAAATTCACGGACGAGCAATTTACGCGGATGCACCATTTTAACATTTCTTTCACGCGCTGGTGAAAATAATTTTCAACTGAAAAATTAACTATCGAGAAGCTTTGGGGTGGAATACAGAGAAGGGTGTTAACCCTTTGCACTCCTATGTCGAGTGTGACTCGACATCAATTTTTATCTCAGATATCATACGCTTGAAAATTACAAAATACAACACCAGTGTAAATAAAACACTTATTTTAACAGGTAAATTTCAAATAAAACTCTTAAAAGCATTGGGAGCCGCTGGTAACAAAATTGGAATATAATTCGGAGTGCAAAGGGTTAAGATTGACGTTTAAGTTCGAGTTCCCAAGACTTCGACCGATATTAATAATGGTCCTCCTTCGACGTCCTCGATATTATTAAGGATTCAACACGCAAGTTCCTTTGCCTGTTATTTTTTTCATGAACTCTCGACTGCGTCATCTTTCAGGATCCTTTGACGCGAATTGTCGAACAATCGCGCTCAGGTGTGTGCGTGTGTTTGCGCGAGGCGTCTCGACGCGTGTGAGTTTAAGCCGAGTCTGAAGTTTAAGCCTTCCCGATAAAATATCTAGACGGAATTATCGCGGTCGGAGCTTCCAGTTTATCGAAGCCGCTAGACGGCCGAAGAATATTAATACACAGAACGGTGCAAAAACAGGATCGTTTCTCGGTGCAAAAGCGACTCGAAAACGTGGAATAAATTCGTTCAGGGTGCTTCCCATTTTCGAAAAAAATAATTTCAAAGACGCTGGATCCTTCCAATCTTCTCACTTAGTGTCGTTAAATAATATTTTCAACTTAATTTTGGAGAATAAATCGCCGAAGAATATCAATACACAGAAGGGTGCAAAGGCGACTCGAAAACGTGTAATAATTCGTTCAGGGTGTTTCCCATTTTCGAAAAAAATAATTTCAAAGACGCTGGACCCCCCCAATCTTCTCACTCAGTGTCGTTAAATAATATTTTAAACTTAATTTTAGACGATAAATCGCCGAAGAATATCAATACACAGAAGGGTGTAAAAGCAACTCGAAAACGTGGAACAATTCGTTCAGGGTGCTTCCCATTTTCGAAAAAAATAATTTCAAAGACGCTAGATCCCCCCAATCTTCTCTCTTAGTGTCGTTAAATAATATTTTAAACTTAATTTTAGACGATAAATCGCCGAAGAATATCAATACACAGAAGGGTGCAAAAGCAACTCGAAAACGTGGAACAATTCGTTCAGGGTGCTTCCCATTTTCGAAGAAAATAATTTCAAAGACGCTAGATCCTTCCAATCTTCTCACTCAGTGTCGTTAAATAATATTTTGAATTTGGACTTAATTTTCAACGACGAAATCGCGAGCTTTTGGGGCGCGTCGCAGGGAGCAGAAATTCGCGTCGGGAGGAACAAAGTTTCACGCGAGACAGCTTTTCAAGGAACGTTTCACGAGCTGTCAGGCTGCCCGATAACTGTGTAAACACGTTGTAAGCAGTGTAAACATGTAGATACCGTCGACGGGAGACCCGACGATTTACAAGTTTATCGTTGGCCAGAGGCTGTTGCAGCCGAGGTTCGAGAAATTGAATATCTGGCTGAGTTTGTAAGGTAGCTCTGTTGTCTCCGAAGGGTGACAGACGGTTAATTAGAGACAACTTGGCGTAACGGAAATTCTAAAGGGATTTTGAACGGGGCGCAGACGTATCTCCGCTGCACGAGATACCGACGCGACTTCCTTTGTAATCTTTCCGGTGTATGAATTCTTCGCGACTATACGTCGTCGAAGTTCAAACGAGTCGTTTAATTATTTCGACCAGACGCTCGTCGTTCGTATCACGAACCGTTCAGAGACAGTTTTGGTACCGCGAATGAAGGGTACGGGGCGATAGCATCGACGTAAATTCTACTCGTTTATCAATACTTCCTCGAAGACGATGTTTGCAATCCCAATTTATTACTTTGCAAATGGTCGTCTTGGATCACAAACGCTAGGGAAACGCGTATCTATAGATTCAATCTAATTATAAAAAAGAAGTATAAACCCCTCGAGATTTTCGTTTCCAGAACGTTAATGCTCGAGGAATGATTTCAGAATGAATTTATATCAATTTGCTAAAAAAATATCGCGTCAAGATATTTGTAACGAATATTTCCGTGCACGGTAATGGTATAGATGACGAATTGATTTATAACAAGGACGTTTTATCAGGGAAATGATGTTCCAAATAGATTAAAATGCTGTACAGGGAGTAATTTATTTTCAGTTAAATCGAATTTCAAAATTCATCAGACCTTTAATTTGAAAAATTTTCGACGCTGCGCACACTCTCTATAACTCTTCATTTCCATTTCTGTTTGTTGACATTTGCGACAACGTCATTTAATTCCCATCAGTTCCATTATCTTAATTTTCTATTTTTAACGGATTGCCACAGCGGGACGATGGAATTGCACATCTGAGAAGAAAAATATTTTACGATACGAAAATGAAATTTCAAGAATATCCTTCGAGCGTAGGAATCGGTGAATGTTTTATTTAAACTCGAAAACAGGTTCCTTTTCGTTCCGCGCGGGGGAACCAACTTCGCGTCAAAATGCACGAAAATGGAAAACTGTCAATAATTCGCCACAATTCGCGTACGCGTGGCCTTTAAAACTGACGATAGTTCAGGAAGCTGCGGAGTTTCGAGGTATAAGTTGAGACGTCCCTTCATCGCGAGAATGAAGTGATGGACAGTTAATTAGAGACTTTACCACCGAGTCAGGGCTGGAATTCCTATGGGACTTCACCGCCGGAAGCAACCAACATACCATTATCGTTGAATGAACCGCGAGGAAGTCGCAAACTTTTTAAACATCCCGCGTTTTTTTTTTACGAGAACGGAGTTTGACGTCGGTTCTGATAGTCTGCTATGCCACCCCCAACACACTCAAGTTGAAAAGAAGCGCAGGAACTCTCGTCGAAAATTACTCTTCTCTTCCAGAACTCAGTCTTCGCGCGATGTTCCCTTATCAAAGACTGGGGATCGGTAACAAATGCATTTAAAACTAATATTCGTAGCCATAGATAGCTCAATTTTGAATGCATTAACTATTCTTCCAATAAGCACCGAAACGTTTATATTTTGAATTTAATTTCATATAAATTTGATCAAAATGACAGGTGGAATACTTTCAAAATCAGCAAATCCCAATACCAAGATCATTTTGTCATCTCTTTCCAATTTAAAAATTCGAGATTCTATTCGAGGAAAAAGTAGCAAAGTTTAGCCTCCAATTTCAATCAACTGGTCGATTTTATAGACGTTTACGAAACCGTCGTCCGTCTCGAGGTAGCTCCGGGTAATTCTTAGGGGAAGATTATGGCCGAATCTGTCGGTAACCAGATAACGTAGCTACCTGGAACAGGAGTACCTGAAGTTTACGGGAGAATGGCTTTGCTCGCGAACCAATCAACTAAGAGAGCATTCGTGTCGAAATCTGCATAACTAGGGTCCACCGAGAATACTCTCTGTGTCCAGACTCTGCAATCTCCGCGGATTAAATGCAAGTTCTTAGCACGGTCCATCACTCGAATGCTCGCCTACCGGCGATACGAAGGGAACTGGAAAACTACCGTGGCGTCGGCGAAGTTAGAACCGAACTGCTTGTCAGACCTAAACGCAACACCAAACGCAACAAGTGCACGGTCCGTTTGTGACAACTTCTCTCCAAGGAGGCTACGCGACTCTAATTCAAATATTTAACCACCCTCGAGGACGCTGGAAATTTTTATAAAAAAAACTACCAGCGATTTTAATTCGTTCGATGTTTCGTAAAGTATGCCCTATCGTGGTCAATTGTCGAGCATTCTTTTAGAAATTTTTTTCTAAAAATCGTGAAGATATTTACAAGTAAAACGATAGGATAGTATATGGGATTATTTTATTTTTGCAAAATAAAGAATAGCGCTGTTGTGTGTTTTACTGGGTATTATTAATTTACTATATAAAATGAACAGATCGTAGACGATGGTAGGTAATTTTTCCCGGGTAAATTGAATTTATTTTTTGCAGAAATATTTTAAAAATTTCGAGCACTATTTAAGACACGACTGGTGGACGAATGTTATACTCTAGAGTGTTTGTCAAGTTAAGAGGCGATGGACGAAACGTTTCTCTCGACATTCTGATTGGTCGAACAAGGAATTTCGTTTCAAGGGACAACTACTCGTGGATTGCTAGAAATGTAGGTGGTAAATTCCATGGCTCGGCCATGACTATTGTTAGCACGCCGACCACCGTCCAACGTATACTTCCCATACATCCTGCCGTTAGCCACGTAGCAATTACACGTAGGCTCTCGTGAACAGAATGTTTGCCTACAGGTGGGCAATTCTATGCAACAGTGAAAAATATCTAAATTAATTACTAAAATTAAGATTTGGGAGTTTGGAAAGCACAGAAGAGTTTACAGAATCTTCGAGAATAAACACAACGGTATAATCGAGGCGTGGAAAAACTAAGCTTCTTATCCGAGGTTTGAATTTCGAGTCTATTACGCAAATGCGAGCATTCTTGCGGCTCCATTCTGGGGACAGCAAACACCCCCGAAGAGAATCGCGTTTCACTGGCAATTTTTTTCCTCCCCACCCACAACCACCCCCGGTGACGAAATGATACGCACACCGTTCCGGGCGAACGTGTTTTTCGAAGTTGACTCGCGATACGCTCGTTTTCGCGTCGCGAATATAAAATAAAACGCTAAAACGGCCGCTGCCGCCCAGCGCGAGGCGAAAAAAATTTAGGAGAAACACCGATGAAATGGAGTATCGAATGGGGAGGGTGTGGCGGTGTCTCCGGCACTCTCCAACAGAGGGCTTTCAATTTGATTCTGTTTTCGCAAGTTCACCCTTAACCATAGACTTTGACGCGCGAGCCCGACGTGGACGGCCGCTTCTACTGAAAATCAACGTCAGACACTCTGTGCAACAGTATTTTCGCAAATGGTGCCTGTTTGGTTGCCCCCAAATCCTATTTCACTCCACCATTGCACGTAGTTTTTAATTTTTAAGATCCATGGGATGAAACGTCGCAGATAATAATGCACAGTTGTACCAAGTGCAAAAATTCTCTTATCAAAAGTGTAAAAATGGATCTAAAACGTAACATGCCTGCTGCAGAATCAATTCCGTTCGGTTAAATAAGAAATTCGGTCGAAAGGGAAAAAAATCACAGTGTCATATTTTTCGCCGGAATTGCGAGAAGATTGATTTTCTGCCCTTTTTTTGGTCGGCTTTTTCATCAAATAATATAGATATAGGAAGCAGCGAGTTTTCGAAAGCGAGCTGGCGGAGGTAGCAAGCGTTTTCGCCACCGCAAAAACGAGAAACGTTTGAACCAGAGAGAGAGAGAGAGAGAGAGAGGGCGGATAAAGGCCCAGAGGGTAAACCAGGCGAACGTTTCGGTGGATTTACTAATTAAAAATGGAAATTAAAAGGACTCGGGGATTAGTTCGATTAAAACAAAACGAGCTCAGTTTACGAAAATCGTGAACACCGAAGACAAAACGTGCCGCCCTTTGTTTTCTTTTTATCTGCATACGATATTCCGGGAACGTTTCGTATTTTTTTACTGCGGGGTATTTTTTATAAATTACTGGCGAATTACTAGAAAATAATATTTGTGATCTCTCTGAAATTGGTAGAATCGACTTTCAGCCTCAAGATTTTATCGATTTTCCAAAATTTTTAATACTTTCCACGCTTCCGGGATCCCCAAGCCAACGAATCAAAGACACAGAACGGTATCTTATCGCAGAAAGTGCAACGTTCGCGTCGAACCGTCAACTTGCCGATAACGAGCTCGTTACGCCGATCCAAAGGAAATCCAATTACCGAGCAATTGATTATTTTTCCGCGTGTATTAGGCCGGGGCTCGGTGAATTACTATACGTTAAACGTAGACCACAGGCAAGGGCTCTATTTTCGTAACATAAAACGTGCGAATCGATGAGTCGTGCCCACAGTAAGGCCGCCATTATTGGTCGTGCCGGTGCAGATCCATTGTTTATCGTGCATTTAGCGGATAAACAGCGAATTGAAGCAAATACGAGGGATCGTGGAGGGAGGGAAAGAGGGGGTGGGAGGATGGAGGTGGATGGAACGAGGAGGAGAGAGGAAGGATGAAGAGGGTGGTAGCAGAAGCACCAGGCGGGACCCTGGTATTGCCACGTCACGAAATCGTGGCGTATAGTAAATGCCATGCATGTTTAATCAGTCAGAATTATGGCTCGTCATGTACCAATTTTAACGGATCATCCGTTGCTATGCGATCGTTCCACCCCCTGAAAGTTTTTTCGACGCCGAGCGCGCGGGGGCTGCACTCGCTGGCCAGCAAAAAACCGTGAAGTTACGGGTGTACGCACAACGGACGATAAAATACGGCGTTGATAAACAAAAATATTCCCGGCGCGTGTTTTACGGCCGATTGATCCCGGACCGGATCGTTCCCGACGTAATTAGACTTCGAACGACGTTGGATATCTTTGGATTTGTCGTAAATTTCGTTTACTCATCTGTCTGTGAAATACGCGAATACTTGTCCAATTTAGGGGACAGACTGTTCCATATCGAACTGCATTGCACTTTGTACGCCACCGTGTAAGGGAAGAATGTAAATTTTATATTCTTCATTTTTACCGAACATTTACTGAATCCATTTAGAAGGAAACGTTCGATCAAATAACAGAGAAATAGCAAAGACGCGGTTTAATAGTGCAAAGGGCAACATTGGAGTTGGCGCGTGCACGTTGGTAGAACAATTTTGCAATTAGCACAGTAATAATAATAATTGTTGTATCAACATGCGGCGTAGCCGCGGGGAACGCCAAGACAAACGGTGAAGAACGAGTTTCGACGTCGAAATAATGCGCGTAGTTGTTAAATCACTTTCTTCCGGACGCAGGAACGCGGTGTTTGTTTTTCAAGTCTTTAATTAGCGGCCGGATTAATTATTAATAGGGCGAAGATTAAAAGCCCAGGCAAACTGCGGCCGAATTCACGAATTAATAAGTCCGAGGGAAAACATGGCTGGCGAAATATCGACTTTGAACCGATTCCGAAACTGCACCGGCTCGAACCCACCTTTGAACAGGTGGAAACTATCTTTGAACACCTTCCAGCTACCCTCGAACATCTTCTCGCCGACGCGAGAAGTCGAGAATGTTTGCTAGCAATTATGTGCAAGATTTAAAGTCGTATATTATTCATTTATTATATTTTTTTAATTCAACCGTGTTCGGAAGAAAATTGACCTAATTGAAGGGACACGCAGCCTCTGATGCGGGCAACGGAGAAATTGTAATGAAAAGAAAATAAAGGTCCGGAGAAGGTTTAATATTATTAGCAGCCTCTGTTCGAAACAATTTCCAAAATAATATGCAGATTAATAATTCAAAGAGCATACAAGAGTCGCGATTAATCGTAGAATTGCAGTGGAAGTCGTAGAGAAAGAGGAAAACTAAGCGCTTAAGTGGAACAGCCTCGTCGATGGTCAGACGCGAACAAAGAACCGAAGACAAATAATTATTCACTCGTTATTCACACACTATCCTGAGTGATGAAATGGAACGAATAGACGTCGATGTTTGTAATTATAAATAAGATTTAACGACGATTTCAAGGGGGACAGATACGATACTAAATCTTGTACAGGATTTGTGTTTCTCGAAACTTGGGGGAAGATACTCTCCAACGCTTCTGTTCGAGCGAACTTCGCTGGTAAGTTTCGCGCACGATACTTGGACTAATTAGCGGTCAGACATTCACGATCCACGCAGTTGATTCCTGACACGAGCGAAGAAGAAGATGTAACGAAGAGAAAATAAGGGTCTAAAGTTCGAACTCGTCTGAATATTTGTTTAAATACGGCTAGCTTTGTACGAGAAAAAATGCAAAGTTTTTAAGAGAAGACTCATCACTTTTATAAATTAATTTATGATTCAATGTGAAATTTTATATTGCAAGTTTCTGAATAAATTTAGCGACATTAGGAATATTACAAAATAATAAATATCGAGATTATTGAATATTTCTGTTTGTGTGGGAGAATTTGGAAAACTGCCGATATCCCTGGACAGGAAGAACCGGGCGTTTAACGCGTTAAATATCTCGTAAACCGCTATATATCTATGCAAACGGTCAAACATGAATTCAATAATCTTCGATTCTCTATTTACTTTCGAAGTTTCATTAAAATTGACGCGCATCGCCCTGGCGTCCTCTGTGTTGAAAGTTGGATCGCGTATACGTTGAATAGTTGGGAACCAAACGGAATACGCTTTTCCCGAATTACGTGGGGGGTGTTGATCCCCGCCGATGTACTTCAATACGCGCGAACACGCCTGGCGATTTTTACTCCCCGCAGCTCGATAGGATAACACCTAATGGAGAACATTAATAATTGCCGCGATTTTCTAAAGCGGATCTGCTTGGCTGGTAATTTGACACAGCCGCGAACGATCGAACGCACGAAATATTCGCGTCGAATTCGCCAATCTCCTCTTGATTCCAACCCCGAAACCTGTCTCGCGAAAATCCAAAAACATCCCGAAATAATTCCGAGCCGGACTTTCGAATTTTAAATAATTTATACGGACCGTTGATGCGACGCTGGCAAGCTTAAAAAATGTTTTAAAACATTGGAAAAGAGTGATTGTTATCTATATTCTCCATATTGGTACCAATTCGAAAGAACTGATGAGAAAAAACATGGTTTAATGATCATTTCTGATCCTAGACACGCGCGATTTTATTCTGGGAAATTAAAACTTTGATAGCTAATTGAATTTGCAAAAATGAGTCGAAAATGTACCGTAGAATATTTTCCTGGGAGGTTTCGTTTAAGAGAAAATTGACGTTGAATATCTTTGGGATATTTCAGTAGTATGTCTGACCAATATCGATCATTTCTACTTGCTCTAGCGTTTACGAGCATCGACGAAGGTATCATCCGTTCTCCATCGAATTACCATCTTGTAACAACATGAAACAGTTAAACTAAATAGCTTCGTACCATCCTTAATGCTCACGGATGCAATCACAAGTAGAAATATCAAGCAATGGTCAGACGCGCCAAGTACTTCGCGAGATTTCGGAATCAATCTTTCTGGAAACGAAGCCCAAAGTGGAATTGCCACCTGTTCGATCCTTCAAAGAATACTTTAGTCATTATTCCGTTTAAAAATCAACCCCATCTGTTGGAAACGGGGTTTGAATTCCAAGTAAAAACGTAGCCCCGGTAAACATTATGGAAAATGCTCGAAATCCAAGGCGGCGGAAAATCTTTGTACTTTGCCAAAGGCGTCGAGTACCACGGTTAAAGAGCTCTATTCCGCAAACAATGTTCGATATCGGCGAACAGGGAGAATATGTTTTACGAATACGAGTCGAACTTCCGAGAAGAAAGTTGGAAATATCGGAATCGAAGAGAAGAAGAATCGCAATCTTCTTTCGGGGCGTTTAAGCGTCGGCACGTCTAGCGGGAGAAAGCAGTTCGAGCGAAGAAACAGGGTGGGGGAAAGTGAAGAAAAAGGCTCGAAACTTTTTCCGAAGCTCGACGAATTTTACAAGCGACTTCGTTAATCCGGTCCCAGCTGTTCGACCATAGACGATTTACTGAAACAAATACCTTCTTCGACCGGGGGAAGGACCGAGATTACTGAAATCTACAAATTAAACATTTATGGCAAACTCGACTGTTTTTTCGTAAACTTACCTTGCTTTTATATAAATACATTCATAAATTGGAATCTTTTTAAGAATAACGAACATCTGTTTTTTAAGGCATGCAAATTACTGTATTCGTTCTTACCGCTGGCTTTCGAATAGACGATCGAAGGAGCTCTTCTTAAAGTACGTACCTGAAAAACAAAGAGAATCCATGTTACTACGGGTAAGAAACGGATCATCCGGGCAGATTGAAACGTGGAATATTTTCGAGGCGTGTTAACATCGTCGTTGTTGCTAGTATTAAATGATTTCGAAGGTATTTGCCGTTGGCGTCGCGCCAGGAGTATTCCTGCGACGGGAATGGCTTAACAATGAAATCCTCCGCGGGACAGTCGCATCGGAAATTCGCGCAGATTTTCCCCTGTCGCCTTAGACACCCGTACAGAATGCTGAAACGTAAAATATTTCACGCTGTCTAAATGACTTCAGCTCGCGCGAATTCCTTCGCGAGACCCGGTAGCCGGAGAATGCTCCATTGAACTGTAGAGAGAACTTGCTCGACTGTAAGAGCGCAAAAAGGAAGCGAGAGAAGTGCCACTATCGCGTGCGCAATTACCCCCAGCAGTTACGCAAACTTATCCTTTGCTAATTTCCAACGTCCATACGATCGTCTCATCGGTTGCACTATTAAATTAATATTCTCGCTAAATAAGTCGCTGACAACGAGAACTGGAATCCGAGTCCACGTTGTTGAAAGTGTTTTGTAAATTATAACTTTTGAGAACGTCCTAACAAGGAATGGGTCGAAGAATTAATATTCGAGAAATGGTAAATAATCCTTGCCCTCTCTCAATTAGTGTATACGTTACCAAAAGGCAGGATGTAACCGATACGCACAGGCACGTATCGATCTCATTAAGCTATTCAAAATTTTCCTGTAGAAGATGATATTGTTGGACACTACGTGACACGAAATCCATCTCTTCACGTTATAGATGTATCGTAATATTCGTCTTTTGTCGCTCTATGGTCGATCGACGTGCACGTACGGTGACCTAATATTCCCAGAAAAGATCTCGACTCTGGCAACGACGATTTTACGAAGATAAAGGCATTATAAAGACATGTAATAGTGTGTAATTAATGGTAGAATACAGTGGAAAGGTGTAGAAGAGGGGATAATCAGCGCGTAAGTGATGCAGGATCGTCTATAGTCAGACACGTTTGAACCCAGCGTCGAGCGAATTTCTTACCTGAATAAAAATTAGGAATAACGATCGAAAGGAAACCAATTAAATACGCAGTGTAAAATTGTGCTACCATGTTACTGCAGCATAATTCAATGCTTTAATTTATGTAATTCTTGTCCAGTATTTACCGAGTGTCTTCTAGCAACCTGAATAACTTTTAATTTTTACTGTTGCACGGTATCTAGGAGCCTTTCGTTTATGCATTATTATGGAAAAGACGAGATTGTATAATGAGAAACCTTCGACAGTGAAAATACGTTTCACTGCGTTGCACTGGGTTACGCAATTACGAAGAATTGAAATGGGAATACCGTGCCGTTCACTCTTCGATTTGCGATGTGAAATAAGTGCCTTGAAAATAGCGACGTTGCCTATACAAATGTTTAATACTAACAATCATCGACCGCTTCTATTTCGAAAGAGAGAAAGAATCTTTTACTCGTTTTATTTTCTACGTTTTCCAAATGTAAACGCTTTTATTTGTCACATTTTTCAACCCCATTTTTTCCAGTAGACATTCTGTTCCATAAAAATGCGAAATACATTCACCCATTCTCGAGAAATTTAAACGTTCAGTGTTAAATCAGCATGAATAATGCAAAGGGAACACTATAGCTTTGGTTAGTTGTAAGGAACGACTTTAATTAAATGTTTGAAACTTGGTAGACCTTTCAATACGATGAATCTTCTCGTTTGAACCTTCTAATGTCGAATAATTTGAAAGCTATCGAATACTTGGGATGTCGTTACGCCATCAAGCTCGTTTAATATCATATTAAGCGATTACAAAGTAGTCGAAGTGTGTTACACATGATTATTTCGCAATTTTTAATTCTTACTCAAAGGAGAGGAACGACGAATATCGGATTTCATCCTGTTACGTGTAATTCCGTCGATTTCCCAATTTTACGAACCAAGTGTCAGGGGGAAAAAATTGCTCGACACGTGATCACGTTTTATTACGCGATTGCTATATAATTACGTTCGCTCGAACGCATGTTCAATTGCTCAACATTCGATACTAATTACTATGGATTTGCGTAATGAGTAACGTTGAAAAATGGAACGTGGCAGAAGTTTTGGAGCAACCAAACGAAAATTGCAACTTGAATTACATATATCATAAAATTCTTACACGAGATGGAGTACTTTTTACTTGCTTTTGCTTTATAAATCTACTTGAAAGGTTATCGTGTACGTGATACTGGTTTCGAACTCGTCCGAATTTAACCACAGAACGTTATCAAGACGATTCTTAAACCGATACACGCGACTTCCAACGCGAACAACTTTCGAAAACTCGGTTCTCGGTGCTCCTAGATAGTTCCCTCTCGATTTCGAGGAACCAGCCAGACGCCCGGATCACCTCTCGTCGACACGAACGCGTCGTAGAGTTACAAATCGACGAATTTTTGCACGAAGTTGCGTGGTTCCGCGACTGGTCTCGATTCGAAAGTCGAACTAGCGCGAAAGCGAAGGTGCATCGCGTCCGTATCCTGGCCACGTAACCTCACGTTGGCTCGATCGAAGATTCCTCGAGTAGTTTCCAGAAACGAGACTAATTCCAAGGTATCTTACAAAATATTTTACTTATTTTACTTCCTGATTATTCTTTAATCGTCCATCGACACGATTAATACGCTCTAAAATTAATTTTCTCACGACTCTCAATTCTATCATTTTCTTTGTTTGGCGTGGATCCTCCTGCGCCACAATTTACACTTCAGATGATTGGGTATTAATTAATTTCAAAGGGTATAGCCGAATAAGGGGGTCAAATGTGCCCCCAAACCGAATGGAACGAGCCCGGGGTCATTCGATAGCAAAAAAAAAATAACCCATGTGTGCAAATTTTTAACTTGAAATCTCGACCGTGGGGGTAGTAATGGGGTGAAAACGAAAATCATGTTTTTGAATTATTTCTCTTGACCTATTAAGTAAAAAAATGTAAAAAAATTCAGAGACATTTCGGGTACCGGGGCACATACTTTGGGAGATTTTCAGATTTTTTGATTGAAGAACCAGGTAGTGAAAAATAAAAAACAGCAAAAAATGCCGAAAAATGCCGATTACGTATTGAAGGAGGCCCGGAACTACTTTTATACTTTTACAGTAAACAGGTATTACTATTACTATTACTCTCAATTTTTTTCAGATTTTTCATTTTGGTGCGCCGCAGTGAAAAAAAATAAAAACCGAGTTTTTCCTCGTTTTCTGCGTATTAGAGTAACTTACACGTTGAATTTTTATGCATCCTTCAATATATAAGTGTTTTGTAGACTGTTTAATGTTTCTACACTAAGCAGAATTACATAACAATTGAAACAAATAAAATAAAGCCAACCGTTAAGCGCAATATATCCTAGAAAATCAACGATATTTTCAACGGCGTCGATGGGGCAGTTGGTAGAGTGTCCGACTGCTGAACCGCTGCAAGTTTTTTTACCATAGGTTCGAGTCTCTCTTCTGGACTTAGGATTTTTTTTCCTTCATTATTTTTTTTTTCAAATTCTAACTATATAACAATGCTTTATATTTATTTATAAATGTTCTGAAAGCATTTTACAAATATTTTAACCTGAAATATGTATAAATATAGTTTTGGAGTGTTTTTTTCGTTTTTATTTTTTTGTCAACCACGATTATTGTTTAACATCTCTTACACTGAAATTAATGTGAAATGTTAGTTTTCAAATCTCTTACCTTTGACTACTGTGAATGGATCGGAGCAGAAGATTGTATATTGGCTTACTATTACTTCTTCTCGCCCTTCGATCAAGCAGATCTTTCGTTCTTTTTCTCTTTCTTTGATAAATATGAATGTTTGCTACGGCTTCAGCATCTAACGTAGACATGTAAGGGCCATTCCACGCCAAATCTATTAACCCACTCTCTGCCAATGATACTTTTTTCTAATAAACCCATTTTTAAGTACCAGTTTGATCGTTCATGCTTATTTTTGAATGAAGTATCATTGCTCGATGGAAACCACGGGGAAAAATGATTAATTGTCCTACCTGCGTTACGAAGGAAATAAAGGTTCGTTGGGTGTGGGCCCAGACCGTTCAGGTCAATGGGTGATTGTCGCGTTCGGGTTTCACAATGTATTTTTTAATTACTCAGTTCAAGCTACTGTATGCGATGGGATTTATACATAATTACTTGGCATGGTCCGTAGAGGTTGGTCCTACAAGTGTTTCCATTATCTTTAAAACCAGCAGTAAGGAAAGGATAATAACCCTTACATGTCTACGTTAGATACTAAAGCCGCAGCAAACATTCATATTTATCAAAGAAAGAGAACGAGAAGGAAAGATCTGCTTGATCGAAGGGCGAGAAGAAGTAATAGTAAGCCAATATACAATCTTCTGCTCCGATCCATTCACAATAGTCAAAGGTAAGAGATTTGAAAACTAACATTTCACATTAATTTCAGTGTAAGAGATGTTAAACAATAATCGTGGTTGACAAAAAAAATAAAAACGCAACAAACACTTCAAGACTACATTTATACATATTTCAGGTTAAAATATTTGTAAAATGCTTTCAGAACATTTATAAATAAATATAAAGCATTGTTATATAGTTAGAATTTGAAAAAAAAAATAATGAAGGAAAAAAAATCCTAAGTCCAGAAGAGAGACTCGAACCTATGGTAAAAAAACTTGCAGCGGTTCAGCAGTCGGACACTCTACCAACTGCCCCATCGACGCCGTTGAAAATATCGTTGATTTTCTAGGATATATTGCGCTTAACGGTTGGCTTTATTTTATTTGTTTCAATTGTTATGTAATTCTGCTTAGTGTAGAAACATTAAACAGTCTACAAAACACTTATATATTGAAGGATGCATAAAAATTCAACGTGTAAGTTACTCTAATACGCAGAAAACGAGGAAAAACTCGGTTTTTATTTTTTTTCACTGCGGCGCACCAAAATGAAAAATCTGAAAAAAATTGAGAGTAATAGTAATAGTAATACCTGTTTACTGTAAAAGTATAAAAGTAGTTCCGGGCCTCCTTCAATACGTAATCGGCATTTTTCGGCATTTTTTGCTGTTTTTTATTTTTCACTACCTGGTTCTTCAATCAAAAAATCTGAAAATCTCCCAAAGTATGTGCCCCGGTACCCGAAATGTCTCTGAATTTTTTTACATTTTTTTACTCAATAGGTCAAGAGAAATAATTCAAAAACATGATTTTCGTTTTCACCCCATTACTACCCCCACGGTCGAGATTTCAAGTGCAAAATTTGCACACATGGGTTATTTTTTTTTTGCTATCGAATGACCCCGGGCTCGTTCCATTCGGTTTGGGGGCACATTTGACCCCCTTATTCGGCTATACCCTTTGTTGTGGGACTCAATTTTGCTACCTCGTAGAAATTCATATTTTCTCGATATTTTTAAAATTATGGTGTAACAAATGGAGGACTATCGTCGATGATTTAGTCAAGGTTTCAGTTTGAGAATTAATATTGCCAGTTACTTGATTCATTTTCCTAGACATCAGACTATAAGAATCAATTTCTTTATTCTCCTAGATATTTTTAAAATTATGGTGTAACAAATGGAGGACTATCGTCGATGATTTAGTCAAGGTTTCACTTTGACAATTAATTTCGCTAGTTACTTGACTCATTTTCCCTGACAATAGACTATAAGAATTAATTTCTTTATTTTCCTCGATATTTTTTAAAATGACGGTGTAACAGAATACTATTGTCGATGATTTAGTCTAGGTTTCACTATGAGAATTAATTTTGCTAGTTACTTGATTCATTTTCCTAGACATCAGACTATAAGAATCAATTTCTTTATTCTCCTCGATATTTTTTAAAATTATGGTGTAACAGAGTACTATTGTCGATGATTTAGTCTAGGTTTCACTTTGACAATTAATTTTGTTCCTGCTGGCATTCGTAGAGTCGACGCGTTGAATATGAAAGTCTGCGATAAAAAGCAACCGCGGCGAATGCGTCAAGGCTTTGAAACGGGAGACGAAGGGGGGTTGGGCAATAATTCCCCGGAATGGTCTAATATTTAGTCAGCCGTAAGGAATGTGTTCGCAGTTGGATCCCAGGATGCGCGTAAAATCGCGCGACGCTCGTTATGCACGCATCGTCTGTCTTCTAGTAGCACGCGAACCAATTAAAAGTTCCGTCTTCGCGTCGATCGTGGCCCGTTTCGCCTTCAACTCTAACTGCTCGCGACGGAATGATCCGATGACAAGGCGAAAGTTTTTCCTTGTCACCGGAGAATAGAATTCGGTGCTCGTAGCGTGAAATGAAGAGGGCCGCGGGACAAGAAACCCGGGTAACCGAACTCCTCTTCGAATCGTTAAAGAACGTTCACGTTTTCGAACGTCCAAGGCGCTGGCAACTTGGAAAGGAAAGTAATTTTTTTATTTCGAGAATAAAATTTGTTCAGTTCGGTATAAATTTGCAGCGTCTGTTTACCTCCTTCTTTGTTCGAATCAACGTTCACGAGAACGCGAGTATCGTGTAATAATATCGAATCTCAATTATTTTTTGACGGTGAAACCCTAGCAGGGGAAAAAATATATCGCTCACCGAGGTGTAAACTACCGCGAGGAATAATTCCGGCGCAAATATTCGGAATTATGCAACGCGAACAATCGAAACAAAAAGTCGAACAATTTCTACTTCCAGATTATCCGAGCAGATATCCGGTTCCAATTAAGTCGGCGAGCGCGTGTAACGCGAAATTGAAGCTTTTACATTCCCGGCGCGTTTCGGCTTTACTGCCAGCAATAAATGTTTCAACTTTTACGTAATTGCTTGGTCTCTCGTAGCCGGCAGCCGTACTGATAAAGTTACCATGTCAGTTACATTTCAAATTCAGCGCAACGACGACGATAATTATAACGGGCGGCGATACGAGAAACGTGAACAACGAACGAAGATTATTTACGCATCGAAATAAAAGACGAACGGAAAATATTCGACTCCGCGGTGTCGAAACAGAATTGTTCCACGGTGGACGATACTGCAGAAATATTAGTTAGTCGGATCCGTAAAGTCGAAACTTGATTAAGCGCGCGCACGCAAATAAATGTCACAATCGATTGACCTGAAAGCGACGCTCGGTGAAAAAGAATTTTTTTTTATCTCCTTTCCCCGAAAGCGTCGCATCAATCGCGCCTAGATAACGATTAATGACGATAGATTAAATTTATTTCGTTAATACGGACGGTAACAATTTATTCGACAGTTTTCCATATACAGCAGGGTTCGGTTCCTGCTCGTGTTTCCCATCGAATTTCGCCATCTTGCGCGGGTCGTTCCACCTTTTACATGTCATCCGGTATGATAATACGATCAACGTCGTGCAACACTCGATAGCATAGAGAAAGTAAACCGGTAATGGACAAGCCTCGGCCAGAACGGCTGTTATAAAACACCCGAAACGCTCTCGCCGCGCGGTCGAAATGTATGTAAACTAATTTCGGCCGGGCTGGGAATTCGGGAAGCGTTTAACCGGGCCTCAAACAGCGAAAATCAGACACGACGGGTCTGGCCAGTTAGATCTGGAAATCGGGTTTGTTCGAGAGGTGGTTTTTACGCCGGGAGGAGGGGGGAAGGGATCCAAAGAACACCAACAACCTCGGTGTTACTGACAGCCCGCCGGCAATTTGGTCGATCCGACTGCCCACCGCAGGGCCATCAAAGGCAGAAAAGGTAAGGCTGCTTAGTTCGGATCAGCTCCCATCCAACTTACCTGCGTACCCGAACGAGCCTGAGTTCCTTTCCCACGAGTTCTCCGCCCGAGTTCCCGCGTCATCGTGTTCTCGGTACACTCGAGGCACTCCAGCGACAGGTTAATTAATCCTCCCGCTACGGAGACCCAGCTGTTTTTATTCACCCCTCGGTATAACACGTCGATTGATATATGTTACAATTAACGGATAAAATCCATTTCGACGATTCACAGATCCCCCGACATCTAAACTTGAGAATTTTTCTAGTTCCACGGTGGTAAATCAAAGTGTTTAGGAGGTGGACTCCACTTTATTTCTTAGCTAGAACAGCATTAATATCCTCAATTTTTATGATATAACGAAATTTAAAAAATGGTATCCCAAAAGATTTCGAAGCTTAGATATCTGAATGATCCTCGACGCGATTTCTATCGTCCAACCCCCGACATTGATGCAATTTTCCAACTGTTTTTTGCCTTTCCACCCCCCGAAGAATAACGGACGATTATTTGCTTGGACCACACAGGAAAGAAATACGTACGTCTTAGGGGGTTAGCGGCGGATACCAATACATTGTGCCCGCTGCAAATTTACTTATACGTTATACGATACGGCGGACGCGTCTAATCAACGGTACTTCATCCCTGCGGTGAACGAAGTTTATCCCCGGAGCAAGATGCCAGACAACAGCCTTAAGGAACACGCCTTCGCGGCAGCGGAGTCGGGACCTAATTTAATCGCCGCGGTGCGGACTGGACCGATCTACGCGAACCGCCAGCCCGGTTGGATGTGTAACCGGAGGAAACTGCATCGATCCTCTTACTCCTTTTACTTGAACGCGATTATATTTGCCAATTGGAGTGGCACGTACCGTCCAAGAAATATTTCGCTCGAGGGATCGATTCGCCCGACGGACGATGCCCGGCAACGAAACACGTCGAAATATTCTCGTTTATACGATTCCGATGAGATCGGTAGCTTCTCCACTGAGAAAATGAATTGAACAAATTCTATTAGAATTAAAAGAAAATTAAAATTAAAATTAAAAGAAAATTATGCAACGGAACACGTCGAAATATTTTCGTTTATACGATTCCGACGAGATCGGTAGCTTCTCCCCTGGGTAAATTAATCGAACAAATTCTATTAGAATTTGTAAAATTAAAAGAAATTATAGGATACACGCGATGAACATCGGAACGATTTATTATTTTTTATTTTTATTAGTGTAAAGAATCGTAAAACGAGGAAAGAACGCTAGGAAATATAAATTGTTTTGATCTGGGTTTTCCAAGATGGACGAACAAGTGGTCCTGCGACTTATGAATGCCAGTGTATCTAGGTCTTTTTATCTATTATTAGTCGTCGACTGATTTCCAAGGATCCGAGAACAATAGGCCGAGGGAAAGGTAGAGAGCTTCCCTTTCTTGTAAAAATAACGCTCAGTACGACATACTCTACACATAGAGCTGCGAATCATGCTCAATAGACCTACTTCCACATCATGGGCCCGGACCAATAGGAGGAAATCTTTACAATTCCGAAGAGCCCATTCTGAAATACAGAATGTCAGAAAATCAGACACGTACAAAAGCAACGTTACTTCGACCATGTTCGATTCTTTTTTAACCGTAGATATTTTATTGACTCATTACGAGCCAGTCCTATCCTTCGGAAAATAGAAATCTTTTTGTACTTTTCTTGCACTCTGACGATCCTCTGTATTCTTCGTGAATTTCTCGCTTTGAACGTCTACTAAATGACAAGTCTTGACGTCGTTATGACTAATGAAAGATCATAGATCGCTCGCGTATGACGTAACAGTTTGATCGGGTTCCTGTTTCATTCGGGCATGGATTACGTAGCTTTTACATTCACCGTGAAGCGTGCATGTAACTGCCAAGACGCGGGTTCGATCAGTGGATGCAAAAGCAATCGTGGTGAGCAGCGGTGCTCCATTTGCGAAACGATTAACATCTAACACCAAACATTCCTCGATCAAATTAAAGCGAACGAACGAAAGTAAACTCTGCCTCGTAATTAATTTAAAAAATATTTAAAAAAACAAAATTATCGCTCAGCGGACGTTACACGTACCACTGATCGAAACGTCGCTAATTTTTACGAAATTAAATATTTTGCAGCGGGGAAATGATTTAACAGCTACGTACATCGGAACGTGCGACAGGTTCGGAGAGGTTAAATTGGTTTGGCGAGACAAATGGACGACGGTCGAGCGTGGAAGCCAGAGAAAGGCTTGGAGCGAGTCGGAAAAGGGATATCGTATCTTGATCAAGAGTAACGAAATAACCGATCCTTTTGTTACAGGAATGAAAGGAACCCACGGGCGAGGACTCGATCGAAGGGCCTGGGAACGGAATCGTTTCGCGAACGACTTTCAACGAACGTGGCGGAGAAACCGACGCGACGAGCGGAGTACTCTTTACGAAACATTTCGAATCGTTGCGACGAAAGCACGGTCCTTAGTCATCCGAAGAACAATGTTGTCGCATCTGCGAGGCGCTTAATTGTCTTCTAAAATTACGAGGCTTCAGTTTCCGCGAAGACTCGCAGACGTAACTTTACCCGATCGTTTCTTTTCCACCCCGAAATCGCGAATTCAAGGAAAATTTATTCGACGTTAATCGTTTCGTATGAAAGTGTTCTTTACGGAGGGGTACCAAAAATTGCCATTATTCGACGGTGCAATTTACCCGGCCGCTCGGCGAACGTGCGCTGGACAAACCGCGAACGAAACAGCGTAGAAGTAATTTCTGCCAGGGAAAAGGTACTCCGCGGGCGCGGGGCGTTTTGAAAACAATTAGCAAAAAAATTAATTAACAGCCGTTTTAAAACCGCGGACTAATTATAGCGGCCGTTGGATACCGCGGAACCTCGCCGCGTTTTAAACTAGCGCCGTGCAGATTATATTCCTATATTTCTTCATAATTCATCCCCGTGGCACGCGAAAATAAACACACGTGGGATTTTTCTATCGCCGGCCGGGGCCCGCCATTACCGCGGGTTATTTCGCGTTCGCGAGTTTTCGAAATTCGAGGTCCATGCAGGGTGTTCGACCATCCGTAGGAAAAATTTTAACGGGAGATTCTGGAGGCCAACATAAGACGAAAATGAAGAAAAAAATTTCATATCGTTCACGGAAAAATTATTATCGGTTGCAGGGGTCAATTACAATCATTTTTCAAGAACCATCCACCTTATTCGCCGATGATTTAGACAGATCTTATTCTTCCAAAATTGCATTGCTCAACGAATATGATTTGTTTCAATTTGGTGAATGGTATAACCATTAAAAAAATCAAGTTTCAAACAGTGGAAAATTTGTATCTAAAAAATGTTGGAACTGAGAGTAGATGCAATAGTTTAGGACGTTTCTGGGCGTGCGCGATTCGGTTGGAGATTCGTGGTGGCGCGTATCACGCCATTCGAATTTTAATACACTTTTCGTCGCTAAAACGACTCCATCGCTTCAATTACGCGGGTACTCAAGGGAGGAATCGTGTCATTTTCGTGAGCCGCGTAATATTTCGCGGCGGACGAAGGTATCGAGGGTGCAGTAATATTTGCATAAATCGCGGCTTTCGTCGTCCCGGCTCACAGCGGCGATTAATCGGTAGAGGGGGGAGAAAAAAAGAACGAAATCCAGTCGAGATTACCGAAGTGGGGGCTCTCCAGTCGCGCATTTACCGGCCGTGATTATGAGTGGCGATTTAATAAGCGAATTCATCTACCGGTGGCGCGGAACATTAACGTAATTGCGCGAATAATGACGGGGCCGACCGAGCTTCCGGTTAAAAAATTCGTCGCGGGACAAGCGCCCGGAAACGGGACGCGTGTAACCGGGGGGAAAAAGAACCGGCAGAGCGGTCGAGGGGGACGGAAAACAACCGGTCGGGAGTAATTTATCCGATGATTGGTCGTCGGTGGAACTATGCGACCCAATTCTCTAGGCCGCAAGTCAATTATAAAAACCAGCGAACGTGCCGGGGAATCGAAGGGCGCGTGCAAATCGGGGGAAAAGCGGATGGAAAAGGTGGCAGGAGGAAAACAAACACGCGAAACTATCTATGGGTCTACCATCGATGGTCGATTACTTTATGGAACCGCGAACGTTAAAGAGATAAAATTAAATTAAGTACGAATCGTAAAATATTTTTAAGAGCAGAATCTCTTTCTAACTAAAGTTGGAATAAAAGTTACTGAAAATGTGTCGTTTCATTGTTCCCGGTGAAATTGCAGCAGTAACGCGAGAGAATGAGGAACAGGAATATGAAACAAGGGAGCAAGTGCACGACAAAGGTATAAAGAACGAAGAAAAGTCTACGGGAAATAATGAAACCCGGGAAAGGAAACGGAAAAATGGCGTTCTTGCGAGCCGTTTGCTCTTACGCGTTTCGCCCAGCCCCCGTGGTGCACGCACGACGTTAACCGTAGACGAAACGCGTACATTTTTTATGCGCGAATAAAACTCCGCGGAATTAGAACGCGGAACGACGTTGTAAAAACTATTGCGTTTCGGTTATTTTTATCATTGTTTGCTCGCGTTACAGGTTTGCGTAAACACGGTGGGGAGGCGTGCAGCGATGATCGCGAACGAAACGAGACACGGGTCCCGGTCAAAAAGCGAAATCAAATAGAACGGTGCGCCGTTAAAAGTCGAATGAAACGCCAAGAGGGGTTATGATCGCGCGTTTTAATCGGCGCACAAATGACGCAGGTATGCGCATCCCGACCCCAAATTCTACATACGCTTCTGTAAACTTATCGACCACGCCGCGTCGCGTTTGCCAGGAGACAGCTGCACTTTTCCGCGCCCGGAAACTGTCATCGTTGAAATACCGTTGCGCAGAAAATCGCGGATAAACCTTCGCTCGCCGCTGGATCCTCGCGATTTTATAGGGAGAACATAAAGCTGCGTGTATTTTTCCACTCGCCCTGTCGCGGATTAATAATTTCTTCGACTTTTATGGCATTGTCTACCGCGGAACATGTATTTTCGCGTGGAAAAAATAACGGTGCAACGGTTTTGTGCTACTTGAAGCTTCGTGTTGTAAATTATAAAAAAATTTCGATCCTGAGGATCGAAAGAACGTCCCCTTCCGAGGACTAAATTCTCCACGCGGATCGCGTCGAAAGAGAACACCGGGGTTCTTGTCGTGGGCCAAGATCGTCGAATTCCACGGATACTCGATATTATTTTTAACTGGCTGTGCAGACGATGGCTTATTATTGATCGAGTCGATCGAGGTAACGTCCTTAACTCGACGTGCACGACAGGTAACGCATATCGAACAGTAATGTCATCGACAGTCGTGTCTCGCGCAAAAATAACGTGACTGATGAAGAAGTCGATGATTAAGGGACTCTTCTAGCCTATTAATTGGCTCCCGTTGCACGGGACAACGTTGCGCGTTACAAATACGCTCGGGGATCCGAAGAGATTGCCTCCGAATGGAATTTAAACTGGTTATTTCCACTATTGGTCGGTATTTCTATCGCATAAATTAACCGCTAATAGCATTAGTATCGTGAAAACGTATTTTATCAGCGGAAAGATTTCCCTCGTATCGCGAGCATCGCTTAAAGGCTATTCTTATAGCTCCCTTCAGTCATGACAGAAACTTCTGATACTTCGAACTTAACATATGTAAATTTTTAAATAGCAATACTAACGTTGAGAGTGCCAAAAAATAACAAGCAAAGTATCGACTCCGAAATACAGAAATTTCATCGAAATCTAAGCGGGCGTTCCTTGCGTCGAAACAATTCGTCGTGCAATTTACAAACGCGGATGGGCAGTGTTCGATAATCGATTGCTTCGGGCAAAAGAGGAAAAAAAATATGGTCGGTGGAAATTGACGGATGAACACAGGATGTAATACACTTTGCGCGGTAGCGAAAGATGTCTCTGTCGAAGGGGTGAAAAGGGAAACAAGAGACGGGGATGAAATTTTTTTGATAAAGTTATCGGTAAATGTTTAAATTGAATTCGATCGACCGGCGATCGGAACCGGCGGAAGATTTCAATTGGCATGTAACGCGTGTAGGATGAAATCCACTCGACTGGTAGTCCTTTTCGTGGAACCACGTACCACGGGACGCAGATGTCCTCTGGCTTACAAAATAGGTTTGCCTCGTTTCAGACATCCTGATTGCAAGATTTAAAAGAAAAAAAAATACGATCCTCTCGGTTAACCCGAGAATTTGCACATCAGCTTTTCGAAAAGAACAAAACGCAATTGGTGCAAACAACATTTTTATTACTATTCCAACTTGTATTTGGCGTAAAAAATTCTCTTGTAGCATCGAGTTTCTAACTCGCGAAAATTCGCACTGACATTCGGAATATCAAACAGAAGTCTACGGTTTTGAGCGCTGCGGTTTGCTTATATACACGTCGCGTTCTATTATCCAACTTAGGCCACTAGATAAACTCATTTATTTGTTCATAGGGGTTCCTAAGTAATTATCGTTCCGAGTTTGTTCAGCGCGTACAAAGTATCGAGTCCCGGTGCGCGCATTACCGTCAGCCCGATGTTCCGCGCCAAAGGGACTGTGGCTTTGTTACTAGCGACCGTCCACTTACTATTTCTCTAGTGATTTGTCATTTTTTTTCCCCACCCCCTCCCCAGCTTCGTCTCGTCGTACTCGCAGAGTGGCATTTCGAGAACGATGCGTCACTGTACCGTTCGTGTTCGTCTGAAATTTAAAAAAATGAACAGGTTGCTTTTCGAGGAACCTAAACGCGTCCGTGTGTGCCCTAAAATCTTGTTAACCGGGCGTTCGTTGCATACTCGTTGGAAGGCCGAGATTCCTCTGAAATTTTTCTGAACTGCACCCCGGGAAACAGCAACCAGGCGATTAGATTAACAACCCCGCGAAGCCATAGAAGCAAGTATTCGCGCGTGCAGGATATTGGATAGCGTAATACGAGCAGAACACGACCTATCTCGCAAAGTTAACCGCAATAATCGCGCCCCATTATATCCAACCTAATATGCGACAACCACGAACACACTGTTCAACGCACTGTTACGCGAACATTCATCGCGGAGACGAGCATCGAATTCTCGCTTAACCCTTGAATCGACCTAGCGAACGTGAAACGACGCGATCAATCGAAGCTTGCACCGAAATTTTAGAACACCGTACTTATTTATTTAGCTATCACGTATTCAGTTAAACGATATACAGGTCCTTAATGAAACGACGACATGTATCAAATTATCTTTTCATTGAAAATGAGGTAAACGACCGTGGTTGCAAAAATGGAACGCAGAAAGTCTTTACGAGAGCCGCCATCGTTCTGGAGAATTTAGAAACGGTGTAAGGAAGAAGATTCCGTCGAAAAATAGATACCAAGCGGAAAAGGCGGAAATGAGTAAGAGTACAGCTGCGAAGAAATTGAATCTCTGCACGAAGAAGAAACTACCGGCTATATTTTACCGTCATATTCAGAAATATTCATATTCGAGTAAAATGTAAAACGTGGATATATTAATATTCGGTATCCGCTAGTTTCATAATCCGTTTTAAGAAATGCCAGCCAGTTTATTCGACTGTAAAGATGTTTAGAAAAAAGATGACGTATTCGAATGCTTTTAGAAATTTCGATACGAGCGATAATAAGAGGAGGGGGGATCTCTTTCCGACGTAACGAGTTTCGCAACGCGACAGACCGCGTTCGTCACTTTTTAATCAACCCTTCGCCGCACTTCACAGAAATATAAACCCGCATAAAATATGCAAAATGCAGCGTGACGATGTATTTCCCGGCAATCTCGCGTCCCCTAATTATACAGCTCATTTACAGACAACACAGTGTTCAATATTCAGGCAGGTGTAGTCGGGAATTGTGTCATCAAATCGCTGAATACTAATTCCGCGTGTGACTAACTGGTCAATAAATAATATCTTTACCTTTACACTGTTCCAAATACTGCGCGTTATTTATGCCGAGACGGCTTGACATTATTAAAATGTCGAGGCCCGCGATCACACACACGATTCTTACGCAACGACGTTTTACCAGCTCCGTCTACCATTTATGCAAAGGTTGTATTCACATATCACTGCCATGTGGCCACAAATCATCAGAAGAGAACGTTTAATACCAAACCTACCATATTAAAAATAGTTCAACTTTACACACGCGTAGTTCCGAAACTACTAACAATTTATGCATAATTAAACCACTGTTAGAAGCGGTGAACCTTCCTCTTTAAAATGGCTTTTGGTTTTTGTCGATCCGACTTTTCGTTTTCGAGATATTGTAATTTATGTAGAAGGGTCATTTTTTTAATTCGACTATCTCTGTCTCCGTCTGACGCGTCGGATCTCTTTCTCGCGCACGTGACGTAGTGCTGGCCGCACGTGCGGTCAACGACCTTGGCAAGGCCGTAGTAAGGAAGTTCATTGACTTCGCGACGTAAACAAACGTAAACAGACCCTTCGGACTCACGCGATCGACTTGAAACTAAAATCGCTATATCTCCGGAACTAATGAAGCTATCGACTCGTACAAACGCTCATTTTAAAGGGCATTTCATCCCCTATCTGATGAATGTAAAAACTATTATAATTTCTGCTGTCTTCTACGTTTATTTTGAAATTTACTTTGACTCTATGCACCCAACGAAGTTTCAGCAATTCCTATCGACTATAAATTATTTATTTAATTAAAAATGAATTTAAATTTGTATCCAGAATGTTTTCGTAGTTATACATTGGAGTTTTAATAGATCAACAAGTTCCCGGAGCTTACGAGGTTGACAAAATACGTCGTATCCCATTTCGAACGTATTTACCAAATATTCATGACAGTTTCTGGAAAAATGGCGTTTCGGTCGTCCGTGCCATAAACCCAGCCTCTGCTATGCGTCTCGACAAATGCAAAGAACCGTGTCGCGGAGAGGTGGAGACGCCGGCGGGTAACCGAGCGGCAAGTTTTAACGCAGTCGTCCCTTTTTCTTGACGCGAACAGCAGTAAAGTTGACTGTACCAGAACGAGCTAAATTATACCGATCTTTTATTGCGGCACGTTTATACGTCGGGCGCGGCAATGCTGTAGCGGGCGTATCGTTACCAGAAAACTCCTGGGGCGGAGCCGAGGCCATATTCCAGCTCGTTCGAAGTACAGATACGCCGGGGATTGTAAACAAAAATACGACCCTGCTCACCTGTATTGCGTTCCCTCCTGTATACGGAACGAACCGCGTAATCTCGACCATTCTCGATGTTAATGGACCGACTCGAATTTCTTCCAGGGTAATTTACTTCGTAGGGGCCCCACAAACTTATTAACTGATCACCCCGTGTGGTGGTAATTGGCTCTATCGGACTCTTATAACTTTGTCTCGAATCAAAACTAAAATATCAGTTTCCTGGTCTCTTTTTGACCAAGTTATAATTCTTATGCCTCAAAAATGTATACAAAATTTGACTCGGATGATTGTTCCGGTATATCGAGGGTGAAACAAAGGATCTCAAGAATTCTGCTCGAAAGATGACAAAAGGGGACCGCGGAATGCCTTGGAAGCGTTCCAACGCCGCGATTTATTGGCATGTTTACAGAAGCTTTCCTCGCTGTTTCGAACTGGCGAAACCATCTTTACAGTACCTGGGGCGTATTAAAACCACCGTGCGTGTGTTGGCGGGCGTCGTGGGCCGATGGTGTTTCACGGGTGGCGTGTAGAGGTGGGACAAACGTAGAACAGGGGATGCGTTTTAGACAGAACTGCAGGGAGCGCCTCCGCCATTAACTTTGATGCGCTTATAAAACGCAGTAGGTTTGAGGCAACGGCGTCAACGCGGGTATGCATGCACGTATGCAGGCGGGGAGTATAGAGTTTCCAAATTTAATAGCCCTGTGTGTCGAGCAGGACGCAGGAATGAGGAATGGGTACACACGCCAAGTATAGGAGGGGGGTGGCTCTCGACCATAAATACGGCAGCTGGTTGATTATATGGAGCCCCATGTCAAATCGACCACCCGCCCCGCACATTTCCACCACCTTCTGCTACTCCCCGGCCAACGTTTCACCCTCGAACGTGGCTACGTTTTATCCTCGTTTCCATCTCGTCCACGTTGCCTGGCTAGGTCCTCTTCCCGGTTATGTTCCCAACGCGTTCCCTCTCTTTCCCACCTACTCTGTCCCCTTGTTTCGTCGTTTATTCGCCTTCTTCCTGCATTCGGAACCGCTCTTTGACGACAGTGACAGGGCCCCGGTTCGATCACAGCCCCTGAATACGCTTGACGAAGCCAACGAACGTGACACTGACGCGGCCGGAATTTATTAATTTCTTGCAAGAATTTGCAATTCAAATTATCTTGGATACTCTCGACAATTTTTAATCGAACACCACGGGTATGCATTAGACCAAAATCTGGGATGATGACTACCTTGTAAAAGTAAAAGGTAGAATTTTTTATAAAGATTGATTGATCGGCAAGCTTAAGAATTATTCATTCCTTGGAGGAACATCGAATTTCAATTATCCGGTGAATTATTAATATCGAAGAAGATAGTCCAAGTAGAACGCAGGTCAGAATTTGTAGAATGATCACCTGGGGAGGCAGGAGAATTTTTTACAAAAATGACTGACGAATTTGACGCAACTAAAATTCTGAAAAGACTGTTCCTTGAAATACAGGAGGATATATGTCGAGAACAATGATTTAAACGTTTCCATTGCAGTCAATCAAAGTAATGACGATAGGCGTCTCGCTGCATCGGACGCCTCGTCCATAATCGAGTCAGACGGCCGGTTTTTGGAACCCGTTTGTATGCTCGAGAGCACTGATAATCGATTATGTGCAATTATTTACAATAACCAGCAAATTCAATATTAATCAAAAGGCTAACGACTACCATTTCGTATTCCCGTTAATCGTAAATTCAGCGATCCCCCCGTAGCCCTACATTACCATCCACTGAAAATTTCATACCTCTGCCGATGATAGGATTACTTTGCCGCGTTTCCCCTGATAATGCACTGTATAAATGAACAAGAGCAACAACAGTCTGAACATAAATAATATCGACGCACGAATAAAAATCTCCGCCGGCGCGACTTTTACCGGGAAACTTTCGTTTAAACGAGGAAATGCTGGCCATTATGCGACCGTATAACCGGCGAAGGATTAAAATTCAAAAATCAGCTTTCCGCGCGACTGTTGTTGATTCAGTATTGTTAATACAAATTTCGCCCTGGACGAAAGTAAACAACAAAGCTCAATTGGAATATCTGTAAATATCCAGCAGCCATGGGCCATCGTTCGATTCAGGCTTGTCGCGTACTAGAAATTCTGGCTGACACAGCGATATCTACATTTGTAACCAATGTTCGACGAAAGCTCGATCTAATTCTCTATCAATAAATTCTTGACAAAAGATGACATTAAGACGCTTCGTTACATCGAAACGTCAGAAGTCGTTTTTCTAAACCTATCCAGTAATTGGTAATTCACGATTAGGATACGTCCACGACTCTGATTCGAGTTGCGAGTACGTTCCTTCTGCTCGACCGTAAATTCGACACGCTTATGAATATTACATTTCGAATGAACTTGGATCGCGTAGAATCGGGAGCCCGTTTTCTAAAATGAAGTATGTGTTCCACGTAGCCGGATTGCACACCTCCATGCACCGAGTATTACGTTTGTACGACGCGCATACAAAATTCACGAACGCGAGGAACTCTTCGGCTTGGAAGGAACTTGCCAAGATCTTGCGGTGAAAAATTAAGAATTGCTTTTACAAACGTAACGAAACTGTTGTTATTGCGATCCAAGGTGTCGAGAAATACAAAACCAGGTAAAAAAGATTTAGAAAGCAACGGTAATGTCGCTCTTGCTTCCTTGTAAGTGCCGCAGCAATTTCAGTATCGCGTCCATAATAACACGCAATTAAGAAATATCACGACGTTGATTCGTTTCACTCTTTACCGTTTCGCGGGTTAATTACTTTTGCATAAAATTAATACCCGCGCGCGGAGCCGTTCTTTCCCGTAATTCGGTTAACGGCCGCCTTAATTTACGCGTTTGAATCGCGTGTATCGCGGCCATACTTTGTCCATCGCCGCGATAAATTGTCTTCTGTCGCAGTCCCGGGCTTTTCGCGCCCGGGAAGGAAAAAAATTCATCGTCGGGAGGTGCGTGAATGGAAACGACTAGCCCAGAGATAGACACAGACCGGGACGGAAGAGAGGGAGAAAACACACTGTTGCTTGGCAAGCCAGCACGCTTTCGGTCTCTACATAGCCATGATTCGTGTAATCGCGCTCTTCACCCCATTTCTAACTATAGAATGCAACACACGACTCCTGCACCCGCACACGTGCCCGTTTTGTGCGCCACAAGTGGCCGCGAGCACATCGTTTACCAGCCATGTACTCTGTCACTTCTGGTTTCAATCCGTTGTAACCACTGCACCGACCCGCGTTTCCTATTGTTTCGAACATTTAAATAATCATATCCGCTCCCGCGTTTCCGGGGACGCGTCTATCGGCTGTCATTCGCGCACACGGAAGCGATTCATCGAGTGACATAAAAATTTGCGTACTGGTAGGATGCTATTCGTTTCTAAACGAGTCATTATGGTGAATTTCTGGGAAAATTAACCCCTTCCTGTTAGTTCCTATCAGTACGTCACGAGAATTGGTCACGATTTTTATAATCTCTGTTACAAAGCTGTTTAGCATCAGTCTGCGTTAGGGGTTAACTATTGGGCTTTGTTAAGCTTTCGTGGCTCAGTGATGAAGAATTCTGGTATACTTGATTTTGTTAAAATGATAAGAAAGGATAGTGCTCGACTTTCGTTGCGTTCCTAGACGCCATCGTTCCGCACTCTTCTAATTAAAGTTCCATCGACTTGGAGAAACTATTCGCGAGGGGTGGATTATTTTGAAAGTATCAAGCCCCGCGTATCGATAGCTAGAGCTCCATCAGACGGTAACGTGACACTTATTGCATCGCGGAGAACGTCGTTTACACGCCTCCGCGAGACGCCCGAGACGCCGTAGACGACGAACAAGAGGATGAAAGCTATTTGAGCCGCTGAAGGAGTCGCGTGAAACAACGCGACTACGAGGCGAAGTTGATTTATCTTCGACGATTACCGTCTTTGCTAAGTTTAGAATGTCAGCGGAAGTTCTTGGCTCGCGTTGGAGCACATCGTGTCTCAAATTTTGCCACCGGATCGATCCTTGTTTCGAAAAAGGAAAGGTCACTCGACGTTAAGCAACTCTAGAAAAGAATTAATAATAATTAAGCTGGGCAATAGATAGTTCTAACAACCTTAAACGGAAATCGAGTTTCTGCTCGTCGTGGCGAACGAAAACGAGGAAAATGTAAACTAAATTTTTAGAGTCTGTTTACATTTGACGCTGTAAGTGTTAACGATGCAACTGGAGACACAGGAAATCAATAGAAAATAATCACGCGACGCAACCGTGGGACGTGCAAAACGGGAATTGTAATCTGTTAAATTCGTTAGGTTAATTGGTACGCGTCCGCCCTGAGCCGCGCGTCGTCGTTTGCTGTACAGACACGTAAGTACTTAGTCTTCTTTGGCCGATTAGGAGTCGATCTAATCCCACGTAAGTCCCTTTTGCCGCGGGAATCGTCCGTGAGAATGGTAGAGTTCGTAGTGCTCGGAGAAGGTCGCCAGTTAATATGTCACGGCTATAAATTCAAGAAAAACCGGCGGGCAAGCGGGCGGGCGAGGAGATTGTACGCGAGAGCAACTTTCAGCGGCACCGGAGACATCGAGATTATCAGATACAGAGACAACGTCGGGAGGTAAGAAGATTTAGAAAGTACGAATACGCGGACAATGCATAATTATTTCGATGAAAGTTCGCGGACGTCGCTCCAGAAATGGACCTCTGTGCGTTGACAATTGCGGCGAACAATTTTTGCAGCCGATTCGAGGCGCTCAACTTTCATCTCTGTCGACATTGTCTTCCGAAATCTGGTTGGAAAGTTCGAGATAAATTAACGATCGCAAAATATCCTCGGGAAGACTTTTGTTAAATTCATAATATTTTAATGGAGCACTATATCATAAAAATAAACTTTGGTGATCTTATTTGCATGCTCCACCAAATATGCACGTAATTTTCGTTTGAAATATCTTAACGTGGAACGTAAGAATGCAACTTGTTAACAATTCCGATTAACGTGTAAATGTTGCACGTTTCTTGAGAAGTGGTAAGATAGCTACCGTTTCCAATGTATATGAAACGTGTTATTAGTCTCGACGAATCGCGTAGCGTGTTATTAGCCAAGTATCCCGCAAATTGCGGGACAAGTGTGTAAGTCGAAACTTGAATTAAGCAATACGTGCAACGTTTGGATCATCGGAAGCTGTAATTTCATTCCACGGAACCTATTACACGGTAATGAACGTTCCTACGATTTATAATGTAAAGATTCGTTTGTTTCTGCAAATATTCCCTGTAAAAACTGTTTTTCAGGTAAATAAAAAGTCGATGACTTTTATTTAAAAAATGGGAATATATAGGCTTTGATATAAAAGGTAGCTACATCGACTTACCATTCATCTAGATTATGAATTTCGGCCAGGACAATGAATCTACTACATTCACTGTACGGATTAGACAACTCTGTGACCGGTGTCCGGCTTTCGCGGACCATTTTTCATTCCCAAATTTCGATATCGATTTATTTGTTACGTAGAACCATGTATTTTTGTGTAATCTTTCTTTTTAACACTGTATGCAAGATCTATGTACTATAGAGTTACTCGCGAAATAAACAAATAAATCAATTTTTCTTGATTTTCGGATTATTAAAACGAATGATCTGCTAAAGATTGTTCGAGGAGAAGATGCAGTGGTTGAAAGAGCGGCTGGAAATTGGTTTACACGATTCGAAAATACCAATTTTTTACCTCAAGGACTCGCTTTGGACGACAGGTGAAGTTCGACGAAGAGCGATTGAATCAGCTTATTCGTGAAAACACGCGTCAATCAACCGGAGAATTGACTCAAGAGATGGAATGTGACCAATCAACGGTTAGTTCGGCATCTGCAATCCATGGGGAAAGTTGAAAAACTCGTCGCTTGGGTTCCACACGTATTCAATGAAAATAACAAAAATCAACGTGCCACAATTGCAGCCGGTTTTGCTCGCCCGTCGTCGCTCGACACACGGTCACAAGCAACCATTTCTTTGCCGCATTGTCACTGGCGATGAAAAATAGTGCTTTTACGTCAATACGAAACAGCGAGAAGAATTACTCGGTCCAGACAAATCTCACGAATAGCTTCAGAAGCTTTACCACCTCTGTTAAAAGCGTTAAAGAAGATAATGTCGAAAATACTCGATAATTCATTTTGATAATCTAGAAATCAACGAAAATAGAGCAATAATTGTTCTTTAAAAGGAACTGTACCAATTTACTTTATTTTCCAAATTTTGTTTACAGCGTGTGCAGGAAGCCAAACAGTGTAAAGTCGTTTAACGAAAAGTTTGTAATCCAACGATAACTGTCTAGAATAGAGCAGAGTTAATTGCACAGCAGCAAGGTACACGAATTAGCTTCAGGAAACTAATTATTATAAGAGCATAAGAAGCTCGAAAACAGCGAAGGAATTGATTTACGTACTTTCTGTTTTCTAAGCTACTTTGAGGCATAATTCCACGATCCGCACGCGAGATGTGGTCTCTTTGAATATATCGAACAGAGGAATCTACTTTTAACGTCACGCGAATCAGTTATTTCTGTACTTATCGTCGGATCAAATTGAAACCAACTTTTTTTATGGCCTTTTCTAAAGGACAACCACGATAGATGGAGTTTGTTAAAAGGAACGGAAGAATCGTAAGGCGTGATAGAACTACGTTTCTCTGTAAAAAATATTTATCGTTCTCTAAATTGGTTTAATCTGTTCCCACGGTTCTAGGTCTCTCTAAAATTACATTCTGTAACAGATGCATTTTTCAACGCGAGGGTCGGCTGCCAAATTTCGTTTATCACATACAATTCCGCCTCGCGTTAAGACTAAAATTTCGTTTCGAAAAATCCAGCGAATTTCGCTGATGGCTGAAATCGCGAATCAATCGTACGCCGGGGAAATACTATCTTCCGTCTCGATAAGGAGCATTAATTAAAAATGTTAATTTGTTATAATTGAAAACGACGAAAGCAGCGGGCGGATCGCGTCGAAAGCGGCGCATATTATCGGAATATTTTTCGCTGGACGGTGAAATCGTCCGGTGCAACGGACATAATATCGCGAGAAAGAACGCCACAATCAAATATAATATAAAATCACTCGAATAATTGATCCCGATTTAATACGTTGCATTAACGGAATTGTAAATTTCAGCTTTGTGAGAGAGAGAAAGAGAGGGGGGGACGGAAAGCGACTGCGAGCCACAGGGTTAAATCGTAATTAGCGGATGGCAAAACCGGCCAGATATACGAATAGAATTCTAACGACGCGCAATCCCATAAAAGCTGCCCTCTCGCGAACGTGTTTTCAACCCCCTTCCTACGTTCTAGCTGTAAAAGAGCACGCTTTTTATTTATATCGTTGCTCCGAGTCAAAGGAGCCGGGCAGTTTTTAATATCGGACACCTCGAAATGGTACGCGCGTTACTTTTATCTCGCAGAAATAATGCCAACGAATCGAACACGACGCCGGGGCGCTGGTAAACGGCACGTTAGTAATGAATTTGAGCGCTCACCGTGATCGAGAGAAGCGGAAAAAGATTTCCTCCGGGCGTAGTAAACCGTCGTGACACGGAATTATCAATAATTAATAGAAAGAAACCGTGGGGACGTTGTGGTGGAGCAGGAATATTTCTCGCGAATAGATAATTTTATGGCAACTTGGGAAAAATGTAACAATAAAGTATCCACTGGAATTTATATTGCACAAATAAATTGTCACGAGCATTTTGAGTAGCGAGGGTAGGACCGGTGGATACTCAGGGAGCAAATAAACGAATCTGAACAAACTATACTACCCCCGAGTCCCAGAAATTGCTCAGCACGTATGAAAAACGCAAAAAGGGGAGAACAGGCTCCAAAGATGACACGGTTGTTAACGAGGGAACGATCAGGTTTGTGTCTGGGGGTGTTGGAGAAACGCGAAGTAAGTCGCGACGGGTGAAAAGAGACTAGAGGAACCGGGAGCGCCGATAGGTGGGAGCGAGAGATCCAATCAAACCGTCATTTGTAATCAATTAAAAGCCAATAAACCCGGCACTGATTGGACTGCCAGGCACGAGAGTACGCCGCGAAAACCGGGACAATAATAGCAGGTCATTAACAGCGGCATAGGGTTTATTTCTATGGGAACACGTCGCCTGGCGGTGGGCTACGCTCTGTTGTTGACGCTGGGACTCTCCTACGCGGATCGTTCGCCAAGTTTGAGTCTGACCCCTCGCTGGAAAGGATCACCCAACGTTTTCCCCGTTTCAGCGCCCGGTAGACGTGTAATGGCGCTTTGTACAGTTTCGAGAGCTCGTTGACCTCGTCTCGACTACTCGAGGAATCGCGAGCACCCTTCGGGTCGATTGAAAATTACGCCGCGCGTAAATCGAGGGTAGAGCGAAACTGTGTGTATGCGGGGCGAGGGTGTGTGTGTGTGCAAGCGCGCGGGCCGGCAAGTAAGATAAGGGGAGAAAAAAAACAAGCAAGGGTGTTTGGATTTCAATTACGTAGGCCGGAAAACTGGCGCGATTACTCGTTAAAGCAACGAGCCTCCTCTCGATGGGATTTCTTCTATTTCTTCGCGCCCTCGCGGTTTCGAGATCTCCGGCCGAAAATACGCAACGCGCGCGGTAATTGCGCGGAAAACCGTAGTCGATCGGGAATATTTTTTCGCTCGTCGTCCCCCTGTTTCGGGGCGCGATTAATTCACGTGCCCGCGATTAGGATCGAGCGATACGACGCCGGGTCGAGACACTTCACGAACCTCTAGCCAAGGTATCGAGAGCCACTCACGAGCGCTGGATTTATTGGGAAAAATTCGAACCGCCCCTTACGACCGTTTTAAATTTTTCACCCTTGCTCCACGGAACGCTCGTCCCTTTTCGCGGCGGAGAAACCGAGAAACGCACGGAAGATTATAGAAAATAAGTATGAGATCGTATTATAACGCGTTGAAAAATACTATAGCGTGGGGAATGGTTTCGTTAAAATTATAAACATTGTTTCCGAAAGCCTGTAAAGTTGTGATACCGCATAAAACCAGACTAAATTATGAATGATTAAATATTAATGAAAGGTAAACGTGACAGACCTGGCCGTATAAATTACAGGGAAAAGCAACGCACAAAACTGCATAAATAGATAAGCTGAAAACAGTTCAATTTGTTACAGGCCGCGAGAAATTTCAACGACGCATAAATCAAAAAATCATAATCATAGATTATTCCGAGATACCGTAAATCATCGGCTTATCTCGATGGTACGGCACCGTAGAAGTATAAATTTTTTGAAAAATGTTTTAAAAAACCACCGCCGTTCAAAATATGCTCGCACGATAGCGCGACGGATGTATCATTGACCGTTCGTCAACAAAAGTTTGCATAAAATAACGGTAATTTATGCGCCCCCGAGTCCGCAATGATCCGAAAAAATATGGCGCGTCGTAGCGATTTTTCGAGCACGCTCGTCTTCGAACGAAATCTCCAAATTCCAACTCTCGGTGTAAACCGAACTCGGCCGGCTCGCGCTTTGAAATTCGAGAAATCGTTCGCGTTCTGTCTTAAACGCAGGTTGCATCGATAAACACCGGAGGCGTCATCGGTTATCGATCCCGAAATATCAATAACGCACACCTTCGGCTCGTTCTCCGTTACCTACCCCTTTTCGCCTTGTCATTTCCCGATCCTCCGACCGCAGATTCTCGTCCTTCGTGTTTCTCTGTTTGCCCGCGCCGGTACAGAGAGCTATCTCTCCCGCGGGCGAGAATGAACAGCCGCCATTTCGCGGCACCGTCGACGGGGGGTTGAAACGTGTGCGCGCGGGTCTCGAACGAGTGCAACGGAGTCGCGGACGGGGGGGTTGAAGCCGGCACGGAGAGGAGAGAGGACGAGATACCGGGGATTTAAACGCCAAATTCAGAACTCCGCCACCCTTCTATGCTTCCTTCCTGCTCCCTTCTTCATCGTCGCCTTTATCTGTTCCGCTGCCTCCGCCGTTTCATCCCCCCCCGTCCCTCCCACCCGGTCCCCTGCACCCTCTTTCTCTAACAGCGGGGAAGTTTTACGTCACTCGATATATGCACGCGAGTTTATGCCAGAGAGCCGGTAATTCCGGCAGTTTCACGTGAACCAGGCAACACCGAAGGGTGAAAGGGTGACGGGCAGGGGGTTGAAGGTGAGAGATGGAGAGAAAAGACGGGGGCGGCGGATGAAAGAGACGGACCGCCGTAGAGAGAGACGTCTGCCTTAGGAATTTCAGAAGCGTTACCTAGCGAGAACGGTAACTCCGTGGCCGTTTCGAAGGAAATTTAAGTTTCATGGGATCGAGGCAGCGACTGTGCAACCGTCTATGTAAACGGTCGTTCGTATGCATCCGAAACGAGCAGACGAATGCGCGATGTGTGCAGGTGCACGCGGCTCGTCAACCGCGCGACAGGTAGATCTCCGTTGCCCTAGGTTATTAAAAATGACTATCGTCTGGGCCCGGTACCGCAAAAATTGCGTCTGCTTCTATTTGAATAACGTCTCCGCGAGCGAAGTCAAGAAAATAAACCGGCGAAAAAAACGGACACGGACGAGAACGAAAAATCGCCGGCGGAGGAACTGAAGTCGCCATTTTTTTGAATTTATTTATTTACTTTTCCCTGGCGGAGGGACACAAAACCCGGGGACATATTTCCTCGCGAATGATGTTCCAGTAACCGTAATGGTGATCCTGAATTAGATCCGGTATTCCGTCGCGCCGGAAGGTCAGAATTCATTTGCAACGCGACAAAAATAAGCGGAGAACCCGCGCCAAAGGAAATTCTTTAAGCAACTATCTCAACGCGGTATAAAAATATTTCGTTCAAAGGTCTACCTCTTCTTTTAAAAAAACAAAATATCAAACAACCCATCGAACGATCGAACGTATTCGTTGCGAGTGTATAGAAAAAAGAGCCAAACAAATTGTACAAAACCTCTCACCGTTAATTACAAAATATTAAATGGATCCTCGAACGATCAAACGATATCTCCTACATGGAAATTTATCGAGAACTTGGGCGATACCAATTACGAAGGAACAAAGTGGATTCTCCAACGATCAAAGTACGCCCGCCTTTAACGCGGGAATTCATCGAGAGTTACAGGAACGTTTATATCCGTTATTCGACAAATAGATATATATTTTTGTACGCGTCGGATCAACGAGCGAACCTAGTTTTTGCGAAGGGAGAACTTTTAACGCAAAATGGCGTGTATACCGTTGCAAGCAGTTACCTCCGGAGTGATTACATGCACGGGGGTGGTACGGGGTATGCGCATCGACGCAAACGAAAAGGTGAAACAAAACGAAACACACCGGGGGCACGTACGGCTGTACAAACCGCTCGCTAATAAAACTTTCAATTGCATTTCTCTCCCCGCGAAACACGATAATGTCCATATAAGCTCGCGTTACCCTCGAGCGACTGGATGCTTGTTACACGCAAACGAGATGAAAGGAACCGTGGCAAGAAAGAAGTCGTCGGGCGAAAAGAATGAGCAACAGAACGAGCAAGCTGAAAGGTCCGTCGCCGTACGACGATTCGTAACGGAACTTTTAATTTCATTTACCTGAGGGAAGAGAGAAACGCGGTTTTTGTTACTAGCGCGGATCCGCCCTGTCTGCCGTCTCTCGAGTACTCGATCCTCAATTACACGCGCACACGTGCTATTTGCTTTCTCTCAGACGAGCATCTGAACGAACAAGGGCGCAACCGAGAACCTAAGTGCTTCTGCGTCAATGAAATTGCCTTCGTTCCCTTGTTTCGTCGCCGTCTTTCTCCGCCACCCGGAGTTTTGAAAGAGAAGTTTACGATTCTTTTTCCCGCGCGCCGCCATGATCACTTATTCACGGGCGTCCTACGTACAACCAGCGACAAACTGACGCCTGTGGCGTCCCTTAACCGAGAGAGGTTAATTACTCTTACGCGGAAATTGACGCGTCGACGTTTCTTCGATGCCTACACGTCGCACAATCCCTACCGCTTAACAATATTTCACACATTTAGAAATGTTTAAAACGGAGTAGAGAAAAGGTTCTCGTTAGTCTTACTAATAGGCTCCGTTCTAATCATTTTCAACTGGCCGCTCTTCGTAAAATTAATTTGGCTCCTGACACTAAATGTCAGCGTGATTATCCGGAACAGGGTCTCAACCATATTATATGACAATATCCCCTCTGCGGCTCCGATAGAATATGATAAACGGATCCAGCAAGCTGAAGCTCTTTCCTCCTTATTCTTTGCAAACCTTTTACAAAGTTCTGTAACAAGTTCGATCGATCCACTTTTAGTTTCACGATCGTTACACGCAACTGTTTCAATTTCCATACGTAATTTGTATCGTTTACGCGCAGACGGGCTGAGAATCCTTTAAAGGGTTCGTAGCGCAATAAATTAAATT
The DNA here is from genome assembly GCF_013123115.1 of Colletes gigas. Taxonomy (NCBI): domain Eukaryota; kingdom Metazoa; phylum Arthropoda; class Insecta; order Hymenoptera; family Colletidae; genus Colletes; species Colletes gigas. The sequence continues at coordinate 2,748,043 of NW_025106637.1, read as the reverse complement.
AAAAAGGAACAAAGAATCTCAAAAGGAGCAGGATCGTGTAATCCAGAAATATCCTACTGCACGTTCGAGAAGCGCCCGCGGCGAAGAAAATGCAACGCAGCCCTGAACCGTTCCGGTTTCCCCGGCGGACTTTCGAAAACCTTCGAGCAGTATTTTCCATGTATTAATTATGCATCGTTCCGCGGACTAATTCAAGACTAGAAGATACCGTCGTCTCTAAAAGCGAGCCGTTTTTCCGGAGCAAGGTCGTATGGAGATTACAACGACGGTGGGGTGGGAGGGGGGGTTGAAATAACGGGCTCGTCGGATGCAAAATAGCCGGGCTTCCGTGCTATACACCTGTAATTTAGACTTTACGACCGCCATAACCGGGACTGTCTCTGCTTTTGGTAATGCGTCCCGACACCGAGCGCCCCTCTGTCGCTTTAGTTATCGTCGTCAGTGTACGTTTCTATTTGCGCGCAGCTGATTTTATTGTTCAACGGAGAGGGTTGTGCGCGCGCGGACGCCGGAACACAACGGGGATCGAGTTTCGCCGAGCGAGATCCGCTCGAAAGCACGCGAAAAAGCAACAGAACCATCGCCAACCTCGAGAATGTTCCGATGAAAATACCGAGGGGATCCGTGTGTCAGCGAAAGGACCACCGTCCGTCCAACGCTTGTCTGCGAACGTGAAACGAATCGCGCGAAAAATAAATTCGGAATTCTATTCTATCGGATCGACCAAAACGTTCCGTACGATTCTTAAAATGCAACGCGATTTCTTACGGCCCTCGTTAATGTCCGCTAGATTTCCCCTCGATATTGCTCGCGGAGCCATCCCCATTTTTGACACGATTGCTTTCATTTTGCACAATATTAAATACGAGAAATACACGATACCAGGGATTTTAACGAAACGAGGAATCTGATGTTAATTAAATACAGCGACAATTACGCTGGTTATCACAATTTTTTATTAATAACACGTGACAACTTTGTGCCTCCGGACTGGTGTACGAAATTCGTAAATAAACGCGCAGGAAAGACGACGGCTACTAAAATTTTGATCGAACTGGCCGCGCCCGCCTCTGTCGAAGCAAAGCCCAAGAGGATTTCGCTAATCCTAAGATGCGTCATAAACGGATTTACGTTGCGCGAAGCGGAATCGGAAAATGAAGTTTCTTTAGCCTTCCAATAGCCACGGAAACCCTCGGCCACGACGAACTGGTCTTCGAAGGTACTTTCTCACTCTTTGTGGTTTAACAACAAAGGTCGATTTTCGTGGCTCGATGGAAACCCGCCAACCCTTCATATTCTTTCGAATATATTCTAAACGCGTTCCGTAAGATCCTGTATGAATTAGACACCGAGTTCGATGCTTAAAGTAGAAACTTTCGATTCGTAGTTTGCTTCGATTAAAATTAAATATGTACGTTTTAAATAGAAAGGGTAGACGAAGCAAATTACGTTTGAGTAGCGGAGAGAAAAATTCTGTTCGCGTGGAAACTGGAAATTTCAATCGCGCGTGAAAACAATAAAAACTCCGGCGCGCGAACAGACAAGCCGGTGAGAAGTGTTACAACGAGCAGAACGCGCACCTGTAATTCGATCGCTGTTTGTAACCTGTAATTAGCATTGATCGTTCCACGCTATTGTTACCTAATTGCGCATTCTTATGACAGGATTATTGCGTAGAAATACCGGTAACCTGTAATCAGAACCGATCGTTCGTCACTCTTGTCATTGAATCGCGTAACTATTGACGGAATCATGAGCAATGAGTCTTAACCTTTAAACGGTTTAACTCCACTTTTCTCTTCGTTTTCTAAACGTTTGAAAGATTGTTACAAGGTGTAATGATTGATGAAATATTCCATATTATACATTACTTTAGAATCATCCCTTGTTTCCCACATTTGAACAGAGATATTTAACAGTTCAACGATCTGCTTGCCATTTTACGTTTTTTAGTACGGATTTAGACCACCGCACACATTCGATAGTTTTTTGCAACGTGTCCCACGATCGAAAAAGGTCGTCGATGGTTGTTTTAAAGGGTGAAATCATTGTATTAGACTAATCGGGAAGAAAAGTCTCCGGACGAAGCCCGGTACGCTGTCGGCGTAGGTTTTTTCCGTCTCTTTAAGGGGAATGACCGGTTATTTACCAAGTTGGCCGCCTCTTTCGGTCAGCCAGCCTTCCAGAAGCGGCCCGATATGATCGCTTTCTCGTCGAGCACGCCAATATTCAGGAACACCGAATTAAATTCGCGTTGCACGTGCACCGCTTCGGTTGGATGGCCATTAGCCATCAGCGAATTATCCAGCACCGACGAGCGGATTTTCTCGCGTTGGCAGCGCGTTCTGCGCTCCGCACGAAATATTCGGCCTGGAAATCGCGCTGAAATTTACATGAATCGCGCTGAAAGCGCATCATTCGCCCTGCTATCGTAATCGGCTGTGCTTCGAATCTCATTCGTTTCCGCCACGAATGCAAGATCCACTCTTCTCCGACGATTTTCTTCGCGTTCGAGGGATAAGTAAACGCTAACCAGTACAGTGTTCGCTGATAGAAACGCGTACCATTCGAAACGGAATCGAACTCGAGCCCCAAAATCTAAAGCCGTAGGAAATTATCGATTCCTTATTGTTCGTGAATTTTTATAAAAAATAAAAGTATCTGAATAGTTTCTAATTTGCAGACTACTTCTTGTCGAAACGCGGCAATAAAAAACGAATTTGCAGAGCTGTAATCGTACGGGCCTCCGCATAAAATGTTCAACGCGCGAAATGACCAAGTGCGATTAAATGGCATTTAAATAACTTAACCGATCGTTCGTTACAATCAACCGAATTAACTTAACTCCGAGTCGGGCATTTTTGCAAACGACCGAGGGAAATTCGCGAAATAATATCCAAGTGTGGAAAAAGGGTAATGGAAACGATATTTGGAGAAATGCAGTGTTTTTAACGAGTAAAATGCACGATCGATGGCGCAGACGGATAATCAGATTATACTGACATCAATGTGTAATATTCGAACGTATGGGAGTAATGAACGCTAAACGAGAGGTGAAGGGAGAAAGATATGTGAACAGGTGGGAAACGAATTCTCGATCAACTCTGAGCGTTCCATTAAACGGTATCTACCGACGTTATTAACCATCAATATTTGCGAATAGTTGACGTAAAATTCAAGCGCCTCGTACCCGAACGCTACCGGCGAGATTGATTTCCTTCGTTCGCCGTTAATTTCGATGTTATCGAATCAACTGTTTCGACGCGATACTTGCAAAAATAACGTCGATTTATTCCGCCGTCTAAGCGTTTCATCAGTGCCCTCAACCATTACGAATTACGAGTCATTTCTCAGTTTAATTAAATACATGCTCGTCTTTTACTTAGACACAAGTATTCCATGGTCTTATACGTAAGAATAGTAAATAGAATTTCTGATTAATTAGTCATTTAGATACAGTCCATAGATTGGATTTATTTCTATTTATTTTTTGATTGGCCACATCGATCGAATTTCATGAAATCAATTACGTAACAAATACTTGATTCTATCACTTAAGCTTCAACACAAGTAGTGTAAAAATAATTCGATAAAACTATCCGAGTTGAAGATGTATCTGGAACAGAAGACTGGTGATTTCCAAAATTCTCTCGACTTGAAACTAAAATTTGGCAAAATTTTATTTAGAATGGACGAACCGTTGTTTCGTTTATCGGTTATTCGAAATTTGTATCTAGATTTCACCCATTTCCGTACGAGACACGCGATAAATCGAGCGATCTAAGGCCCGTTGAACGCACGCGACTTTGGAATTTTACTTCGCCTGGATGTTTCTGTGGCTTGCTTTCACGAAGAGATACACCGAATCGAGCCTCGACACCCTTTCACTTTCTTGAAAGAAGAAACGACAGATAGGATACAGGAACACAAGCTCGTATCCGCGTACTTAACGAATACCGATGGTATCTGTACTATAGACGAGACGTACGACTGGACCTTACATCCAATGTATTTTTTTCCTAAATTTTTCTGGGGCCCCAAGAGACCCATTACCATTTTCGTGCCCCAGAATCGAACATAAATCCATTAATTTCATTGGAGATCTAAAATCATTAAATATGGTCTTTCTCGAGGAATTTTTTTCTTCAAAATGCGTAGAATTTCGGAGGTAGGTCTATTCACCAAAAATATTAGTAATTGATCCCTGCAACTGACAGTAATTTTTTTAGAACGATTTGAAATTTTTTAATTTCGTCCAAAAATTGGTCCACCTTCCGGAATTTTTTTCTCGAAAGTGCGTAGGATTTCGAGGGTATGTCTATCCACCAAAAATGATTGCAATTGACCCCTGCAACTGACAGTAATTTTTTTAGAACGATTTGAAATTTGTTAATTTCGTCCAAAAATTTGTCCACCTTCCGGAATTTTTTTCTCGAAAATGCGTAAGATTTTGGAGGTATGTCTATTCACCAAAAATATTAGTAATTGATCCCTGCAACTGACAGTAATTTTTTTAGAACGATTTGAAATTTTTTAATTTCGTCCAAAAATTGGTCCACCTTCCGGAATTTTTTTCTCGCAAGTGCGTAGGATTTCGAGGGTATGTCTATTCACCAAAAATGATTGCAATTGACCCATGCAACTGACAGTAATTTTTTTAGAACGATTTGAAATTTTTTAATTTCGTCCAAAAATTTGTCCACCTTCCGGAATTTTTTTCTCGAAAGTGCGTAGGATTTCGAGGGTATATCTATTCACAAAAAATGATTGCAATTGACCTCTGCAACTGACAGTAATTTTTTTAGAACGATTTGAAATTTTTTAATTTCGTCCAAAAATTGTTGGGTTTCCCACCCTAAATTAATAATGAATTTATTAAAGACAACTTGATAAATAACGGCACAACCAAGAAGACATGACTATACAACACACTATGACCAACCTGAGTAGAAAAATTTCGCCGAAAAATTGATATCTGTTTTTCTCGGACTTGCATTGTTTTCTATCGCGAAAAGGTTGTCAGTCGCATTGGATACGCAACGAGATCATTACTCTCGAATGATCTATTCGCGTATCGGTTTACAAATCGCGGTAAGGAGATATCCACGGAAACCACGTAGCGCGGATGATATTACTTTCCATCGAATCGGGACAATGGAGCTAATTTATTCGCGCGTAGTCTCGCAGGCGACGGTGCACGTGCATCTCCGGCATAAAGCATATTCAAACGAGGAAGACATAATTTGCATAGTCGCGCCGGGGGTGTCGAACGAGACATTCACCTAACGAATGCAACAACCGCTTCTATCAGTACTTTCTTTCTGCGCGCGGAACAGCCCAGTCTCGAATAACGACGCGAGGTAAGTGCATAAACACGCAAAATAAACACGACGGAGGTAACTGAACCAGATTGTCCATGCGAAATGCATTCGAGAAAATATCGAGTGCCGCAACGAGAAAGAAAGTTGAATAGTTAACGCGCTGACCTACAGCACCAGCTCGTGAAATTTTCTGCGGGACCAAACTTTTATTTCCCGACGATTGGAACAACTGTTTACCTCTTTTTATCCGATCTAAATTCACCGGTTCTATCGAAATTTATTTTCGTTCGCGTGTTCGGAGTTCGCAAGCGTTGCAGAAATCAATAATCACGTGATATATAGAAAAAACAATTTACATGGCATCGGTGCAAATGGCTGCTAAATAATTGTAATTTGTTCCGAAGTACTGTTTCACAGGCCAGTTATTCGAGAATTCTCGAATTCGGTCCAGTGACACCTGGTATCATGGACTCGGCTCGAATTCTGAACTCTAATTTTCGATCTCCGAACTCGATGAATTAATTTCCGTTTTTCTTCTTTTTTTTTTTGCGAAAATTCCGACCGTTCTACGGAACATTTTCACGTTCTTATTTCAGAATTTATTAAATCTAAGTTGTCAAACACATTTGCGACACTGATTCTCTACGTGCAGATTTCTCAGCTTGAAGAACCATTTAATATTCATGTTGTTTCAGCGAACAGACCGACAAATTGGCGAACGGATATCCTCGGTAATATTTCACGTTTTAAACCACGCGGCGGCAAAAATAAGGAAATACATTTTATTTTTATGTTTGCTTTTCCCGCGGAGGCTCGCAATGTTTTTAGTTTGCAAATTTCCTGCTCGTCGAACGGAAGGGAGATCAATGAAAAATACATGCCAAGTCATCCGTTTTAAAGATCAGAAACTTTCATCATCCGTGCGCCAACATTTCTCCATCATTCGCCTCATGAATATTCACCATCGACGTCTGACTATAAAACTCTACTCTATTTTTCGACCACGAAAAAAAAAGAAATCGTCTTCAGTACATTACGACGTACTTTATCAACGTCATAGATAATCAATAATAGAGATGGTTGGGGGTTTTAAGATTCGAAACAGCAGAGGTTCATTTTTCGAATGTCATAGTCTGTAATGAAAAATGGTCGCTGTACGAGAAGGGAAAATGAGAAATGGCTCGAATGTTGGCGAAACGAACGTGTGTCAAGGTATCGACGTAGCCGAAAAAAAATTTTCGTGACTGCACAGCAACCTTTCAAAGGTATTATTCACCTTTTAAAACCCGAATCAACCAATAACAACAGTATCGTATTGTCGCCGAATTGAAGGTATTCATCGGAAATTGATGCAAAGCCAGCCTGCATCGAATCCTCTACTTCATAATCCGATTGGGAATTCGATGAGGACAAATACTATGAAACTTACTAATGTCGTGAAAATCAGTAAACATAATATAAGAAAGTGTTTAATAACAACAATTTGGATAGCATAAAAAAATTGATATGCATGGACAACGGTAATAAGAAAGATATGTTTGACAAGAACGGTGACAACTCTAGTTTGCTAAAAATACAGAATAAGACGAACTTTATTGAATTTTACTAGCACAGAAACGCCCAAGTTTACACGAAATGGGTTCGAGAAATTATCTTGAAAATATCGTGACGTAGAAAAGTGGCAGTTTCGTGCGATGATAATCTTGAGGGGCGGATTTCCCTTCTCTGGGAGCAGAAAACCAAAAATCCCTAAAATTCTGAAACTCTGGGAACGCGCGAAAGTGTGAAAATCAGTCGACCGGTGTCGAACGTCGAAGAAATTCCGCGATGAATAGGAAATACCGATGTTTCCGGCTTCGCGGCGCGCCAATGGAAACGTCTCGATACGATTTCTCGGTTAACGGTACACGCCAGTGGTATTCTATAACTCAAGGGGTTTCCTACGAGGAAAGAAACCTTAATAGGCTGCGTGTGCTGGGAAAATTGGGAAAATCACTGCACTTTCGTGGACGTGGTACCACGCACAGTTCTGCGGGGCTTCGACGACGTTGTTCCGACTGGAAATAACTTGGCCGTTTTCTTATGTAAACATCCAGTACGTGGTTCTGGAACGAGAAATTGTGATACAGGGCGTTACAATACAATAGATTTGAGGATTTAATTTGTTCCCTGTCACGATAGCTTTCGAGGAATATCGATAAAGTTATGGAACTTTGAATTTCTATTATTGTCACGTTGCAGTAATGAACCTGTTCGAAATATATGCTAATATAATACAAACTCCGTTTCTATATTAAAATTATTACTACGTTCCAACATAAAGTGACTCGCATCAGAAATAACGTTATTTGAAACTCCGTTTAAAATAACATTTCATTTCCCAATTACTATGAATGAAGCTTGTATTAATAGCCCAAATTAATATCCCATCGAGACCGTTGCTCTTCAAAAAGTTATCTATAAAATCAGACGCGGTGATTTGCGATTAAATTTATGTCGAACGAACTAGGAGCAAATTGGCGATTGGAGGAACTTAGAACCTATGTTTACGTACGATTATTTTGTTTTTGATATACCATCGATATCGAATTATAGTACAATTATGAAAGACAATATAAATCAAAGTCTGATGAAACAAGGTGGCAGCAATTACCATCGAAGTACCTCCGTTCGAAGAAATCAAGGTGCAATAAACATGCTCACGCAGCACATTTTTTTCACGATAAACGCTTCCGGTTTGCGTAATTTCTAGCACACTTCACGGTCTAGCGACTTTTCTTTCACAAAATTGCACCACGCACTTTCTTCGCGCCGCAATCGTCGGGAATACATATTTTTATGTTCCATCGACTCGATGCCATAATACTGCACCGACATATTTTAAATTCATATTCAAATAAGAATTCAGCCCGCCTCTGGGCGACGTACACCTGTTGGAGATCCCATAACGGGCACGTATCTTTCAACAAGTCCGAAGCTGGGCCACTTTCACCGTTCCTTAAATTCCAATTATGTCGTTTTCAAGGCCAAAATGGCGTCTGCCGTCGCGCGAACCGACGACCGAATTCCATGGCTTTCTATCTGCCGCAATAAGCTTCATGCGATTCGACCGGGTCTCTCACAATATCCGGATACACCCGGGGTCTTCGTATGCACCATCAGGACGTTCTCGTCGAACCGAACAATGGACAACGCTTTCAAATGGAAAACATTTTCGCACGCCCAATTCAATAGGGCCATAAGTGCAACAATGAAACTGCTCGGGACAAAACAAAACTTGTTACGTTCGTCGCGTCGCCCGTATCGAGACTTTATTAAATTTCTTACGTGAAATTTTTTATGACGCACGAAACACGAATGCAATTCGACGTATTTTGCAACCGGCCACCCCACTGTACCGCACGTTACACATTTTAATTCGATAGTTGATCGTTATAAAATAATATAAACGGGCTTAAAAATGCCCGCTGATTCAGCGACGAATCATCAATTTTGCAAAGAAAGGAAAGTGTCGGGGGTGTTCAAAGCGCCCGGGCTCGCTGGTCAAGCAATAATTTATTCTACACCGATTCTTTTGGCGCGTACGAAAATTCATTATGCTGTTAGTCGGTAATCGGCTTTCGAAATTCCCGCGCTTTGATCCGATTATGTAGCGATTATACAGTTTTTCGAGCGGTGCCCATAGCCGGGCAAGATAAAAATTTATTCACGCGAGCGAAAAAATATCCAGAAATCGGCCATTTCCTTCGCGTTATCAATATTATAACAGTATTTTCACGTGTTACCCCCTCCACGCGCTGGAGGTTAGTGGCCTCGACAACGCTTATTGTACGAGGTGTTTCATAAAGAGTGATTTTACTTGAAAGGGGGGAGGGAGGGAATTTTCGTGAAAATATATATCGAAAATGTAAAATGACACTCTTGCGCCACGGAGCTCCATGTTTGAGAAAATCGATTTTGAATATTCATGGAGCACGGCGGATGTTTAATGGGTCTCGTTCCAGAACTTTGTATTTATACACAGCGCGCACACGTCCGTGCCTGATGGACAGAAATATTATTTTCTAAGCTGAAATACAGCAAGAAACATTTTTTTATTCGACTCTCGTCCGCAACGCGTCGCCTATTTTGCAGGAATATAGTTTAAGCGCGTGTCTAGTCGTCGTAAATGTTACTTGTTCGACCGGAAAGGTATGCACCTGCGGATTAATGTCTGAATAAAACTATTTTCTCGCGAGCACGCCATTCTTCTCTCATCGTTACAGTTCGTTTCATTAGCGCGTGCAACGGTATGGACAAATACAGGTACCCCGGCACGCATTCGCAATTTCTTACGTCAAGCAGGGCTTTGTTGGACCCGGTACTTCCCACGTGTAATCCAGACCTACGCGGAGATTACGCAAAAACTTAATCTCCGTCGTTGCATTACATTTTTTCCTCGGATTTTCCGCGATCCGCGAAGACAGTCCCAAAGAATACCTAATAAGCGCGTTATTACATTATTTCTCTATCCGGATGACCAGAAATAAAGTTCTCGAAGTTCACAGCTAGTTTTTTAACTCCGGAAAAGGAACAACGATATTCGAAGTTCGCTCGTTGAATTTGGATACGCAAAATCCGTTTCGATCGATACGTTCGATCCTCGTAAATAGAATATTACTCCCGCCTCTTGGATTCCGTGCTAACTAATCTCCCAACTCATCATCGAAAAGTTAATAACTAACGGTCGTTTGAAAACATTAATGCTCTTCGAAATTCTGTCGAGAAATCCCTCGTTTTCCAGTTAGACGTCTCGCGAACGAACTTGTTTCATGAGAAAAGTTTCAAATTCCGCGCGGCAGCCTTCGGTAATTTGTCTCCACTCGCTGAATACCTAATAATATATCCACGCCTGCAATTCGAGAGACTTTGATTTCGGGAGTGTACAGAAACTCTCGTGGAAAGAGTTCCGAGACAGAGAGAGTGCCATCTCAACTTGTTCCTGCGAATGGATCGACGATCTACGAGGAACCTTCCCGAGAGGAACATCGCGGGAAACGAAGGGTGTGCTCGAACAATATAAAAAAAGTACCCTTATTTCGAAATCAATTTTCGTTCGATCTCTGTTTTTAACAGTTATCGAGCACTTGCCCGACCAGAAGTAATGGAGAAAGCATTTTCGACGTAAGAAATTCTTACTTCTTGGGTCCGTTTTTAAACGAGAAATCGCATCGCGGAACGCACCGCGGACGACGATACTCCAGAACGAGAAATGAAAGTTCACCGTCAATGTAAGAACCCGTGACACAATGTGCATTCGTGGAGAGCCCTTCAGCGGGACTAGGTCGACCACGATATTCACTCTTTAGCTCCGTCTCATATCGAAACGGAATAGACAAAGAGCTCGAACTCGAACAATAAGACCTAATATCGCTCGGTTCAACCGTGCTCCCCCGCATTTCCTCGCATTTTTTTATGCAAACGACGTCGCATTGCTGCTCATTCCAACCGCGCGTGTGCTTTGCACGTCCTAATGCACTCGTAGCTTTCTGGAAGACCAGTCGATTATTGTGTAAACGCTTTTTCGCGGTCTTTCATCGACGAGGACTTTTGACGCGGAATTAAACTGTTTCTCAACCCTTTCTTAATAAAATTATGAGATACGATTTGGAAGAACCATTTGTTTAAATTCTGGTTTAATCCCACTGTCAATGGGTACAAATTTTAATTCGCGATCGAAACATATGTTTGGTTAATCGGACGCCGGTAAAAAGCAGCAATTATACCGTTTGGTGCGTCGTTGTTTCTCTTCTTTTTAGCCGGCAGTGACAAGGCGAGAAATCACTCGACGGTCGTTTCGCGAATGACCCCGCAATTTCATGGCTCTCCCGAGGTGTCGTGCGGGAGAACACGTTACAGTAATCGCGGGAAAAAGCAGACTTGCGGCGATTCGGTATCGACTTGCAACACAGAACGGAAATTAGTCGGCAAATAGGAACGACCGTGCGCGAAAAAAGCTTTTCCCAGACGACAATTACCGTCCCAGGCCGCTGATGTGTTCGTTATCGTCGCTATTTTTTCAGCAGGGATATCCCAGATTAAACTCGAACGAGAATTTCCATTCGTAATGAAAGCACAAAAAACTACGCGAATGACCATCCGCACGGCAACTATTTATGTTACGCTATAGAGATTGTTTGCACGACGTCGATGTTGCGAGTTATAAAAATGTCACTGCCCGATATTTTCCGTACGCTTTCGAAATGCCGTTCTGTTCGATTGCTGACGCGCGTTTCGACATTCGATACCAACGAATTATCGATTAATTTAAGTTCGATCGTAACGCGCGTTAGACACCGATACGCTCGATCTATCGTCCGTATATTTCATTTACTTCACTCAACATTTAATAAGTAATTAATCGGTTTCTCGATTATTTAAAGAAATCTCTATATTTTTCGCCTTATATTTGCAATCATTGTCTGCGCAAAGGTGTTTTTAAACGCACTGTAAAACACTGATTATTAATATTCATCGGTATCAAAGAGTACCGAACAAGTGTATCTGATTAATTATTTCTTATGATCGCGGTGCAAATTTATCGATTCGCGTACAATTATTGTGCCGTATAGACAAGTAGACTAATAATTTATACATTCCCGTTTATTGAATTTGTCGAGCACGTTAAATTAGCTCCGCTAATTAATTGGAACGGCAAAGGAATAAAATTTGCAACAACACTGAACACGATTGTTCGATTTCGGGTCGAAAAACAATACGCGAGATATGAAGTGTTACATTCGCTGTCACCGGGACTGTTTACAGATACGAAATTAAGTCAAAGATGGCCTCGTTACGATTATTATATAATATTCGAATATCTATAACGATAAATAATCATTTACGGGCGTTAAATGCGACCAATCGCGTACGCGCGTCATTCTCACTTTGCAATAACCGTTCGATTCATTATACATTCTCGTTTCATCGCACGGGATTATCTACAAGTCATTTTGAATCAGCAGACAAATAATTACTAAACTTCGTTTCGCGCGTGGAGTTTGTTTTTAAATTATGAAAAAAATCGTTGTAATCGGAGAAGCGTTAAGGGTTCTAGCCGCGCAAGTTGAAATTAAAAAATGATACGAAATAAGTAAAATAAGTTCGCGCGAAATAAGTTCGTAATTGGATACGGAACTCTCGTCTATGAAACAAAGTAATTTCAGTTGTACGCGGGAGCCTGATACGTATCCAAATAATGAGAGCAAATAATTCGAAGTAACTACGTAACATTCGTACGTGACAACATTAGCATACAAAAATTTCTAATTAGCATTCCCGTGTTATTCCCGTTATAAAATTTCTATCTGGACGTAGCTGAAATGGTCCGAACCAAATGTCTCCTTTCCGCGTGATAATCTCGGCGAACTTAATTGCAAATATTTCGGATTAAAAACGTATTCGCTGACCACCGTGTTTCAAAGTAAAAGACCGTAAAATGTCTTGCTTAAATTTTAATCCCGGGAATATAATATTCAGTTCGAAATAGCAATAGCGAAAAAAAGGGTGAAGTTGCAAGCAGGATGTAAGAGAGACGGTCGTTTTCTCGAAACCTCGTAGAAGCGTTCGCTCGGTGGCTCCTCGAGCCTCGCTAATGCGCGGATAAGTAAATAAATGAACAAGAAACGAAAGAAAGAAAGAAGAAAAAAAAATGGTGGAAATGGTTGAAGGGTACAACCGGTTTAATTAAAAGCGTGTAATTAATCGTAATTATGCCAGTAGTTCTCTTTTCGACCGGCGTGACGTTTCGCAAGACACGGCTCAATGGGTAAACGAATTAACGCCAACGACGAGAATAAAGATGATGAGCTGCCGCTGGGAACTCCAGCTATAGAAGACACTCCAGCCTGTTTGTTTCTGTATTAAACGTTAACTTAATATTACGTGTTAAATTAACGAAGTCAAACGGTCCGCGTTCTAAATTTTTTTCCTCCGTTTCTCCTCGCGACACGAAACGAACGGCATAATTTCTTACTACTGCGCGACAGAGCTGTCCAGGGAGTAACAGGATTTGTTTTTATAGAAACGATAACTCGTTTCTACAAAGCGTGTCAACTACCATTCGAGCGAAAAACGGATCTATGCAGATCGTGGAAAGTAGTCGGATCACTTTCCAATACCATCGACCACCGTAAATTTCCCTTCGCCTTGTAATCACGGTCGCCTCTATTTAAAGCGCGCAAGCCACGCATGTAACAATTTCTAGCAGAATACGTAACACGTTGATCGATGCGTGGAACACAGTCAGAGGGAAATTAGTATTATCGGATCGTAGAATAAATTTTTGGAGTTACTCACGATCGCTGGCAGGCGCGTCTAGTTTTCAGGAAACGGTACGTACCTGGAAAAAAACCATGTTACGATAATGTAGTATAATTAAGAGAATTTCGTTCTAATATGGTTAAATAATCGAGGAATTCCCGGTATGATACGTGATGTTTTTCTCTTGTTTTTTTCTGTGAAAATGATGCATGAGAAATTTTTATTCCAATCTATCGGAATCGCGAATCCGCGAGAAGTGTACATATTGTTCGTGTCCGCTAAAATTTTTACGAAGTGTTTGCATTTTTATTGTTTCGTATATACATGTTAATCCTCGTAAATTGATCGTGGAATCCGTGGGAATAATTTGAAAGTAATTTTATGCGTTCACAACGCTTCGGGGAGGGAAATCCTGTTGTTTGATAATAGTTTTACAACTTTTCGGTTGATAATATTCAACCGCGACCCACGCTTTGGGAATCTGTGGTTCACATGGAAACATGCAATTTCATGATTTTTGGTCAAGGGAACAGTAATTGGGTCTTTCGTTTGGACAGTGTTTGGTCAGCCGATTAATAATTATAGTGTCAGTAATTCGGTCAAACACATTTTACGGGACGACAGCAATGATTTTCAAAACGTACTTTAAATTATTGGATGTCTACATAGAAGTAGAGATTCTGAGAGTTGCAAGAGAAAAAAGAATGCAATATTGCCAGAGTTGATCGTTCTTGTTAAAGGATTTGTGTTGATAAAGAGGTACATGCGTGTATGTACTATAATTCAGAAAAACAGCAGATTTAATACAGGAAAATCTGGTCCATAAATCTACCGTTAGATTCGTGTCACCGATTACTTTGATCACGCGTGAGTTTCGACGTTATTTCGTAAGAGAAAAGCCTCGTTTGCCAGTATTTGTGGGGGAGCGGCTAGCAGGGGTGAATCCCCAGGCCGTAAAAGAAACGGTGCAGGTGGCGTGGGTCCAAAATTCGGTTGCCAGGGCAGGGGAACGCGTCGAAGGGAGCGTAAGCTGGTAAGCAGAACCGATCCGTTCGAAGGCGGTTGGTGGTCTGAGAGGACGGATGTAAGCGCGCCTCCTTTCGTTCCTTTCCCACCACGGAGGTAGCCCACGACGGCGGACCACGGGGTCTCGAATGGTGGCAAAAACAAAAGTCGACGAACGTACGATACGTTCTGCTCCAAGTGTCGGGGAATACTAGCGGCGTCGTGGCTTCGGAAACCGCCAGTTTCCGCGTGGACTTCGGCACGACGAGTACGCCGATACGCGACGCGTGTGTGTCATCGTCGACAGTTCGCACAAGCGTGCACACGATCCCGTGGATTCCCGGGGGAAAAATGCGTTCGTCGAGTGTCGTTTACGTGCTGCTGAGTGTTCTGGGTGAGTAAGCGAACTGTCCAGAGGCGTCGTCCTCGGGAAAAACTTCCGGAACGAGTTCTCCGCGGGACTCCGTTTCGAGAGTCCTCGTCGATAAGTTACACGCGTTGGTCGATACCGTATCCGTCGCAACGCGTGCGCATCCTCGAGCCCCGATCATCTTAATGGAGACATCGCGTCGTTAACGCGCTGTTCGACCGGTCTTTGACGAGACCCGGGCACCCTCGATGGGCAGAGAAAAAAGAATCCGGGATGCCGTGCAGGTGCAAACCGATCGGGTGCACGCGGCTCGAATGCGAAACGCGCGATCCCAGGACGGTGTAAACACGTATTCCCCGACACGTGCCGCCTACGGTCCCGCGGGAATCGACGCGGACCGGTTAAGTGCGACCGCTATTTCCGTACGAAAGTACCGGGAGTGCGGCGAAAATTGTGGTGCAACAGGATGGTTCCGCGTTTCGATACGACCGAGCAAACCCGGGGAAGAATTTACATACGCGGCGCGAGCCGAAATATCCCCGGGACCGGCACACCGCAGGGGAAGACGAAACGAACGGTTCTTTATTTATCGTCTGGATGATATGTTTGTGCAAGAAACACTTTGTCGCGAATTACAGACGTCCAGGGTTTATTTTTTACAATTGCGAAACTCAGAAATATTATTTGGCGCCAACTTGCATTGAATATCCTAAGTAGAAGAAAAACCACGTTTCAATCTAATCGAGAACGACGAATGCTTTTAGTAAACGTATTCTAAACATACGTTCGATCGAGCGCAGGGCTAGAAATTTAGTAGCAAATTCGAGTTTCGATGAATTCAAATTCTGGACGATTCGAATAACACTCCGATAACGCTATCGGCCACGTTTTGTTTGTGATTCTGGGTTATGCATCGATACATATTCAGTGTATGGAAAATACAAAGCTTTAAACTCAATTTTCTCGCGCAGCTTCATGTAGTGTTTTCTACGAATTCTGATCATTATTATTTATGGCCAGAACTATGCACAAAAATTTGTTCCCGAATTCGTAACTAGAGCTCTCTTTTACCCGTAACACAAACACTACCAATTTTCGTAAATTCGAATTGTAAATTCGATTATCGATGAAACAAAGTGTATGTAAAATTGTAAGAAAGTTTATGACGAACAGTGTGTGCCACGGAAACATAAAGACACAATGGATAATATATCAGCATTAATTACAAAATATAATAATTCATTTCTATTTATATCTTGTACACGATGCGGTTAATAATTAAATTTCTATTTTGTGAACCAACAAAAAAATTTCATTATTTCCAAACACCGGTCGCAGGAAATAGAAGCCCCGTTATTCGGGATAGTTGTTTTTTGTTTTCGTTTCGAACAAAATTTGCCCACGTCGAGTGCACATGCTCTTAGCAGGAAAAAGGGTTAACAAAGAGAATCACACCTGAACGTGTTGCTGTCCGTGGCACTTTCGACGTTATATTTCCCCCAAAAAGCGAGACCCGCGCGAAAAAAGTTTGTTTCGCAATTTTTCAAGCATTTTTTGTCGCCGCGAGTTTTCGTGTATCTCTTCCCATTAAGCGGATAATCCGAATGGCGGTCGAACACGTTCGTGTTTCCGGTCAGCATCTGGTGTGCACCGACGACGGCGGACGGCGACGTCGTCGTCGCCAGGCTGAACACCAAGGGAAATCAAGCGTTCTCCGCTTTTATTTGCATAAAATGATGGGACTCGCCACGTCACGTTCGAAACGTCGGCCTCTCGACTCCGGGGTTCGCGCGCGGCCCGTTCACGCTGATTTTCCTCTCGAATTTCATTACGCGTCGGCCCCATAGGTGCTACACGACTCCGCGGAAAACAACGCGCGTCTCCGATCATTAAGTCCGCAAGTAGATGCAAATTAAAGGACTCGCGCGTACCGGCTAGAAAATTTTCCCGCGGAATTTTCCAGCGGTCTGCAAATTTCAAAACCGCGGGATCCGATATTCCTGGAGCTACCACGACGCTGATACGGCCCCGTCGGGCTGCGATATCGGGAGGGAATACGACGAGACCACTGTGTTAACAAAGGAAAATTCAAAAGGAAGAAATTCCCTGCTTCGTTCCTCGAAACGAATAAAAAAATGCAGGTGTCATAAAGGTTTCTGTTCTTCTTGATACTTGATTTAATCGTCTAACGAACAATACATTGCGTAAAACACGATCCTGAAGTTTGTCGTGTCATTACCACATGGCACGTTGAAGATTCCAACATCTTGCATAACAATTTCAGCGTCGAATCTTTTACGAAACGCCTTCCGCATCGAAACATTTCGTGCACAGAAATATTTCCTCCCTTCAAGGATACGATGCAGATGTGGGTTTCCAGAATTCTATGCAAGAATTCGGGACGCATAACCCTGCCATCGATAAAAATCTTCAAACCCGATTTACTCCTTAATCCTAATTCTACCTGTATACAACAAGGTTTGAATAATTTTAGGGCAGGTTATACTACTTGAACAGGAATACAATTTTTAATAAAAATAGCGAATGTGAAACAGTCCTAAATAATTTTTTCAAATTCTGTATTCAGAAATATGCAGACATGACTCGTACGAAAAATTCCAATTATTCCTGTAACAAGTTACATTTTGGAGGGTGGATTTCACCCCTCTGAATCGAATATTTGCATACTTCTGCCAGTACCATAAATTTGAAAACTTTCACCTGTCGCAATGAGGGTGTATTTGGAATACCTTATTGCGAAATCGAATGAAACGGAGAGTGACGATAGTGTTTTCCGATTTTCGATTCGAAGAAAATATTCGCGAGTTCCGGTTCACCCGACACGTAGATGTGAATCGCGTATCTCGAGTTTGACGCGTCATTACCAGCTCGACGGAGCATGCGTTCAAAATTTCAACATCCTTCGTAACAATTCCAGCGGCGAATCTTTTACGGAGCCGGCTCCCACATCGAAACATTTCGTACACAGAAGTGGCCCGTGCCCCGTAAGGTGTACGAGGCACGGAATTAACGTCGTTACGTTTTACGGCCGCCTCGTCTGCAGAAACTGATTCGTTGTAAGGAGAAAAACGAGCGAGGACAGCACGTAACACGAGCGAAACACCGTCGCGCGGCGTTTCACGATCGCCAGGGAAGGAGGGAATCGTTTCTACAGGAAATAGCGGCGCAAAACGTGGCCGGGGACGGGGGTCTGGCGCAGGAGGGAGGCAAGTAGAGCTTTTCGAAGACCTTTGTCAGCGTTTAGTACTCAGACGACCGTAAGAATTTTGCGCTCGCCTCGCGTTGCGCCGTACGGTTTAATGGCTATGCACATGTTTTTCGCGTAAATTCCCTTGCGCCGTGAACGTTCCTCGACGTCAACTCGTCTGGGTCGTTCCCCTTGCACCCCCAAAATTGTTATATGCTGCTCGAATAAAATTTTGACGGACTCGAACGGTCCGTTAGAAATTTTTACCGCGAAACTGACGCTTCATTTGCTCGCCGATTTCACGGATTCTAAATTCCATGCTTTTTACCGGAATTATTTGTTAGCAATCTATGTCGAATTCTGTATTCTAGTTAAAAGAGGAGAGTTACATTAAAATACTGGAACGAGGGACCGTAACAAAGCGGAGGCGTATGTAAGGCAGGTCGAAGAAAGGGAAATGCAAGTGAGAAATCACGCAAAGGATTAGAAAGTACCTGAAGGAAAGCAGGCTAAGGTTGCAGGGTCAAGCGTGGAGCCTCCTAATTTATAGCCGCCGTGACTAGTCGTTTGACGTAAGAAAACCGTCAAATTTAAACGATGGCTTATTAGAATGCAGTCATACTTAATCCATAAGGAAACGTTCTACTTAAGTATTACAAACGCGACTAACGATGCAACGCGGAGCAGGTAAAAACGTAATCTGAAAGCTGAGAGTCAGTCAACCCGTGCAATAAACTACACTTCATCGTGGCGAATGATAATCAGATATAGATTAACGCGAATCTACCCGACTTGCACAATAAGACAACCTGCGATTCGGTGTTACAGATTGACTCGTATAAATTAAATAATATAAACTCCGTTTAATCTCGAACGAAACTCGATGTCGTGGCACACATGGTGACTTTTATTCGATAAACGTTTCTCTACGAAGTAACATGCAGAGAAAACTTTAGTCGTACAAGACTGGACGGATACAGAGGTTACGGAATTGGTCCTCCTCGACCATCCATCTTTGTATCGGTCAAACGAACCACGTGAATATCGATAACCTGGTCTTATCATCATCTATCACAAGTTTCTACCCAAGTTTTTCCCACCCTTGGTTCTTATAAAATGCCATTTCCTTTCTATCGCTCGTTGAACGTTTTTATTCGGGAAACTTTTGGAACGCCGACGATATAAAAGTTATTTTTCCAAGACGTTTGTTTTTATTATTATTCTGTGGCCAGTAGCTCTGATTGGAGGAACGAATAAAAATCTTCAATAATGATTCTGAACAATTTAGTTGATTTCCAGTGTTTAGAAACCCGATCCATGATTCTCATAATGCGGATCGCGTAATGTTGATTCGCTACGCTCTTTAAAGTCAGTAACGGATCGATCCATAACGGATAAAGGATAGAATCTAGCAAAACGCAACCGTAATACGATGTGCGTCTGTGGAACCATAGGAATCCTCTTACTTCGAGTTTGTTACATTTCTCAGACCTCGTGCACGCACTGGGAAGGCTCAATTAGGTCTTTCGAGCAATCTCTCATTATACCAGTAGCATTCACGCCGTACAAGCACTATTTTTATGCTGTTAACCCATTAACTGAATCATTTCTTAACCAGAAACTCTCGCTGCTCGCATAATTACGAGTGGCTAAAGACGAGTTAATTTGTATCGCTCGAAAGAAATGCGTATCTGACGTAATTTATTCCGAACGTGTAGTGCTTTCACCGCGGGGGGGAATAAAAAACAGGCACATCGGTAAAGACTCATTTGTCTTGTCGATAGGAAATGCGAGTTTAGCGTGATCTATTCATGAGATATCGCGGTTTCACCGCGGAAACAGAAAATAGAAAATACGTTCACTCCGCAACGAGGGTAATTATTACATTTTTGGGGCTCAGTTAACAGAGAAAATAAAACCATCAAAGTTCGCGTCTATGAATTATTTTCTGTCGCGCTACACCGTTTCGCATAAATTTCACATTGCGTCATGACTCATAAACAGATTTTCAATCTGGACTAATTAAGGCTTGTTTGCTTCATGAATTTAAGCTCCGTTCGAAAGCTGCGGAAGCTTTTCATAAAATATGCGTGGCACTTGGAAAAGACGATATAAACGAACGCGCGGAAACGATTTAAAAAATTTCAACCTTTTCGACGCCGGACGATTATACGCGAACAAACAAATTCGAAAATTCTAGCCAAGTTTTTCGAATACCCGTTGGTGATTTTTTCGCATTCTGTAATTTAAAAATTCTTTAATTATTACCCGCAACGTCGAATTTATTCCAGCTCGAAACCGATTCGAAGCTTGATTACGCGCACGTTTTATCAAATTCGACGAAGAGCCGTGAAACGTATCCCGTGTGTCGTGGGAGCGCAATCGATAAAGAAAAATCCTCCCGTGCCTTAATTCGAATTCAAATCTCTCGCGGAACAGACAGTAACAAAGTAAACAGCGTGTCCGAACCTGGTCGATCCGAAAATCATCCAAGTGGTCGCACTCGTCGGGCGACGTATCAGTCGTCGACGATTGGACGAATAATTGCGTCCGAAGTGGCGCGTGCACCGTAAAAATCTCGGTGCAGAGAGCTCGCGCAGCCCAGAGAGAATACATTTCGCTGGAGTACGAATCGATTGATCGGCCGCCCGTGGATACTCGTAGACACCGAGATGGGGACTCGGAGGAAACAGAAACGACGATAGAAAAAGTGGCGCGCGAAGGGAACGCCACGACGTTTGCGTCCGGGGCTCATCAAAAGGTTAACTTCTCCTTCTGCATCAGAGTCGAGCAAAGTTCATTTCGAATTTATTCTTTATTCGAATTCGATGGTAGCAGTTGCCCATCGCAAAAAACTTGTTATTTAAACCGATCCTCGAGCCTAGAGGTTCGAGAGATTTTTGAGAAAATGTCTAGATCTGTCTTTGCCTATCTCTGTGGTTGCATCGCCTGAACACGCGTCCCGGGGAACGAGATTCGCGGACCGAGCGTCCAGGAGTTTCCGTGCAAGTAAGCCTTTTTCTCTCCACTTCGCGTACCCGCCCCGGCGCGGTCGAAAAAAACCCACCCAGACAGATGGGAGCATCTATTTTAGATTGAACGAGCGAGTGGCGGGATTGTTATCGCTGCAAATATAATTCGCGGGAATCAATACCGTTCCATCATCCGCTTGTGTCTTTCCTATTACGCGTCAGCGTCTGTTTTGTCGTGTCCTGGCAGCCGTGACGGACAATGAAGATGATTCGTTTTCACAGCGTTTCGGCGCCGCGTCGACAATGATCGCGTCGATAATAACGAAATTCAAGTAACGCCAGGGCTGGGCCCGTCATTTATTCGGAAATATTTATTAGACACGAACGGAACCGGTCCCGTTTTGTTTCTATCCCGGCGCGTCGTTCCAACGGAACGCTATTGATCGTTACTCTTTATTGCCGATTCAATTCACTCGCCGCCGTTTGTAATCCCGTTCATAAAGCTCCAGGTTTTCTCCAACGTCCCGGCAGAGCCGCGCTGTCCGCAGACAACGTTTTACGCGGTTACCTTTCCACGCCCGCATTGTCTGCGCACAGCGTTTCCATCGAACGCGTTTAGGTAAGACATCGACCACAGTTTGGCTTCTACCGACAAGGGAACACTCAGATTATGACCTTTGCCATTTGGTAGCGTTATAGATCCGCATCTACAGGTGTAAAATATTTATTTTTGCCTCGACAAGTGTTCCTCTAATATTCTACAATATCGTGGAAGAGTTTTCGAACCTCAAAGTCAATCACAACGTTCGAAGCAACCCCCAGTTCGACCCATATGTCGTCTCGCGTTCCTCGAAGTAAAAGGAATTATGTAAGGAACGCGTTTTCCAACAATTCCTGAAATTCCAAGCAACGACACGCGGATATTAAACCAGAAAGCGAACTCCAGAAATGTTATGATCGATGGATCCGATGCTGGGAATTGCTCTGTGCAGAGTCTAGGGAAGATTACTTTCTCGCGAGCTTTATTTAAAACACTATTAAACAACACAGATACCAAATCTGTTACTAGGAAAGAGGCCACGCAATTAAGCAAAAACTAAGCATACTGTTCGCATTACTTTTACTCGTAATACCACATTCTTTTTAACCTGGAAGCGATCGTTCCTTCTTCCTACAAAACATCGTAATTATACACTTGCAGAGAGCACACTGTTAAAAAAAAAAACACAACAGCATACCTACCGCTCCAGTCGCGACGGTTTCAAATTTTCCTTGAAATTAAATCGGGAAAAGGGAGAAAAAACCTCCATCGGGGAACGGTGGTTATTTTAGAAATTTTTGTCGTTCGTCTGCAACGTTTTAACGTCTCTTTGTCCGCCGGCGAGCGTCTGGAATCCGCGGACAGCGGCGTACCGGGTTTACAGAGACGCGAACAAGGATTGTTTGTTCGATTGAAGCGACGAACGGCGTCGTCATTGAGCAGCTATCCCGGTGTTCCGAGCCACCCTCGAGCGTGCAGTAACCACCCCCGTAATCGTGCCCGCTCACAATTCACGATGCATACGACGCGCGGCACCGTGGACGTAGGCTATGGGTATATCAACCGGTGTACTACCTGATCACCATAAAAATTTATACGCCATCGTTCGCGACCGTAAATTGTATTATCGAATGCATACCTTCGGCTCATCGTTCCTCCGTCCCTCCCGTCACCTGCCACCCCGTTTTCTGTTTTCTCCCGCCACCTCCGCGCCCCAGTGTCCATCCCTTCCGCCTAGCCACGGAGAAGAGTACCTCTGGGCTCTTGAATTTTCCCAGGTTTACGGGAGGGGGGACTCTCGTAAAAGGTTCGCCGCGGGATGCACGAGATGCACGGAGGGAAAAATGTCGGCAATAAACCGTCCGTTTTCGTATTGTGCGCGGCCTGGCGATAAATTACTGCTAAATCGACAGAACCGTGACCCCCGCCAGGAAGAGCGTCGTTACGCTTCCGTGTAATGAACCATGCTTTACGTACAGAGGACTCTTATTGCGATGGCTGGATCGTTGTTTTCGAGCCACCATCGATTCCTTTGCGAATCGATCTCGTTCCGTTTCTGCGCTTTGGATGGATGACAGAATCAGAATTTTCTCACGAAAGACATCGTTAAACCGTATTTTATACCGGTCGAGGAAGTATTTAAGTTTCGCGTGTTATTTAATAGCGGCTTGTAACGAAGATAGGGAGTCGAGAAATGTAAATTAGTAAATTCGAACGAATTAACTGTAGAAAGCATTGCGCATTTCTTTCAGTGGCACTTAAGTAAAAGCATGTTCGCAAGACAATTATTGTACGTAAATGTATTTCAGACTTTCTACGTACTTCTTCTAACCATCTTTGATTGCCAGTAATTATAAAATTTGATGCAGAACGATAAGGTTTAAATAAGCAAAGTTTTCTTTGTGTTGTAAATCACAAACTGTGAAAGTGACCAGGGTCAATAAGATTCGAGGCATTTTCAAAACCTTTTTAAAGTCATTCCTAGTAAGAAGTATCATTGTTTCTTCCGCGTGGGGTGGTCAGCTTTTGCGAAACCTCCTCCATTTGTTCCCGTGGCTCGGAAAACGTGCGATCAGAATTTTTCGCAGCGTCTCATTTGCATGAGAATCCGATACCACGATTCCGTTTGGAGAAAACCGAGATGGGAACAACGATTATCCTAATGCAGACGAATTCACTTTCTCGAGCGAATAATCTCGATAAAGTATGAAGACGCCCGACTAAACGGCCCGCAAACGTTACTTGAAATTGACGACGTGTACGAGGGGTCGGCGGCCGCAATAGTAAGTGAAAGCTTTTAAAAAACGGTGAATGGGAAGCGTATTAATTTGCATTTAACGCGTACGCGTGACGAGACTTCTCGAAAAAGAAAATCTGGAATAATAAACAGGCTCAGGAGATCTTATTCTCCGAGCGTTTAAAGAACCGAATTTTCTCCTATGCGTTTGCATGAAACTTTAGGGATCCAAAGCCACGTTTCCGTATCATTGGATCGGAATTATTTGGTCGGGAAAGATTAGAAAATTTAGATTGCACGAGACACGGCCGTAACGCTGTCCTGTATCACTTTTTCGACCGGCGAATAACATTTATAACGTCGTACCACGGCGAAAAAGGCACTTTTAAAACGTCCAAATAAATTAAACCCGAAATTTATGGTATTATTTGCATTTATATTTTTCTCCCCCCGCTCGCGGGACTGTAGATATTTAAACGCGAAATCAACATGCGTCGCGTCGCATCGTCGCTTTTTTACGCGCGCGGATAAAAAGTGACAGGCAACGGTAAAACACGGGCACAAATTTTCGTTCCTCTCACTTTTTATATTTTTTTATTTTTTTTTTTTTTTCTGAACGACCACAGTGTGGTAATTGTAACAAATGTTATGAGCAGCGTGATATCGTCTCTGGCGTGCCGTTGCGTTGAATATAGATCAATATTCAAATAGGAGGGTAGCTGGAAGAAGTAAAAAAACTCTGATTCGTCGGCTCCAATGACCTTTTGTCAAATTATATTACGAGTAATCTTGTACCGTCTAAAAATGGTCATTTGTCCTCCCTTTTGGGAGGTTTTGATGTTCCCTGTGGCTCATCCATAAAATAAATGTATCGTTTTATTCGTTTCTGGCGGAAATTATTGTCTTTTTTTTTATCCGACAAACGCGTATTTGCTTGTGACACAACGGTGCGAATGATCGGTGTGGGTACGGCTGACAAATGGCCTTTAAAATATTTTTGAATGCGGTAAAATAATTGTAAATCCCCGAAACAAAGTGCAAATTGACCCTCGAGCGAAAATGAATTTTGATATGCGCGCTCGTTATGTAAAAAATGTTTTCGAAGGCCAAAAATTACTGTCCTCTGTTACGCTTTGTATTTCTGATCGATAGCAGACAAAGAAAGTCATCGTTTACGGTCGGGATCGATCTTGTTGTCGGTCATTAACCATCGAGGGATCGAACTAGTTCATTACATGTACAGCCGCGTTAATCAAGCTGACCTTGCAGAAACATGCAACTAATTAGGAATTACGTGTGCGTTCGACCGAGGAATGTTTACACCCTGCAGGGAGGAGCTTCGTAATTGGGGGAAAAAGAAACCGCGAATAATTTAAAACAACAAACACGACAAACATTTCAATTACATGGAATTGAATTCCTATTTTTGGGTCACGCTGTAAAAGGGTTGAGGAACGCTGCTCTACAAGCACCATACTCTGTTTGGAACTATAAAATACTCGAATAGTTGAGCATTCGGATGGCTGAACATTCGGATAACGGAGGTTTGTTCAAAGGAGGTTCTATTGTACGATCTAACCTCGGTGGAAAGTTCTATTACCTAAACACTATGGTACTCGAATGTTCTATTGCTCCGATAGGAGCATTTTAGGTTAACAATATGACCGCCATCAGAGCCCGACTTCTGTTAATGGCGCAAGAATGAAATTTCGCTCCGTCTTAGGTAGTAGTCTGGCAATGCATATCTAGCATACATTTAAATAATACATTTCTATAAGTCTGGACAAGAATATCAAAATTATGCTGCGAACGAGAAAGTTGGATAAATTCGAAACGTTGGTAGGTTATCGTATGAGAAGAACTCAGGATATCAGAATTACCCAATCAAAATTCAGGCTATCTAGGACACGGACATATAGAATATTTCCATATTTACAAAGTATCTCTAAATATACTATTTCAGTATTACACTTTTACTACAATATTTCTTGCGTACTTTTTCTCTCCCTTTCTTAACGCTCTATTAATAACAGACGAGCTGAACCTTAGTTCCACCCTATCCTTTACATGGTTATAATCTTTATATGGAACAATGAAGATATAAAAGAAGCAATTATTATAAGTCTCTTGGAAAAGTTTCTGTACCAATACGTGTAAAAATAAATGTGATTTTTTTTTCGCATCTCATTCCAACGAAACTCTTCCTGATCGATTTGTCGAAGCACTTGCCTAATTTATTATTCCGAGGCCTTCACGTCGAAGTTAGTACTATATTATGTAACTGTCTATAACCTCGCGTAACTCTGAACTTACATACTCATTATCCAAGTTTCAGAAATTTGATTTATCACTGTTATCAACAGGTACAAACTATAGTATTCAAACAGTAGTATGGACATGAGATAAAAATTGTTGGTACTAAAGTACAACTCTTCTAATTTTAGTTTACGTTTCATTACTATATAATAACCTGATCTAACTTGTTTTTAGTACAATTTGATTTTTGAAAGAGCAATATTTGCGCCATCGATCGTAGTTTCGTTTGTAACACGGACGACGGCCGAGAACCGTAAGTGGGACAAAGAAAAACCGATGATCTCGAACGATTTCGGGGAAAATTCCAGCAGAGCACGCGAACGACAGATCTGAGTACGATCCGAACGCGCAGGATTACACAGTCGACCGATAATTAATCGGCGTATGGATGAACGACAGAGCGATTAGCATGAACGTGCGCAGTAGCGATATTCGAATCTGGCTGTCGTATGCGCAACAATGCTTTGGAATTCCGACTATATTTGCCAGGATTAAGTACTGCTCGATTGGGATAGCAGCCAGATGATAGTGCCGCCTCGATTTCGAGCCGTCGGGGGCCCCGATAATATTTGTATAGACGAGCCGTGTGTTTGCCGTCGCATTTTCGACTCTTCCTTTCCATATTCATCAAAATGATTATTTTTTTACTCTCGCCGAAACGTTTACCCCGTGCCTTTAAATAAGTGGAGAGCTCGAATGCTGGCCAACGTTTCCAGTTGCTCCACGAATTTTATCCCCTGGAATTTTCTACCGCCCGGCGGCGGGGGGAAAAAATCGCGAACCTCAGGGTATTTCGACAATATTTCGCCGGTGACTTGGCTCTCCTTTTGCCAGGCTGCTCGATAAAAATGGGAATTTACAAACGGAAGGACGTCGAAAAAGTTACACGGTAATCGGATGATTTTTCACGGAAAAACAAACCGTGAGCATACAGTAGAAGTTTGTTTCATAACTTTCCGTTATCGATAGATTTTCAAACATGTTTCTCTCGAAAACGAATTGTTGTATAAAAGAAAAAACAAATTCTACTGGATATTTTCTGCTTGTTTTCGAACAAAAAAAAAAAATCGTCTATCTCCCGATTATGATACGACGACCGTGTATTAAGCGAACAGGTAAAAACACGATGTTTATTTTGAAAAACGTAAGGATATGTATATGTAATTGAACGAAACGTTGCGTAGGGATTTAAATCCGAACGATCAGGATGGAAAAGTCCCCCAACGATCGAATAATAGAAGCAACGCTCGGAATTCTAAAAACCGACGTCGGTCGCAATAAAACGTAACCGACCTTCCCATAAAGTTCTCTTTGAGCGACATATTGCAATGCACGGGGTATTTGGCAAAGCATAAAGCGTAAAAACAGCGGTATAGCTCAGGGTCGCGCGTTTCTTTCTTCCGTAGGACGTTGCGCCAGAGAAATCGATTAACTACTTACTTTAGCCCGAAGGTCGGCGATGATCGATCGATCGAGCGGTGATCGAAACGCCGGTTCAAAGTGGTGTCGTTTATACCGTCGTTAATTTCGTCCGGGCTGGAAGAGATATCGATAGCAAAAAGGAAACAGCTCGCGGCAACGTTTGGCGATAAAATACTAAACGCGGGGTAAAAATAGAGGCGAAAGGTGAACACGGGGCTGGGGCTCTGTAGTGAAAAAGCACAGACCGTATCGTACAAATATCCACGGAAAATATCTGTATCTATCCGTTCCGCGGAGAATTTTTACCTTTCAGCGATACCGGACCCGCTATTAGTATGACGTTCGGTTCAAAAGCCCCGGCAAAGTGATTTCCAGAAATAACTTTTGTCGAATGGCCGTTCCTCTGGAAGTCTCTGCGGTGAAACAGCTTGCTCGTGAAAAACGGATCGGGTCGGCGAGGTATCTTTTCTGCTTAACTTATCACAGACCCCCGGAGTCATGCAAGGCAGCACCGCACAAACGAACGCCCGAAGACTATCGCCAGAATACACATATAACGGTAGTTTGTTCCAGAGAAAACAATTATCTACGAAAAAATGATGGCTAGTAATTACGTAAACATACTCCTATACAGATTTATAATCCAGTTTTATCGCGTGCCAGTCGTATAATCAATAGGAATTGCTGAAACTTCTTTGGGTGCGTCGAGTCAAAGTAAATTTCAAAATAAACGTAGAAGACAGCAGAAATTATAATAGTGGGTATAGTCATTAGATAGAGAATGGAATGCCCTTTAAAATGAGCGTTCGAACCAGTCGATAGCTCAATTAGTTCCCAAGATATGAGGATTTTAGTTTCAAGTCGATGCGGTGGCTGGTTCCGAAGATATAAGGGTCCGAAGCTTTTGTTTACGTTCATTGAGATGAATGAACTCGCGCGCGTGACAATAGTAAACAGTGCGTAGTAAATTCTTGGAAATACTACGCCCGAAACTAGGTCACTCGGTCACGACTCACGTGCGACAAAGAGGTCCGGCGCGACGCGTCAGACGGAGACAGAGATAGTCAAATTAAGAAAAATACCCTTTTACATAAATTACGATATCTCGAAAACGGATAGTCCGATCGTCAAAAACCAAAAACCATTTCAAAGAGGAAGCTTTGCCGCCGCTGACAAAACCTTAATAATTAATAAAACACTAATAGTTTCGGAACTGCAGGCGTCTAAAGTTTTGATATTTTTAATATGCGTTAATAGGCTATTATACGCGAACCGGGCAGTGAGACAGTCGAATTAAGAAAGATACCCTTTTACATAAATTACGATATCTCGAAAATGGATAGTCCGATCGTCAAAAACCAAATAGAATTTTAAAGAGGAAGCTTTGCCGCCGCTAACAATGCCTTAATAATTAATAAAACACTAATAGTTTCGGAACTGCACGCGTGTAGACTTTGACTATTTTTAATACAAGTTGTTAGGCTGTTTTAAGACAGTAGAAATTGAAGATTCTCTCCTTTCATCATTGCTATATATACATTTCCTATTTATATCGTAAATTAACCAGAATTTGATACCAAATTTTGTCCAGTTTTGTAGAAATATCTATCTATAAGTTTTCAAACTTTGATATTTGATAAAAGAATCTGATTTCTTGCGTGTCCCACCTTTCACTTTCTCACACTCGTCTCGACGGTAAATAATTATACTCTCCGACTGGAGCAATCAATGAACAAGCCATAAATAAACAAAGTTTGCTTTGTAAATACGTACACGGCGCGTAACATCGAAACGTTTCTTTTCGACGCCTTTCTAAATGACTTTACGAGAAGAAACTTTTCCTAGAAATTTCTCTCGACCGGATTCCAAATTTAGAATCGTCAACGCATCGAAACTTATGCGTATTCATAATGAACGAAACATAATATTGAGCAAGCATACGACAGATCGAGCGTACAATTAAATTTTCACAAACCGGTTTCTACCGTTACGCGTCTGTAAATGACACTGGCGTTTACCTTACACGATGTTTTTCTTCACTTCCTGTGACAGGTTTCTCGGTATCCTACATAATTTTTATCGCGTAACAGACACACCAAACCGTTCAAGCGCAACTATTTACCGTGGCAAGAAACGAAAGAACTTAAACGGATCCGTCATTGCCATCACATTTTTTTTTGGTAGCAATTCCAGATAAAGGATACTTGTTCGTGTGGTCGTTGCATCCCAGAGAAAGCGAGCGGTTGAAAATAGTTCGGTTACGCGAATTAGCAGAGACTCGTTGGGAGAACAAATTGTCTTTCTTGATTTCTTTCGCGGAAGAAACAAAAATCATTACCGTGTCGCTTGATGAAGACACATCGAAGACCACGAATGGTTGTATCTTTGAAAATATATATTCTTACTGACAAATAACACAAGTATCATTACCGAGCTTCTCGACAAGGCTTCATCAGACTGCGAAAGATGACAAATCGTCCACTCGAGCCGAAAGCAAAAATTGATAATTGCACACGCGAGAAATAAAAATCAATATTAAGCATCTTGAAGAAGATTTATGAAAGTCAACGGAAGGCAGCAAATTGTGTTCGCAAGCTGGATCAGTCATTATACGAACATTCTATTAGAAATAGAAATCGCTACCGAGCTTCTTGACGAAGATTTATCGAAAACAATGAGAGGCGACAGCTGTCTTTCCAACGTGAACGCAACAGTCAAGAGTTAGAAAACTGATAGTGCCGCGCAAAAGACGTGGCAGCTATTAATGCACTCCATCGCGTAAATATATCAGAGATACGAACGTTGTCAAATTGACTTTTCAATCTGAAAGCAAGTGAAGATTAACGCTTCTAAACGAAATCGTTCTCTTCGATAGCCAGCAACTCCCATATTTTCTCTAACGATCCTTGTAAATCAATACGTTGAACGTCAAACCCAAATCCTTTGAAACTTTGACTTGGAATAAACCATGGTTCTGGTCCAAGTTCCCGGGCCTCGACGCGAACCTCGAAATTGATTTCGACTCGGTGGCACGCAGATCGATGCTCATAGACACAGACGGCCAACGATGCTACATCGAGTGTTCGAGTCTTGTTAAAACTTTGTTATAATTGGGGTTTATGGTACGGATGCCTGGAATTTGTTATATTTAAAGTAATCAAGCGAAACGGGGGCTTCAGAAGCTGATTTGTTTCCAACGAACTTTCGTGACGATTCTTACAATTTAGAGATGTAACAGAGTCAACGTTCTAATTTAACTGAGTGATTACGCTCTCGAAACGAGTACCAGATTCTCGTTCGACGGAGATTCAATATGGAGGTTGAACGTCCGTCATAATACACCTTTCGCGGAATACTTAATAAACTGACGCGTTTCGGGTGTTTGATAGCCGGGTCGCGCGCAGAACGTCGCTACAGTTCTTCATCAGAGCCGGTGTATCGTCCTTTGACATGCACACTCTTTGTACGTAGCAAACCGTTTCTGCTTCTTAGATTCCCCTCGGGCCGGGGGTGGACGAAATTAAAGTTTACTACGGTTTCAATATAATCTCTCGGCATGCACGTACGTACCGCGTCATATATATGCACGTGTATATATATATATATGTGTACATACTCGAATACATATATATCCGTTTGCAGATCAGCTATGCAGGATTCTCCGGCCACTCTGTGCGCGAATCGGGCGAGGAGGCGAGGGCCGGCGAGGTTCAGCAAGGCATAATATTTCGGATGAAAGATATCGCGTGTCATAAAGCGTGGTGTAGTCGTCAAACGAGGAGGACCACGCCGGGCCCGGCGAGCTGTTCGTGAAACGGACGAGAAACAAAGGGTGGGTACGCCGGCGATCGTCCGGGGGTTGGAAGACGACGCAACCCGACCGAGGGACGGGGGGCGGGGGGGGGAGGGAATTCGGGGGTTAAAAAGAATAAGGAGACGGAAGATGAAGAGGCCGGGAAATCAGAGCAGAAGGGAAGGGATTCCGGGACGGAACGAATTCATAACTTTGTAGCGTAGAAAATTTTACCGTCGCTCGTAAAACCGCGGCGCTATACGCCACGGCCAATCGACGCCCGTGCAAATACGCGAGTAAGACGCGCCGCGGCGTCGTTCCGTTGCAAGTGCATATATTCTCGCGCCGCTTATGGAAAAGGCGGACGATGGGTCTCAAAACCGACGATGATCGAGAGAGATCGACGTCGTTCTTCCGTTCCGCGTTACGACCCAATCGTTCGGCCACGCTGCGATGATAAACTGTGGCGAAACAATTTTCGACCCTCCCTCCAACCCACTCTCGGCGAAGCGTTTCATCGGCGAATGGACGAATATGGTTCCCTGGGACCCGATCATCGCGACGAGTGCCTTTTTAAATACGCGTGATTCCCGCTCGTTACGCTCGTTCAGGATTCGATCAACGAGCTTCTCTATAGATTACTATTTTCCTATTAACTTTCGTGTGCTTTGCCTATGAACGCAACAAGGAAGCGCGAATAGTCGTACGATGTCGCAATTGTCCAAGAAACGACTGTTGACAAATGGTCGTAACAGTTCTGATCGTCTCTCGGACGATGGTAATAAGACCAGTGACTTTGTAATACCTGGAACCACGTGACGATTTACTTAAATTACCATAGTCGACAAGTGTGCAATTCCATGACGTTGCAACGAATGATCGAGAACTATTAGTACCATAAGTTCTCGCAAGAGAAGGTGCCTTCCAGATATTAACTGTTGGTCGTAGTTCGTTCAGAGACTTTCCTAACTGACTCGGAGGGAACTTCGACGAACTTGTAGGAGAAACTTTTCATGATCTCCGCTGAAAGTATAAGGGTTGACGATCAAGTACGAGAGCTACGATCTTGATAATTTCTAAGAAATTAGAATCATTGCGTTTCTAATTTCCAACGTGACTCGGTAAACGAAACCGATAAACTGCAATGTTTCGTGTTAGAGATCGTTACAGAAACTCCTCGTATATCACTGAATTACTGTAATTTCCTACACTGAGACGCGGACTTTTATGGCTGTTTGTCGGTCGAACGCGGCACACGGTACCCCTTTATGAGCCCGGCAAATATGTTTGCCGAGCATGAAACGATTCCCACTACCTGGTAGGATTTTAATGGTAGGCAGCGTGAAAAACCAACGCCTACCATGATGCGTTCCATAAAGCGTCGAAGGATGCTAAATATTTTTAAGTTAAACTCTTCGATCGCCTCGATGTAAACCCATTAGCGTTCCTCTTCCAATCAAAAATATTCTTTCGTCGTAGGATTCGCTTCTAATCGAAGGTATTAGCTGCAATTCATCCCGCGGCCGCACCGCGAAACGATCCGCGCGGTATTCGACCGCGAGCTGGCCAAAATGGTGGGCGAGGGGCTAAACGAAAATAATCAGAAACCGATCGAAATTACTTTACATCGGGAGGGCGCGATCGGAGCCATCGAAACGCGTTCCGCGTGCCCCGGTCCGTTGCGGTCCACGGGGACGAGGAACGAATTTCTTGGACGACTCGGCGACTTCAAATGGAATATCGAACGAAATAACGGCGCAAAGGATGCAATCTGATGGCGCGTAGGTATGTGCAGCGTGTGCAGCGCGGCAGTGCGTAAGTGGACGCGGATAAACGGAAACCAAACGTTGAGTTCGGTTAATGTCCTGCGGACAGCCGGGCAGATGAGGTTGCCCTGACGTTGATAGGTTCCAGGGTGGGGGCAGAAGAGAGGATAGCCAGACAGAGGGACGAAGAGAGGGTGTCGAACGAGGGAAAGAGAGGGTTGGTCAACGCACACAGGCAACGGGGCAAGGATGGCTTTACAGGCGAGGGACTGTAAAGTGGTAACCACAGAGCACGGTGAGGGAGCCATCGGGAACAGATTGCAACTCCCTCTTCGCCGCCCCTATCCGCGTCCTGGTAACGCGTCTCACTCTATTGTTTCTCTTTCTTCGCCTAACAGCCTGTTATCTCGCTTCGACGCACGCCTCGCCCAATCGGCGGACGTGTATGTACCCTGACACCACCGCCTGTCGCATCCTCGTTCACCGTACGCGTCCCTGCTTACCTCGCGGGCACAAAATACCTGACAGCCCTATTGCCAGTCCCATTAACAGGTGTTAGAGCGCGCAATTAACTCGAAATCCCAAAGCCGCCTCTCGACCCGGGATTGATCGCTGTCAGTGACTCGTCTTTCTTCCAAATAACCCACCGTTTTTGTTTCCGTCTTCCAGACACTTTTTCAAGCTATCCCTATTCCAATCATCTCGTCGCCATTCGGCAATCGTCAATAATATTAGGGGTCGTTGCACGCGAAACGACCGATTAAATATTTGAATCGTTACGATTTCGTTGAAACAAAACTTTATCAAACAGTCTCTATTCAATCGCGAAAAATACGATCAATTATTGCCACGAATTATAGCAATTCACCCAATGTAATTCTATTCCAAGGAAGATTTCTTGGAGGGTGAAATTTGAGATACCCCGATACATGTGGACTGTTATTAAATCTAACCCCGAACGAAAGAAAGTTTGCTTTTCTTCAATTTTTCTTTTCATCAGAGAGAACATGTGGATCTGCTTACTTTCAATTAACTTTTGTAACGAAGATTGCATACCAAATGTATCGCAGAGAAGATCAATACTGGCAAGGATTGTTAAATGAAACGTTTTAAAAACTGGGAAGAAGGTTTGTACAAATGTATATCTTATTATATCCTCAATTGAAACAATTTTCGAACAGACTGCAATTCTACTTTCTACGTTATTTTTTGTTTGTTTACATATCCGTCGTTGGATTGGAACGTATCAGATTTTCATACTACTTGCGATATGCTAATACCATCTTGCTTTAGTGATCCCATCGCTAGTCGTTACTTACTTTACGAGGCTCTCGACGCTGTGAAATTTTATATTTTGCTTTCCTTCTCCTTCAGTCTGCGCAATCCAACCCGCCATACTAAACTAAATACGAGGTGTTTAAAAAATATGTGTTTGAGAATTTTAAAGCAACGCGTAAACATGGATCGGCGAAATTAGCCTCCCAGTTTCAGCGTTGCAAATAAAAGTTGTATATAAATTACATAATATTTTCCGTACCCTGATCGAATTGATATTGATCGAAAAATAATTGAACTTCGAATAACCACGCAAATAAATATTTTCCAGTATCAAGTAAAAACCATTTCGATATGAACCGTTACGTAGACGTATCGAACGTAGATTGTATCCTTTGAACTTCCGTATCCAGCAAACGTACAGAGTAAAAGGGGACGCGTGGCGCTACAAAATATTATAGAAATATATAAAGCACGAGTCTTCGAATCTTCAAGGGCTCAACCTTAAAGGCTGATTCCTCAAAGCTCGCGTGCAAGGCACGAATCGGAGCTTTAAGGCTCAACCTTAAAAGCTGAATCCTCAAAGCATGCGTCGTAATCGCGTCATAAATTACATGTTAAACGAATTCGAGGCCAGCAAAACGATGATACAACTCCTACTCTAATTTCTCGCGAATTACAACGCGTTCGAATTTAATCAAAATCCTTGACATCGAGTGCAAAGTGTGATCGATTCGCTGTGGAATGACACGGTGACATTCTGTGGCACTGTTAGCAATAATTACTCTGGGCATGGTACATCGAATTTATGATAGACAGACTATCGTGCATAAATTACGATATTCATATTTACATGCACGTAAATTCGTTATGAGTGCAATATGTTTTGTATGCTCGATATACATATATTTGCACGGTTATGCAAATTTGTAAAATAATGTTTGATTATAAATAGAATAGAACTATCAAGGCATAGAAATATGCTCTTGGACCGTGTCTCGATCGTTCGATCGCAGAAACGAGGAGAAAAACAGGTTCGCTGCAACGATCTGACCGACTCTGTGAAGTTCCGAACGCTGGTCGGCCGATTATAAAACTCCGGGCGAAAGTTCCGTCCGTCTTTGAGAATCAATATCGGATACCGCGTATCCTGAGAACAATTTATTAATTTCCCGGCCATTCCCGCGGCAGATAAGCAGGATACGTTTCCTCCGCGGACGGCGTACGGGCACGGAGGAAATTCGTTATGCATAGTTGCACGTTATTAGTAGAAATTCTCAGCATAGAGTGCTAGTATCCCGACGTACGCGGATACGGACGCGAGCACACGGGACCCGTACGATATAAAACGCACCGAAACTTTGCCATCCGCGGCGGATTCCGCGAATTCTGAAAGTAGTTTCTTTTCCCGCGCGATAAATGGCAACCGCAGAGGCCGGGAGGCAACCCCCCCGCTAATGCAGCTTCGCGCGGGGTAAAGAGGGGTATTGGTGGGACGAGGACTGCGGAAAGCACGATTAATCAGGATAGCTGCAACTACGTTTGACTGAGTCGCTATCGACGACGGAACAGTACGCACACAGCACCCTCGACTGGTTCCGTTTAATCAAATTCACGGATTCGGGGCGGAAACAACGATCGAGGAGCCCGGGGAGAATCACGGGACCGGCGATGCTAGTTGAAATGGCCGCGTTTACCTCGTAACGTCTCGTCGTCGTTGCGACGAGAGAGCCTGGATGACTGGAGAACACGCTCGCAACGCGCGCGAAATTGG
The DNA here is from genome assembly GCF_013123115.1 of Colletes gigas. Lineage (NCBI taxonomy): Eukaryota > Metazoa > Arthropoda > Insecta > Hymenoptera > Colletidae > Colletes > Colletes gigas. The sequence goes on along the minus strand of NW_025106637.1, from coordinate 2,711,743 downwards.
AAGGAAACAGAGAGAGAGAGAGACGAAATCCTATTTTGCAGCGGCTCGACTATGCTTTTTAAACGACGGTCCGAGCTGTGTGTTTGTTACCCGTGGTACCCAGCCCCCGCGACACCCTCGTCCATCCTTCGATTCTTCGATCAGACGCTCCGGAGTGGATCCACGATCGCATTGCTAGCCGATGCACGTACGCGGTTCCCGCTTCCGCTCGCAATTTGCGCGCTCTGCGAAACGAGTGTTGGAAAATCAAAGAGAGCCCGGGCATGTCAGAAGGGGCTGCACGCGAACGGGGAAAGACAAATATTCGAGACCACCCACGACCTCGGTAATTGGACATCGAGACGCAACTGCTTAGAAAAAAGGATCCACCGACAAAGTTACTGGGACAAATAGGTTCCTTCATAGATATAGAAAATGCAAAATAATAAAGAAGATGAAGGGATCGAACAGTAAACGAACCTTGAGCATATTTCAAAAACAAAAAGGGATCTTAGTATCGCGAAATTGCACGAGTTTCCTCTCCAAGTATATCGAAATAGTGAATCGTGAAACGTCTGCCCGCAAATATTTGGTCCGCGGGAAAATTCTGTCGCTTTTACGAATGCAATGTTTGAGCTGCTCGTAATAAACGAAAAAACCTATAATCGATACGGGGTTTCCCGGCGGTTTATTGCGCACGGTTTGAGCAATACGATTTCTTAAAAATGGAATACTTCTTTATGGACGACGTTGCAAGACCTTTCTTTTCTCGGCGTTACGGTGTGCGAATAATTTGTCTAAATACAATTATAGGAAACAATTGGATCCGCTTAGTTCCCGTTCTCGTGCATCGATGTACCGCCTTTGTCGTTGTTGATTAATCCCCCGTGATGTAACCGAGTTACGTGCAAGACTACCAGTTACACCGATGAAAATTCGAAGCACCGTAACGCCAAAGCAGGCGAGAAACATTATATGGTGGAGGCTGAGCGTCAGAGAGGCAAGACACGAGCGCGTATGATGAATATACGCACCCACCTCGATGGATCGTTGTACCGAGTACATAAAGGCAGCAGTACATAGGACTAAAACACATATACATACGTATGTACGGATTGCAATGGCAATTAAGTTTTACGGCCCTGCATCCAGGGAGAGACGCCTGTTTCGAACGCGTTGAGTGCCGCTCGTAAAACCAGCTAGGGATAACTGCAGCGCACCCTGTTTATCCCTTTCCAGTGCGCTGCAGGTAGACGAGAAATGCGCCCAAGTATCGAGCACGAACGACCGTGTACGCGGAAAATCGCTGATCGATTAAAATCACGACGATCGCGAAACATCGTGCGACGAATTCGTTGGCGATTGACTTTGCGAATCGAATTACTCGCCTCTTTTTTAAACTCGATAACCAACCCTTAGCGTACCAACGCGGTAGTATCTCGATATTCAATGAAAAGTGGCGAATAGTCGACAGACACTTATGTAAAGTTGGCCAGGATTTATGGAAACGTTCTAACTCCGAAGTGAAAATACGAAGTCAATAATGGAAGGGACTTTCCACGTCGAGATTCGATTCTTTCTGTAACGAAAAGGAACTAATGAAACTGTCGAAACTGTGAAAGGTTGAAACGAGTCAAACAGGTTCGATCTAAAATTGCTTCGTCGTGGATTTTCCGCCATGACAATGTTCCCACCCGTTCAGCCGCTCTGGTGAAAAAGTTTTTAACTTCAAAATCGATCACAACGTTGGAGCACTCCCTTTTGAAATGAGTGCGCCGTCAAACTCTCTTTCAGAAGAATGCCACTTAGGCATTAAGTTAAAATCAATTCCAATTTTGCAGCAGGAACAAGATTGCATGTAAGTTCGCACGGCAGTGACTTGGAAGGAAGAAACGCATTGTTAACTTTCACGAGAGTCGAACTGTTTTTAGGAGAATAAATTACCGCGAGGAAATGAAGATAGATAATGGCGAGCAGATTAAATTGGATAATAGCGGGCGGAAATAGTTCGAAGAAGGGCATAAATCATTTTCGTTTGCAGAATTGAGTGGATTATCCAGAAAAGTACTTAACTGTACGAGCCCCTTGGTAACTTTCGAGATCGAGAGTCTTCCAAGTGAAATTAATAAACACGCAGATCCAGAATTTGTTTACAAACTATAATAAATATCTTTACATTTATTCCATCAAAAATTTGTACGTCGAAATAATTACTTTCGCGTTCCTCGAATGCCCAATTTGCGCCCGGAACGGAAGTATACCGACTTCCGATTCGCGACAAAGAAGCACAATAGTCGGTGACGGTTGTTTCTTCCGGCCAGTAATGCTATCATTAATTCTTCGCGATCGAATAGAATGCGCGCACGGTTGTTCGACGGAAGTATACGTCATTTCACATCGGCGCTGCCATCGTGACACAGAGGATGGATCGACGGACGCATTATTATATTTCAAACGCACTAGAACCCATCGACGGCATTTGATTGACGACGGGACATATTGAAGTACGCGTTATGCCATCGAATTCCTCTCGACGGCTTCGAAAAGCAAGGTAATAGGGAACGCGCGATGCGACGAAGAAAAACCCGCTTCGCAATCAAGGCAGACAATTAAACTTCGCTCCCGTGGTCGGCGAACGCGAGCAGTCGGAACGGAAACAAATCCCAAACAGTTCAAAATCCATATCGGACACGTGAAATTTCACTAAACGAAATTACTGAATTTACAGACCTTCGTGGCACTGATTATGCGTATCTATATTTCCAAAGATATTAGCTTGTATAAATAACTTCCCGCAGCAGGGTGGACACGGTTGGGCAATGTTTTTCAGAATCTAAAAATTAGTTCGTAGAACTTATTACTGACCGTAGTCGATCGTGGTTTACTTCTGACATTTGTTAATATCTCTGAGCGAAGCACAAAGATGAGTTTACCTTAAACCAGAGGATATGTCGTAGCGCGAATGAGCTTCTAAGTGGAAAGAGGGGTTGAACGGCGGTAACGGGGAAGCTTGGAAAGAGGAAGAAGAGACAGGCGGGTAAAAAATGTAAAACAAAGTGTGAGGGAACGCGTGTTCGATTGCCGTAAGAGAGTCTTCCACTGCTCCTCGCTCCCCCTCGAGCAATTATGCATAATGGGGGTAGCAGCTGGCCCGTAGCCACGTCTACCTGTTGCACGAGACCCGAATCGCTCGTCGGCGCGAAACTACGGTGCCGTTCAAGAGGCCGTTCACGAGGGTGGAGGTAGGTCATTGTGAAAGAAAGAGACCACGCGTCGGTTTAGGGTTGGATTTTCGGCGTCCCGCTCGGGGAAACGGGAGAACCGTGTCAGAGGGTCAACCTCCGACTGCTTCGTCTCCGCACTCGACGGTACTATTGGATATCGATAGCTTATTCGCGACCTATCTGCATATTCGAGGCCTCGAGAAGACGCTGGCGTCGGTGTACAGTAGACTAAGATCGAAATTAACTTAAATAATTTTAAACGTTGCAGGTGCAAAAAACCACCCTCAAAACCACCCTCGAAATGACTCTTCGACGCTATAGTTTCGTTTCCTGAGCACTTAAAAATTTTAATCAAATATTTTCCGTGCTTTTTTAAAACGTTTAATGGAGTCTAGTCCCAACAGGGATTGTCACTTGGCAACGAACGAAATTAGAGGGGGTAGTAACTGAAAGTAGCGACTATAGACAGGGGAAATATACCGGGGGTACTTCTGATTGGATTGGTTATTGTTATTATCGAACCTCGATCATTTTAGGAATTTTCTGCCCTGTGCTGTAAATGCACCCGCGACAATATGCGAACGAATGGGAATTACTACGTGGCATAAAAATAACTTATGAATACTGCAACGGAAATTTCGCTATCCTCTCGCGATGTTTATTAAAAAATCATTATTGTCTCACGGATTGGAACAAATGTGTTACTCTTAAAAAATGTATCATTAAACTCGTATTATATAGACTCGTGGCAGTAATTTAATTTTAATCTCCGATAGTTTTCAAGATTTTTAAGAATGGTTTCACATTTAGAACGATCGCTGGCTAGGGAACATGATCGATATCGTCGCGATGGCTGAACCCCGGCTGGGCGTTTGCAACGAGCCGGGTATATTACGGCCAGAACTGGCATTAATAATTACGTATGGAACAAAACTCATAAAAAGCTCGGCTGTTAGGTCGTGACGTCAGTTAACTGCGTGGCCAGAGTGTACCGTAGACCGAGCAAACTTTCGCAATTAGCAGTGCCATTGGCTACCTTGTACAATTATATTAAAACGGTACACGGTAACAATTAATTATACCGGGCGGCTTTGTATTAGGAAATTCCTATACACTAACTCCAGCCCCGACAACACTAACTCCCGCGTGTCTACGGATGCCGCGTACAAAAGGCTGGCCCCCCCCCCCCCACCGTTGCCCAGGTTCGCTCAAAATTTCTCTTTTCCTGTGAATGACACCCGGACCGCGTAACAATATAACATAGTTAGCGATTCAATTTCTAACCGCAATAATAGCGAAACAAATCATTTTCGGATTAAACTTTAACGACTGCTAACCGAAACTCGAATGTAAATTATACGAGGTGCACCGCGGAAATCAGATGGCCCTGATTAGGGGGATCGACATAATTTCCTTTCTGTTTTCTTTCTCTTCTGATTACGGTCATTAACATTTTATGCCTTCTTCCTACGAGCTACGATGAATGTTAGGTTGTAAAATTAACGATAAACGTTACATACAGTCGGAGAATGCCTGCAAGTATTTTCTTCGTGGGAAATATCCGCGACTCGAATTATTTCTCGCCGATGATATTTCCAATTTCCTTTGACTGTCGGGAAATAAACGGGAACGCGAAGGAACAGCAAACGAAAGATCATCGGCGCTCGTTCGAATTAAAGGCGGGAAAGACAGAGGGTTGCGCAACGAGGGGTATAAAAATTAGCGAAACTTCAGCGAGTCGCGCGCCCCTTGTAAACGAGCGGAAATGTATTTCAGTCGCGGATACACCTGCCAGGGACAAATAGACTGGTATGAAAGGAGTACGCAAAAAGAAAAGAAGACGTTGAAGAACGTAAGCGGAGCGGAGAAAGGAACGGAAGAAGGAGGCGAGGAAAGTAGTCGACGGAAAAGGAAAAGAAAGAAGGCACAGAGTCGGAGATCAGACGATGCGAATAATTGAAATTTTCCAGAACGAGAACTTAACTTCTCGTTCGATGGGACGCGCGACTACGGCGCGGAACATGTACGTATCTACCATCGACCTCTGGTACCGTCTATGCAAATAGTCGTCTCACCTCGTTGTACCGCGTCGACGACGGTCGACGAGCTTTTCAATGGGCTCGACGCGCAAGAGGGAAAATCTCGAGGAGCTGGAGCCGTCGTAGCCGACGCTGCCACCACGTGGAAAGAGGAAAAGCTGTTTAGAGAACCGCGAAAAATTCACAGCTTCCACCCTAGAAGTCGAGGGTTGCGAGAAATATCGCGTGTCCTCGATGAAAACGGGCAATCGATTAGGTCAAATTGGTCCCTTAAACTTTGGAAGACCAACGCAGGGGCTTGTTAAACTCATCGATCTAAAATACGCTACTTCTCCAGTGCAAAACTGGTTTAGATACAGAAAGATCTAACTGAAATGTTTAAAAAGATGCAAAATGGAGATATTTAAATGAAACTGGCCATCGTAGTAATTAAAGGATGAATTAATCTTTCAGTTAAATAGCATTTAAAGATTCTCGTTACTCTCAGGAATAAACGTCCTTTGCAAGGGACAAGTTCAACCTATATTTTCCGTCTCTTATTACTCTTGACAGAAATAGAATGCAAGAGGATGAATATAAGTACAACACAATGTTAATAAGACCGGAAAAAATTGAACAAGCTCAAATTTAATGAGATTACTGACGCTGCTTCGCAGAAATAAAATGGAGGATCTCAAGTATTTGTACTACCGACGACGGAAAACATTTTAACGAGTGTTTTCGACAAAAATAAAGTACGAGAAGCATTTTGTATTCCACTACATAATAAGCTTCTTTTCTTTCTTCCGAGAACTGGCAGGTTACAGTTTAAGAAACACTGTCTGAATCTCTGCAGTGATATTCGACGTACACGGGTGCCTTTAATTTTTAAATTAAGTTTGATTCAAACGAGTTTTCTAGCGGGCATTAAAACATTAATTTAAAGAAGTTACAATTAGACAGCAATTAAAAAAGGAAACGAAGGCTGATGAAAAAGACGTTTTGTAACGGATGCCACGCAACCTGCGACGCCTTTGTGATAAGAAAGCACATGAATTTCTGTTTCAGTTAGGTACATATATACCTAAACTTTTAAACGGTAATGTATACATGCACGCTCGAGAGCTTGCATGCAGTATGGAAGCATCGTTTCAACGGGAGTACGTGACTTTCGTGTCTTCGGAGTACACGCAGCAGTTCGATTCATCTCAAAGTGAATAGGCACACCCCGACACTCTCACCCTCTAGCATTTTATAACAACTTTTCGTTATTCCGCGCGAGTTAACGGAAATATAACGAAACGGAACGCAGTTTTCCTGTCGCGAACGCTCCTCATTCGGCTTGAAATTACGCTGCTTGCTAAAACCTAGCGGACCATACGCGAGAGTCGACCTTTAAGAAAACACTGTCCGAAGAACAATTTCGAAAAGTTTCTGGGAAATGTAAGTGGCTCGTCCACGAAGCAACGATAGAAGATATTCCAAGGCGACAATTTTCACGCCATCTTGAACGGACCACGGTCTCGCTATAAACGTCCGGCGAAGCCAGCGATAATTATCTTCGTCCCCGTTCCTTTCGAGCGTTTGTCAGCTGGCCCGGGCGTTACCGTGTTCTTGCGCATAAAAAATCTCCATCGCGACGAGTGCAAACAGCGGATCTCTCCGCTAAAGGAGACTCACGGATTCCCCGTTTCGCACCGAGTAACATAATTACGGGAGAGCGAGCCATCGAAATGGAAATTTTCGCGATGAATTGCCACGAAGCTGAACCAGAAACGTTCAGACGACAAAGAGGTCTAGCCTCGCGACTCCTGTCCCCCGCGAGGCGTCGCGAAAATAATAACGATACTATCCCGGCGACGAGACAATGGCTGAAAGCGAAAGAGCGGCGACACCAGGACGCGGGAGGAAGCAGGAAGGAACGGTTTAGTGGAAGGCGTTAATTAGCGGCTCCTCGCAGGAATGTGGATACCATTAATTGGCAAGCAGAACGAAGTTGGATATTTAGAAACCACAGCCAGATGGGTACGCGTAACGCTGCTCATCCCGTTAGCCGAAGTCGTGATGGAAAATCGACGACGACGGCTCCGAGAATTCGCATTCCCCGCGTTAACGTATTTGCATAATGCGCCACGGTCGTACGCGTGTACGTAGGCGCGCATAAGGACACCGGTTACCCGAAACTCTCCAAGTACAACCAGGTTCCACGGACTTTCTCTGTCGCGACTTATCCGCCTGCATCTCGACGTACGTTCCACCCATCCGCAGCCATCGCACGAACGGACATTACGTCTCGGTGCAGCTTCCGTGAAACTCGACATTTTCTGCGCTAGAGAACTCTTTTCGGGGATCGCCCACTCGAGGTCGTAAGTGATATTAGCAGTCCGTGGCTTGATACTCTCGGTTACATTTAAGATCGACATTCAAACTCCCGCATCGAATCGAGGAATGCTCTATAAATTACATTTATGGTACACGCGAGCAGAAAAACCATATGCTAAGCGTATCCAGAATATGTCCATTTGCACCGAATGAAATATTAATTTATTGTGTGCGTATGTTTGTAGAATTATTAGCATATATGATAAATGTACAGAATCTATTAATATTATTCGAGGCTCATGAAAAATGAAAGGCGCTAATATTCGTGATAATCGATCTCGGCGTTAAATACAATTAGAGGGTTTTTACGATTAGAATCCGATGAATTTCGTATGTCAAATTTAATTTGATATCACGTGTTGTTATTTAACAATTTTTCGTATGGGGAAACGAGCCTCGTACAGGCTACCGAGCAAAATTTAACGAGAGATACGTATCGATTCGCCTGCAACGCTCAGGTTACGAGGAAGACGTACGGATTCGATACGGGATGAAAAGAAAATCGCGAGATTATGTAACGGAACGTGTTCGTAATATGATTTAGACGCGAAACATCGATCGGTGAACGGCTCGAAAATCTAACTCGCTCGAAAGTGCAACGACATCGTTGGACACCGTAAAATCAACGGACCAAGACCGAACTAACTAGCCGTTCGCTTTCTCCTGGTCGTGTGTTACGTCTATAAATAATAAACTGCGACATTTCGACTTTCTCGATCCATTCTGTTGGCAACTAAGACGTTAAAGGCGCACCGTCGCGCCGTCTCGTTGGCTTGTTTAATGAATGGGAACGGCACCGTAAACGGTGTAAGCGAACAGGGGCCGTAATTACATCGCTAATTGGACGAACGTACAAAAATCTTAATTCGACGTAAAATTCGTTCCAAACGAAACACCAGAACGTCGCTCGACAACCCGTTGCAGCCGTCGGAAATTTTATTCGTCGCATCAAGTCAAAATTCACTTTGTTCCCGTCGTTTAAATTCTATTTGAGATCTCATCTTATTGTTAGTAAGATTCGTGCTGCTTGCCAGCGTACCCAGAACTCTGACGAATCTCATTCATGGCATTGTCCCGCCCGGGGAACAATTATGCATTACGACTGCACGCTAATAAGCTCCCATGATCGCGCACCAATCTTCCAAATTCTTCCCGAATTACCTACTTTGGTAATAATAACGCCGCGGTAAAGAGTGTTCGTCGGCTACGGTGGTCCGCGCGAAAAAAGAGAATAATCTAATTAACGTGTATTTCGCGAAAGAGGATACAAAGTGTGCACTTTACTATGAATCACTTTAAACGGAAAGTTTTAAATATACGTTACGGAATCGGATGAAAGCTAAACACGAACCATTTGAAATAAAATGCTCTTAACACGATGCACAGAGTAATATTTAGGTCATAATTTATATACTCGGATGGGCAGAAATTACGGTGTATGCGTTTTAGACGACACTGAAAAATAACGGAGTAATTTCAGAGATTACCTTAATCGTCGGGTCGTACCAAACGATTTATTATTAATTTAATCGCCGATCGATACGAACGACTATCGTATTAATTAATAATAAACACGATTTCGTTTAGAAACTTCATTATAATCGATGTCTGCTTTAAAAATTTCACTTTGACAGTGCATTGGCGATCGAGTTCGACGGGAAAACAGACAATTATAACAAACTGATTAATGGATCGTAGACCAATACTTTGCTCGTTTCAGTTCCGTAACTATAGCCGTTTATGGTCATCGTAGGCGCAACCAGAGTATGGAACTATAAATAGTGATTTGAAAGGCAGATCATTTATTCCTTGACGCGCGTTACCTAATATCCTCTTCGGGTATTAACGAGCCACTATTTGGAATTTTATATTCGAACTCGTTCAGGGAAAAGAGCAAAAGATTTCTTAGCCGTCGGAAAAATATCCGGAGTATCCCCGGATGGAAATAAAATCGATAAGAATATCGCGAATGATTCGAACGAGGTTCAATTAACTCCGAGGGCGTTTCGTTTTTGCTCGACTGGCTGCACCTCTTATTAGGCATTTTCCTCCTCTTTCAGTTCCCCTGATCTACGCCCGGTACCCTTTTGCGCCGAGTCGAACCGCCGACGCAGAAACGAGCTGCACAAATATAAGTGAGGTTTTCGATTTCGAAGAGTGCACGCGGCCGATGCAATCATTAGCACAAAGCGCGCCGTACGGTGGCAGACATGCAAATTGCACGAACGGAAGCCAATTATGATGCCCGGGCCTTTGACAGTTTATAATGCAATTAGAAAATGCTTCCTCCCTTGACGACAATGTCTTCGTTGCCTTCGCCGTGGTTTGCCTTTTCTTCCACTCCGTACAGCCGTTTTATAGCGAAAAACAAACGTCCGCTTTCACGGATCCTCCGAGTCCTCCTTGGCGAGCTGCGCAAAAGCTCGACCCTCCATTCTTGCGAACCGTTTATTGTTTCCGTTGCCCCTGTCTTCCGAACGAATAATGCTTTATTCTTTCGCGACTGTCTACTCGGTCGTGAACGCGACCCGAACCACCGACAGTTGCATTCTTAATAATCTACACGTTGGATACGATTTTTTCGAAGAAAATTCTATAAAATTCGAAATCTACGACCGTGATTCCCTATTATCTTTGTCGAGTATGGATAACAATTTTGCACCTTGCGAGGATCCATAAAAAAATATCCTTCGAGCCCAAGCGCGTCGGAGAAGCCACGAGACGTGTTCAGAAATAGTGACCATAGGGAATCGACTAACTTAGTTCGGGGGATAAGCGCGTGCACACAGAATCTGCGAGCGTACGTTAAACCCCTTCGATCCCGAATGTTCGCGGCTGGCACACAGTGTGCGGGTGCAGCCGCATGCACACATCGATTATTAATTCGAAGTCGTGAGTGGATTGTGCCAGCGGTCGTTTCTCTCCATCGGTCGGTCGGATCTCCCTTACGCGCTCTTTCGACGCATCTTGCGACGCCTCCGCTCCGCTTTCCACGCTCGAAATCCCCGACAGGAGTATTACGCTAAGCACATTAGTCGTCGCCTCTCTGTTGTGATTACGCGAACTTCGACGTAATAACGGGATCTACCACCATAAACGAATAGCTAAGCGCAAACATGGTATATCTCGACCCTTCGGCTCGTTTATTTAATCCGAAACAATTTTTAAGCAACCCTCAAGTCGGTTCGTATCCTAACAATCGTGGATCGAATAAATGAATTAGATCGCGGAGGTAGTAATTTAAAAAAAATATCCAGCGATTCTCCAGCTCGTTATTTATCGAGGATACCGACTGGCGTGATTAAACGCATCCTTGACAGTGTTCCGCGCCTCGAGTGCAATTACTGCCGCGCACTTGCTCTCGTTACGATGAATCGCGCGGCAAAGCCACAACGATTCGCACTCGAGCCTCCGGAAGCCTGTCGTTTCGAATTTTCCGCCCTGAACGCAGACACCTTCCGACCTTCTATCCAGCGTTGCTTTGCTGAATCGTAGCAACCTTTTTGCGCCACGTATTCAACGTATCGCGAGCTTCCGTGGTACACGAACCGTTCGTTATAAAAGTCACGCGAGTCCATTTACTTTTTCCCCTGCCCCGAGATATAAAAGGTTTCTCGCGTTTTAACGGACTCTAAAATCTCGATAACGTTAATTATTTCGTCGTACGTTCTCGATTATCGTAGTCGAGTGAAATTAACCGGTAAAACAGCTTAAAAAAATATCTTTCGAAGTTGCTACGCGTTCAGAAAAGAACAGAAACTCGGCGAACCGTTCGCGTACCGTTGATTAAACATTGTGTAAACGTAACGCGTCGCGACGCTCCGTAGGGTAGAAAAGAAAAAGACGAAGCTTGTTACTATTCAACGCAAGACTTTTTAGCAAAACAAATCAGCGTCTCCCTTTACGCCTCTTTACGGGCGCCGGGACGCGCCGTGCTCGTTCGTCCTACTTGAACGCATTACCATGTAAAACTCCCGTAGCAGCCGGGTAACTCGACGAGACGAGAATACTTTCGTTATTTGTAACGCGAGAACCCGCGTCGCGAAGTTCAAATCCTGTCGCGACTACGCGGACGGGAACTGGTCGCGAAGATCGTAACGAGAAGGGACAAGTCGTCGCCGCGTTTGTAATTTCAACGCCCCCGAAGGCGGTATACGCTGTCCTCGGGCAGATGGCGGAAACTGCTCGTTCGAGTGTAAGAAGTTTCGCGCGAAACGTTGATACACGACTCGCCTGTATCCGTAAACGTGCACGCGACGCGACACCTCTTTGCCCCGTTCGTTTCAACGCGAGAAGACGTGGCGTTCACGTTCCGTGTCGAGCAAACGCAACTTGATTATCAAAGACATCGAATCCCAGATAAGACTTCGAACAACGAGATACGAGAAATCGACGATCGATCGAATTGCTAGATTTCAATAAATCGTTGTAAAAATAATTCACTGTGCCGCGACCGCGTCGTTTGCGTACGAGATAATTTTTTCGATAATGTCTTCGAGATCCGTGAAGTTGCAGCTATTAGTAACCCTGTGTAAGGGCAAATTCTTCGACGAACGCAATATGGAAATAGCTCTCAAAGCATCGGAGGAAGAGAGTTTCACGGTCAAAGGATAATCGAACTTGCCGAAGCTTTCACAATGGTACGATCAGAAAGGGTTCAAGGGGCGGCACGATACAAATTGGAAATAATCGACGGAATGGAAAATGACGAGGCTTAATGCGATTTATACGAGCTTGATCCTAAATTTAATTTGCTTTTCGCCAACCTGCACGTACTAACAAGGCTAATTAAATGGGTATTACTTATTTTAAGCACTTATACGCGGAAACTGGGCTTTTATTGTTTCTGACATTAACGGAGACAACGTGTGACGCTTCTCGGTATCTTGAAAGGGTTCAGAACTAATCGAGCATGTAACATTTATCCAAGGTCAGATTAATAACAGCATATGGATGTATATACTTTCTTTCGTATTGCATAAAATATTAAAATGTGGATCGAAGGAAGAACGTTCTCAGAGCTGGAAGCAATTTTTGGTTTCGACAAATTATATTTCCCCCTCTGTCCGCGGTTGTTCGACAAAATTTTACGAGGAACTCGCGCAACGATAAACATTTTCAAAAGGAAGGATACGCAATGGCAATGGGACGCACAAAGTGCAGTTATCGCAAGATTTTAATACCCAATTATCAAAGCGTTTCATCGCTAATTTTATATTACCAATGTTCCCAGCGAGCCAATAAGATTGGGCACATAGGATCGATTTAAATTTACGGAATACCTGGACCGAATAGTTGAAATTATTCGACCAAATGAACGAGTCGGCTGAAAATTCGAATAATAGCGGACGCATTTGTGCCGCGATTATGTTTCACTAGATGCGAACGATCCTACGAATCGCTGACTTTTCTAACGAACGAAAATACGAGAACAAATTGCCGAATTTCCCGTTAAACGACTGCTATGTATGTAATTAACCATAAAATACTAAATTTTCGTCTCGACTGTCTGCTTGAACGAAACAGATCCTCCGCCACCATCAGTTTCATTTCAAAACTTATATATTTGTTATGAAAAAAATTAATAACGCAAAGACCGAATAATATATTCTGAAAATAACCGACAGCATTATGATTTACAATCGAAGTCGCGATAGAGAGCGTATTGCCAACGAACGGAACAGAAAGCAATGTTATTGACGACTGCTATTAACAGCAGTATGCAAGTATGAAATATGCAGCCCAATACGATCAACTACAATCCAAACTGATCGATCATTTGTTGACATTCGAACGTGTGCACATTTTCCACCGAAACTATTCGAGCGCGAGCGTTTATTGACCACGATCTCGATAGAATGCTCTATTGGTGCCTTTATTTAACCGGTATCCACATTATCTGATTTAGCCTGGCTAATTGACCGTCAGCCGATGCACGAAACAGCGCGGATACGAGGAAAGAATTTTCAAACACGGTTGTCTTCCGAATAAATGCTCGAGTTAATCATTTACATCGAAGGGCCTTGCGGCCCCGAATAAATCGTAAAATTATTTTATCCATCTCTATCGTTTTTTCGAGACATTAATCACGAGGGTATTATTCATAGAGAAAGATGTGTAATATGTTTCGATGCTCCAGATGCGCGGAAAATCCCATGAAAATGGAAGATCGTCGATCGTGCGACGTTGTTAGTCCTCAGCGTGATGACGCGTAGTTCGGAATTTTCAGAGTTAATCATTCCGCGATTGTGCTCGGAAAAAAACAGTCGGAGGTCGATAAAGACATGGCGGGATTTTAAAATATTCTTCTGTCCCGCGTTCCGTGCGCGCAATGTTCAGATTAACGCGTGCAACAGAGGCACGCATAATGCTGGCCACGCCGAAGGAGGAGAGAGGGTGCAAACACAGACACGTACACAAACGCACAACCATTCAACCACACGCGTCCGCTATGTTGTATTAATTTTCGTTCGCTTGGCTTTTCGTTGCTTAATCGAGACTGTATTGTCTGGCGGTACAATCGAGTGGAATCAATCGATCGAGCGAAAGTCCGTATTCCCCTCGAGGATCGAGCGCGTTCAAAGAATGGCCGCCAGTCACGCGGTTACAAGTGCAGCGAATCTACGGCAACGAAAATTCGTACGGGCCTGCGGTGTTAACGAACCCCGTCTCGAGTTGTTACGTCGTGAATTCTCGAAACGCCGCGCATATTTCCACCCCCGGTTTTCCAACGTTCGCGAAGTTACCGACGAGGGATCGGTTAACTGAAAGGGGCGCGACCAGAGAATCGTCTTTCTTCGATACATTTATTTATCGGCGGATCGTACGCCCCGGTTGCTGCACGCAAAATATTTTCAACTCTTCTTTTTATAAGAATTTTTCCCATCTCTCGAATATCCAATTAATCAGCGGAGACAGAGAATCGACTTTCGTCGATCCGTCAGGAGAATTATCCGGTCCGGGAGGTTGCAGCCAATGACCACCGCCGAATTCGACTAAATCCCGTGAACATCTCCGCCGACTGAGTATTCCAATAGGAGGCGGTAATACACAGAACTTCCATAGAAACTTACACGCGAACCGTTCTTGTTCCGTCTAATTTCACAGCTTTGTATCCCCTTAAGGTCCAGTTTCAGTTACAAGCTGCGCAACACAGTACACGCGGGCTGGATGCGAGCTGTATCCGTCGTCGTTGCATCCTCCAACCGAATCACCCAGCTTCCCCACACGCTCGTCGACCCCACGAGACCCAAATACGACGATGCCTCGCCACTCGCCGGTGAAACGAGTGTCGTTATGCGGCTCGTTTTCCGGCTTTAATTAAATGACGCGCAAAGCTCGCGATGCACGCTCGCTCCTCCAGGTTCCCCGCGCCCTGTGCCGACAAGTAACATCCACCAAGGGTCCCAAACCCCCTCAACCCCTCAATTCTGATAAAACGGTGCGTTTAGAGTGGTCAAAACAAAGGGGATACCTATACACTTTCCTCAATTGGAATTTTTATCTAAACGAAAATTATTTTACACAACTTTTGCAATAGTCACGATTGTTCGTGGACGACGCGTTATTATTAATTCAGAGCGAATAAAATGTTTCCGTGTTCTCTTTCCAGAGAAGACCGTTTCCAAGGACGCGAAACATGAAATGAAATTGTGAAGTATAAATTGATTCTCGTTTGATATAAATTGCAAATTTGTTTTGCACACCCGTGGAACACATCAGGCCGAATATAATGAGAAAAAACAAGAGCGCTATTTATATAAAATGAATTAAATTTTTATTACGGACTTGCTTTCGTTTCATAAAAACACACTTCCTGATGAACAGATGCACAACGGGTTGAAACTTTAATTATTGGTTTTTAATTTTCTCGTAATAACTGCACTTCTTTTATTTTTAAAAAAATATATATGAAAACAACGAAGTACAAAGCGTCGATTGTAAATAGCCACATGGAAACAATTACGTGCCCATATTTACGCGTACACCCTTTTTTATTTTGATATAATGAATTCACCCCTTAAGTTACGTCTATTAATAGCGAAACGATTTCCATAGAAGCCCTTGTGCATTTGTTGGATTTTATACGAACGATACTTGATCAAAAAACAATTTGGCAAAAACTTCGGAAAGCTAACGCCAAGTTTTGAACATAAATAAAACATGAATCCACGTAATGTTTTCTTTTCTAAAACTCTGATTGCTATCGGTATCAAATACGCGGAAATAGTATTACGACGCTTAATACAGTTTTAATTAGAAGTAAATGGAATAAATGTGAGCGCAACCTCGATAATTAACTACACTAAAGCCCTAATTATCTGAAAATATTACATACTTTTATACAAAAATTATCACGCAGTAAATTACACGAGGAAATTGCTTCGGCGAGTAAAATAAATTAATTTACCACTTCGTACGTATTTTACAACGCGCCCGGTTTATCGAACTTGTTAACATCGAAATTAATTGTAAGTTTAATACCGATTCGTAGCAATTAACGTCTCCCAAAAATGACAAGCCCATCGATAAAAATGGGAAAACAGCGATTAAGTATCGACGAGCCCCCAACGCGAACATTTCAAAAACGATCATCATTAAAATCTCATTTACCTGGCTAATCGCATTACCCCGCGCTCATTCCGCCCGCCTTTTTCGATACCGAATCGGAAATTTTAAATGGGGGCTTTTATAACGCGTAATTATAACGCGCATTCTCTCATCTTGATGCTGATGCGTACCAGCGAAGCGAAGGAAAAGCGAAAATACGCTGTTTCGTGCGGGCGTGTGCACACGTAACGAACCTAATTACATACACGCAATACGAAAGCGAAAGGGTCGGTTACACGTCCACGCGACGCGGAAAGGTGCAGTTTACAATCCGACGCATTTCAGTTTTTATGCAACTATGCACGCGGAGAATTTGCATCGCTTAACGTACAACTGGTAATTCTCTTTTAAATTAAAAGCTACTGCCCTACGAGCTAGAGTTCGACTTTGTTCCCATAGTTTTTCACCACCCTATGCGTTTCCCAAGGATAAAAAAATATTTAACTTCTTTGTTATTATACTAGATTGTGTTTACAGGATCCATTCTTTCACAACACGCACTATCATCACGACAGCGTGCAATATATGACTGTTTACATATTCCAAGTGAATTTTTCAAGCCTTCTCTTATCTGCAAACGCCAGGTCATCGTCTGAGATCGCGATGAATCATGTACAAAGGACAGTCTCATCCTGTCAGCCTACAAACCTACTCATTTTAGCTGATACATACAGTGTCCCCTAACAATCGAGGCCCACTTTTGCAACCAGTTCACATAAACAGTGGCTCAGGTCGCGTAAGCATGTGCCCTGTTTCAACTTGTTTTCGAGCTGCAACTATTTTTAGACTCCCAAGAGTTCATAATTACAAACTGAATTCACTCGATATCATTCGACCTTTGCCCTCTATTCTCATCTACAAATCACTCCAATTTGTTCTCGATATTTTTTCCAATTCGTTGCGCGTTAAAAAATATTTGATCAAACGATTTGGTACAGTGGATACGACTTTCATTGCGCCGTTATCTTCGCGAAGCGCGAATTAATGTCCCGGCTGATTGGCCACTTCGATGAAAGTAATAATTGCCGACTTTTAATGGTACCTTTGATTCACTGTAGATTCACTGTTTCTCTTTCGTTTCTATTACGATATACGTACGAGCCGGCAAATTGCAACTGGATTTCTGCGTTGCGCAACATATTGTAGCGGCGCGACACGAAAACTCGACGTGTCCGGCAGAATGTCGTGCCGATTCATCGGTATCTCGATACGGAATATTAATTGGCGGCTATTGGTCTCCCGGATTACGTTATTTCGAACGCACGTGACTTGGAAGCATGACGGATGCAGAGTTCCATTGCGAGACAACTACGAAGTAGACGCAAACAGAATTCAGAAGCTCTCTTGCCTTGGTATCAACCATTTCACCCTTCCGCTGCCGGAAGACTAATCAAACTTGTCGCGAATAAGCCATCCATTCTCGTTATAAAATGTTCTCTCTTTACACTGTACTACATACAAAATATCGCGCGGAGAATACTAGAATTTTTAACAACCCACGCTTTCTCTCCGTGTTTTTTCCACTTGAATAGAAACTATTAACGACGTTCGATAGTTCACGGGTCAATAACAAAAGTAATATTCAACGGGGAAGTATATATCGCAGAATGTAAACTGTCGTCCATAAATCATCGGATATTTGCCCGTCGAGCTTGAAAAATGCAAATGAAGATGCAAATATCATTTTCTGTAGCTACGTTATTTCGATACATTTACTCATTTGATGTTATTAAATATGCGGTAAGTCAGATTGTATAGACAAACGTGTTCGAAAACAAACGACACGTAGAAAGCATTAAAGAACAATTTGAACGAAATTAATCGAGAGATTGTTTCCCAAGCGAGGTGGATGCATGGATGAAAAGGAAATTTAAGACATAATTATACGTCGTCGGTTCGTTCTTGTTCCGAGTTTATTAAGTGCTGAATGACTTATGGCATGGGGCGTTCAAACTGAAATGGTCCGAGAACAAAACCTTGCAGGTCCATTCGGTCTTGTCCGCAATTTGACGATACAAAAATACATGAAACACGACCACGTAATATATAAAGTTGTCTTTACAGTCGTTATTCAAAACATTCGTCACAAAAGAGAGCTGCCACGGACGATTGATAACGGCGCTGGAGCAGGTAACGTCGATATTCACAATCGCGCGAGGGGAAAATTACTGCAACCGCCGGTTTATTTATTGTATGGGGGTCGGCAGACGAAGGGCCGCGCGAAAAAGCAATACACATTCCTCGAAATAAAGCCATTTCTCATTTCTCGCCGCGGAAACGAAAGTTCTTAACGAGTGAAGGATTACCGTCTGCCTTTGCATGGAATATTACCATCGGACGTACACCTCGGTATAGAATTCCGCGCAAAATAGGATGAGGACAAAAACGATCGTAGGAAGCGGGACAAAACTGCGACAGGTAAAGTAATCAAATAAGAGGAGATTGAACGAAACGAATGAAAATGAATAGGAAGTAATTTGACAACGCGCGCACGATAAATCTCTCGATACGAATTTTTTAAACCGCCGATTGCTACGCTTTCGAAAATTTAATTGATACACCGTCAATTCCAAACACTTTATTTGCTTTCCCTTCTCTAAGTAGACAGAGTTTTCGGCCACCCCTGGGAAAAATTTTAATAGGAGATTCTAGTGGCCAAAAGAATACCAATTTGTTTATTGAGGTTTCGCTAAAAAGTTATTAACGTTTAAAGTTCTGCCTGTATCCTCCATTAGTCTCCATTAATACGCATTGTTTAAATTTTGAATCATTGCGATCCGTCAATCCGTTCAGAAGTTATGATGTTTTAAAGATACGCAAGAAATTTCAGTGAAACATATCAACGGTATGGTCAGACATATTTTCGATAATGAATTTTTTTCTTGAAAATGGTTAGGATTTCGAGGGTATGTCTATTCACTAAAAATGATTGGAATTGACTCCTGCCCCCAAAAATAATTTTTTCAAAATGATTTTCAAATTTTATAATTTAATTTTAATTCTTGATTTTTGTCTTACTTTGGCCTCTAGAATCTCTCTTTATTAATTGTTTTCAGGGGTGGCCAAACACCTTGTGTAAGTAAAATTTAATTTCAGCGCTGTGTTAGGCTCTTGAATTCTAGTAATGGTGGCGGTTAAACATTTAGTAAGAACTGAACGAAGGGATGTTTGGCGGGCTAACGTATCGTTTCTATGCTTGATGTGGCGAGCCGGGTCTAAATGCCGCCTTAACTCGCCCCGTTTGGAATCGAATTTCCACGAAAGGGAAGAGAGCAAAGCGAGAGAGGTCTGGTCCAGTTAGCCCCGAAGGATCGTGCACATCTTTATGCAGATACAGACACACCCTTGGCGCTTTGTAAATTTCCAGGGCGGGAACCTCTTAGAGGTCGCGGCACACGCGCTTTGCGGATTTTTCAATCACGTTCCGTACTGACAGAATTAATAAAGCGGCGCGCGCTACACGAAAAGTTTCCAGACTCATTTCATGCAGAATCGAATTGGATTTCCAGGTCGGGGACGGTGTATATCTGTGTGCAAGAGAGATACGGCCGGCGCGCTCGTCCCTTTGATGTGCCACGCTCGGATACCGTCGAGCTTTCTCTCGAGCGATGCCGCACCGCACTTTGTTACATCGCCACTAAATAATCGGTTTATAAAAATTCATGGCGGGTCTAGCGAGGCGGCGGGGTTTATATCCACTCACACGTTTCCCTCGTGTCGCCGCGTAACGAACTCTTGACGAATCGAAACGGACCAAGACTGCATCCTACGAATGGTTTCGATAATTATGCGCTACAGTACAGCAATTTACCATTTTCCAAATGAAACAATAAACACGTGTAATCTTGTCTATTCAGTAGAGTACACCCTGTATAGTATACCGATCTGGTCCAAGTTTAAGCAGAGAGAATCGAGAACACGCGAAATCAGAAATTTGCAGGTCTGGCCTATTAAACCGAGTAAAACATGCTTACTCGATACTGACTCGTAAATCAACCGTTCCGGATTAAACATCGATTTTCTATTTTGATAGTGTTAATTACCCGGCCGCGCTCGTTCATTGCTTGCTATATGAAAGCAAAGGATTATTAGAGATTACACGGAATTATTGTAATCTCCCATACGATGTGTTTCACGTGTCATTCCACTTCGGTACGATCCTGACATCTTTCTACCATCGAATTCCATACTCTTTAAAGACGTAATGCTAACTTTACTATTTATCAAATTTCGAGGCTGGCTAATATACAATGTTTTTATTCATATATTCACGATAGGTTCCCATCGCTCCTATTGTGCCAAGGAACTTGCATTTTCTCTTGAATAAATGGTGAAACTGTTACGTTTGAATAGCACTCTGACATATGCTGCATTCAAGCATGCAGAGTGAGAGGGTTTTCATACTTCCGGCGCTACAATAAAGGGAAAGCCCGCAGTTGGCAAGTGATACTGGCAACAAAATTAAAAGAATATTACGATATTTGATGCTCGAGTTTCACGGCGCTCAACAGCTACTCAAATAATATACCGTAACAAAAAAAAGTTAAATCCTCTGGCCGAAGCACTCTAAGGCAACGACGCTTACAATTTCAAGAAAAAACGAAGTAAATCCAACGATTACGACTAATTGTGCCATTTGAAGTAATTCTTCGTGGAAACAGCTGGCCAGAAATCCCTAATATCCTAGAGGTTAAACTTTACAAGCCCGATACCGTCTAAATAGCTTTCTTCTTCGTCCCAGCCTCCCCTCGAGGGAGTTAAAATTAATTCAGGATAAATTAAGAATATCTACAGAAATCGTTGCAAAACTATTTACACTGATTTATAAAAGTAACTACGAATGTTTAATAATGCATCTAATATTTCACTGCAGAATTATAAGAGTTTCGGCCCTCTCTGCGTTCGCACTCCGATCGGTAAAAAAAAAACGGAACAAACAACCGCGCGATCGAAATGGGGCGCTGGTAGGAGAATTCTGACGAAGAGAAAACATCGTTCGCTAAATACGCTATAATTAGCGACGAGAGCCAATCGAAGTAAATTCGATAGAGCCGGGTTTCGTCTAGCAGCGTCGGGAAGATCGAGCCAGTCCTGCACGATCGAGGAAGACGAGAATAACGGAAAAAGGTAGTCGCCGAGCGTACGCGTAGGGTTGAAGGGGGGTTGAAGCTGGAGGGTAGAGTCGGAGGATTGGTACGTTTTTAGTGGTTGCAGCACTCGAACGTGCCAGAGCGAATATATCCTGCACGAGTGCATGCACACACGCCCGTACGGTGACAAGTGTGCGTACACACACATCCGCGGGTCCTTTATTCTTGCTATCTCGGCGCACGTGCAAAAGCGCTGGACGGCTCTCCGAATATTTTCCTTCTAATTTAATTTCACCGAACCAGGAGTGCAGCGCACGCATTACTTCGCACGTATCCGGGCAAGAGGGAACAGATTGAGATCGAGAGGGAGGAAGGAAGAGCTCAGCCACGGGGGATAACGATGCACGCCGGTGATTTTTTAAAAGGCCGATTAGGAAACGTATCTCATGCGGTATAAGGAAACGTCAGCGCGTTCAACTGATTTTCAAACCTCTCCCTCGCGCGACCCTGCCCCGAGACGTAATATCTAGATCCCCGTTGATTGCTGCGACTCCCTCTATCTCTCTTCTCCGTTACGCGACACTCGAAAACACTTGAATTTAGAGGAACTCGCGGTACGTTTATCAAATGCCGGATCTCGTGCGCTGCGACTGCCATCGACCGTCTCTGCCGCGTTAAACCGTATTTTATACAGACCGTATCCGAAGGTATCACCGTCACCCTGAATCGAGGGGCGATCTAAATCGAGATTAATCGATTCGTGATCCGTTCGGTTCATGGAAAATTCTTTTGCACGATTATTTATTCAGAAAACATGTTCCAATAGCAATTTCTACCTGTCGATGAACAAATATTTTTGAAACCATACTTTGAATCAGACTTTGAGAGACAGCCGTAGATCACTGGTATGAAACTTTAGTCACGTAGGGTTGTAGGGTGATATTGACGCAAGACAAGTACGACCCTCTATAATATATTCTTGAAGTTACAAAGTTAGAGCTAAACCATAAGAACTTTAAAGTGTAAAGTCTCTATAAGCGTTAACTATTCGCTGATATAGTCTACTAACCACGCGTCAACATGTTTAAGATCGATGTTGGAGCCGTATGAGTCATGTAACATATCATTAATTTAACCGATAACGGAGAATATAGGTCAAAACGAAACTGTAACAACTGTAATAATAGGTACCTAATACGAATTTATTTTTGTTACAGTGTTGTCCATGAGGAACCGTGCAGCATCGTCGGATACGAACTCGACAAAGATTGCAGTGGAAAAGGAGGATGACAAATCGTCAGAAAACATAACTCTGGACGAGTTCAAAGAAAGGTACAGGAGACTGATACCCTACCTAACGTTCTACGTTGCTAACAATCACGTTAACGGACAAATTCCGGTGCCACAAAGTGCTGCAAAGGAGGTTCAAAACAACCCACAGGCGAGGCAAAGCCTGCAATCTTATGCCAGGTACCTCAACGTGCCAAGGAAAGGGAACAGTCATCGCACCTATGCGCATAGCCAGGAGAAAAAATTTATTCCCTCCGTGCAATACGATCCTCACAGTCTGGGAAGCGACAACGACTACTTCATGCCTGTGAGACACGGTTCGAAAGTCACTTACGACGATTATTCCATGCCGTACCAAACGTACCCGGATAGGAAAGCAATGTATCCTGAAATATCGACAGCATCCAGTCAGATCGCACTTAAGGAGAACAGGTATCACGCAAACGTGAGACCATTACGACCTTACACGACGAACGGCAGGGATCAACTGCCTAGAAAACAGTTGGCCAAGCCAGTTCACACCAACGTTCGAGATGACTACGTGTTGGATTATAATGTTAGACCTACCGACAACGCCAGAGTTAATTATCCAATTAAAGACTTTCCAGGACATCGACACATCCCACCATCGGGATATTCGAACGTACAAACGCTGGAATCTGTTACTGGACAACCACCTATGATACCACAACTGCCACGAAATCCAAACGTACACCTGAATCAGATAATCGAGAGCTTTCATCTGAGCGAACGTTTGCCAGAGATGCTGAGCAAGGATAACATCGACATCAGCTTGAAAACTCTCCTAGAAATACTCAACATCCTTCATAACACGAAAAACGAGTTGCTAGAGATGCAACCACCGCCTCTGGCGCCATTGGTATCTGCACCACCTAGGCAACCACAGAAGGTACCAAATTTTAAGGTACGGCCGCAAACGCGCCCAAAAGTAATTACGGAATCACGATTTCAAGCAACACCGAACCCACTGTACCTAACCGACGATCCTGAACGTTACAAAATATCGTCGTACGAGGATGGGATAAAACATAAGCCACCCACTCGACCCAACTATGTTGCTGACGGTCTAAACAATAACAAGGTGGTAGAATACTACCTCCCTATCGTTCAAGATGTTCCAGTTACGGAAAAAGAGGTATTCCTACCAACTATCAGACCTCAAGTGGACGAGAGCTCCACAGGCCACTCTTACGAAATCATGGAAGATCTGAGCGACGACGTACTGCAACAGCAACACTACACTTTGCCATCTACTACTACGGAAAGTTCGATCTCCAGTTACACGGAACCTAAGAAACTTACAACCCCGCAACATACCGACACGCAGACCTCGGCCAAGCATGGTGCTACACGGGGAGAGGCGAACGTTGATTATCCGGCCTATTCCAATATACCATTCACGAACTTCAGTTGCAAACAGCAACGTTATAAGGGATTCTTTGGTGATCCAGACACAGGGTGTCAGGTAAAATTTGTAATATTGTTTTAACAGGTAATCCTAGACTTACGACAAAGTTTCGTAAATATGACTAGCAAATAAAGACTAATTTACGTAGTTATCGAACGAAACTCCGTTGTAGGGCTACCATAAAAATTCTGTATTTTATTTTTGAGATTCCGTAATGATAATAATATTATTGTGCAGGTATGGCATTATTGCGATCTCAACGGTGGCAAATCATCATTTTTATGCCCAAATGGCACCATATTCAGCCAAGTGGCGTTAACGTGCGATTGGTGGTTCAACGTTAATTGCGAAACGACGACGCAATTATATGTATTGAACGAACGACTATACAAATACATTTTGCCGGTAATGCCGAAATTCCCCGAGGATTTTACTGGCCCGGAAGTAGATCGGTATTTAGAGATCAAATTCAAAGAAATGGAAGAAAAACTGAAGGAGGAACTGAAGAAAGAGGAAACAGAGAAGCTCAAAGATAAACCAGAAACACAAAAGGAAGACGAGTAATCGATATATAGCTTGTAGTTAAATTATTATAATTTGGCCGATTTAAGCCTTGCTCATGTTAGACATGCCTTGTTGCCATTATTTATTACGAATAGCAACAAACAATCATAGGTTGTGTTTAGCATATCGTTGGACGTGAATGAATTTTGTGAAACTTAAAAATGTGCAATATATATATCATAGGTTTGTGTGATTTATATTTAGCGTACTATAAGAAAAATTTAATACGAGATCTCTATGTTAATGAAAATCAAATTATCCTGTTTCATTAAAATATCCAGCTATGACGTTTAATCTAATTATTGGGGGCACGTATAAAGCAGTTAGGAATGCCAGAAACCAACAAGTATGAAATAACTGATAATGTCAATAAGTATTTTCTTTTCCTCTAGTCATATTTGTACTGTATAATTATTTATAACAGGATATACTCTACTATTTCTACGTTTACTGTAACCGATCGACATGGCCGCCGATACGATGATATCAACTATACGCAAGCGCAGGTGTCTCCCCTACCGCGGGCGGGGATTCCCAGCGGAGGTGTGTGCCGATTCGAGTACCGATTACTTGTTGTCGAGGCCTCGTTAAAATAAAATTTGGGTAAAACCGTGGTGGCATTCGCAAGCAAGCAAACATATCAAGGGACTCAACAACAAGTCTCCGCGTGAATCTCCACAGAGCGCGAAACTCTGCGTAACTGCGTAAGAGCGAGGGTCTCGGGTTAACAGATAGATTTATATTTTGATAACGAATTCTCGAGCAGCGGCCAAAAATGTTATTGTAGTCGACGTCTGTGTACGCCACCTTATTATCGCGTGTTGGATACCCGTATATGTTGACATACAAAAGCCAAGTCCCCTTTTTTGACCGTACAAATATAGACTTTGATTTTAGAAGATAAAATAAAAGAATTTTGTTGGTTCGTTGTCGCATCACCCGTCTTATTCGCATTATTCGGCTATTACCCACATAAATTGATCCCGCCCCATGCACACGGGGGATGGTTTCATTACACATGTATTACGCAGGCCACATATACAGCCTAATGTACTCAATGACAAACACTTTCTTGCATTTAAGGAAATTCATAATTGTTAAGACCATATGTTGCGATACATAAACCTTCAATTTTTAACGTGTACGCAATATTGTTACAAGTATTAAATAAATTTATTTATTTATCGTTTTGTAGTATATCTTATTACTGTATATGCGACGTAATAGAACCTCTTTTGTAACAAAGATATAAATTCAAAATAAAACTCACCTTTTGCGCATGACGAATCCTTAGCAGGCTCTGGTTGAGACGTTCAGATATCTCGCAAAATTGTGACATCAGTTCCTGATTCTGTAACACGATAAAAATAAAAATGTATTATTTTTTTGTGTAATGCTACAACACTTTATTGGGCAGCATTTCATAATACACATTGATATACATACCTTGATTATTAATGGTGTGTAATTGTGCTTCTTGTGTAAGCGCAACATACAATGAGGGCATACCGCTATTTCACAATCTTCGCAATAATACCCCAATTGTTCTGAACATCGGTCTGAACATGTGTTTTGTAAAGCAAAGGCATGATCAGCATTCTTCTTTGCTAATATAGTTTTTGTATGGTTTTGAAGCGCTCTCCCATGGATCTGGTAAAATGTATACGTACACTTTTACTTACCATAACATCCTAGTTTTTCATACTATGTACAGATAGCTAGATCATAATAAAAAAGACATACCTTGGAATAGCAACTTTGGCAATAGAGAGCACTGCACTGTAGACACTTTAATGTTGCTTGAATTCCACATTCATGACACAGACCTAAAAGGAAAGAATTATTTTTTAAATTTAATTTTAAAAAATAATTCAAAGTACTCTATCCTTTCCCGATAAATACAGACCTTGCATACATTGTTTCTTCATCTTGGAATTTATTGATTGTGAAAAAGAAATATCCGAATCATCTGTATTAACTGGCCGATTATGAGACACGACCATTAATCCCAATGCATACATATTTAAAGGCAATGAAACTTTCTGACTATTTTCATATTGTGGAATTGTATTGCATATAGGGCAAGGTTTATTATGATCTTTACTAGCACATTTATCACACATAATGTGCCCGCATTGTAATAATAAAGG
Organism: Colletes gigas; assembly: GCF_013123115.1. Taxonomy (NCBI): domain Eukaryota; kingdom Metazoa; phylum Arthropoda; class Insecta; order Hymenoptera; family Colletidae; genus Colletes; species Colletes gigas. The sequence goes on along the minus strand of NW_025106637.1, from coordinate 2,685,007 downwards.
CACAACCCCACGTATGGGAACAAATTCTGAAACAAACGTATTAAGAAATTTTCTTAAACGTCTCTCTCAGAAAACATAATAATTCCAAAAAGTGTATAAAAAGAACATGTGCAACATGAGAAAAGATACAAACGACTCATCACAACTACAAATAAGATACTGTCCTAACCTCTATGATAGTTACAATCAGATTACCGCATATATTTACAAGTTTGCAATAATAATGCAATGTATACAAATAGAAAAGCATAAGAGCTTCATAAAATGATTTCTTAAACTAAAAAAGTGTTACATACGAATAATTATCTCATTATTAACAGAAATACATAAACAAATAAAAAACAACCGGCTAGAAAACGTGGTTGAAAATATTCGACGATTAAGTACCTCGAAAGAAAAATTGGTGTTTGCATTCTATGCAATATACATTTCCTAATTTTGTTCTAGGAAAACTGTAGTTATCATCACATTTTTTATTGAACATTTTCTTCGATTTAAGGTAACAAACTATACGATTACTAATTTCGAACACTCAATGTAACTCACTGTACCGAGTCAATGCACTGTTTGATGTTACACGCTGCGCTACGACCAAGCACGCGGAAGCTTAAGTATTCGGGCAATGCGGTTTGAATTATTTTCAATGCAACACACAGTGTGTCAATATCTGTACACTTTAATCCCGAATTAAAATGTTTGTTACATTACAACCAATTATTACATAGATTAAAATAGTTATTAATTGTTTTCGATACAAAAAGTGAATGAAATATTCGCTTTGTCTAACTGAATATGTAACTGTACTTTTTCAAGTTAAAGATAGAGTGCAGGTAAACAGAATCATGTGCCCGGAACATGCACGTGTTCGTTGAATAATTTTTTATACAAGTTATTATGCAAATACTAATGTACTTACTAATATTCGTAATATTTGTTGGTAGAAGTTCTAGTATCGATTTTTAGATTGTTTGTTACATTTTTTCATGCCTCGATTCACTGTTCTTTGAACCCACAGTGATACAGCCCTGGTCAGCATGGCTGTATCGATGCAACGGACCAATAGGATTGTGAGGACATGCAGTTCAAGCTGATAATACTGTTTACACACGCTTTAAGTTAAACGACAGATTCGTAAATACTAATTAATTTATAAAAGTATAAACTACAAAACCGTAGAACTTTGAAAGAATAGTGAGAGTCATTTTTATCACTTTTGTGCCGGTTGAAGATCACAAGACCATTTCGTGCAAAAGTACTAGCATTTCGTATAAAGTAAGTCAAGTGAAACAAAAATTCGTAACATATCAAGTTACATAGTTTGATATTACCATTCTTTCTATTATTTTTCGTACTTCATAGTTCGGTATAATATAGTAAGTTTGACATTAGTTATAAATTAACGAACAATTTTGCGTATTATATCCCTAATTTAAACAACAAGTTACGTTAGATTCTATGCCATATATATTTTAAAAGGACTCGTTTCCTTTTGTAGTAAAATATGTAGTTAATTCACTAACAAGATCAAAAGGTTATAATAACACGTAAGTACCTGATTCTTAGAAACGACACAAATTGTATTCGATGTTTGGGGATTATTACAGTATAGTTTTTTATGTTGAAATTGCGAAATATTCAACGTTTTGACCATTGACAATGTACATACACCGGTGAGTCATGTGACCGGTAGTTCTAGAATAAAATCGGTACGATTGTAGTCACGTGATTAGGAATGTTTCGCGATTCTTAAGATAGATGCCGCTGCGATCTCGAAAGCTGTACAATTTGGCAAAAACATAAAAAGACAGGTGGATAAGCAGCGAAGTTATGTTGGATCCATTGGATTCTAGGCGCGGTCGTAGCAAAGGTCCGTTATGATCCCACCCAGCACGATCGCTCCAGCGAGCAAGAAGATCGTGAACCTCGTTCGCCATATTCTGTTTAGATACCAATCTTACGATATTGCAAGTATGAATCTATCTAACTTAAAGTAGACAATAGAACACTATATCGTACAATGTTTTCGTTTTCTAATCATGTTTTCTCGTAGAATGTAAACGAAAGGACGAAATGTCGTGACAATGTAAATACGTTGCGTACCTATGAATATGCGTAGGTAGTTCAAAAATGTTATTTAGTTTCGCGACCTGACGATAGTATCTCCGAATATACGCATTCAAAACAAAGCTGACGAAACAGCTATTTCTGATAGAAGCCCTTCAGATCTCGTCACCTTTATGAAAGTATATGTAAAATGTATACAATCTATAGTCCACAATCTGCTGGTCTGAATGTTTGCACAAGAAAGATGTCGCATCTTTTAAGACAGTGGCTCTCAAACATTTTGATCTTCGAAGTTCTTTATACTCTTAAACTTACTTGTTACACGTGTAACATTTCAAAGGAAAGTCGTATTTTTTTTAAACGAAAACATTAATACTTCGAGTGCAGTGTCTATTGTCATTCCTATCGAATATCGATTATTATTACTATTATTCGAATTACATTTTGTTCAATTCTGTTCAAGAACGAGATCCGTGAGAAACTTGCCTAATCTACATTCCTGTCCGATCTTACAAAAAGCAACGTGTTGTGTCCTAAACGTGAAGGACATCTCGCATCCGCTTACACTGAATCCAATTGAATACGAATTATAATTCTGCTGGCGCCCAAGCGGACATCATGCAGCAAGTATGTTGCAGTAAAAGGTGTCGTGTATCTTAACACGAGAAGCATTATACTCAAGACTGTGTTTTATCCGGTACGTATATTACCTTATTATTTATTTTTGTCGTTTAGTTACTAGTTTTCCCCTAGATCGCTATATAGTCGAGCTAACTTTACATATTAACCGTGAGACAATCAATCTAGACTAGTGGTTTCACTCTTTCTTAGTGGTTGTTTTTCGTTTAGCGAGCTCTATACGAAATGGAAATATGTACATATATATCTACCTATTACAGTAGAACCGTTATTCCAATGTGCAACTGCTCGGATGCATTACTATACGAGCAGAGATATTTCTACGTGACAATTAGTTATACAGTTGCACGAAATGGGAATTATAATTAGTAGAATTCATTCGCGGAGAAAATTATAAACAATTAATTATTTTAGGTATCGTAGGTGTCTTCCTATTAATTTGCACGAGGTGGTCTCTGCCGTGGTTGGGTTTCAAATATCCAGCGCGTGTAAAAGTTTCAGTAATGCAGCTTCGAGCTAAAATTCGCTGAGACCGGGGAATTCCTATCGCGGATTCGTTAAAACAACGTTTCCGTGGAACGTCGTCGCGTATATTCCCGCGAATAATAACAGGGACTGGCCGGAGAGAAGCCACTAAACAAAATTACCCGAGATACAGACGGCGATAATTCGAGTTCTCATCTTTTACGTAATCGGCACGCTCGCGCGGCTCGCAGGTTGTCGGATAGGTGAGGCAAGAAGAAGGAGGAAGCGAGATATCGGATTTAGGCCGACGCTCGAAACAACAGTATCTACAGCGAGGCGGTCTCTGGACTAAGCAAACCGAGCGAAAGAGCCGTGGCAAGGTCTAGGCTGGCTGGTATTCAAGGTCGCGTGCACAGCGCAAAAGCCCCCGGATCTATCCCCGCCCCAGATTTCTAGCGCCCTTTGCCTCGCTGCATAGGTTCCCCTCTTTCACACCCACTACACACTGTCTCCGTCCCTCTCGCGTTCGCACATTTCACCGACTGGTCCGTCCCGTTTGCTCCTTGGGCGTCCTTCTCGAACGACCGACGTCGTTTCTCGTTCCTTTGCTCAGCTCGATTCTCTCCGTCTCTCTTTTTGTTCCCACCTCGCGTCGTTCCTCTCCGTCTCTCACATGCGTCGGTCGTCTCACGGGCTCTTTCTCTCCTTCTCCTTTGCCCTTTCCGCATGCAACATCGATTTACCCATAAAAATTCCCCGCACTCAACTCTATCACTCGACTATTACTTCCTGCCCGGGCTTCGGTATCTCTCGCTCCCGGATTCACCGTTGTAACACGCAACAAAAGTATGATCGATCCGGCGGATAATTCAGCATGCCTGCCGGTTGCTTCAAATTGTTTATTTACATGCCCGCGCACGTGTACGCGCACCATTGCTGGCGGTCGCTCGCGTAGAAACAAACCGAGGAAGCGAGCTCGACGAACAGTCGAGAAACCGAAAAGAGCCGAATTACGAATTTTTGGGCAACGCGCGACGCCTCGAAGAGATTAGAAAACACTTTACGGGGGAAGATATCTTTCGATAGAGTTTGAATTGTGGTTGATTCGAAACCGCTGTACAGCGAGAATATTCTGACTCGGTTCTAAATTCAATTCCGTTGACCTAGATTAGGTCCTACGTGACACGATGGAGATTCGCAGACTGTTCTGTGTATCACACCCCCCTCCTGTCCGTTTATACCGAATGATAAAGATATATAGCCGTGTTCCGCAGTCGCGAAACGCGTCCTGTAACACGGCAAACGCGCGTTAGCGCGTCGAAAATGCGAGCCGAAACGAGGTTCCCTACGAAGCTAATATCGAAGCCGCGGTGGAAGAGAAATTCTTTGTTGCAGAAATCGTCGTCACTTCCACAAAGAGAACGCGCCAGAGAGAGAAAGATAGACGGCGGAATAGCGCAGGGCGAGAGAAAGAGATCGTTGAATAATTTTGAAGCAGTGAACGGACGAAAAGCCATTGATTGAAATTTTCATCAGGCTTTCGCACGCGCATGTTCCCTCAATTATTTATTCACGGAATAACGAACGGACAAGCAGACGTCTGGCTGGCGAGCAAACGAGCCAGCATCGTGCGGTTCGACGAGAAAAAAGCAACATCTGAAGCGGTTTTAGTTATTATGGAACGCTTTGCGCACCTCGCCACTGAAACTTTCAGCTAATCCCCATGGCCCGTTTCCCTCGATTCTCGGCTGGAAAATCGGCCGTGGTACACGGCTAGGCGCATACTATCGACTTTTTCCCCCCCGCGTCTTGTTCAATCGCGCGAGAAAAATTCGTAAGAGTAAACGTTTTCTAATCAAGATTGGAATCCGAATTGCGGAGTGGAATACATCGACGATTTAGTCAGTGCGGTGAAAGACATGGATCTGTGCGTGTTCCCAATCATCTCAGGCCTTTCACCACATTTCTTGTGCAATTAACATTGCATCGACTATTTCGATTTTTCAGCTTTTGTTTTTTCGGATTGGTTAGAGGCAAGAATCAACTATTATTTCTGAAACGCGTACAGTACGATTCGTAGATTGTAAAAATGGGCGTATCTCGGTGGCGGCAGGTAATCGAAAGAGCTCCTCAAATGACGAAATATGAGAAAAGGCCGCTGGTTTCCCATCCCGGGGTTTAACTTAACTGCTTCCGTATCAACTGGTCGCGAGACAAATTTAAACGAACACGTCGTCGCGTCACATTATTATTAGGTTCCCGTATCCGTATAAACGTAGCGGCGGTTTATAGCGAATTTCAGGTGACATCCAGTCCCGGTTTGTGTTTTAATATTACGGTATTCACATTTCGCGTTCGCGTATACACGGCCGCCCCGCTTTAAATTCATTTCACGAAGTAGAGCGCCGGGGCTTGAAAAAGGGCGACGGCGCACATATCGTTCCCAACGTTTCCAACATCAGGTCGCGTTACACAAGCGCGTGGAATTACAATATCAGATTTCATTTTCCGTCATAGGACGGGATTTCTACGGCGAAAGAGGCCCTGGGAGAAGCCTTCGAGTGAAATTCGCGAAGCGGTGAACGGTTTACGCGCGATCACCGCTTCTCCTGTCCTCCTTTTCAGCGAGCCAAGAACCTTTATCCTAGACCGAGACACCGAGAACGAAAGAGTAACTATAGTTACGGGTTCAAAAACATTGGACGGTCAGGATCGTCAACCTGCTCTGCCCCCGTCTCTGTTTTCGTCGCCTCCGCGTTCCTTGCTCGGCTGTTGGCCGGACGGTCCGCCTAATTAGTTGGCTTAATCCCTTAAATAGGTCGGAATTGGGCGACATGTAATCTGCTTACATTTTCCACTGTGATTACATTGTAATTGTACGATAATTATCCCCTATATCGCTAAACCATACAATTAACGTGTACTCGAACCAAAACGTAATTTTATAACGTTCGAAGGAATTTCGTTCGCGCCTTCGGGGACCAAAATTTTTCCTATACAATTTTGTAAGGAATTATTATGCATTATTTGCCTGGTTGGTCCTTAATAGTATGATTTAGTCTAAGTCAGTCCGTTATTTGGGTCGCGAGGAAGCCAATGCACTCGTAAATATGTGCATTTCCGTGCACACGATCCCGCGAATCTGCATTAAACGGAACGAAGAGCGACAATAAAAAGCAGGTGGGCAACTGCTGTCGGAGTCGGCTGAATTCCACAGGAATTTTCGAGCCTTCCCCAACGGGTAATAACGAGGATTCGGCTTCGTTTATCACCACTTGTAGCTCTCTGCCAACCCTGACCATCCGAATCTCTTTCTCTTTCTCGCTCGTACAAAAGGAAGAAAGCGTTATTTCGCTTTCAAGCCAGCCGTTCGCCCGGCTTGCGACGCGTGGCCCCTTTCAGCCCCTTATTTTCAGACCGTTTTCAGTATCATCGTCACTACCACCTTCGTAGACACCTCTTTACTCGTTTCTAACCCGCCCCACGATCCCCCCAACACTGGCAAACCTGTGCTTACAGTCTGACATCTTCTCTACAGGTGCATGTAACTTCTACTAGCGATGGGTCTGAGACGTGTTCGCGTGCTGTAGAAACTTACCAAGGACCGAAGCAACATCGAGCCAAACGAGTGAGTACTCATCTTGATAATACCGATGCTAACTTATTCTAACATCTTTTTAACATCGCGACACAGTGTTCGGGAAGATAATACATACTTGTGTTGATAAACATGTTATTGGATTAGTCCCATCGCTAGCCTCTCTGTTTTGGTACGCGGGAGCAGATTTTCATCTCGCACGCGACTCGAGGCGTTTTCACGCCATTCCATTCTACTTCTGCCCCATCGACACACCTGACATACCTAATTATGTAATAGTGCAAAGTGCTTTTTCTCTCGAGGTAAAAGCTGAGGTGTTCTCGGAACACGTAGTTGGACAAGTTTTATTCGCAAATAAATAAAAACTGCAGATTCGTTCGTGAACTATATTTTGAGAATGATGGTTTACTAATGAAATAGCAGTTCGATATCATCCATGCTGCAGTTAACAATGAACCAACGATAGACTGATTACAACACAGATTTACTTTCTATATACTGGGCAGAATTTTATTACCACAGTGGGATTTCGTTAATCGGCTTCATCGAGACCACAAAAGGCCAGATAAATCGCGACTCGGGGAGAAATTTATCATGGGTATACATATTTACAAAATACCTTTGTAAATACGGCTGACTTTCTATTCGAAATTGCGTGGAATCATTTTTCAACGTCTCTTTCATTTATTTTTTATGGGAAATTAGTTCCAATATAGAGACCTTGGCTATAAAATAGGAAAGTATGAAACTTGCATTGATTTGGTTTCATTAACTCGTGTACGTTGGCTCTCTTCAACTCTTATGGCTTTACATAATGTCCATCGTTACCTAGAACTGCCCATCATGTTGTTCGTCCATTCAATCTGCATAGAGATTCGCTTTTCTTAACTGAAAATACGTTTTACCTTTCGAAACTTGATTTTATTTCTAAATAAAAACTCGCCACATAATGCGTGGATCATCTGTTATTATTTATATTAACGTTAGTGTTATATTTAAGCGTTTTTATTGGAAAAAATGCTTAAAGTATGCGCGCGATATAATACATGGAATAATCTCACGCGATGGCAAGAGTTAGAGATTGCTTTTAAGCCTAACTTCGAATTAATAACGAAGATCTCGGATGATAGATGCTCGGGATAACCGTGGTGACGGTTAACCGAGATTTCACTGTATCACGAACAGTTTGGACGTCCGCTGATAAAGATCAAGCCGCTGCCAAGCAAACGTCAGTTTCCCTCGGTTGGGTTCGCGTCAGTCTTTGTCACTGTAAACAGTGGTGCATTATACTACGAACAAAAAAGGCATTCGACTAGAATCCTCGATCGAAGGTGATTCCAAAATCAATATTTAAAAGATTTACGAATCGTACATAATAGATTATCTCTGTCCCTATGTATCACCGATCTCATCCCTGCTGGAGTTGATCAATAGCTTCTCTAAGTAACGAAGATTTAGAAGAAAACATTCTTACAAACATTACACTTAGGTTAAGAGGATCTTTTGAATACCCGTTCCTTTTATGACTCCTATAAAGGAAAGAAGGCTAGTTGCACCGAGTTCAATAACTCCTTGGCAGTGGTGAAGCCGGAGAGTAGAAACAATGCTCGTGATCTACGGATCAGGAGGCTATGCGCTAAAAGCCTCGGAGCTCCAAGTATCGTAGAACTACACTCGACGTTATTCGTGTATACATAAGACTCGAAGAAAAGTTTCTTTACTCGGAAGACTCGGCGCAAATAAGTATTAACATCGCTGAATTAAATATACGCGCCTTCTTCTTTCGCCTGCTCATTCTTCTCTCGATTATCTTATATTAGAAAACGAAGTCTTTTTCGCGATGGAACCAGAGCGTTCGAAAAGTTTGCAATGAACGTTTATAAAGATCCTCCGCTTATCGACACCCTTAGTTTGAGCCCGAGATTTCTAACGTATTAATCAACTGCTGTGCATCAATCCTCGCGGAGCAATCGGACCGTGGAAGGAACGCCATCGTCGCAAAGGCACGTAGCGTTAAACTTTTAATATTCCCGTGATCCCTTTTTAAAACGGAGTCGTAGGTAAGTCCGGGTACACGGGCGAAACGGTGATAGATTAGCAGCGAGATCGAAGGCGTAGTAACGGGAAGAGGAAATTAACAACTTCTCTTTTCTCCAATTGTCAATTTTATTGCGACTTCTTGCCCTCCATTCGCGGGACAGACTCGAGCCAAGCCCCGTTGATTGCCAGGAATCCAAAGACCAAGATCCAGAGACGCTCGAAACGACGAAGATGACGAAGTGAGAGTGGTCGATTCCCTGGCGCCGTTCCTCCCCACCGCGTTCGAGTATTCCGTTTCCCATCCCCATTGCAGTTTCAGCCCTCTTTTCACCTCGCCGGGAAGTCACTTCAATTTTCATGCGAACGACGACGGGCCGCGCGTTTCCTTTTTCTTCTCAGTTTAACGCGGGCATCTATACGAATTCCCGGCGATACCTGTTCCCAATGCAACCCTATAGCTACGTAGCTGACGGCAACAATGACGACGACTTGTTTTCTTCCGTATGCATTCCCTTTCTTATTCCGTTCGGCTCCTTCCCGACGCGACGGAACATGGCGCGTCCTTTGAGCAAGGGAGCGTCGGGGCAAGAGAATCGTCCAATTACGGGTGAACCAGTTACGAGCCAGCTGGCGTCGCGACGGTGTAATGCTCGGAGTTAGTATATCAGTGGTTCACCGTTCGAGAGAACGTCGTAACAAAAATAACCAACAAACATCCTACGCCGGCTCAAATTGCAACAATTTTTCACTTTAACGCATCGCCGTGGAATTTAATATCCGGGAAATTGAACGTTCCCTCTTCATTAAATATTAAATTTACTATTATTTACAGGCAATTTTAAAACAAACGTGCTTTCGATAATCGTGCACCTTTCCCTGTAAACCTAGTTCGATCATGTCGCGACGTGGCCGTAATTGCCCGCGTCATGCCATTACAGTACTGTCAATCGATAAGTTGACACAATGCGTGCTTTATTTGGGCATTAAAACAACACACATCGACACGTTACTTATAATGACGTTTCGATCACGAAGGGTGTGGCCTCCTTTGGCGCAAAACAACGAATTCGAATCGTCCATGGAACGTATATCTCGCTGAAAATCATTTACGACGCAATTTGTCCGAACTTGGATTTAAAAACTTTTTTGTTCTATACAAATTTTCGACGCACAGACACAGCTGAAAAAAAAAAATCTGTCCGCTGAAACGACTTCAACGCCAACGAAGCCGCGGGTAACGGCTAGTTTCTAATATAACTTTTAACTCTTTTAAGCAAAGAGACCGTCCCGCTGATGCAAACGTTGATATTAGTCCTCCTTGGATCGCTTCGCGCATGAAAAAATGTACGAAACGCGTTAATTCTTTTTTATAAACGTCAATACCACACGATTAGGTATTTATCAAGCTGATAATACAATTCGCGTGTCTCCTGGTGACGTTTCGCTTAAATTCCTATTCATAAATACAGCGGAATATTTAATTCACCGACGTTAATATTTATTTATATTAATTAAGGTTCTCGATAACGGCACCGAGCTCTTGAAATATCGATTTTGCGAGACCCTAGGCAGATGTCCTTTCGCAGACAGGATAACGCGTCGCTGATTTCATCCCTAATAATTTTCGCACGTAAGTGGCACGAGGTAGCGCGAGTATATTCGTTGTTTGCTCTTCTGCTAGTTCACGGAGACACCCTTGAATACTTCACCGGTTTCTTTTGGCCGTGGTAGTCCCGTGAACCCCTTCGCGATTTAATCCTTTGTTAATTCCGGTCCCGCTTCCACAAGGGAAGCGTTATCAAACGCTACAGGACGATCGTGGACGTTTCTCATCCTTAACGGCGGCGTATCCAGCCTTAAATCTTTGAAACCATTTCCTCGCGATTCTTTGTCTGCGCTTTTCCAATGTCTCCCTCGTTGATCGTAGCATTATCGTCGTTCAGCGGGGAATAAAAAATGTAAAACGCCACAGTTGCACTCGCCTCGGTAATTTCTATTCGCGATAGTTATAGGAACGCCAAAACGTTTATAAGACGAGGTTACGCACGGATTTATCGACCAACCCGACGGAATGATTGTGCCCTGCCGGCGGTCGAAAAAAGACGCGGGAAGAAACATTTATCCAGCAAATGTTTGTAAAATATTCGGCACGAGCGTTTCGACGGCCAACGACGAGAAATAATATTTACTCGGGAAGAAACGAAGCGTGTTCTTTTACAGACGCGTTATTTGCTGATAAATATTTCCTGAAGCCCCCGCAGAGGTCGATCGAAATGTGTCTCACGGAATAGACCAACGCAGTGTCGCGCGGGTGGCGCACGGTACAAATGCGCCCGAATACTTTGTGCCGGTGGTGGGACCAATCCAATGACACACTCATTAATACTGATACGTATCGATTCCCATGCATCGTGCTGTAGTATCAAACGGGTATCGAAATGAATTGTCATTGATATGTATTGAGCAGATGTGTTTGTTGACATTTCTCGTAATATCGATACAATTCAAAGAGCAGGTATCATAGAGACCCCAAGAACACAATGGGGCAGGTTGTCTACTATGAGAGCTGGCCAGTATTGAAGCGAGATATTTGTATTAATATTGCAGGGGCACCGAAATTGCGATCTGTAGTTTAATTATACCGGGCAACGCCGTGTAATTTATATAATAAGAATACAATACCTCTAGTTTCACTCTGTTAAGTATCGCTCGACGTGCGTTGGAAATAACACAATCGAATTCGGTTATAACGAGCACCGGTGCGTTCTCTTATCTACTCCATCGATTACACGGGGGACGATTAAAAATTTCGTCAGAATCAATCGCGGTTAACGTTGATCGCCAAAACTAATTGCTCGGGGATTTCTTGGGTTTTTCTGATAACTATTTACAATACCGAATTTTTATCTTACACTCGGTAGAGGTCTCTGACCGAATACACTATCTATACAAACTAGAAAAGAAGCTAAAAAAATAAAAAATCGCGGAAAATGAATCAATTCAAATTTCGTCGAGAGCCACAGAAAATGATTCAGCGAACCACATGTGGTCGAACGGCCGCAGTTTGGCCGAATTTTCTCTAGTATGTGCGTCGTGTATAATATTTATGTGCGGTGTGTGACGCGTCTGGAAACACGATTATCGTGGCACAATTTTTTGACAGGTGCCTACGCATACGATAGCATATCGATTACCTATTTTCTGGATAATAGATGTAGGTTGGAGAAATTAAGGCATAAGTGAATCGATAGAAGCGAAACGGTACTTCTAGTTCCTACTTGCGGTTGCTTGCCAGGGACTGCGATTCTTTCTAATGTTTTTTAAGAGCAAACTTTCGTGTAATGAGCGGTACCTTTCTCTATCTCGAAAAGAAAAAAAGAATGGGTATAGAGGCTTCAGACTGCACGAAACAGAATGGTTTCGCACTGCTGTATTTCTGGTGCGCCGCGAGAGCAATGTTTGTCTGTGCGGATACGAGTCGAGCAATCAGTGAATGTTTGCAAGCCCTTCCCAAATTCATTAGCGCGCGCTTTTCGTGCCGAACCGAGTGAAAACATTTCGCGTTTCGATAGCTGCGGCAACGAACACTCGCGGCTTAGCGTTCCTGTCGATACCGTTGCGCCCAGCTAGCAAAGAAGCTCCGTTCCAGGCACGAGAAACGCGTCGCTGCGAATTGATTCGCGGCTCTGAGACCACGGTAACGCTGGACAGAGTCGGCCAATGTAACGCACAACGAAACCTGAACCTTCGCGAATGCGACACGAGCTCTACAAACGTGACAGGGCCTATACGGAGGTGGCAGTAACTCTAGTCGCGATACGGACTCCGTGTAACGCGAAGTACGCGAATGTGACATGAACTCTACAACCGTGATATCAACTCTATTAACGTGACACCGACTTCGCAGGCGTGGCACGATCTCTATGTACGTGATACGAATTTGACGAATGTAACATGAAGTGTACGGGTATGATACGAACCCTGGACGTGACAGGAACTATATCGATGCGATACGAATGCTATCGATGTGACATGAACTGCACGAACGTGACAGAAACTCTATGAATACAGCGTGGAATCTATAGACGCGATAGGAGCTCTACGAGATTAGACGGACTTCGCGTGTCGTTGTCAGTTTGACAGTTGCTGGGTTGGCCCTTAACGGGAAGAAAGTAAAAGGGGTTAATTGTTCTCAGTTCTTGGTTGACCGTATAATTCCTGGAATGGAATTCCGGGAAGGGAGACCGCCTCTGTATATCGCGACCGTGTCGATTTATCATGGGATTGCAATTTAGTGTTGTACGAGCTGTTAGCAAACCGACGGCTGCAAATTGATGCCCTCTGGGCCCAGTGTCGGTATATTAATAGAGTCGGCGTTAGGTTCAATCGATGATACGCAATAAATTGATGAAATCGTTATTCCACGGGTCCCGGTATTATTTAATCACCGATGCACACTTCATTTGAGCACGATTTTCTGAATAACTGTGTGTATAACTAGATGCTCGAATAACACGGCGCAGGCCGTCGGTCTATTGTTCATCGGCGTCGATGATACAGTGCAGGGCGCTTCATGCCAACGCGCCTCATTAATGACACCGGCAACGACGGGCGCCGCGACGGCCGGAGAACCACCGGCCGTTTCGTGTCTTCTTGATTTTCTCCATTTTTTTTCGCCCCTCCCGAGCACCCCTTTTCATCCTCCCGCCCGTTACTTGATCGACGCCGGGACTTTGTGCCCGCTGGAATCACCAGCGAACCGTGAACTTGCTGGCAGGTTGCATCGACGGAGTCACGCGACGATCGGCAAAACGAACAAGCACGCGGCAGACGGTGCAAAAAGCTGCAAAACATGCATGGGTATCTCAAAAAAGCATTCCAATGACGAATTACTTTATCCTCTCCTCCCAGTCGAATGCATAGAACGAGCAGCCCTTTTGTTTTTCGACACTGTTGCTCGTCGAGTAGCTCGTAATGTAAATAAGTAAAAAAAAAAGAAAGGGTAAACTTTGTTCGTAGTTCGTCCTCGAGAAAATCGAGTTTGAAAACTCGTCGAGTACGCGCGCGACAGAGGTTTACCGCAATTATTTAATATGCTCGTAAAAACAAACGAACGAAAGTACCGTGGATCTGTCTCAATTAAAAAATTACTCGAGCCGGTCTCTGACGGGCCGCGAACGTAGGGGCGTTCGCGTTTGAAAAGTTTCAAGTTCTCTTATTTTTCGGTGGCCCCGTGCCTCCGAGTTTCCCCCGACGCTCGTTTTCGACTTCTGTCATTCTTGGCCCGTTGTTTTCGCTCACCTCGAGCCTCGTTCCGCGTTACACGTGCTCACGGCTTGTTAAACTCAAAAGCTCCGCGCTTGACGGCTAATAGCTGGCAATTATTCGAACTCGACGCGGAAATGCCCGTGCAAGTTCATTAAAGCACGCCGGGTATCAAACGAAAAATTTCATTTGTACGCCCGAGCCGCGTTTCTTTCACCCTTTCTTGCTCCGTCGTTCTTTATGGTTTTTCTTCCGCGAACCGCCGGTCGACGTTGTAACATGGCTAGACAGCGAATGCACCTCGAATAAAACATCTTAGAAGAGGCAGAGTCATCGCGGAAACGGAGTAAATACTTCATTTCCAGTCTTTGGAAGAGAATTCACAATACGATTCTATTCAAGCGGACGATGAACAGTGTCTTCGCATGCATTGAAAACGTTGGGGCCGAAATCCTCGTGGATCGTGAATGCCAGTTGTTTAATCTGCTGTTGACGCGGTTAACCGTCGGATGGTTTAGAACTTGCGAGTATATTCGGTCGCGGGCATAACCTGAAATTAATATGATCGCGAAACGAAAGAGGTTACGTTCTCCGAAATGACGGGAAATGATACAGAGGTTCGCGTTACAAGTTTTAATGGGTACTGTGACCGGGGCCGTCTTATCGGAGCCGAGCACGTAAGATCGAGCACGATACACGTCCTGGTCGACACGATACAAAATCGATACTCACGGGCTGCATTGTTTTATGAAAAGGAAAACAGCAGCCGCGCGTTTAACGGCGAATCGAACGCTAACGAGGCTTCAACACCTTCGTCGCCCCACGTTAATATTAAAGTAACGGCAGACAAGCTGTCGGCTACTAGTAGTTAGTTACCCTTCGCGTGCCGCCATTCGATGCCGAGGACCTTGATCTAGGACTCGCTGGCTCTTGCCACGACATAGCTAAACTGTGCAAAGAAGAAAGTTATATCTTCTCTACAGAGCAAACCTAATTTTACAGCCCCAAACAGTTCTCGAATCACCCACAGCACGTAAAATGTTAATTTTTTATTTGAAACGATCAACTCCTTATTTTATCACTCGAAAAAGAATAAGGAAATAAATTTGTTCCTGACGTTAATTATACCCTAACTTCAGCTATCGTTCCTTCGAGGTACATTAAAGCTTTGTTCGTTAATATTGCAGTAACCTATAGGTCGCTCGTATCGTAATATAGTTTTTACTTAGAACTCCCATATATTTCTGATGACGGAATGAAAAGTAAGGCATGACATTTAAAAAATCGAAAATTACCTTTGCAGCTCTGTGGGAACGCAAGGTGTAAGGGAGTCATTCGTACGTTGTGTGTGACAACATTTTGCATACAATAGTTGATCTGGTAGCTATTTATAGTAGTGAAGTTAGGTGGTTCACCTTGTATAAATAATTAATTTAAACACAGACGTACACCTCTTTACATCGATCCATACTTACGACACTTACTATTATACTTTACGCTCCAATATTACGACACGTTAACGAGAAATCAACCGACCATTATTATACGATTATGCGAAACTATTTTCGTCTTACATCGAGAGCTTCAATTTTTTAAATTCTGTGCTCTATAAATATTCAACTATTAACCCTACATAGTTTTATTATTAATTGCGCGTATATCAATTTTACTAATTCGCATACCGCGTCGATATCGCCGTAAATATCGGAGCGAATATTCGCATATACTGTTTCGTTAACCTGAGAAACTTTCGTTACAAACTATTTCTGAATTGTGAATTTAGAATCGATGGACTAATAACCGATTGGAGACGATCCGCCGATCGATTCGAAATGGACAGTTTGAAACGGCTTTCTCCACTGACTGACGTTTGTAGACCAAAGCAAGGCATTCGAGGATGCTAGAAATATTGTTATAAGAAACTATAAATGTAGAGATATCATACCGGACGTACGACATAAGACTTGAACCTGAACACGCTCAATAAGTTAAATAAATGATGACATCGCGACCGAAACAGTGATATCACGCAAGTACACGTGACAGTGACAGATGACGGCTGGCTGATGAAGTCACGTGTACGTGACAGTGGCATTCATCGTTGCTAATATTAGAATAACCGAGTGCTTATCAATGAAGAATTTTATTTTTAATTTTTCACAAAACGGTTCTCGAGACATCGTACTTGATAATAAAAATATGTTTTATAAATTGTTGTCGTAACAAGACTTAAATTACACGAATGATCGAAATAAAGAGGGATCAGGAACGAATTATTGTCCCTTGCTAAAGATTCGGTGCAATTTGGGTCAAATGAATTGTTTATTCGACGTTTCAGTCACAGCTGTATTTTTACATGGTCTTTCCCATAAAAGAATTTCTGGTGCCACGATACGTTACCTTGCTAGTATCAATATTGCAAATAGTTAATTTATATGTTCCAATTCAAAATAAGGACGAATCTTTCTTCTCTAATTCCTGATTTTTCATAAGTAGACACACGTTCGTATTTCCTTCTTTGGTCTCTGCTAATATTCTAAAATTACTGCATTAGAAATCGACGTACCAATTTGATATGTCCAAAATAGCTATGGATCGCTGAAAACATGTCCGATAACTGGGTCAATGGGTGCCTGAGGATGGATATGCAATTGACAAACGTAAATACCTATGCCATTTGTAGTATGTCGTGCCCAAAATGTTGTTCTTTTGATGGAATTTTGTACCGGGACTGCGAGAAGTAGCGGGATTCGGGGTTATTTCTGTGTCATATAAAGGGATGATAAATACTTAGCGTGGCATAAAGAACTTCACACTGCGTTATGTTTTCACGAAAATACGGTGTCTCTGTCAGCTGAGAGTAATCGAGCTCGAAAGGTGTATACAACCGTGGAATGCGCGTGGAAGAATCCCGAATTTAGCGGACGACGCTACACGTTTGTAACCCTCGAACTCACAGAACATTTTCAGGAGTACTACTATCACACTTGTACTTTGTTCAACCATAATCGAAATAATTAAACTCCTCGTTACTCGTCAGAATGAAGGACACTTTGGTTAGAGTTCAGTTTCACTGCGAAGACCAACAAATTATCAAATTTTTTAAACTGGCAACACACTTGATTCGAGATTAATAACATTTTCACTATAAATTTAAAGTCTAACGCGAATCATTTAGCTCACTACCTTTTTGACAAGACATTGGCACAGTCTTCAAGAAATCGTTTAATTTTAAAAATACACCGAGAAAAATCGAACCACGTGCAATCTGAGAATGTACCATGAGATTGTACAATGTTGCGTGCCAAATCGAGGTTTTATAACATTCGTACTTTGTCCACCAAGACGATTAGTCGTGCCAGTTGCTTCGCGACGGTTGCTTATTAGTTGCTCGAGAATCGTGGAATGTTTCGAGCAGTGTATGGTAAAAATCAGCGATATCATAGTTGCATAGGCGAATTATTATACACGGTGGAACCCGTAAACATAGTTCTTGATGTAAATACAACACGAAATACGGACGCGTCGACTGACATAGTGGTCACCGATGACCGGCGCTTCGATCTTACGACTCTATGAAACGCTTGTTATAAATAAATTCAGGTACTTGCAAACTTTTGAATAACGTTATTGTCATCATTGATACTACGAGTAACAAATACACCGATGAACTATTGAATATTTGAACAGATATCATGAACATCCCCAAAGCAGTCGACGCGTTAGAATATGGAATTTTCCTCAGAATTATTAGTAATCTTCAACACCCACATTCTTTCTGTATATCTTATTTGTCAATATTATCATCTCAATAAGATTCTTTCACTAACTTCTCGGCAGCAACAAACACTGTTTACATCACGCTGTACATTTCTTTCTTTAGTCTGACAAAGACGTTACCATTTCGTTATTATTATCGTAACAATCACAGCACTATCCTCTTCCGTTGGCATCTACTTAGCATCTGACTCGAAAATTGCGCCCGTTCTTGCAAGTAAATCGACAATTGATCCCGCCACCAAGCCGCAGCATTTCTCGACACGATACCGATACAATCCCTCGTAATTTTTACTCTTTAAAACAAACGCAAACATACGACGTTCGTCGAGAGATTGGATACATCGTGCTCGAAATACGCTCACCACTCTAGGACGCGATGAACCCAGACTAGAGCGGACGCCCGGCAGATTTTTTACACGGGCGGATTTAAGACCGGTGGATATCGCAAAAGGGGGTTGCAGTAATCGCGCTCGACCGCAGACCCGGTTCCCGTGTTACAAAGTTGCAGCATCCACGCGGACAATATAGCCCAGCCCGGACCCGGGGTGTATTTAAACGTGGATCGAGGCCCCGCTAGAAGTACATGGATCCTCGGCCGTGCCATCCGCAATCGTCGCCTCTCCTGGAGCACAGGAGTACGAAGGAAGGGGTCGGGGACGAGGATCGAACGATAATATCGGCCACGAGCGTGCGAGGAACTCGAGAACGAAAACCGCAGCCGAACCTCGGCGACGTTCTCGGTGGTCAACTTCGAACACAGATAGGACAGTGGGAGCCTGGGGGAGGGCAGCGAGGGCCTGCGGACGAAGATGAACGGAATACGCGCAGGCGGAATGGGGATAAATAGACGGACTTGGTGCGAGACGGAGAGGGTGGATAGTCGCGACGGGTGGAAGCGAGAGAGAGACAGAGAGAGAGAGAGAGAGGGGTATTATCGAAGAGAGAGAGAGAGAATAGAGAGGGAGAGCAGACGGCAGGTGCAGGAGAGGATTCGCGTACGGGCGGGTGAGTTGTGCGTACCAATCGCTGTTTCAGGGTACGACCGCAGGCACGCAGGAGGTGGCGAAAACCGGGCACAGCCCCAGGAGCGGAGGGTTCCGGCAAACGGGACAAAACCGCCCACGCTGCTTCCCGGGGAGCGACGCGCGTCTGCTCGCGCTGCAGCGAGTGCAACACACCGAGTGCCGCGCGCGAAAACGGGCTTCAACGCGACTCGGTTGGGTGGTGGCTCGCTGTTCACTCGTCGGAAGGAAAAAGCGAGACAAGAAACCCCGGTGAAGCGAGACGGGGCAGGAGAAAGATCGAAAGAGGGACGGAGAGAGAGAGATACCGAGGGGGATGCGTGAAGGAGGAAGGGTGAAACGGATGAGGAAGAGGAAGAGGAAGAGGAGGAGAAGGAAGAAGGGTGGCAGGTAGGGTCGGCGGGGAGGGGTGAGAGGTGGCGGAGGTTGGGCGACGGGGGTGGCGGCCGATTCTCGGTTGGTGGCTGCGGAGGCGAAGGCCGAAGGGGTGAGCGAGGTGGCGGCGGTGGCGGCGAACATAAAATCCGTCGCACATGCCTGGTGCATTCATTAGGGGGGATGTGCCCGTGCAGCGTACACGTCGACCTGCATCCACGCCACCCTCTCTCTCTCTCGGTGCCACCCCTAGCTTCAGTTGCGCTCCGCGGCCAACTTGGTACACACGCCACTTTGTTGTTTCTCCCTCGCGGAGAGCTACTGTTCGCGTCGCCGTACGCCATCGAGCGTCGCGTCGCGGTTACAAATCGTGCCGCGTTATTCACCCTCGATCCGTCATTGATCGATTGAATGGAACGGATCGTCGACGGTTGAATCGCGTTAACGTCTGTGTCGCGCGTTCGATCGCGGTCCTCGTCTCCGCGTTCGATCTACGACGCGAAAGTTGAACCTGTACGTCGGGTGAACGCAACGAGTGCCGTCCCACCTGTCGTGTGCGCGAACGTACTGTCCATGAAGGTGACAAAGCCCAGCGGTTCCGCTGTGAACGGAAGCCCGAAGGATCCGTGAGGAGGAGAAGAAGATCGCTCAGCCCCTCGAGAGGAAGATCGTCTCACAAAGATCATCACGGAAGATCTCCCGCGGGAGGATCAACGGGATCCTCCTCCGATCTGCGTCGCCGGCTACGGGAGGCCGTCAGGGATTTCATGTTCACGAATTTCAGTAAACCAGGTAACGATGCGCCCAAGGCGCGTCGATTTTCAGACATTTCTCGCGACGATGCGTCCGTTTTATTTTCACCTTTGTGGTCGTTGTCGTCGGTGCACGCCCGTTTCTGATCGCGCGGCTCCTCCTGGCGACACGTGGCCCGCCGAGAGGGGAGATACGCGCCTATTCCCGCAAACGGCCTACCAGAACGGGACTCGTCTATCCAGAGATCTAAAAGATCTGTGTTCCTCCCTCCATCGATTACACGCGAGAGGAAAAAGATGCGAGTAGACCACCTTCAGAGACGATTCTACCTTTTTCCCACTAGTCTCTTTGCGGTCAGCCCTCCTCGATACGACTTTGTTACTCGATTGCTTTTGTTATCTGGTTTTAACGTAAACCGATAATCTGTTGGGGAAAATAAGGGAAGCTATTCGCGATCGATCGTAGAAAATATGTAGAATTCAGGGTAGAGGAATACGCTGTTAAATTCCGTAATCGATCGCGGCACCGGATAGTTTAATGGATTTCAATAATGCGCTCTGTAAACTAGACTGTGTTTATCGGGTTTGCGTTCGATTGAAACATAAACTGTGCGATACGGACAAAAACACGCGGTAACGCGACTGTCAATTTTCGAGACTGTGCTGCAAGTAACTAATGCGTTTTGCGATCACTGTAATTTCTCACCCAACGCGATTTACGTTCAGTGTCGCGGCTGATCGCGAAGGGAAATCAGATTTTTTATCCGTTTTTACTGCGAAAAGCGACGAAGATCGAACGGAAGTAGTTCGTAATGGTTGTAAATGGAAATGCGCGAAGATTGACGTTTGCTCAAATAAACTTTAACCTTTTATCGAGTATTGCGATCGTTTCTAAATGCAATAAAAATTGTCCCTGTAAAGTTTGTCGAAAGAGTTTTACAAAGTCTTTAGATATAAGATAGATTTGCAAGTTTAATTATTAGACAATTTCAGTATTAGATGATTCGTGGACGTATAAATATCCATAGAACATAGAGTAATCTAAATTTTGAGCTGCGCGGACCAAAACGTAATATCGAGAAAATTATTTTTATAATCTACGCTTCTGGACTATTATATAAATTATAATTCTTTTCGATGTTGTGTATCTGCACGTATGTATGTTTATACACGATAAACTCGAGAACCACAGGACCGATTTAGATAAAACTTCTACTGCTAGATAGCTTATTCTTCCAGTTTGAACGTTCGTAGCATTACTGTGCCATAACCAGGGCCGAAGTAGTAAACGAAAATGCAAACCAAGTCTGTATTTGTTCTTCTTATTGCGTCATATCAGTCGAAACGCTGACCAAATTATAGAAGGTACACTAAAATAATATATGAGGAGTAAAAAGATCGTATAATTTCTCGTGAAAGATCAGTAGCGGAAAATAAATTTGTATATTAAATTCAGTATAATTCTAAAACGACTGAACAAGTTATATAAAAAAATAGATGTATTCCTTGCAATAATAGTGGATTAACTATAAAACTACAACGTAGATTACATGCATAGATATACATGTTTTTCTATAGATCTAAAAAATTGCATATAAATAGATTTTTTAGAACACCAACGAGATGTGTAGCAGTAGTTTCTCATCTGGTAATACTTAATTGATGGTAGATGCTTGAACGTGACTGGTTTTTTAGAATAGTGAAAATACGCAAAATAAAAATGACCATATCCAACATTGAAGTATTGCATGTCTAGTATATCGATCGCTCAACCAAAGAATATGTGAAATTAGGAAGTAAATTCTATTTAAAAAACAAGTACAAAGCCTAATTTGTGTTTGAAAGTATGTACATAGGGTTCGATATTTAGAAACTATCTTCTATCAAATAAGCTCAAACTTCGTATTAAAATACCAACCAAATATTTTATAGTTTTTGTAATACGTGTTTTTAGAGAGATTGAGAACCTCTAGAGTGTAAAGTACTTTCCTGGATACATAATTACTCTACGATAGAGTTCAAAGTTATCGTTCCCCATCGTTATTATCGATTGAAAGTGCTCATCAAGTAAGACTGATCTGCAACGAGAGTATGCATATTTCTCTACATTTTTTCGACCATAACGCGAAAATATTTTCAAAAAAGAGAACACGTACGCTCAACGATAGAGACGCTAATGGAGATTAAAAAGTTTCTTGGTTTTTTATTTCAGATAATTTGATCGTTAAATATCTTTCTTGCTAGTCTCGACAAAGTGGCTCCACTCGATTGGCCATAACTTTTACACGATTCAAAATTTGTTAATAAAACTTGTAAGATTTGTAGTACAATGAATATACTTTTATTCGTAAGCTAATAAATTGAGCAAGACTAATTATTTTGGGCAGTATACAGGGTGTTCGGCCAGAAAATACATATTTTAAAGTTCTATTTTATATCGCGATTGCTATTCGTATATGCAACGAATAGACGCCATATTTCGTTACGTACTCCAATTTCAGTCTTGTTATTAGCAAGATTGCATCATTAACAAGTACGCGGTGGAGCACGATTCATTATTTAATTTTCACACTAATTTGTATTTTTCACAGAGAACGAGGCGAAAACTTGTTTTCCCCGAATGAGAATTTGAAACGCGCAAAATACTATTTTTCAATCAGAACTTGTTTGCCCAGATTCAAATGTAGTATGAAACACCAGTCGGCGAAGAAACTTTTGCAAACTTCAATATGTAACTTTCACGTTGTAAATAAAAACCAGTTACGCGAGACGAGAATTCTTGAGATGAAAAATAAGCAAAAAAAAAAATACCAGTCGCCCGCATAGTTCCATTTATTGAACATAAACGTCTTCCTTGCGCTTAAGTCCTCTTCAGTATGATTTATACGTGAAACATTTTTCAGTTAGTCCAAGAGTTGAGAAAAAAAGGATATATTATGGATAAAAATTGATAAAATTCAACGCGCACGATACGTCCAAGTTAAAAATAATTCATTTTTATGTCGAACATAAAATTATAAAAAAGAGGACTCGAAACGTTCACGTTTAACGAACTAAATTATGCTATTTTCTGGTGTCATCGTGTATCGTATGTCCGGAGATAAAAATTCAAACTAAGCGGAGCATTTTTTATTAGAATATCCGTTGGATTATTTGCTCGATATTTCGCAGGGTAACTTCGTATGCAAAAACAAAACCATCGTAACTTCTTACATGCCGCCGCAACGGTGGACAAATATTGCAATAACCTTATATCAAGATTAATTTTTAATCTACCGCGTTGCAGGGAATAGGGGGTTCGAGCGATTTATAATTTATCGCGAGCACATAGCCGGTCCCGTATTTTGAGTCGCGCATACATTAAAGTAAAAAATGATCACAGGCTCGAAAATACTTTGCCTCCGGAACCAGGAACCATTAACGTTCGTTCATCGTTGCTTTGACCGATCGGGCGCCGGTTATATTAAATGGATACGACAAAAAGAAAATCGAAATCACGTCGTCTCTGTCTTGGTCTTTGCGTCTCGAGCGTGTCGCCCCCTTACGTGCGTATCGATCGAATCCTTCGATCGCAGAATCAGCCGCGTGACGGGTTTCAACGGGAGGGAGGAAAATTCGTTGCGGCGTAAGCATCCGTTCGCGATTTTCATCCGTAGCGTAACTCGTGCCTGTGAAACGGCTGTAAGTACGTCAATAAGAGAGCCCCGTTCTCCAGCGAGAAACTTCCCGGTGCGTTTGAAGATCAAACGCTGAAAGCGCGCCCTTTCTACCCCGTAAACTGAGCGGGGCTGCATTGTCGCTGGAAAAATGCACGTTCGAGCGCACAGGCGCGCGTCTCTTATCGAGACAGTATTTCATGCGGACTTTCTTACCTCTGCATTAAATTTCTCCGCGACCAAACGAACCTGCTACTTCCCGGTTCGACCGTACGCATACATTTTCGCGAGAATTTCAGCCCGTGAGGCCGGGCGGTGTGGTGAAATCGAGGATACATCGGGCATGCATATATTCCGATACGTCGAGACGCGTCGTTTTTACGAAACGGATTCCGCGCGTCGCTCGCGAAACCGTGTCGGTGCGCGCGCACCGGCACGCGGGCATGCGCGTGACGATTAGCGCGGCGGCATCGCTGCACTTCCGACGTGCATCGCGCGAAGATCGTCCCTGAAGATCTCCCAGCCGCACGGAAGACGGAGAAAAACGATTTTTCGTCGCGCTACGTCGCCTCGTAGCGCGACTTCTATCACCACGCTAGCGCTAGCGAACGTATCGGGCCACGGTACGTCGCGATGCCAGCAACGACGTGTTTTCCTCGTGGAACAGTCAAGGCCACCGCGAGATAATTATGCAGATAACGGTGATGCTCGCCGGTAACCCAGCTGCGTGGAGGATCTACAGGTCCGTTCCTTGTCAAAGATAAGCTTGTTCTTTCCTCTGTGTGTTGTCCTTAGCGTTGATCTTTGATCTATCGTACTTGAATAGTCGCACATTCGACGAAATCGTCGAACGTGTGCGCGGTCTCACGTGAGACACCGCTGATCGTGAGATCAGGTAACGCTAGGACTGGAACTTTTTGAAGAATTTTTCTTGTATTCGAATATTCATTCGTTTATATTAATTCGGCTGCAAACAGTCCCAAACGATCCTAAATAATATCGTACAACTAATGTAAAACACAAAGGAGCTACTGTGCAACTGTATTTACGTACGGTTACATGGATGCAGATTATCGTTCATCTTCTAAGAATCATTGATTTCGCTCACAGCAATAGTTCATCCGTATGCTTGACCCGAATCAGCTAATAACAAGATGTAATGCTTAAGTACATCATCGGTATCTCTGTTACATAAAGAGTGCAATTATATAAGTATTCGCTTATTAATATTTGAATAATGCTGTCCGAAGTTCATTCGTAGTATTCGAATACCTATAAAATATTCGAATAGTCCCGGCCCTAGCGCAATCTTCTCGGTCAGCGGAGAGAACTTGTTCAAAGAACCGGTTCGGATAATTGATTGCGCAACCATTTATTTTATCGTAAAATGGTGTTGCTAATGTCAGCCGGACGACGAGCCTTTTTTTTTTTTGTCTTTTTATGAACGACAAGTCTATCTTCGATGCGACCAAATCGAGATACACAATAAATTGAGGTACAGGATTAGGAGACCGTATTCGTAGCCTAATATCAAATCGAGATACACGAAAAAACGAGGTACAAGATTACAACACCTCGTACAAACGTACTCGTAGCTATCACGTGCATTATTTCGATAATTACTCGTCTTTGGAACGAGCAAATCCGATCTTATATCACGTATACGATTATTCTTTTCCCGCGTGATGCTCTCCGCTAATTCCGCCGCGAACGCGTGGATAGGAAAAAGAAAACGTAGCGACATATTTTCCGAGAATAGAGTACGCGCGTCGGAACGCGGGCAGATTTGACCTGAGGATCTAAATTTCTCATGGAGAGTATTTCGAGTTCATTGTAACTCCTGATGTACGGCGACTCGTATCAATACGCGAACACCATGCTATTTCGTATGTTATTGCTTCATATGCGTGTAAACATAATGTGGGATTAATTATTTTTGTTTTAAAATATTTAAAATATAGTTTTATTACAATTTTAGCGCGGTCTAAAATTTCTGTCCGTTGTTTGCAAATGAAATTTACTCGATTCTGTTGGGTATTAATACAAGTCGCAGTAACGTATTCTCCTTTTTGGGCAAATGGTGACATCGTTTGGTAATAGCGTCCGTCATAACTCATGACTCCGCCAGACGCTAAATGCGAGGAAAAGAATTTTTTAAACGAAAGTATCGTTTCGAACGTTTCCACTTACTTTGGCATTAAAACTGTCCCGTCGTCATCGCGTCTCGTGCTTGCATTTTAAATCCTCAGAAACGCGCCCGAGATAAATTCAATTATGCTCTTTGCGTGATCCGCTTAATATACCGAATTTCTATTTACAAACAATCGTCCCTTCTATTTCACGGCGTCTTCGTTGTGGACAAGCACGCGAATTGTAATTTTGCACAGTGCCAATCAAAGCGCGGATTAAATCTGTTAATGGTCGGGCAAAGCTTGTAAATCCATATTCGAAAACCGATTAAGGAGATTTTCCAATTTTCCCGCTACCTATTGATTTCGTATGGTTAACACGATTATCGTCCGGCTCGCGGACGGTCGAAATTAATATCAGAAGGCTCGCGATTTGCGTGAATTACCGTTTATTGCAGTCAAATGAAGCCGAACGACCCCTTTGCACTCGATGATTTTCAGCAAAATGTAATCCCCCTCTCGTATAACGTAGCGCGCACGTGTATGTACGTTTCACCGAAAGAAATTGAAACGAGAGTATTCGCGAATCATTAAAGCCAACGCGATAAAAGCGTACGAGCGATCTTTCGGTTTTGCAAAGTATTAAGTGCAACGGATTTCAAAGTTACGGACAGTTTGTTAAAGTATCCATGAATTTTACGCGCGTTACCGTACGTTACGATAATGAAACAGACGGTGAATAAATTTTGAATTCTCCACGGTTACGTGTAATAAACTGCAATTTACATATGGTTAAGAAATTCGCGTAAGATATTTTCAGAGCATTACGCACCGCCTCGTGACTCGTTTATAAAATATTTTCTAGATAAGAATTAGGTTTCCCTTTGTTTGGCAATTCCAAGAAGTATGATATTCCTTCGAATACGTTCCAAGTTCCAAGTTGAACTTTAGCATCGGACACAAAGGCTGTATTTATTTACACTTCCGGCAGCATGCCATAGAGATTCTATCAGAAGTATTTACATTCACCGAACAAAGCATAATTTGTATAAAATTATCACAGTTCGGACAGTTAATAAGATAGGCACAATTTATCTTGACGTATGTGTAGACGGTAATTAAATTTAATGTCTATTTATCTATTTCAATATTCGATGCATAATCTATATAGCTTTTACGTAGTAATAGATATTTTAATCGTAATCCTAACAAGTAATGTAATTTGAAACGATTTATCACATTTTACAGTCGAAATTGCTTTATAATATTTTAATAATTAATCGTATTTTTATATACGATACGTTGTGCTTTCTATTAAAAAATTTTACATGAAACAGATTATGTTTTCTCTCTTTTGAGAGACAAATAAACGTCGAAAACGACAGTTTCTTTGAATTCATTATTACAAGTATATCTATGATATCATTGATACCGAATTACATAAATTTACAAAGAAGAAATTGCTTAGTTATGTTGTAATTGTCGAGAGAAACTCTACCGCGTGGCTAGTCACGTTTGAATTTGAGCGCCCTTCGCGCCATTCCCCACGGCAGATGCACGAAGGTCAAAAGTATTTTAAAAATAAGGCCGTAGGCATTGGCAGATTGGTATGGCAGTGGACGTTAAGGGTCGGGTGGCGTTGTAATGGCAAAAAGTTTGCGAAAGGTGAGTAATCGTCGAAACGATAAACAAAGCCCGGTCGTTAGTGTATACGGTGCGTTAGTTAGCTGGCGCTGGGTTTAGGTAAATAAAGCCGCGTGTGGAGCGTGTTTGAATGGTTAGAAATCGAGCATCAACAAATCGAGTTTTCGCGAGAAGGCTCGTGGCTAGACGAGCACGACCGACAATGGCGCCCAAGCCTCGCGAATATTGACATTGCTGAAAACATTATCTTCGAATATTGGGTATTATCATATCTGTGGGTGGCACATACTGCGTCGCAATTAATATTCTAACCTTCTTTTAATTTTCGCGACACTTATCGACGTTAAATTGCAAACGGAGTAATTTGTTGGTTGCCGAGGTTATGCGAAAAAAATGTTTTCGGTACGCATAGTAGCGACGCGTGAACCCTGAAGGGTTTTACAGTTATACTGCAATGTGGCACATTTGCAGAAGCACGGAGGAAGTTGTGTGGGTCTAGAGTTGCGATATAATCTCCGAGGAGATATCGTCAAGTCGATATAGGAGAGTGTGCGTGGAGAAGGCGTGTGAGTTAACGTTTTAAGGGTTAGGGAGTCATTCTGTAGTCAGGGTGATCAAAGCCTCTAGTGTGGACAGTTCAGGGCAGCTAGTTTGGTTGTAGGGTCGGGATTGGAGATAGACAAGATGGACCAACAGTATTGTCTACGGTGGAACAATCATCCAGCCAACCTCACAGACGTTCTCAGCTCCTTACTTGCCAGAGAGGCACTCTGCGACGTTACCCTGGCGTGTGTTGGAGAGACATTCAAGGCACACCAGACGATACTCTCTGCATGCAGTCCGTATTTTGAGAGCATTTTCCTCCAGAATACCCATCCCCATCCAATTATATTCCTGAAGGATGTCAATGACACGGAAATGAAGGCATTGCTGCACTTTATGTATAAAGGAGAAGTTAACGTTAGTCAGCATCTACTACCGATGTTCCTTAAAACAGCCGAGGCATTACAGATTAGAGGCCTCACAGATAATAGTGTAAATAACAAGACAGAAGAGAAAAGTCCATCGCCGGAACCAGAAACGCAAACTGGTGTTAGGCATACCGACTCGCCTAACCTTCAGCCTCTTCCTGAAAAGAGGAAAAGAAAGGCTTCGGGCAGCTACGATGTTTCCCTTAGTGGTCCACCCAGTGAACGGTTCATGTCCGATTCTCAGGTACGTTACATTAAATATTATATATTGGTATTCCAACATCCTACTCATAAATATGTATAAATCCATACTTATCTTCTAAGTAAGTTGCATGTTACATATTGTTGCATTATTATAACTTTTTTTGCTGCTTTCTAACACTCACAATACCAATTAATTTATAAATGTTTGTAAATATTTTCTGTCGATGAGCAGTCTTATAATTTTCTGTATCTCCAAATACATTTTGTTCGTAAGCCTTATAGCAAATTTATAAATATATTTATGAAATAATACAGTAAACTTTATTCTAATTGCTGGTGGTGGTTTGCAATTTTTTATAAACTTTGTAACGAATTTATGAAACATGGTTTTATTTTTATTTATGGAGCTTTTTATTGGAAATAATTCGCGTAGAACATGTTGTAAATGATGTACATTTTGTATTGCGTGCAAATGTAGAGACTACAATATTAAATTGAAACAATTTTATTCTTTTCTAACAAATATTTTCAAAGCATATGCTCCCGCGTGCTTGCGCGCGCGCGCATTCGTGCATGCGTGCGTGCGAACACGTCACATGTATACTTGTGAACTTTTGTTATTTACTCGTAACGCTTAAAATTCGGAGATAATGATCGCATTTTGTTATCAATAAGCTACATATGTATATGATTGCACAGCTTTTCAAAGAGCTGTACGTGTAACCTTGAAGTACAAAGCAAAAGTTAATCTGCGTATTATAATACGCGAATCAAGTATGGCAATATCGGAGCTTTTATCGCATTTTTTTAAGTAAAAATTGCGATACTTTACACAATTATTGCTGGTGAGAATTCTTGCTAATCGAATACAGTCGAACGTTAATAAACATTTCATTAATACCGTATAGAATGATAAATGACTTACGATTTCGTTTTTTTAAGATCACATTTGCGATCGTACACTTTGAAAACAAATTTACATAAACAAAATTCGAATCTGGTATTATACATTTTATTTGAAATATTTGTTCAGGCTATAAACATAAAATTGTTTTAATATTTTTTAAATGCATGTCCTTGTGATTTATTGGTTACAGGCATCTTCGCAATGTAGTTACAAATCAAGCCCTCCTGTGATTCCAAAGTTAAATAATGCCTTGGGAGGTGAAATGGAAGATGGTGGTCGACCTATGTCCCCTGCATCACAGCCGCAACCTTCTATCAAGCAAGAGTTAGATCATCATTTACCAGACTTCCATGACAACATCTCCCTCCCAGTAAGTGATTTTTCCAAAGGATATTCCTTATTGTAGCAAAGCTATAGTTACATTGTGCATGTTGATAATATAATTTAGAGCATGTAAATAGTTCACTCTAAGTAGTATATAGTTGTGCGTTTGTCTCACGAATATGCTTGTTCGTTATTAAAACCTTCATGTTTTACTTTAAATTTTGAACCTGTTGACATTATTTTTTTTATGATGAACAATTCACAATATTAACTTACTTTTTGATTTATTTAGAATTTAATCATTTTCTATATTTTTAAATATTTATATAATTTAGCATTCTAAAACTTTTAGTACAATTTTTATAGATCTTACTGTACAGTTATTTTTAGTTCCAACCTGGTATATATCTATTTTTTATATTATATACTATTTTTATTTCAGCATGTTATTTTGCTTTTTTTTTTTTGCTGTAATTTTTTATTACCTCTCTGTATCTTGGCGAAGAAAACTTTCTTCGTGTATAGCTTCTACGCTATTCATCAAATCATGTTACGTATTAAGCATAACATACCAAAAATATAGTTTCGTTACTGCTCCCACAATTAATGTTCTTTCTTAACTACTTTCCTACAACTACTCGGTCCAAACAAACATGGGAAGGAAGGGATGATTAAATAGAGAAATAAAATTGTCTTCTTATATGCGAAAAGGCAAAATCAAAGATGTGTTGATTAAACACATATCCTTTCCTTCTCTGTTGACAGACTAGTGTGGAGTGGGAGGTTCAGAGAGATGGGAAGAGTGACGAAAATATGGATATACAGTGTATGACCCAAAGTCAACCAGATTCCGCTGTGATACAAGCTTCTCGTGAAAGCGCTATTTTGTCTGGAGGTTCTGTGTCTATCAATATATCGGAGACTACGTCTGATTATTACGAGAATTCTTACAAATGTTTGCTAAATCGACCCACGCCTTTTAATTCATATTCGTGCAATAACAATAACACAATATCGAAACCACAACTCAAATTAGCGCCGGATAATCAAATACAATCAAATTTATGCAATATTTCGTCGCGTTCTAATCCTCAAGTTAGAAAGGCTGGTAGATTCAAAGTCAGTTGGTTAGACATGTATTCTTGGCTTCAGTACGACGAAAGTTCGAATCTTATGTTTTGTAAATATTGTCGGAAGTGGAGCGATTCGATTCCTGAAATACGTACTTCGTTTGCTGCAGGGAATGGTAATTTTAGACTTGAAATTGTGAATCATCATAATAAATGTAAGGCACACAATTTGTGTGCTGCTAAAGAAAGGGAAGCAAAAGATGCTTATACTTACATCATGGAAACTTGCTAATTTTGTATTATAATTGCAGCTTCGATATTCTTTTTCTGAAAATTTTATAAAATCAAAAATCTCGGAGAATAAGTCGTATTTGCTACATGAAAATACGTAAACATTTTTTACACCCGGTTATTGTAAGATCATATCTGCATGTACATGTTTGTAATTATAAAAGACTGTGTAAGTAATTTGCCAGTCATTCACATTTTTGTGAAGTATGAATGTTTATTGTTGTATCTCGATAAGAGTATGTTTGTGCCGCGATAGATTGGCATCTCTGTTTGGTGTTGTCTTCCTTCCTATATCATACTCGATTTTATTTTTATGTCGAAAGAATACATAAATATGGAGTTTAAAGGAGCATAAAGAACATATGCATTCTATCAATCGAATTTGAAAAGTTTGTTGAATCAGTATTTTTTTTTTTAGAGTGTTTGTACTTTACTTATCACATTCTTTCATACGTATGCCACGTAAGCAGAAATTACAAATATAATAACACGCGTATTAATTGTATTTTTGTTATATAGTATTTACAAATTTTTGGCTTAATTTTCCTACAATATTTTGCAATATTTCATTGGCAATAAATATGTTATTTCAAGCGGTCGACTATCATATGTTTCTTTATGCGAATTACGACGTATAAAAATATGTCGAAATTAATATTTTTTCTTAAATATTAGATATTTTGGAGAAAGTTACGACGCAATATTATAATACGTCAACAAAGATATTTAAAGATGTTTATTTTCAGTGTTGCATCAAAATGCAAGGACTATTTATAAAATTAATGTGCGTGGACACACAAAAACACACATTTTATTAAGAAAGACTAAATTCATACAGTCAATAGGTTTTAATATAAAAGAATAGTTGTGCCTTCTGGCGGCAATTGAACACCTTCAAATTTATATCTATATCTCCTTAAACAACACATTTTTATGTAATAATAATTATACAAGTACTGTAAATTGGCAGTGTATATTATTAATTTCGAAGTATTGTTCGAAAGACAAGGAATGTCAAAGCATGTGCATTTTTGAGGTGATGTGCTTCTTTGATGGATATTATCGCGTTGAATTTAAATAAAATGTTGAATATTTTTATTATGAAGTATTCTGCCTTATGTATAATATACCTACCTGAAAATTCAATGAATTATTTCAAATACGTGTTTTAAATTTGGTTTTGTTATAGTTTGTTCAATATTTTAAACTTTGAAAAATAATAAAACAAAATGCAATAACGTTCGGGATCAAGAAAGTAATTTTTATCTAGAATTTCGCGAATCATGTTCCAATACAGTCCGATTAATTTCTCCGTCATCGTCCTTTTCAGTACATTACGTTATTTAATCCTTAGACGAACGCGTTTTGTTCAGGATCCTCAGCATCATTATTTCGTTAATAATTCATAAGTAATTTTATTCGAATAGTAGACGAATGTTCATTCCATCGAACAGTTAAATTTTTATTTGTTCGTTGTGCAATACTTGATTCTGCAATTCGATCTTCAATTTTCATTCGACGAGCAAAGGAATTGAAAGTTCTTTTATCTTTTTTGTCGTTATTCGTAATTGTTGTCCGGATAAGAATTTCTCCCGTGTCTGACAGAAATTATTAGGAGGCAGTAATTCTTTTCACAGTGGTATTTATAGTGGTTTTTCGTGTCGTGTGCAGGGACATCCAATTGGACTGCTAGGAGATGAAGGGGGTGCCACGGCGGGTGCGCTTAGCGATGGCGTGTCAGGGATTGAATCGTCCGAACACCATAATCCCCCAGAAATGCTCGACGGACTCGATGGTAAGACCTACAAACATCTATCATTACAATCAAAATTCCATTTAGATTTCACGTAATTCCCGTTTGCCCGTCGAAACTCGGCCAGAGTTTCCACGCACGTTGGCGCAACAAGTAACCCACGCTTTCGTTCGCCATCTGTTTCGCGACCGTGTCCGTTGCCACGTTGCATTCGTTTAGGAAAAAAATTCGCGGAGCGTGGGAACTACGTGACGTCTAAGAAATCGAGGGAGATGTGCATGCACGTTTGCAAGAATTTTTGCGCGTCGAGTCGTACATAGGCGTACGAAGCGAGCATCCCTCTATTTCCGAGTCTGGCAAGCGTAGTGAGTGGTAACTCTTTAGAACACGAACAACTTTCTTGTTGATGGATGCATCCTGTATACGTGTACGTATATATGTGCATACACGGGCAGTGTGTGCACGTATATATATACGTGTATATAACGTGATCATATATATATATTATATGGCATATATTATATATATATTCTTGGTGTTGTGGTGATGGTATCGTGCATTTGCTATGTCACTGTGGTAGTTACGAATCCGTAAGTGTGTTAATAGGAGTATCTAACATTTTGAAAGAAAAAAAAAAAGAATAGAAGAACGTTGGTTTTGGGCCAAGTGGTATCGGAAAAATTCACAGTACTTTTCGTTTGGTACCAGCAAATGGACAGTACTCTTCTGTTTGTCTGTGAATTTTTGAGATGGTGTGTGGTCGTTGATTGCGTACGTGGTCCCGTGTGTGTTGCGTTTTTAATTTTGTTTTGCTACCTTATATACATATACATACATATCGGTGGTTCCGGTCGTATGCGTGGCAGGATTAACGGAATAAATTCACAGTACGACGTGTCGGTGTGTGGGTGCGCGGGTGAATGCCGTTGTCTGCGTGCGAACATGTGTACATACGTGTGCCGGCATATAACTATAAATATAATTTGTAAACGAACGTATATACGTGTGTATATACAGTGGCAGTCAGCTACTTATGGTCGTTGCACAGTTCGAGGAACGAACGCGAGTTGCGTTTCGTAACTTTGATTTTTCGCATTTTACGCTCATAAGTTACACACGCTGAATATCGTGTAATACAATAGTAACGTAACTTTATTTTCAGTTTATAAGTTTTAAATATATTCAACGCACGTATCTCGCCATCGTAACGTCTGACAATTACATAAGAATTAAATTAATATTGCAGTTCGATTCGAAAGTTTTCGTACTCGATTAAATAGGAGAAATAGGCACAAATTCGCTAATCCGGATTTCAAGATAGAGGGTTGAAATTTGGCGCAGAATGTTTTTTTCTGATGCTCTATCTATCGATGGATCCATCGTGTGTCAAATTTGGTTCAAGGGCACAGTTGACCCCCTTATTCGACTATACCCTTTATGAAATGTCAATCACGTTTGTTCCATAAAGCATGAATCGGTCTTGAGCAGCTGACCGCCATCGTACGTACATGTATGTATGTATATATATAGATATATATACACATCACTACGGCGTGATTCTCTATGCATGCCTTTAAACACTGTTTTCTCTGTCCTCTTACAAATACCTATTGCCACGTTTCACATCACCGTACCTAGCGATCTTAATCTTACATTCTCACGTGTCTCTCATGCGTTGTTTATTTTAACCCGCAATCGTACGAGTAAACGGGGATATTAGCAACGAAATGCAACGTACCCGCGTGTCGTTACGTAATACGATCGACGGAACCTGCTAGAACGTCGCCAATTCGGTAGGAAAAAACAGTCGTTGCGTAACGAGATCGTTTCTGACTTTGGTCGAGAGCGTCACGAGCGGACGTCGCGGTGCCGGAGGAACAAGGATTTTGTTGCTAACGCGTGCGACGGGTCCGTTTACCTTCTCGAATCTGTTTGGCGCTTGATCTCGCAGAAAAATCGTCATCGTCATCGTTTACGATCTGTTATACAGTCGCTCGTCAGCGACGAATGACCCCCCAGAGTCTGACCCCAGAAACACTGTTGCAGACTTCGACGTTTCTTCGCGAGTAATTCGCGAAGCGAGTCGAAACGAAGCTCTACAGTGGCAGAATTTTTTGGTAACTCCGAACATATCGCTTGTTCTCCCCGAACACGAGCGTTTTCCGTCGAGAGAAATTTTATTACACCGTCAGCAGACGTTCTCTTCGTCAGGGTTTCTCTTCCGTTTCCGTTGATCTTTTAACGAACTCTATAAAACTTTTTTTTGTCGTGTTTTTATTTCTTCCACCCACCCCCACCACCCCACCCCTCCCACCTTTTTCTCTTATTTTATTTATTTATTTTTTTCATTTGTTCTATTTCAGTTGTGTGACAACGTGTTGTGCTAGCTTTGCGTTTATTGTAACTCTTGACAATGATAAAGATCAGTAGGTGTGCGCTTTTATTTTTTTTCCTTTACGTGATATGATATGATTATCTTTGCTACGAGTAGGCATCTATAGACATATACTGTATACATACATAGATACATATATTACGAGTGTGGTGTTTCTCAATCTATGCCTTCGTAACTTTTGATTGGTCGACGTAATTTAATCGACGAGGGGAACGTCGCAGGTGTACCCTTAGTTTTACGATCAAATTGTTTTTAGATGTTTGGGAAACGATCCACGGTAGAGTCACAAAGTAGCCCCGTACGATTCCTCCCTATTGTCGAATAAAAAGCATCTATCGCGAACGGTGGCTCTTAATTTAGGAGCGTTTAGATGGAATGGATTAGGTTGTAGAAACGGGTTTAACAATTTTTAAGTAATTCACAATCCACAGAGGTGTATCTCCGATCGGGGATAAAAGGAACGTTTAATAAATAATTCTTTTTTGGACGATCCTATAAGGAAAAATCCAGCGTAATTAGATCTGGGGAACGAGCAGGCTAGAAATCAGGTTTTGCGCGATCTATCCATTTGTTCGTGAACTGTTTGACTACTCTGCTAAAATGTGAAAATGCAACGTCATGTATAAACCATATGCGACGAATAGCTGAGCAAGTTTAATAAGATTCGCGATGTAGTAGCGCGAGCGTGACGAACCGAGTGATAGAGATGGGATCAGATGATGCGGATCAAAGTCCTAGCTAGCAGATGTCATCCGATATTGTTTACAAGAAATAGGATTATGATCAAAGCTGAAGTCCAGGGAATTTTTAATTTGTCGAGCTACGCAACGTCAAGTAGGGTTTTTTCAATAAGGTTATCCAAGCGATTACTCAAGAAATTTACGTACAATCGATGCAGTTAATCTCCCGCCAGGAACAATAAGTTCGATTAGATTGCATTGTTGTTCGCACTTTGATCGAAGAATCTCGCGTATTTTGAAAATTCGTTCGATCCAAAGGCAGCCACCTCGAATACTTCGTAGCACAAAAACGGTTACAGTTTGATAATAAAGTTAATTCTCGCGCGTTACGATACTTGTTACGTCTTGTTTAAAACTCGCTACTACTTTTTCCTTCGAGTCGCAAGAACAAACTGATCATTGCAAAAATACCATGCTCGAGGTATACTGCAGTAATAAAATGACGGGAAATTCCAGGCGTGTCAATAACCCAAGAAAGATAAGTGCGGTATGAAAGGAACTTGGCTATAACTAGAGACGAGACATATGTAAATATTTGAAAACATTCCTGTCGTAGTAAATATCATATTTCAACGGTAGTATTAAAAGATAGATTTGAGTTGTAAAAGGGATACAGGGAAAAATTTTAATGGGAGATTTTAGAGGTCAAAATAAGACGAAAATCAAGGAATATGTTAAATATATCTTCTGTAAACGTGGTTAGCGCATCGAGTCTATAATCTGCTAACGAGTCAATGTTTATGGTAGATAGTTTGTTGGCGAAGCCGAGAAGTTTAGGATTTTTTAGATAGAAATAATGGGGATGAGTGGTGACGAGCTACTTTGTAACTAGATCGAGGATCGCCTTCCAAACAACTGAAAGAATTTGATTGGAAAACTAAGGGTACGCTTAGGAAGTTCCTCTTGCGAGAGGATACCCTCTTTTCTGCAACTCTTTGACTTGACGTAGAGTGTGACTTTATGAGAGGTGTTCTATACACGTTTCTTATTATATCTTATCGTGAATCTAGTAGAGATTGTCGGTATATCGCAGTGACCTAACCAACTTATTGAAACGGGATCTTGTATTCCAGGAACAGCAGGAACTTGCAAAAAAGAGAAGGATTTAAGTAAAGACGGTCAAAATAAGTTAGAACAGTCGAACCCTGTCGGTGCAAAGTGTTGTAAGCTCTGCGGGAAGAGCGTAGCCAACATTAAAAAGCACATGAAATCGCATTGCCCCGATAAGTATCAGTGCCAAATCTGCATGATATCGTTAACGAGGTCCGACAATCTGAAAAGGCATATTAAATTGAAGCACGGAATACGAGAGGGATCATTGATATCGCCGTTCATGCGCCTAGAGCACAAGCATTTTTTAGCAAAATCGGAACCAACTTACCTCACCTAGAATTTTCCGTACGCACGCGAACGCCAGCGAGCGGTACGCGCGCAAATCGTTCGTCCATTCGTACGTAGAATATGGAGAGGGAAACGAACGCATAAATGGACGTCGGAAACGAGGAAGCTGAGCCGTGATTATCGGCCCAGGATTCGTTGATTTTACATTCCGTTAACGCCGGGGCGTGCGATTAGTGTTAATCGACTCTTCGTCGAGGCTGTTTGTAACTCGGCATTTCATTACTTTTTAACCGAGCGCGGATACGCATACGCGCGCTCGACTACTTTTAATCGTGTTTTTTCCCCCGTTTAAAGATTATTCCCATACGAAAATCTATACTTATTTATTGTCGTCTAGTTTCTAAGGGTTTTACTTAAATAAGAATCGTTTGCTTAGAGATCTCACGGTCGGAGTAATTCTCGAGTACAAATAACGAGGAGTCCCACGATGTCGTGTTCACGTGGACCACCTCCTCGCCAGACGTCGCGTTGTTTACGCGCAATGTTACCATTTTTTACCACCCCCCTATTTTTTTTGTCTCCGTCGAGCGAGCAAAATTATTACGGTTTTCCGTGCGTTTGCGCGTCCAAACGGAAACGGTCTCACTGAAAATCATCCCCGTCACTTTTCCGTAAGCGGCGCATGGGACTGAGTTTTATCAGCGTATCCCTCTAGCACAGACGTTCATTTCTACCGCGGAATTTCGTCGGCAAGGAACCTCGAGATATTGCCTTTGATTAGATTTGCATAAGAGAGATACTTCGAACGACTGAACGCGCGTGGCGTGCCACGCTTTTCACGGTGCGAGGAAAATTACTCGCCGTTAGCATTGAGTTCTAACGCGCCGGAACTGTTCCTCCGGGGTGAAATAAATACGCTTCAACTTTTTAACGAATACGATTTCGCCAAATGCCGTTCGAGTCGAGACGTTCTCGCCTACGCGTTTTGGAGAACTTTTCAATTGCCTCTTTACAGGCATTTTTAAAATATTTATTTTAATTCGAAAAAAGAGCACCTATATGAGAAGTACTAATAACACTATATTAACACTAAATAGTAAATTATTCTAAATCCACCAATCAGCGCCTGTAATGAAACCCAAGTACAAAGTAGAATAGAAAAGATTTTATAATCGATAGTAGTAGGGAGTTCGGGAGACCTCTGAAATACATTCTGCGTGTTTTAAATTAAATTTAAATTAAACGAACGTACCATTCGCGCGATAAAGATGCAGAAAAATATTTTATTTATAATTAAAGGGAAAACAAAACTGGGGAATTTGGCAGACCGCCCGCATCGGCTTATGTTATAAATATGACTGCCCCTTTTTAGAGGTCAAACGCGTGACGTGTGATTTAAAGTTATCGTAAAAAGATTAGGATTCTTTCTGTCGACTCTTGGCAGAACGGTTTTAGACGTCGACAGTGGGATTCGGGTCGTTTTATAGAAGTACAATAGATCATTTGATAGATTTCACCGGATCTAGGACACCCGAATCATATGGAAATGAATATTTTTACCGGTGAAATTATTTCGTGAAGAAGTTGAAGCGTTTTCACTGTTGTTCCGAGGGGAGTGTTAGATACCGATATAACAAGAGGACGCGGTGCTAGGGTATTTCGTTCAGTTCCATGCCCGACGCGTACCAAACTGCCTGTATTTCGTAATGACAGTCTTGTTCCGCAGGTGGAGGAGATCAGTATTAAGTAACTATTTATACGCATATTTATAGATATCCTATATTATATTATATTAATATTTATATCGTAGGTTGTGAAAGACGTCGAAGACTGAGTATAAACTGATTCTCGTGGGCCGGCGTGGCTCGAAAATAGTCATGATGAACTAGTCTCTGAGGCCCGAAGGCTGTTGCAAAGAACAGACTTTTCATAGAGGGGTTTTGTTTAATGGTGCCTTTCCTTTTTAAGTACAATACTCGACTATTCAATAATCGATAACGATATATATAATATAATAAATAACTAACGAAGCCGTCGTGTAAAACGTCTGACCCCGTGCGACGGTCCCTTCTATCGACAGTGCATGGATATCATCCGTAATCGAGCATCGATCCTTCTGGCTATCGAGCCACAGGACGCGCTCGCGCGATCTCTTATACACCGCGCACATTGTGCCAGGCCTTTCCTATGTGTGTAACCCCTTATCCACAGTGAATCCGATCAAAAGCGTAAAAAGAAAAGCGGAGCTCGGGTGAAACGGAGAGCCGAACCGCCCGATCGAATCACCCTCGACGGCCGTTTTTCACACACGACTTTTCTCTATTTGCAGATACGACACTTTTAACTCCTCAGGGCACTGAGTGCGCGCCGATTACGTACATTGAGAAAGTTAATCTGTCGGACTTTTTCGAAAAGCTGCCGTACACGTACGCTAGCAAATGCAAAATATGCGGCCGGGTCGTGTCGAATCTAAAGAATCATTACTTGACCCACAATCCAGGGAATTACGTCTGCCCTATGTGCGGGTGCCGCAGGACCCGGCTGGATAACTTGAAGGGTCATATAAAACAGAAACACCCCGAGATACAGATACTGCAGAAGTCCAGTGGCACCGTGCAAAATTGAACGTCTCTCCGCGCCTTTATTGGTGTTTCTTTCTTTTTTTTTTTTTTTTTTTTTTTTTATTTTATTGTCGTTTATCGGAAGCTTTTAAAAATTTGTGGCGTTCGCTGAAACGAATAGAGCGTGTCCGTGTTACCTCCCACCGACTCGTTTGCTTCTGTTCGTCGTGCGTTCTATTAGTATTTTTTATTTTCGTTGTCGTAAAACCCGAGAATATTGCCTTCGTTCTATCGAATTTGTATTTTTCTTTTTTTTTTGTAACGATTTAATATAGAGTAATGATAATCCATAAGTTATATTTATTTTAATTTACCAGTGTTAGGTGATAGTGATTCTAGCTTCTTACAAATTTTTATATCAATTCTTCTATACCTAACAGTTTTCGAAATGTGGGATGAAACGCTCGAAATAGGTGAACAGTTGGTAAACATGGGTCCAAAGATCACTTATTTTGAACGCACCAAACATTTTCATCCCGAAGCCAGTGACTAAAATATCCTATTTGGCGTATCCATCTGAAACATGTGTAATAGTAATGACTAATGACTTCCTTCACGGTCAAAACAATACTGTTTAATCAGGGGTTGGCAAACTTTTGGAATGTACTGAATAAAAAAATTTTCTCAGTGTATTTTTCACACTGACTTTAATTCACAACGAAGGAGAATCTCGTACATTACATAATATATACGTAACTTTACTGAAATATTTTTTCTTATATTTTAACCAAGTACAAAGATACAGGACAAGTGATTTTTGAGCACACGTTTATCCAGAGATTTTAGATCGTAAGATTCACTCCCTTTCGGGAGAACTATAAATTCTAAAGAAACAACCGAAAATACTTTTGTGCACGTTATCAGGACTACGGTGATAATTCTATTCCGCGAATAGAAGCAAGCAAGTTGCAACATCGAGGCGGAAAATAGCATTCTATTCTTCATTCGTTCTAGCGAGTATTATTAAGCGCCCCTAAATTCTTGAATGTTCTTTTAACCCCTGGTATAAATACAAGTGGTCGTTTTCTTCTGTCCGTTTCCTTCGCGTGTCGTTGGTCAACGTCAACAACCGTTTCGCAGGATCCTTTTCGTTCGACAGACATATTCACGGTCAGGTGACGTTATCGCGAAAAATAGGCGCGTAAAGCGTTCGGGGACGAAATTTCTCGAACGGGGCGATGCTAGTCAGGCAAGATGGTCGCGAATACGAAGCTTTACGCGTCCACCGGTATCGGTTCCGTAACTCTGTACTTATCAAACCGGACGAAGCGCGAAATTTGCGAGCTTTGCGTCCGATCTTCGGCGTCGCTCGCAACAATGTGCACCGTTCGTATCGATTTCTCCTGGCCTTGCTGACGGATAAGCGGATTTCGCGATTGATGTACGCGCGGCCGACGTCGCAAATTCTGTGCTTGGACTGGTCCAAGTTCGATCCAAAAATCACGGACGGATCCGTAACCATTAGGAGCTATAAAGAACGCCCCTGAACGATGCCCGTGTTCCGTGAATTACGTTCGAACGATAAAGTGTCGTCAAAATTATTTGCAAAAAGAAATTTGACGTATCGTTAGTCGATACGAGTCTTTGGTCCTTCCCAGCGGACGTTAATAATCAAGTCTGACAAATGTAAAGATATATGCGGAGGAAAGTGACACCTGCCTTTTATATTTTTATATTTAGAGGACTGTTACTAGTAAAATCCTGATTACCGAGTCTGAATGGCGTCCAAGGGGCGTTCTCTTCGGTATGGATGAGGAGCCTTGGAGGAAAAGTCGTTCACGATACCTAGGAAACGGAAGTTGCTAGTCGGAGCGGTGCGTGTCTATTTCTACTTGGTTTTAATTATTGATCGTTTGCCCCGGGGAAACCTTGATTAATGCCATGAATTTCTCGCGATACTTGAGAGAGAGGAGAGGATCTCGCTGCGTCTCGGGCGTCATCAGACGGGACACGTTGTCACATCTTGGCTGGAAGTAGCTACTTCGTGCCGTCAGTTCCCGTCGACCTTTAACGGAACGGAGAATCGGTGGTGGGTTCGTGCATTAGTAGACCCGTAATGCCACGGAGACTGCAAATGGAAATTAGTATTACGCGACTTTCTCTGCTCTCGGTCAAAGGGCGTTTCACGGTTAACGATAAAAAGCATTTCATCGTTTAGCGTCTGTCCGTGTGACGACACGGGCCATCGGTTCGGCCGCCGTTGCATTTAATTACGTCACGGTCCCTTCATTAGCGTAATTATTCTTTTTGCGCGAGTCTTGCGCCCCTCGATCCGACTCCACTGGTCGATCGATCTCCTTCGGGAGTCGTCGTTGCTCCTTTTTATTTTTCTCACGCCGCCGGTTGGCTGGTTAGGTATGCTAGGCGAACCACTCCAAGTTATCACCTTAAACGACGTCTTTATTTTTCGTATTGCGGGCAAATCCCGCCAAGGATCGCGTCCTCTTTTTCAGTGGGTTACGGTTTTT
Source organism: Colletes gigas (assembly GCF_013123115.1). Lineage (NCBI taxonomy): Eukaryota > Metazoa > Arthropoda > Insecta > Hymenoptera > Colletidae > Colletes > Colletes gigas. The sequence continues at coordinate 2,642,493 of NW_025106637.1, read as the reverse complement.
TTTAAAACGTGACCGTGTTTTGATTTTTGTTTCGTTTTTTCTCTCAACGGTAACTGCTATTTCCTTCCGGGCAGTTTTATGGTCGACGCAGTAGGGAATTTGACGACACGGTCCGGAGATCATCTTTATACCGAAACGATATGAAACCAGGAAGGCTACCGAGATATTTCCTCGCGAGGTACGCTGATTAAAAGACGGTATTCGTCGAGATAAATGAAAAAGTATTATCATCCCTCGCGATGCAATTAAGCGTGATAAATTCCCAGCAGGCGTACGTATTCCTTCGCTCATTGTGTTAAAAGTTGAGCGAATAAGCGTCACCTTAGACTTTCTCCACGGGCCGTAAAATTATATGAAAGAACGTGCGAAGTTTCATCAAAATTATTTAAATCTAAACGCCCGGATAAAGTTTATTACCGACATTCGACGCGTTCCATCGATTCAGATTTTAACAGCTCCAACTTTGTCGCAGAAACGAACCGATTCCATCTCCACTTATTTCGAAAATATCAAAGTGTGTGGTTCTAGCATTATACTTTACGACCGTAACTCGATATTGTGCAATTTGGCAGAAGCAACTTACGCCAAGTCAGTCTCTTATACAACATATATTTAACCACTCGCTTCCTGGGACACGGTCCCGAAGTTTGGCCAAATATTTTACGAACACTTTGCATTTGTCGCCTGTACGTTACACTATTCCGTGAGCTTCGAAGCGAAGCAGTTATACAAAGTGTTAGCTCACAGTGTCATCCGTTATATCCGAAACATCGCAGCACGCTCAAACAGTCATCGAAATAGGATTCCAATAACGTCAAGCATTTCTATCCCATTTATAGGTATTCCGTTTAGAGGCTGCTGTTACGACAATACATTCTATTTTCCTGAAAACGATGGGTTGTTGCGATCGATCTTCCATAATGATAATTGATTTCGCCCAGACTTTGTGGAACAACGTTTCGAATTCAGCGACAACCGGATTGCGAACGCGTCATTTAAACGCGAAGAGCTCTCCAATTTCAATGTCCATCCCGTTTATGCAGGGTATCAACGGGACTAACTAATATAATCCTCTTGCGCTGTAATTCGCGCTTTCGGACGACGATTTTTACACCCGACTCGAGTAACCGGTATCATTTTCTCCACCGTTCATATTTTTATCAACGCGAGCCATCCGTCGAGAAATAGAAAACTTGTACATCTGTCATTGGGACATTCGCAACCATAGTCAGACTATTTTCTATTTTAATCGATCGAAATTTCTTCAATCAAAATTAAAAGTCGTTGCTTCGTGTCAGTGATCGGATACGTCGCTTTAGAGTTCTCCTTCAGCGAGAGCACGTAACGCGAGCCTCGCTTGTTGCAACTCCGCCTCTCTGGGCTCTCGTTCGCGCGTTGTTGGATTTCAGTTTTCGGACAAAAACCTCCAGCCCGTTTTCAAGTGAATCGAATGTCCCGATTCTGTCACTCGAAAGTGGCAGTTTCTCTGCCAGGTGGTTCTGTGGCCGACCGATCGATTTGCGTGCGAAATTACGCGAACGATTCGTCCCCGCGTCGTTCGATTTTCTCTTTCGATCGTCGTCTACGTTCGTGTCGCTCGGAACACTTTTCCGTCCATCTTCCCGCCGATACCATTACTTCCGCCTGGAAAATTACTTGTTCGGTTTTCTCGTGCAACCAGCGTTCGCGCGGGGCGTCCATCGATCTCGAACAAAGCAGCTTCGAGGACGAAACAGCGTATTATAGCTCTCCATGCTTCGCGAGGCTATCGGTTGTTTAATATTCTCCGGTTGGAACGAGGCCGGGGGTGGGTTGGTGGTTGATGACGGCCGGGGAGATCCGTCTGAAGAGCGAAAGGGGTAGTAGACCAAGAAACGCGAGCAGGGGGAGGTCCTTTTCGCGATAAGCTCCTTAAAGGCATATCTTCTCGCCCTTATTACAGGGCCGCGCTTCACGGATGAATGGTCCCGGCAAGAGTCGACTGGGGTGCTCAATAAGAGGATCACCGAGCGGAGGTGTACCTACTGCGAGGAGTTTCTTTTTCTCGAGCACGCGACAAGAGGCTTTCGTTTTTCCGTTCGCGATCGTTCGGGACTCCTCCTTGGCTTAGCCAATGGAGGAGAAGCTCACGGATTGTTTCTCGAAGTTGCCCGCTAAACTAAATGGGTACCCCGGGAGACAGGTAGCTCGTCAGAGAACTTGCTGGAACTCAATTCCGCGAAGTACTCGTTCCGGGTGTGATTTATCGAAAATACTTCGCGTAGGAAGCCAGTCAGATACTCGTAAACAATTGAGCCGTTCTTTATGAAAGTGGTCTCAGTCCCTCTCTTCTATTTTTATTTTTTTTTAACCAACGAAGTTCCCGTTCGAAAGTCGTACAGATTTTTCCTACGAAGAAGTTTTCAGTGTCAACGAGTTTAAGTTTCCTTCTGGACGCGTTTACTCGAAACTCGGGCTCTAAACAGTTCTTTACAAATTCATGTTTTTCGAAATTCGATCATCGCGATAGTTTGTTTGCAGCACCGATCTGTATTCTGTAAGCGTCCAATAAATTCATTTACCCGCGTGAAACCAGTCAGTTAGCGGCTGCGAATATTTTCGAGTCGATTGAAATGCAAAACCTTTTAAACGTCGAAACAAAGCTAAACGGAGTTACATCGCTTTCGTAATAAACGGCTCAATTTTCGCCTTGCTGAGTTTCGCCCTGAATAGGCGCATTTTCCAACGGTCCGCTTTTCAGCTTGTAACAGGACCTGCGTGTAACGTTTCGTGTAGTTTCGTTCGAGTGTTTGTTTTTTCTACTAGTATTAACAACACTCGGAATAACTCGGCGACCGAGTTCTCTGTGCGCAAGTCCTCGAGGTCCTCTTGTGAAAATTATTCGCCACGGCTGCGTCGCGTACATCGCTAGAATTTTTCTGCCGCGTGGAAAACTTCTCTGAACTTCTGCACGTATGTTATTCGTGCTCGAAGCCACGGCCTCCTCGAAATTCGCGGTTAAGATCGTTCGAATTATGTCATCCTCGATCGTACTTTGTCTAGCAAAATGTTTATTTCCTCGTCGTATAGAAAATAATTGCGTCTCGAGACCGCATCGGAAAAGTCGTTCGCAAAATGCAAATTGAATTGCCGCATCTGCACGAAGAAGACACTTTACCGCGTTCAGCGATTTAACGCGCGTACCTGTTTCATTTTCGTTTCTGGCTACGTTTCCTTGGTCTCGATAATAACTTAACCAGGCTTAATACAGCATTTAATGACTGCTAATCTCTTTAGAATTTCCGCGTCATTTGAATCTCGAATTATTCAGGCGGCGGGCATTACCTGTTCGCCCAGGACGTTTGGACTGCACGGTTCGTGCAAACTGAATGTTTGCACACTAAAACGGTCAGATAATATGAAATTTAGATTTAAACGCACAATTTAAATCCTCTGAGAAACGCTTGTCTTCTTCGGTGCTGTCGTTGCGGGTGTGCTCGTGTTAAGCGTCCCATGAAATAGATGGTTCATCCTCGGTGGGGATGATTCTTCGTAAAAAGTAATAGTAGAAAGTGTACAGTGAAATTTTGCATCGGAGTTATGGAAGATGCTGATGATAATATTTAAATTTTTCTGTATCGTTTCGTGCCTCTTCTGTTTACATTCGTGCCGGAGTGCCGTTCTTCTCGTTCAGGGGTGGCTGCGCAATCAATCAACGTTAGTTATTGGCTCCAGCCTGCACGATGTTCCTTTGACTTGGGTAAAATGATACGTTACCCGAGACCAGCATTCGAAAGTACCATGGAAATTTATAGACTCCTGGCATGAGAAGGTGGAATTATATTTAGCATATCACCCATTCATTCTGATAGTAAGTTCAGAACGGAACTGCAGCGAGGTATTTTGGGGTCATTAAAAAGTAACAGAGTAGTAGAAAGCACTCGAGCGAATAGGGACTTTCAAATTTACTTCGGTTAGATCCTCGGGCCATTTTTATATTTCAAGATGCTTAATCTTTCAACGATTCCCCAGTTTGTAACTTCTCGATGAAAAACATTTTACTTCATACGTTCGACTCGCTTTTAGACGTAAGATCGTCCTCTTTCATTTGTAGCGTGCATTACGGAGAACCGTGTATATTTTTTGTTACACGAATTTTTTACTTGGATGACTCTGAACCACTCTGCATAACCATTTAATTAGTATTCGCAAGTACAAACGCGGCTAAAGTAATACGATCATAAAAAATAGTTCATTTTATCAATATACATTTCAACATTTCGATAACTATTTTGTATGCTTGCTCTGAACTAATTAAACATTCTGTGTAATTAGTCATACTTCTTATCGGTCTTTGGGCATGCATTTTTAATATTCTTATTTTTGTACCATAATTTTTATTAACTTTTCGACAAGTTCCACTGATAGTAATTTATGTCAGTCCAGCCTTAACGATCGGATACAAATTTTCTGCGGTGGTTCGTGACAGAACTGTTTTCAGGTCATGGGTGTACATTTACATCCTTTTAGCCAAAAACTTCGTCCCGTATAACCACATTGCGGGTTTTATGCATATATGGCGTATGCTAATATGGGAGAATTTATAGAGAATGTATGTAGAATATATTTCATAAGTTAGTATAATAATATCTATATTTCATTTTGCGTAAATGCATATATTCTGCATACATTTCCTATATGTTTTTCATATTAACGTACACCATGGTTGCACAAAAACTGTTAATAAATATCTACTGGTAACTTCGTACGCAGATTGTAAATGTAAAAAGGTTCGATTAAAACCATACGTTTATTACGGATTAAATTCGTGCAATGATTAACAAAGTATCCAATCACGGTCTTCGGTAATCGTATCAGGAGTGTTCCAGAAAATATATAAATCTCGCAAAGTCGTTCATCGATCTCTCTCTCAAGATATTCGGGAAAGATCTTTCGAAGAAATTACGTGTCTCGAGACGCGCGATATTTGTTGGAACACGCTAATATTTAGCCACGTCTGTTCCGTCGAATCCTTCGCCGCGCGTCAATGCAGCCGTATCACCTGGTTGTAAACGAGGGGAAAACATCCGGAGGGTCGGGAGCCTGTCGTCAGAGAATCGTCGAGAGGGAAAACTAGCGCCCCCGAAACAGTTTCTATGTATGACAGTTGCACGGTTGTTCCGTTGAATACACATCCACACGGCTCGGTTCTCCCCAGCGCGCATCGGGAAGCCAGACCGAGCCAGAGACACAAGAGAGAGAGAGAGAGAGAAATAGAGAAACATAGCGCTCGAGAGGGTTGGAACGATGCAGCGGGTAGCCTCCGACCTTCTTTATCCCAGTTTCCAGCAACCCCCTTGTCGTTTCGTATTCCCTCCGCTCCGTTCTCTCTCTTGTTCTCTACTCCCGATTCTGGCGCACGGTCGACGGAGAAACGTGTAACGCGATGATCGATGTCTCTCGGTGTATGCAAATGTTGGGCAAAGATCGTTGTTAAGCTTCGAATGGGATTCCTCCCCGTTCTTTTCGTTTTCCCTCGCACGCTAATCATCCACCTTTCCGTTTTCCTCTTCATTATCTTTCTCTCACACTCTCTCTCTCTCTGTCGCTCTCTCGCTCTCTCTCTGTTACAGTGTTGGCCAGTGGTGTCTCACTGAAGAGAGAGGGGGTTGCCCCGCAAGGTCAGAGCAGAGATCCAGCTGCCCTGCTGGATGCCTCCGCCCTTGCAACCTTCCGAGCCGAGGAATGCTCGTGCAGGGGAGACGGGCGGCGGTGTGCCGGCGGTGGTGTGCAGGCCATCGGCGCGATACGTTTGTCCGGATACCCGGGGACGGTTGTCGTTTCCCACTGCACACAGCTGCCTCCCATTGTGGCGAGTCGGTCGGTCGCGGTGGCCACCCGGTGCAAGATCCGTCGGCGTTTCCTACCCTCGACGACCGCGTGCTACCGCGCGCAACTCTTTGACTTGCAGTCGCGCATCGGGAACGAACGCTCGACCCGGGGTCAGTCGTCATCCGGCCACGCGACCACCGCGTCCTCGAACCCTTCTTTGGTCCACTTCCTTTCGCCCCGAACTGTCCCTACCCTCTCACTTTTCATGAAACTTCACAGGCTTCCTAAGATAGGCCACACGTATTCTTGCTTCGCCCTGAAACTCCCCTCTAGAGTCTCAGGATCCTACTGATTGATTTCTTCATTGAAAACATTGGGTCGTTTCATACGTAATCATTGCCCGATTAACAGACTGTTCTTCGTAACATTCCGTTTATACCGGATAGAAAGATCTCCTGTATCTGGTCGAAACATCTTAGACAGCTTAATAACAAGCATTTGGAAATCTTGTTCTAACAGATGGTGAACGATGATCCTAGAATCCTTTGATAAGCGTGAGAGCTCTAAAGTCAGAACTCGACCGTAGGAAGACATAGTTCTCGCGAACATTTTGATTTTACCAATCAAAGAATAATAGATCGAAGAATTCTAAGACCTGGTGTAAAAGTTAAGGAACGCTATGCGGGAAAATAAGCCTTTGTTAGTTTCCTAAAATATTCCTCGAATAAATTTATTAAAAGAAAGTCTCGTTTATGAAACACTCTCGTGAACCACCCTCGTAACTCAGTGGTTCTTAACCTTTATAAGCTCACGGCACAGTTTAGAACAGTGATGGCGAAAACGAATGGCACGCGATAAGATTTTACTGGGACGTTAAAAATTTTATAGTAAACTTTTATTATAATTCATTTTATCTTCGTTTGTTTTAATCCGAGTGCCCCTCGCGTTTTACAGATATTTAAACATTTTCGCGGAAATTATCGAACGATGGGAAATGCAATAATAACTAATATTTACGAAGCTGTTCATTAGCGAGATTTGTTATACAATCTGTTCAAATTAATTATGTACTAATGAAATATTAATTGAAGACTGCTCGAAGGATTAATAACATCGCGTCTAATAGAAGCCATGGATATTGTAATTTGTTGTGCGATAGACGTTCGTTTAATGCTCTTGCATTGTATAACGGGTTGTAATTAGCGTTCCTGTAATCGTTCTAACGAAAATAGGGGGAGTGCTTGAAGGGGCGAACCTTTGAAAGATGAGTGGTCCTCGATAACTCGTAACTCTCAAGCTCGAGTTATCGTGGCTAAAAAAAAACACTACGGTGTCACTTATTTTCGACCCGAAAACCTGCAAAGTTTCACGAAAATTCGAGGAGCGACGTTGAACGTGTTCCTTGTCGGTTCCAAAGGCTTTCGAGGGAGCCTGGCCACGCGCTTCTGTCTCGATTCCAACAGCGTCGCTCTCTATTTTCGTGTATGACTGAAACCGCCGACGCTCCGGGCGTATAAATACGTTCGAAAGCGTTGCGGAAAAGCACGTCGATCGCAACAACCCGAGCTTCCTCGAGAAGTATAATTATAACGCTTGGGAAGTAATCGGATTCGCGCGGCGTCGCTAGAAAGATACGACGTCTTCGTTCCCCGGCGCTGCTCTCGTCGCGATCGCAAAGAGCACACGCTTCGTCGAGTCCCCCAGGGGTGGCGGCGGGAGGGGTTGTCCCGTCGGGGGTTGGAGGGGAAGTTCCGCGGAATAAAGGACCCAGACGGAGGCGAAGTTGGAGCGATTTTCGCCGTTGAAGATCTCTGGCGGAGAATTCGCACGCCTAGGTGCGTCATCCGGCAGAAACGAAACGCTTCCATAACCACTCCCGATAGTTGGAAAGTTTGCTCGCGTTTGAGAGGCTGGCTCGGTTGGTCACTCCGTGGGCGGTGGCTTTGAGCTTCCGGCTCGTTTTGGCGCTCGTGGTTCTTTTCCAAAGTGGGTTCCCGATCGATTCGGCAGCGCGAGCCTTCGCAAGGGATATCGTGCATGCGTGGATAGTTTAGGGCGAAACGGACTGTGGGGCTCGATTTAGGCGGTGCTTTTCCTTCGAATCTTCCACGCGATTAAATGCTCGTATCGCGCGGGCTTGATCTCTTTCACATACTGGAGAGCGATGCATGCTTTCCGCGGATGCAGGTCCGATTCGAAATATTCGATGGAAGGTCTGGCGAAGGTATTCGGGGTGGAATCGTTGTCTGAGGATTCGTTAGGCAAAACCGGTACAGAAGAAGAGGGGTCTCGAAAAATTCGTGAAAGGTGCCAGCCGATTTTACCAGCCACGGACTAATGCTTTGGTCGGAACCGGCGTTACCGCATCGACTTTAACGCGCGCTCGAAGCGAGACATTGATTTATGCTCTTGGTACTCGCTGCCAGAAGCGTCGGTGTCGAAAAGACACAAAGCGATTTTCGGATTTTCGCGTCTAGATCGCTCCCCGTGAACGACTTTTCCTACCGCGATCGCCCTCGTCGAGTATCGGCGGACCAGTCGTGATATGCGCTTATTTGTACGACGGCTGCTCTCTATCTATTTTCTAACTTGGCTGGAGAAATTTGGGATAAAAGGAGAAACTGAACGTGCCATATACGCCTGTCTGTCTGCACCAGCATAGATTAATACACGCCAGTACCATAAGTATTTGATTAACTGCTTCTGGAGATCTAACATTTTCTCTCTTACACACAGACACACAGACACACGTACACATCCACACTTTATGTACCTAGCAATTAGAATTCCTATATAGTATATACTAGGTATTAAGCGACGAAGAACCGGAAATATATATTTATATATATTTATATATATTGTAATATTTTTGTACTGGACAGATTTGTGAAATAAACAATGATGATGCAATCCAATCCACCGTGGATGCACGGGTGTGTATATATTTTATCGTTGGCGTGTCATCGCGCTCGATGCTCGCGTTGCGACGCCTCGAGTTTCGGGGGCTATTTTTGGGAAGGGGTGGACGAGGAGACGTGAAAAAAAGAGGGGGATGCGTGCTTCGTGGTCGATGCGCTTCGACGCGCCGGCTGATGCACGCCGAGAGTTCGTTCTTTCGGACAATTGCCAGCGAATCGGTTTCGCAGAGCTATGCTTTCTTATGGAAAAAGAGGCGATTCTCGTTTTTTATCCAAGTACGGTACTGACCGCATCGTCTATTCTCGAAAAGTTGCTTCTCCCTTCCATTTTCAGTGTCTACTAATCCCCACGTATCTCTATCTCTGTCTCTCTTTGTCTTATTTACAGTGCTCTCTTCACCCTTTTCTCTCTTACTTTCTTTCTTCCTACTTGTGTACTTGAGAACAACCGTGTATCTGTCTTTGTCGTTCACGTGAGAGAGGAACACGCAGCGTAACCGTTAACAGCAACTCACGCTAACTTAACGCATCTCCATCAGAGAGTTTAACAAACCTAACCGCAGAACCTACACTAACAAACGGTACTCCCGTGTAGTTATCAATTTTGTATACGTAGCGTGTCTGATAATAGGTAGCAGACCCGGAGAGTAGCCGATTTTCCGCGAGAAAATCGAAACTCTGGAACAAGTCGTCGTGCGGAGGTTCGTTTTCGAGAAAATTACGTTTACCATTCCCGGACACTGCGAATCGATTCGCTTAACCCTAGAGTTCCGCCCTTATTTCTTCGTTCGTTAACCCAGATACTACTGAATTCGCAAAAATTATTTATCTTGCGAATAAACCGTACATAGAGTGCAATTTTTACGTTAATTCCCTGCTAAATTTTTAAAGGGAACATTTTTCTCGAAAACCAGACCACGCACGAAGAAATTTAATTCCATACGGTTCCGATTAATTTCCTCGCGAAGAATCGACGGTCCCTTTCCCGGTTGCACGGTCTGTTACTACACGTCTTGTACTTGTATTTATATACATAAATGTGTAAAAGAAGGTTGTACAAAGTTCTCTTGCAGCGAAACGCGTCGTCGTCGATAGCTCGATGCTAAAACTGTATTCCGCTGCAGACTGTTCCCGGTGCCTTTGAAGATTCTTCGAAATAAAAATGTACGGAACTCGCCGGAAATCAGACTTTATTGAAAATCGAACCAGCTGCGGATCGTCAAAAGTTTTAACGTCTTTGAGCCGCCCCGACCCTTTTCCCTGACGTTTTTCACCCCTCTCCATTCTCTCTCTGTCTCTCTCTGTCGCTCTCGCTGCCCAATTTCTTCCGCCCTTCCCTATGGAACTCATCGATCGAAATTTGACGAAATGACTTTTCACCTTTCCCTACGAAATATTCGTTACACGTCGTATCGCGCGAATATTTTGTAAATTGTACGTTAACCGAGGAACAGAAAGTTGCACGAGAATACAGTTGATCGATACGTCGACACGTTTTATTAAAGTTACTTAGCACGCCCGCGCGCGCGCGCGCATGTATAAAGTGTTAATATCCACTTTGGGGATGGATTTTGCGATTAATGAAATAAGTTCGCTCAAACGTATGTCATATTTGATCTTACTCGATAGTTACAGCGAGTTTTGAATAAGAAGTCAGATATACTGAGATAGATACCGATTATTTTGGCCGTTCAAGGCCAAATAGATAGAAGTTTACATAAAAAGATAGACAGAGAGGCCACAGACGTAACTATTATCGTGGAATCGTAAAATAAATCAGTAGAATATCCAGACGATGTAGTGGGGGGTTCCCCATCGGTGGCCTTGAGTGGCCAAAACATTTGGCGGTAGCCTCGGTTCGTCGAAAGAGTTACTGCAGCACGAAACTTGCTACAACTCGGAAACTAGATCAATTGGGACGCGCGTCTCGGACGAGCTTCGAACGTTTTCGAGTGATAAATCCATCTCCGAAGGGTCTCATATTGCGGAACATTCTGTATAGACACACCTGTGCACACAAACTTGGCACTCGCGTGCACACACACACTGACACGCGCTTTGGGTACTATTAAAATGGAGAGACTCTACACGCTTATTAAGCGCGAAACGAAGAAGCTTGAGACCCCCTCGTCAGAGTGGCGAGAATAAAAAGATCCTCGGTCCCGTTATCGACACCGGTACACACGCACCTTGAACTACATGCGATCCCATCCAACGCGAACCGTTTAAGTCTTCGGGAGAACATCGATCTGTCTCTCGGATGATTCTTCCTTCTCTCTCTTTTTCTCTCTCTCTAATATCTCTCTCGCTGTTCGACGGGACTCCATTCTTACAGATCATAGAACACCTCGAACGAAGCTTCCGCCTTTCTCGCGGCTAGCGATGGGAACAAGTTCAATATGTACTCGCGAGTAGTAATTAATTCACTAGCTTGGGGGTTGTTTCGCTGGAACGACACTCGCGGAAACAAATATTTATGCGCATCAATATTTGAGGCATTGATTGCACGAGTATCTCGGTACATTTTACGCAGATAGCGTCAGAAAGTATGTCCGTCGTTTCAAAACATGGTTTGTCTCACGCTCGGCTGTACAATTAATTATTAACAGAGAACACGTCACTGTTATGGGAATTTTAAAGCTAGACTTTTTTAAATATCTTACATCTCGCCCCTTTGATTGACCGATATTAATCGCGTTCGTGCAATTCATTTACTAGCTTTGTTTCAAACTTAAAAGCACCGGGAAAGATCTTTGTCGTCGACTTTGGGCCACTTTTTTGTGTCACAGGCTACAGTCCACGAACATATTTCATCAGGTTTCGATACTGCTCGCGATATACTTGGTTCCATCACCACTCGTGTCGACGGTAGACCCAATCGATGAATAATAATTCCCTTTGCCGTCGACGCGCGCCCAGCGAGTAAGAGCTACTTGTTCGTTCGAGGGTGTTTTCAGGCAAATATTTCTCCGAGAAATTCCCTCGATGCTTCGCCGTTGGCAGAGAAAAATGGCTAAATGGAAACGAATGAGCCTTACACTCGGAGGTGTTCTGTGTACTCGGATCTGGAGAGTCGACGGTTATATTAACCAGTTCGTTCATACGGCCCTTCACGCGCTATAGTATAACGCTTAGAGAGTACTCCGTTACGCGTTAGGCTAATCCAGTTCCTTGCTCCATGCTGCAAGACACGCCGCGTACTTGTACATATTCGGGAAAACCTTGGATCGCAACGACGCTGTTATCAACGATCGATGACATTGTCTCTTTACTTTGGTCCTCCTTGGATGAAGTGTTTCTATTTTATTTGTCATTAATTACTTAACACAACCGTAGCAAGTTCGAATTAATCACTGGAGAGCTCGCTTTGCCTACGCACAGAACATGTAACAAATACTTTTTTTTTTTTTGTACACGTCACTCGTCATGCATTACCTTTGTTGATCGCACTGGTTTTGAGTTTTTTGTACGACCTTTAACGGAAAGCATTACGTAAAAGTAAATGTGTGTTGCACTTAATCCCGATGTACAGAGTGTCCTTTTGCTCGTAATAACATGTTGTCGTTTTCTTTATCGTTTACGTTTGTGAGCGAGATCGCTAACACTTGTAAATAACTTTATTGGAACCGGGTCGACGGGCGGATTCGAATATTGCTTTTTCGCGATAACTCGAGAAATACAAATCGGATTCTTGTCGAAGCAGATTGCCATCACAGTTTATTAGCTGTAACGGAGTGTTTTCTAAGGCGTGCGATCGGATCGAACGAAATTTCGAAATTGAATCGCGATCGATCGAAGGGGAACAACGTGTTTCGCTGACCAAGAAAAGGCTTCTCTTTTTCGATCTTAGGAAAACCGTCGGTTCGAGAAATACGAGAGAAATCGCGAGCTCGACGAAAACTTTCAGTCGCGAGGTAACATTTTCTTTGAACAGTTTGCTAAACATAGGTTCGCAGCGATAATTGCAATAATGGCTTGAAAGGAAAATTACCTGTGGCATTTAGTTACGCACGGTTGTAGGGTTGTCATTAACGATGGGATCTAGTTATATCACAAGTACTACCGCAATGTGGTAGGATATTTCTGACTTTCATACGTACTTCGCAAACTCATGGTTCAAATTATAAGCAGATAAAGAAAATAAAATTAAAGAAAACGTTCCGTAGAAGAGCAAGGCAATTTCAAATAACTCGTGTCGTAGAATGTTTATAACTTTATTGTAATTTTAACACTTATGGCTGTTTTGATCCTACTTAATAATTTGTTGTACGCTTAATCGAATACACAGCTTTCGATATTACTTCTAAGATGTACGATTTGGTCTAATATCTCACAGGGTTTGATTGTAAAAATCTTGATACTATTGAAAATTAGAACAAAATTTTTCCTTCGAGTGTTCAGTAATTTTAATGGGAGATTCTAGCAGCTACAGTAAGACGAAAATCAAGAATTTGTTCATTGAGGCTACGTTAAAAAGTTATTAACAAAATTATTGTTAAGAATTTTTTCCACGGTTGGCCGAACACTCCGTATATATGTAGATTTGTCCGTGGTAAATTATGTAATACGTTATCATTAACTTACCGTGGAATCTCATCTTATGCAATAGATTCAATTTATATCATATAGGATGGTTTATAAAATGTGGACACAACTTTAAGAGTGAGATTAGTGTATAAGTAGCTGTCTTATCCAACCTGGATTTCCGAGTTATCACTGTTCTTGTTGTCGCGAAATTATGCTCATTGTTCGTGAATCATTGGTGTATATTACTTCTGAATCAGAGTTTTCGATACACTAATTATGTATCAAGATTTTCACAGTTAGAGCTTTCAATCCCTTCGTGTCAACGCCATCCAGATGCTGTAAATATTCTACACATTTTTAAAATGCTGTTGCATACTCCCAATAGAAATGAAGAAAATTCTTATTTAGATAACAGTTTCAAATAACGAATAACAAATAAAACATTTGATTTACTATTTGTTCGATGGAAATTACACACTGAATTGTAAAACGAAATTATATTTCACGCTGATCGAATAAAAGCTTATCCGAATAACTGTTCGATCCAATAAACGTTGCGAATATATCGTTATACGGTGTTTTAATCATTACACGCCTCTGGGTATTGAAAACGATGTGGCGTGCACGAAGGGACGGTAACTATTAAATATTTTTATTTGAAACGATGACTCGAATAGCTTATCCTTCAATTTGATAGTGCAAACCGCGTGGTAGATCGTTCGTTTGTTATTTGAGTTGTAAAAAATAGAAAGAAGCATTAATAGGATTTTTATCTGATTGGTCGGGAGATTAGATCAGACTCGATCCCATCGCTAGTTTAAATTACAAGCTGAAACAGTTTGCGTATCAGGGGACATTAGACGCGTCGTAGGAAGGAAATTCATTTCCGGTGTTGGCCCTCTTCTTGGTCAGCGCGCGCTTCTGAATCGCAGTCCCACGTCGGTCGTCAGGACTGGGTCAACGTGTTCCCGTTTTCTCTTCTTTCCTCGTGGCCGTTCCTCCCCGTTAATCTCGTTACACGCACCCGCGATTTTCATCGATCCGCTAGTCGCTCGACCTTCTCTCTCGCGCGCGCGCGCGATAGATCGATGGCGAACGCGCGAACGACCTCGCTCTTGCGAGGGAGGAGGCGGTGGAAAGGGGATCGAAGGTTTGGCGGTGAGAAACGGTTTCGTGGTAGAGGCAGAACGACGAGAGAACACGTGTAGATACGTGCCCGATAACGATCGTACGATCCACGGCCGTCGTTCGTAAGTAGGAAGGTAAACGACGGGGAAAGGATAACGATCGAAAATGGCCAGTTTCAGTACACGTTGGAAAAGAAAGATTTTTACGCGCGTCCGTGTATCCCAGGAAATCATGAAATATAGTTATTCAATCGATACGCGATGGAGACGTAATAAATGCGGCTTAAAGGTCGGAATGCCACGGATCGGGTAATGTCAAAGATCAGACCCGGGATTGAACCTATATGGTACCGTGAGTAAGTAGAATGTGGACAGTCCCGAGTAATTCTAGCTTACCGGCAGACTTTACGGACGCTGACTAACGTATCTGATCTAACGCGACTCGCGGTCACTACTAAACCTGATTAAATGTTGGTGTTTGGTCAGAAAACTATTTAAAAAATCTGTGGAGGTCTAAGATAATGGACAAGTTATAGACATATTAATATGAAGATGTGGGGGAGAAAGAAAGACCAGTTTCGAGTTAGGAGTAGACTTAAAGTCTTATCTTTATGTTTCATTCTCGTCATAATAGGATGATGATCTGTTTCTTATTCGACTAGAAAATTATGGAGAAAATCAACAACTTGTATGGTAGGAAGAAAGTACTGCTTAATTTAAGGAGTGTGTGGTACCATAAGTAAGCAGTATGGCCTCAGGAAGGTCGAGTAAGACGTCCGATTTATCTTCCAGGTATAATCTTTCTTTCTTCCTACAATACATTCTTCTCACTTCGCATTTGTACTGGTTACAAGTCTCCTGTAACGTGATTTGCTATGTCACAGACCATTTTACTTCCGTATTATGCGATGTCCTATTGTACACATGTGTATTTTGTAATAATTTTGTGAAACAGTATTTAACACGGTCATTTTCTTCACCATCGTACAAGGACAGTGCACTAGTTATTGTTTCCTCTGTATCAAAATTTCTGAACAATTACTTCGCAAACAGATCGTCATTCAAAGAAGACAAGGATAAAACATATTAATTAGGTGAGTTGTACCTGCGGGGCATTTCGACCTTTGCGCGTGTTTCTTACAATTTTCTCATTATGCGTCGATTAAATAATTGTCTCGCGACTCATTGGGATGTAAAGGTGATTTGTAAAGGTGGATGTTATGTAACATTCTCGGTAATTACTTACCGTATTAACGACCTTGACGATTTTAATGAGATGGATGTATATTGGAGGGGAAGGTCACTGAATATTCTCCGACTATAGCCTTGGATAGTATCAAAAATGAAAAAATTCGAATCCTCTTGCTTGTGTACTATATTCTTCATTTTTCGCAAACACGACGACCTTACTTTTAAATTAGAATTGTTTGCTCGTTGTTATTGTCCAGAACTCGATTCTGGATTTGACCCAGATCGTTACCATTCATTCCGAAACTCCCACGGACCGCTCTCGTTGACATACGTACTTTAGGTGTGTTGAAATAGGCGAGGTTACTAACGTACTAATGTAAATAATCGTTGTTAAGTAAACGTAGTAGCTCCATGTGGGTTAGTTTGATGCGTACACTCTGGCGTACGAAAAGTTGTACAGTTGTAAATAATTTGATGGAATTTCGCTTTTCCAACGAGTACCGAAAGATCGTAATTTTCGAACGTTGTCGTTTAGCGGTCGAGTATTAAAGAAGAGGCTTTCTTCGTAGTGGCGGGGGAGGAGGAGAAGGCTATATGAGAGGGCAAGCAAAGAGATAGAGAAACTGAGACTGAGAGAACGAGAGGGAGAGAGTACATGAGGAAAGAAAAAAGAGAGCGAGAAAGAAGCGATCGAGCCGCCGTCGACACAGACCGGGCCGCGGGCGGCTCGTCGCCGTAGGTCGCGTCGGGAGGCCAACAGTTGAAAGTGACTTGTCTTGTGTTGATGTTGCAGGTTCAAAAGCCTGGCACATGCGGCTGACCTTTGACCGGGTGCCAGGCGGCTGCAACCTTCACAGGTGCAAGCTGTGCGGCAAGGTCGTGACGCACATCAGGAACCACTACCACGTCCACTTCCCCGGCAGGTTTGAGTGTCCTCTCTGTCGTGCCACGTATACACGTAGCGACAACCTGCGCACGCACTTTAAATTCAAACACCCCGAGGCAAGAAAGATCGATCTAAACGATTTTATGACGGGCACCTTGGCGCTCTCCACGATGACTAACGATACCATGAACACGCTGTCCTAAAACGCGGAACGAACTGCACGCGTCTGTATATATCTTATACATATACATATATAAATATATATATTTACACCTACGTACGCGCCTCGAAAGCAAAGAAAATCAGAAAAAAAGTAACAATGAATAATATATACAATATATATATATTATACATACAAGACAACAAAAAAAGGAAAAAAAAAAAATACATTTACTGAGAGCGCGGGTGGCTGCGTCGACAGGGGGGTATTGTCGCAAATTTCGATCACACGATACGGCCCTGGTGTCACGGCCACGCTAAAAGGCCGGTCTCTTTCGGCTTTTTTCTTTCTCGAACACCAAATCTTTTATAGGTTCTACGCTTTAAGGGATCGACAAACGATTCTCTTACAGCGGGGAGGGGGGTGGGTGGGTTTGGGGTGGGGGTTGTAACACTGGTGTGTACAATTTTTTAGCGTGCGACGTATTGAAGTGGGCTTGTAATTAAAAGAGGAAAAAAAAAGAGTGAAAAGAGCACATGATACGTTCTAGGGGGAAGGGTTGTAAGCGAGTGGAACCGAGCGCCGTGTCGGTGCGCGCGCGCGCGCTCCTCCATGGGGGGGCAGCAGGCGAGTTCTCGTGGCGCGCATGCGCGATAGATCGGCCACGAACGGGACCGCCGCGCGTCCACGGGAACTGATTTCGATTTCTCACGGAGGCACGATTGCGTTCGATTCGTCTCAGTGACCGCGGCTCGAACCGATCTTTTTTTCACCGATCGACGCGACACGACGAAAAGTTCCTTATCTCTGATTGTTGTTTGTTGGTTGTTTACCCTCTCACTGACCGATCGGGCGTATACGAGAATGAGCGCGGAGCCGAGACGAATCGAAGATTGGGCGCGGGTCGCTTTTTCTCGGCTTTACGCTCGTGGAGAAACGAACTCGCGGGACCAATCGGCATTGGAGCGCGGCATCCGCCCCCTTAATTTAAAAAAAAAAAAAAAATAGAGATACAGTAGCGCGCACGCGCGCCCGTCGACACGTGCCACGCCGCGTGAAACGTTGTTTCGAACATTGTCCAAAGACCGGGCAGCTTTATTTTTTTCGTGGGTGAACGAGCGCTGCGCCGATCGACGATATATACTAAAGAGAGTTTTAACTCGGAAGAGTTCACTAGTACGCGCATTATTAATTATGGGAGATTTAATGCAATTACATATTATGCTCGCGTGTGCACGCGTACGCCTTGTATACGGTTGATCGTATACGCGGGCGCGTGCACAAACGAGCGTGCATAAAGTGGGAGCAAACGTGGTGCCAATTCCTCCCGTAGTTGCTGCCGTCGCTCGGCGACCGGAAAGAAATATAATTAATCGATTAGTTAATTAACTATTAATTAAATCGGATTTACTGGAAGTAATTCATTCGATACGCAGGGTGAGTCGTATAGTTGTTGAAAGAGTTTATAGTTGGACTTCATATTAGAGTGTAATCGTGTGTTCATTCGGCGTACGGGAATATCGCTGGCAAATATTACGGTCGCGCACGTGCAGGCCCAGTTTCGCGGGCTTTTCTGCTCGACGGGTGAGGGGAGTTCGGGAGTTTAGGGGAACATCGGACACACGGACATGCGTACAGTGGACAGAGCGAGAGGGACAGGAGTTCGATTCAACACACACACGCACACACACACACAGACACACAGAGAGACACACGCGGAGTACACGAAAACACGCATCGACGCGACACCCTCGCGTACTTCCGGTACCGGAGGTACGGCCAACACGCAATATTAATCGACTAACAACGAAATCTTTTTAGTCCTATGCATCGTTTCTAAAGGTTTAATTCATTTCCTTTCGATAGATAGTACGAAGCGGCGGCTTTGCAGTTCTAATATGAGCTCTGAACTATAAAACGCGTTATTTGTTACTCGAACACCTAAAGTCTATGATATTTACCGTTTAAAAACTATACACAATCGCGGATACCGCAATATGCAGCAGATGATTAGTGGAAATCATGAGAGACATTCCACGATTCGGGACTTAAGTGCATAGGCGGACACACGATAAGGATTTAACTGTATCGGTTTGATTTGTAGTACTATACATATTATTATTATTATTATTACTATTATATATACATTATACTTTATTATAATCTATCGTTGTAGTAATCGTCATTGGTTGGAGATATAGTTTATCTTTAAAGTACGGTCAATTCTTATTCAAGTGGGCTGGTTACGATATTTTCATCGCATCGTTACACGTTGATATTTAATTGGTTGGGGTGCAAACTGTTTGTTCTTCTTTCTTCTTTGTTTAATTTTCGCGAAGAAATTTATATATATATATATATATATTTACTACTTTACACGTATGTTAATGATAAAGGTTTACAAGTGGACACAGATACATGCATACGCGTGTATATGTATCGCGTGCGTGCATATACACGACCGACGGACGAACACAGATGTAAGTACGTGTGCTTCGAGCTAGAAAAGCGTGGATCGACATACGAGTACCGTCTCGGTGCTCGCGTGTACTCGGCCCGGGTACACGTCGACACAGAAATAACGTCGAGTCCGTTAGCTATTCAAAGAGCCAAACCGCTATATTGTGATCAAATGATATTACCCGTCGATCTTCTCTCTTTTGCAAAAAGGGGCACTTTGCATAGTTAAGGCTATTTACCGAACACGCATATACCGATAATTTAATAATATATATACATAATATATATATACATAACCAGAATATTAATATATTACGCAGATGATTAAGTATATTAATTAATATATTGGATAATTTATTTTATTTTGTTTTATCGTTTTAATGATTTTATATATGTGTTATTCACTGTTTATGTATTACCACGCAACACACACAAAAAAACACATATTATATTACAGTAACGCAGTATACGCAGAATTTATTATTTATTAATCAACGGGGCGGGAAGAATTGCGTCCGTTAAAGGCCTACCTTCGACAATTTTTTCTTGTTGTCACCTCGTTTCGCTTTTTCACAACGG
This sequence comes from Colletes gigas, assembly GCF_013123115.1. NCBI lineage: Eukaryota > Metazoa > Arthropoda > Insecta > Hymenoptera > Colletidae > Colletes > Colletes gigas. The sequence goes on along the minus strand of NW_025106637.1, from coordinate 2,622,834 downwards.
CTTTCGCAACGAGAGCCGATCTCTACTCGTGGTCGTATTTTTTCCCCCTTATTTTTATTTTTTATCTTGTTTATTTCACACCAAATATACGCTAGCCGAGTGTTCCGAGCGCTGGTCGGAGCGAACGTTTCACGATGCTCGGTGCAAAGCAGGAGTGGGGAACCTTCTAAAAGTCAATTTTATCGGAATCACGCGAAAGATACTTATCTAAATAGAAATTCCTGTCCTTTTTAGGAATTCGTGAACGGGCGAATAATTTTTTTTGCTCGTGGTTCGTCCACGGACCAAACAAGACACGCCAACCGTAGACCCAGGCAGGTCGATAAGAGCTGTTAACTTTTTTACATTCTGCTTTGAAAGAAACGATCTTTAAATTTTAATTGGTTGAAATAAAGACCGTTTGGGATCGTATAGTTTCCAAACGAGAACGATAAGGCCACAGGGTCCCCATCCCTGGCACGGAGGGAGAAGAATGACGCGAAATTTTCCGACGCTTCCGTCCTCCGTCCTCGACTATTCGCCGTGAATCAAACGGAACGTTAATGTTGTTCGTTATAAACACGGTTCTAGGGTGCTCCCGTTGCGTCAGGTGCGGTTATCTTTGTCCCAGCGAGCTGTTATCTTCGTCCGCCTAACTTACGCTTTAAAGGACCGAATTTCGAATCTTTTTTATTCCTCGATGGACTCAGCCGCGAGATAAAAACATTCGAAACGCCGGGGGTTACTCGGAATTTCTAAAAACTTAACAGGAAGAACGAGACAAAGCGCTCCAAACGCAAAGTACCCTTTTATACCTCAGGAAAGTTTCGAACGGTTCAGTTCGATCCAAAATTCGTTAACTTCTTCGATAAACGAGACGATCGGTTCAAAATTTAACGAGCTTCACAAGAGAAATTTCTCGGTACCTTCGGCAATCCGAGGGCTCCGTTTTTACCAATATTCACGGACGTATCGCAAAGCCATCCGTAGGAAAATATTAGTCTGTTGCAGAAACGATAAGTTCAATAATCTGGAATTTTGTACTTGTAACTTTCTTAGCAGATGAGACGATCTGATAAAACTTCAGCAAAGTACATTGTACTAAAAAACTTTCTCGCTAAGAAGCTGGATTCTACTCTCTAAAGCCTGAAATTTCTTTTTTCACCAAGATACGAGGGAATTAAGGTTCGTCGAGAAAAATATATTAGGTTGTTAGAGACAAAATGGTTTAATCCCTAACTAGACGATTTTTCTCTTCTCTGAATTGTAAATATTTAAATTAAATTTAATTAAATAATGTATAGTTTAAAAAGTAGTATTTATTGGTCAAAGTAGTTAAAGAAATTTGTATTATATCCTAGTGCTGTTCACGCGTTTTACTATGAAAATTCTTTCAAGTACAATTTAAATTTGCATGAAAAAAGGTGCAAAGTTTAAAAAATTCCGTCTGCAACAGCATAATACTATTCCCGGATCGAGTTTTCAGCTTCCGAGCGTTATTGAATGGACTCCTCGGGGTCTCGTGTTATAAAGTGGAATCAGATCGGTGTTAATTATAAAATTGCGCGGAAGTTCGCTCGTTTGCGAGGCTGGTTATGTCCCGTGCAACAGCTTAATACTATTCTTAGATCGTGTTTTAAGGCTAGCAGCTCTCCGGAGCCCTCGCAAGATCAAGGAGAATTAGATCGGTCATGGTCGCTTGGAAGTGGATGCGTCCCGTACGTGGTCGTGCATTCGTTCCGCGTGTCTGACCCGTTACGACCATCTCTCCTGCTGTGTTTAAAGTCGATACGCTCGCAGCTCCGTTACTTCGTCGGTCGTCGGCTAACTTTTCGCGGCAGTTTCGATGCACCGCACGAAATTACGCTGGCTCGCGGTTAGGATGTTGTTCCCGCGTAATTGTCGCTCCTAGTTTTACACGAAACGATCTTTACTTGGCGTTCATTTCAAAGACCATCGGAAAATCGAAAGACTCGACGGGATGGAATCGAATAGCAACACCTTCTCTAGCCACGTTAATTCTCGATTTGATTTTTTTGTGGCTTTCGTACGCCTTTCGTCGTTATTTGACGGATTTCAAGAACCGTCAGATTAATCGTGACAGCCACATCATTCATGATTTTCTGCTTGTCAGCGTTATTTAGAACCGAACGTCATTGGAAGCAAATATCGGGAGACGCAAAAAGTGATTTATCCGCAGTTACTGTCGGGCTCCGCGTATATTTGTACTTAATTACGGATTAATTCTCTTTCACGGGTGAAATTTGATTTCTATCCTTTATCTCGGTAATATAGGATTCGATTAACTCGGTCTGACCGTATCGAAGTTTCCCGCCGCGCAGAGAAATTATGTTCGACGGAGACAGTGGCGGTCGCCGAAAACAGAGTTTCCGTGTTTTGTGCGTCGCTGTCCGATTTTTATCGTCCGCGACCGGTGTGTCGCGTGATTTGATTCATTTTTACGGTCGCGTTTACGTGGAATCTCGCGGTTATCGTTCGACGATGCACGCGTACTGACAGCACAACGACGAAAGAAGCGATCCTCCGCGATAAAAATACATTAGAAGCACGATTACGGATTTCAATGCTTGCACATTTTTCAAGTATAGTTCCTCTGACATTTACACTGCGGAAATAGTACGTTAAAGGAGTTGTGAGCCTTTTAGCTATACAAATATAATTTATCAACGAGACAGTTTACAAAAACGGACGTGACATGCACTTGTATAAATGAAACCTACATCGAGATGAAATGAAATTTCCGATGGACATTTAATTGGATATTATACGGCGAGCTAAAAAAAATCGATATAGTCCCACGAAATGTTAGATAAATTACATTTCATGCTAGCGGGATCGAAAACCCATAAATTTGTTTTATGTACGTTCAATATGAAATGCCGTATCGAGTAAAAGAAAATTAATATATTGGTTATGTAGCAAACTTTTCCGGATAACGAGTATCCCAACTTTCATGAGAAAATCTAGTGTCAATATCCACACATTACAGATTAGTTTATTTTACTCAAAGAGAATCTGCTTCTTTCGTCTTGTTTAACATCGTCTCTGCGATAATTTCTCAACCGTGTAAGGGTTACAGGATTTTCCTCGAAGAAGCTAAAATTGTCAAGGTGAGGCGTTAAAGAAAATAAATCTCGATACTACCCATACGTTAAAAAAACAATAAGTACTGTGAGAAAGATGTCGCGTAGTTACCAATTGCCTAAAAACAAAATGTCGGTCTGACGGATGCATTAACCGAGTATTCGAGCATTCTTCGGGCGTATTTGCAAATTTCAACCAGAAATATTGTTTGCGAGGTCGGGATACAGCTGTCTTTCTAAATTCCTAGGCGTCGTACGGTTGCAAAACAGTTCCCGAGCGACAGCGTTTTACAGAATTAATCGCGCGCGGATCGGCCGCGGCGAGAATAACCGTTTATCCGTCGGTCAGGACAAGCGTAGTCGGAGGGTCTCGGTTAGACGCGTGACAACGCGTTTGTCGCGACTCGGTGATGTTTTATTACAAGAATCGCATCGGCACGATATATAATTAGCCACGGTTGTTCCGCAGCCCGTATCGATCCCGACGCTCTCGACGCTCGTCGTCCCCTTTTTGAGCCCTTGCTAATACGTCTGGACGCGGCTGTCGGGTTTTCGAGCACTGCCAATTCCCAGAATTGTCCCACGCACAAGTCATCAAACGTTCGATCGCGAATCACCGGACGTGGCGTCGATCGGATCCGGGGACGCACAATCGCGACGCGAGCGGTCGCCTCGTGTTCTCTGACAGACGTCAATTCGTCGCGACGCGCGTCTTACTATCGAACGGCCCTATCGATCGATCGTCCAATGACGCCACGCGACGTTCAAACTCGAGAATGGTCGCTTTTCTCGCCGGCTGCGCGCGCAACAGCCGGCACGCGAAACTTTCGATATCGCTAGATCAGTGTACACAAAGTAGGGGGCGCGTAAGGTTCGTCGTTGAAAAATTTGATTCTTTGTACCTTTAATTCTCTTTCCGTAATGCATACATCGTTACTACGAAGCTGTTAAATTTGATTTTTAATTGGGTCGCCTTCGACAATATTAGGAAGCCTAGTGGTCTATGGTCTAGGTCGATGCGTTTGTTAGAATGCGCGAGTTACACGGCACTTGAGCCGACTTCCGCGGCAGACTCGGGGAAACGGGATTATTACCAGCCATCTAGACAAGCACCGTCAGCCCGGCCTTTGTGCTTTACACGACCGAGGCAATCGTTCTACGCCAACCCGTTGTTACGTGCCCGCGATTATGCCTCTTCCGCGTGCTCTTCTAGAGCGACGGAGAACTCGCGGAAAAAAAGGCGCACATGGTTGACTTGGGAACGTAAATGCCGCCGCGAACAGACGCGACTCCGCTGCTCGGTGACGCGGAAATGACTTGCCGAAACGGAGCCAGCGAGATATCGATGTCGCGACTAATCGAGCTCTCGACCTTATTTGCGCGCCGGTTCGAAATTCGCGGGGAAACGTTCGATACGCTCGATCGCGCTGAAGAGAATGCTCCTGAGATGCGATCGAGATTCAACGATCGGAAATTAATAGCCAAAGGTGGGCAAAATTCTTATCCATATACGAGTTAAATAGAATAAAAATGTAAAATTAGCGTTGCTGGTGGTAATAGCGCTGTAGTCGTAACGTTTTACGATCAGAAGGGAAAATCATAATAACGTGATAATTAATTTTATTAACCCAAATCTGGGAGTATTCCAGGGTAGAGGGATCCAGCGAATTTTTACTAGCAGTTAAAAGTGTTTCTTCGGACGTCCTTTAAACAGGATATCCGGCACTTAGCGACCCAAAATAATATTTTATCCCACGGTTCTTAAAGTCAAAATTCTCTGGGAAAATAGAACCCGGAGCGAAAAATTACTCGGGGGCATTCTTTACAGCTCCATGCAGTGTCTTGTCTTAGAATAGATTTGCGAGTGGTTAAAAAATTTCAGTAGTCGAGCGAGTCGTTCTGTTCTTTGTTGTAACCGTGTTTCTTAACTAGGACGGTGTGAGTATAGGATCGATCGTATTACATTTTCTCATGTTACTTCGATCTACGATCCTTTCCCATTCTGTTGCGGTACGATCAGATATGACTCACCGAATCGTCCTTGGTTCTGCGAGCAAACTGATAAAATCAAAGGTTCTTTCCAGGTTCTTCGTGTAAATTTCAAAGTTTCTTTCCGCAAGTTAGGACGATTCTATTGGATTTTAACCCGTGGTCTTTCTTGCTCCCGGACACAGTCCCGGAAGAATGTCAGAACGGATATTTTTCCATCCGTTTCGCGACTGCTTTTACTCCGCGGTTATTCCCTCTTGTACTTTCGTCCCTGTCCACCGTTTACCTTTTGCCTCGTGCACTCCGTTCCCCGTGCATTTATCTTGCCCCGAACCCTGTTTCCCTCTCCGTCAGCCGTGGGAAGAGCGATCGCGAGCCGGGTGAAAATGGTCCGCAACTCGTGACAAACTTCCAGACCGTCCAGCGTATACTGCACTTGATTTCCATGGACGCGCGGGTAACTTTATACGCGAGGGGTGTCTCAAAAACAACGACGAGAACAAGTTCAGTCCACGTGAATTATGATTGAGCCTCTCGGCGCTAACGAGACGGCCGAGCTCCCGCACCCGAAACGCAGAGATCGATGAATATGAAAGAGTCCAGAAAATTGAGGATCCCTCGTTTGTGAAAAGTGGTTTCGAGCGTCGAAATACGAGCGTTAGCTTTCACTTTGATTTTCGGCCGAGAATATTCCAATATTCCCTTTTTCTCGCGCTAGTACGTACAATTAAATTAATGTTAATATAGCGAGTTCAATTTTTAAATTAAAAATAGAGAAAACTATAAATTAAAATATAAATTATCGTGACGCTCGGATTTGAATGTTTTCATAGATTTTTCGCGATTCGAAATCGTCTTGCGGGGCTCGGACGTCGTCTCTTTAATTGTATTCGCCCGGCGCCAAGCGCAAACTGTGATAAATCCAAGCGAAAAATCAGTCAATACTTATAGTCTATTAATTAACGCGTTAATTCGGAATTGGCAGGTGAAAGAAGCGCGGCTTGCTTTGGAGACATCCCTCTCGCGCGTGCCTCGCAGCATACTCTCACGGCTACGTAAATATTTCCGGTTGGCATTCGCGAGAATCGACGTGCAGGGGTTCTCGTTACGCCTTCAGTATTCGATCGGTATGCGAATCATTCGCGGCGCGTCGCGTATTTCGAGCCGAAGGGGACGAAAAACGAGGCTGGGAGGGCGAACGACGCGAGTACCCTGTGATCCGGTAAGGGGATCGTGATACTGATCTACGCGAGACGGAGTATCGATCTATCGGGTCAGGTCAGTTCTACCTGCATATCGAAATCGGTCGAACGAACTTTCCACCCACACTTGGCGCGAAAGAGTCCCTTTTCTAATTTATTAACACCTTGATTGCCATTCTGATCACTGTCAGCGCTTCGAATTTACAAAGTTTTTGCAAAACTTTTGCAACGAACTTGCTAATTTAATTTCACGTTTAACCCTCTATCACACAGTGACTTTAAGCATACTATAACCGTTCATATTTTTACAACTGTGTTTCCATGGTCATCGAGTATCCGTTTTTATAACAATTTACCTGAATTTATACCAGATTGTTGTCCTTTCCAGAAGTGAAAAATAATCGGAGTTTTAGAGGGTTAATCCAGATCGATCAACCACCCACAGTGCTTAAATTCAATCTCGGATTTTTAAAATCCCGACGCGGTATAAGAAGCGATTTTATCCCTTTTTGTCTTTTTCCGAAACTCGGGTCTCTTACAAGCTTATTCCACGTTCCTAGCGTCGTTATAATCGTTTGTTTGTCTCGGAGGTTTAATTCTGCAATGGGCTTTCGCGATATTATATAGAATATCGCGGAGGGGACTTCGTTTCGAACGACGTCTGACGCGTGAAACGTTTTTCGCGCCGGAACGGAAGCAGTCTACGATGAAACGCGTCGCGTTACAACCGCGTCTCCGGCGTTCTCTTTTCAAGTCGAGGAAAGAAGCGCTAATAACGTCTCAAAGAGAGTACGCAGAGCCCGCGGGGTGGAAAGTTCATTCGTTCTTGCGCGACGGAAGCGGAGGAACGGAAATTCTGTGACGGTTCGCGTAGCAAAAATCGGCCATTCTTATCCGCGAATCAGATTTCTTTTCTTGCCGCGGTTCTTGGCGTTCGTCGTCCGAAGTGGCCGAAAGGACGACATCTCCGAGAGGGGAAAAAAAAAGAAAAAATAGAACGACGCGAGCACAAAGACGCGAACGAACATACATACATATCTGTACACGTGCAATCTGGGAACGCGTGGGCAGGCACACGGGTAAAAAACACCACGTATGTACGCGTATCGACTAGTCGAAAGAGAGAGATACCGGCTAAGAGGGGCGAAAGAGAGAAATACTCGGCATACAAAACACCAGGAACACGCATACACAAGGACACAGACACACAGAGTTCACGAGATATTGAAGTGACCCGCGACAGCGTGTTTTGCACGTTGCCGGGACGGTCACCTGGCTGTTATATCGAAACCTTTATTAATTAAACGGAAATCTCTACTATGTACTACTATTACTATGATTACACTACTACTATTATTGCTACCGCTACTACTATTACTACTACTACTATTACTATTACTACCACCACTACTATCGCTACTATTACTACTACTACGATATAGGTATTTATATATTTACAGTTGCGTGGTGTGGAGTGGAACATTGTGATATAATAGATTGGTGCTAACACCTTATTGAAATTGAAGATGAATTTAATGAAATGATGATGATGAAAAAAAAAAAAATAATCGTGCAATATTGCGATAGTAAAAATGCGAACCGCGCCGCTGTCACTCGTCGAATAAGTTAAGTTTCTCCGTGGTGTACAACCAGCGGGAATTGGGGCGAGGCACAAAACGAGTGAAAATCACGTTTCCGTTCACTTTTCAATGTCGTCGCGTCACACAACATTCGGCCAACGATTTCACGCGATGTCCAGCTATTTCTAAGATAAAAAAAAAACAAAATATCGCGGACAATGATCGTTCTGTTCGTCGTTGAAATCGAGAAAGTCTCTTTGCCTCCCAGCTTCCCCGTCACTTTATCTTTGCATCCTGTCCATCGTCCGATCGTTAGATAGCATTTGGTTCTCACGTTATTCCAATTTCTGCGTTTTTAGGAATCTTGGAAGACTCGATGGAAATCTCGAGCAGTTTTGAGCTTAAGATCTACGCGTGGAATTTTTTGGCACAGTTTGTAACAGTGTTATTAGTTTAGATAATATTTTAATTCATTGGTTTCAAGCGTTCCTCGAGACGTTCGAGTCTTTCAAAATTTTTTCGATTCGATGAGGGTTATGGAGTAGGAAATACGGAACAAAAATGTGAAAATTGATCGCTTCACAAGTCATTCGAGCATTCACGACCTCCCCTCTATTAGCATTTTGAATTTCATTAGAAATCCAATCTAAAGATCGAAGCGCCATACGCAAAATTTCAATCCACGATTGCATTTTAATTTTTCATACAGGACGAATTTATCATCGTCTTCAGCACGCAGGATTCTCGAAACTTACATGTTTTCGAGGTACTAACTTCACTTCGCGCGATTATTTGATCGGATCAGGGACCAATACTAACTTTCCCCGGTAATCTTGAAAATTCCGTGAGTTTTGTTAGCTCTGTCGCGCTTTCGAAGGGACTCCGAACGTTGCTATAGTCGGACGCGTGTCGTTTGGTCGCTCGAGGCCACTTTTCCCCACTATTTTTTGCCGCTCTCCGCTCGTTGGTCTACGCGAAAGGGGCGTGGTAAGCGAACGGCACGGTGGGGATAGAATCACGTTGGATCTCGAGCGAGCAAGGAATTTAATTCGACGCAGCGACGAGAAGCAAGATCGTTCGTCTCGGAAGTTAGCACGTCGATATCGGTCGCTCGATCGCTTTTACTTTGCCAAAGTAGCAAACAGGACACGATGGATTCGATCGAGGCGAGATATAGCAAAAAAAAAAGGGGGGTGGGCGGTACAGGGGAGGCGGAGAGAAAAGTCGAGTACGAGGAAAAGCGACGAGAAGAAAAGAAACTATGGCTGTGCAAGTGAACATTATGAGTGTAGTTACATAGGTGTAGGTGTTACCTAGGGACTAGGTTTAGCTGATCATAGGATAAGGAGCACGTATAGGCGTTTTGTTTTCACCTCGGCGAGTGACAGCGTCCCGTTCGTCAATGTACATTACCGAACTAAATAGTACTATTATTAATATCTCTTTATATATTAATATATACAAAGTACGGATTAATTATGGATATATATGTATATACACACACATGGTATATGTATATATCTATCTTCGTATGAATATAAATATGAATATAAATATAAATATAAATATATAAATAAATATATATATACATTTTGTTATTTTTCTCGGGGGATGATATAAAACTGTAATAATTGTAAATCGTGCACAGGGGGCTCGGCGTTCCCCGGTGCGACTACTGAGCGTGTTCTACTCATCATTTAGAGAGGGAGAGAGGGAGAGAGAGAGAGAGAGAGAGAGAACAAGTGTGTAAGAGAAAGAGAGAGAGAGAAAGAGAAGAATAGAGTAAAAAAAAAAAAAAAAAAATCGGCGCGCGACTGTTAGACTGAAAGTTGTGATTTTGCACGGCACGTGTAAATAGGGAGAAAAAATGAGCCTCTATAGAAATTCAACGTGTAGGTGAGAAAGACGAGAGAAGAGAGTAAATCGTTAACCGTTGCATTTTCGCGTGTGTCAGAACAGTGAGAATGAGAGGGAATGCGTGTCAGAGAAGAAGGAAATCATAATCGACACGGAATGTCCTTCTTTCCACCCACCCCCCCACCCCAAAACTCCAACACACCCCCAACAATTTCCAAAAAGAAAAAAAAAGAAAAAAAAATGAAGAAGAAGAAGAAGAGAAAAAAAAATGAAAAATCACATCTCCTTTTTCGTTCTGTTCCGAGTTTTGTTACCGTCCATGATGCTCCCTGCACCGTCTCGCTTCTATCTCTCCCTTTTCTTCCATTCCTTCGTTTGACTCGTTGCGACACTATGCACACAAGTAATCGGGCGGAGTTCAGGCTTCGCTATAGTTGAAAAGGGTATGGCATCTCGCGAGACGTGAAAAAAGCTTTTGCCACGGCCGAGCCTTCGGTCGTTGTCGTCGGTCAACGCGGACGAGGACGTCGATGACGCGGTCGGTGCTGTCCATCAGTCTCGATCGGGTTGTCGTGTCCCCGTCCACGTGCCCCTGGACGGTCGTTGTCGACCAGCACCGCGACGCCCAGGGCCCCAGACGACGCCGACGTCGGAACGACTCGCGACGGGCGCGCGAGTTTTCATCGTTCTCCTATCGGACGAATCATTGTATCACTTTGGCTCCGATAAAAAAAAAAAACGTACAATAGGGCGCACTTACCGACGAGAAAGAAACGAGAAGCGTAAAAGAAAAAATGAAAAAAGAAAAAAAAACATAATAATAACCGTTGACCATGCAGGTACAAGGACTAACGATCATAGGGCGTAATCGATTTTATTACGAGAAATTATTCTTACTACTTCTTATTGTTACTACGATTATATTCTTATTCTTATGGTTATTCTAACATGCAAGTGTTATGTTACGATTGCAATTATTATATACACCTTTAATTATAGTGTAGATAATATATGGATGATGAGGATAATGAAACAAAGAAACAAAAAAAAAAAAAATATGGAGAATTAATCACATGTGCATTTAATGTATTTCATACTAATTTTTTGATTAAACATAATTGTGTGTTAACCGAGCCGTCTATCTTTCTTTTTCTTCCAGATCATTGATTCTCCCTGCCGTTGGCGTCCGTACGGTGCTCGATCCCTCGACTCTGTTCTCGTTGAAAAAAAAAAGATTTCTCGCGCGGTTTACGCGAACGAAAGAAACACGATCCGCCCGAGCACCGTGCGGAAGTCAATGCATCGCTGAGGGGCGTCTAAGTGTGCAAACACGGCGATGCACGTGAGTGAATACGAAATCATTGTAATTCCTACGTTAATTTCGTATTTGTTTAGGACACGTCGGAGCTTCGACAGCGAGTTTCATTTCACCGAAGCATCCCCGTTTCAGATCCTCGGGTCGATTGTCAATTTCAGACCGTGCGTTGCCGATACCTCACGTTACCTACCGATACTTCCGGCTCCTGTCGCCGGATCCGGCGGGCAGACGTATCGCTGTCGAGAAAACTAAAATCACCGAACGCTCGAACGTTCGATAATTCGTTCGCCTAGAACTCATCCTCCATTTCTGCCGTGTAATTCACCGTTTTTAGTGCCGTGATCAGTTTTTTCTTTATGGGCCGTAGAAACGATCATTCACCCCATGTCGACGTGGAAGGTTGGCAACGTTTAGAGCACTGATTTTATCTTCGAGGGCATATTTAATCAGCTCGTTAACAAGGAACTTGGTAGATTTGTGAGAAAGCTACAAGTCTGTAACACGTAGTGTTTTTTATCTATCAAGATTCGTGTTGAAAGGGTGAGAACTCTCGACAAATGTAATTACATTGTAATTCATTAACTGCAATATAATTACAATGCAACTACTTGAATTTTTGGGACGAGGAACGTAGTCGGTTCAATATCTTGGAAACTATTCGTTTCAGACAGGAGTTTGGACCTTCAGAGTTTTTGAATTACAAATTTAATCGCGTGAAATATTCGTTTGTAGTAGGGATTATAGGGTCGCAAATGCAAGGTGTGAATATTTTGGAATTTTAATTGTTTGCATTATATAGGGTATAATTGCTTTCATAGTTTACTCGTATTTTATGCAATAGAATCCCGGCGTTAATTCCGCAGAATTATGATGTTTTCATCGTTTTACTGTGCTACGTGTTGTTATTTGTGCCTTGAATGGTCAAAATTAATACCACGGTTGGAAAGAGCACGCTGCGCGACCGCCCGCTGCGAGTGATATGGAATGTTTAAAGCGCAAGTTCCCACTCGACTCAATTTACGGCCATAAAATCTGTACTGGCCTCAATTACATGAAAAAGACAAACGAACGAGGGCTGTCCAAAAATTTATTACAGTGTCGAACTTAAAATTTCCTACGTTCGTAAAGTATACGATTTTGTAGAGTTAACGCGTCGGAGGATACTATTTTGCAGATAATCGGAGCAAACAGCGAAAGCAATTATTTGTTGTGCAGTGTTCGAAATAAAAACTTCAAACTTAAAACTTTTGGTCGAATTTAATAGTTTCTGAGGTACTGGACTTATCAGTCTTTAAATATGAACCTTAATGGATAGAAAAATAGTTGTGAGTGTGAAAGCATCGATCTTCTTCTCTTCTCTTTTCCTCAAAACATATTTCTCTAGTTTTTCCTCAGTAGCCTACACAATGTCAAGTTAGATTCCATAGTTTTCCTTCTATATTGTCAGAATGTAATAAAAAATATTTTTCATGGTCTTCGTGGATGAATACAAGCGTCTGGATCGGTGTAAATTTGTCAAAAATCCCAAATCTTATTATTCAATAATCCTTTACAAAAGCTAAACATAATTTGGGTTGACGAATTTTCACCGATCGGTATCTATAGATCCATCTATGAGTGTAAAATATTTTTTACGGCTTATTTATTCAGGAAATTGATTTTTAAACGTCGCAAAATTACATGGCAAAATATAGAGTACCGGTTTAATACCAGTTTGTAACAACTTTGAAAAGATCTTTCTATCTTTCTTGTACCGTGTATGTGTCTTTTGGTGAAATAAAGATTACCGCTTCGTACTCTTGACTGTTATAAAACGAGGCTCGCGATCGACGTAACAGACTTCGAGGGACAGTCCTCGCGCTTCCTCCAGGAAATCGAAAAGGGTCGTCAGAGATTGCTTCTTTCGTCTCGTCGAGCACCAGCGACACAGCAACAAGTTCCCAACGATCTAATCCTGGAACTGCTAGTAAGTTGTCGTGACTCGGGTCGCCAAAGGAGCTCCACGATTACGAAGACTCCCGCGCGCTCGGGCTCCAACTTTAACGTCTTCTCGGCCTGTTCCCGACTGTAAAAAGATGTTTAAGTAAGAGACGGGACCAGCTAACTCTCCGTTCATAAATGTATCACGGTCGTGCACGGGTGTTCCGATTAGACGCGCTCGGAGAAACAGCTTCGCCTTCGCGCGTAATTTGCGAGCAGGCCCGTCGAGCTGATCGCTCGATTCGTGTTTATAAGGCGAGGGGAATCCAAAACGAATCTGTTTCGTCCGAGGTGTGGCACACGGCAGCCTTACACGCACACGCGCCCGCCGATTAGCAAACCGCGTGTTTGAAAGATGAGAGAATCGAGACAAATAAAAATTGAATGACAGAGAAACAAAACAAAACAAAACGAGAAAGAGCCAGAAATAGAGAGATGACGCCGGTCGACGCGACGCGCCGCTATGTTTCGGAGCTTGCTGACCCTGTGGTTTCTGTTGTTGCAGAGCTGAAAAATTGGCGGATATCGCAAATATTTGAGAGACACAGTAACGGCGACGAGAGGAGGCGGTGCTCGTTGTGCGGTAAGGTCGTGACGAACGTGCGCAATCACTATTACGTTCATTTCCCGGGAAAGTACGCCTGCCGGCTCTGCCCTGCGGTTTACACGCGCAGCGATACTCTGCTCACGCACACGCGTACCAAACACGCGCAATAGCGCACGTACGCCTGCCCGTAGCTATGGATCTAGCGCGACGATCCATTCGAATCGATTCACGGAGTCCTACTTCACGCGAGAACGATGCTTTTGCGATAACCAACGTTTTCGAAACCATCCTCGATACACTTTAGTACGGCATTTCCGGGACAATTCTCGGATCTACCGAAGTCGAGCTCTAAGTTTCGCCACCGAACATTACAGACAAGGTTTCTAGGCCAGTGAATCTATAATATCTGGATAAGGTGTTTGTCATAGTTTTCTCTTAAAATTCTCGGATCTACCGAACCGAATGTCCCTCAGACTAATTCCACTTTCATTCCAGAAGTATTCCTATCATTTGTAGCTTGAGATTACGGATAAGAAATCAGTTCAAAGCGTGCAATAGCACTCAGATTATCTGTAGTACCTGAGTGATAAATTCTCGGATGTACCGAACTCTTACGAAACGCAATCTTAATCTAATTAAAAAATTTCAATTTTTTTTGTCAATCCCTGTCATTAGCGATCAATGGAATATCGATCATTAAAAGTTACAAGAAAGAGGGACGTGCGTATCTGCAACGAATGGACGCCAACGCGCGATCAAAACTAGGAATATCGTAGCTAATCCGATTAGGATTTTGTCTTTTTAACACAAAAGAGATTTTGTAACATTTGTCTGCCCCAGTTCGTTTCGTTTTCATGGATAGGCGGAATTTGCTTTTTCAACATCGCGATTCAGGTTTTACATTCGTGAAAATGCTGTTGTTCCTTTGTACACGCGTATTTCCGTGCATTTTGGAAGCTTCTGCCATTCAGATTTATACTGTTAACACTTTCATCTTTCTCTCTAGTCTAATCTGCTGACTCTGGAAAGTGCGAAGCAAAAAGTTTTAGGTCAACACTTCTGTAGGAATATTTGCGTCTGTTGAGAAAGCTTTTCTACAGCGTCAGGGTGTTGAGATTCACGCGATTTACAGTGGCAAATCCTCTTAAACCAGTCTTGTGCTTTTGAGGGTAGTTCGTTCGAGAGATAAGCTTTGCCTTGCCAGATCACAAAGGGGTCGATTTCTATCTTAAAAAGCACCAATATTTTGTGGCAATAAACATCGAGCAACGCTTTAGAGCCTCTCAGGTCAGTTCTATTAATAATTGGAAAGTTTCTCTCAAATATAATAATAAATCTATTAATCTCAAACGTTTCAGAATCGTCTGAAAATGTTATGTATCGCTCGTGTCCGCGACGGATGGTGTAACGTTAGACGAAGGAAGATATGAAAAGGAATGAAAGGGTTATTTAGCACACCGAGTGTCAGCCACGCGAACTCTGATGCTGCAAGCGATTTATTTGATCAGATTGATGGTGTTGAGAGTGGACCTTGATGAATCTCGGCGATTTAGAGATGAAAGACCGCTGGTGGCGAGCGCGCATCGTTACAACGCATAGTTCATTGATTTTTCATCTCGCAAACCTAAGTGTTCCTATTTGCTCCTATTTCCAGTTTAACCGTATAAGTGAATATTTAAACGGCTCTTCCTTCGAGACGAAAGTTCGAAATTCTATTACGTGGTTTTCCAGTTTCGTGTGACGAAACGACGTGTGCCAAAAATGGAGGCCGTTCCACTTTTCTCGTCGCAGTCGACGCGTAGCTAACTCGCGCCGATTCTCAGATATTTTAAGCCCCGTCGCGCAAAATACTTTTTCCCATCCATTCAGACCTCGAGATCGACTACAGTCGTCGCAACCTTCACGGGATATTAATCCCAGGGAGCACCCGTTCGATTCGAGTTCGCTTCTGACCGACTCGACGGCTCTCTAATACCGTAAACGCGCTGGCAGAAAATTTCATGGCGACACTTAAACGTTTTACGCGGCCCTAAACTCGGGGAATTCTGCTGCTGCACGGATTTCTTGCGCTCACGCATATCGCGAACCTCGAAGAATTCGAACAGTTTCTACTCGTTGGCTTCGACCAACGTTTCCTCGTGAATTTGGAAATATATTTAACGTCGAAGACTCGATTAATTAAAAATGCATCTAGATTTCTTGTTGTGGTCGTAGGGCACTGAAAAAAAGGAGCACGCGAGCATAGGTAGAACGATTTAAGGGGGACGTAGAGGACTATCAACGTCGAATCTAAATTTTCGACGACATCTCGGCGGCTGACATAGATTCCTCTGCTTGGTTCGTTAATCGTAACGGCCGTGTGATTCGCCTAAGCAAATATTGGATCCTCCGTTTTCCACGTTTCACCTTCTTGCGGCCGTTTTGCGAACAAGTCGTTTCAATCTGGCGCGAGCTGTTGAATCTGTACAGGGTGTTCCAGAAATGTTCAAGTATAGGCTTTGCGTTGGAAGATTAAAGAGACGGTAGAAACTTTAAATCGTTGTTTAAAGATTTATTTGAACGGTGCTCGTGATCCATCGCAATAGTTTTTATCTCCATTGTGGTCCAGAGTTGGACTCTCAGGCATCGATATGTACCTTCGTAATGGCCTGGATTAAAACCTCTAACCTCTGTTCTGTATTTGAACGGTAAACATCGAATAAGCGCGAAGGACCAATGCAAATACGTCGTTGGTTGGTCGACCTGCGATCAAACGCTTCTGTATTGAAGAAGTTGCGCGAAACGGGACATCAATCGCAGAAAGTCGGTGGATTCGATAGACGATGTAAACCACGAATTTCCATTGTTTTGTCGCAAAAGCTCGTCCCGCTGTAAATTATCTGATTAATGCCGCGAACGAACTTGGTATGGACTAAATTTTCACGCGAAATTTAGTTCCAGAATTGTCCTGCAGATTTCAAACCATTTGTCATTGAACAGCCATAAAGGAAACGTCTGATATAGGTGACGTAAAGTTTCTAATTGGTACGAATTGCAATGAAAATTCGAGTTCACGGCTAAACTGGCTATCGTAATAGTTAATGGATTATTTTTAATTCCGTCTGTTACGCGAAGAATTCATACTTTCGGCTTAAATTTTCAATATGCTCTAGCCTTCTACAGCTCGACGCTTCAGCGAGGTTCGGCTTTAATATTTCCCAATTCGTGATGTCATATTCTCTGCAATTCTGCTCGTAAATCTTCGCCCATTAGCGACGTTTCCATTACGGTCGTTTAAAAGTAGCGTCGCTCGTTTTGAAATCTGAAATCTCGAGGACGACGGACTCTCGGTGCGTTGTCACGCGAACGTTAATAACATAACAAATGCGAAATATTTTAATTCTACCCAAGATCACCAACAAAAGTTGCGAGCTAGATAGTCCAAAGCAATCGAACACTTACGTGTGTGTCGTGCATCGAGGTATCAAAGAGTAGCCTAACTTCAAGAGTTTTCTATATGCAATATTAGATTTAAACGTCCACGAGAGACGCAGAGACATTACTGTAAATTTTGTACACACGTGCGTGTAAATATATGGAAATATGGTTGCGTAATAAATAATCTCTACCAAGAAACGAGTCGAAACTTTCGTTTCCAGAGTTAGAAACTACGACGTTGCGTTGTTAATGGGAGAGACGAGGAATAATTGACGATCCGTGCACAGAGTACGAAAGCTTATGGTATTTGCCAAGGTTCCGAAACTCGTTCGGTAACCGAATGCAAAGATTTGTCTGTCGAACCCGAAAATTTTGGAGTGCAGACTCGTTCGAAATTCGAGTTTACCGTCGAACGAAGGGAGATCCGTAAAAATGGGGATAACCGATTCTCGCGGCAGAACTTTCTAAGCCGAAAGTTGCTCGAAGGAGGGAGTCTTCCAGCGGGAAAGTAATTTTACTGGCGTGTATCATGAGCTAGGCAAGCCTCGCTCTCAGCGATCAGACTCAAATAGGATTACTCGCGGCGCACTGCTCGATAGATGGTGTGTAAACTTCTCTGTACACGATGTCGATAACCAGCCGGCATAACCGTGACGGTGTAGTTGTGTTCTCCTCGCGTGGATTATCAGAAGCAGCGAGCTTTGGCTCCGGCTAACCCCCCCGCCGGAGTGAAATAGTCGGCGGCGCGATACTGTGTATATCGTAGCCCGAAGTCCTCGTTAAGAGGCGTTCGCGGTTTACTCGAGGCAAACTTGTGTTTTTGCATGATCCACCTTCGCTCGTTCGAGATTGGTTTCGAGTCGGGGACCAGTGAAACTTAAAACGAGCATAACCGCGGCGCACGAGAAAAGATTGGATATTGATATTTTCCTTACCTCTAAACCCAACTAATTGTGCCGTCTCGTACATCGTCGAATCTATTACCAGGTCGCGAGAAAAGAGAATATTTATTATAGAATGCAGTGTTTTAGGGGGCTAGCGATCGAAAGGTTCCTTTTTTCCTAATTTAGTATCTACTCGGTTGATCTAGCAAATTCTGACCTATTTGAAGGTAAGGCATTACGAATATCTTTCGTACAGTAATGAAAATAGAATCTTCTAAGAAACGGGAGAACAGGTGTAAGGCAATCGATACAGTTATCCAAGACATTTGAACCTTTCACCTATCAGTCCCGGAAATCAACAGGTTCTCCACTTCCCTATATTTAACGTAGCAATCGATCACTTAGCCGATCTAGCAGGTTGAGTTATCTTTGGTACGAATAATTGGAACTTTGAGGAGGAAAAGAATCTGGATGTTTCATCGCCCGAAGAATTGGTCCGATAACGATTGCAAATGGCGGCCGCCTATGGAAGAATCGTGAGCACGGATACCGATAAAATACAGGTACTGGTATCTTCCGAGGATTTTGGCGCGTCGAAGGGTATCGGGTTCGATTAAACCCGATGCAGCCCCATCGGACGACCGATATGTAAGCGTCTTTCGGTATCGATCGTCGTCTAACGCAATCATAACTTCGCCACGTTCTCGCTACAAGGATTAGAGGCAGCGGGGCGAGGTTCGTTCGCAAATAATCCCTCGATAATATCGGCAAACGTTCGAGTATTTTTCTCACCGAGTGCGTCCACGGCATCGCCATGAAACGTGAGTATCCTGGAACGGTTTGTGAGGTTTCTGTATTGTGAGTGGTGTGAGAGGGATGACGCTCGTGCGCGTGAATGAAGTCTGAGAGCCTCTTTATTTGTTGCTTCCACGCACACCTGTTCGTTTTCACACACAACCACATATTGCTTTGCCCCGCGCGTCGCGATCGGTGCGAACGGATCGATGGACCTATTCTCCGGCGTTCCGTCTCGTTGCGTCGCGGTCAAAATTTCTTGAATGCCAAAGAGAACGAAAAAAAAATTAAAAAAAAAAAAAATATATATAGAAAAACGTTCCGGACGAGTCGAAAGCCTCCCGGAAAAAAAAAAAAAAAATCGAACACCGACCGGGAAGAGCGAACTATCGATAACCGATTGGCTTAACTTAATCGAAACAATAGAAGATCGCTGCAGGGGAGAGGCAAAACGATCTCATCAGTCTTCCTTAAAGGGAACACTGGCGAGTCGCGTCCGCTGCATCGATTGTTTCGCCGTCTCACTCTCAGGAACAGACCCACACGCACACAGAGCAAATCACCACGCACACACGCAAAAAAAAAAAAAAAAAAAAAACAACCAACCGGGCAAAACGGGGGAAATAAAAAGACGAGAAAGATGACATAAATACAAAAAATATAGTGAGCGCGCAAGGAGTGAGGAGAGACAGACGATATCCGCATGAAGGCGTGTTGGGTTTGCAGGTACGATGCCCAGCGTGCCGGTCGGTCTGTCTTATCACGAGATGTTCGCCGTGTCGCTTGGCTCCCCGGCCCTGTGGAGATGCCGGGCCTGCGGCAAACAGGTGACCAATCGTTGGCACCACTTCCACATACACACCGCCCAAAGGTCCCTGTGCCCCTATTGCCCGGCCACCTACAGCAGGATCGACACCCTGCGCTCGCACATACGCACCAAGCACCGGGAGATTATGTTCGCCAAAGGCTCCTTGTAGAGGACGCTGATTGCCCCGCGAAGGAAGCGGCCCCCGCCACTTCCACCGCCCCGTCTCTTCGACGACAGGCACATTGCGCCTTTCTTCGGATTCGGACTGCCCTGACCGAGCCTAGACGCTCGCCACCGACCGTCCGCCCGCTGACGCCCACGCGTCGCGATCACGGACGCCTTCAACGAACCTTCTCCGCCTTTTACAAACCGCTTTCTTTTCTCTTTATTTCGATTTCACGCGAACTTTCCTCCCTTTCCCCTCTTCTCTCGACCACCCACTTTCCTTTCGGTAAGAAATTATTGCAAATTATTGGGTCTTGGAACATCGATATCTCTCTGAGATTCCGTTCTGTGTTTATATTTTAAAAAATTTTAAGTGATCACATTGCCTATTGTTTTCGCGTTCCAAGACCGTCGAAACGGCCCGAGAAGTGTTGAATTTGGATCCTCGGTCCAATAAACCACCGTTGCAAAAGCCTAGTTTTCGCGGAGAAGCGGTGTTCGCTCGGGACACATCGGTTCGGGATGGGACAGTTGTCGATAACCAAACGCTATAAAACAGGGTTCGCGGGGCGAAGGCACGCAACGAACGGCCTCTTCTAGGTGTCTTGCGAGAATTTTTAGTTCAGCTGAACGTCCACGGTCGCGAGAAACGAGGACCGTAGAGGAGACGAGAAGCAGAAGAACGAGAAGAAGAAACTTGGATGCACGAGTGCCGGGGCAACGGAGCTGGCACGGAGTCAGAATATTTGCGAGGACAATCGATCGGTAGTAACGTTTCGAATGGTCTCCTCGGGCACGGTGCGGTGTAACTTCCGTTTCTCGGCTGGTATCGATTGTACCTCTTCGCGTGTAAACGATCGTACAAATCGGTGGACACCGAACACTCCGGCAGGAGTTCGTGTAAATAGTATCGAAGTTTCGCAGATTGGCTCGCGCTGGACGCGTAACTCGCTCGCGTCCCGATCGTCTGTTCTTCCATTACCATCGTACGCGGGGGACCCGCCTACGTAACGATTTTTCCCTACGATCGTTCGTGCCGTTATCGTCGAAGCGACTGTTCGAACGATCGCGTTAAACTGCTCGAGATTAATGTACAATTTTGCCGACGCGCGTACGTCGTAACGATTTCTCGTGCAAATCGTGTTTGCACGGTTACCGAGCCGATACTGTTCGAACGATCGCCGCGAACAACCGGACGATTCGTCGTGGAACGGACGCAACGATCTCTCGTGCGCGAACGACATTCGCGAAACGTACGATGTCAGCGTTGGAAGACGAAATGCAACGACAAATCGGTATAATTGTCGATCGTAGATCGTTGCGTTCGTAGGTTCCCGATAACTCCTTGTTCCGTCCTCCGATGGGGAAGGAGCCGCGATGGAATAGACGTTCGACGAGCCTCTGACTAACGGTCTAATTCTTACGCAATGGAAGGCTGAAACGCG
Source organism: Colletes gigas (assembly GCF_013123115.1). NCBI lineage: Eukaryota > Metazoa > Arthropoda > Insecta > Hymenoptera > Colletidae > Colletes > Colletes gigas. The sequence continues at coordinate 2,601,764 of NW_025106637.1, read as the reverse complement.
CGCTGTGATCATCGAACACCGAAAACTCAAAGAGTACTACGAATTATAATCGCGGTCGTAATCGCTGTCACGTGTATCTTAATGTTGTTCGTTTCGTTAGGCCACTAAGCACGGTTCTACGATCGATCGGGAGAAAGATAGTAGCGAGACAACGTTCTCGCGGGTGTTGATTGGCGACAGTATTTCGTACATGTACGATGTCCAATAGCTAAACAGAGTTGTACATAACGGGTAGGATTCGGGAATCCTCGAGCGACCGTGGCTCATCGTCTCCGGGCGACGAGCATCGTGGACTTTGTCTGGTCGTTTTCGGGGCAACGACGCTTAGGGTGCTCGAGGTCGCGATCTCCTTTTCCAAGATACGTGTAATTACATTTCTCTTTGGACCAATACTCTTCGTCTACTAAACGGTAATAATCATTGTCGAGGCTCGTAAAGTACCTAATAAACCTCTTGTCAGTATAAGAATCATCGAGCGTGTGGTTCCTAAGTTGTCTCGTAGCGGGTCGAGCGAGGCTCGAGTCAAGTCAGCGTGGAACTTATGTGATACCGTAGGGCCGATAAATTAAGCTTAATTTACGCGTTGCGTGTGATGATGTGGGAGCGGAAACTGTTACCGCGGCGCTGGAACGGGACGTTGTTGACGACGTTTGCGACGTTCGAGGGTGACGTCGCGCGCCCCTTCTGCAGATCAACTATTTTCCTTCCAATCTCTGCGTCCTCGTCTTCCTATGCTCCTTAACGCGTTGACCGTTTTTTAACGTTGAAATTTTCTTGGCGTGTTTACATTTACGGTACTCAATTTTTTCTTATCATAAATCGAGAAATTGAGTCTACAACAGTACAATAATTTTCCACAAAATGACAATTTATAACACTCTATTTCAGTAGTATTTCGAATAAAATTCTTCAACCGTGTCGATAAAGCATAGAAAATTAATTCAGAGTTCTCGATACGGGCACAGTTCAACAAACGCGAAACGCGTGTATATTCAAATTGACATGCCCGGGCGTCCACACAGTCGCGTATCTCGAAGTGTGCGCCAGAGTCGGGCAAGATTTTTATTCGGATAATAGTTAATTCGTTCGATTTATGCGAACGCATAAACTTCCATCGGTTAAAAAATTTTTATTCAACGATGCACGATTCCGCATAAAAATATCAAAATTCGTGCGCGAATCTGGCTCGTTTCTGGCGCGTATATGCACGACGGTCAACGCGTTGAATTATTTCCTATGGGGACGTCGACGTTCAGAGCGAATCTGTCCGGAAGACGCGGACGACACCTTCGAATTTCACGGATTCGCGCTCGACTCAAAGAGTTCCCCGTCCGATGACGTAACCGGGGTAACAGCTGATCGAGATCGCCCCTGGTCCTGGCTACGGAAGCACTTTGTAAATAGAAGACCCAAGGGTGGGGGTGGGGTGTGGGTGGTGTCGTCCCGGCGACGACAACGGGACACCGGCGTCTTCTCGATCGGCTGGAACGCGCGGGATTCGTTCGTCGGGCGCCTGCACACGACCAAAATGGAACTAGATATACATGTATATGATACACGCATTACCTATACGCATAAATATAAATATGGATTTATATATAGATATATATATATAGATATATATATACATATAAATATATGTACACATCCACGTGTCAGTGGCCTGGTGCGGCGGGAATCAGAACTTCGTGCAAGACTGTTTGACTTCCTGGCTGTATCGACTGCTTCTCAATCGATACTACGGGCCGACGAGGTGTCGGGAAGCAAATATGGTCCTCGTTGAGCGCGGCTGTTTCGTCCGGCGACGGGGTAAAGAGGGCCTTTCGAGAGGCCACGAGTTTCCGTTTGTTCTTCCGTGTAAACTGACGAAAGTCGGAGCAGTTTGCGTACCGTTTATGGAGAGGGCTCGTTCAAAGGGGTGTTGCAACGCTCAGAGGCGTACCCCGCGTTTCGAGACGGATAAAATTCGTATTAAACGCCGGTCCTCGAACCCTTTTGTTTCGCGCGCACCTATTTCTCTTCTTTTTTTAATCCACGGTAACTCGATTTTAAGGGGGCGAAACCACCCTCCGGTGTTTCAGTTCTCAGACGTTGTCTTAAACGTAAACTGTTCGATATACGAGGAAATGGATCGTTTTTTATTATATACAACGATTTTTTATTAACGATTCTGTCGATTCTTGTTTAGCTCGAATATTAATTAATGTCGGGAGTCGTTCAGGTCCCACAGTTTTTAGAATTTTTGTAAAGTATTAATTTTTGTTTACTCAGATATCTCCCAATTTATTTAGTAAATTGGTTCCCATTTTTTGTCCCTCGCAGAATATTGAACATAGAACTTGAGCTTTATTACATCGCGAGTATTTAACCACGTTTTCAGGGACGACGAGGGTTGTGAATCGGCTTAAAATAACGTAGAAAAAAATTGAAGACTTTAGTCTGCAGAAAAACGCGCATAAAGTAATTTTTCTCTCTGTCTCTCAACGAGTGGTTGCCTCCATGTCTCCTCGAACGAATAGGATTATCTTTCCTTCGACGCCTTTTCTTCGTATTTGTTTTTAACAGACTTACACCCAGGATCAAAGGTACGAGAATTTCTTTTATCCTCGCAATACTCGTTTATCTCTTTAACCATGGTAGAATATTCTTCTATTTCCATTTCCTATCGAGTTACGTTGTTATTCGTCATTTTGTTAGGTATCTTTAGACGTAGATTTTTAATCCAGCTTATACCCTTCAGTAGAGCTGAATTTTATTATAAATAATCGTTTTACCTCGGTTGAGTCGCTCGTCTTTTGACGAGGGCGCAGCTTTCCTACGATTTTTTACGCGATGCTAAGAAACTTCAGCTTTACTTAAAAGATAGATTAAATATTGCAATCGTCGATTTCATTTAATTTTATCCACTTTATTATCTACATTATCGTGTGCTTTAAAAAAAAGAATAACTCTTTCTCTAATTTGTCATGTTCCCGGTGGTGCTACATCTGTGATACTTGTTGCAATGAAAAAAAAAAGCACTCGAGTACGATACCTTGGATTCGGTTTTTTTTTTATTACGAGAAACGATATATTATTCTTCGATGGACAGAAGCGTCTTCGGTCAAAGGTACCCCGTAAAATTTTGTTCTAAAACATTGGCTTTCGATATCTCCTTAAGCACGAGAATATCGTCTTTTCTGTTTGCCCGATGGGGGGCAGAGAAAAAGGATTTTCAGTACTTTCGTTTCAGCGACGCAAAAGCGCTCTCGCTACATCGATAGATTCTCGAACGACTTTTCTCTTTTCGTCGTCGCGCCAGAACTTCTCGAATGATTTTCTTATCTCGGGTATAGCAGTTTCGTGTAAATTCATCATTCCTGCGATTGTTTCCACGGTATCGAGTTTTCTTTTAAATTTCCAACGAAGAGCTCGAAGCGCACAGTGCTTTTTCGTCAACGGGTTCCAAAGAATTCTGGCAGAGGCGAGGCGAGCTTTCAAGTTTCACGTAAATGAACAATTTCTTGCTATTAATAACCAACGTGTGTAGCCTGTGATACACATCGTAAATTAAATCGTGGAATTATTCGATCTAGTTAAACGGCGCGGAAAGTAATTAAAAATTGCGTAGAACGTTCCCTCGAGAATTTATAGAACCAGTGACACCGATTCGTTTTGTGTATATACGTCTATTGTATCCCTAAAACATTTCACTTTACTGGTTTTGCCACGGGACACGTAACTTAGCCATCAATTGTCGAAGCGAACGTGCCTTGGACCCAGCTATTTCGAAGAAAAAGTGATTTATTACATCGGTGCAGTACTAATTTGTTTGAAAGTAGCAGCTTTGGAATGTATTGGCTGTATCGTGAAACGTGGACATTTACAGGCGAATTTAGTACGTAAAAATGTGCGATGTTTGTCTTACTAAAAATTTCCATTTCAATCACAGTGTGTTATTTACTCCGGTAAATTGTACAGATTTTTGTACAACAAACCTAAATGGAATTGGATTCGTTTGCACGTTCATCTCCTCGCCAGACAGAAAATTTCTCCAACTTCGAAACGAGCTTAGACAAACGTGCTTATAAACTTAATACCTCGTTTTTTCGTGCTGAGTTCACCATTATTCCATTTATGATACATCCCCTATATAACGTAAAGCCAGCTTTGTAAAAAAAAACCTACACTTCGAGACTCCGTATATAAGTCTATAATTCTCTGCTAAATTCGATCAGCGATATTTGAATTTTCAAATAATCGAGCAACGATATTCGATTACTCGAATGTTCGAAGTTTCCCGGTAGCGTTCGAATGCCCGCAAAATATTCAAATATTAAATTATTCGAATAGTTCCGGCCTTGGTACGAGGGCGTGTTTCAAGACTACGATTCAAATATCGCGTAAGGGGGGAGCGAAAGTTTTCAAAAAGCTCTTAAATCTATCAAAATGTTAAGTGGTTAGAAGTTTCGCGTCGGAACAGTGCGTGTGATGCATGGCCCCTATTGTTCCGTGGAATTTTATTAACTTACAATTTACCGGCTCCCGGATGCTTTACATCAAAGGCGTTCTTACGTTCCAAACTAAAGGCGCGGAATTAAATGAAGTTCTTCTGCCGCGCCAAATGAGCGAATTTATTGCGTTAGCATCCCCGCGCTGGCTATTGCTTCAGTTGATTTTATGGAAACGCGCAACGAGCCAGTGGTTCGCAGCCGTAGATTTCATCGAGAAACAGTCTACGAGTCTCTTTTATCTCGATCATCGTAAATATCTCCGCTGATAGCGGAGAAAAAGTATTCCTGCTCCAAACGGATTTTAATCCATTCGAGGACGAATTGTTTTAATTGATCGTTGAACGAGAAGATCTACCCAAGCAAATTTTATTTACAATACGAATGTTTTCGAACCGTTGGCCGTTGAAAGGAAACGAATTAATTAGTTATTATTATTGTAGATTATTTATATTCGTGACGCGTCTGAAAATAATCAGCAAACCGGTCGAAAACATTTATACTGGATTTATAATTTATTTGCCTGCGAGACCGTATTGTTAGAGGATTAATTTTAAACCGCGAGCAAGCAAGTGCTTTCGTATTTTAGGATTATTTTATGAATTTGTATCTCTCGACGTCTAGGCAGATTTTTTACAGTCTAACACCGATGAATACTCACTCAATGAATCAATCATTTTTATATATGATCGATAGTTCAATTTTTTACAAACATAATGTTAACAGAAATTTACAGATCTATTTAAACCGGTGCTTTAGTAATTTAAAAAAAATTGACATTTTGTATTGTTAGAATGGCGCTAAGAACTTGCAGTTTTAATTTCACGTATATACTTCCATTTCGTTGAATATACAGTGAACGATAAAATCAACGCCACAACGAAAAATAACGTCCATTTTTAATAGAGGTATTTGATACGAGCATAATTTCTTTTGCATTATAATTGAAAATCGCGTCGCGGTAAATGAATTTTTGTGTCTGGAACAAACGGGAGAACGATCCTAACAAAAATGATAGTTTTTTCAGAGAAATTCAGTTTCTAGTGGAGAGGTTTATCAGTATCAGCGTCCCCGAAATTTCGTTTTTTGACTCGCGTTAGATTTCCATCAACGCGCACACGCCTTGCACATGACGGATGCTTTCAGGGATTCGTCGAGCCAGTATTTGTAACACATTATAAACGTTTTCATCGATGTCGATGGCTCTCCCGTTTTGCCATTCGTGAAATATTTTTACGCGTAAAAAGTCTGTTGCATAAACTTTTGTTCGCGAAAATAGAGAAATACCCTGCAAGTTTGTCAGGATTTTTTAAAATATACAGGACCCCGAATTATTAACAACAAACTTGCAATCTTAAATTCAACAACGTTTGAAAGCAATCCTGACAAATCATTTATTATTCGCGAGTATTTTCGACCAGCAGTTTCTAGTCACGTTCGAAATAATAAAATTATTTTCCTTTCGAAACGAACAAGAGTCAATTATTTACACTACTGGATTCGTCATTTTTTTAATCCACGGTTCTGTAACGTTTGTTTTACAATTTTTACGTATTTTGGCGACTGGTATATCTTCCTCAAGTTTGAAAATACTTCCTATCGTCCAGCGTCGAAGGTGTTTATTATTTCCGTCGACGTCGGTGCTCCGTGTAACCAGAAATCGTTGTCGTCTCGATCAGCCGCGATGAATTAAAGTAGTTAAGAAAAAAAAAATGGAAAACGTTCCTAAACGGTCAAACTTGGCGAGAGATTTGATTTCTCGCACCAGCCCATCGTCGCCCGACCGAATTATTGCCCTCGATACCAAATGTTCCTTAAGTTGTTTCGCAAAAAAAGTCGTTTCTATACATAGTAATCGTGAATGGCGAGTGCGAACGATCCTCCTGGAGCACTTTGCGTCAAAGAATGAGAGCGATAGAAAGAAAGGGACAGAGTGAATGAGTTTGAAATAAAAATTGTGATAACGTGGTCGGAGAACGCGAGTCGGCTCTGTCTGTTTTGCAGATAAGATTTCGTGGCTCCTCGTTGTCGTCCATGATAACGCGAAGCTTCTTAATTGATCGGGCTGAGAACTGCAGTCGTCGCGAAACGATTTGGCCGCTCGAGGCCATACAACCACCCACCCCCCCACCACGCAGCTTGGACACGGTGGTGGGGAGCGATCTCGAGCGGTCGATTACTTTCGATTCGACTGTCGTTTGAATCCCCCGCGGTCGCAGAACCGACGCGTTCTCGTCGCGATAGCCAAGGGCTCGATTCATTGCACACAATCTATGTAATTGTATAAACGTCGGTATCAAAAGTGTCAATATCTCGTGTTTCTCGATGGTACTTAAGATTAATCCGCAGCCCACTCGGGCCGCCCAGCTGTTTGTTAATAGTACTTCCGTAAGAACCAGGGGTCGAACGCTGAAACAATTACAATTCTGCTCCTCGAAACAGTTTCGAAGAACCGATTGCATCGTTTCTAGGGATATTTACTTTCACAGAGTACTTAACGTTAGAGGGTAAATCAGCTGAAAACAGCGTGACTAATTATCATTTTCTTAATTAACAGATTCTGGTTAAAAATACCCTGACTTCTGATAACGTATCTTGGATTTATAATTCTTTGAACAAGAACAATTTCTATCTCCGATCGAAACACATTTTCGTGATGTTGTAAATTGTGATTCGTATATATTATAGATCAATTTATTTAAATCGAATTTTCATCCGTAGCGAGTAGTCGACTGACTTTAAAATAGTCTCTATAGGATCCCATTACTATTCCATTGAAATGGTAGAAGCAAGAAAGTAGGGGTGCACTTTATTTCCACCCCAATCGATGTTTCTTTCTTTAACGTTGGTTCGGTTACTCGTAATTGTTTCGAAATGGAACGTTTATAAAACAGTTTTTAACAGTGATTCCCGGAACGGTTTCGATCCCTGGGAAGAATCATACCTTTTTTCTCGTGGCACGTTCCTTCCTCTTTTGGCCCGACCTGCGACTCGAGCCGAAATCTTTTTGTACATAAGCCTGCGTTCCGTGGCCACGTGGCCCCGGAAAAAAGATGAGAGAATTAGAGACGCTCTGTCAGGTCGCAAGTCCTGGGCCGACCTTGCGTATAAACTGATTGCTCGTTTATATGCGATGTATTTTTGTGAACAGTATTGAAAGTGCTGCTAAGCTGTACAGTCGTCATATGGTGAATGTATTATGATGTACCTATAATGTACATAGATATATTTAATTAAAGTGAATATGAATTTGTGTAGACGATTCGTTTTCAACCCCCCCCCGTCACTGCGATCGCTGGTAACGTTCGGAATAATTTATCTCTTCGCAAACGGATAGAATTAATTCATAATAACAGTTCGAAATCACGGTTTACAATTTATTTACCTTGTTTTCACGTCGATAACGATTCTCGAATACGTTGTTCGAGTTAAGTGATGTAACGCGTACTCCTCTTTTTTTAGTAGTTCGTTTATGGCTACGTTTCTTAGTATCTTATCAGGAATTTCATTGCGGTCCAAAGTACAGAAAACACGTCCGTAACGAACTTCAGAAGGCCGTTGGAAATTATTTTCGCGAATGTATACGAACAAATTGCAACTCACGGTCGGAATAAACGAGCTTATCAACTTTCATTTAATCAGAGTTGCTTGAGAGATAAATCTACACGTAATGTGGAAATTAATATATGATACGTAACTCGAGATAGCGATACATCGATCAAGGTAACAATACACGAATCAAGATACATAAATTAAGATAATAATACATCGATCAAGATAGCATTGAATAATGCTGTTCATTGGGTGGGTTATTCCAAACAAATCATCAAAATAACTCTTTTACTTTTAACGATGGAAAGAAATGTTTGGGGTAGAAGCTGTTTGATTTTTATGGGGAATATTTTTTCACCAAAAGGAATAATATAATATTTTTATTTGCCTCGAGAGACAAATGTAACAATTTAGGAATTTGCGTCCTTACATCAAAAGTTCTAATTTGAGTTTGAAGTAGCAACCTTGGTCAGTGCATGCTTCAAAACAGTTTGATACGCGTGTTATTGCATTCAGAGTTTTATTTTTGTCTATCACAGCAGAAGCTTTTCTTGAACAGTATTTCATATCTTCCTTAATTGTTGGTATCTTGTTATGCACTCGTTGCTATGATTAAGTCACTATTATTGAATATCTATTACGTATATGTCGAGGTAAATATACAAATATAAATTTAAATTATCAAGTTCAGTTAAAAATGTATAAACATTTTTTTCTGTCATTAAAAATGAAAGAATTATCCAGGCGTTAGCTTCATATATATTTTTGTAGAATATAAAAGGAACATACTCCAACGTATTCTTAGCACGATAAAATAGTGTTACCTACTATAGTATTATACAGGGTGTTCGGCCACCCCTGGGAAAAATTTTAATGTGGGATTCTAGAGGTCAAAATAAGACGAAAATCAAAAATACAATTTTGTTGATGGAGGCTTCGTTAAAAAGTTATTAACATTTGAAGTACCGTCTGTACTGAATTTTTTTCTCGACAATGCGCAGGTTTTCGGGGGTATGTGTAATGACCAAAAATGATTGTAATTGACCCCCACAACCGAACATAATTTTTCCAGAATGATTTGATATTGTTCTTTTTCGTCGAAAAATTTAGGCATCTTCACGAATTTTTTTCTTGAAAATGCCTAGGATTTTCGGGGTAAGTGTAATAGCCAAAAATGATTGTAATCATGCCCTGCAACCGAAAATAATTTTTTTAGAATAATTTGAAAAATTTTGTTTTCGCCAAAAAATCTCAGCACCTACCTGAATTTTTTTATCGAAAGCGGGTAGGAATTCGAGGGTATGTGTAATGACCAAAAATGATTGTAATTGGCCCCCACGATCGAAAATAATTTTTTCAGAACGATTTGAAATTTTTTAATTTAATTTTTTAATAACTTACTAACTTATTAACGAAGTCCTCAGTCAAGAAATTGATATTCTTGATTTTCGTCTTATTTTGGTCTCCAGAATCTCCCATTACAATTTTTCCCAGGGGTGGCCGAACACCCTGTATACAGTGTTATTTTCCTAATTTTGTATTTGCATACAATTTATTTGACCGCGATAATTTACGTCCCGTTCGGGCGAAGGTAAGTTTAAAAATTCTGTGGAAGCACGAATATCTGCTAGAAGCATCTAATTAACCCTCGAGAGGTTAACACCCTGTCGAACGAGATATTTCGCTACCACAATATCCCTTCTACGGACGCTACGGACGAGATATCTTGGCGTCATAACTTCCGTTATTCCGTGCTGTGTACGAAATATCTCGCGTATCTTATAGCAGGGGACGATAGTTTTCACTTGAAAATTTGGGGTAAAAAACGTATTTATACGTTTAATCGCCGGTAGAAGGGGAAACAAAGAATACTCCTTTTATCTGAATTTTCGAACGCTGCGTATATTTTTTGGAAACGTGTCTCGGTATTTTTCGTTGCTCATTTCCACGGAAACAGTCGCTCGGAAGTATATTCCATGAAATTTTAATGCCCGTTCGCGACGCGTTTGTTCCTTTCGCGATCGAATAGGTCCGCGTTAGCATTCGCGGGGAACGAAAGACGAAAAGCACGGGGAAAACGGGTCGAAATTACGGTTTACTCCGGCCGAACAGGCGGGGGCCATCTGAAAAGTGCAGTCTATTTTGAAATGCAAAGGTTTTTTTTAAAAAATGCGGCAAGTAAATGGAATAGTTTGCACTCGGAATACGCTGGAAAGTATTCGGCCACGGGCGGATACGCGGACGTTGGTAACCGCGAATCATATAAAGGATCAAAGCGACGAATTGCATCGGAAATAAGAGCGATTCCTTTGCGGGGGAACCGTGGCTGATTCGTGTTCGCGCCATCCCTGCGCACCTACCGCGACTTATAACGCGATCACCGATACCGAGGAAGTTTGTTCGTGACGCGCGCGATGCACCGTAACCGCGACGAACTGCTTATCAAACGGATAATATGTATTGCCTGTCGAATTGAGAAAAACAAACGATCACGGTTTATTAATACACGTTTCGACCGAAGATTTAGGTCATCTACGGTACGAGGGGGTCGTATACGTTTGACCCGAGGTAGAACCAGCTTTGTAATTACCAAGACAACTTTTCCTTTCGCGTCTCTTCGTTTCAAGATGTTCATTTTTATGTAATTTGTTCTAACGATCCTTTCAGTGTTGCTCTGAAACAGTGGTTCTTGATCTACGATCCATAGATGTGGGGATTTATTTTGTAAAAAGTATTTTCATTAAAACTTCGTTTAACACTGTTCTGTAATATTTGATTCCTATATTCCATTACAGTGTTCGCGATTTAATTTGTTCAAAGTGAATTGGAAGCTTCCCATGTGCACTGGAAATTCTTCAATCACGTTGCTTCTCGTAAAAGTTTCTTTCCTTTTTGTATGTCATGCCAATAGAAATTGAAACCATCTGGGCTCGTCCAAATTGAACCTTCTTCCCGTTCCTCCAAATAATTTACAAAGTCATGCATTCGAATTGAAATTTAACGAAAGGTTCCAAAGACTGTTATACACTTCTGTTAATGGTAGAGATTGAAATTGTCATACGTTAATAGAAGTTTTATAAATTCATACATTAATAGAAGTTTTATAAATTCATACATTAATAAAAATTTTATAAATTCATACATTAACAGAAGTATTATAAATTAATTCGGAAAATTAATTTACGAGTTAAATGACTGATAAGAAATTTTAAGTAATATCTTGAGGTCATAACTAGAGGTGTTATCAGTATTTTTCATTCTTTATCGTGAGCTTTTCTGTAGATTCAGTTATCGTCTGTCAGAGCAGAGATTTGTTCGTGCTTTCAATGCTTTTGAGACGTGATGATAAACAATAATTGCTGCGGTTCTAATTCAAACATTATTAAAACATTTGAAATTATACAGAAGAGGACATATAGATTTCACGAATAAAATTTATCTTTGATCGTCTCTATTTTAAGAAATAACAACTAACATTTCCCTCTCATCATAAAACACATCAAACACTGATTATAATATTTACATAACGCAGTGGCAATCGCGTCCTCGCACTCACGATAACAGAAGATACTTCGTCATCTAACCAGCATCTTTAGAAATAAGTAAACTCTTTGCAAACAATTTTTCAAACGTTTATAGTCTTCTTATAAGCGAAGAAATAAATAAATTTATCTCTGCACATTAAGTTTAACGCAAAAAAAAATATCGAATAAACTAATAAGTAGCCATAGAAGGTCACCGATAAAATAAATAACGCTTTTAAATTCCATTTATACCGAAACCGTAGCAGGGTTATTCCAGGATTTCGTTGTCGCATTATCCAACATTTTACGAATTCCGTGGAAATTCCAAGCTCTGCTAGAATTTTTCACAGCGGCGCGCGTCGCGAAATAATTTAAACAATTCGCGCAAAGGGATTTCCGTCTCGAAGAAACCGATAGTTCGCGGGACCGCCGACAGATGGCTCCAACGGTGGCTAATTCATACATGCACGCAGCTACGTTGTGTCACGTGATATCGGTGCGATACGGCGTTACGATAGGTTTCGAGTCACGGCCGTCCGAAGTGCACGTGAGCTTCAAATGAACGGGGTCTCGTTTCATTCAGTAACTACCAACCGGCGGTTCTATTAGCCGCGTCTCGAATCCGTGTGTATATCTCCACCGAGTGCCATATACGACACGTGTCTGCATTTGACGGATCGAGATGACGCTGCAGGCGATCAAATGGAAAAACGGCAAGTTGGAAATCCTCGATCAGATACTGTTACCGGAGTTTTTCCGATACATACCCGTCAAAGGCGTGGAGGATGGCTGGAGGGTCATCAATAGGATGCAGGTGCGTCTAACGTTGAAAGTACTGTTTGAAGCTCTCTTTTCTCGCGTTCGATCGTATCTGCCTAGCATCTAGAAACGAATGTCCAAAGATTATTTAATAGCGTTCGATCGTAACTCGGTCCACGAGACTGAAAGATTTGCATCGCGACGCGTCGGCGAACGATCAGTAAGAAACGCAACGTTGAACCAGTTGAATCGTAATAACGGAAATTGTGGCGATTTAAAGCGATTTGTACGAACGGAATTTTAATTGAGACGGTTAATTGATTTAAATTGCTTGTTAACTACCGAAGCATAGCTGAATGTTTATTGCGTAAATGCACGTTACAGGAATACTCGTTGTAATTCAATCCTATGTAAATTTCTAGGTTCGTGGTGCACCAGCCATAGCCATCGTTGGATGCCTTAGTTTAGCAACGGAACTTAAGAACGAAGAGTACACGGATAAGAAGAGTCTTCGACAGGATGTCGAAGGTAAATTGAATTACTTGGTGTCGGCGCGTCCAACCGCTGTTAACATGAAAATAGCTGCCGACGAATTGATTCAGTTAGCCAATAAACTTAGTAAGGATCAGACTGTTAATGTAGCAGAAATGAAGGAGAGGTATAAAAACCTATCTCGAAGAGAGCAAGTAGATTCAATTTCAATATTAACGTTGGAAATGATGTTCGTAGATTTCTCGATGCTATAGAATATATGCGGGAGAAGGATATAGCCGATAACAAAGCCATCGGGGACTTTGGAGCCGAAGAGATCTTGAAGAATGTGTCCGGTAACAATTCTGTTAGGATTCTGACGCACTGTAACACTGGCAGCTTTGCGACAGCAGGTTATGGCACAGCTTTAGGTGTTATTAGATCTCTTCATAAGAAAGATAGTCTTGGTAACGTTTGCATGTCCATTAGTTTTTAAACATTTCGGGAGTGTTGATACGATTATACAGTATTAGTTACTATTACAGAACAGGCATACTGCTCCGAAACGAGGCCGTACAATCAAGGAGCGCGACTGACCGCTTACGAATTAGTCTATGAAAAAATCCCGGCTACCCTAATTTGCGACGACATGGTAGCAGCGCTGATGAAGTCACGATACATTTCTGCGGTCGTCGTCGGTGCGGATAGAGTCGCCGCGAATGGCGACACGGCTAATAAAATTGGAACCTATCAGGTATTATCGCCCAACGTTCTTTAGTTACTTGTAAGGTATTTCGTAGGATCGCGATTTTAATACTGTTTGTGTTTGTTTCAGATCGCCATAGTCGCTAAATATCACAACGTCCCTTTTTACGTGGCGGCCCCGCGAACCTCCATAGACTTTAGCATTCCTAGCGGTGACCATATCATCATCGAAGAAAGGCCAGTAAGAGAGATGACCCATATAAAGAACCAACAAATCGCGGCAGGTGGGATACAGTGTTGGAATCCGGCGTTCGACGTAACTCCGGCTAGTCTTATCAAGGATTTTATCACGGAAGTTGGTGTATTTAGTCCCGAAGATTTGATACAGTTGAAAAACTACAAGAACACATAAAGTGCCGATCGACTCGAACATCGAACGAAGCTTCTTGATGCATTTATACAGGACAATTAATTGGTGATCTCAACGTTAAAGAAAAAATTGTTGCCAGGTATTGTTTATTTAAGAGTTCGTGTTAAAATAAAATTGTTGGCAGGTTACGCTTATTTGAAACGTTAAGTCTAAGGGGTGCAGCAAAAAAAATGTATTGTACCGCGGGCGTGCGTGTTTTTGCATTTAAAAATGCCTTATTAACTTCGCAATGATTTTTAAAAATATATTTATACTGATGAAATATCTCGTACGAATAGTTGTATTAAAGAGAACTACCGTCGGTCCAACGGATCGCGATTACGGAAAATACAAGATAATCGAAATATATCGAACTGTCCATTTTCTCGATTTGTAGTTGAACCCACCTGCGATCAGATGGCGGCGCATACCTGAAAATTTGGATGCACCCGGCGTCGACTGTGAAACGTCCCCGACGCGTAAACAATTTAATTTTATCGCTAAATGGATACTTTATCGCACGAACAAGATATTTGTGGTTGAAATATGCGTCACGACGTCGCTTTCGTACGGATGTCTGGTATCGTTGCGATTTCGGCGGACCCGAGAGAACGTAAATAAAATTTTCTTCTCAAACGTTTTTAATATCGTCGCGTGGCACCAATATGTTTTATTACCGATGTCCACGACAGGTCGACGGCGATCGATGGAGCCGTAGCGACGGTCGGTCGTACGGCTTCGTCGCGCCATTTTTTTGCGGTTATGTTCGGAACCCCGAGGGAGCGAGCGACTCGATTCCAAACGATAACGGGCAGGCGTCGGGACGAGAGCACGGTCCTCGCGTCGAATTTATCGCGTTGTCGAACGACGAGATCGACACTGGGCGAGCACGAGCGCGTGGAGTTCCATCGGTAAAACTTGAGAATCTATTTTCGCCGTTGAAAGGCGCGCGGGAACACGGTTCGCGGCGGGTTTCTCGAACCGCGGTGCTTTAGTACGGCCAGTCTCTCCGCTACGCGCAGAACTTCGCCAATCCCGGAATAGTTTTCGGGTAGTTGCTCGTCGGGAGTTTTTTTGCCGTCGTAGGGGGGGCCAGATTACGGTCGCTTCGGGGCGTGTTTGCCCACGGATTCCACGTCGTTCGGCGCCCAGAACGTCGGCGACCCGCTAGCCTCGGTTCGAGATCGGTAACTAAAGGTTTAGAGCCCGAACATCGTGTTCGTACGGTGTTCCGATCGTTCGCGCTGGAGGTAGACACGGAAAACGCGACGATGGATGCCGCGGACGTCCTCGGCACCGACGCCACATCGCCCGACGAAGGGATTGTAAACAACAACAACAACGAGGACGATGAGGCGCCCACCGTCGAGGAAACTTACGAGGTCACAACCACGAAACGCAAGACCGTTAGGACCAGCTATAAGATCCAAGAAGTAAGTGACGACGCTTATAAGTGACACGTGCGATTACGGTTACTGGTAGGGTCGTCTCTAGCGTCCCCGCGTGGGCGTTTATTGCAAACGATCGTGTTCGCGAGCGTCTTAAATCTCGAACCGTGGAAACGACGCGTCGAGAATCGTTTCTTTTGCTCGTTTCACGTCTCTCGAGATAATCGAACCGTAGATTTAACCGGTTCGTCTCTAAAACGTAGATTTATCGGGCGGTTTCCACGGGGACAGACCGAACGCAGATTTAACGCGTTTATCGAGAGTTCCGGTACGCGATTCGTGCACGCCAAAAATAAACGCAGAATTTGTTCTGTGTGGCAGCGCGAGAATCTCTCGGTTCATTCTGATATTCGTCAAGGATAAACGGGGATTATTTCGATCGCGGATTTTACCGGGGTTTACCAACTTTATTTGGCGCGTCGGCGGGATCGGGCGTTATGCCCGACTTCGTTAACAATCGCTAAACCTTACGCGTAAACAAAATCGCGGAAACTTTCGGTCCAGCGCCCGTTCGCGTTCGCGGATGTTTCTTTTTTCGCGAGCAAATATTTTATTTTCTCGATCCGTGATCGATTTTAGCCCCCGCGCGCAATTCTATACGGCGATTAACGAACTTCGACGTGTGTTTCTTTCCCAAGTTACATAATGATTTGCGTCCGAAAATATTATCGAACGTGGGCGCGTCGTGGTGCCGGTGGAAACGCTTGAAACGAGAAACTTCTTTTCGAATCCCACCGATTGATTACGCGTTACGGCGCGGATCTATCGCGATACCGTTTGCCAGCACCCAGAAGTCTGCCGGTTTTTAGCGGCAGAACCAGTCGAATTTTTCCTGTAACCCGATAATAAGTGAACACGAGCGACGTCAGTCGTGCAAATGGCTGCGATAAAATGCACGTGCCAGTCGACGTACAAGTAAACCGGATGCCGCTATCTAGGGTCTGAATTTTTATTCGAATTTCGTTACGACGAATCGAGGAAATGCTAACCCAGACTGATAACGAGACTTAAATAAACTATAGTCTGAATAACTATAGTTCGTTCAATATACACATTCTAAAAAAAAAGTTTAAATAAAAAAAAATAAGGCAGATATATTATTGTAAATATATCTGTATTTATTGTGTAATAATAACAAAAGAAATGAATATTACTTAACATAAAAAAAATAAAATTACTATAATACAGTGCAGAAATCATCTCACAGCTAAAATCGTGCACATTAAGAATATTAATTTCTTTTGTCGTTGTTACACAATAAATACAGATATATTTATAATAATATGTCTGCCTTATTTTTCCCCCAAAATCATTCCTAAACTTTATTTTTATAGAATGAAACATATTTTCATACATGGTGCACGATTTTGGCTGTGATTCGCTATAAACACTGTAAAGTTTTACTTTAGTCGATTTTAAAAGCAATCAGTTTATTATAAAATATATACCATGCACGATAAAATGATTGTTTAAATTAACTGTATATCGAAGAGGTTCCGAACCAGGGTACGTTTATATAATGTAAACAATGCCTATTCGAACAGATATTTGTCAAAACGTTTGTTTGGAGTATATCGAGGAACACGCAAATGAATTTTGATTTACAATTAACAAACAATAGAATTCACGCGCGGGATCGTGTTTTTAAAATAACGAACGCGAGCGCAACGGTTCCTTTCGGTACCATTTAAACGGCAGAAATAGAAACAGATCGTTTCTTTCTTTCCATCGCGCATAAAATATTTCAGGCGATTCATCAAACTAACCCAGTTTCGTATTTTCTCTTTTCGCTCGGGGGCGAGTTCATCGCGGATCATTCGACGGTCCATGTTAAGGAGAAACGGGACGAGTGTTGGGCAAATTTTAATTAAAGTGACGCTTTACAAACACGATTAAACGATCACGGCGATCGACTAAATAAATCGTATCAAAGGAGCCTTTAATTGCTTGCGTCCCTGGTTAGATTCGAGTTCAAACTCTTTTCGAATGATACAAACATATTATCCCACACGAGTGCAGATACGAGATTCAACAACTTTGTTTTTGTATTATACAGAAAAGTTTTCCTCTCAGCCAAATTTCGTCAAAATGTCCCAATTTCCGGCGACCTTAGAAACTCGCGGGAGCAAAGATATTGACGTAAATCGAGGACAATAGTCAGGCACGTTTCCTTTATGCGTTTGCAGAAGTTCCGGAGAAATCAGTGTCAAAGACGCATAGTATTAAAGAAAAACGCATTCAAAGTTTTGCGTGCGGTCAGCTATCGTTCGGATGACATTGCGTTCTTCAAATCCACATAACTCGAGCAAATTTTCAACTTTCACCTCGATTCTGCTTGTTCCTCATCCTTTACACTGTCAGAATACGTGTGAAAAAATTCCATTTTTCATCCTGAAAAACAGATCATCCCCCGGTTAGACGAAATGTTATGAATTCGAGCAACGCAAAACAACGCGTCCAATCTATATTGTAATATTTATTAGAGGAACGGATCGTTTGATTATATCTTCCATTCGTTGTTCGAGGCGGGAAGTTTGCTCATCTTTGTTCGAAAACAAATTGCAGCTCCGAATACGAAACGAAGCCGGGGACGCGCTGCAAGGCGAAACATAATCTGACTGTATAATTCAGTAATTTTTTATTCGACGAACAACGGGATCGGGATTTGTTCAACTTTTATTAGTTGCTCCGAGATTTGTTGCCCGTACCGAGAATTTCGTGCCGTTCCTGATTGAAGACAAAGGGAACTTCGGATACGAAATTAAGTCGACGGGACAAAGCGGACGCGCTGCTACGCGGAATAAGAAAGATTAGTCGAGCGGCGTTAATGCGAAATGAGGGACAACGGGCGCGATTTACTCAGATTCTACGTCATTGTCGGTACGACGGTTTTAGATCTGGCAACGAACTCGCTTTGAACGGAGAAACGAGCGGGACGTAAAATCCGTCCGAACGCCGCTCGTGATTCGAACTTCCGATTAACGATAATCGCGTTATGTTCTCGCGGTGATCGATACTCCCATCAGCCGCTCCAAACTCGCCACGATCAAACGTCTTTGGATCCCCTAAAAAATTACTCGAACAAAAGCATCGAGCAACGAATCAAAATAAACAGATGCAAGTCCTCCTCGAAAGTTGCAATTTGAAACGATAGAGCAAGGAGGATTCAAGCGCGTGAAAATACAAAAGAAACATCGAGTTTTTTTTAGCGGATGCGACAAAATGCTTTTTTTTACATTGGCAGCGGGGAGGAACTTTTCCATTCAGGTTGATCGAGAATAACACGTGGTCCCTGGGACCTCCGCTGAATAAATATTTGTTCGATCGAAGGCGGTTCGTGGCGGCTGACCACCAGAATCGTCGGAGGATCTCAATAATAACTCTGTAGTCGGGATTCGGATCGAGTAATCCAATACTCCGTGTCGCGGGTTGAACGTTTCAAAATTTTAGTATCCCGATGCTCCAGGTAGCGAAATGTTCAAGCGCGAAAACGTTGTGCCAAGATATTGGCGCGCGTGCCAATGATTTTCCATCGCTGTTCGAAACTGTGCCGTGGGCTCAAAAAGGTTAAGAATCGCTGGCAAGGAGGATAATTTCGGCTCGTCGACCGAACCCCCGTGCAGACGTGTCGAAGATAGACATAGTTTTGGCCGTCTCGGAGCATTAATTCTGAAACACGTGCGCGATTCGACGCCACGGATAATCCCGAGTAAATCATTCCCATCGTTATTATCATTGTCGCGCGGCGAGGGGAGACGTTGAGTTATCACGCGCATAAATTTCTGCCTTTGCACGACGATCCGTACGTTTTCCGCGAACCCCCCCCCCATAATTAACGGCGAAACAAAGAACTTGGACCAAGTTTCACTCTTCGTTGACAAAATCGCAATCGACAATCTGTAACGCGCTTTTTATCCATTCGTCGTTGTAATTTCTATATTTTACGATAGTGGATGTCCAGGAGTTTGGATTCTTCGTGCTTCGAAAATGTATTATCGTCCCAATGCAAAGAGTTACATCCGCGATTGCCCTATCTCGTCGATAAGCTAATTACGCGAAAACATCGTTCGTTGCACTGTGTTTTCGCGAGTGGAAAGAATAGCCAATTTACAGCGACTGTAATTAGATGTAAAACCAATCCTAATCTTCTGTAAAAACCAACAGTTCTGAAACACAAAGAACTACCGACACTGGAACAGCAATAGAACTTATTAAAAGTAATTAAAATATGAATAGTTTACAAATTATATCTTCGAACTGTTTCTATTAACTTCTAATGTTTGTACCATGCTCACACCTTGTACGTTTGTCTTATCTATAGTTTATTCGTCTACTCGTGCCCAGAAATCCAGATCTTAAAATATATTTCATTGTCCGTGCACTATCGTTTCTACGTTTCCTTGTTCCTTTTCCTTGTATTTTTTCTGTCATTTTCGGTCCCGAATAATCTCTGTATAACCCGTGGCTCTGTTTTAACAGATGCCCCGATGTCTCTAATGTCCCATTCCGTTTAGACATCGGCATTGCGATTAAACTTAGACCCGGCGTCTTCCCTTTGCATTTTTCTCCTAATATTTTTCTGCAGACCGTCGTGGAAAATTTTAACCGGTACGTTTACACCTTCGTCGATAGATTTTATATTTTTTTCGTTCGCCGGTTCTCGAAAACTAGTCGAAACAAAATAATCAGATCGAGATACTCGACCGAAACTCGCGCCTAAAATTTATTTTCGTGTTTACGAAGGGGATACCAAATTCGTCGGTTTCCAGAAATAATTATGGACAACGTGGGTGAGTTCTAAGTATCGCCAGCCCCCCCCCCATATAGTCCTCGACTTTGTCTTTCCGTGATAAAGTATAGTTTGATTCGATTGTAGGGCATGGCTGTTAAGTGGTTAGTTAACACTTGCTTTATTATAGCTATACTTTACGGGACAAACATAAGTGCCTATAAAATTTGCTGCTCCTGTACCAGTCAGCCTAAAATAGCAAACAGCAAAGTACACTTCAATGTGCTCTCGGTTCATTTATAGTGCGGCGCGAGTCGAGTTTCTAATCTAACTATGAGACTATTTGTAATATTAATTTCAAACTTTGCACAGTCGTTGACGCTTGGATCTTTTGTTCTATATTATGTTCCACGACACGATTTTTCGAATATGTCGGACTGAAGTACCATTTTAAAGGCGAAAACAATTATACAGAACAAACGTGAGACCGTCTGAGCAGGGACGGGCGCAATTTGCGAATTGAATCGACGAACGGGGGGGGGGCAGATTATCGCGCCTTTGTCACGCGGATGAAACGGCTTAAGTAGAGTAAACGCGCGTTCGTCGTCTAAACGACGAATTGCTTCGTATTCCGTCGATGAGCAACGGGATTCTTACTCGAGGCGCGAGCTTCTCTCCATCGTCGTCTATCCACGATTATAAAAGTAACAAATCGACTACGAATCGAGACACGCTCCTTTGACAAATCATTGCTCGTTCCTACGAGATCCCTGGACTCGTGAGATCGAAAGTCTTGTAATAACGTTCTTTTAAAATAGCTTCGAGGTCGGGACGCGGGGCTTCGATTAGCGTTCGTTTCTTGAATTTCTATCGTCCACCGTCTTCTCGAAAACTATGCTCTTTTGTTGTACTCGAGTTCTTCGAAGTCACTAAAATTTCCCTTCGTAAGTGCCTCTAAACGACACGTTATTCTTTTGTATTTTACGAGAAGTGCTATTAGTCTTGAACGTTCTCCTTCGAGCTAGAGAAATATTCGTTTTAGATCGTTAACGTTCCACGCAAAGGGCAAATATGATTTGTTACACGAAACACGACACGTCTCGTAATAAAAATATTATTATAATTTGTCCCGGCTGCAACATCCCCTTTGTGATCCTTTCCGTTGCATTAATGCCAAACTATTTACGATGGTTTTTGGCGGGTATCGCTAAATGTCGCGATAAGTGTTTAAACAGTTGCGGGTACGTGACGTTTATTACTTTGCACGTAAAAATAATACGGTTTGCAGGAAATGTTGTTCGAAAGTGAACATTTAATACTTCTGCCTCGTCGTGGACATTTTAATTCCATCAAGAGTCGTTCGACGTTGACAAATAAAACAGCGAAATTCGAGATTTCATACCGGAAGCGAGATATCCAGGAATCCTCGAACTCGAGCGGAGACCATTCGATGAAATTTATACGGGCACGCGTTGCACGGGACAAAATACTCCGCAATTTAGTTGATGCGCATTAGGTCCGCGTTTAAATGCAAATACGATGCCGGGCGGGTATTAATCTCGCCTTAAGGTAAAACACGGCTGGATTTACGAGGTGTTGCTAGCTAGGAGGAGAGCTCGGTTTTCCGCGGACAACCAACAGCGGTATAATTTTTCCCTTGCTCTCCATTCGTCTTCTAAATCAGCGGTTTGCAAATTTTAGCGGTCATTTTGCCCCGCGGCAAAAATACTTCGCAACGTTCGTTTTCGTGTTCGTGAATTTTCGACGCGACAGCCCGCAAATGAGAACACGGGAAACTGAGATTGCCGCGGAAGTTGGAACTCGATTCCGCGAGCGAGCTCGTAGCCCGCCCATATCACCGTTGTTCTATCGTTCAAAGACACGCGTATTTAAAAAAAATAAACAACCATCGCGATAGACGACGAGTTCACCGACTGTTAAAACATATACTCGCGCGTTAATACGATTTTCTCTAAATGGATTTCAACGTTACGCTTAATTCGATTAGATCTCGGACAGATTCGTGGACAGTAATGGGTCAACTCTTGCAGTTTCTGGTCATTCCCAAAATATTATATACAAAAGTTGCATGGCTTAAAGGGACACGTTACGTGGTATATTTATTTATTTTTTTAACCCTTTAAACCATACAACTGACCACCCTGTATAATGGTTGCTCGTAGAAATTTTAAAAATTGTTTTGAACTAGTCTCGAAGATGTAAGTAGCTAATGTAAAATGAATCGTCGGAGATTGCTCGTTGTCGCGCTTGCAGAATAATTTAATCGACCGACCGAGTAATTGAAAATTACGATGATTAATTGGACGTCAGTAGCACGGGTAGTAATTTCCAGGGACGAATTTTGCAAACTACGAAAGAGACGTCGAGTTTACGCGTCGACGTTCCTGTCTCGGTCCTTATCGTCCCGTCTCACTTTCTTCGATTAATTGCACCGAGGACCACTTTTAAACTTCCGTCGACCGATTCGTTCATCGCTTAATGCGATTTCGAACTTTTTTTTCGTCTACCGATTAAGTGGAGTAAATGAAGCGCGCTCTCGATGTACAGGATGTCTATAAATTATTGGTACGAAACTTTAGCGAGCTGATAAAACTCGGAAGGAACAAAGGAGTCTTGATAAATACCATAATTAAAGCTCCTTTCACTGAAATATTTTTAAAATAAAAATACTGTAATAAATATAAAATTCTTTCCTCGCAACATTGTACACGATAGACTTGTTTTCCCCAAACCATTCTACTGCCATTTAATTATTAATTCCTGCACTCGTTGTCTTCGGACTACTGAAAACGATTTCACTTCAATGCACCCAGTGTCGATGTCAGTGTTTACATTTTACCGTGTTACGTAAAACAATGCTTATATCGAAAATTTTACGTTCGAATACGTCTGCGATGTTTATACTGTCAGCGTTTTCCCAGATATTCTTCGCGTTTAACACGTATGATATCGATATCTGTATGTTAGTCTCGCGGTAAAAATGTTTTCAAAATTTCTTAAGGGCATACATCGAGGCGGAGAATCTTCGAAGATCGATATCTTTGAAATTGTAAATTACTAGACGCTCTCGATCGCGATCGAACCGTCCCGCGTTCTTCGAATGCGTGGAAGTCGCGCAGAAAACGTGCGTGTGTGGCTCGTACGCAGAAAGAACGGTGTGCAACTAGAATACGTATACCGTGGATCGCGAAATTCTTGGCACGAGCAACGAGTCTTGACAAAAATCTCGACCTGCGTTTAGGCCAGCCGACCTTGCGCCTCTGAGATCGTAAGGTGACGACACCGCAGCCTCTGCAATTCACACCTTCGATAAAATTCTAAGCATTCGTACAATGTCCTGGCACCGGACTAAACATCAGGATTACTCGATCGATAAACCCAAAAACCTCTTGACCGTTAATAAAAAATATTTTAACTTTAATAGAACATTTACGAATTACCTGAAATTTTATTTCCGTATTTTTTATAGAAATATATAGGATAGCCATTGCCCTTGGTCTTTTATTCACGCCCCGAAAGAGTGTGTCGCAAAATATATTAGATCGTCCCGTAAGTTTGTGTCGACTTTCGTGCCAGAACTTATAGCATTCGAATTTTACGAGGAAACATAATACTTTCCCTGTTTTACACTCTCTTTCCATTTTTTTTTTTACGAAGCTATTACACCGTCTCCGGAAAACTAAATTTTTCGTTAGATTTTGCACGCACGCATGTCGGGTTGCCTGTTCGGAGGGGCTTCGAAGAGAAACGAATAAGACGTTACGTTTTTTTTAAGTAAACGAGACTAGTACGCTCCCATTCTTCCTCTTATCTTTTTTCTCGTACGTTCCTCCTTGGAATTTACAAGCGTGACTCTAATCCTGCGGTCCAATTTATCCCATAATTTCCCTGTAAGATCTAAATCCAATGTTGCTGGGTGTGGCGCTGAACTTGAGCATTTTTCTCTAAAAATATTGCTCCGATTGGATATTTCCAGTATACATTAAACTGCGATTATTTTATTTGAAAATGTTTATCGAGTCGTTCAGCGTTCAGAATCGAGGCGTCATCTGACAATATTTTGTTTCTGCTTTTTATTAGTCGGTCGTTTCGTGCATTTATCGCTAGATGGTGCCCGCGTTCAGTAATAACAAAGAAGTAGAAGAGATCGGATTTAGGTGACGCCATTAGGTAACTCCCCTAACCGTTTGCACACGGAGTAGCCTCCTCTCGAATTATTCGTGACAGCATCACCGATGCTGTCATGACCTTGCGCGGCTACTATCCGCGATGACGTCATCCGACGATTAATGTTTCCGCCAAAATCGTCGACCCAGACTTCATTGGCCTCGCTGCTCACGTAAGCGGCCATCGATCTCTTAATTGTCGCGATTTCGCACACCGTGCTCTCGAACTACGTCTAAATCACAAATTGGGAACCCTGACGAACGTTTCTAATCATTAGATCGCGGATGTTTACGCATTTACGGGCAATTTTAATTCTCAAAAAACTACAGACACCGTAAGATACGAATTATTATATTCAGGAGTTGAGACAATCTAAAATTCCCTAATCATAAGGCTACTCACTCGCTATCAAGTCTTATGGCGCTAAAAAAATTTTAACGAGAGATTCTAGAGGCCAAAATATAACGAAAATCAAGAAATTTGTTGATCAAGGCTTAGTTAAAAAGTTATTAACAAAATTATTAATCAAATTTGTCCACATACACGAATTTTTTTCCCAAAAGTACATATTTATAAATACTGTCAGATTCTATATTGTACATTTAAAAAATATTGACTTTCATATATAATATTGGTTTTAATATCGAGTCTCGAGTGATCAACTCATCGAATATTAATATCAAAATTCTCGTTCGCTATCTATAACCGCTGTCCAAAGTGTCGGAAGGTGGTTCAAGCATAGAAGTTGCGATCGAAATCAAGTTACAGCGAGTTAGGTTTCAGCGAAAGAATTCCCCGGCAGTCAATGAAAGAACAATTCAGAACTCGCGAGCGCCCCGCGAAAGAAAAATATGGAACTCGTTAGCGCTTGGTAAAAGAACAATTTAAAAGTTTCGGTCGGCGAAAGAGCGATATACAACTCCGGCAGTCGGCGAAAGAACGATTTCAAATTCGTCGGCTGCTCCGGTTCCTACCGATTTGATTTCGTTGTCGGGGATGAGACCGAGAAAGAAACAAATTTATTATCGTTCGCGTGGGCGTAAATTCGATCGCGAAATAATAAAAATTTGAATCCTAATTTGCGCGGGATGGAGGCAGGACGATGGAACAACCGATCGGGGGGGGGCTGATTCCGCGTACGAAAATGAGTCGGAACGAAAGAATAATATTTTTTCGAGGCTTCGTTCCGGGGGCAATTGGATTTGAAAATTTGTCGGGCAAGCGTGCGATTGAATACGATTTGTCTGTCGCGTCTGTCCATGAATTACTAATTCTACTTGCGCCGAAGTCGCGCTCGCACGCAAACCCTATGAATTTTAAAGCCGATTTTATCGAAAACAAGACTTTCCTTTCCACTCAGTTTTGCACGCAGCGCCCATCCCCTACTGTATATTCAACGCGTGTTGGAAATCGCAAGAAAAAGAATTTCAATTTTCTCTCACGGCGGGGCTGATTAAAAATATAAAACAGACTGAAATTTCAATTAATTAACCCTTTGACTGACTCACCACCTATAGACACACTTTTACTAGTCAAAATTTCTGTAGTACAATTTTAACCCTTAACACGTTGACTGCCAGACCAAATCCCTCAAATTGTCTACGAAAAGGATACTCTTTTTTGGATAATCGGAAACTAGCATATCCACAATTTGTCATAGAACTTATTTTTACAGCCTCGTTAAAATTTAAGTGTCCTATCAAGATTTATTTCCTTTAACATGTAACCTTGAGAAATAATTTTTTTAGCTGATCGATGAAAATTCATGTCATCCATGTATGGGTGACGTGGCAGTCAATGTGTTAAGTGGACTCTCAATCTCGACGGAATTATTTTCCTTAAAGTTGATTTTTGCTAAATTGGTAAATGGAAATCAACTTTCCTTTAATGAACTGATGAAGGGTTACATTTACATCGACATATATAATACAATATTAGTTGAAATTTTCAGAGGGCCCCAATAATCCACCTAAGGGTTAAAGTAAACTTGCGGAAGTTTCGTAAATGGGAATTCTGCGGGAAAAAGCGAATTCGGGGGTCTTGTGGAGCGATCGGGGGGTTGCGTAGGAACCGGGGAACGTGGTCGCGATAAAAGCTCGCTCGTCTGTTGTACAAAATTCGTAAACGTGGCCGGGTTTTGCCGTCGTAAACGGTGTCGTAACCCCTTAAATACCCCTATCTTATTCCAGCTGGCTTGACGCGGCGCAAGCTAATCGCGTTTCCACGAATCACGAATTCGGTGTCGCGTACGTTATCGACAGAAATTTCGTTTCGGGGGCGAGATCGGTGTTCGAGTCTCGACAGTTCGGGCTCGGGGCGATCCCGAGAGATATTTCGAGCCAACGTTTATAGACCCATACGTACCACGGGATCCGTGCGTCGCGAGTCTGACGTCGATAGCAGCGTCTGCATCGCCGTAATCCCCACGTCATTACTAGCAGCCCGGACTTATTTATATTCGCCAACGGAGTTACGCGCTGGCCACTACTATTTAGACCTGTTGCAGCCGGAATTGGAATTCCCGTTGCGGAGGCGACGGTTTCCCGAATCGTTGCTCCCGCTGCCAAACCGACGTTTCCGTTGTGAATTACAATATCTATACAGAAACGTTCTCGCGGATCGTCTCGCGACGCCTATCGTACTTCACACGGCGGGGAAACAATCTTGCGGATATTAATGCCCGACGTAACGACGCCCCGAGAGACGCCGTCGTTCCCATCCGGTTGGAAAAGTGCGGTTAGTTATGTTATTGATCGCGGCGACGAAAACGCTAGATCAGTGTCGGCTGGGTTTCCCTATTCCACGCACAAAGACCTCGTGAATATATTCATGATGTCAACGCGTATCGCGTTATGTCACGAATCCCGCGAAAGAGAATTGTAAACGTTGTGTAAGAGGATGATCGAAACCGTAATGGCGGAGGAACCGAGCCTGTTGTACCAATAAGATCATGTTAGTCAGATGTAGACACAAATTTTACAAAAATTCTACAAATTAACCCACGGTCCATTAAATCATCCGTAACATCCATTCAAATCGAACTTCCCACCATTTTAGCGCCACGAAATACCCGAGGAATACAATTTTAAAAAGCAGTAGCCAAGTAAAGGGATTAATTGTTTACGTATTAAGATATAAATACGGATTTGATTGGCAAGTATTTATCGACAATGGGTTCTTCCAAGCCCCTGGAGCCACAATATGAACTAAATGCTAGTTTACACGCGGAAGCAGCGGCAATTTCAAATATTGATGTTGGCCGCGACAGCCTGGAATTTTCTAACCACGTTCCCGTTCCTCAGCTTCGCTTTGCTAGTAATCAGAGCGGAACATTTTTAGAATACTCGGTCTATGGCCGCTCGAGGTCACATGTGCGTGCACAGAGGCTGATAAATAATTGATAAAAACCGTATTCCCATCGACGATACCGCGAACAACCGCGGAGGGATTAGCTCGAGTCGAAGAACATTCGATGTTCCATCGATCGCTGGAGCAAATTGCGAGCCAGGGAATTCTGGTTGGCCGTAATGGAACTGAAAACGAGGGAAGATCGAGCAAACGGGGTGGCCTTTATTCGTAAAGCGAACAATCGTGAATGAGATGTTCCGCTTGGCAAGCCGTGGAACGACTCGTTTACGTGTATCGTAGACGGTTCAAGTCGAGGGAAGATGAAACGCTCGGATGCAACAGCGTCGAAGATAAGTACACGTGGACAGTGAATCAGATTTTTCAATTATATCGATCGCTATGGTAGCTGTCGAGAGTGTCAGAGTATTTATTATTGGTAGACTAGAACGCGCAGAGCAATAGTTTCTTTCCAGCGCGTTCTTGTCTTAACTCGATCTTTCGGTGCTTTGATTGGCTAACCAAAACTCAAAAACTCTAAAATAACACACGCAAGTGTGTTCAAATTTTAAAATAGTCGGTCAGTGATCCCCCCCGGGAGAAAAAAATGTGTTTTATCGAAAAGTTTTAGACCATTGACCGACTATTTTAAAATTTCGACACACTTACGCGTTATTTTAAACGTTTCACTTAGCCACGAGTACGAAGACACTAAATTAACCGAAGACGCCAGGTGGATTGTTAGCAATAAATAGATTCGAAACAAAAACGGTACCAGAAGCTTTTAACAAACGATTCCAATCGATCCATCGTTTGTAATTCAACTTTGTAAGTTATAATTTCTCGAGGTGAACGTTTAAGTACAATGGCGCTTGACAAGACCGTGTCCACGGTGTATTTTACTTCTATTTCAAATAGATATTATCCAGGCCCGACATATGTTACCGTCAGGTCGGAACAACTCGCGTGTAACGCATCATTATGACATACCAACGTATCCCGTTACAAGTATCTCTCTCGACGATAATTTATCATAACGTCTTCTTGGCATTGATAGTGGCACGACTAAAAAAAAAAAATTCTCAGGATAAACGTTCGCAAATTTACATTATTAAACAACGATTCACCGTTAAGAGGTAAAAGATCCCTGCGAAGCATACATTCACGCAATAAAAATAAAATTAATATTTCGGAGTCGCGACAGAGATTGTCCAGCATCTACCAAGTAATTTCTACCCTAATCGTTTCCAAAGTTTCTTGGCCTGTAGGACTGCACATTGCAATACCCTTTGGTATGTAAAATTTGCAATATTATATCTTTAAATCCGTGTATCAAACTTTCAAATGGGGAATCAAGACAAAGAAGTATTCCCCATTTTAATATAATGGTCAATACGATAGATTTCCAATAAAAAAAAGAAACGATCGACGCCCTTTAAATCTACAGTGAAAATTGACAATCTTTCGTGTTTATTTCGAAGCAGACTGCAATCGGAAACGTTTCTATTTTTTAGCGAATGATATTGCGAAACCTTCTTAGCTCCGAACGTGTTAAGGAAAAAGAAAAATGGTGGTCGAGGATAGAAACAAGGGAGGCAGTGTGAGGCGCGCGCGTACGCGACAAATTCGTCGACTCGCATCGTTGATCGAGAACCGAGATCTCGCGAAATTGGGATCCAAGGGGCAATTTGGTCGAGCCGGGCGACGACGGAACCAGCGGGCGCCGCGCTGCTTCCGTTTTGGTTTCTGGTCGATGCCTCTGGCGTCTCAATTAGCGAACTCTCTCTCGTTGGGTGCTCGGTCATGCTCGACGCACCGAGGCCGATCCGCGGCCGATTCTCGAAATAGATTCCTCTTCGTTTGTCCGTCCTCGCTTTCCCGCTGATCCTTTCCTCGATCTCGCGTACCCGCGTCTTCCTTCGTCCATGAATCTCTCGAACGATCAATTTCATGCTGGGACCCTAGATTTCCGTTCAGACTCGTCAGAACACCGATCGTCCGACACCTGTTCTAGAAATCGCTGCACTTGTTGACCCATCGCTGTCGATGGACGCTATTTATTCCACGGAACAAACGAAAATAGCGCTTTAACGGAAGAGCGTTTCTCGTAAATGTCTCGTGACTAAATAGCAATAAAACGTACGTCGAAAAGTGCTATTTCTTTTTGTTTTTTAACACGTTGACTGCCAAAACTTTTTAACCTTATTAAAATTTATTTTCTTTAGCATTTGAAAATTATTTGTTTGTGTCAGTGTTAATGTGGTTATATTTTGTGGTAAATGTTATCTTGTATTTTTGTCTTCGAACCTAGTAAATAATTTTGTTGCATAGTTTGCAGGTTGGTGGTTCGGTTTTTTATTCATCAGGTACTCGTGTCCTGTTCGTAATGGGTAATGGTTGATAAAAAATCGTCCGTAATTAAATTATTTCAGACGTCGATATTCCCCAGAAAATAATATTTATAAGGACCCTAGGCGGCTGGAAACTAATTCGAGCCTGTATCATGCTGGGTTTCGCGGAACCCCAAATAATATTATTTTTTCGCGCTCGGAAGTTTTCTGATTTTCTCCTCTTCTGCTTAGCGTTGTAACAGGGTGGTCTGGCAGAAACAGAACACCCAATTATCCATCTTGGAATCACGGACGGAAACAAAACGCTACGGGCGAGCGTTGAACGATTTAACAGCGCCCGGAGATAATTTGTTTCCCCTCTTCCCATTGAAAAATCATTAAGCTGTACTTTGTCTGCTGATATCAGCGAGACCGATAAAATATAAATTAATTCACGAGTCCTCTGTAATATTTACTCTGAAATCTAGAAAATGCTTTAATGAATCTTTTTAATTGCCTCGCTGGTTATCGGAAGCGACGCCTTGTTTAAAAAGGTTTCGCGCGAATTGCACGGTCGGTTGTTAGGATTACTTGTTTACACGTATTTTCATTTATCTGGCTTAGTTGCGGTCTCATGAAATTCAAATGTTACGAGTGTCCTTAGCTGCTTCCGCCGTTTACTACTGGTGCCATCGTCCTCTCGTTGGCCGGAAGTGTGCTTAGAAAAAATGCTAATATCATCGAATAAATCATTCCGTGAGGAATAATAAAAAATACAGACTGATCAAATTACTCGTGGCGGCTATCAATTTTGTTTTCATATTACGTAGTTAAAAAATTGTAAATTTATTTATACACCCGTAAAAAGGTGTCGTAGGTTTTGTTTTAAAAGGCACATAAAATTCAGTGGCGATAACACGAACGTCGGAAAGCATTTCGTACCAATAATTGCACGACGAAGTTCCCCAACCATTCCGAGCCCGTGAGCCCAGAATAATCCGTAGAATGCTAAGCTAATTAGAGACTAGAATTAATTACTCGCAGAATAAACGACAACGAGATTGCAACCGAGGGCATGCGTGCGTTTTCTTTATTCGGTTAATTACGGGCTGCGTTCGTCAACGTTCGTTCGTTTAATAGAATATTCGCGATACTCCTCCGCAGGTTCGGTAATTATGAATATATTTGTCTTATTCAAACGAGGGACAATAGGAATTTCTTTAACGAGCACTCGCTGGCGCCATTCGTTTCGCTGTACGTGTCGTAAATATTTTCATATTTTCGTATATCATCGGGCTGCCAAAACTCGTTTCTTTGCGATTTGGCAGATCCGATCTACCGTGGTTCAAAGACTCTTCGCGCGGGCAGGTATTTTCACTATTTATTATTGTCAGTTCGAAATGCTGCATCCGCTACTCTTTCTGACGCGTAATGTTAAAGTTCAGAGACTTTTCTACGAACGATTAATGGGTTTTGCTTCGCGGAAGTCTCGTCTTAGTTACAATTTAAAATCGAGCAATTGTCCAACGCACAAGGATGATCTATTCAAGATGAACGATCGATACAGGTTTTAAATTGTATAAATTTTATACGCAGGAGCTAACTGTATAGTTTACGGACCCTCTAAAGTGCAATCTGTTGCATTATTATTAATAAGAAGAAACCTATGGTATTACTAGTCTCGTAGATCAGTTTCTGGGAAGCTCGTTCGAGTCGAGCTTTTTTGGCGGCGGGTAAAACGAAAGACACCGTATTTTTCGCGATGCAAGCTCGTCTCCATCTGGCGGTTTTCCTCGACAAGCTTTCGACTACCAATAGCTTTCGAGTTCGCGCGAAAGCTTTCAACCGGTGTTGCCATCTGGCTGAGCCGCGACAGAACGATCTTACGTTTATAAATAATCCATTTCGCGGGTGGTTACTGCCCGTTACCGTCGTTTTACATCGAAGATCCATCGACGCGATAAATCCGAGCATTCAAACTTCACCGGGCTGTATTTGGATCTTTGATCTATCGTCTCGTTCGAACTCGGAGTCTAAACTACGGACCAGACCCCTCGAAAACATTTATCTGTATTCAGTTTTTAATTTTGTAGTTATTCTTGGTCAAAGCTTTCAAAATTAAGTAGCACTACAGGTCGACCGTACCCTGAGTTTTATTTATTTAGTTCCTGAGCGTAAATATTTATTGCCTCTAGATTTCTGAGGTTTAAAAATATTGCACGAAACGTCGAATAATTTATATTATGACTCCCGGAAGGTCCAATGCAAAGTTCCACGGACTATATATCAACGATACATAACGAGGAAATAAGTTATTACCGTTCTCGACAATTTATTCTTTCGAAATCGTCGAAGTTACTGTTCCTTTCGACAATTTATTGTCTCGAGCCAAGGATATCGCGAACCGAAGGATCCACGTATTCTTACGCCGGCTGTTACGCAAATACCCATAACACAAATTACTCCAGAGCTCACGTTTTACGAACTGTTCGGATATCCAAAATTAGATCCGTGTAACCTCAAGTCAAAACATACATCGTCATTTGGCAAAGTTCGCACGTGCGGACCGCGAATACAATTAACAGCCTATTTGAACACAATATAACATTTCTGCGTCGATTCGATTCGGCCAAAGTCGCGGTGACAGCTTCCAACGCAATCGAAAATTAACGAAAGCTAGTTCCTCCGTATAAAATAAAAACAGTTTACAGTCACATTCCCAGCAACTGGGGGGGGGTGTAATTTACCCCTTGCAACCCTCCTTGGGTGCGTGGATGTCGCTGAACGCGTAATCAAGCCGTTGGTGATGTTCGTTTTGGTCGTTCGCGAACCTCCGTTATAAATAGCGATTCGGTGGACAAAAGCATTAACTAATGCGTCGGCCGAGATGCTTCATCGCGTGCAGGGAATGCCATTCTTCTCTCACCTGTCTCACCAGCTGTCCTTTCGCGTTTAAATTGTTTGATACGCTATAGAGATCCACGCGACTATACACGGACGGTCACTTGCCAAAGAAATTTCGGACGTTTCGCGATGGCTATCTTCTGCCCTCCCAGCTCGAGACTCTCCCTCGTTCCTTTGGAAACTATCGTTTCCGGAATGTCGGTTCGCATCGCCGTACAGCGCCAAAAGATACTCTAGAGCTATCCGTTTTGTGCTACGATAGACATTAGTAATTTAGAAATTGGGAATTTCTATTTCCTTGTTTGATTGCTCGTTCAGTCTCTTATTTTTATCAATCACTGTCCTCTAATCGAAGTTATTTTATCGTACCAAAGTTGTGAAAAGAAGGTATACTTTACTACAGTCTTAAAACGCTTGTTCCAAGAAAGTATCGATCGTTACAAGACTATGAAACGAAGAAATGTGTAGAGAATGGTACAGGGAATGTCAGGGATGTGTTAATTTGTAGGAGGTGCGAAGGAAATCACGGATACGAGAGAACTATGCATTAAATGAAAAGAACAGTAACTCGACTAACGGTAAGAAACAAGTCGAGAAGAACTGGGAGGAAATAGAAACGGACGGGGCGAGAGTTCAACGAAGCGAGAGAGGTTGGAAGCGCCAAGACAGGAAATAGATGAAAGATGAAACAGAATTTTCTGTGAAAACGTCGGGACAGGGGGGGAAAAAAGCGCTGGGAACAGACGCGAGCCTCATAGAAGAATGAGATTTCGCGTTTCGAAATAAGACACGGTTCTACGCCCCGTACTTCCGGTCCAGAAATTTTCTAATAGACTTTCAGTTTGTTGGCTTTGTAAAAGAAAATCTTTTCAGCCCTTAGACTGTTAATGTTAATTGTAGAGATCCAAAAGGGAAAGGTTGACATAAAGCTGGAAATAAATTTTGTATTATCTTCCAAGATTCTGTTAGCATGATTTTCTGGAGCTAGGGAGAAGAGTGAGACACGCATCGAGTTGCAACGGGAAATAATCTGGTGTAGTAGCTTATCGCGACGGTTTCGAATAATTCTCTCGATACAGCGGTTCAAGAGGAACGAATAATTTATCCCCTAAAATAGTGCCAAATCGAATTCCAAGGAAGATGAACGCGTGTGCAGAGAGTTAAACGAGGTTGGCTCGCGGTACGAGGCTCGGTATCACGATGACATCGGTGCATTAATACCTTATTAATCGCCAGTTTGTTAACCGGCTAACGGCATCGATTTCAAATTCGAGAACCTGTCTTGTAACCGGAGATTCATATCGATACGCTATATTCATATTTTCCGGTTACGTCAGGGAAATCCTTATGCAAATAGAAACATAGATATATCGATATGACATCATTCGCAGAAATACATTATCATCGATATTATTACTGGTCAAAATTCTTCTACAGCCCACTTCTTTCTATTCAATTAGAATCTTTGTACAGAGTCCAATAATATTCTTAATTTTGTTGCAAGCTTAATATTTTTATTTAACCAGAAGTGCATTTGTTTCATAAATCAGTTCGATCCAGTACTTGTAATTGTTCGAGCGCTGCCTCATAATTTCTATAAATTGCTATCGAACTGTTTCAGACGCGAACAGCTCATCGAATCGCGAACGATTTTCATAATTTTGGATTATGCGTAATTTTACACCAACCTTTCATCCTTCGCCGGAAGTGGACGGTCTATTACGAGATCCTGCGCGAAAGTTGCCAAGTATTGGTCCATTAATTGCCAAACGAACTTCGAGCCTGACGGAGATTTCATTTTCTCTTTTCGTACCTGCACAATCTGTATCTATCGTAGAATATAAATAGAATACCAAAAATGATACCCAAAAGTACAGGTTCGAATTAATTTTATTATCGAATATATACGGTTTCAGCTTTTGGAATAACATTTGCAACAAACTATTTAGAAAGAATAATGAAGGTTCTAAGTAGCCGGTCGTTCCACGCGAACAAAGCAAATTAGACGAAGCCCGCCGCGTTAATAAAGTGTCAGACGTTAACTGGGTTAAGCTACTTAGAGCTCCACGAATGCACTAAATGCACGTGTCAGAAGTCAAACACGAAACTCGCGGAAGAGAAATAATAATTCGCCTCGTGTTTACCGTATGAAATTACAAAATTGATACGCGGGAATAGCTTGGAGGTACGTCAAGTCGAACGATTATCAGATCCGACGGAAATAAACGGGACTGACAATCGAATTGATCGAAGTTTCTGTAAAATCGCGTATAATTCCACGCCGGAGCCAAAAACTTGTTTGCAGGAAATTTGGAATGCGATTAGTATGCGTTTGTACGCGGTTAAATTGTATACAACCGGACGATGGATGAACTTAAATTTCTGACGCGGTTCCTCCGCCAGGAATCGAAAGTTAGTTCACGTTAAACGATTGCGCAAGAGAAGCAGCGTGTTTGTAATTAGTAACGTGTCACTATTTTCAGGCGAATCTCATTTATTCCAAACAAATATTTTCGATCAGAAAATCGTTGTCCAGGCTCTTGCATATTCGCGTTTTCGCAGATGTAATTTTTCGTTATTAAGATACGAGTGGAAATAGAATTTGCAGCTGGAGTGCGAATGTCAGGATCGAGATCCTAGCTATTTCGGTCGATTTTCTGTTTCTCTTCGCGACAACGGTTCCTACCGATATTATTTTAAAAATCACCGAACAATCTTTTCTTACGGGAATCGACGATATTTCATGGTGGAAACACGGAACGTTTATTTAAAACTCTCACGGGCGGATCGACAGGCTCGTGTAGTTTTATTTTTCACCCGTTCACCTGGATCATTCGATCCGAAATACTATTTATTCGTTCCCTGGAACGAACTCTCGTGACGCGTATTCAAATTTACAACCTTTCGAATTCGATATATTTACATGTAATAGGATCCACGAATATTTTTATTTTTACAGTGCAAAAAGTAATTACACCTAAAACTTTTGATACCAAATAAATTCAGCACTTGTTTTCACTCTTCGCTCGATATTTAAATATACCGGTCACCGTTCGAGCTGAAATTTTGCCAAACTTACTCCGGATCAAATTTTGCGAAAATATTAAAAAAAAAAAAGAAATATGAAGGGGTGAAAAATTGTTAGGAATTGAGAAATATCGAGTAACGATCCTGTTTCGCTCGTATGGTTCGATCGTCGTTTCTGCCCATAAAGGGCACTTCTATTTTTCCATCGCGGGCGCATAAAATCGAGATAAATTCGTCGGGCCTAGGGACGACCGTAAAAGCAGGGATGTCTTACGAGTTCATTCATGCTGTCGCCGCTGTCAACGAGCCAGTTCCACAGGAATTCGATTTACGGGCGCATACCGTCGATATTTGATTTATTTTTCGGGGGGGCGTATGGCCGAAATGGAGACCGCGCTTCCCATTATTCGTCAGCTCGATGCCCGTCACGCTTTCCTTCGTCGCCGGTTGTTTCGTTTTTCCCAGTTTTGTTCGTTCCACCCCCTCGTAATCAAGGCCCTTTGTTTCCCTTAAGCTCGCGCGGCGTTGAAAATTTGACGCGTTACGCTCCGGGGAGAGCCATCGAGCGCTCCCACAGCGATAAATTTCGATCGAAATTTATCTCGAGAACGGAAAATAGAATTCTGGCCGGACACAACGAAAATTTAAACTCGCCTGCCGTTCCCCCGATCAATTTTCCGTGACAAAATTTCGAAAACAGAAACGGGTTTTTTTCACTGCGTCCCGTTCCTCCTACAATTCGATCCACGTTTACCTTTTCATTCATCGATGGAGTTGGAAATATAATTATATCCTACATGCTGCACTATATTCTGTATATATGTATTATATATATTATATTATATATATACTGTTACAAAGAAGGTTAGAGAACTCTGAACTTGTATGTACTATGAAGACTTAGGAAAATTGATCGAGTAATTGAAAAAAAAAAAATAGGAAGAATGTTAGGATCGAGGGTGGTGGATGCAATTGCCTCAGGTGGATGGAGTTGGAAATATAGTTATATCCTGCCACTTCACTATATTCACTATATTCACACAATCTAATCAGGATTCTAACATTGCATAGAGTTGGTTCATTACAGAGAAGAGTAGAGAACTCTGAACTTGTATGTACTATGAAGGCTCAGAAAAATTGATTAAGTAATTGAAAAAAAAAATATGAAGAATGTTAATCGAGGGTGGTGGATGCAATTGCCTCAGATAGATAGAGACGGAAATATATTTGTATCCTATCTACTGCACTATATTCGATCAAATCAGGCTTCTAACATTTCATAGAGTTGGTTCGTTACAAAGAAGGGTAGAGAACTCTGAACTTGTACTTTTGCGACTCAGGAAAATTGATCAAGTAATTGAAAAAAAAAATAGGAAGAATGTTAATCGAGGATGGTGGATGCAGTTGCCTTAGATGGATGGAGTTGGAAATGTTTCGAGGGTATAAAGCAGTCGGCAAGAGCGGATAATCCCTTGACATTGCCCGTTCCATAGATCCATCCGCGGCGGCTACGTAGTCTCGTGTGACGGGTGGCGGTTCTTTTCGTGCAGCGTCGCCGCGACGTCGTGGTGGCCGTCGTCGTCCTAATTATACGTGTTTCTCCGTATTTCTGGAATTAGACTGCGGATGGGGCGCGGAGCGGTTGACTCGCGGTGAAGCAGATGCATGCTTCCGAAGCTCAGTCGCGCGTGATCCACCTCGAATCGCGCATTCGATCCTCCACGAAGCCAGATCGCGAAATCGTTACGCGGCGTCGCGTCTACGTGGACAGCCGGAGCGTCGCCCGATGGGGCGAGCACGTAGGTATCGGTCGCGGTCGAAGCATTAATCGATCCAGGAATCCGTCGAGAAACGATACCAAAGAACGCTCCATCAAATTGTTTTTATTTCGTCTGAAACGCTCGACGATCAACATCGTACTTCGAACGTAGATCAGACGTGTTATAAGGAGAGAGAAAGATCAGTGGACAGTGGAATTTTTAACATTTTAACGGAAGATCTCAGAACGATCATCATCAGCTTGCAAGCTCGTTAAAAAATCTGATAGGTGGATACATTGAAAATTACAATTTTCACGAGATTGCTCTTGAGCCTGATCTTTCTGTCTTCCCGTGCTTCCGGTATCCTCGAGAGCGTTCCTCGGTCCTTAATGCTTCCGCTGTTCGACGCACGGAACGATCGCGTTCAAGGATTATCGTTCAAGGAGCAACACCGTTCGAGCGTGTATCGTAACTCAGAGAAGGGATTACGATTCCATCGGGAGCGATCCAGTGAAATTTTGATAGTGCGTCGAATCTGAGGGACCGTGACAGTCGTTATGGCGACCACGGAGGTTTTCCAGGACTGGGACTCGCCCCACGAGACCATCAGCTCCATGACCAGGACTAGTACCACCCGTAAAACCACCACCACCAGGCGGGAGGTAAGATCGTTTAGGATGATGGTTAGGATCTCCTCTTCGTCTCTCGGTCCTCTTCTTCGTCTGGTAGCCGAGGATGGATCCCGCGAACTGGTTTATTTGCGATGTGAGATAACTCAGAGCTGATTGTTATTGCAGCAGTCATTTTTAGTCGGCTGGGGTATCGTAGATTGTTGTTACTGATGTGTTTTGCAAACAATAAAACA
The DNA here is from genome assembly GCF_013123115.1 of Colletes gigas. Taxonomy (NCBI): domain Eukaryota; kingdom Metazoa; phylum Arthropoda; class Insecta; order Hymenoptera; family Colletidae; genus Colletes; species Colletes gigas. Next base: position 2,563,258 of record NW_025106637.1, on the reverse strand, counting down.
CAGGTGTCTCGAGACTATATTTTTGTTTACGCGGTGATAGGAGAGCTCTTGCCGTTTAGATTCGACGATAGCTGCTTAGATAGTCGACGAATGCACCTGAAATCTTGAGTAGTTCGAATCAACGATTTGAAGACTTTTTTATTACAATAATTCGATATTATAATATAGAAAAAGGAAAGTTATATATAGAAAGACGAGGCACCGAGGGAATGAAAGTAATTGCAATAATAATAAGCGGTACGACGAAGAGGAAAAACAAATGAGTGTTAAATATAACGTCGTGAAAATTATGGGCGTTGAAGATACGCGGTCAGATTTGTGTAAAGTTGGGTTAAAATAACGGGAGATTGCGTGGGCGGATATCAACTAATCTGTTACAAATTTATAAAGCAGCCAAATTGAACCAGAGAAGCGCATTCTATTCTTTTTAACGCATTTGACAGATAAAGTCTGCGGTTATTATTTTTAAAAATTATATACCTCGCAAATGCTTTCGTAATTGTATTAATTTCCAACGTTTCCCCAGACATCCAATTACGAATACAGATACCAACACTGTATGCATCTTTCTAAAATTAGAAATTCCCGAGACTAAACATAAATTGTTCCGTCAAATCATGAAATTCCATTTTATATTGCGAACCTTTCATTCCTTTAGCGTGAATAATGCCAAGCAGAAGTTGCAATTATATAACGTTGTGTACACGTTAGCACAATAAATAATAGACCAGAAATATTGCCTAATCAAAATATCACGCAACCCTGTCTTTCTACGAACGATGATAAATTATTAAAATATTCCATAAAACGTTTTTCCAATTTTAGCGGGCCATTGTATTTCGTGTCCTCTATTTTCAGATACTTTGTTTTAATATTCGGTTGCCCGTAATTTTATTTCGCCATATTTTGCGCGCACGAACCTAGTCATAAACGTCCAATCTTTCTAAAATCAGAAATTCCTAACACCAAAACATAAATACTTCCCCCCCGTACGACGAAATTTCGTTTAGCGGTATAAATGCGCCCCCGTTACCCCGCGAATAATGTCGAATGAAAGCGACAATTATGTAGAGTAACGTAAATGCAATAAATCATACGGGAAGAACCAAGTACCTATAAAACTGGAATATCGCCTAATCAAAGCATACAGCCCTATCTCTCCGTACGAATTACGTTTGAAATATCACGGGTGGCAAACAGAATTGTTTGCTTACCATTAAAGCAACGGAGGGGCGCTTGGAATTTTATTATTTTTTTACGTTTCGAATCGCCTGCGGGCATTAATTATTTTCTACATTCCCAAGTGCTCTAACAGAGCCCAAAAATTCGTGCGAATCTACTTATAAACATGCATGCATTCTGTGCGTCCAATCTTCCTGAAATCAGACATTCCCGACGAGCATAAATTCCTCCGTTAAGTGTCGAAATTTCGGTACAAGCACTCCTTCCGCGCTGAGAACGTCAAACAAGAGTCGTAATTATATAACGTAACATAAATCCCAACATCGTGCGATAAATCACAGCGGAACACCAAGTATAAAACAGGAAGATTGCCTAATCGAAATAGCACTCGACCCTATCTCCGTCTCGGTAACGCGAATAATCGAGCTCACGCTGCACGAACGCTTTGGAAAGGATTCGAAATCGCTATAGCAGTTCTTCTTAGATCGTCCAACGTCTACGTTCCGTCCTAATCGCCGCTAAACAGAGTCGAAACGACAGACGTCCGGATTCTGGTAAAATCGCGAATAATTTGCGTAACGTAGAAACGCATTTGGAAGCAGCGTTCTCCGAGAGGTTCCTGCGTTTATAGGAGCGTTGCCAGGACCCAAGGCCGATGTGCCTCTCCAACTAAAACCGTGATAAACACCCGTGAAAATCGCGAACGTTCGCGATGAGTAACACCGGCTGCTGGCTGCTCGTTCCTTTGTGTACTTTTCGCCGACTATCGCCCGCAGTTTTGCTCGCTGGAGCAACAATGATGTTCCCCACGATGAGACTCGAGCTATCCTAAACACCATCGAAACGTCGTAGATCCCGAAGGCGGGGGAGGCTGGCGAAAAACTCGCGAAAAATGGGAATTCGAGGATCCAAAAATCTGAAATAACAAATAGAAATGGGGATATAAAAGATATAGCGCTCGTCGAAATTTAGGTGATATTTTTGGTCGAGGAAAGGCGTTGCAACCCTTGTAATACTTGTGAAAAGAGAACTTGTTACAGATAATTATTAACGTTGTATGTCTGGTTGAAACGAATGATTTAATAGTAGTGCTATCGTGGAAGATTTCAGTCAGGGTAAAAGGACAAAAGTATCGTAAAACGCATCGTCTTTTCGCTTTCTTCTCAAGGGTCACCTGGACCGCGTAATTTAGTAGTGACAATGAACAGAAGAACAGATACGCAAGGCGAAATTCTGACCTTACACCCTCATTAATCATCCCGCCCGAGCGACTGAAACTTGGCATCCAGAATGGTATCGCGTTTCTTAATTATTTACCCTACTTTTTCCATATCTAATTCGAACTTCGAGGAGCTGGTATTAATATCTCTTGAAAGTTGAACGTATTTAGCCTCGAACGCTCATTGTCAGTGTTATTTCGACAGCGAAAGCGTGGAGTATCTCGGAAAAATGTCTCCCGCTGCATTTATTTTACAAAAAGTTGCGCAAACAATCTCCCATTCGAGATAATGTATTATCTCGCGTTTCCCTTTAATATTTTATCCTCTTTGCGTCGTTGAAATCGCCACCTTCGCGCACCAGAAATATTTTGCTTTGGAGCATTCGTTTCCCACTATTTTTAGCCCACCTCAAGGGTTCGTTGACCCTTCGCGTACTAATCCTTGACTCGAAGACATTGACCTCTTAAACCATGAAATTCCCCACTTTGTTTCGTCGAATTAAAAATAAACGAGATTTCTATATGTTACAAATCCGTATTTTAGTTTTACTTTCAACTTCAAATATAGAATTTATCATCGAGTCGTTTGAAATTTTTATTTACGATAATGTTATTACTCGAAACTTACAATGACTGGTGCATAAATAAATTTAGATTTTTTAAATATAGGAGAACTATCCATGTTCCTACATTATCGCGAAAGTGTCGATGTATGGGCTCGACGAAACTGAGTTTAAATCGAAGCATCCACGGTTCAATTTCAAGGCAAAGGAAGTCGTTCCAGCGATCAATTTTAAGCAAAATGGTGTCGATTGCGTGGAGCAAGGTACGAAACATCTCGCCCATCTCGGGGACGAATCTCGACGAAAGACGGGCCCGATGGTTCTGGAAATAGAAGAGTGACACAAGAGTGAAGGCCTGCAGCGCCTAGCCGCGTATGCACCGTAAAGTTACTTGTTTTAAATAGGAGCATCGCGGACGAAGCCCGCTCGAAGGCTCCGTCGATGGAAATAGCAGAGGCCATGCACCAACTAATGCACTGTATCCGTTTCAACATCGTAAACCATCCATGGAGGCCCTCGATAACCTTCCGCAATTTCGTGGGAACCACGCTGCGCTCATGGACCAACCGATTCGCGCGTTGCACGCGTTTCAACCTTGAAAACAGTAAACTCTATCGTATTCCTCGTGAAGTCCATGGTCCAAGCTTCGATACGTTGTCGATTAAAAGTCTAAAAAAAGAATTTTTCATTCATGATTCCACGCGATAGAAATCCTAGCCTTTAACAAACTTCTTTTCTCCGAACTTTCGAGGTAGCTAACCTTTGATGATTCGTGTCGTTAATTACACCAACATTTTTGTGTTTATTCAGAGATTAGATGTGTCCAAAGATTTTAAGGGCGTAGGTTTTAAGTCTTTCGTTGCTCTGGCGCCCAACCAAGACCGGTCACCCCCCAAGTGTCATCGAACAGAAATAAACAAGAATATTGATTTAGTTCCGCCCACGGCTACCGAGAGTCAACCGAGAGTCCGTCAACCCCTGTCAATCCATAAACTCGGCTTCGGGATGTCAATCTCAGTCAATCACCGCGCGATTCTTGGTATTTTGAATATGTTGAACACATGTCCCCGATTAGACAGGTGCGACTGAAGGATGGCATTGAAAGGAACAGGTAGAATCTTTACAGCTTTTAGAAAAGATCAGTGTGTCATGGATCATCGTAGATTGCCAAGATACAGCGGTGTTTCTTTTTCGAGTACTCTATTGTTGGATGTTGTTTTACCTTTGATAATAAAATGGCCACGGTATTTTCAAATTCGAGTCGAATTAAAAATCTCCGGTGAGAAACGAGTCAATATTAATTATGGGATTCCGGGAAGATCTAGGTGGTATCCAGCGCCAATTAGCGATATCAAAGCACGAAATACTGTTCCCCCCGACGTGTTACGACCAGCGCCAGCAAAAGACTCGGCATCGCCATAAAAGCTCGTCGTGCGCCATTTAACTTTCCTCGGAAGGACCGGTCCCCAAGATTCATAGTTATGGGAATAATTAAGGCGCGTTATGATGCATCGTTGAGCAGTAACGATGCATCATCCGCGCAGATGATAAACGGACACCAGGCGTACCGAGAAAGGAGACTGGGGACCTACCGGCGCGGATCTCTTCTCCCGTTTCTGAGCGAACTTGGCGTTACTAGCTCGTGAAATCTGGAAATAGAAGGGACGGGCATAGGCGTTCAAAGGATTTACGGCCGCGCAACGGATCAAGGACGGTGTATTCGATGAAACCCGCGTGGCGTATTCTGGTTTTGTGGTCGGTTTTGAATTTATAATTCTTGGCAGTGCACGACGCATGAAAAATGAAGACGTCCCCGCGACGTGATAGAAGCTCGACTTAATAGACACGACCGACCGTGAGTCTGGCCGGCTGAACGAAATAAATTGCTCGCGGTGTACTCTCTAGCATTCACCTTCTGCGTTGGAATGGCATCTCGTGGACCCCAAATTTGTGTAGTCATCGGACGCTTATTATTAGGCTGGCGCATATTGTTAGCCGCCACCGAAAACCGCGGTACCAGTTATTTACCGAATCGAAACGTTCTTCGTAATCCATTCGTTCACCAGATAACGCTCAGATGATTCATCTAGCGTAAATATGTCGTGCAACGTGCACACCGAAGACTCTTAGTTCACAAATCAACTATAGTTCAGTCGAGCAAATGGTCAAACGCTTACAGTCGCTTTGGTAATAAAAAATAGACACTTCTCCAATATTCTCCATTAAAATACGCGTTGTTTGCATTTTGAAATATTAAAATTCTCCAATCCGTTCGGAAGTTATGATGTTTTAAAGATACGCATGAAATTTCAGTAGAATAGTCCTGGTCAGACATTATATCTCCGGTAAAGAATTTTTTTCGCGAAACTGTGTAGGATTTCGGGGGTATGTCTATTCGCCAAAAATGATTGGAATTAACCCCTGCATCCGAAAATATTTTTTTTAGAACGTTTTCGAATTTTATAATTTCGACCAAAAACTTGTCCACCTTCTGAATTTTTTTCTCGAAACTGAGTAGGATTTCGGGGGTATGTCTATTCATCAAAAGTGATTGTAATCGACCCCCGCAACTGAAAATATTTTTTTTAAAACGATTTGAAAAATTTTTTTTTCGTCGAGATATTAGGCACCTACCCCCTGCCGATTTTTCATAAGAATTTGTTTTTTTTTTTTAATACATTTGTTTGACGCTGTACGGAAATATTGTTTAATACTTTTTTGTAGGTACCCATGGGCACTACATCAGAAAAAAATTTCATTGAAATATATTCACTATTGTAGGAGATATGGCTAATTGAAAATTGGACCATTTTTATGGGGTTTTTCTCAATTTACGGAGTTAAGGAACAACTTTTCGAATATTTTTTCAATTCCTACATATTCTCCGCCAAAATACGCGTTGTTTGACGCTTGAAACTTTAAAATCGTCCAATCCGTTCAGAAGTTATGATGATTTAAAGATTCGCATGAAATTTCAGGGCAACATATCTGGCCAAACATTATATTTTCCGGTAATGAATTTTTTTCTCGAAACTGAGTAGGATTTCGATGGTATGTCTATTCACCAAAAATGATTGTAATCGACCCCCGCAGCCAAAAATATTTTTTTTATAACGATTTGAAAAATTTTTTTTCACCTAAAAATTTCAGCATCTGCTGTCGATTTTTTTTTAAATTCGTTTTTGATTTTAAATAAACACAACCATGGTTAATCCAGTAATACAGTTTATTAATAAAACGTAAAATATATAAAATTTCTACGCTTTATTCAACTGTTTAGTATCAACGTCACTGCTGGATGCATTCGAGCTGTGACTTCTTTGTTTGCGTGAAATCTATTCTGTAAGTGAATATGGTAATTGTTCAGACGTACTACTGTATATTTCACCCCACACAAAGATTTCCACACCAAACAATTTTCGATTCGCAAAACGCACGAAAAATAAGACGAAGAAGCACGTGGGCATACTTTCGTTCGGTGTTGTTCAAGCGTGTCAAAATATGCGACGTCTGGCACGGAACTCGACCAAAAATATCGCCAGAGAAATGAAGGAAAAAAAGAGGAACGTTATGCAACCGAAACTTTTACGAACTGCGCAGTCGTTCGCGCGAACCGTACTTGTCGAGAGACAACAGGAAGCGAGTGTTTACTTACGTGTACGCGTGTTTGATCGCGGATAAAAAGCCGTTGGCTTTCCGTGCCGCGATAAATCATCGCTAGGAACTCGTCCATTCGACACCAGTACAAAGTTTAGACCTTTTGGCTTCATCGTGACACCTGGCACGAGATTCCTTTGGCTTCCATCGAGCGTCCGCTTCACCTTCCCCCGCGACGATTAAAACGATTTTCATATAAATCGCGATCAAAATTTATATTAAAACACCCTATCCCTCTGTTATCCCGCTATTTCCCCCGCCTCGTAGTTTGTCGCGTTTCTTTCCGATAAGTAGAATCTTTGTTATTCAAAGTCACGAATGAAAATTAGAGATTCGTACCGTTCCGTAAGGCTCGTGGGATTTTAATAAAATCCTATTAGCCTCGAGTTTCCCGGCGTTCTTCTCGTTCCGCGAGATTTCAGACTTTCCAATTTCAAATAAACTCTCCTCTGACCGAGTTTTTCTTGAATTTCGTCGAGTTATTCTTCGCGCGGCTGCATTCCACTGGCATAGTGCACTTGTTTCGCTGACCTTCCAGTTCGATGTATTTTCGGGGGCGAGTTTACATTTTCGTAAATTTCTCGGCCGCGTTTTAACACTTTCGAAAGTACGAATACGGGTAAAAATAGATACCAGAATTTTACGAGGAACAAATTCATAAAATTCATTGATTTAATTGTAATTTCTATTTCTTTGGGAATCTGTAACGTTTCGAAACAGTTTACACGAGTTTGTTGAAGGCGAGTCGGGCCAAAAAATTCACGAATCGTATCATCGCTGGAGGTAATTGACTCGTAGTACGCGCGTTGCAAGCCGTCGATAATTTCGGTTGTCGATTTTCGAAGCCCCATTGGCACCGGAAGAAGACGGGTATCGAAAGTCTGATGGAGAATCGCGGCGCCGGCTGCGAGGAGGATTAATAGACGCCCGCGCGTCTCCTAAATAATTCAAGCGGGCGGATCTCGCGCTTCGCCAAAATCCACTCCGTTTAAATTATACCCCGATCTCAACTGAAATTCGCGCGATAAACAACGACACATGGTCGTGCCAATGGGCGGTGTTTCGTCGAGCGTGGTCTCCGCTGATGCGTGAGAGATCTGGACGGTCTAGGGAGGAGCACGATCAAATTATATTCTTCTTCGTTTAATTTCATCGGGCTGTTGTAACTTCGAGACGCAAAACAGCGATACAGGAATAGAGCGACGTGACGTTGTTGACAACGGTTATTCATTTTCGTCAAAGATATTTTCATGTTTTCTAGCTCCGGGATTAGAAGAATGATTCGCTGCTTCGAGGAAGGTACAAGTTGTTTATCTTTATTTTATTGGGACATGATTTTTATACGTTGATCTCTTCACCGGTAAATAATTTCTCGTTATTATCCTTTGAAGAATGCGGAAATGACTCGAAGATTTATATTTTATTCTAAGCAGTGGTCGATGTTGATGCTTGAAAAAATTCCTACTCGTTGTCAAAGCAGTAGTAAATATGTACACAAAATTTAAAATCGATACGTGCAATAGTCCACTTTGAAAAAAATCTCGAACATCTAATTTTCATCAGAGTTTAATATCAGAGGAAGATATGTATATTACATGTGTATAGATAAAAAAATTCCTTGAAAAAATTCCTACTCGTTGTCAAAGCAATAGTAAATATGTACACAAAATTTAAAATCGATACGTGCAATAGTCCACTTTGAAAAAAATCTCGAACATCTAATTTTCATCAGAGTGTAATATCAGAGGAAGATATGTATATTACATGTGTATAGATAAAAAAATTCCTTGAAAAAATTCCTACTCGTTATCAAAGCAGTAGTAAATATGTGCACAAAATTTAAAATCGATACGTCCAGTAGTCCACTTTGAAAAAAATCTCGAACATCTAATTTTCATCAGAGTTTAATATCAGAGGAAGATATGTATATTACATGTGTATAGATAAAAAAATTACTTGAAAAAATTCCTACTCGTTATCAAAGCAGTAGTAAATATGTACACAAAATTTAAAATCGATACGTCCAGTAGTCCACTTTGAAAAAAATCTCGAACATCTAATTTTCATCAGAGTTTAATATCAGAGAAAGATATTTATATTACAAGTGTATAGATAAAAGAAGCAAATTGCAGTCTGCAGTTTAAACACACCGTCCTCCTGGAAGAAAGAACTCGCGAAACTTAATTTTAAGCCTGTATCCCACTCGACGGGACGTCGAGGATCGCGGAGCAGGACTTTCAGGCAATTCTCTATTCTCTTCCAGATAATCGTCGAGGAGTGGGGGGCTGTACAACTGCATCTCGTTTAAAGGGTGGTAACAGGGGGCGGAGGGGAGGTCAGGGGTCTCGAGCGGGCAGATAAAAGAATTATAACCGTGAAATCGCCTTTAGTATCGCGGAGTTCGCGCTGCGAGCGTGTAATCCTCTCAGGAGGCTCTGGTCGTGAAAGAAAATGTGAGAGTTAAGAGGCGAGGGCAGTTAGAACCCCGTGGCGGAGGATCCTTTCGAATAAAATCGCCCGGGCGGGAAAGCTTGCTAGCCGGGGATTTTTTCTCGGGCGGAAACCGTCCGGGATACATAATGGTCGCCCGTATTTTTAACGCGCGAACCGTCGAAAAACCGTGGCTCCTTACGTTCAACGAGCCAACCGGCGGCTCGTTTTATTTTTTTCGTCGTCGCTGGCGTCAATATTATTATTGGCTCGAAAGAACTCGCGGATCCGCGGCAGGGAACTGGGTCGAAACGTTCCCGTCCGTCGATGGAAGTTGCCTCTCGTTCGTTCTCGGGGGGCTGGGACGGGGGAATTTCTTTTTCCGCCCGGGGAGAACGCCATCCGTCACAGTTAATACGAAAATAATCCGTTTTCCCAACTTTCTTGCCTTTCTTTTTTTTCGTCTGCTCGTCGAAACAATAACGAACAAGTGGAGTAGAAGGCGAGGAGGAAACGGTTCGGAGAAATTAGGGGGATGAGCCACTTCCTGGTTCGGTGGAACCTTATGAAGGGTAGATTATGAAACGGAATGCTTGAAAGTGGGTTTCGCGTCACATGGATTACACACTTGTTATTTTTATGATAAACATGGATTCTGTTTTATATTCCGACTACGAGCGTCCAACCTTGGCTGCACAGGCTTTCAAGCAGAAAATATTTTTATGTTGGTACGTACATAAACCTGAACTGTTCGGGCTTATTTACGAGGCGCGTTCGAAAAGTTTGCGAATCTGCGTACTACGTTTATTTTGGTATTTCGTCTGGTGTAAAATAACTTCACGCGTTGTCGAAGGCAATTACAAAGTCGCGTTAAGGGAGAATATCGAGATACAGGACGAAAGTGTGGCAGAATCAGGTGGTGAATTTTGTTCGTTTCCACTGGCGAAACAAGTGACATTCGTTCGAGTAGGGAAGTACAGGAGTATTCTCATCGACCAAGGTCGCGCAAGATCTGAAAATACGCCCGTGAATCGATCGGACGAGTCGAAATAGCGGCGCTGTTCGTGGATGTATTTTTATAAACGCTACGATGTCTCGGGGATGGGGATGTGCTCCTTCAGCGCCTCTTTTCAAAGATCAAAGACCCCGTCTTCCACGAGGACTTTCGCCCCCCCGACGAACTTGAAAAGCCGCACGCGTTGCTATACGTCGCGGACCCGCGTTTCGCCAAGTAGTCCATCCCCTAACGCGTCAGACACCATCTTAGTCCCCGAGAACCAACTTAAAAAATATTACTTTGCAATTAGAATATAATGGAATTGATATAAATGTAATTCTTTTTACAATACATCCCTTGGTACGATGTTTAATCCATAGCGAATCTTAATAACTGTAATGGAAATGGGTCCACAATTTAAATAGTGATATTAAACGACTTAACTAGTAGTCCATCCCCTAACGTGTCAGACACCATCTTGGTCCCCGAGAATCAACTTAAAAAATAATACTTTACGATTACAATATAATGGAGTCAATATAAATATAATTCTTTTTACAATACATCCCTTGGTACCGATGTTTAATCCATAGTGAATCTCAATAACTGTAATGGAAATGGGTCCACAATTTAAACAGTGATTTTAAACGACTTAACTAGTAGTCCATCCCCTAACGCGTCAGACACCATCTTGGTCCTCGAGAACCAACTTAAAAAATAATACTTTGCAATTAGAATATAATGGAATTAATATAAATATAATTCTTTTTACAATACAGCCTTTGATACGATGTTTAACCCACAGCGAATCTTAATAATTGTAATGGAAACGATTTAACTCCGATCTGCTAGAGTGCAGTTTAAAAATAATTAATCTTCAATTACCGTTTGGAGCAATATTTTATCACCGTTGAAGAATTAAACACGTAATAAAGATTAGTGTAGCGCCAAAAAACTGTATTAGCCTCGTGTCTTACATTTATGGCAAAGTAGAGCAAAACGAAGGAAACGCTTCATCTTGGTTAACGACGATACTTCGGTATGGAATTAGAATAGAACAGCTCAGCGACAAGGCGAACTAAATGCACTGGGTGCGCTCGATCGTCGATCTGGGTTGAGTGGCACGTAAATAATCCCTGGTGTCGATTCGATTTAAATTTAACGCTGTTAAATCTTGCTGGGAAGACCGTGGGCTACGCACGAATCGATCGCGGAAGCGTATCTCGAAAGTGTTTCGCGGCGGTCGATGGGTCTGGCGAATCGTTTAAAAATATTTCTCGCCTACTCGGGAACTTCACGGAACCGTAACTTCGCGGGGCCGCGTAAACAAAAATGTGGAGCGAAATTTGCGATTTCCGCGCGGTTCCCGAACGCGGAACGGACATCCTGTCCCGACGGAAACGGTGCATACGAGACTAAACAAAATCCTGCGCGAGAACTTCGCCATCGGGCTCCACTCAGCAAGCAGTAAATTATTGGAATGGCTTTTAGGAAAGTCTGCAACCGAATTGTTTGCAATTTTTATTTCGCGTTACGTGCACCGTCCGCGTTTAACCGTCGAGTGTTTTATTTTCAGGAGAATTTACAGGGTCGTCGTTAAAAACTTTACGAAGAAAATACCCTTCCTTGGATTTAAAGAAATATCTAACAGTTTATATTCTATCAAAGAAACTGGAAAGTGCTTTTGCACGGTCGAGCGTTAAAAGTTTGCAGTAAATTCTGCTTTAATTGAATATCTTTGCACAGCCTTATTCCCATGATCGTTAATTTATCGACTAATTGGTTGTTTGTAAATTGAATTTACAACGTTTGTCGATTAAAATTCTTACGCGTTGCTCGTTCGAGGAACGTGATAAGCGATGGAATCGTGTCGCGAGCAATGTTAAGTAGTACAGTGGGTTACGTTTGTAGCAATGACATTCAATTGCTCAATCATTTGCATACATTTCTCGTACCTCCTATAGGTCACGTGCGTATTTATCTTGATCGCGTTTATGGTAACAACGGGCACTCGATGTTTACTAAAACTTCGTCTCCCAAACGTTTTTTCAAGCATAAAGTGAATAAGAACGGGTTTCATCATCGGGTTTTATGAAATTTGACCCAGAAAATTTGCTCCAAAATCTTTATTAGAAAATTGAATTAAAGTTGAACGGATCCACGGGCGATTCCCTGTTAAAAGGATGTCAAACTAAGGTTGTTATCGTAAATTAAGTCGATGCTAATGTGGATGATTGTCCACTCTAGGATTAAAAGAGAAACTCTATCGGATCGCTCGACATCCGGATTGACCGTGTCCGGATCAGAGACGCCATGAACGACGAAACAAGATACAAATCTCGAGGGAAGAGGAGCAATTCGAGCTCCAAAGCCCAGGGCCAAAGCTCGACAAAAGAGTCACGGCGAGACGTGTTCTCGCGTGGCCGCTTATAAACCGCATCGTGACGCGCGTAGAATTTTATTTTCCGTCCCTTTGTCGAGTCGAATTCACGGCGGCGTGCAACGATACCTGGAAGCAGTACGTCGTGGTTTCTGATAATGGACGGGAACTTCCGGCTATGAATAACCGATCGGAGAAAGGGCCAGGCCATTGTCAGCGCGCCGCGACAGCTAAACGACCCGACGGAAACTTTTTCGATCGAAGAAACGCAGGGAATCGTGAGGATTTTTACGAGCGACGAGTCGTATAACTCGACGCGTATCGATCGATCGCGATACCACCGGGAAAAGAGCGATGAAACTGATCGATCGTCCGTTTCTTAATTACCGGGACCGTTAAACAGTCATTGATAAATATAATCGACGTGCACATCTGGGTCATTAGATACGCAACTGCTTTTTAGTCCTTCGTTTCCCTCAAATTAGCCACTCTGAAAGTTGTATGACAGTTCGTGGATAACGAAGTATTTTAAATATATTAATTTAGATTTTAATGCAGACGTATGAACATAATCGTCATTTTTTGCATCTCTTTTCACGAAAGGACAGGCATCCTAAGTATTCGAGGGCCAGTCGTGGTGCTAAAAATCGATCGAATCGGCCGACGGAATTTTCGCGTGCCTGACTAAATAATAATTATACAGAGGAATTGAAATACCAAAGAATCGTTCGTGTAAATATCTGACGGAAGTTGTAGAACCAAAAATCTGTGGAATCCGCGCGATTCGGACCGCTGATACCGCACGAATGGAATTCCGCAAGCGTTCCCCGTTCAATTTCCCTCATTATTCCGCTACTGCCACTGTTTCACGATATTTCATTAACTATTAAAAGCAATATCATTATATACTGTTAAATACCCCTCTTGAGGAATGTCAATTATTATAATAGAGTATCATTAAGACGAGCTTGTCTACTTTCGTCGATACGTAATTCGATTATCAATCTAATCGAATTTCATTAAATAATTTTAATCAAAATACAACGCATTTTCTCTCCGTGCACAGTGATAAAAATTAGAAACATTTTCATCATTCGACCACCTTCGAAAATTAATACCTTAACTCAAAAAAAGAAACTACTAACGTTGTGGAATGTTATACGCGAGAGATTAGGTTTGTTTAGTTGGATCGATCGTACGGTGGATTCTTAGCGAATCAAAAATAATTCGTCCCTGAGGTTGGTCGAACGAAGGAAAATGCGATGTTCGATCTAAGCGATGCAATTGGGCTGTACTCACGGTCGAAACAGTAACCGAACGTGATTTTGGGTTAACGGCCTGTTACTGTCAGGGTATTTTCACATTCCACTCGACTTAACATTGAACGCCTCGCACACGGACGCGTCGCATATCGGATGTGAAAAGCCTTGCTCCGCATTCTGTCGCCGAATCTATCTCGGAACGCATTTCGGATGCATTCGATACGGTTCTACGCAGACCTCTCTCCTTGCAGACAAAATTAATGGACCCTGAGGACGCATTGGCCGGCGTATCTAATACCGTCCACGGACCAAATGACAGGCATGTTCTAGTCACGCGAATCATTCGATCGTCCGTCAACCGTCGATACCAGTGGCTCGATCGAAACTTACTTAGTGCTTCCTGATCGTTCCTTCGTTCCCAAAGTGACAGAATCTTCCTTTAATCCTGGGTGAGTCGGACGAAATAGTTATTAGAAAGGAACACTCTGACTGGTGTACGTTTCGGTATCAAATAGGTAAACAAGTTGTTAATAAATAAGAAAATAATGTTGCTGGTCAATTTTTAACGAATTCAGATACGTCTCTGTGTGAAATGAATTGATATTCACCATTTTCCTGTTGAACTTGCTTCTGGTAGACCTGTTCGCCACCCACGCGTGGGAAACTTGCGAAAAGGTCGCTGTTGTGTACCGTTCCCTTCGGTTTCGTTACGACGTATTGTTGTTCGCGTCGAAACGAGGCGCGTGCAATTAATTAACCGGCTACCTGGAGCTAGTTCGTCATCCGAAGGAAGCGAGAAACTAATAGAAACGAGATAAAAGTTATAACGAGAACGGCGCGAATTGCAAATGAACGTTAACAAAAATGCACCCTCGGAAAACGAAATGTAAATTCGAAGAATCCGTAGAAAATTGTTGAGAAAGACAACGCAGATCGAATAGTAAATTCACTTTGTTTAAGCTGACGTTTTCGATCTCGGGTTATGTAATAAATTGTTCTCACGACCCACAAGTTATCTTATAATAGATTCCAACGCTTGTTTAATTACTTTTCGCCAGAATGTGAAAGTCATCTCGCGATTATCCCGAGAGATATCAATCGGTTATACCACGATATTTCCATAAATCTTTTCGCTGGTCAACTTTGCCCGTCCGCGTCTGCTAGCGACAGGAATATTATTAGTTATCGAAGAAATGACGTAAATGGGCGCCTAATAACAACGCGATGGCATTTAAAGTGACATTTCCAACGATGCATCATTTACTCGGAGTAATCCCACCGCGTGTAGGGAAAACATCAATAGGGTCTAAAAATATACGTAAAAATAACGTTGGTTATTCCGTGAAAGTTACCGGATATTATCGCGTTCGAACAAATTTTTGTGACCCGTTGAAAGTAAAACACGTGACTCGCAAATTCACCTAAAAACGTATTTTCGTTAACACTGTTTGCTCAGTGTGGTCGCTCCTCTTCCGTTTATTTAAATCTGGACTGCCGGTGCCTGATTCTCACGGTTTAAGCGAATTGTTTATCGTACGCATCAACTTTCTATCGCCAGGGAATGTTTACGAAGACAGGAAGCCACTCGTTAACGACGAACAAAAAACACTTCCTCCGCGAATATCTCTTCCCTCGAAATGTTTTGGCAAATATTTGTATTCGACTTCGTTGGAAGAAACTGATGTGTAATTCGTTAATGTAACCGTAGATTATAATTGTATTATTCTCTCGAGAAGATAAACGTGGACTTTTTAAACGATACACTCCGTGGGACGGGGAAAAGATGACTTCGATGAAGTATGGTAATGCGACCTTGGCGGGATTATGTGGATTAGAGCGTCGTTCGATGGAAAAGTCGCGACGAAAGGAGAGCAACGCGATGCAAAATCCTCTCTTCTTTGGTCGTTCGACTCGAAAACAATAACGTTCTAAGAAATTGTTACGTGCCAGTAAACAAATCGTTGCTCCACGAGATTCGAGTGATATCATCTCGCAGACTCGAGGAGTGACCTCATCGCACCTACATACTGGCGGTTAGGTAGAAATGCCGCGGAAATCTCAAGATCATTTGCAAAACGCATCTCTCCGTATCCCTCGATGACACGTTTTCTGCTCTCACAATCGTGCCACAGCATTCTTTTCAGCGATCGTCGAGCTCAAGGTGTTTTTTCCCACGTCGCGCGTACAGTTTAATCTTTTCCAAGTAGATTTAATACTTTTGTTATCGATAGATATAAGTTGGGATTATAGACCCAGGAAGTCCGTTCCATCAGAAAGATATATTATTTATTGTATCATAAATTTTCACGCGTTCCTCGGTTAGGATGAAATTACTTGAAGTATAATTCAAGTAATTCGCAGGGGGACAGTTCATATAATTGGATCATTTGTATAATGGGAGTTCACTAATTTCCCCTATTGATTTTTCGATTGAAACAACCGAAGTTTTGGATAAGTGGATCCAATCATACGAGCACAGAGTAAAATTTGGGGGTCTGATAATATAGATAGATTTTAAAAATGTAAAATTGTAGATACTTTCCTCGGGAAAAGATACTGTAACCCACAATGAAAAACCAAAGAGCCTCGTTCTATTTTCACGAGGAAAGATATTAACGCGTTCTCGAATAAAGGAAGAGAAAAGATACGAAGAATGAGCGACTCGCGTCACTAGCCTTTCAACGCGTGCGTTTAAAAATTATTCCAAAACCCTCGTGGTCGCTGCAAACACGCTAATGGCGGCTATTCACGCGGGATGAACGCAAATCGAGTTAAGCCGCTGAAAAGCGGACGTCCTTAATTGCCGCGGACCGGGTAACGATTACGGTTGCGTTTTTTTTTTCTCAACGCGAAAAACTAGCCGCTCCGTCTATGGCGAACCGCTCGAGGCGAACAGTGAAAGTCGTTGAACGCGATCCTTTGGTTGTTCGTAGACTTTGCTAGCTAGCGTGTCGCACAATACCACTACTGCTCGTGTTGGCGTCCTCTCGTCGAGCTTCCAGCATAAAAGTCAGTTGTTTAGTAGCGCTCCAGCTCCAGAGGCCTCGTCTTGGTTCGCGTGCCACTACTGGTGTGTCTTCCTCGGGCCCCTAATATCCATTCAGGATTCTTCGTGGTCGAAAATCGAGAAGAATCCAGCTTCTTTCGAGTAAGTAATTTTCGAGAAAAGGGGCTCGTGCATTTTGGATAGAAATAGATGGGGAAAACAGTGTTCGACGCAGATCCTTGAAGATGAACAGAGGCTCGGGATCTATCTTTCATAGAAGTTCGTTTCAATTTGTTAGGTGGTTTGATCGTTGTCGAAATAATTTTGAGGAAAATAGACGAAATACTCGACATTTAAGTGATAGGTCATTTGAGTGTCATTTTAAAAGGAACGAGACTGGAAGCCATAAGCAGCGATAGAAAGTTGATCTCGATTTCCGTGCATTTTGATACTCGATTTCGTTTAAACGTGTATCGTTGCACGAAAGATCGATCTACCTACTGAATTACAAATGGTATCGTTGCTTATTATTTACACCTCTCGTGATATATCATCCTCGAAACGAACCGAACGAGAAGCCGTACGAATAAGGATAGAAAGTTGATCTCGATCGCCGCACATTTTGATATTGAATTTCACCTAAATATATATCGTTACGTCGGATCGATCGCTCTGCCATTAATCGATATCGTCGTATCAGAAATTGCATCGCTATCTGTGTTCATTATTTACGGCTCTGAGAACGTTATCAGCCTCGGAACGGAAAATAAGCGATAGATCACGATTTCAAAACATCTCCCTGATTAACTCTTACGTTCTGTTCTTTTTGTAAATAAACTTAATTTGAGAAAAAATTATTTTTTAAAATTATCAACGCTGTGTTGGATAACCAATAAGCCAAACATCGATACGTCATAAAGAGTCCTCCTCCTCTACTATCGCTAAACATATATACCCATGTGAGCGCAGGGGTCTTAGAGTTGCACAAGAAGTCCGCGGGTGTTAACGCCTTGTCTAGAGTCAACTTCCATTGGAAATTCTTCATAGTTGAGTTCAGCGTGTGTACAACGATCGTGAATAAACTCTGATTACACGGAGCATTACTTGACCACCCGGATTCCAACATAAATTTGGTGTCAGAAGTGCCGTTGTTCAATACGGAGCATATTCCGCACTGCATGTAGTTGCCAAGTTCACACTCTGTTAAGGAATCACTGGATCAACCGAGTCAGTACCAAGCGTAGACAACACCGAAGGGAAGCAACATGAATTGGACACTCTGTATACTCCTCGCACTTCCATTTCTAACAAATGGCCACTATTTCTCTAATACTCCAATTACCAATTCAAGTGGAATAATCTACAACAAATTAGGAATTGCAAAAACTTCAAACACTCAACTGGCACTACTAACGCACATTAATATTACCTATCTTGATGAAGCTCGACTAATATTAGAAACAATATATCTAAAATCGAAAAATCTTTGCACGTTTAAAATGAAAGACGAGGAAGGATATAATTATACAAACTATAATTGCGAACAAACTCTAAACGTAATAAATGACGAACTAAAGAATATAAATTCCAAACATGAAATATTGCATCAATTGGCAGGTCAGGGAATTGATAAACGTAAACGTCGCGGCTTAGTTAATGCCGTATCTCATGCATTCAAGTTTCTTTTTGGTGTTCCTGATGCAAATGATGCACAGTATTATACGGATAGTATCAATATGCTACTAAACAATAATAGACAGACACAAACTTTATTAAAATCTCAAATTCAGATTATTTCCGGTACAATAAAAAATTTCAATCAATCTTTAGCAGCGCTGAAAAATAACGAAGATATAATGAACAGTAATATAAATCGAATTAACAAATTCATGACTGATACAAAATTATACATAACAGAATTAGAAGCTCGATCTATAATACAACAACAAATTTCAACATTATTGTCCTTAAGTCACACAATCACGCAGGAGTATAATAAATACATAGAAGCAGTAAACTTGGGAAGACACAACATCTTATCACCATTAATCGTAACGCCTGAAATTCTGTTGAACGAGTTAACCAGCTACAAAGGGGAGCATGAACTAGTAGTATCCCCTAAACTCGAGACATTGCCAATATTTTATAAGATCTTAGATTTACAAGTAATTCCGTCGAAAGATTTTATAATATTCGCTTTAAAGTATCCGCTAGTAAAAAAAACGATATATGAACTTTATCATTTGATTCCACTTCCCGTTCAATTTCAAAATACCTCTTTTTTCTCTTATATTTCTCCCAAACAACCCTATTTAATGATAACCCAACCTAAGACGCACTTTTCCCTACTACAAGATTTAAGAAATTGCATTATGTATCTGGAGGGGAATTACGTATGTATGGACGTCCATACGACTAAAGCGATCGAACAACCCACTTGCGAAGCCCAGCTGTTATCACGTCGTACGAGTAAAATACCGGAAGATTGTGATACGAAGACCATCAGGGCCAGCATCGAGACATGGACGTACATCCAGAACAACCAGTGGATCTACGTTCTGCAAAAACCAACTACTGTAACCATTGTTTGCCAAGGAGATGGATACCACATGGAAGACATAGTCCTGCACCAGACAGGTATACTACATCTAGAAAGTCAGTGCAAAGGATACAGCAGTATTTATCTTCTGGAACCAACGAAGCAAACTATAAGAAACATCAGCCATTACGTACCTTCGATCAGTATAGTGGACAGTGATTGCTGCATGGTGGATCTAAACAAAGTCAAAATTGATGCGACACATTTGGAACCGGTAAAACTGACAAATATAGATCTATCTGATTTTAAATACGCAACCGACAAACTAAACGAGTTCGATCAAATTCTAACTCATAGTCTAAACGAACCATTTATAGTTACCCACACCCAGTGGTATACAATCACTCTAGGAATAGTAGTTGCTGTTTTAATAATAATAATTTGTATAAACTGTTGTCGTTGGTGCGGCTGCCTAGGACTACTGCAAAGATTTTTCTGCTTCACGAGATATCCAAACGAAGGGGAGGCTGTATCACCCATGATGAAAAATCGTTATTAATTGAAACTTCGACTCAGACATTCATCAAGAGACGTTGTCACATGTAGTAATAGAAGGCGAACGATTGGAATTGGCAGTACCAGCGAGCAATAAACTCCGATTATACAAACGGAGCATTACTTGACCACCCGGATTCCAACAGCTGTAAGGGCAGAAAGTAGATCGTAAATCGGGATCCAAGTTTTACCAGCGATTCTTCTCAATTACATCTTGCACGGGATCATTCATCGCGCGGGAAATAATGCAACATCGTTCAATCTGTCGCGATAATTGATCAACGTGTTCGCATTCACTGGCTGGCGGTCATTAAAGAAAACTGCCGTTAATTAACGACGTCCCAATATTTGGTCTGCACACGGTGGCTCGTTTCGCATGCCATTATTGTTGCGGCCGACATGACATAATACAGCGGCTAGCAGCCAAACGGCAGCATCAATTAATTGTACAAATGCCTCGATCGATCAAACAACGCGCCTTTCCTTTCCTACCTCGTCGCTGATTTTCGTTGATTTAATTTCATCGATGGCGCTACAGAGTGCTTCAAAACAAAATTAACTGGTCGCGTTGACCCGTCAGAAACTCATAAATTAATCTCGTAGGCAAAAGCAAGGCGTATAAGATACTATTTCATTTAGCATTCTACGTTGCAAATAATCCATATGATATTTTTTTTATTTAATGTATTTGGTAATATATCGTGTCGCAACTTTGTTTTGTTCGAAAGGAGTCGGTTTTACGTGGGTGTTGATATTTTTTTGAAGCACCCTGTACCATCGAGACGGTCAGGAACGTTTTCCGCGTTCTGCGGCGCGCCTCGATACGCACGGCGTCGCTCTCCGTTCGTCGATCGTTGATGGAACGCGGCGTCGATGTATTTATAAGTCACGTAGAAAGACCGGAAGATCGTATCGAGAATTGCTGACCTACGACAACCGGCGCGATCGCGAACAGGAAACTGCAGCATCGAGAAGCATTAATCGCGACTTGATCGATTTGCGCGAGAATGGGCTCGAAACCGCCGCGCGAACGTAACGACGACCATAAATTACGCCAAGTTTAGTCGAAACTATGCGATTAAATTTTTTTCTTGCTGTAAATTGCTGCTTCTATACATCGTTTCCTCGGAAAAGTAACACGCTATTCGGTGTTCTAAATAGTGCAAGCTTTTCGAGCGTCAGAGATGTCTTCCATTTTGGTCCACTTCGTCATAAAACTATAACGTAGGAATAGTGCTTCGAACAAATGAAACTTGACAATATGACTGTAAAAAATAAATACTGTAAGGAGAACAAAGAAGTTTGCAATAAATCGGCGCATCTTACGTTTTAGTCTCGTATACTTTACCTTTGAAGAAACAATTTTAAGAAGCATTAGTTTGAAGTTTGAAAATTAATGCCAATAGATTCTAAATTAGAAATTAACGACCGTGATCGAATTACTGTTCCATCTCGACTTTTATTGCTTTGGTAACTCTCCCTGTTACATTGTTGCCATACCAAACAACTTTCTTCTCGTTTTTTCTGAATTCCTCGATTTCACTCATTCAAGTACCAATCCACATTTCGCTCGGAGTAAATTGTTTTATCGTGCTGGTGTAAATTAGCAGTTAGATATCTTCCCGTTAAATGATCTCTCGTCCCTGTATGGAATTCATCGTCGACTGTTGATCGGATCATTCGAACGTTTCCTAGATATCGATACGAGTGGATGTAATTTATCTGCCAATTGATTCCAACTATCGTCTAACCTCGTTCCGTATCTTATCGCAAGATTTCATCGTAAATAGTCTTATATTATCCAAAGAAAAGTTTTTTATTGCACTTAAAGCCTGTAAACGCTTCAAACAATTGTTAATCAGCGCATCGTTTATCTGTTTCGAAACGATAGAAATAACTTTTACTATAATGAGTCTCAGTCCACTAAGTGGATACTTAAGACTTTCTTTAATTTTCCTGAAAATGACAATCTGAACGTAACCATCGATCCTGTTGCAATTTTAACATTCCGCTGAAGCGTATCGGAACGAAAGTAAAATTAATCCGTCGAATGGAAAGCGCCGAAAGGAAACTTGCTCCCCGAATGAAATTACTTGGAAATTGTCTAATATCCAGCATATTCAGGTTAAATTTCATCTTGGAAATATGCTTTCTTCTGCCTATCGCGAAAGGAAACTTGTTTGTAATTGATACGTTTCTCCTCGTGAAGTTTTCTTTAATCACGCATGAAACGAGTGTTAGATTCAAACTGTATCGATCGATTATAATTATCGAATATCTGAGCGCGATGAGTCGAGTTTCCCTACTTTTGTCTACGTAGGAGGAAAGTCGAGGAGCCGTTTTCCAGCTGATCGTCGGCTGAAAAGTTGACACGATGACCCAGATCACGGAACTGCGATCGATACACTTTCACGATTACGGGACCTTTGGGGGCCAAATCGGTTCAATAGCTGGGCGACTGAGCAGCTGGCGTGTCGCCAATAAGGATCTGTTTATACACAAATCGACGGCACGGATGCATCGATCGGGAGGCTGTTCGGGCGAAGGATGTATTTGTTTTAAAATCGCGAAAGCCAAATAAACGCCGCGGCGTTCGCGCGACTCGAC
Organism: Colletes gigas; assembly: GCF_013123115.1. Lineage (NCBI taxonomy): Eukaryota > Metazoa > Arthropoda > Insecta > Hymenoptera > Colletidae > Colletes > Colletes gigas. The sequence continues at coordinate 2,540,881 of NW_025106637.1, read as the reverse complement.
TCGATACAAGTTTGCCTGGCTGGTTTTTGGCGAAAATAGCTATCGTTCGGCATAAATCACGGCCCGTGATTCACGATAACTATCCATGCCTCCGTTTCCGTGGTCTTCATCGAACAGGATTACGCGAAGATCGAGGCGGGCTGAAGTATTATAGTTACACTGTCGCTCGTTCGATTATTCGAACTGTGGCGGGTTTCTAAGTTTAGTTCGATCTTATAGCTACGGTCGAGAACGAAATTGTACACACGCTCGTGCGTAGTGACCAAAAATATTGCAATTTATTAGTCGTTTACGATCAATGTTTTATTCCTCGCTTACTATTACTGTTTTCATATTTATGGATCAGTTTTAAAAGCAGGAATGATTTATTTCATCTGGGAATAAATCGTCAAAGTGTTTGCTCGATTTTGTCGGTGGCTGTGTTTGAACTCACGAAACGATACAAAATCTATTCGCGAAGTGCTCGGAATAGATCTTTAATTCTCCATCAGAGAAATAAACTGGTCGAAAAACTGGCTTTGCGTGTTTTCAGATTTTCAACCGGGAAATGTACCTGCGCTTAAATGTCACATCGCTGCAACGAGCTATAAATTAGATAATAAAATGTGCAAGACCTAAAAACGCTACTTTCACGTTTCGCCCCCGTCTTTGACGCTATCTTGTAATTAATTACATACATTATAACGCGCAGCCCGCGACGAAAACGTTGTAACGAGATAATTAGTTCCCTAACTTGGTCTAATTAATAAGGTTGGTTCGGTGTTCTCGAAAAATCTGATGATCAAGATCCCCGCGTTGCATCCTGAATTTATTAAATTCTTCCGATCGAAGGTATCTCCGGAACACGTTTGGCTACCTTCGAGCATCGTTTGCGACGTAACGGTCGTTAAAATCCACGCAGCGTGTCGGCTGCAACAACGGTTCCTGTTGCAGAATTAGCAATTTACAAGGGGCCAACAATTTAACCGCAATCCCTGCTACGATAAGCAACAGGTAGTCGTTGATCGCTGTTACTTTGCAATTATCTATTGTAGATCTAAACTCGAGTGTACATTCAATTTTTTTGAAAGAGTCACATGGCGTTGTAAAAGATTAAAGAATTCAATTCAATTGCATTTTAGCTGATAAAACGACGTCTATCAAAGATAAGTTCTGCTCGTCACGCTGTAATTAGGATGTAGCCGTGTCGTAAAGAGTAATAATGTCGTTAGCACGTTGCAATTGCAATTGCATCACGTCACCATGTTTCTCTTCATATAGCTCGAGATTAACAGTGTAGTTTTTATTCTCATTTTTATCGCAACGTTTCCGATAACGTAAGACTTGCACTTAATCGACGCTCAATGATTTAGCTTCTGAACGTTGAAGTGTTTGATTGATCGTGAAAAGAATCGGTGCTGCGTCGATCGTGAAAAACATCTATCTGCACGATAAAAGGGTAATTAAATGTTCACGACGATTCTAACGCACGGATTATGTGATATAATTCGTTAATAAAATATCCTCGTTCTGCTAAACGGGTGACTTTCTACTTCTGAATATTCATATCTTACTCCGCAAGTGAAATCACTTGCATAACTTATTCGTGTAAGAAAAAATTATTCACGACATCCGAGGGTTCCTGTACAAATATACATACATTAGTACTTCTATAGTACTTGCAATTAAATTGTGAAAACATCTTCGAAACTGTAGAATTTTTTCAAGTACCTGATTTTAAAATAAATAGGTTATTTTACCTGTATAGTGCAGATTGACTCTCAGATACTGTTACGCGTGGGTGGCAAATAATCGAAATTAATGATCTCCCCCCAAGGATATCGTCGATCCCCGGGTAACGCTTACGAATAACATACGAGGGGATCGCGATGAAATGGCAAGTAGAAAACCGCTCTTACCTCATCTATGTTTACCTGAAAGTGCAAGAATGCTGCTCCCTCTCGATTAGCCGCGGTAATCCTCTGGAGTTCACGTTTCGTAATTCCTCGTCTGGCCATAGAAGGCCTTTGGCTCGACGCCGTTTATCGGAACTTGTCGATAAGTTCTGTTAATTAAGCGTTACGCCTCGTGACGTGTCCCTCGGGTCTTGCACAACCGCGAACGAAGCGCTTCTGAGTCATCGAGATGTTACAGTTTTTGCTTGGAAACTTCGGCACGAAACTTCGACAAGCAGAGTGCCTCGCGTCTTTGAAATTTATACTTCGTATAACTTTATACGGGTTGTTAGGAAATTCATGCTGCAAACTTTCCACAGACGCAATTGCTCGTCGCCGATAGACGGAAAAGAACCAGCGGATATTATAGCTCGAGAACCGACGTGACTTCCTGTGAGTGCTCTGTCGCCATTTTTTAATATTTATTCGTCGTTTCGTTGATCCCTTGATGTCAATGTTACACAATCATGAGGCTTATATATCATAATTAACAGATTTTTACATTCACGAGGTATTTCTAAAACAGATCTATAGTTTTTCAAGGGGTTAAACAACGAAATAATCGCGAGTATTTATTTTCGAGCGATCGTTTCGCATTGATCGACGGCCCCGCGAACGACAGCATTGATCCACCCGTATCGAAGAGACGTCCAAACATTCTTTGTCGGGAAAGCCTCGGGCTTTGTCGAAGGCAAAGTTCCGCCGGCGATATTTCATTCGCGATCAGCCACCGTCGAAATAAATAGTCGCGTCGCGGCGGCTTAGAAGCGAACGAGCACCAAAAATAGGAAGCGTTTCCTCGTTTTTTCTCGCGTCTGGCGAACCGAGCCTGTCTGCTCGACTGTCATCGAAAGCATCGCCGCGAACGCGAATTTAATACACGGTGCAGAAATTGTAGCGACACGTGTTAACTTATAAAGCGCCACGGTCAACGTAGATCGATGAAATTTTAACGATGAATCTGATCTTTGTTCGGTTCTGCCTCGAGGGGACCACCAAAGAGTTATTCCCAAATTAGCAGACAATGAACAAGCAGACGTTTCGTACATTATGGCTCGATAGAATGTTCGTCTCGTGGAGGAACCACGTTAATTGGCATAGTTAGTGCAAACTGTGTTAAACAGATTGCCCGGCAACTGACTCTGGTTCTTTTCGACTTCCTTTATGCACGATGTCGCGAATCCCCGGTTCGTCCGACTGAAACGCCGGCTTTGTGGGGTCCTTAGACACGCTTTTGAGGAAACACACGCCCCTAATTGCGTGCACGGCCCATTAGCGCGCTACCACCGCAGGATAGATCGCCCCGATTGAGCCGCTTCTACTTCACAGATTTAATTACCGATACTTAAACCGGCCCAATTTCGAGCCATACTCCTTCCAGGAGCTTTTAATCAAGGAATTCCCAAAATTTTCCCCGCGTTCTCTGTCCTTTCTCTTGGTTTTCGTATAAATAGCTACCAACGTGACCTCTGCACCCCGAGAAAATGGCACGGATTTCTGTACGAAGAAGACAAGGATATTCCGCCATATTTTCCGAGGTATCATCTTACACTGTCAGAAGTTGAGTCAGTTACAACTGACGCGAACTTAAGCTCCCATCCGCCAGGGTAACTCCATAAGATATAAACACGTGTCTCCAGGATAAAATATTCTCTTCTTTCTCGGATGGTCCAAGCTGGCACGAGTTACGGAATTAAAAGAATATTTTATCGAGCCTTTTAGATTTCTATCCGACCCAGTGTGCGCATTAAGTCTAGACAATTGTTTCCAAAGCGATACTCTCTTCTGTTCCCACAGTCCAACGTAACGACACGAGTTTCTGGAGCAAAGAGACAGGATGTTTCTGTCATATCGAGCAAAACGCACGCGAAGATCGCTGTAATACAGCTTTCTGGACGAGCATCAAGCCCGCTGTCTTTGTTTCCGTTATTATTAGAAGCAGTGACAGCCCGTAGCATTCAAATCCCGTGCAGAACAGATAAATTTTTCCACCGTTTGGTCCCTGTTCACCGGGAGGAATCCGACGAGCTTGTTAAGCGTCGCGAAATTAATATCGCGAGGGATGCGTCTGGACGTGAAACGACTCGCCTTTTTTTCGTGGCCGTGAAAGTAAGCCGCGAGCGATTTTCATTCAGTTACGCAGAAATAAACCTTCCGGGAAGCCGTACAAATTAATTAGCGAGCTGATTTCTCGCGAGCGGCGAGAACGCGCGCGATATTTGGAGCACTGAAAGTTTCGATGTAGATTCGAATTCCGATCTCGAAATGTTTTGCATCTCCGAGCGATTTTCTTTCCTATCTCTCGTTTCGTGTATAATAAACAATATTTATATTCGAACGGGGAAAGTGTCTGGTGGGAAACATTGTATTATATTTAGATTGTTACAATTCACTGTTTTCAGAAATTATGTAACTTTATAGATATCGATCTATGTAATCTAAGTAATTTGTACTCTTAGACGATAATGAAATCTGTATTTTTCATTCGGCTATATCAAGTGGGAAAGTACTGATTAATCTTTGATAAAGCATGGAAAACAATAGATCCTTATATTGACATCCATTTAGTGATCAGGTTAATGAAACAAATAAACTACATTTCTCATTTATATTGTTCTTAAAAATGCAAGTACAGTGGCACAGAACGTAGTATACAATACTCTTACAATAAGAGTCTAATTGTAAGAACATAAATTGATAACGCAAAGAAACAGCGCAGATTTTCGATTTCCATAGTTTGATCAAAGGCGACGTGTTGCGTGCGCCATGATGTCCTCGCAGGATTGAGCGTTCTTGCCTGATCTTGAATGTTGAACAGAAACGAGCATCTGTCCGGTTAAGTATAACAGAACTCGCACGTATTTCAGGTGTACGCGAACCATTCATAAGCTGCGCGATCAAACAAAAAGGCATGCATTCGTTGGTGCAGCGGTGAGAGATTAAGCTGCCGTATTCCTGAACGCAGGGGTGTAATCGTTATTAATGCGGGCCTAGGTCACGGGCGACGGATCGTCTTTGGTGGCTGCTAGTTAGTTCACGAGAAGGCCAGTGGCCGCGCTCGCGCTCACTATAAATAATCATGGCGCGGGGATGTCCAAGTATAGACCGTTGGGAGTGTGCCAGCCTGCGAGGAGGCCTCAGCTATTTTTGAGCCTGTCGCCGCTACGAGCGCTACAACGCGCGATAGACGCTCTCTAATCAAAACTGCACGACCGTAGAACGACAGAGATGGCCGCTGTCTTTTACGACGATGATCACCAGGCCTGCGCAATGCTCCCACCTCGCGTGCAAATTTTACCCCCACCGTTTACCTCCACGCCGATTGCCGGTCTTGCACGTGACCTTGGGTGGAATTGATTTATCGAGTTAATTATCATACGAAGGTCCGCGCGCCGATTCGCTTCTTTCGGGAAACGGTTTCTTCCGATCGCTGGATCTCCTTCGATCGACAAAGCCACACTTAACGATGTTGCTTGCTTAACTCTTTCGGAATTCATTACGCATCGCGCGGATGACGATCATTTTGTCCTTTGGCGTCGAAATGAGCTTCGTTTTGAACTCTCGGAGCTTGCGCCGCGTGGTTCAAAGTTTATTTATGAGCTATAAGGCTTCAAAGCTTCGGAGTCTCATTTTGTACTAGATAACAAAGTTGGTAGTTATGAAATACTTTTAGGCGAGTAATTTATGGGTATATTGGTTCTCTTTGTTATTTACAGCGTTCGTCGGTGACGAACGAAGTTTTATCTGGATAAATTAGTTCACCCATGACTCATGAACGCGTTATTCATTATGTAAATAATATACACACGCACGTACTACCACACACGTAACTTACGCGTGTGTTAAATACTGTTTGCGGTATTCGAACGTTGCGTTATATATTATAAATGCGACAAATGTCATAGAAAACATACTTTGAACTTTAATTCTGTATAATCTTTAACTGTGTCTGTAAAGTTGAGTTTTAAAGTGCCAAAAACTCGAACTATTTTTCATTTTAGACGATATTTATACACAGTTAATATTATTTAACATTAAAGAATCGGATTCTTCGCTAGATCGAAAAGCAGAGCTGCGATAAGTAAAAACAAAATGGTAGCGCGTACGTTATAGTTTTGTTCTTTCTTATTCAAGTTTTCGCGGTTGGTAAACGTTCTTCGTATATGGCCGTGTTTTGAAACAACCGCCATGGGTGTTACATCAACGTCAATACCTGCGCGACGCTAGACGCGCAGAAACTTTCTCCATGAGCTAGCTTCTCCTATACCTCGTTCAAGTTAACACCCTACAAGGTTGCGTCAAATTATTTAAATAATAAATGAATGAACAACATTTTCTTCTGGCTTTAAATCATTTTTTAATCGAACTACAAATTTCTGGTACGTTGAGACTGCCCCGTATCGAACATATACGAAGAAATTTGTTTGAAAAACGATAAAGGCTAGTCTGAGTTTGCAGCCTATTAGATTAATTCTTTGCACGAATATGGTATAAGCGTCAAAGGGCGATGCCGCAATCAGCCGCAATCGGTGAACTGGTCAGTAAAGTGTGCGTCCGTCGTGAGAAGTGGGTGAGGTATTTGATTACGAGCGATTCACCTAATTTCGTATTGGAGTACTATCGCCGGTATAGGTTTCCGTTGTGTACAATTCGTAAAGAGTAAGTTTCGTTTTTGTTTAGACGCTAATATTTCGGGATCGGGCGCGAATCTCTGCGTTTAGCGTGGGTTGTCGATTTGGCAGATGAGTTGTCAATGAAAATCGATCCGGAACTATCTGGGGCAAAGGGCATCAGCCGTATTGGACAGTTGCCGAATTTAAATGCAAGTTGTCGATTCGCTGATCGTTCGATCAGGAACACTCGCTTGCGTGTACTCTTGGGCACAGTGATGAGCATTTACCGTGACGAAATATCTCGTCATTGATATCGTTGCACTCGAAAACACAATATATATTTCGTTCTTCCTGGTCGCGTTTCTTTGCTGTTGTCATCGACCACTGTTGTCGTTATACTCGTTCGTTTCGACTGGTTTCAGTGAACTTCACGCACATCATTCATGCGAATTTGAGGAAAGTGAAATAAACCGTTAATAAAATAATATAGAAATTACTCCGACAGTACTCTTCGTCCAAAAAATATATTGTATATTCTTTTATAATTCAGATGTGCTAGAAAATTAACATAGTTTAGCATTAGCAGATGACAAAACAACTGCTGTTAGTTTCGCAAAATTAATTAATTACGTTAATATTACAATTAACAAAATGTCACGAAGATACTCTGTAGTTGACCAAGAACCATGGGAAAATTTCCAGACTTCTGCATCAACCAAAACAACCACAATGACAACCGCAGCAAAGTTGTATGGGAAAGACTTGAGTGAATATGACGATGTTGATGTGGATGAACTGTTGTCACAACTTACCCCGGAAGAAATTAATATGCTGGCCAAGGAAGTGGATCCTGATGTAAGAAAATCTTTTTACATGGACATTTTCATTTAATTATTTTAGTTTGTAACAGTGGTTTATAATAAATTTATAGGATAGCTTTATGCCTCCCTCGGAACGTTGTAGCTATGAATGTGACAAGAGTCCAACAGGTCCCTTAAATCGTAAGAAACTAATCGAACATATCAACAAACAGGCTTTAGAGACACCAGATATACCAGAATTGAAACCTTTTGTACCTGGTGTTATTAGAGGCAAAAAGGTATGTATTAATAGCCAGTTTTATAGAAGCTAGGTAAACGGCCCAATCCTGTAGTATCTGTATATATTTCTGTTACACTTTATAGTGGATTCCACCTCCTCAAGAATCTGTAAAAGAGAAAGAAGCAGACGAACAAATTGCTATTGATCTTGGAGAAGAGTACGAGCAAGCATTATCTAATGCCACTCAAGAAGAAATCATTGATCTTGCCGGTGAGTTACATTTTTTTTTATTTTAATTACAGATATAATTATAATTTTTATTATATTCTCTGGTTCTTGTATGTAGCTATTCTCGGATTCCATTCCATGATGAATCAGGACCAATATCATGCCTCGCTATTAAATTCTGGTCAGCCCATTGGTATGGGTTGGGATGGAGTTACAAAAGCTAGTCAACCAAAACCTTACCCAATGGAACCACCCAATGATACAGACATCGACGCCACTATCAAACAAGTTCGAGAAGACGATGCTTCGTTAACCGATTTAAATTGGAACAATATTAAAGTGAGGTTATGAAATTCGCTGACAGTTTCAATTAGCAAGTTCAGCGTTTACTTAATGCAAATTTATTATTCCATAGAATATATCCGACGAAAAGTTTATTCAATTATTTGAAGGACTGGAGATGAATACTCATCTTGAAACCTTAAGTTTAACAAATGTGGGACTTACTGATAAGACTGCGCAAAGGTTGGCAGAAGCCTTAGAGAAAAATTCTACGCTCAGAGTACTCAAGTAAGTATAATATTATGTGGCAGTTTCATCGTCTATTTTCAATACGATTTAAAATATTTTTCACATTGAAACTGTACGTTTTAGTGTGGAAACAAACTTTATAAGTCCATCTGTGATAGTGAGGCTCATCAGGGCACTTCTTAAAACGAAATCAATAGAAGAATTTCGATGTTCCAATCAGGTAATATATAAAAATTACGTCATTATTTTTTTTTTTTGGGTTATAGTTCCGAAAAGCCCTAGTAGCCGGTCGAAATAAAATTTGGAGGGGGAGGGGAGGGGATACAGATTTCGAATTTAAGTTTCCGAGTCATTAGGTTAGGTTCGGCGGCCATTGTTCATTTAGTCGCCGAGTCGAGAGCTGCTCGCAGCTCGGAGCAAGTGCGGCATTATACATATTTGAATTAAATTAGAATAGTATATAGCAAATTAGTTATTTTCGGCCTCCGAAATCAAAGTGTAGTGCAGCTGGGCTAAAATAGGTAAATTTTAAGTGAAATATTATAGAAATTGAGTGTCAAAACAATCGCGGTAGTAAGATTTGTGCTCACGCATGCGCCATTGAAGACGTATACGCGTAAACAGAATTTCATTCTGTAGAGCGAAAGTTTTTTGCGAAAATCTGAAATCATTTCGAAGTTAATATTTTATAATCAGGATCTACTATTACCTATACTTTCCCTAATGTAAGGGTATTGTTGTTTTTAATGCGCAGAGGTCACAAGTGTTGGGAAACAAAATTGAAATGGAAATCACACAGTTGGTAGAACAAAATCCAACGTTGCTTCGACTTGGTCTTCACTTGGAATTCAATGACGCCAGACATCGTGTAGCTGCACACTTGCAACGCAACATTGATAGGAGTGAGTCAAAATATTATATTTATACACGAATAACTTTTGCCGCGGAGGTTTCGATCTTAACCTATTTCTGGTATACATCATTCAACATTGATTCAGCCATGTGAAATGTTATAAAAGAAATGTTTTACCTTCCTTAGGTGGATATGTACATATACAGGTTCAAGATATATTTGTTATTTATCATTTCAGTGGTGTTCATCGATCTTGAGCTTTGTCTGTCTCTACAGTTATGTCAGAGATATCTGTTTATTAGACTAGTTGATTAATCTTTCCTTTCCAGGTATATTGCTCCTGAATTTTTAATAGATACATTATAAACGTTCATACTATACATCTACAACAAAAATAACCTACCTTCTATGATTATTTATCCAGAGATCCGCGTGTCTCGTTGCATACATAGTTTCTTTAGTCGAAGCATTTATTCCTACACTCTAAAAAGACACATCACTGTCTTTATTCGGACTATAGCGGTATTTAAACTCTTAATTTTTCGTTTAGATGGAAGCAATTGTATGGGGGACCATGGAGATCATGTGACGAAATGCTTCTAACTCTTCTGAATCTGTTTCGTAGTCATACATAGAGCTTTACTAGCGCATCATCACTCATCCATTCATCCTGCTAAATTCATTTATTATTTTTTTAGCTAGTGGCATAGAGGTAATTATGAGACCCCAGAGTGCACCCATTGAATATGTACAGTACCCGCATCATATTTCTAACGTTTTTCAAAATGTTCTCAACCATTACACCCCAATGCACCCCTGTTACTCATTTTATTCGACCATTTCGTCGTATTATTCCGCGCACCGAAGATGTTGTACCTAGAAAATTCCAAATGTTGAATATGATCGGTCTGTTTTCAATTTTCAGCCAAGTACAGAACCAAAGGTTCAACTTACTTACGCATTTAATTCGGTACGAATCTGTTTAAGTCGCGTTCCTGTTCCACTGTTACTTGTAGCTTACTTTAACACTGATAATCAGAAAAGCAGATGTTAGTTGTTTCGTGCTTTCGTGTATCGTTGCTTCATTAATGAGATAAAAGGCGTTCTACGACGCGACACTTGTACAAACATAGTATCCGAGATTATTCTAGGTCATAATCTTGCTTTTCACCTTATGGCATGTTCCAACACGTTTCCATCCCATCCAACGCAAGCTTTTTAATATATTTTTTCACCTCATTTTATTATTACTCATCTTACGATCGTTCAAGCAGGCCATACGCCTGCGTTGAGCAGTCCTTTTGTAGGTAAATTTTTAAACCAAGAGAATTTTAATAAATTATTTGTGTTTGCCAGTCTGTCGTGTGGAACGCGCTAAGCTAGAGAGCGGTGCACCATCACAAAATTTCATTATCCCCGTAGGTGGCTTAAGAGACAGAACGTAGCGCTGATTAGTGCAGTGAGTAGATTTACCGTTCAACGAATTTCTACCCCGAATATAGTCTTGGAAATAATTATGCCTGATTTTAGTCCTCGTAATGTGTACCGATTGTTTATAAATGTCGAGTCAAAGTTGTACACGTTGAACGTCCCATCAAGTTCGTCAGAAAGAATTTCTGTGTCTGTTTGCGACTTTTTTATGTGTATTTTGTAACGGTCAATATGTTAATCTGATAATCGTTCTTGAAATTGTCTTGGTCAATGAAAGTATGTTTCATTAGTAAGAATGCTACTAGTAGAATCAGTGATTGGGAGTATTAATTAGATTGTTATTAGCTATGTTATCAGTAAATAGTAAAACTGGTATTACTAGTTATTGCTTAGTAATATTGGTACTAGTAGCATCTATGTTATTCATGCATCCCTTGCACGATTTTATCTTGAGTTGCTCGCATCATCCTCCCTCCTTCTACTCCTTTTAACGTCACGCTAGACATTAGCTTAAGCCATAATGCGCGCATAAGGGGAAATCCATCGTATCTTATTTTGCGATTTGTCGTCTCATTGTTGCGTAGGTGGTACACACAGCTCAGGTTAATTCGGTGAGTGTAGGGATCACGATAAACTGATAGGATTATAATGGGCGTGCCACGTCTACCTTGGCTGTGCAAGAAGATCTCGAAACGACGACGTGTAGAAAATAACGTCTCGTGTACAGTAAATCGTTGGTCGAATCACAGTTCGTCTCGACGTCTCTTTTGTCAGCGAAGGTAGACTAATTCTCTAGTGTACACGATCTTACCACCCATCGACAAGAAACTCCACGAGTCTGAGCTGCGACTTATACTTACGACACCTCTATTCTTTCCCAACAGTACGGAAAGACCTAACGCTGCGGCTACAGTTCCGATTCTTTAACATGAACCACAGGAAACCTGCCTTGATTCAATGAAAGGTAGCTACACGTTGAGTGGTGGTCGATCAGCAGAGTGAACTGCGCGTTTCTTTCTTTGAACGAGCCATCTAATCGTTGTTTTTGCAGCTTCGCTAATTTCGCTTCACAGTATACCGCAAACTCCCTTGCGCGTTCAACGAATACAATAAATTGCATTTTCAGGTGACGGAAGGGTCTCAAAATGTGTGATCTTCGGAATCTCAAAGTAACTAGAATCGTAATTCTTCTTATAACGGAACTGTATTTAAAGAATCTTGCAATTTTGAACCGTTCCATTCTACAGTAAACACCAACACAAAGTTTAAGTTATTTTCTTCGAGGCAAAATTATAGATCAATGTTTGAAATTCCGAGGATCAGTCACGACTTCGTCGTAAAACGAAAACGTAACGAGGATATAAGGGTTTTTTCATCGATTTACGTTTAACGGACTGGGATCGTAGCTACCTGCAGAGCCTGTAATGGAAGCCGAAAACAGAGTTCACGCTTGATCTGACACGTCGTTAACTACGAATAGTGTTCGCAGACGAGCTTTAACTCCGGTCGACGGGTTCGCTGGAAGGTTTAGGTACATCCTATCAAACCCGATGAAGTCGTGACGCGTTAATTTCCACGCAAAGCTCCAGAAGCTCTGTTCGCTTTGCGTGACGTCCTCTCGACGTTAAATGTCGAGCAGCGAGCAGTTTAACACGTGACGACGTGGGTAGTGATGGGATCAAGCGTATCGCGAGCTGTATCTGGCACGTGGTGAAATACAGCGCGATACCAACACCTCGAACACCCTGTGGCTCTTTTCCAGACAAATCTTGTATACCATTTTATTCCTCTAACGAGACAAATTTAATAACATTCGTTATTCGAAACTCTTGGACACCTTTTTTTAATAATATTGAACTTGATCCCATCACTGGACATATCAGATAAAAAGTGTGAGATTACTCTTTCGAGCAGATAGGCCATTAGATCATTATTCAAGTATAAATGAAAATCGTGTCTCATGTGTCGTTAGTCCAGTCAAATTATAGTAATTTCTGAGGTACATGCAGTTCGTACCTTCTTGTACGTTATTATTCATGAAGAGTGCAATACTTTTTCGATAAATATCTAAGCGTTTCGTAGTCCTCAGGTAAAAATAAGTGGTGCAATTATTTTTTTCTTAGCCTTATTAAATTTTCATGGATGTATTTTCGTTCAAGATACGATCTCATACTTTTTGCTGGTACTGTAATGCAACCTGCTCAACTCGCTGACACCCCCGTACAGGTTAAATCACGTAGAAACTGTTCCGTTGGATCAACCGCGTGCTGCTCCCAATAAAGTTTTTCCCTCGTGCACGAGGGGGGGTACAACTCAATTAGCCGGTCGTTTGGAGGAAAGTTGCTAGGCAGATTGCCGCTTTACAGTTCAGATTAGCTATTTATGGAGGAGAATGAAAGTAATTTCTTTTTCTCACGCGAACTTAAAATATAAATAACGTTAGCGGGCGTTGTTGTTCGTTTGGAGGTTCTTGTCCTCCCGGTAACATTCGTTCGGTGGAAATAAAATTGTTGAAATTTAAGCAGCACGTTGAACCAATGAAACATCAGAATGCTTAACCCATTAAGTACCAGTGTTAAAAAACAAATAATTTGATATTAAGATTCACTTGAATTGAATTTTTCAGACACGAAGTTTCATTTTATTTTTGCAATATTTTTTTTGAATGAAAAAAATTGAAAATTGATTTTTATAGTACTCTCTGTTACTAAAATATTTTTTAACGTGAAATGCAGAAGCGAATTTTTAGGGAACAATGGTTCGTTACTTAATGGGTTAAATTGGTCCGAAATCGTGAAAATCTATCCGCCGGTTGTTTTCGAATAACTCGATTTACATGCATGGACCTCTCGATTGGCGTCGGTCGTGAAAATCGTCGCGCGAGCGTAATTTCCCTTTCTGATAATTGTTTGCGGAACGGGGCTGCCCATCGCGTCGCAATGAAAACCCGAAAGAATGATTTTCACGATGGGCCGAGTTTAACGCTTTAAACGTCGCGCGATCGTCGAGTGCGCAGAGCTTTTGAAAATCGCTCGATGTTCGCGGCGACGAAAATTTACCCATCCAGCGTCGGGATCGATAGATCGCCGTGACTCTCTTTCAGTGTTCCCCCAATGTGACGTGCATCGATCTCTTCGCGACTAATAAATCTCTTCAGCGAATGATTCTTGCGATAATAACAAGCGTGATGTGTTCACCTAACGCGTGACGTTTACTCTAATTAACGCTCGTGGACACCTTTTTTTATTCGTACTAACAGAGTGAGAGTGAATTTGTTCGTTTAACGGAGCTTCTTTGCTCTTGCATGAAACGTGTGACGAAACGCATGCGAAGTGGAAAGGAGCTCCCCAACGATCCACGTTGGATTTTGCGTTTTCTCGATCACTGAAATAAAGAAAAGGGAAACGCAAAAATGTTCGGTTGTTAGTCTACGATCGCTCGATCGAAATGTTGCTCGGAGAAGAATTATGAATTATGTTAAAATCGTGTAGCTTTATTTAGTCTCCTACTGCTGATTAGTTTTTATTTTCATTTTAAATTTGTTTAATTCGTAACATGGTCGATGAGGAAAACACTCGCGCAGTAGCACGGGGGTAAAAAACAGCAATTTTCGCGATTGGTAGTTCGATTTCGAGGCGAATGAAAGACAATTAAAAAGCAACGATCGCGCTCTCGCGGCCGGGATATATTTTATATCGTCACGCGGTTATTTCTGGTCAACGGGGAAATTGCAATTTTCCCGGCCAGATTACGTTTCGAACCCGGAGCTGCTTTGAGAATTTCCCCTTTTAATCGAGTGACCGTTGCTCTTTGTCCACCGGAAATGACGGTAATTGATTCGAGAGCTCCGTTCTCACTGGGAATAAAGTAGATATCCCAGTAATTGGATCTTTCAACTGTTGAAAGGTTTATGCAAATTTTATCGCGACAAGTGGACTCGCGTTTCGAGTTTTAAAGCAGATAATTGGATATTACGTATTACACGCCTGAAAATCGTACCGTGGTAAAAATGGGACAAGTTAAATGGTCTTATTACGCGACAATTAGAACGCAGAAATCTCTCGCGTTGCATTGTACAAACGAACCAGACATTTTCATAATAGTTTGGTGTAAATAAATTATTCCAAGTTAGTCGTAACGATTTTTAAATTTTCAGAAACGTTAATTATGGACTTAAACGAGACGTTTGTTCAAACATTTCTCGAGCATACAACTTTTTGTTGAGTGCTTAATGAAGAGTTCAGTGGCAGTATAAATGGAGGAAAAACATTACGAAAGATTTAATTTGAAAGTCCAATATTTTCACCGGGATGAATCAATTATGCAAACTTGTGGAATCGGTGCAAATATTTAGAAACAAATATTCCATATAAAAAGGGATTTTACGTACAGTAATACCGATACTATTAAAGTGAACATTATAAACGGGGAGAATAAACAAACGATTAATTTTATTACCGAAAGATGAACAATACAAACGTTTAAGGGCGTGGATCCATGTAATCGGGAATAAAATAATTTCTTTCGCTAGAATTCGTTGTAGAAATGCCCACCTGTTGCGACGTTTTGCAACACCTGTGAGAAATCTTCTTTTAACCGAACGGAATTCTTCACTGTTTTTAAATAACAGAATTCGAACGTCTTGATCTTAGATTAAAATGAAAATTTGGAAATAGTAATAATTGTAAATTAACTTTATACAATACAATAGAAGTAAGAATAGTCTTATCAAAGAATTCGGAATCCACATTCAAGATTCTTTTTTACGAAATAAAGTGAAGTTTGTGCAATAGGGGGTTGAACAAAGCATCGATGCAAAAACACAATATAGAGATAGCCCGTGTTTGCACTGATTTATTAGAGAAATAAAGGAAAACGAAGGTTTATATTTTTTAAGCGAATGAAATATTTATTCTAACCGTTCGATGGCTACGGTATTCGGGCAACACTTTTTAAAACAAGTTATCTTTCGCGTTGGAAGTTTTTTTTAATCAAATTGAATATTCTCTTTGCAACATCCGCGGCCGAGCGTTTGGAGAACGTACGTAAAGCAGGGGTTGAAAGCTGAAATAATACAAATTTCGATTCAATTTTAACGGAGTTTTGAAAAAAACCTCTATCTTGCGTAACGGTCATGGAAACACAGAATCGGGGTGTACACGTAGCGGATTCGATTATCGGTTCTTATACCGGAATCGATTCTCTCTAATAAAAGATCGAATCGAAAATATAGAACGAGACTTTTGCACGCGATTTTTCCGACGATTCGTCCGCTGGTATTCTAAAAATATTCCAAATTGATTCAGAAATAGTTTGTTCCTTTGAAAATTTAAAAATTCTATACGTGAAACAGGATTTTATAAATTCATCGTAAATTCGTTCTCTTGATTGTTTTGGGAGATGAATATTGGATTCAGTGGGTCAGAAATTTGTTCAATATTAATTTCAAACGAGTGCATAGAGGTTTTAGGACGAGTTATTAGTATTAGGGTGGTCGATCTCGCGCGAATAGATTTTTCCATCGCGACGACGGTTCTTTTAAGCAGTTTCAATCCCTGAGTTGTGTGCTGTGTTGATTGGCTACTGCATTATAATTTTTTTTCTGACCAAGCTGAACGCATATGATGACAGTGTTTCGGGTGTCTGTTGCAGTACGGCAGTCCCGGCTCGGGGTGGCGACATCTTAACGCGAAGTGGCGTTCGCCTAGGTATTATTTGTACATATATTATATATTTATTTACCATATGTTATACGTATCTCTCTATATATACATATTATATATATAAGATATAAAACACCCACTTATTTTCATGCATCGCTCGCGGCGTTCTCGCTAATGATTTTACACGAGTAACTTAATTCAGGATCGACGAAAACGGACGTATCAAAGGAAGATTTTTTCCATTTTATGTATAATTATATGCCTATTTGTCAAATATGTGTCAGAATAAACATTGTCGTTCTCCGGCGTCTTGTTTCAATTCCAAAACCGTGCAACGATCGTTCCGTCGGGAGGTCGGGAAATTTAAGATTTTTAATTTCTAACCGCTTTTGTTTGCGTCGATTCTCTCTCCGCCTCGTTCGTGGTACGATACACGTCCACGCCTGTACATACTGTTCGTGTTTTTTCCTTTTTTTTTTTTTGCATGAGTATCTGTACTTTAGCGCAAATTGAACCGCAAATAAACCGCTCTGGCACTGTATCACCCTCGTTTTACCTCGATCATGTACATAAATTTTATCTCTTCCACGATAATTTCAGACTGTGAGCAGCGATCCGAATTTAACCCTTAAACCAATTATCCCGCTTTTTCTGTCCATCGTCGAGATTGTAGGCCTCGTTCCTCCTTTCGTACTTCGACTTCTCCAGGGGCGTAGTCTTAAACGAAAATATTTAAACACAGCAGCGACTATATGCGATCATTCATTCCAGGATCATTCTTATCTCGAGCAAGGGTTCTTGATCGCAAACTTTCAGGGCATACAGTGGACGTCTTCCTTTTTTGAGCTGCAAAAGAGAATTATTTTGGCGCGAGAACTGATCACAGGATATCCCGTAAAATTGTGTTACGTTTAAGTTAGACTGTAACTTAGGATTAAGTTGGGGTCAGGTTGTAAAACAGCTCTATTCGCTGAACCTCGTTCCTTCAGGCTTGTTTTCACGAAGTCGTTGGACAAAAATAAAAAATAAATCGTTCCAGGTTTATCCTATAACTAGCCTGTGTTAGATGTTTAAGTTTCTCAGGTGAAAGGTGTCGATAAAAATTGTTTTCCAGAAATAATAATTAAGTTGAAATTGAACGTGTGACTGGAAAAGTAAGGTCCGTCGCTTCCAAATATTTAATAAAAATTACTTCAAGCGTGGCGAACTATTTAAAACGCGCAATAAAACGGAACAATGTACCCGTGTGCTGGAATTGCATTCCTGCCACCGAAAATATTTTCACGACGCGTTGGGGTATTTTTGTCACTCGATAACTGCGCGTCTTTCATCGTAGAGGAAATATGTAGTCTCGTACAAAAAAAATTGTTGGCGATGTTCGAAGTAATTTTAAAGTTAATTTAACGATATGGCGAGATTCGAGTGGCCGTTTTGCAAGAAATCTGTACACACCGAGCAATAAAGCGACACGGTGTGCATGTATTTCCGGTTACGGTTTAAGGGTTGAATGTGATCTGCTGGCTCAGAATCATAATTGTTGGTGTTCCCTGAAACTTCCACCGGCGATAACGACGAAAATATTTTCCGGGCGTAACGACGCGTATATCACGTAGACCGGAAGCCCCTTTTTATCGGCGTGCGTGCTCCCAAGTTGCCCGGTTGATTTCGAGATTGCACCGTGCAACGAGTAGCTAACTACATGCAGCTTGTATCGCGTCGGTGCCACGTGTTACTTCATATAATAGCATGTTTAAACCTATCCACCGTGACTTTTTTAAAGCCCGCTTGATGCACGATCTTGGTGTAATCGACGAACTTAGGCCACTCTAGCTCACCCAGTAAACGGGTATTCCAAGTTTTAATTTAAGGGAGACCGAAATTTTACTTATACAGACAGTCGATAACCACGTGAAATTTGTTTTATACACGGGCTGGCGGTTTTAGTAGCTTCGAAAGTTTCCACGCTGTTGTTAATTCGACAATCGACTTCCAATTCCATTTTAAAAGCTTGAAAATTTAAGCTACAATAGTTCTGAATGTGCTGGAGTGGGCAATTAGTACCCTTGCATGATTTCTGGCCAACACGGCGAAAGATTCGAAACGCTTTGAATAGCAAGTTTAATTCTGAAATCCTTGAATTCCGTTGTAAAAGTTTCGAAAATGTTATGGAAATGTTGTCTCGAAAGTCTTGAGAAATTTCTTGGAAGTTTCTGAAAACATTCGTAATTTCGAAAGTCTTCGAATCGTTGAAACTTCCCGTCGATTTCGGGGCTCTTGAAATTTCTATAATTCTGGTAAAATCATAAAAGCCTTTAAAAGTCTTCAAAGTCTTATAAGATTCGAGAGTTTGAAAAACTCTGCGGGGGCATCGAGAGTTCGAAAAAGTTTCGGAATCGTCGAAAACCTTGAAAGTCAGTCTTGCCGGGCGATTCAGCGAATCCATATCGAGGTTATTCGCCATTGCAACCGATGACGCGTATTCCGACGTTTGCTCCAAGGATTTAATCTCTCGACGCTCCCAAGATTTATCGAAACAATCATCTCATCCAGACTTCACGAAACTTTTAAAGAACCCTAATTTCGTCTAACGCGGCAAGTTAGTCGGCTGAGAAACTTTCCGAACTTTCCACCTAAGGTTGAACCGACTCGAAGTGTCTCGAGCCCATCGCTAGCTATACCGGGTACGATTTATGGCCACGAAATTCCACTGTTGCTCGAGTGCAGGAAATTCAACGAGCTTTCGAATTTATAGAGATTCGTGCACGTGTTAATCTTTCCTGGCCCGTAATTCGGGAGCACGGTTTTTCCGCGCATGCAAATTGTATCCTTCGAGAAGATTTGTATTTCGTTGCACATCCGTTATTTTTCGTTTTCACCCCCCTCCGTCCATGGTACTGACATTTTTTAACCGTACTTTGACGTAGTTAGAACTCGATTTTTCTGTTGTTTTTTACGTGTATAAATTTCCCCCTTAACGAGCACGCATTTATTGCACCTGAGAAGTGTTCCAATGCACCAGCACAATTTATCATTAATTTTTGTAGACGTTAATCTGGTATTGTTTAATAGCCACGATTCACGAGATGTAGCAAGTGTTTATCTTAATATTATATTTTTTACGTAAGTAGCATTAACGAGTAAAGAAGCCATATTGCACCCTCGCAAGGAAAGCGACGGAAATCGATAAATTCAACGAAAAAATTGTTACGCGTCCTCCTTCGAAGACTAATTAGAATTCTACAGTATGATTTATCACGTGTAATAAATTACTATAAATTTCGATCAAAATATATGTATCGAATCGATTGCAAATAGGGGTAAATTTATTATTAATTCCAAATTTATAGATTGCAATAAATTGATACGAATTTGAATGAAAGTGCCATGAATTAATTATAATTAGAGTATCGTTGATTTATAGGATATTTATTGTTAACTTCAAAATGTCTACCTCGTAGACCCTGTACTATAAATTTGGAGCGGATATATGCTTTATTTTTATACATTATACTGTCACTTTGTTGCGATGGTGCGATATACTGATATAAATGTTGACTAATCTCTAGTAATTAATGCGAGTAATACTTGGAGCGCCGAACGAACGATCCGATGATACAGTGTGAAGTTAAAAGGAGCCTCGATATGCTTCCCCTTTGAGAAGAAACGACACGTGGGTCACCGGTTAATCGAGTTTATGTTGATTCCACGCGAGCTTCCCTTTCAGCCGTTTGTCAGCGAGGTCGACTCGATTGCACGAGGATTTTGATTCCGAAAACGGAGAGGTGAAAGACGCGAAGGGTGGAAGAATAATAATGAGTTTGGTCAACTGTTTGTCCGTTGGTCCGGACGGACTTCTCTGTTCGCTCCTTTGCAAATGAACCCATTTGTATTCAGCCTTACGACCAATTCGTCCTTCCTCCGATATCCCTGCCCCACCGGGTTCTCATTAAATTTTAGAATGCGAAACGACGCGCCGTACTCGTAGGTAAATTATTTTCAATATGGCGAGGTGATTACGCACCCCCCCCTCGGTTGTTTGCGGGGCCAGCAGTAATTGAAAATCTATACTATAGAGGCGTTAACGCTCGTACACGGACGGCGGATTATTTGCCAAATAAATAATCTTATTTGCGGGCGCAAGAATTTCTATTAATTCACCGTCGCGTTGTTTACGAATCGTATTTAAATTTTAATAGGGGGAACGTTTTAAAGGGATCACGGGTATTCGTTTATGAAATTTATTTATCATTGTTGGGGGGGAACGTAGTCATTTTTATTCGAATATATTATTTAAACGTTCGTTCGCAAGTCGTGCTATTATCATAATTTTTATTTAGTCTCTGTTACTTTTTCTAACTATCTCCAGGTTGCCCTGATTAATGCATTTATGACCCAGTCGAGGGAACAATATATCCAATTAAATTTATTTAATGCAATGCAATGTCCCAGCTCTGACACATTCGCGACAATATTCTTAAAATCGATACGTATCGATACCGGTGATTATGTTCCGATCGGTTTCATCGCAAGTTCAAAGCGTCAGTGCACTTTTTGCCGGGAGTTCCAGCGATCGTGGATGGAAATACGTAGGTTTATTCGCGTTTGATGCACAGGGCGCTACTTTGTTCTATAAAATTGACGGATAAACGCCGAGACCAGAACGTAAAGCGATAAAAATTCGAGCCAATTTAATCGGCTATTGAAGCTTCACTTACTTTTCCGCCCGGTCCGCGCGTACAACCGAGTTTTTTTCTTTCGATTCTTCTCATTGTTTTTTTTCTTTTTTTTTCGTTGCCCCCGTCGGACATCGGTCCGGCCATTTTTCCATATCTGTTTTGGATTTCATATCATCGTCGATACCCCCGGCCTCCCGTTCCTTCGCGAATTTTTCGCTCGATATTAAAATCTCTTGCCCGTATCGCGTTCCCAGCGTTTACCCCGTGAAATTTCGTAGTTTTAGGGAATCTCTTATTCCTCTGCACATTTGAACGTCATTTTTAATATCCCCCCGGTTCGAGCTGGGGTTTACACGGATGGTCTGTAATTTACTCGAGGACGTCAAATATCGCCGGCAGTTTTGCGTGTATTTTGCTATATGGAATATTCAGCGAAACGTATAGCATTATTTGTTCGATCCGTTGGAATTGTTGGTTGCTAGTTTTTAATTCCCCGACGTGTACCTTATTGGAATGTTTTTATTGTGTTATTTAGTTCCAATCTCGTAAAGTGTAAATTCATTCCTAGGTTTCGACCTCGTTTCACATTGTCAGTAAATAATCGTACGAGAAAATAGTTTCGCGAGTAATTTACAGAAAAATGCAATAATTATTGTCCGTGCGCTCGTATTGTTTAATATTCCCAGAGAGAAGAATTTAATATATTTCAATTGAAGTCTGACATGGAAGGTTAATGTTCAATTTTCGTAGCTTAAAAATGTATATAATTTTCGTTGAGACAACGTTCAAGTGATTTTTTACCCAGTGGATAAAAATATTTTTTAAAGCTTTCTAGTGAAATCGTACGTATTTGTATATTTTCTAAGCAATAGTTAGAACTTGAGAAGAAACTAGGGAAATAATTACACTGCAAAGGGTTAATATCGTTTCGAGATCCCACTGCTCGTGCACGGCCAAAAAGAATACTATGTTTCACGGTCTGGCATACTTGCTAGCCCCATGAGGTAAACCCTGATATACAGAATCTGCATAAGAATCCCAGGAACCGTTGATTCCGTCGTGTATGCATACGCAACCAAAGAAACACACGGTACAATGTAATTCCCCGCGGAACGAGGGAAATTATTCAGCGCGGGGAGACAATCATAGTGAATCGCGAATTCTATTACACTTCCGGTGCAGCTTCATCCCGTGTGCCATGTAACAGCATCTTCTACGTTTCGCGACAGAAGCTCGCGTTAATAATTAATTTCCCATGAAACAGTGCACGCGACATCGCGTAGACGAAAACCATATTGCGTTTGCAAGTAACTGGATATTTATGAATTTTTTTTTTCATAAAACTATTGTTATTTTGGATGGAACTTTTTCGGGAGGTGTAAGGGGATACTTTCAAGTTGTAGAAAACAATTTTTTTATGTCGTCAAACATTCGAATGGACCCTCGTATGACAATGCAAAGTTTCAGATTAATATTTGCTTAGATATTTCTTAGATTTGGAAAATTTCTAAAATGGCCTAGTTCTCCCGTGATCAGGCTAGAACAGCCCTTAACGATCCTCGCCATTCGTCCCTCACGTGTCATGTGTTACGTAACGACGCAGCAATGCCTCGATCCGATAACATGACTGCACTGGCATGCCGTCGATGCGTTTACGTAAACCAGACGATCGATCCACATTTTTTGGCACACTGGCTAGGCTTGGACTGTGTTACGCGACGGTTGCGCAATAATGCACGTAATACGCGACCTTTCACGTGCTTTGAATTTCATTCAATTCACATATTGTCTATGTTCTGGAAGGCACGAGTCGATTTCATCACGCTTTATCACAGACAAGTTTCAGGACAGATGCCAACCCAATTTTAAAGATACGTCGCTATCTGGCATTAAATTCTCATATATAGAAGCAAAAAGTAGGATTATTGCTAAATAAAATAATTTCTAAGCATATACAGATACACAAAATTAAAATTAAAATCTCAGATTAGAAAATCTAAATTAGAGTAGTATTTTATTTAATAATATTGAAAGTAGAGGGTGTTTGTTCACACCTGAAAATCAAGAATACCAGTTTGTTGATTGAGGCTTCGTTATAAAGTTATTAAAAATTATTAATAAAATTTGTCCACCTACATGAATTTTTTTCTCGAAAATGGTTAGGATTTTGGGGGTACGAGTATTCACCAAAAATGATTGTATTTAACCCCCGCAACTGAAAATAATTTTTCCAGAACGATTTGAAACAATTTTTTTTCCGCCAAAAAATTTCAAAAAAATTTCGATTACCCGGTATAAGTCGAATATTCGTAGAATTTCTACATATTCTTCATTAAAATACGCGTTGTTTGCCGTTTGAAAAATCAAAATCCACCGATCCGTTCAGAAGTTATGATTTTTTAAACATTTTCATGAAATTTCAGTGAAACGTATCAACGGTATGGTCAGGCATTCGGTAAGGAATTTTTTTCTCGAAACTGCGTAGGATTTCGTGGGTATGTCTATTGACCAAAAATGATTCTAATTGGCCCCTGCAACTGGAAATAATTTTTCCAGGACGATTTGAAAAAATCTTTTTCCGCCGAAAATTTAGGCACCTTCTCGAATTTTTTTCTCGAAAATGCGTAGGAATTCGAAGATACGTCTATTGACCAAAAATGATTCTAATCGACCCCTGCAACTACAAATAATTTTTTTAGGACGATTTGAAATTTTTTAATTTCGCCGATAAATTTTCCGATTCGTATGGAACTTTAAACGTTAATAATTTTTTAACGAAGCCTCAATCAAGAAATTGCTATTCTTGATTTTCCTCTTATTTTAGTCTTTAGAATCTTTCATTCAAATTTTTCTACACTCTGTACACGCGAGTGCGTTAATAATGTATAATTCTAATAGTAACGTGGAAGGTCGTAGCATAGAATGGTGTCGGAGTCCGCGTCTAATAATTTGTTTTGTATCTGCGATCGAAACTCCCATTCCAATTCCTCTGGACACTCTGTGAAAAATTGAGCGTCGACGATGGTTATCCGCTTCAGATGATTTACTTCCGCGGGGGGGGGAAAAAATCGAGTTGTTGGCCGGCGATTCGAACACGGATCTTTTGTTTTGCCGGACGACTGCTTTACCAACTGTTCTACTACACGGATCGGGTCGATCGATTCCTCCTACCCGAACGTAATATTCAAAAATCGCTGTCGCTTACATAGTGCTATTTATCTTCTACGAGAATCTTGCCGCGACGGTCTCCGTAGAGCCTATCAGCTCGGGGAAAAATGGGAAACGATCATGGAGGATCTCGAAGGATCGATTCGAATGCAGACCCTAGGCTGGAACATTCGTTTATTCGCCGTGAGTCGACGTAGAGTCTTCGAAGAGCCTTATCCATTTTTGTATTGCCTTCAGCTCTCTTTTGGTACCGTTTTACCGTTCCTTCGAACAACAATCTCCAAATTGGGGACGAACTGTTTTCTTCGAGACAAACTGAAATTCAAACTGATCTATACTCTTGAATCTAATCGTAGGGGTAGTTTACAATCAATAATTTTTCCCTGAACACAGTTCTATATTCGTGTTTCGAGCGCAACGATGACACAGTTAATTTAAAAAGCAAATCCAGCGACGTTTATTGACTCTGTCCGCCACAGTTTGGCACCGAGTCAGGACCCGGGAGTATCTTATCCACGGGAATCGATGTACCTCGAAAGTTACCCTTGCACAAAGTGGAGCAAAATTCCTTCCCCGGGAATTATGTACGCTTATGTGTACCTATCGCGTGCAGGCTCCGTCAGATTGATGACTTCCACGATGCACTTTCGTCGCGATCACCGAATCGAGGATTTCGTTTCCGCGCGAACCACGCTTCCGTTCCGGATGTTAATGGGAGATCGATCGAGCCCCTTTTTCGTTTCCAGGCTGGGTTAAGTTTCATCATCGACACACTGACCCCAATTTACTCTGCTCAGCAAGTTGCTCGTCCTTTGGAATGGTCTGTCCTCGGGGCGAAAGCCAACAGAACAATCGATGGTCTCGTTAGACCCAGTAATTAGTCACTATTATATTACTCTTTCCCAAATTTTATTTTATTTTCGATTCTCCTGAAAATTGGACAACACAAAAAAATATAAATACAATCCTTTTTCCATTTAACTCTTTGCCATATGACGAGTCTGACTCGTTGCAAGTTCACAATCATGAGGCCATTTATTCGTAATTAAAATGAACATATTTTTACATTCACGAGGTATTCGTTAAACATATCTATTTTTTCTCGTGGCCATTTCTTGCACGAACAAATTTAAACGAAATTAAATAGTACACGTTTGAAAAATAATTCGAAGTTGAATCGTACGTCGACGGGTTAAAATACAATTCAGGATTCAATTTTCCCAGGAAACTGTTTCCACCAAAATTTATCGAAACGTTCGACGGTCGAAAAAGGGGGGGCGGAGTAACCGGAAAACGAAAGCTTCGGAATCACGGGAGTCGGACGTTTTACGCTCGACTGGCGCGTCGCTGAGTTTCATCTTCATCCGCGAGAAGCTCCCAGCAGTTTTCCCTCCGTTGTTTTCTCTTCGTCCGTTTACCTCGACGCGATACAACCTTTTAAGAATATTCCCACCCTCCGCGGGGGATGAGACGTCCCGTCAGAATTTAATGTTCCGCGAAACGAGACTCTCCTTTATGATTACCAGTCGTAACTCCCGTAAAACGACACCGAGAATTTGGTGACAAACGCTGATAGAATGTCCTTTCGTCGAGCGAATTGTGGTTTTCCCAGCATCGATGCACTCTGGCGACCATAATTACGCGGATAAGCAAGGTCGAGACCTTCGTGAAACGTACGATAAAGATTCTCAGGCCGCCAGATTTCGTTCCTTCCAAGTCACGTTTCTTACAGACTCGTTGTCGACCATCTTGGAAACCAACCAAATTGTTTTCAGCTCAAGTACATTTTAGATTTTATCGTAAAGGAGTTCCAAGTTCCAAGTCATCGAGCTTGTTCGACTTTTAACACTTTGACTGCCACGTCACCTATATGTATATGTCAGAATTTATCACTATGATACCAGAAAAATTAATTCTCGAGTTAAGACGTCGGGGGAAATAAATTTGGATAGAATTTATAAATTGTTTTGATTTGGCAGTGGGCGTGTAAACCAATTTGATTCGAATAAGTAGCGATAAATTTGAGAAACGAGATCTTCCGAATCACCGATCGATACTCGAAATACTATTGGACCGGCCCCCGTGGCCGTTCCAATCGCGAAACTTTTCGTGGTCGCGTTTCATTTATCTCCTGCTGGCAGATGCAGCCGCACCCATTCTGCAAAAAAATTACGGCGCGCCGATAAATCTGATTTCCGGCGAAAGTTTTCTATGCGGCGGTCGTTGGCAATTTCCCGTGATTTGTGGAGAAAAAATAACCCCTCTTTTTCTCGGCTCATAATCACTGTCTCTCATCGAGTTCCCGTAGAAACTAACGGAATACCATTCATCCGGACGGACGTTGATCCTTTACAATCCCGCATAACTCTATATAACCGTCCTCTTTATTTCACTTAACAGGGGCTTTTCTAATGATATTAATGTTAAAAACGTTTAAAGTAAGACCATTCGAGCAACTGTTACGTAAGATATAAGATATATCGATTCTATACCGGTCCTATAACCGTTATTTTTCGGTTATACTGGGTGTCCCGCGATAAGTGCCGTTTGATGTAGCTCCTAAACGGCAGGCGATAGAACAAAGATGAAGACGGACTTTGTCATCATTTTCTCTATGGACCGTGACGAAAAGAAATGTCTTTCCCTCGAGATTATTCCAAAGCCTTTTCGTGTTTCTTCAAACGGGATATTATCAGTCTCGCTATAAATGGTGGGATAAAAACAGAAAAATTGGTGCATCTCGACGAACGTTCGTTAACTTTTGTTAGTAAGCGTGCATCGACGAGCAAATTGCGCGGTTTAAATGTTACAAATTCGCGATTCCGTGCGCACCGGTGTCGCGGAACAGCTGAAACAGCGAGGGAGTGGTATAATTTCGGTCCGTTTCGTTCTAGAATTTCTCATGACTCTCGAACGTTAATGAGTACGCGCAGCTTCCGATATATAAAAGCGCGCGGCCATCGTGTTTGCGTTTTAAACAATATTCAACGGTAATGACGTCGCGTTTTGCGACAGAATCGATTTGCCGCGGGCGCGGAAACCTCTTCGCTTATCAGGATTGGCGAAAACGATGATGACACGTTAAAAATGCTAGCGCCCAGCCTCCCGCGCTCTAGATAGTAATTTCCGGGGAAGTCGTAACTTGTTTGCCCGCCACCGTGCGCCGGGCATTCGATTTTCAAGCTGCTGCAAAAATTATACGAAACTTCGCGCGCCTGCAAGAAAATTTCCTAAAAAAAATAAAGAAAATTTCATCTAATTTACGTTACAAGTAAATTCGTTTCACCGGATATAAATAATACAAACGAAGAGTAATTTATTTTACGAACTCGTGATTTCGCTAGAAACTTATCTATTTTTGGCGACCGATGAAATTTTATTCAGTCTATTTGAGTCGATCGAATTTCAATATCCTTTCGTTTAAGTAATTTATTTAAAGCTAAAATAAAGTCTTAGTCATTGGATGCTTCGATCCACGCACTTATTCCTACGAAGCGAAACACTTTGGACACTTTCTTCCGAACGGCACGGTCGAAGTCATAAAATGAGCGTTTCGTCGCGTCCCTTCGACGCCACGTTAATTACTCGAGCTTTACGAGTCGCGTCGAGACGGTGTAAAAGGGGATAGCACGAACCATCCCTTAGGAAGATGCTCGCGATGCAAACCGTCGGTCGATATTTTTCCTGCTCTTTTTTTTTTTATTTTTTCTTTTTTTTTCGTTCCGCTTTAACGCCGTAGCGCCGCTTTGATCTCGCCCTCTGCACGGATCCATTTATATCGCCGCGATCCACGATCGAGGGCGAGACCGGTGTCGACTGTATCTGCTCGAATATAAATAATTCATTACGCGCCCGGCATCCACTTCTATTTGTAATTCGGATCCAGCGTAATGAGGATTTCGCGAGGCGGCCGCGATTTTTGATACGCCCGCCCGGAACAACGCTACTCGTTTAGAGGCGATTCAAATTTCCCCGGCTCGTTTGAAATGCGCGAGAGCGATTTTATTGAATTTTATAAAATTTTAAACGCCGCCGAATCGACGGGACAAGTAATGGCGCGGGCAAGCATCGTTTAAATTTTGATTTAAACGTTCCCCGTCGGTATTGCTTCCGATCGTCTACTCCGAGCGTATAAATAACGGCCAAATAAGCGAGGTTACAATTTTAATTCAAACGTTTCGATCGACCTTATTCCTGGCGGTCCGTGAATACGGATCGATGGGAAAAAGTTTCGGTAAATTTGACAAACTGACGGTTCGACTATAAACTCCGACGTTGCATTTTCGCGTAAGATTTTGCCCAAGCACGGTACACGAGAGAAACGCGTGTATCTTAATTCAAAATTCCAACAAAGCGGAACTAGGAGAGAAACGTTTCTGGTGCAGAAACTGCAGGAGGTAAATTTGCGCTGTATGTGGCTCACCCATCCCATCTAGTATGCTCGTAGCCATAAACTAACCGAGCAACAAGTTCCCCGCGTCAATCGTTAGCCTACGACGAGCGGTAATTTAAAATATTTCCTGAATAAATCTGCGTCGAAATGTTCAAATGGTTATCGAGTCTGGTGGGTCGAGACTCTCGACCGGTCTCTATTGGAAATCCCCCTTTCGCGATTCCAGGCGACAGAAACAAAGAAGCCCTCGTGGCCGTGTCATCCGATCGTTCGATTCGGTGCGATAATCGCTGATATTTCCACGTGTTCTCACGCGGAGCCGTCGACGGGCGACTTTTTTCCACAGATCGGCTGCACCGCATGGGAAGGTCTTCCCGCAACTATACCATCGGCTGGGCCCTTCATCGATGATCAACCGTGCCCACGAAACCGACAGCAACGACTACGACCACGACTTCGACAGCGACAACGACGATCCGGTAATCGTAATCGACGATGCAAGAAACGGGAGATCGAACGATGATTTTCGATTCGTAAACCCTCCGGTTCCGTACTGGCCGGTTGCCACGAAGGAACGACGAAATCGCTCAAAACGGTTCGAGAAGTATAGAAAATTAATAGAGAAAACATGGGTCAGAGAATGAATTTTTAGACGTTTTTGTAAGCTCGTGTAATTTTAACGGGCACACGTTCGCGGTTCGATCGAGTGGGAGACGATTCTGCGTCTAAAAGTACGTGGAATATTTGCTGTGAAATTTATGTTGAATTTTCGGGGAGACCGCGTCCGACCATATCTCGATATTACTACTTGGAATGTTAGTGAACGTCGGTGGCGTCATTTTCCTGGCAATTTTTACATCTTTTGACTCGTTTTTGTCATTTTAGCGGTCTTCCCGTTCGACACGGATTCAATTTTATTTTCGAACAAAGTTCTTCGGGGACTGTTTTTGTCAATTCGTTGATAATCGAACGCCATCGATTACTTTTTCACGCGGTCGAGTTCCGCGGTTTCGGTTTCGAAAACAGCCTAGCCGTTCCGTCGGCGCTTCCGGTTTCCCTTCCCAGCGCATTCAGCCCGCCCGGAAGTGTCTCGTTTTCGCTACCGGACGCCGCGAAACCCGCTGAATCGCACCTGACCGCTTCCTGCCGCGCGACCAGTACCCTCGCCTCGTCTCTCTTCGCAGGCCACCGCGCTTAAACGTCCCCGGGGTTCCGATACTTTTGTTATTTTTATTCCCATCCGTCTCATCTTGGGTGTTGCCAGCTTCAAAGAGCATAAATCGAGCAGAAAGCCTTTCTTTACCTTGTTTTATTGCCGTGGGCGCTTCAACGCGAACGGTTGCTTTTATTCACGGTTTTATTCGTTTTTACAAAGCGAATCTAGAAATAGGAAAGGTCGCCCAAATTTTTAAAAATACATTCAAATATATTTACCGATTATCCGATGGTAAAAATATTTTAGTTTTAAATTTGACTCAAAGATTTGGTTCAATGTGAGACGCGTTTTCGTCGTAATTCCTCCGGCGTTTATTTTATGCTAAACGCGGGGATTAACTCCTCGATACGTCCGTGAAATCCAGTTTCCGTAGATGGCGTCCTCCCGGCCGAGGGGAACGTCGACGTTCACGATTGATTTGCGTCATTCAGGCGGGCAAACGAATCGTGCTCGTTCACGAGATGCGATTATTTTCCCCGTTAATCGCGTTCCCATCAGTTTTCCTCGACGCTGAAAAACGCCCGACGCTCCGGAGCCTCGGAAGATTCGAGCTGCTTCCGGTACAGGGGATCCAAATTCGCGAGGAATCGACGAGTTCGCGTTGTTACCGCCACGTCTAATTCGATCAGTTCGATATACCCACGTATCGTGTCGAGATCGATTTAAAAGAAGTTCGAAGTAGCTGTCGAAGTACAGAACAGCGCGAATCGGGTCGAAATAATATTTCGATGACTGCAGAAAAGTTTTGGTAATCATTTTTGAAGACTTTCGTAACATTTTTAATTGATATCAAGCAATCCTGTTAAACGCTACGTTTCTCGTTAGATCATTAAACTTATTTCGTACTTGGAAATTTCAAGGGATCAGAGAATTAAATTCTTCTTTGGTCGTTAATGTAAAAATCACAAATTACCGGAAAATCTTTTTCGAAAATAGCGTTCGCGTTTGACGTTTTCCACCATCGAGCCACGTGACACGGTATTACGGTGTCACGCGAAAGCTACTTCCAAACGAATTTTTCAGCGACAATAAGTGCTCGCGAGGTCGTTCAGATTTCTCACTGAAATATTATTTTTATCCGACGTCGCCCAGGGCGGCCATTCGAGGAACGGCTGACCAGGACTCTTTCGTGCAGTCGCGTCGAATATTGTCTGTAACCGAGAGAACGTTCTGAGAGGATGGGATTGGACGAAAGGGTGGGAGAGAATGCGGGGGAGAACGTGATATAGACGGAATCATTTCTGTCGCCTTTGTCGTTTTAAAACGCGCCTCGCCGCGAAAACCCCAAAGGAGAATTCGCAGCATCGTGAGATGCGAGGAATTTACGAGTAATATTAATATATATCGCGATCGTCACGATCTTAAGCGATCGTTACACGCTCGGAGGAAAGTTTACGAACTCGAAGACATATATTTTCTGTGCCTAATTCTGTTCCAAACGTGTCCTAAAACTATTAATCAGTAGCTATCGTATTTGCAATTCAAGTACAACTTGAATATAAGCGTCTCTCATAGCTAAGCGAGAGTTATCGTACTCCTAATCTACGTTTAATCGCGAAGCAGACCTTTATTATAGACGATCATGAACTAATGTATTTATAATTTTTACCCAACTGGAATCTAGCTCTGCCCATAATGCGGTTCTAATTCTATTCTGGCTTGAATTTACATTTCTCCTAAATTTCGGGCTTAATTTCCCATCCGACTCTTGCATGTACATTACTAAGAGAAGACCTAATTGAGGCCTATTTAATCACTGTCGTACGAGGCCTGTGCTCTTTACACTTTTCTCTGTTCCATTAATATTTCTATTCCTTCTATTTCTCTCGACAGTTTAACTCGTAAATTAATTTCCAATCCTTCAGTCGCGTTTTTAATGTCAAGGTTCGGCTATCGACTAAACGTTTTCACGGTAGTTGATGTAAATATAGTCGAATGTCGTGTGAAAACGTCGTGATTCCCTCGAACATGCTATCGCTGCTATCAAGAGAGTCTTCGTCGAGATCGTTGAACGATGTCTCGACACGAAAGGTCGCTTCTCCGTTTCGATTCGATTCAACTTTCGTCCGAGTCCCAGTCGAGCGATCGGAGACGATACTTCCTCGAAGGAGGAATTTTTTATCCACGAATCGAGTTCAACGTATCGTCCCCGATCGCCTCGCTGTAATATTCGCTGAGACGCTAACGAAACGTTCTTTTAATTAATGATTATCCTCGATCGGAGCTGGGCAAAATTCGATCGACCAACGCGAAGTATTTCGTTTTACGATCGAAACTTTTATTTTTATTTTAAAATACGAATTTTGCTCATCTCTGGCCTCGATATCCGTCTGTAAATATTGTCTTCGCTGTCGTCTTTGATAGTCCGCGACTCGCATAACGAACAGAGATCGGTAGAATTTTATTCGAACGACGAATGAACTTAAACAACATGCAGGAATTTATTCGATCGATTTTTTTATCGATTAATATATCTAATATTTTGAGTGCTAGGGAAATATGTAGCAAATAATTTTTTTAAAATATGGATCAGAGACGGTTTGGAAGGTCTTGAATTCGAATCGGGATTTTAACCAAAGGGTTGTTTATCTTTTGTCCGTTGTTCGAGAATTTTTATTTAGGTATGAATTTTGCCTGTCTCTGGTAGCAGAGAACGAATGGACGCGCGCGTGGTCGAGGCTCGCGAATAGCGGATTCGTTGCAGCGAATAGAGAATGAGTGAAAACTAGCGACGCGTGTTTCGCGTGTGTCCTGATCACAGGTACGATATCGTTAGAGCGAAAAAGAAGAATGGGTGGCGCAGACTAATTAGAAAAATGGCATTGTAATCATTCGTCTCGCTCGCGGCCTTTTGAATACGCGTTCCTCTTGTAATCACGAGCTCGCATATGCACTCTGTCGCACGACGCGTATCGCGTATCTACCTATCGAAACTAAAAATGCACGCGCACGATCGAAACTTTGCTGCTAGACTTACATTGTAACGCGAAGTTTAAATAAACTATGGAAAAACGCAACATTCCCACGGTACATCTTTCACTGGCTCCTTGGATTCTATCATTTTTCCATACTTCGATCCTTATTATTCTCTCAATTTATATCTCCTAAAGGTCAGGCTATGTAAATCCTGCTACAAGAAAATCGAGTTTATTTTTATCACAATTTTGGGGAGTTTGATGTGCGTGTATTGACCCAGTACCGACAGGAAACAAGTATTCTCGTTTTACAGGTGTGTGTGTTCTTCTAGAAATTTCTCCGATAACACAAGAGAAAAAATTTAATATATGCATATAACTCCTGAAAATTTCAATAAGATATATTAACTACAAAAATATTACATTTTTATTAACACTAAACCTATCGCGACTGGTCGAATGATCGTTTTTAAAATTTTGTTATTGGAAGCTCTAAACCTTCCCCTTTAAAATGGCTTTTGGTTTTTGACGATCCGACTTTCCGTTTTCGAGATATCGTAATTTATATAAAGGGATAATTATTTAGTTTCCACTATCTCACTGCCCGGCTTACGTACAATAGCCTATTCACGCCTATTGAAAATACTAAAACTTTAGACGCGTGCAGTTCCGAAACTATTAGTGTTTTATTAATTATCAAGGCATTGTTAGCGGCGGTGAAGCTTCCTCTTTAAAATGCTTTTTGGTTTTTGACGATCGGACTTTCCGTTTTCGAGATATCGTAATTTATGTAAAAGGGTATTTTTCTTAATTTGACTATCTCTGTCTCCGTCTGTCGCGTCGCGCTGGACCTCTTTGTCGCACGTGTCTCGTGACCGAGTTGGCCGAGTGACCTAGTTTCTCCGAGTCACGTGCGGTCAATGACCTTGACAAGGCCGTAGTAAACAAACGCCTCGGTCCCTCGTATCTCCGAAACTAGCCACCGCATCGACTTGAAACTAAAATCGCTATATCTCCGGAACTAATAAAGCTATCGACTCGTTCGAACGCTCATTTTAAAGGGCATTTCATCCCCTATCCGATGACCTTATCAACTATTCCAATTTATCCTCCCTTCTATGTTTAATTTCACATTTACTTTGACGTTATATACCCAAAGAAGATTCAGTTCCTTTTCTTAAATCGTTGTTTTCTCTAGAACTAACCACGGTATCGATTTGAAACAAAATTCGTTTTCAAGGGTGTTTTATCCTCTATCCGATGAAAATTAAAAAAATTATCAACATAAAAGCCAAGGATATCTCTCGAATAAACATCAAAACACAACTTTTTATAGATATAATGCAAAAATTAGAAGCACGTTGCCTCGTAAAAGAGAAAAGACTGGTCATTTGAACGATCATGGTAGGAATGGGTATACCGATAGGTTTAGTGTTAAAATCACCCGTATGGGAAAGTTCTAATAAAAATGCCCCGTCTCGGGTAGTTTTGTCTCGTCACGGCGCGTAGTTCGACAAGTTTGGGAAATCCAGTTGCGAACGGATGCATGGACGTTCCGTTGAATGCAGTCGTTTGCAGACGCGCATTCACCGCCACGCAGACCATTCATCGACGGCGCCAGGAAACGGGGCCGGGCCGAGAAGGACGTCTTATCGCGCGACAAAGCGTCTAATCCGCATACCGATTTCCGGGCCGGTAGTTCCGACTCCTAAATCCGTCCTCCGCCCGAATATATCCGACTTAACGATCGCAGATTATTGAATGCAAATTGATTCCCGAGTCGCTACCGGATTCGGGCGTCTCCCGAATTCCCCTGCCCCGGCCGGGATCCACAGCTGTGCCTGCGATTGCACAGGTGGTTCCCTCGTAAGTATCGCCCCCTCGTCTTTGGAATTTACGCGGTAACGTTACGCCGTAGATTTTCTCCTACGTGCACGACACGCGGGGATTCGTTGTTCCGTCCCGTTTAGATAACTACGCGTTCCGTGGGAAACGTTAGATTGCTGTTCCTTCTGTCTCGCCGTACGTCCCATTAAATATACAGGGTATTCGGCGACTAATGGTGATTGTACGGAATAAAACGAAATTGTGTCTCAAATCAAGAGTATTGCAATTAAGAAATGTTCCTTTGTTTCGAGATACCTTGGAATTATTTTTTCGTCGCGAAATGAAAGTTGTCGACGAGTCAAATTATACAGAGCCTTCGATGACTAAAATTTGTATACCATAAAATTAAGAGTATTGAAATTGCGTTGGAAATGAAGAGATCCTTCTGTACCTCTGTGTCCTTGGGAGTTCAATGAATTCTAAACCCGAGACGTAGGACCTTTTCTCTGTAGTATAGTCTCTTATATAACTAATTAACTAGGTTTTGTATGAGTGGTTGTGTACAGAGGGTACACAAAGGATACGTAAACACGGGAAGCGAGGAAAGGACGGCGCAGGTAAGGAAAGCAATAAAATTCGCGTGCACGGGTCTGTGTTTCTGATTGGTCGGGCTCTCTCTGTCTATCACAATTCCGTTTTGACCCGACAGGCAGTCAAGCGGCACCAAGTATACCGAATACATCGCGTAAAACAACTTGGTGTCGAGTTTGGACAACAAATCTTCCCCTGTTTCTTTAAATATTCATTTAAATAAGCTACTAAAACGAGCTGGTCTTTAAAAGAAACGGGATAGTAGTATTTCAGTAATAAATACAATTATATATACATATATATATATATTTATTAAATTCTTCTGGACTTATATTCCCTTTAGAACCATATAAATATTGATCATATTCTCCAGTGCTAATTCGAATTTCTTGATAAAAGAAACTAGAAAATTTGTTATCCAACCACATAAACGGACTCGAAATAGCAGCCCAGCCTTTAGTGACGATCGTATGCGTATGTTTTCTAGTATGTGTGCGTGTGATCGTGTGTCTAGGATTTACACAGCGTCCAAAGGCCACATCTGTCAAGCCCAACTGTTCCACGCCTCGGAAACCAAGCCTCTTCGAAGCAGTAAGTAACTTTTGTTTATTTCTCTGTTTTAACATACACCTGGTGAACCGATCCTTTAAACATGCAATTTGTTCCAGAAGAGATTTAGCTCCCCAATCTCGAAAATCATGCCAGGTTAATCGTGCGCCGTTACACACGATTCGAAGTTGCCCCAGAGTGTTATTCGCGTGATTAATTTCATTGATCATCGTCTCGTGCACCTTCGGGTGCAGTCTCCCAGCGAGTCAGGCCATTTTCTCGACAATCCCCCGCAAGCACATCTTCGTAATTTCCGTGGATCTCGAAGTTAGCGATTCTCTTAATTACCGTACGCGCGTGGATATTTTCACAGCGAAAGTTTCGTTTTCGCCGGGTCGATGACGAATCTAATGATTCCGCGACGCTCGTCTTGACTTGCCCGTCCGGTTGCTGAAAATTCCACCCCGATAGAAACTTCTTAACGAGACGAACGCGAAATAAGTAATCGCGGGGAGGGACTAGCCCCCTGGGAAATTCTACAACGAGATATGCAAATTCAGAGTGTTCCTAGGGAGCGCCCAGGGGGCTCGAAGCCAGTGCTCCGCCACTGTTGCGGTTGATGCTGAGCATTATTGAGGCAATTAGTCGATCGAATGATTCTTGGCACTTTGAAGCAACTCCGGATTACGCAGATATTTGTAACATCCTGTTTATATTCGCCGGAGTTTACCAGGAATTTGTTCCAATATTATTCGAACGCAAAGAAAACAAACAGAAAATTGATCGTGTCGGATTAAAATCTTCAATATTTAATTTTACGTTTCTATTCGCGAGGAACATTGTTGCAATATAAAAGTATAAAGCGATAAGAATTTAATCTTGTTCAATGATGGTAGGTAGGGTCCGTGTACGAACAGTGAAATTCCAGAGTAAAGCGTGAATTATTACGACTGGTGCCAGTTGAATTTAATAAAAATAAAAAAGGGGGATACTGTTGCCGTATTTTCTGCGCCGTTGGACGTGGTTTATACTCGCCTTGATATCCTTATAGACATGGAAATTTCCTCTGTGAAATGCAAATTAGGCAACGCGCCGTGGACCCTGAATATTCAGCTAATTCGATTTTTTAGAGCATTAAGCTTGCACGAAACTTCTACTTGCTTTACAAAAGTGGATTAACATCTCGCCCAGATGCCACGAACTGCAAACATTCCCCGAGCACGTGAATTTTTACCCGGCGTATCTGATCTTCGAAACAAATGGGGGCCGTAGGAATACGTTCGTTGAATCAACGAACCAAAAAACCAACACCATTATTTATCGATATTGATCTAAGCTCTAAAAATGTAGGCTATTTTTGCTCCCATTCTTTCCAACGTGTCTCCATTTCGTACGACCGTAGAAAACAGATTTTAAAAAATATTAAATTGAAAATTCACTAAAATATCTGTTCTTTCCTCTGTTTTCTGTATTTTTAAACATCCAAAATTTTAATAATTTTCCAAACGATCGTGCCTGTAATAGGAAAAATCCTTTTGGTTTTCGCGAAGAGTATTTTCTCCATCGTCGTGTGGCTGTTTGTTCGTTTCCACGGTGCGTCGGTGGCTGCAAAAAAAGGGGGAAAGCACCGCCACATTCCATTAATATTCCTCGCGGTGGCCGGTAGCCTCTCGTGGACTCCGATGCGGATAAGAATCTTGAAAAAAAATTTCATCAGATACCGGTGGCCGGTATTGCTCGGGTACTCCAGCGTCGTTCTGTCGTCCGTTTTACCACGCTGTGTGTTCTCCAGATCGTGTACATGCTCCGGGAGCCATGCTTCAGATACACAGGAAGCCATTGCGTCCTTTTACACCGCGCTAAGCGGTTATTTTCCAATCTGTTCGCCGATACGGTATTGGCTTTATTGCGTTTTCCACGGTTCTCCTCGTCGTTGTCCCCCCTTCGACTCTGTTTTTCTACCAGCGTTCTTGCCCCGTTTCACACGTGTCTTCGTTCCCGTTGTGCCCTTATTGTCGCTTTAAAAAAACTCCATCTTGGCCGCGAAAACCATCCAAACGACCTTCCTTGAAACAGCAAATTAAGAGTAGCGATCGTGCTCGAGGTTTCTCTATGTTTTCCGGAAAATTATTTTTAAACAAACGAGCTTGATAATCTTAACATAGTGCAGGTAGAATATCGAGGTATTTTAAACCCAGAGAAAATACAGAAGCTTCTTTCGAGTAGATTCTGAAAATCTAAATTCGAAACAATATTAGTTGACTTGTCGTGAACGAATCAGATGGAAATGTATCGCGTATCCAATGTTTTGGTTCACCAAAATGCGACCAGTGTCCAGCAAGCCTGTCCTTCTGGCCAGCTTCATTTCCTTCCGGGGCTCCAATTACGCGGCTATTACTTGGATAATTAATAACCGATATCCAACAGCGGCACGTACCCGCCGGATAACCGGGATTTCCGTAGGCCAACGAATTATAACCGAAGTTCAATGTGCGACGATGCATTATTACGGTCGATTTAAGTATGCAACGGCTGTTCGACGTCCGAGCTCGTACTTGGACATCAGGTGTACGGAACATTCGATTCGATAAACTGCTCGACGAACCCGTGGATCTATCTTGCTCCGTTTCCAATCTTAAGCGACGTTTTAAACGCGGAGACACGACGATCAGATTTACTTACTTAAACCGAGGGAGCACGTTGTTTATCACGGGAACGAATGGACGTATTTTTCTTTTCGTTGTCTCGTACGTGGTGCCATCGTACGTGCCAATACACGGAAGCTGTGCACGCGTGGATGCGCCTGACAGCCGTCGTCCCTCGACTCCCTAACTCTTTCTTTTCCGCGAGATTGTTTCCTTCGGGGGTGCAAAGTTGCCTTGACAATTTTTCCTAGTTCCCAAAGCCTCGACCCACGGCGGAAACTCGCCGTGAAATACATTTTTCCGTAGCCGTGTCTCGCTGAGGGACGCACAGTGCACGTGGCAGTGACTTAGGATACGCTGTCGCGACGTTTTGATGGATCCCACTTCGATCGAAAGTTCACTGCAACCGCGAGACGATTAACGGTAAATATCTGGTGAAGATAGAATGCAAAAAGATACGTGGAAAACGTAGAAGGACAATTTTAGACACCAGGCTTTGGTTTTCGAGAAAATGGATTTTAAAAATTTATGGAGCACACGCGAACCGGAATACGAATCGTCTGCTCGTTCTTTGTTTATCGCAGAATACTCAGCAGCGAGTCGAAAAAACGAGTTACCGTAGACTTGACAATTTCGTGGCACCGTGACTAAAAAATAGTATGCAATCCGCGATCCGGTGGCATTATTCATCGAAATTGCACTATTTGCCCGAACAACCATCGAACTAACAAACTTCATTTAAATTTTTATCTCCGCTGGCTCTACTCCAGTAAGTTTCGAACGATTTGAAACGAGAGAAATCGTGGGACATAAACGGAACGAGATACGGGAACCGTTTCTGAAAACAATATTTTTACATTTTACGAGACAACTTTCTTGCTCGACGCGTGTGTGCGCAACGAGCATGATTTTGACTTCGTCTACTCGCGAAAGAATCGCGTTTAATTATTCGGGAATAGAAAAATATTTATTCTTTTACGATGAAAGACGTTTAACGTTAAATCAATGCGAGTGGATCGTGACGTCGAAAAATCACGGCTACCTGTGGCTTTTTTTTCACGTGTACGTGCTCTCTTTGACGACAGCTAACAAAACGGGGGAAAAATTCCACCCGCGAACCGATGCGAACGGGGGCTTAAAAAATTTTTCGTATCAAATATGACGTTTCATCGGTAGCTCTCTCGTAAAGTTCCGCGATGATCTGCTTCCTTTTTGGCACGTACTCTCGCTCCTCACATACTTCTTATTATCGCCGCGTTTAATCGCGAATCGACGCGACAGAGAATTTGGGGGAAAAAACATTTTCGCACAGAACGTGACATTCCATCGATTTGACTTTTTCCGCGTGCATGAGTTCTCGTTGACGAAATCCAACAAACTAGAATGTTATCGTGACCACTCGACCGACTTCGTCGCGCAAACCGACACGATCGAAGTATTTTTCAATTTTTCTACCAAAAATTCCAAAATTTTCTGTCGTTTCTGGTGAACGTGCACGTTCCTTTTCACAAAATGCAAAACAGCTCGATTTTTACATTTTTTTTTTCGAGCTACTCCGCCAATAATATACAATTTTTTCTGCACGAACCTCGTGACGAAATTCCACAATGCATGGCGTATCGTAAATCGAGTAAAATTTTCCATCGAATGGTGACATTTCGTCGATTTTTTTTCTCAAAGTAAGGTAAAATTCTACCACCCACCGGGCGTCTAAATAAAATATCAACAAGGTCTCCGGCGCGAAAATTCG
Organism: Colletes gigas; assembly: GCF_013123115.1. Lineage (NCBI taxonomy): Eukaryota > Metazoa > Arthropoda > Insecta > Hymenoptera > Colletidae > Colletes > Colletes gigas. The sequence continues at coordinate 2,500,857 of NW_025106637.1, read as the reverse complement.
TTACAAATTACACGACCGGATCTGTCGGACGAGTAGCATGCCCTGATAAATAATTTCTTTTTCGTTGGAATGAAGACGAGGTTGCTCGAAAAATCAACCGTGCGACGGTAATACGGTCTGTCAAGAGCCGCGCAGAGTGTTAAACAAAACCCTGTGTAATAATTCAGACAGGTGGCCCAGCGACGAAGCGCTTTTTTAAACCCTCCGCCCTCGAAAATTGTGCACCGGCGCACGCGCCATTGCACGTGCGTGCAATATCCATTCCCCACGCTCGTGAAACATTAAATGCACCGTGAAAGCCCGCCGGATTATATTTGCATGTATTATACCGTTGAGAGAGAAGCTCTCGAGCATTTCCTGATGCGGCCATCGCGCCCCTTTACCCGCGCGACTTCAAAGGCGCGTCAGCGCAAGAAAAACCGACGAATTTCGGTTTTCCTCGGCCAGGTTCCTTTCCACAAACGCTACGCCAATGCTACACCCCATGAACACGCGATTCTCACTTGGTCCGCGATTTTTTTATCGATCGAAAGTAGAATACAGCAGTGATTCTTAAAATATCTCTATTTTCTTTTCATTTTTTTAGGCTCAAAATAAGTAGAAACGTTGACATATTGAACTGTCACTTGCACGTGGACGAAAGCTCACACACGTGTAAAATTCTGTCGAGCCCTTTGTAAACAAAAGGTTGCGTATCGGTGATTTCAAAGCCTATTAGCAGAACTCGAAACGCGTCGACGATGCCTCAAGATAATTAATGGTTTAATAATCAATCGGTGTCGAGTATCGGGGAGGATAGAGATCGATCGTGCGATCCTACTGTCAAAATCTGCTCGATAATAGAACGTACGCGAATCGTGCCAGCGCCTTGCAGCGATTTAATTTATAATATTACACGCAATTCGCGCGGCGTCGTTAATTTTCGATGAAACGAGCCGCGCGAATTGAAAGGATTTCCTTCCCGATGATAAGTTGCTAATGCCAGAGTTAATCTGATTTTATGAATTCGATAAATCGAACCGGGAGATTTATTTACGGCGGAGTCGTTTGGCGCAGCGGCTCTCAACGAAAATATTTTCCCGATGGCCGTGTGGGGTAAAAAAAAAAACATAGAATTTTTTTTTCGGATTCGCGATTCACTTTTGTAATTTCCAAATGTCAGCGAATTATTGGAAATAGTTTGCAGTTACAATACGCGATCGACTCCGTTCATTGGGAGGGACGATCGACAGGAAATGGGACAAAGGTTCCGTTCGTAAAAAATTTCAATAAACGAAATTCCGATCGGCCGGCACGGCGAAATTTTGTAAATGCGCAATTTTCGAGAGGCGTTTCGTTGGCTGGATTTCGCGGGGCCTTTAACCTCCCGTAATGGCCCGGGATGATTTAACCCGGGGTATAAATAAACGCGAATTCGCGTCGGGGGCGCTCCCCGTGATGTTTTATGTCGTAAGTTCCTCGTTGTGAAAACTTTACGCTTTGCTAATCCGAACATGCAAAGGGTCAGGGTGCAACTGTGGCCCACGATTTTGCTATTAAAGCCTTGTTTTGATAATGAAGTGCGTATCTCGTTCGTCTTCGAGTTCTTTGAAACGCTGTATCAAATTAAGGTTACCCCCAAATCGTACATCATTCGACTTTTTTCAAGTTACTAACACTTTAAGTAACATTTATTCCAAATTTCCAGAACCGTTTTTTGGTCGTGGAAACAATATTTTTAAAAAAATTGGAGAGTCGTTCAAAGGAGTTTATCGGATTATAAAACACGTTGTTCGCTGATTTGGGAACAAATTGACGCGAAATTTTCGTTTTGCGGTATCGAACGGTCCCGAAGCAAGATTTTAATTAATCTTGGCGCAAGCCCCGGCGATCTATACTAACAGTTCCACGCTTTGCACAGACAGCGACACGACGGCCCTGTAGCTCAAACAGGGAAATCACAATGGGAAATGGAATTCAAGAGATGAAGCGTTGATTGCGCACAAACTGCATTTCAATTAACAGAGATCGCATTGTCTCCCCGGGAAGGGAAGCCGCTTCCATGATCTTCAGCCCGGCGCTTGTTCAATTTGTCGGCGAACGTATTACACGTACCAAGCAGACGTGTTTCGTCCTTTCTTTTCACCGGCGGGCGAAAAATTCTCCGGTTTCGTCATTTCTCACGCGAACTGGACGGACGGAAGGTGTTGGCACCACTGTCCGCTCGACTTGATGCAATTAACGAGGTGTCGAGTTATCGAGAAATCGACGAGACGAACCACCGAATTATCCTCCGAGTTTTTTTATTAATTTCTATCGAATATTCCTATTCGTTAAAATGCTTTTGTATTTTTAGACCTTTTATCGTGCCACAAAATGTGACTTGAATTTTTCTCGAATTGGTATCGCGTATCATAGTTCACTCGTATCAATTTGCAAGCAAATAAGTATTAGAATACAGTGCTTAAAAGGTCCAATTAAACTAATTATCGTATTTCACTAGCGAGCTTGATTACTGTAAACACAATCGCTCGCGTAAGTGGAACCCTCGTGTGTCGCAGTGTCCCACTTTTTCCTCCCCACTAATGAGCCAATCTGCTCGAAATTTGGCACACGTGTAAAGCAAACGTGTCTTCGTCGTCAAAGTCCACAATCAGCACGATATCTGCAATCGATTATTTACCATAAAAAGAAAACACGTTTCGTTCCTGAAATTTCGCTATTCTTCTCCGGGAATTTCCAATATTATTCTTTGATCCTATTCCCATTTCTTTGTAATATAAATGTTACAATAATGGTAATATTTAATTCCCCAATTTGCTAACTAAAACGGTGCTGGCGAAAAACTCTGATTCTGTAAATCAGTCGAGGAAACATAGTCCCCTTTATCTTGGAGTAAACGCCCCCTGCGCAGCGTCAAAGAGCATTCACTGATTTATTCGCGGTCGACTTTTGTTGGAGCAATTCCACGTTTTCAGTAGTGCAGCCCCGCGCGCTAGTCGGACGGGACTAAACAATATTGTTTCCGGTTCCCTCGGAGCGTACGGGCCACGCAATACGTAAAATTTATTCTTTTACGAGTACCAAAAATGGTCACTTTCGCGGAATATTGTCCTTTTACGTTCACGTCGAAGCAGCCTGCACCGCGAAACGTCCGGAACATCTCGAAAGTTTGTTTCCCCGAAACCTTTTAAAAGGGAAACAACACCGGAACCTATATAGGCTCCATTCTGGTTTCAAATAAAAGTTGGCCAATCTTCTAGCTCGCGATTCTTAACTTTGTTCTCGCGTTTCGGTGTGTTTTCCATTCGTAACTACTGTCAGACTCCGGCAAAATAGGAATACTTGGATACGTGTTACGAACCATTCTTTTTTTGTCCTCTACACGTGTGTTTCGTTATTCTTTGAACGCTCGTCGTTTAAATAGTCGTTCGATGATAAATATATTTATTCGGGACGGTTTTGGATCGTTGGAAAGTTATTTTCAACGAGCAGTAAGCGAGTCGATATGATATTATTGCAAACCAGACCGTAAATATACAGTTAATTTTATGTTTCGTTGGATCTTCGTTAATACGAGTTATTTATTTAACTGAAATGGCAGGGACTTTGATGCTTTACGATCGACGGTACATATTTGATCGTGTTTTTATAATATCCCGTGATTGAAAAGGCCGTGCTAATTTTCCGCGATTAACGGGAATCGCGGCGCTTGTTCGGAAAAGTGGGTCGGCGTCATCGTTTACCGAAACTTAACGAAATATTCATACGAACGACCGCGTGACGTTTCGAATTAACATGAATTTTAAACGACGGCGTTTGCCCGTATGCAATTAAAACAAAAGGGATAAATTGTAATTTACGGAGCGGCTAATGCAGACGTAATAAGGTTATAATTAAAATGGTACCGCGACCCCCCCCCGCGACTCGTCGCGTCAATAATTTCGTAGAGTTCGTAAATTCGCTATCAAATTATTCTTCGTGCTTTTACCGTCGTTTCCCGCGGCGTCGATTTCACCATTTGTTCGCCGGTGAAATTGAATACGCCGGTATCAGATGCGGACGGTTCTAGATATTTTGAAATTCGAGAGGACATTCTGTTCTGCGTTGTCGATACGCGGCCCCCTCGAAATCGCTTTCGATAAAAATTGCCCAGAATTTCGACGAGCTCGAACATTCTGCCGGACTGTTCGACCAGGAGACACGATTTTTCAATGTTATATACCACAAGTTACTCGTGACACTGTTCTTTTAACCAAGACCGAATTGTTTCTTAATTTAAAACATAATATTGGTTCTGGGTTAAAGTGGACAGAGTCGAAGTTCTGAATGCTCTTTTATCTTCGACTCTTCTGTTCTGCTTAAAACTGCAGTTTAACTCACTGCGGAGTCACGATATGAAAGACAATCCCTCGTCCGTTTCGGTGGAAAGTGATTCTCATCGCCTGCAGGGTAGACAGTCCCGTTTCTGAATGGCCACACCTCGTAATACGCGAGACAGTGCTTCACGAGGCGTGCACCTTCGTCGGCCATTCGCGTATAAAAGAGGCTCGTATCAACGAAAACAAAAGAATGTCTCGAAATTGACGCAACGAATGCGCCCGTAAAGTAAAAGGCGTCGTCGTCGCGTCAGGAATCCTACGTCAAGATTATGACTTCGAAGGAGAAACGACGCGATTTACGAGGATCCAACGTAGCAATATCAGCTTCTCGACTGTGGAGTCTTGAACTCGTGACATTTAAAATCCAGGACGTCGGATAACACGAAAACATAACAAGAATAGAGAATCGTGTGCGTGACAAACGAAGCCTCCGGGAATTTCGGGTTTATTGCATCTTCTTCTTCTGCGTCCTAAATTGGCGGGTTATGGGCGTGAAAAATTTTAAATGATGCTTAAAATGTAAGTGGAGCAAGAATCTTGTTTTAGAAAAATTTGACGCGAGGTGAGCGAGCGTAAAAGAATGAAATCGTACCCGAAGGAGTTGGTTTTAATTCATCGTGGCCCACATTTCCAGCCGGATTTCGTCCGAAAAACGCTTGTCTCATTCGTATCCTCCCGCGAGGGGATACCAGACGCGATTTTTCCACTGTTTTCCTCGAAATTTACATAGTGTAACTGGAAAGTAGTCTACGGTGCTATTTTCCCCGTCAGATATGAAAATCTAGTACGAGGTGTAACTAACTCGCGCCGTAAAATATGGACGTCCACGGAAAACGCTATCGCGGTGAACGCGTTCAAAAAATGTTCAGTCAGCGATGATCAGAGATTCACGTGTAAAAAGTACTGCATGGCTTATTGCAACAGTGATACAGGAACCATTTGTCAGAATATTGGTGTTAATCAGCACAATGTTTACAAAGGAAGATATTGAATACTGTAAAATTTCGATTACCCGGTATAATTCGAATATTCTTAGAATTTCTACATATTCTTCATTAAAATACGCGTCGTTTGCCGGTTGAAAAATCAAAATCCACCGATCCGTTCAGAAGTTATGATTTTTTAAACATTTGAATGAAATTTCAGTGAAACATATCAATGGTATGGTCAGACATGGAATTTTCGGTAATGAATTTTTATCTCGAAACTGCGTAGGATTTCGGGGGTATGTCTATTCACCAAAAATGCTTGTAATTGACCCCTGCAATCAACAATAATTTTTCGAGAGCGATTTGAAATTTTTCAATTTCGTCGAAAAATTTCACACCTTCTCGAATTTTTATCTCGAAACTGCGTAGGAATTCGGGGGTATGTCTATTCACCAAAAATGCTTGTAACTGACCCCTGCAATCAACAATATTTTTTTGAAAGCGATTTGAAATTTTTCAATTTCGTCGAAAAATTTCACACCTTCTCGAATTTTTATCTCGAAACTGCGTAGGATTTCGGGGGTATGTCTATTCACCAAAAATGCTTGTAACTGACCCCTGCAATCAACAATATTTTTTTGAAAGCGATTTGAAATTTTTCAATTTCGTCGAAAAATTTCACACCTTCTCGAATTTTTATCTCGAAACTGCGTTGGATTTCGGGAGTATGTCTATTCACCAGAAATGCTTGTAATTGACCCCTGCAATCAAAAATATTTTTTCCATAACGATTTGAAATTTTTTAATTTCGCAGAATATCCACCCCATTAAATTATCGAATATTTCTGTTTTTCGTAATTTGAGCAACATTGCGCCTAAATTCTAGCAAAATCCGAAAGATTGAAAGATCCAATGGCCAATTTCTCACAGTATTCTTCTCTAGCCACGAAATAGCGCCGGACGTTCTCTCGCCCGAGACAAACATGTTTATTCTGTCCGACTTGCTCATACATTTTGAATTCACCGATTCTCGCGTTCCCTTTTCCACTTTTCCCAGTTGCCGTTTTACGCTCGTTTCGTCGTTTCTTCCGCGGGCAATTCGCTTACTGCGTCCCGTCTTCGCATCGCGCTGTCCCGCCCGAAGAATAATCTCAGCCCCTGTAACCTCGTTAGCAAACAGTCGACGGAAATGATTATTTCAGAGCCTGTGCCAACAGTCGTCCCCGACTACCGATGCCGTTTCACCGTGAATGAATTAATTCAACGATTTCGTCCTGCTTAATTATTATGCTCGGCCCCGTTCCTCGTCGCCCGGTGTTTTGTTTATTCAGTCGCAAGACGATCCCGCCTCGTCGATAGTAATTATTTCGCGATGCCGGCTATTATCGCGACCCCCTTGCAATTCGAAGCTTAAATTTCGCCGTTGGTCGAGGGCCTCTGTCTCGTTCTGGATCGGATACAATATAAATGAAGGCGAACCGGTTAACGTGTACATTGTGACGGCTGAAATGGTGACGTATGGCCGAACCTAGGGAACGTTAAGGGTAGCTGCGGTGCGTTCCAGTCTAGGGGTCTTCTGATGGATTCACAGGTGGACCTAAGAGACTGTTCGATCCCATTATTCGTCCACTTTTATCTTATATTTCACTTTTGGGCAAAATTATACGATAGATCGTTTATGTATAGAAGTCTGTACAAGGTTATTCACTAGCTTTAAAATATTCCAAAGGTACTGTTCGCTTTAATGGCTACGGTAAACGAACATGTCATGGCGGACGTGTCTCGTGTGCGTTTGTGCGGCACACGAGTGTGAATATTAAAGAGCTAATATTGTGCGAGCCACTGTTGGGAGTTGAAAAGGACTGTCCCGACGGGTATCGTGAGATAAGAAGAAAATTTTCTTTGAATATTTATCCTTGTGATTGAAATTGAAAAATATCAAGGATAATTCTCGAGAACAGCAGTAAATATTTAATAACAATATCATCTTTACCTGGGGGGAATTTAAAAGGGCCAAAATTGAGGTAAATTGAGATTCCGTATGAAAATAAAAACAAAGGGTTATCAAAACCTTTTCGTGTACAAAAATTACAACGTGCGCCGGAGATATCCTGAAAAATGATCGAGTGGAGAGGCGAGCGTTGCACGCGACGTCTGCTCGAAAGTCCGCAAACGTCGAAAGTACATTCGTTACGCTGCTTGGATTTGCAAGATCAAATTTTCCGGCATAATACCGACATGATTAAACTGCCGCGTTAACGAACTTCCCAATGCCGTGAATATGCATGAATCTTTGGTAGCGGTTAAAGTCCCTTTTAAACAACTCGCGGTCGGAGTCTTCTGCCGCGTGTAGCCCGAATACATGAAATTATAACTTCTTACCTCGCCGCTTTGCGAATTTGCTCCGAGCAATTGGTCTGATGAGCCCACGTTTCTGTCGGCCTCGTTCTTAAAAAACGAGCTTCACGGTTGCTGTTCGATAAATATCATTCCTCGACGCACGAACGATCGTGAATTCCAAATAAATTTCAGTCGATCATTTTTCGTGCAATCAAAATAGAGAAAATATGTGACGTCAACGGTGAAACCTAAGTCGAGACGAGAGAATCGGCAGATAAGACGAAAACATCCCCAATGTACGATTACTCGTGACTTACAAGGAACCATCAATCATTTGGAAAAGTTCGGCCACCCTTGGGAAAAATTTTAATGGGAGATTCTAGATGCCAAAATAAGACGAAAATCAAGAATATCAATTTGTTGATTGAGCCTTCGTTAAAAAGTTATTAAAAAATTAAATTAAAAAATTTCAAATCCTCCAGGAAAAAATTATTTTCGGTTGCGGGGGCCAATTACAATCATTTTTGGTCAATACATATACCCACGAAATCCTACGCACTTTCGAGAAAAAAATTCCTAATCGAAAATGTAATTTATGGCCAGAAATGTTGTCCGAAAATTTCATGCGGATCTTTAAAATGTCATAACTTCTGAACGGATTGAAGGATTTTAATTTTCAAAAATGCAAACGACGCGTATTTTAATCAAGAATACGTAGAAATCGCAAAAATATGCAAAAAGTTGATCCTTGACCCCGCAAAATGAGAAAAACCCGATAAAAATGGTCCAATCTTCAAACAGCCATAATTCCTACAATAGTGAATATATTTCAATGAAACTTTTTTCTGAAGTAGAGCTCATAGGTACCTACAAAAAAGTATTGGCCAACTTTTTTGTAGGGCGTCAAACAAAATTATTAAAAATGAAAAACGAATTTTTAAGAAAAATCGACAGGGCGTAGGTGCCTAAATTTTTCAGCGAAAAAAAAAATTTCAAATCGATCTAAAAAAATTATTGTCAGTTGCGGGAGTCAATTTCAATCATTTTTGGTCAATGTATATACCCCCGAAATCCTACGCACTTTTGAGAAAAAAATTCGAGAATGTGTGAAATTTTTCAACAAAATTAAAAAATTTCAAACCATTCTGAAAAAATTATTTTCGGTTGCAGGGGTCGATTACAATCATTTTTGGTTATTACACATTCCCCCGAAATCTTGGGCATTTCGGAGAAAAAAATTCAGTACGGGCGGAACTTTAAACGTTAATAATTTCTTAACGAAGCCTCCATCAACAAATTGGTATTCTTGTATTTTTCCCGATTTTGTCCTCTAGAAGTAGTGCAAGCCTACAGTGCTTCATTAAAATCAAAGTTAGAACGGCTACTACCATAATGGATGTGCGCGCAAGATGTAAATCATAAAAATCTGCAAAACTGTAGGAGGCAATTTTAAAAAATCGCATACCAATGGATTTGGAATAAAATGCTCGTCATTTTTTGTCGTTATGAAAATTTCAATAAAATGAAAAATTAAGTTAATAAATTTTTTTTCGTTATAAACAAATTGTATTTTTTAAAATTTTTTAACACCATGTTATTGTACATAAGAAACCATCAACCTCGCCCATTAACAATTCTTTTGTATGTCTTTCCGTTTTCGAGATAGCCTTTTCGAGCCAAAACTTCAAGGGGTGGTTTCACCCCTTAAACTCGAGTTACCGCAGCTAAAAAAAATACGTGTCGATTATTTTTGGCTGCTTTATAAGTGTACAAAGTTTCATCAAAATCGAAGCCGGACCGTTCCGCGATGGTTCCTTGTTAGACCAATATTAATCCGCGGTGCTGAAGGTTTCTATCATCTTCTCGCTGGGATACTATTTACGCTCGGGCGTTGTTTGTAATCTCCGCAATTTCCCTCGAGCGCTAGGGGGATCGAGCCCTGTTCTATCAAAGAAAGCAGGAGGTCCAGATGGAGAGCGTACGTAGGAAAGAGAGACGAGCACCGCTCATAAAGCCATCACACGTCAGAGAGAGATCGTTTTTCCGATAATCGCAGCAAGGATCTGTGGCACGAGCACATTCGCCAACCCTTATTCAGGGATAATGTCCTAGCCGTGACGTCTTTGGCGCCGCGTGAAAGCTCCGGCGACGCCGGTGGACGTCGAAAAATTCCGTCTGGGAAGACAGTCGATTCTCAAGCGACAGATTTTTGGAGAAAGTGGTCCGGAGAGCGAAATATGCGTTTCCAATTTCGCTTCGTGGATGAGAAATTGTCGATCGAATCCTCCACTTTCGGTTCTCCGTCGCGGTATTAATCATTGGCGAATCTGCTAGCGCTGTGAGATTTACTGATCCCCCAAATCTGCAGCTTTCGTGGCAAGTAAGTGGAAGATAGGAAGGAACATGGGTCAACCGTATCGTCCGGGATAAATTATTCATCCTAAATTAATTTCTGTAAACATTGCTAACGTTCGAATCTTTTTCCACGTCTGTCGCGGATCGTTCGAAAGACAGAATGCATATTTTAGTTGCGCGCGGTTAAATTGCTATTAATTCCGCTGTATCTTCAGGGAAAATTAGTTGACGCAATTCACAACAGCATGAATTTGAAACTTTGAATTTACTCAATTAGTTTCTCATAATACGCGTTCACCGCTAGTTCACATCAAAACCCAAGTTCCCGCAGACTAAATTAGTAGACGTTTAGTTATTAATTAACATCAACACGAGTGAAGTTAATTGCGATTATTCGTGGTATTTCAGGGGATACGCGGAGGTCTAAACTCGGAGTGTGGTTAATTATGAAATCTGTCGACAAACAATATATCATACTATGCCCAAATTGTGTCACATTATTCATATAATGTTTAGAGATGTTGAATATGCCACGTTACAATCACATTATATTATATTACTAATTTATGATTATTTCAAACATAGACAAGAATTTTCACAATATGTACCTTCGATAGTATTTAAATTCTTATTATATCCGAAAGCATTCTGTACAATTCTCTCGTGTGTGAGGATTCTAGTCCATCCTATGAAATTGTACGAACGGAATGGCTCACATAAACCTACGTAAACTATTTTATGTTACACATCCTTCACGAACTATTCCCCTGTGTGGAATTTAACGGTTTTACGACGTGACGATCAAATTTCGCAGATACGTTTATACGCCAATAGAAGTTCTGCTGATTGTTTTATCCGCCGTGGAGGATAATTAAAATATTCCAAACGAAACACTCGTCGTTTGAACGTTCGATGGTAATGAACCACGTAGGAGAGCTTCATATGCAGAAGTGCATTACAATGATGTGATTACCTATTCACTTTCGAGATAATTGATTCTATTCACATCGAATATCATGGGGCTACATCATAGATTTATTGTCAGATGCATGGAAGCATTCGAAATGCCTTTGTTTCTTTCAGACTTAATGCAAATTTGACGACCATCACTACAAAACAATAGCACTTTTGTAATAATAAATCCTTTATCGCGAACAGCGTCACGTAATTCATGGAAAGAATGGAAATTTGTAAATTTGTTACAAGAATTTTTTTTATATAATTTATTATTTATATTTGAGGTTTGGCTTTCTATCGACTCGCGGGGAAATTTAATATAGCAACAAATATTTCCTCGTGTAAAAAGGTAGCATTTCGAGTAAATAGAGTCTCGTAAAATAACCGAGGTAAAATATTTCCGCAATTACTGAGATTTTTCGGTTGATTTGTCCGAGATAGACATAGTCTTCTTATTTTCCCAATCAATGTGGTATCAACCGCTAACTACAAGCATCTCTAGAACAAACTTTCTGCTCGGTCGAGGCAATCAGCCCTTAGCATCTTTTAATCACGGAAAAGCTCTTCTCGAAACTTCCCTCTTTATAATTTCATTAGATGCCTCCGAAACTAATTTCATAAGCACTTTCTTTAACAAATTGACGGATAGACAGAATGGACATAAACGTAGAATTCTCCTCAGTCGATCAATCCGATGGCCATAATTATTAAAAATATACTCCTCGCGGAAATTCATATTTCAGTTAAACGTCTAGAGCCAGAATTTAATTGACAATCGATCTTCTACCATTTCGTACACATTTTAGGTTGCATAGTTCGGCTCGTGAATACGAAGATCGGATATTAAAACGTGTTTTTCCGTAAAATAAATTTTTCTAAATTTTTCTCCGTCATCGATGTCTTTTTGTCCACGAATGAAGAAAGAAGATTTATTTCTTCTTATCGCGCGGTGATGTTGACCGTCGAAAGGAAAACCGAAGAGAAAGTGTAGCGATTATCAGCGACGTTTACCGGGCTTTTGTGATCGCGATCGAAGCCGATCGCGTCGATCGAACCGGACCATAAATAAAACCGAAATCAGATTGAATCCCATTTCGAAGTCTTACAATATTGGCGATCTTCCAATATCAGCTCCGAGTACAATTCGCTCGGCCGGTTGAAATCCAATCCATTTGTTCTGACCCAGAATTCCTGGGCTGTTAGATACCCCCAAGTTCATCGTCTTTCAGGAAGACTTCAAACATTTATGTAAAACAATGCCGTACTCGCGAATGTCTCGAAGATCAGAAGCTCGTGATATCAATATAGAAACCCTAATTTTGCTAAGTGAAATGTTCCAGTCGCGTAGAAAGGAAGGAATGTCTTTATTTTTCTTTTATTCGATGTAATTACCGCCCTGTGCTTTGAACGTAATTACGAACCGCAAAGGGTTGATAGGGTTAATGGAGGTTCCATTGTAACGGAAGTCGAGGAACGTCCTGGTTCGTCGCAAAAAATTGTCTGCTGGAAACTCATCGGCACCGAGGAATATCGGAAACAGCGGCACGGTTCGTAAAAATCAACGAAGAAAGTTCGTTCACGGTTGGAGGGAACCTCTCGTCCTCCTTGGTCCTCTTTTGGGTCGAGGAATTCCGCAAACTGCGACCTCGGTTTCCTTCGAGTCGATGTAGAGTGTACTTGACGAAATAATAAAGCATCGTCAAAATATACGCGGTGCTTTAAATGAAATAAACATTCGACAACAAAGTATGGATAAATTAATAGCAGTTGTAGGGACGATAACAAAGCGTTTAGTCACAAGTTCGCTGAACATTCGATATCGGGATTGAAAAGAATTCCTGTATCGCTCAAAGTGGTAACGTTAATGTCTCGACAAACGTGTCTCGACACTTTCGAAACTCTGTTTCCCCGTGCACGGCGCGTCATTAAAGTTCCATATCAACCTGTTCGAATTCAACGACTTCGACCACGCTAAACTTTACTTCTAACAGGATTTGTCGATCTTTCCCGCGTTCATTTATTCAGCCGCCGGATACGTTTAACCTGTCGCGTGGGTTTCTTATCGGGGAATCTCGGTTCGGGAAGTTGGTCGTGAGAGGAATCGGATCTCGGAGTTTATATTTTTAAAATTGCACGAGATTCAAGGAAGTGGCTGCGCCGGGGAACTCGCGATCGTTCTGTCGAAACAAGAAGGAGACGCCGCGTAGTTGCGACAGGTGAGATTCTGGAATCGTGGAAAGGATCTGTTCTATTCGCAGGTGGCTTGAAATTAAATTTAACGCCTCTTGTCTTTTTCTGGAATCCTCGGGACATAGAATAGACAACTTATGGCGGTTAAATAGATCAACTTTTGGTAAGTCCGAGCATCCACGGTCCGTTCGAACTCGTACAATTCCGAAGTGAGGAAGTGTTAAAGAAAATAGCAGAAGCGAGAACGATCAAAGCTAATTAACGCCGACGTTCCGTTTCGGGTAGCACATTTTCAATGAAATAACAATAGAATTCGAAATGTATACAGCTGTTGCTCCACGAATTTAACTACCTTATTATAATGATAATAATACCTATTCGAGGGGCCAGAATTCTGTAAAATTCAACGAGTATTAAAAATAACCAGAATTGCAGAGAACACGGTTATAAACGATTGTCTGTTAATATCGAAGCAAGTATAGGAATATTACTGTTCTCGCCTAAAATTTCTCCATGTTTCTCGCGCCGTGTGTACCGGGGCGTGAAAATATTTCTGCCGCGAACTGTACGCGTGTAGCTCGCGGAAGACACCTAAAACGTTCCACGGAAGTGGGAAGAAAAGGTACACGGCGGGGGATGAAAAATGTGCCCGTCCTGTTCGTTCTTTTTCGTTCGAGGTTGACGTTCGTTAAGACGACCGAGCAAGGAATCTCGTGTCGGCGTTGATTGCGCGGTCTAATTATAATTTCCGGGGGACAGACCAGCAATTAGCATCCGGCAGCTGCCGCGGACAACCGGCACGGCTCATCGCGGCTGCGCGTCTCATTATATTGTCTTTTGTCAAAAGTGTGCAAAATGGCCGGGCGTATTAATGCGCACTCGAATCACAAAGACGATGGCTCTCTGCGTCGCGTAGACTCGTCGTTTTCACCTGTCCTCCGACATCCCTTTTCCACCACGAAACCGGAAAAACAATTACCGAACCATGATGGCCTCCGGGGTTTTAGTCGGTCGATCGACACTCTTTTGCAACAGAATCGCTAGTTTTTAAACGTCTCTATTGCTTTTTAATTGATTCTTAGGCATTCTTCTTGGTTTAAAATGTCTCGTCCCTGGCTGCTGATATATTATAGACTCGATCGCGAAGAACCAAGAGAAAACGTCCTTGCAGTGATACTTGGAGTCAAGATGGGGTCGTTCGGTGATACGGGGAGTGTCGAAGGGGCTGGTAATTGTGGGTCATTATCCTTGGTGTCGTATCCTTGGTAGATTAAACGCTCGTGATCGTGGAATCATGGTGGTAGCGGTACAAAACACACTCTTGTCGATCTATAATACAATTGTCCCATATTATAACTTCGAAGATTTAAATTTCTATCTCGTAACCTGTCCAATGACACCTAAACGAGAGCGTATATTTTACGGGACGACATCGAATCGACCCTGTTGCAACTCTCCGACGAAAACGCGAGGGACCGGTTTTCAAACGGCGACGTTTCTTTCTGCAGTTCGCGACAAGACGACACGTAATTTGCTTCCGTCGCGTCGCGCCCTGGGAATCGAAGCGTTTCGCGAATTCGATGCGACCGTGTTGAAAATCGCGAAGTTCCCCGTGCCGGAAGCAGTTGCCACCGGCTGCAGAATTCCCGGTTGGGTTGCGATCGTGACGTTTCGCGGGCTGCTTAGCCGCTCGCGCCCCCTTCCCCACCCACCCCCCTCGCGTTCCAGGAGCAACTGTAGCGCCCGAGCCAGTCGTTAGAACTTAACTGCCCCTGAAACAACTCCCCTCGTCTCGTATGGCTTGATGCACTTTGTTTAGGTCGTCTCCTGTCTTACGTCTGCTCTTATATCTGATTATTACGGGGTCGGAATGGCTGCGGCGAGAGGAAACGCCGCGCGGGTTACCGGTGTACTTTGTCTGAATCCGAGCGGAGTCTACAGCTTTAAACCCCGTGTTTGCTTCATTTTGGAAGGTAAATTCATAAGTGTTCTCCGCGTTGTTCCGCAGAGATTGGACGAAAGCTGCTATCGTGCTTCGTTGGCAGACGTTCGTTTCACTTATGATCCTCAATTTTGGGATTCCCGCGACCACAAAATAACGTTAAATATTTTTCGTAGATTCGTCCTTTTTCTTAGAGCTATTCTACATCCACCTTCGTTAAACATATATTCGTAATTTTTTGGAAACCATTTGACAAAGGAGCTCCCAAAACTGTAGTGGATCTGGTGTACGTTAAATATCGAGGTCCTTATCGGCGGGGAAACCGTCGTGGAAGATTACACACGGTGTCCTCGAGGTTTATCCAGGTCGGGATCTTGATAAATCGATCGCGTAGACAAGGTGATCTTCGTCTGGCCGTCATCGCCGTTTCCCGGCGTCCCGTGCTAACGCGTAGGACATCACGAGAGGGTCCACTTGCCAATTAACGAACTTATAATTAGCGCACAGTGCTGACAACTTTCCCGGGCCGGGATTACAAGTTTCCTCCTGGCCGGAAGCGCGTGCTTTGTCGCCACCCCTTGGATAATGACTGTTATGTTCTCTTGGAGCAACGTGTACACCAAGAGGCACCGGAAAACAAGCGAATTTTCGAACTTTGCCGCGGCGGGCATTGTCGTTACCGCGTCTGGTTCCAATTTTAACGTTTCTTTTCTTTCTGGGACGCGATATTCCTCAGGACTCGCGATCCATTCTCGAGGAATCGTTTCACCAGGCCTTTTATTTTAAGATTCTATCTCTTCAAGTGTAAATAAAATATATCATCTTGGAAGAAGTAGAGAAATGTATATTTTTGCATAAGCTATATGCAACATTTTATAATACCGCGGTATTTTCGTCGCTTTATATCATGCAATGTTCAGACTAGTTATTCGACATTAACGCAATATCCAAACCGTGAAATTAGTGGTGCACATTATGCAACCGGACTAATTAAAGCATACGCGGTAACAATACGTTGCTCGACGTTCTCTGTGATTGTGGATCTCTCCCAGCAAACACGAAAATACTACTTCTGTTATAGAAACATCTAATGGAGTATGGTGTAATGTACTAACCCGGACCATATCGCGAGTTACATAAATTAAAATTATATTTTTACCTCATCAATTTTGCTACGGATCGTTGAATTTGTGTGTGCCAGATTTTATTTAAAAAATTAAGGAAACTTAATAAGGGACTCGACCGGAAATTGAAATGGAAATGATTAAAACATCGCTGCTCCGCGAACCTTAGAAATTGGTTACTAATTTGGGAATTCCTGATTTAGAAATTTCAACTTCAATTGACCTGATTCCCCGAACATCTCCATACTGTTTGTTCCCCGAGCCATTGAAAGGATCTACCCGAGTGGAAAGTTGTGTTTAGCAAAGAGACCACGAGACGGTCCAACATTATTCAAATGAAAAGAGCCACAATACTTTCAGCGTATTTTTCACCGTTAAATGTTACTCGGCGGACCGGAGACGATTTTTTAATTCGATTAATTCACCGACAGATATTTTTCTTCCGTTACGTCGTTGTCTTTTCGCGCGACGAAATCCGCGTAGTAGCAGGCGAAAGACAATGTTTTTATGGTTTCAGTAATTCCTTCGAGTTTTAGTCAAATGGACAGTCGAGAAATTCTTTTTAATGACATTACGATAATGAGGCCAGAGTGCTCTTTTGTTCCCAACCGAGAAAGGAAACGGTCTGAGAGAAAAGTTCTGTCCAAACTATTGCAAGTGCTTAAAAGATTCAGTGGTAAATTTCTTTCGTCGTATTAAGAATTTGGATCTTAAAAAATCCGATTAGAAAATTTGTTCTCTTCTGTGGAAAATGATATTTCCATTTATTTACACGATCTGACCTAGTACGTTTTATTGTATAATAATATACATTATGAATGAACAATCTATACTAAAATTTGTATCATGAAAACCACACAGATAAATAATACTTAGAAATGGGCCACGAGCCAAAATGGGGGTTGCAAAGTATAGACTAAAGCATTATTTTGGCATTTCGTTCAAGAATAGAGATAATTGTTACGTAATTTTTTGTTCGTAAATAAAAATACGAATCGCAGAAAATGTTCTTGACTCTGGAGAAGAATCCTTGGATGGATTTTCATGGGAACGTCGATCTTAGCGAGAACGAACTCTAATTTCCGTCGCGAGAGGAGTGTTTTCCCAGCGGAAAGGCGGCTAAAAACTTTTCTTCCCGCGTCGAGCAGCTTCAAATTCGACGAGCATTCTCGGGGAATCTTCATGCTCGAGACTCTTAATCGAATTTTCAAGTTGGCCCGGCCGAACTACGCTTCGACCAGGAACTATCGATCGGTTAAGCAATTCCTTACAAGTGTCTGGACAACCGCATTTCGTTTCTTTTTGTCGAATTAACGCGAGTTAGGTGACGTTTCTTGGATCCTAAGCGATCTCCGGACGGCGCTTAAATAAACCAGCTTTCAACTTTGTCGTTGGAACGTTAAAGTTCCTATAAAACAATTCGAGTTGACATTTCTTGGCCCACACGGGTGGATTACTAGACTGTTGATCTTCATGCAAATTCATATTTTTATTAATAAAATTAATGAGGGTTGTCTCAATCCTTAAATATAATAATTCGTACCTTACTTTAAGTATTTCTTATATTCTTGCATATTAACTAAATTCTGTAGTTTTTTGAAAATTAAAATTTCCCATAAATGCATAAACATCCGCAGTCTACTGATTACCAATTGATTGTTTAAGAATCCTCACTATAATTTCGAGTGGAAGAGATAAAAATATTTGCATGAGAAGGCAAGGTGGAAGAGCCAGAGATTAGAAATCGAATCCTAAGGATCCTAAGCTCGGTCGTGGCGAACAGATTAGGGGTGGAGCAACGCCGACGATAATGGAGGACGGTTTCGGAAGAAAAAGGAGCGATTAAAGCATAGCGGAGCATGCTCCCTCGTCGCGCGACACTTTGTAACTAGAATGGATGCGGGTGGGCTGGAAACACGACGTCGCTTAAAGTTGAAACAAAGTTCCGCGACGCGGTTCGTGGTCTCCGGGCTGCTTGTTGGAGATAGAGCGACACGGAAAATGGAAATGTTCGGTGTACCCTTTGAACGGTGTACCACGACGGAACGGGGCGAAATAAAAGAACGCATAATTGAATAAATTTAACGATCGGTTCGGGGGGAGGGGAACGCGACGGGGCTCTCGAATTGAAACAAATCGAGGAGCATCGCGCTCGCGAGGCGGATCGAATCGTTTTCGGTAAACTTCGAGCGCGTTCGCTTTGAATTCATTCGGGGATCGTTTGTGACTTTCGATTAAAGCAAAGCCCTTCGATACAGGTGTCGACGACGACGGTGTATAACTTGAACCGAATAAAGTTTTTAAATCGAAGGAGGGATGAACGTTGAGTCTTGTGCGATTTATACGTGTAAGGGTACCCGACGGTGGGTAAAACAATATAAAAAAAAAAGTAGAAACTGGAACAAACATGGTCGAGCATCGTTAAAGCGAGAACATGCAGAGTTTGAACGATCGATACGGAAACGGTTACAGTCGAGTCGAAACGGTCCAGCGTCGAGTTAGGGTTAATTACCTTGGACGTTTGAGTCCCTAAAAAGATCTCCGTGCGATCGAGGCTCGCGATCGAGGCGGAAGCGAGCCTGTCCAGAGTTTACGAGCCATTTCACGAGACGCGCCGGTCGGGACTTTTCACGCCGGGCTTTTTCAGGACGGAATTCGACGCGGTTCGGCCACATTTCCATTTAAAATGGCGCCGATAAACGCGAACGCGACCAACGCCGCTGGCCCGTGTTGGCTTTAGCGTTCACGCGGAATCGCTCGTAGGAACCGGAAATGAAGCCGCGCTACCGTTTCCCGCTGATCTGCATTTGAAACGAGCCCGGCGCTGCGTTCGTTGCTTTGTCATTTACTGTTATTGCTCCGATCGCACTTCTGCTCTTAACAAGTTGCAAGCTACGTCGATACGTTTCGACAACGAAACGCGAACCTGGTTCGTTTCCTTCTTTGTCTGCGCCGAATCAAACGTGCTCGTTTTATTTCTTTATTTATTTCGACTACTTCGCTCGTCATGGTCGAAGGAAATCTTGTTATACGAGGGTCTCGATGTTGTTAAATATTTCCAGACGCCACTGTCCTGTGTATACAATAGAAATTATATATAATATATAATTTTAATATTTTGCAAAGCCAACGTTCGATGTTGATGCCAACTTTCGCGAGTTTCCTTCTCATGTGCTTCCCTCTCGCCTCTTTTATTGCTGTTCCCTTCTTGCTGCTCAACTTAGAATAATTACAGAGGCGCGAGAGCAGAGATAGTTGGTCCAAGTATGCTGCCTTGGATAATTAAAAAAATTAATCGATGGTGGTAATTGGATTTCCGAATTCCCGGCCCCCCCGGGGCTTTTTGTTCGTTTTCTCGTCAGTACACGCTATGTAAATGAGTTTCGATCGTTATCCGTTTTACAGCAGGTTTCCCATCAGTTGCGCAATTTTCCTTTCCTTTAATGAAAAGTTCGTCGGTGACGTGCTCGCAAACGAACAGGAAACTAATGTTTTTGCACGATTCTAATCCATTAACATGTCGCGTGAAATAAAGCATGGGAACGTTCAAAGCGTACGACGAAAAATAATTAATGAAATTTTAATTTCTCTTGCGTAACGTCTCGACCAGAGGCCGCGTAATCTGACTTTAATTTAAAATCGAATCAAAATTTCATAGTACTATCGTTTCGTTCGATGGAATATTCTAGCAGAGAATTCGAAATTATGTTTCCAAAAATATTTTCGATCCGTGTATAACGAGATTTAATTATTATTAATATTTACTCCGTCGTGAACGTATCGATCGTTGGCACCCTTTCATAATTTAGTTCGTTTTGACAGCGAAACATTCGTCAGCGATCGAATATAGATCGCTTTAATTTTGCAAGCGCGTTTAAATTGTATAGTAGCTTATTTCCTTATAATTCATAAATCTAATTATTGCCTTGAATTTAATTCGCAGTGATGGATTTACAAATCGGGGATAGAATTGCCGGATCGAATGCAGTTTCGGGATATTCACGTTCTCTTAATGAGACGCGGGGATAATATTTTTACTGTTTATAAATTAGCGGAAACTGTAATTTTAATTAAAACACGAGATAGAAGTACGGAATGCTTCTTATGCCACTGATTTTATTTCATAGCAGTTTCATTTTGTGTAGTCATTTATTCGTGTTTATGTAACAAACGTATTTGCGACAGTGGTAATAGAATATCGATTTGATAGATTCATAAAATATTTATATCAACGAATCCGATACATTTTCAATAGGCAAAGAGCCCGGACAATTGCCAGTCACAGTTAAACAAGGCAAACAACTCGAACAATTAATATTGCAAGGGTTGATCAAGAGAACGACCGTCGAGAAAGAAGTGCTTCCCCCGAGACAATAGGTGTACGCATTTATCGCATTACACGGAAAGACTCGGTCGCCGTCGTCGTTCAAAGAGATCCATTAAGACTCCATTAGGGGCGTCGCAGTGGAAGTCTTTCGTATTACGGAAGTTGCGTCAGCGTGCCACGTGCAAAAGGTCGATCGACGGACGAGTTATCTAATCTGGAATACTTTCAGACACCCGCAACGAGGGTCAAAGTCGTTTATTTTTTATTAAAATAAATAATCTATAAAATTAAAACACCTTTTTATCATCGACGTGTCGCTCGTCGCAAATTGCCAACAGTAGCATAATATTTTCATAATTTACCGAGGAGCGAATTTCAACGATTAACGAATACGCCGCGACGTTATTTTCTCGCGAAATTTTCTCCGCGGGCACTCCTAGACGAGACCCTTCCGTTAATGGAAAAACTTTAAGCAGCTTGTTAAGCATCCGTTGCGCCAAGATTGGAAACTCGCGGGGTTGTTTTCACGCTAAATCCGAAAGAGACGAAACGGTTTTCCGCCTTTCTTTCAACCGGAGTGCCCTCGACGCTCGGGATTTCGAAAGAGCCCGGATACGCGTTATCCGGAAAGCGCACTTTGTAGCCCCCGGTGTTCGGGTCAAAGGGAAACGACGGTCAAAGTGGAACCGATGGATCCGTAATCGCGATCGAGGACGCACGCGCGATGCATTAACGTAAACTAAGCCTCGCAAAGATGGGGGAAACATTCCGCGAACCAAATGTAATTTGATCGACGCGCGAAGTTTTTAATCGTCGATGAAGGAAATCTAATAGAAAGTGTACTTTCTCCTGGAGATTAATTCCCTTTTTAAATATCAACGAAACTCGACCTTTTTCGAGTTATTTTAAACGCCACGCTCTTTCAAGCTAATAAATTCACCTTGTCCATCGATATTTTGGCGGCCACCTAACAATGTTCGAAGTTTCCGCGAAAAAGTTGACAGTTTCCGTGTGCGGGGTTCGCATCGCAAGGGAAAGGACACGCCGGGGCGGGCAAACACGGGAAATTATGCGCTTGCCCAGAATTCCGGGGAACAATGGTCGGTGACGTAAGCGGTATTTCGGGGCTGAAGAACGAGCCACGGGGCCAGAAACTAACGCCGGTGACGTTAACCCGCGCCCTGCGGACGAAAGCTACTCGTCCACCTCGAGAGCGTGCAAGTACACTTGCCAACTTGCACCCGATTAATTACCCGAAACGTCCGCTGGATCCGTGGAAAGATCTCCGCGTATCCGCGTAAGTTAATCCGTCGAAGAACGTTTAAGCACGGACGTGGTACACATGTAAACCTTGCATCCAATGTATTTTTTTGGCTCATTTTTAAGGGCCTCTAGAGCCCATTACCATTTTCCTTTCATGTTGATGGAGGAGTCCAAATGTCAAAACGATCGTGCATTCAATTTTAAGGGGATCCTTGTGAGAAGGCTTGAATCTTCGACTTCGTGGTGTTTTTAATGGGGTCGTTGGTTATTCGCTTGTCAACAATGGTTAGGTAATGGTCATCGATGGTCAAGAGTGAGGTCAAAGGTTCAAGGAATAGCCAAGTGGTAGGACCAAATAGTTCTTCTGTAGACCGGACTGTCTTTGACTGTCAACTTGGTCTTTGCGTTTCCCCACTGTTCGACCTTGGGTAGAGGTTTATAGAGAGTCACTGGTGATATACTCGTTCAGTTCTACTGGGACTTTCGAGAGGATCGGATCTCGCGAATTCGGGGGTTTATCTCCGGGCATTAGTGACCTGGGCTGACCACTGGTGACTAGGACTGACCACTACTGACCAGAACTGACCACTACTGACCAGTGATGACCAACGGTAAGAATTGTTTATAATTCCTTTCCTCATTTCTAGTTTACTATCTGACTTTAATTTCGCTTTATCCAACTATCTGACTGCTATTGCCATAATAGGAATATTTTCTTACTTTACAATTGACCATTAGGTATATCATTGATATCATTTGTTAAAAGTACAACGTATAATTATATTGGTCAGTGTTAGGATTGAAAAAGAAAAGATTTTATCGAGTGATTATTTACTATAACGTTGTTAAATTAGACTCGCGTGAATTAGGCATGGCCACGAAAGTCTATAAGGTGTTATTTCTACTCGTATACCTCGTCAGTGGTTCAAGGATCGATCGGATCGATACTTGCGTAACTATTTCAATAGAATCGCGAACAGACTGACAGTAAATCTTTCGTTTGACCAGCGATTCCAAACTACCGAACATCGTCCAGTTAATTGATCGTGGAACAGTTAAATAAATTCGAGTTATAATTTATTAACATTTTTCCGACGCGTGGAGACGTTCGAACCACCCCCTTTTTCTCGCCTAAATTATACCATTACATAGGGTGTTTCGAAGCACCGGTGCAAGCCACGAACACATCGGATTTTTATGCTATTTTCGATACCGCTGATCCCATCACTATAACGGTTCTGTTGAAATTGCTGAACGGCGCCCCGGTATTGCTTTCTGCGTTTCAAGAACCGGCAGACACGATTTCGAAGTATTTTCCCAGCGAAACACGTCGACTACGTGCCGACAACGCTACTCGATATTTTCGTCGACCCATCGATTGATAACAAATGGGAGAATTGTTCGTGTCTAAATAACGCACGGGGCAGAAAATAGGTATAGTTCTCGGCGAACAAATCGCGGAGAATTATGTTTCGATATGGATATTGAGTTCTCGTTGTAAATACGATATTATCAATTATTTAGATTCATGCAACGGGGTGAAATTTGTGCGAACGAATATGAAAACGGTCGCGGTGATAAACTTGAACCTGTCGCTTGACGAAATTGATGCGTTATATTGTGAAAATTACATCGTACAATCGACGAGTTTTAAATTCCACGGTTTAGTCGCGCGGAATGGTCGTCGGTTTTACAGCGTAGAGAATTTTACACGCCGCGATCGCCTTTAAAGCGGGAAGATCGATGGTACGAACGCGGCGTCGGGAGCGCGAAGAGGGTTAGGGTAAACTAGAACCGCGAAATGAGTGGCATACACCTTGAAAAGGTGTCTGGAGGGCGAAGAATCTCGAGACACCCTGGTGAATCGTATCTCGTCGGCTCGAATGGATGAAATCCGCGTCCGTAGTCGCGTTCACGCGCGTGTCGTCTTTCTATCGAGGCTGATCTCGGGCTTTGGCCGGCTGTTGAACTTGTTTTTCAACCCCAGACGCGTCCAATGCGTGAAAAGCTCGCGATTAACAGTGGATAACAAGAAACGCGTCAACCGAGTCGAGTCGACGAAATTCTAATAAAAAGAATTTCAAATAAAAAAGTAAATCACTAAATTTATAGAAAATAACAAATTACTTTCTACGAAAAGAATCACCAGGTCGCAATTGTAGCAACAATTTTCACAGTTTACCGACACGAAATATTATTCGATCGAAGTTCGAGATTTACCGCAACGTATGATCCAATTTTATTAAACAATTCCCGGTTCCAGTGTTAATCGTTTGCACCCGTGGAATTCAAAAAGCGCGTAACATTTTCCGAGCGAATTTTACCTAAAATTACGTACTCCGTATAACGCAACACACGTCGTACACGCGTGTACGAAACAAAATTACGCGGACATCAAAATATTTAGCAGTTTCACGGTATGCTTGCTATTTATTTCATTAAAAGCTCGCGCGTTTCCACGCGTAGATGCATCTTGACGAGCCGAGTAATAAAACGGGCGCCAAGCATCAACGATCCGAGCGAATGCGGTAACTTTCGTTTGCAATTAGGCTGATACGATTCGTTGAACGCCGGATTAAGCGTAAACGACCGATCATAGCGTTTTATTCGTCGATCCATCGGGTCGAGCGTTCCGTTTTACGCGTTTTCAACCTTAGCTGCCACCGATCGCGTTAAATACTCTTTTAATCGAATAGAACGGTTACTTAAACGACATTAAAATTCAGTTTTATTCGTTTGCCAGAAAAGACAGAGGAAATGTTTGTTTCACCGCACGAAAACAAATTGTTGAAGAGAGGATTTCCACGCAAAACGCGAGCTCTCGTCGTGTTTCTTTTGCGGCACGAAAATGTTTGGTCAGAAGCTTCGACAACCGTGAACGAGAGAATTTGACGGATTCAAAACTAATACCGTGAACGTTTTGCAACAACGTTGGCAGCTTTGCCCGTTCATTCTTTCGCCATCGGTGCTCGCACGTTTCAAAGAAATGCGCGAAATACGTTTCCGCGGCGGCGACATTCGTTTTGCTTCGAATAAAATATGACGGAAACCGCTACGCGACGATTTCAAACGGCGTTTCTCTGCGCCCTTTATCCGTCTCGCAGACAACAGTCTGCTTTGTCTAGGATCGGGTGCACACTCGTAAAACGAAGCACGAGTTCCTGTTTCTCTGTCCCAGCAGCCGGTACGCGAAACTATTTGCCGCATTATGTTCACGACAATCGTGGAACGCTGACCAAGTAACAGGAGTTCGAGCGGAAGGCGCAAGAACTGGCAATCGTGTTTCCTTATTACATTCGGGACCAGATAGATCGAATATAACGACACTTGTCCGCCAGTTGTCGATGCCTCTCTCGAAAAATAAAATATCACTCCTCTATTCTCTGCAGAGCTTTCCAAACTTTTAGGAAAGCTTCCATTTTACTGTACATTTGCTCCACGGTTCGCAAACATTATATTCTTTATTTATTTAATTTTCTACGGGAGCTCTATCACATTTTCCTCGAATTTTCTCTCCATTACGAATTTAAAAAAGACACATTTACACTGGGAAATTAAATAGAATTCAGATTTATTTCCAGTTCTAATTTTGTGTAAAATTCTCTTTAATTGTAACGTGGAACGTAGCAACGGATGCACGAAGCGTATTTTGCAATTAATTCGCAATCAAGGCCGCAAAGCTTTGAAATTCCCCGTCCAGATCGAGCGAAGTTCGACTAGTTGTCTAGTAAAGAGTCCTCGATCGTATCGAGGGTTGTTCGAATAGATAGTCCACCGCGGAATGCGCTTTACAAGACACGCAATCGAGAAGTGTTGCCTTCCGTATGGTTCCAGCCACCCCCCGCTTCCGGTCGGTCGCCTTTAAATCCCGCAAAGAGAAGCCTTTGTGCTCCTGCTATCGTAGAACGCGCCTCAAATTGGATGTAACGTCATCACTTCAGAGGATTCGGCGCTTATTATTAGCCACGTTATTGATTTCAGGCTTGTTTCCCAGCGAACTTTCTCCTCCTCGCGCTTCCAGATGATAAAGGTTACCGTCGTTCCTCGATAATGTTCACCCCATCCCGACGGTTTCGTCTTTTACTTTCCCGTTTAATGTCGATACGCCACGATCTGCCCTTTATCTTCGCTATAATGTCCTATCAAAAAGCCCATCCGATGTAATACGAAGACCCCCTCGATATTACAGAGTGACGATATCGGGATAGGGATCGTTCGAAGATGAATTTTGATTCGCTATCAATGCTGAAACCTTCCCACATTTCGTGTATACATACTCCTATCGAGATCTATTCCTATTCCTAATCAATAGGAATTGATGAAACTTTTTTGGGTGCATAGATACATAAATTATAGTAGTTGTTATAATCATCAGAATTCTATTGTCAAAATTCTTAGGACAGTCGTCATAAACTATTTCAATTTTATGGATTTTAGAACAAATATAACATTGAACCTACCGACGCAATTTTAAATTCATTTTCGATTATATAAACAATTTATAATTCAATAGGAATTGCTGAAACTTCTTTGGGTGCATAGGGTAAAAGTAAATTTCAAAATAAACATAGAAGACAGCATAAATTATAATAGTTTTTATATTCGTTAGATAGGGGATGAAATGCCCTTTAAAATGAGCGTTCGAACCAGTCGATAGCTTTATTAGTTCCGGAGATATGATAATTTTTGTTTCAAGTCGAGCATCAAAGTGAAAGTCAAAATAAACATGGAAGATAAAATAAATAATAATAGTTTTTATATTCATTAGATAGGGGATGAAATGCCCTTTAAAATGAGCGTTCGAACCAGTCGATAGCTCAATTAGTTCCGGAGATATGAGGATTTTAATTTCAAGTCGATGCGGTGGCTAGTTTCGGAGATACGAGGGTCCGAAGCGTTTGTTTACGTTCATTGAGATGAATGAACTCGCGCGCGCGACAATAGTAAACAGTGCGTAGTAAATTCTTGGAAATACTACGCCCGAAACTAGGTCACTCGGTCACGAGTCACGTGCGACAAAGAGGTCCGGCGCGACGCGTCAGACGGAGACAGAGATAGTCAAATTAAGAAAAATACCCTTTTACATAAATTACGATATCTCGAAAACGGAAAGTCCGATCGTCAAAAACCAAAAAGCATTTTAAAGAGGAAGCTTCACCGCCGCTAACAATACCTTAATAATTAATAAATTACTAATAGTTGCGGAACTGCACGCGTCTAAAGTTTTAGTATTTTTAATACGCGTGAATAGGCTATTGTACGTAAACCGGACAGTGAGACAGTCGAATTAAAAGAAATTATCTTTTACATAAATTACGATATCTCGAAAACGGAAAGTCCGATCGTCAAAAACCAAAAACCATTTCAAAGAGGAAGCTTCACCGCCGCTAACAATGCCTTAGTTATTAACAAAACATTAATAGTTTCGGAATTGCACGCGTCTAAAGTTTTAATACTTTTGATACACGTTAAATAGGCTTTTATAACACGAAAAGTGGAACTTTAAAAATTACCCCTTCATTTAAATTACGATATCTTCGACATAAACCAAGAATCATTCCAAAGGGTTGGCCTTTCACTTCTGCTAAATTATTTCACTTATGCAAAAAAACACTATACAACTTTATACACGCACGATCGAATAAAAACTGTCGCGTGTAATAAAAACGTGTTCGACTTCAGCCGGTAACTAATAAAAAACAAAACTTTAGGTAAAGAACCACAAGTTGCCCTGATCAAAGAGCCACTGGGAAGTTGATAATTCATTTAACCAACTCTCGCGAGCTTCGAGTCTGATTAAAGAGCTGCATGCTGCGAGTGCAATTAATAACGAGTACAAATTCGACCGAGAGACCATCGCAGATACGCGTTCGAAAGTTGGAAAGAACCATAGCCGAGGCGGGAACGGGCAAGTTCATTCGAAAGGAAAAACTGTCGAGTCGGGGACGAGGTGCGTTCGCGAAAGTTACAATCAAAGCGAATCGTCGCCATCTAATTGCCTTCATTAATCCGATTCGCTTTTACTTTAATTGCGTTAACGCCCGGCTCTAACGGGATAACGAATTTGCATCGTTGAATCTACTCGGTGAAGAAAAATTATTCCAGGATTTTCGCGCTAACGAGGTAGATAAGCTTGTCGGAGGTTAGTCTCGGATTTTCCGATACTATGCAGGATTATCGCGATACCGTCCCTCCGCCGTCTCCCCCGCTTTTTCGCGATCCATAGTTCCCGTTGCGTACAGTGTTTCGTTATGTATTACACGCCCGTTTCTGGGCACCATTATGCGAGTAGCAAGTATCTGCCGAGTGATAAGCACACGCGACTGCCTGTAATTCACGGTCCTTTTTGTTCCGCGTTTTGCCACAGTTTCGAGGTATGAAAGGATGGATAAAAATGGAAGGGGCAGAGAAAAGATGATACAATGGGGCAGAACTTTTACACGGAATGATTAATGCGGCTTGGTTAAACCGGGGGAATAATGTACCAGAACTTCTGAATGTAACAGAAAGTCTACGGCGTCGGATTGATTTTTATACACGAGTTTGGCTCGAGGAGAAATTAATCGTTCTTTCTACCATTTCGTTCGTACGGGAACAAAAATAAATCTCAGCGCGTGCAAAAGGCGTTGGACATTCTCCAAGGTGAAACGTTCGTTAAAATTCTAAAAATATTGACGGAGAAAAAGCCTGAGCGGATTTGTTTCTAGAGGAAATCTGAAAGTCATTCGCGAAGCGTTTCGACGCTGAAAGCATCACGTGCAATTGATACGACGCGTGTTAGTCGCGTTACACGAGCGAAAAGTTGATTCCCCCTTATCGGTTTTTCCTGCTGGCGCAAAGGGGGCTCGTAAAACGCGAGCATGAATCAAGAGCGTGTCGACTCGTGAAACCCGGTTGCATTCTGGCTCGCGTGCAATTCCGGCGTCCGCATATGTTTGTATTAACTCTCTAGCTCGTGACCGCGATTATACTCGGGGCCGAAACTCCCGCGCCGTTTCCCCAAGTAATTCGAAATTTGTTTGGATATTCGCAATTGAACAAATAGCGCGTCGCGATCCTCGCGAACGGACGCCGCGATGACTTCGCCGCTCCCCGGGGCCGTTGCTCGACCGCGATTAAACGTCGCCCCCTTTGCTATTCCTCCGTAGAAAATTACTTTCCGCCATCGATGCAACGATTGTTCCGCCCCCTCTTTCGTTACTTTCAACGTAGAACGCATTTTTAAATTTCTTCGTCTTGTTACTAGACATAGTGAGTGTCTCATGCCTCTTGAATCACGTAATTATGACTTACAGAATGCATAACAGAAGAAAAATCGCTGATATTACGTTTCTAAGTAAGATTATCGAATATTTCCTGTTCAACGATTACTCAATTGTTTCCTTCGTATGTTTGGATCTCAGAATTGTCTAAATAGAATGATCAATCATGCAAATTTTGTAGTTCCTGAAATTATTACATCTTTGTGAATAATAATAAAAATAGTGCACGAGAACTTGGAACAGAGATCGAAAGATAGCATCCTTATTAGAAAGCCTGATTCGTTTTAGATTCGAAAAACCCATTTACAAAGTATAATTACATCGAAACATTTTATTTATTTTCGACGGAAATAAACGTCTCTCTGGCTGCATTTAAATTCTGAAAACACACGAGACACGAATAATGTAAAATATACAAGGTATCGGATACGATATTCAAACAAATACTAAACGTTACGTTACCCGAGTGAAACATTTTTTCGCATTTGTTTCGAAATGGGTTCGCTTGTAGCTCGGAACGAATAACATTTATTCCCGTGTTAGAAATTTATAAATTATTTTGTCAGTTATCCAATAAAATTTCGGGCACAGGAATCGTTAATGCAACAGTTTGCTCCGGGTTTACGAGTTTTTCGACGTATCGCGGTAAAATGTGGACAAACACGATATTTGTTCAATATTCGAGTCGAAAAATAACGAAAGCTTTATTGCGTTGGATGAATTTTTCTTTAAATCCTGTAAATTTTTACGGATATTTCTCCGAATCAGTTTCATTTATCTCTTCTTTGAATATTATTTACGAGACATTTTTGGTCAGTAAAATGATTAGAAAAGTATTCCAATTTTTGAAACTAGTTTCGTGGAGGAAGGGATGGAAACCGACAATGAAGCATCGCACGCATCTGCAAAAAGGTTTATTCCACTAGTGTGATTGCTGAGTCCCCTGAAATATAGGAAACTGCCTTACGGAGGCTACGGTGGATGGATCGAGGAAGAATTATGTGAATTCGTATGTGCTCCACGTTTCAGAAATACGAAGTAATATCACGTGCTTCCGTTCTCGCCGATATCCGCGGTTGGCCTAGTTACCTTGTACCAAAGGAAGCGTTTTATAAATTGTTTAACTGCTCCCTCGGCTGTTGCTTAAGAAAGCCTCGAAGCTACGGGGAGAATTGTTGGCTTTCATCTTTAAAACACCGCCTCTGTATCGTTGGGATGCAAGTTCTTAAAGAAATTTGATTCGTGCCGACTTAAGTGCTCTGTTTATTCCGTAAAATGCACGCCAACGTTTCGCGCAAACGTTTTTAAAAACCGATTCTTTTTACTTTCATCGCTTCTACGCGAAATACGTGAATCTTTCAGCGAACATAAAATAAACGAAAAGAAAACGGTATTATGTTTAAAATCTGTTTTTATTATACAGGAAGAGTACCTCTGAAGATTTAAAAATCAGAATTAAAAATCACCGTTCGAGGAAAAGATTTGAACAACGCGCTCAACTTCCGCGGTTCTATCGCCAGATTTGCCCAATTAAGGAATCCCATACGCGCAAATTTCGAATTGCTTCGTTCAACATTCCCCGTAGTTTCACTTCGGAATATAGCAGGTAGCCACGCGCCGAAATTAATACAAACAAACGGGAGGCACACCAGCACAGGACTTAGTGTTTAACAAGCAAGTGTACAGGATTATTCCACTATGACTGATTAAAGTTTTAATACGCGTTCAACCTGGGGGATGAATATTTCGTCCACATTTTATTACAAAACTAATGGACTTCGATGTCCATTTTACGATCGAACCCACCATCATTTCCAAACTGTTACTTTCTTGGAACAAATTGGAACAAAGTGTACAGGATTATTCCACTATGACTGATTAAAGTTTTATTCCTCGTTCAACTTGGGGGATGAATAATCCATTCGTCCACATTTTATTACATCTAAAACTAATGGATTTCGATGTCCATTTTCCAATCGAACCCACCATAATTTCCAAACTGTTACTTTCTTGGAGCAAATTGAAACATCCCTTGGAAATAACGTTCCATGAATTTTTACAATTATTTTAGGCCAGGCCCCAGGTTTCTGATCGTCGTATTTATCAGAAAATAGGAAGTTTGGTCGGATGGAACGGGGCCCCCCGAAGTTGCACCATCCATTTCGGAATCATCCCTTATAGCTCATCGCGGGCACGCATACCAGCCGAAACACGCTTGTAAGAACGAGGAGGCACGCGCGCGTGGGTGGGTTGAGAAGCAGCCGCGACTGGATCCGAAGGTCGTATCCAGGATTAGTACGTAGGTGGCTGGAGGGATAATGGATTATCAGACGGTGAAATTAGTAAGTGGCTTTGCCGTAATTGCACGAAAGCTCGTCGCGTTCGTTTGTCAGCAGGGGATGTCTTTAATATCGGTCCCGGAGACCTCTTGTCTTCGAGGCAGGGCGAGTCGTTGCCGCACATACCGCAACGTCGCCAGCAGCAATGAAAAATTACCTGTCCTTTGTCGAAAAGGAACGAGACCAAAGCCACCCGGATGATGAAAAGGAACGAGGATCATCTTCCACCCCCCCACCACCCCCTCGCCCTTTCGCGTCAGCATTCCCGACGACTTTTTAAATTTCCCTTCCTCGTTGCTGGACATTGAGTGCTGGGCGATTAAAACCACCCCGAAGAAGGAGGCACTAATTATAGCACCGTCCCTCGGGTTGTCGCGATCTTTGTCCGTCGGGTCGTCCACGAGTCATCGTAGCAAAGAAATACGAATTTCTTCCGGAGAGATTTAATATCGTTGCTATTTTTTTTTAAATATTGCATCGTTAACAGCGCCTTTCTCCTGAAAGAGAGTCAGTTCTGGGTAAACGTGCAATTTTATAATTATCCCGGGAGTTCCTCGATCGCTGGATCGTTAAGATCGACAGGCGTCGCGTCTCGTTTTCAAAGGGACGTCGGGTACCGCGGAAGATCGCAATGTTCTGCTTCGAATAATACACGAAGTTGTTTATTGTGTTGGAATATGATGCGACGCCGTAACGACGTAGCCGTTTTACCCTCCCCTCCTCGCTATCGGCGCCAAGACGATGGCTAACTCCCGTTTTATATCTCATTTGGGAAAAGTTTTGATGAGAGAACGGAAATTTAACGAGATGGAAGCGTACTGATTCCAAATTAACCTACAGATTGCGTGCGAACGAACGGATAAACTTAAAATTACTTTGTTACGTACAAGCGAGGCGCCCTCTTACGCGTATTTAATTAAGGCCGTGCAACTGCTAATTGGATACATTATTAAAATTCGGTTTGTCCCGGAAGCGTCCAAACTTCTCCACGGTAACAGCGACGTCGTTCGGTTGAAACTGGAATTTCAATGGAGACCTCGCCCCGATTCGGATACGAAGGTGTCATTAACCGACGGTATCTTTTTGACGTTTCTCGAGAAATTACGGAGCAAAGAACGTATGTACGTCATCGGCGTGTACTACTTTCCGACTTCTAAGGGTGTCGCGGCGCTCAACCACCCACAGTGGTCGCTCGATTCGACCTTCCTCGACTGCTTTTTAGTTTCCAAAGCGCAAGAATCTCGCCGCGATATCGAACGTTCGAAAAATCGACCTTTTTTTATTTATTTTACGAAGAACTCCATATTCTCTGAATAAATGAATCCGTAAGATTTGTCCGTACCTATTCCTCGAAAGAACTCGAGACGAACGGTTCGCTGCGTTTCTAAGTACGACGAGTGTGCAACTTGGAAAAAAGAACTTTCGCAATCTTGATTCGAAGAGGAAATTAGAATCAGGCCAGACTGTTAGCACTTCTCTTCATCGTCGATTCATTTCAGATCCCCGTGCGGAGACTGCGCAGTCGGCGTGCAACGCGATAGAAATGAAACAGCGCGTGTCTGAACGCAGTTTGAATAAAACAGGGAAAAGCATGATAAATCGTTTATGCGCCGACTATCACATCGCGTATCTAGTGTCCGCCTGCTCGAGGTGGATCGTACTTTTTCGCGTTCCTTTTCCCGACCGTTTTATCTCTATTTATTTCGCCCGTGTCTCGCGATCGCAACATTTTCTTATCGCTTGAAATTACACACGACCCGAATGCACCTGGAATAATTGGTCGCATTTATTCGACCGGGTAACGCGATTCGCGGTTACTTTTCACCCCGTCCAACGTCGCGGAATTTTCAACCCTCGAATGTTTACAATGTTTATTCAAACGTATTTTCTTTAAAAAATCTATTCTAGTCACGTTTATTCGAGTTTCAAAGCAATTCAAGTTACTTATTTCTCACTTTATCAGCTGATTATGTGTCCTACTCTCGAAACGAAGCTCATCTCGCCGGTCGAAACTCATTAACTTGGTCGCGAAACTGGTCGAGTGGCATTTCATTGAAAGTCTCTAATGGGCCATTACTTCTTGGAATTTTCTTAATATTCATCTTGTCTTGAGGACTTTCATCGATCGCTGGCCACTTATTCGCTTACTGTCTGTAATGCTAATAAGGAAACTGCTCTCATCAGGAGAAATATCGAGAAACGATCGAATTATAACCCGCTGGACCGAGGAGGGAATTTTAATAGCGTAAATGCCAATTATTCCAACCTGCAATTTTCTCCAGCCGGTTCTTCTGCGCGAGAAAGTGTCTTTTTTTCTGGTTTGGGACAAACGTTCGATCATATGGAACACGATCCTTTAATTCTCGGATATTTCAACGACTTTGTCGCTTCCCCCGCAATCTCGCTAAGAACGAACAGTAAAACGACGTCCTCGGCGGAGATCTTCGCCTATCTAGAGATTCAATACCCTCCTCCGTCCTCGTCTCTGTTCCTCCTCAAGTATCTCACGGAACTTTTAAGTTCTACTTGGTGAATTCCGCAATCCTCTTTACAACGACCCTTCCGTTGTCCTTTTACATGTAAACATTACGAAAGCTCTCGCCAGTCCCCCGCAAAGCCTCCGAGGATTGCTCGTTTCGTTCATTTTACCCGTCATTATTTTTAGAATCCTTTTTACTCGGGAAAAGGCCGAGAAATTCACCGATGTCGGACGTTCCTTGGCCACCGTGGTTCTTGGGGTAACTTTTTCGCCCCGTAGCGAACACTGTTTTCTTATCCATTTCCCCTCCAAGACGCCCCTGGCATCCTGCACACTTAAGGGAAAAAGGCTAAGGGCTATTCAATTACCGTGCCATGGATCAATCGACGCCATCTTGCGAACGGGATGTGGCCCACGGGTTGCTAATTAAATACCTACTGCAAACTTCGCTTGTCTCACGAAACACCCATTCTTTGGCTTAACAATATTTTTTTTTCGTTTATTCGATAGCTGGATATTTCTTTCTGCGCGCTATATTTAAGATTTTTCAATTTGTTGAAGTTCTCTCGATGTAATCATTTATTAGACACAACGCCAAGTCTTCTCTGACTCAACAATATTCTTTTTTCGTTCGTTCGATAGCTGGATATTTCTTTCTGCGCGCTATATTTAAGATTTTTCAATTTGTTGAAGTCGAAATACAGTTTTCTCGATATAATGGTTTATTAGTCACAACGCAAAGTCTTCTCTTTCAAGTAAAGTTCATCGTACAATCTCGTGACTAACCTCATTTTAGCTCCGACCGAGTTAGCGATCGCAGTATTTTCCATTACCCGACGAATTGCATCGATGTCTTAAATTCGATAATTAGTCGATCCCTTTCACTTCGCGGAGCCGTCAATTGCTCTAAAAGCTATCGATTCTAATGAAAATTGCTTCGTATCCATTAAAACTTTTCAGCGTGAAGCGCTGGGAACGGTCGTTGCTGTCTATAACGCAAATATCTATCATTGTCATCGTCTCCAAAGCAGTATTAACGTTCCATACGTATATTTCATTCTTTGTTTAACCATTCGAGATTTATTTCGACTGTACGTACTCTATATTTGCTAATACTAGTGTCGCGCGTTGGGCTAACGAGAGTTCGACGTCGGTTGAAGGAGTAAACTCGGGGCGGTAAAGTTAACGACTATAGCAAAAGTTAAACAGTAAAGAACCGCGAGGGTTGCGTGGCGGGAAGTATAAGGAATACTAATTCGCGGGCGCAACCGAAGTCCTTATAACGAGATAAGTCGAAAGTGTGAAATAAAAGTTTCCCGTTCGGAGCTTCGTTGTCCAGAGAAACGACTTTGAAGATTGTCGAGCAAGCATACAATTGTACGTGAATATTTTATTTTGATTTTTAATTACAGAGAAAGAAACGTCAGTGGTGATCCTCGAAGTCCAGAAAGCATATCGGTAGATCGAATTGTCTAGCATTGATAAAAATCGATACGTGACGATTCTCCAATTATGTAAACAAACGAAGGACAGTATAATTTCGAATTGAGAATCGTAGACGTCGCCAGTCGGACGCGACGTCGGAGATAAAGTTCCGACGTGGCTCATTTCAGAAGTTGAAGCGAAATTGAAAAACTCTTCGCTTAATCCTCCTCTCCGCTGTCATGCGCAGACAACCTGTTCCAATTGCATTAAAATTCCCGGACTATCCTGTGGCTCGACACCAACTAGGTTATCCTTTTAACTCGGAACGAGGCGAAGGAAACTGGCCAGCGAACCGAGGCCTAAACGAAGAAGCGCTTCCGCCATTTTTGGGAATTCTTTTTGCATTCAAATTTGCACCAGTTAAAGAAAAACAAAAAAGAATTGCACTCGTTTGTAATTGTTTACCTTTCATTTGCGGGGGATCGATGGCGGTTTATTTCGCGTAATTCTATCAAACTGTCGCCGGTGTCAATAATTTAATGGCCGGTTGTAAATCAACGAGATCGATCTATCGTCAACTATGATGCCAGTACGGGGGTAAAAAACAAGCGATACGTTCGCGTATCATTCAACGGCGATCGTTTAGCGTCAATTTCATCTTCTTCGTGATTTATCGCGTCGTGGAATATTGTGTAAATCGCGTCCAACCCCCGCCGTACAACACATAATACCTCATAAATTCTCGCGGGAGTTTCTGTTGCGTGATCACCGGTTATCAGGGCGCCAAGTAATCGATGGTTCGGCAGAAACTGGAGCGAGAAAACGGAAATGAAAACGAATTACACTTTTCTTATCGCCAGTATCCTTTTATTGCCGCGGCGTGTCGACCGGCTGTAAATTCGACGGCAAACAGTTGTAAACGTCGCGTATTCCGTAATTAGTCGACGAGATTCACCGTTTACGACTGTCCTCGAATCGTGAATAATCACAGTGCTCGATTTATTTAAGAAACCAAAGAAATTTTTCGGATATCGTATTTACTTCTCGATATAATTTGCGAGCAGATTCGGTCGCGGTTTCCGCGGGTGAAGTTCGACGGCGGAACAAGTATCCGGATAAAGCAATACGCTTTTGCCCCTTCTTTCGAAATTCCGCGAGTTCCATTGGAATTCTCTTACCGGGATTCCCGAATTTTCGCGCTAACAGCCAGCGCGAGCCGAACGCCGCAAGTTTTCCACGATCTTCGCCCTTTCGCTTTGCGGGGATTAATAAAATGGCACGGGAATGCACGAGAAATTCTTAGAAACATGCTTCCGCCGTTTTTTCATCGCGTGGGAAATACTTGGGCGCGGAGGGACACGCGTTTCGACGTGCCTCCGAAAAGAAAAGCAAAGGGTGGAACAAATTTCTTTAAGCGATCCAATGTTTTTTTTTAGGAATTTCCAACAGTAAGTCGAATCGTTGGTATTCTATTACTGTTACTATTTTAGGAGACTTCTGTGGAGTTTCTCTTTAAATCCTCATAGATGCCAGGACGATATAACATCCGCCGTCACGACATCCGAAACGAAGATGAACTGTGCCACGTGAAATATGGTAATCCAGGAGATAATGCACTCTATCTTTCGGTTTGCGTACTCGCGTTTACAGAAATTCCATTGTTGTTTCGAACAATGTGTTCAAACGATCATTGTAACATCGAAATATCGTTATCCGCGATTCTGTGTCTCTACGAGCCCGTGTAGATTCGTTTCACCCCTAATCATACGTTCTTCCTGTTCGTACGAGACCATCGAATAATAGAAACGCTCGTTAATTGGAAGCTTGTAATAGCGGGGGATTTACAATGCCTGCCATTTAGTAAAATTCTATATCATCGACAACCTTTCACCCAACGATTCTTCTCGATATTTTCGGGCTTGGAATTTTTAGAAAAATCGAACAATTTCCAACATCAAAATGGTATTTTAACCTGAAATCTTAGATCATCGATGCACTTGGGGTTAGTGTTTCCGAGTGTACCGGAGACCCAAAGTGGATGATTAAAAACCGGTTCGAATACCGATGCAAGGTTCACCCGAGTTAGGCAAACCTTGGCTGAACTTTGCGTTAGTATTCGGACCTTGCCGAGTTTGGATTGACGAGTAAAGTGCGACACCTGCGGTTTTGGTAAGTCAGCAATCAGGACAGAAGGAGAAACCGGGGAATTGAGAAGGAGGAACGATCACGAACGAAGGGAGAGCAAGAGAGGGAGAGGACGGGGATGAATGCTACCTCTTTGGGCACTAACCTGTAGTACTAACTAACTAACGAACTTTCACGGTCCAACGCCCGCCACCAGAGTAATTAGCTTGGCTAACGAGCGATCGTTATGCGAAACCGCGGAAAAGTCGACGATCTGCGCTTCACAATGATCGACTAAGATCTATTGTTCCTGGCTGTAATAACGTCATTGTGAACCTCACCAGCCGCGATCGCTGAAATATCGATCCGCGAGCCGAAGGCAATGAACGAATTCCTTGAAGAATTTAAGACCCTGGGCCAAGGGAAATGCCCCAATTTCTCCCACCATTCGTTTCCCTCCAACCATTGTAATCGTTGGGTCGTGAAGCCTGTAATTTTTAACTATTTTGATAACTAAAGTCAAACAGAAGTAGAAAATTATTTGTAAGGAGTATGATAAATTAAAGTAGCGGTAGTATGGTGTTTGGAGATGTGTGTATGCAAGGTCCACTCGACGCAAGAGATCACACATTGAAGTTCTCGCCGGGAAGGTTAATAATTGTGACCCTTGTAGCGAGTTTAGATTAAACTTGACTCTCTTTGATGAATCCCGGGGGGACTTCTTGGTTTCTCATGGTAGTTGAACTAGTCGAAGCTGTCGGCGAGTGTTTAGCCGCAATTTACATCTTACGCAAGATCTAAGAAATTAAAATTTTTAAGTAGAAAAACGTTTAATTTCGTCTACGCATGAGGAACACTCGCGACGCGATAAAGCCAAGTACCTAATTTCGCATAGAAATATAAGATAAGTTTCGTAATTCGGTTAATAACCATGCGTAATAAATGCATTATGCAGCACAATGCACGTTTCAATAATTATACTGTCGTAATCAAAGCTGGTACACTGAATAATTCATTTATTTATGCTACCTCGCTGCTAGTTGAGAACGTTCAATCTACTTGGTTTCAAACTAAGCGAAACTTTCCAATGGAAACTACAAGCTGGGATTCAGGAATACAGGAACTATTTCACGTCCATTCTTACGCACACATCGCGAACTGTTCGAGAATAAACATAACAAAGTAACGGTAACGGGTCTCCGGTTGCAACGAGCATTCGTTCCCTTCTGTTCTTTTAATTTATCATATTTCATCGTATATGAAACCTCGAACACGATGTAATTTTAAATTGAAATCGTATCTTCGTGCAAAAGAAAAAAAAAAATAGAAAACATTGAAAAGATACGTGAAAGTTATTTTGTTGGGACACATGGAGTTTCGAAAAAATGATGTATCTTTGAAGTTTGATAGGAAAAAATATTTCGAGTATATTGATGCTAACGTTTGCTTTGCTGTCGAACGAAATTGCAGTTTTTGCTATCACATATTCGCTCGGAGATACGTTTCGCGATACGAGCATGTATTTGAACAAATTTAACGATTTTAAATGCCCAAAAATTACACGTCTCGTTCGAAAAATTGATAAGTTGGAATTTTAATTCCCGATGAACGATAGTTTACGGATAGAAAATTCCGCGATTTCGGAATCGCGGCGGTTCGGTTAAAACCGGAGCTCGTGATTCGCGATTTCCGCGCACTTGTGCCTTTCTTACGTCGAGACTCCGATTTACAGCGGCGCCGCACGCGATTTCCGCGTTTGTCAAACGCTGGACACCCCCTCTTCCGACGATCGACCCTCTTTTCAATTCCCGTGTCATCTTAATAAGAGAAATAATATATTTCCGACCTCGAGGAACCGTCGTCCAGAAGAGGAAACACGCCTGCCATTTATTCCGACGATTTCGAGAACACGAATATACTTTCGAAAGACGTCGATCTTCTTATCGCACGGCGCTGATAAACGTCGTCGTCGTCGTCGTCGAAATTATAGGGTTGTTTATAGGGGGATACACGTAACTAGGATTAAATGAAATTTCCCTATATTATCAGATTTATGCATAAGCGGCTGAGAATTATTCAAATATTTTGTCAAGATCCTCGGTGACTGATTTTCTTCGTGCAAGAGCAACGATAAAACATTGTACGGAAATGCAGGTGAACTTATTTGGTAGCGTCGACCATCGATACTTTCGCCAGTATTTTAACGCAAAAGAATAATATCGGACCGATTATGCAAACAGAGATTACGCGAACGATTGAGCTGAAATAATATAAAACGCTCGCGCAAATAAGGATTTCACGCGCGATCGAATGCAAACGATATAAAACATTCGTGCAAACATATACTTCGCGAGATCATATTGTTTACGCGTCTCGTAGCGTCCGTAATGTTTCATTTTAAGCCTTGCCCCGCTTACCTACGGCGCGAGTCATCGTTAAATGATTAATAAGACGATCAAAGTACGCGAACTTATCGCATTACCTTGCATTCTTCAGCGAAAACTTTCTACGATGGTTATTGATTTACGACGGGACCATAATTCGCGGACCGTCGCGTCCATGGATCGATCTGTCGCCTATAAATGTCAACATATTTATTCGGCTCGTTACCTGCCTCGAAATATATTAAACATAATCGGTCGTTTTATTATTCCGTTAATTGTTGATCGGTCGACCGGAGTCAATATTCGTGCAGCTTCCTGTGGTGATCCATTGGTTGGATCTTCGTGAAAATTTCAGAGATCCATGATGATATAATCCATTAATATATTTACGAGAATATTACAAAATTTAATAACGCGAAACATTTTAACCATCAAGCGTTACAGTGATGCGAGTGAATAAAAATTTTAAAAAAGTCTCTCCGTTTGAAAGGATGTTTGCTTCACGTTACAACTATTTAGGCTTTGCTGATGTCTCAGGTAAACAGGTGACTAATTACTACTATGTCTACCAGACCGTTTCAATTACGTCGATTCGAGCGAATGAACATTCCATCGAACGCGTCCGATACGGATCCGTAACTAACCATAGTGGGTTTAATTAACAAAGAATTCCATGGCCAGGCGCAGACAAATATACCTCCACGATTAATCGAACATCTCACACATTTTGGGTTCCTTTATTTAATTTAATTCGATTTTATACAAATCAAACTTTTCCTGGAATACACACAAAAGTTGAGAAATCAGAAAACGTTCAATCTTTGAAAAATCAAGACTCCTGAGGCTTCGTAACACATGAATTCTCTGTTTGATCCAATGATTTCGTTATTTATTTTTAATAAGTTTTGCGACAGCGGTTTAATTAACGTTCGAAAATCGATTTCGAAGATCTCGATGCAGTGTGTCGGTCGACTAATTGGACGTACTGGAATTTGAACTGTTTAATATCGTATATAATACACATCGAACGACAATCTGATTTAAAAAAAATCGAAGAAAAGTACCTCGAACGAAATGTAACCGTTCCTCGAGACTGCATGCATCCAATGATATACGACTTTCGTATTTCGCGAAAAAGTTTCGAGCTGATAAAATAAGCGCGCACGGGCCCGTGATACACGCGCGGTTTATTAGACACAAAGTTCGTAAATCATCTTACGGGTTATTAATTACGATACCGGCGTCCGTTATTTTACAAGCGGAAAATTAGCTTGCAGTATTACGCGGTTGTAGCATCACTCCGCGCCAAGATTGCTAATACGATTACTTTGCCTGGCACCGGAAAACCGAGGTCACGCGAAAATGATCGGATGTTGGACAAATACTGTTTCGATCGAAGCCCGCGCTGGGAGAAACGATCGACGAAAATCTCGAGTCAAGAAAATCGCAGAAATTCGATTTTCTGGAAATATAAAAATATGCAACCGTTTTTCTATTTTAAAGTTTTACAGAGGGAAAGAGAAATTTTCTATAAATTGAAGCTCGTAAAAAGCGGTCCACGTTAGGTAGCTTTTCGTGCTTTATTGTAAAATGTATTTTATTTCGTAGGAAGAAAAGGTCGGTATAAAAATTGCAACTCTTTACCAGTGTGTGGCTCGAAGCTTTCGAAAATAGTACGATGCGTGTTTTATTTGATAAATCGATCATTGAATAATTTACTAAGTATTTCCAATTTTATGGACAGAAATATACTTTATTCTGACAAGTGTCCGCGCGTTCCATCATTAAGCGTTTCGAAACTGTAAATATTTGTCGACGCGTTTCAATATTGTATCGGTCGATTTAACATTACAGCACTCGTATGAATATTTTCTGTGCGTTTAATAATTTTGCGAATATAAATTATCGAAATTTTGTTGTCCAGATATATAGTTCAGAATCCGCGTCTAAATCGAACGTCCACTGGTTTCTCCTTTTCTGTTCAGAAATGTATTATTAGAAAAACAATGGTTTAAATTCAGAAACTAATTAATATTAATAATGATTACGAATATGGGTGCGTCCTGTGGTCGAGCTTATGATATTGATCTGTTAATATTAATTTATTTCGGTTCGTGCCACGAAATTAAATCTTTACATTATTCACGATTTTTAATAGTGATAACGTGTGATATCAGTTGTCAAATAAATAATTTCCTAGACATTTAAAACTCATTAAAATATTTACGTATATAAATAAATATACAATCTGTGTTACTAACCGTGTGACAGTGATAAAAAAAAAAAGATAATAATCATTCATAACGAAAAAGAAAAAAGTAGATCGAGAGTTCCACAGGCCCCCTGTGCGTTTACTTATGTAAAAAACATGAGCACGCCTACTCATGTTACAAATATGAGCACGCCTACGTATGTTGCAAACATGACAATGTCAACTTAACTCGTTTATACAGTACAAATTTTCGATCCTGGACAAGTGAATTCTACTGTTTAGAAGGATTTGAAAATAACTTAGAAACAATACTGATCAATTTATTTAGAAATGCAATAGTAAGTCGTGTTTTATCAGTTTCGTACAACATCGAACTAAAAATTGTGGTATGAAATACAGTTTGTTCGCGTCAGGTTCGACCAAATTACCTCGTAATCGTAACTTATGAAACCATGCAATTGCTATGTATTATAATTAACAGTACTCAATGTAATCAGATTACATTTTGTCAAGTCTTTATGGTAACGTGGTCCACAAGTACTGGACCTAGTCAGTAATTCATAGAGGCAACTATCATCTAATATTCTATTATACTCCTCCATTTTCGAGGCCCAAGAGTATTCGTGTTTGAGCACTTATAAGAGGATCAAACTTTGTCAAATAGAATTGAACCGCTTATTTCTCCCATTCGTCTTTGTTTTAGCAATGATGAAATATCTCGAAAATGAGTCTTCTTCAAAGTTAAGAAAGTAGCTATTCCAAACGAGTTCGTACTAAGCCATACAATGACCAACGTCTCCAATCAGGCAATAGTTTTATCAGCCTCAAGAAATGAACTATTCCAAACATGTTCACACTAAGCAATACCATTGCAAACATCTCCAACCACGCGATAATTTCATCAACCCCTATTCCTGATCATGTCAACCTCCATCCAAACGATACACGCGTCTCGAAAATGAGTCTTCTTCAAAGTTAAGAAAGTAGCTATTCCAAACGAGTTCGTACCAAGCCATACAATGATCAACGTCTCCAATCAGGCAATAGTTTTATCAGCCTCGAGAAATGAACTATTCCAAACATGTTCACACTAAGCAATACCACGCAATAATTTCATTAACCCCTATTCCTGATCTTGTGAACCTCCATCTAAATGATACACACATCCGTTTTTAACCCGGAAACAGGGGGTTGGTCGTGCTTGGTCGTAGTTGAAACTAATTCAAACATTCCCCTGCATCGGTGTTCAAGCTGCGGACGTCAGTTCGCGGTTGTGATAACACCCTGCCGCGACGCGGAGTACCCCGACGGTGGAATTCAGTTTCTGCTTTGCAATTTGCACGGTGTAACGAGCCATCCCGAAGAAACCTCAGCCAGCGTCGAACGCCGTGTCGTTGGCCACGTATGCCGGCGCGCGTAACCACGCTCCAGGAGTTGGATACGGCTTAGAACCTCTTAATAACGCGACCTGGGCCGCGCGGATGGCGACGAGCGTCGGAACGAGGTGTTCCGCCGGCCTCGTGGAACGCTTCCACGTCGAGTCCTGACGCGATATCGATCGTGGACGACCGTGTATCGCGGGGAGATATCGCGAGAACGCGACGAGGCGACCTGGACTTCTGAAGTAGGCGATTATCGCGGCACAGGGAACTCTGGAGTGCCGGGTATCTTCGCTGCCTGGGCGTCTGTTGATT
Source organism: Colletes gigas (assembly GCF_013123115.1). Classification (NCBI taxonomy): domain Eukaryota; kingdom Metazoa; phylum Arthropoda; class Insecta; order Hymenoptera; family Colletidae; genus Colletes; species Colletes gigas. The sequence continues at coordinate 2,457,150 of NW_025106637.1, read as the reverse complement.
TATCACGTCGAGGATTCCCGCGGCAACCGGGTCGCGGGGATCGAGCACGCTTCCTCGACTTCTTTTTCATCGACGCGTTTGAATAAATCTTCGAACCCGTTTGGACGCCCTCTTATTTATTTATTTCGTTCTTCGGATCTTCGAACTTGGCTGCATTGGTCAGGGTGGCTTACTTGATTTTAACATCAGAGTTCTGTAATTGTTCTAAGCAATTTCTATGTGTTTCAGTATTGTGTTTTGGGATAAATTATTTCCCAGGTCATCCCTGGGAAATATTTTAATGGGAGATTCTGGAGGTTAAAATAAGACGAAAATGAAGAATACCAATTTGTTGATGGAGGCTTCGTTAAAAAGTTATTAATATTTAAAGTTTCACCCGTGCTGAATTTTTTTCTCGAAAATACGCAAGATTTCGGGGGTATGTCTATTCACCAAAAATGATTGTAATCGAACCCTACAGCCGAAAATAATTTTTCCAAGACGATTTGAAATTTTTTTTTCCCGTCGAAAATTTTCACACCTTCTCGAATTAAAAATTATTAATAAAATTTGTCCACGATTTTTTTATTCGATAAAGAGACCATAGATTAGAAGAACGATCGAAAGAGTCGACGAGGGGCGCAAGGATCCGAATCGTCATTATTTCCCGGAGTCAGGGGAATCCGTGTTCGAGAACAGTGCTGGCAAGACGGACAGAAAGATATCGCGGTTTCACGTGTCGAAAAATATGGTTATTTTATGTGACAGATTCGCGCGCCGCTTCCGAAGAGGCTCCGGAACGCGCGCGTATGCAAATGTAATACACCGGAGTGTTTTCATAATGCTTGCAAAGCACCGTAGAATGGATTCATGATCCGTAACTAGACTTTTCCCGTAAATTAAACGCATAATCCCGGGGCGGTTGTCGTTCAGAATTAATCCAATAACGAAAAGATCCACGGAGCAAATACTTCGCGAACAGAATGCACTCGAAATTGGCTCCGCGACGGGGTCAATGTTTCGACTGGACTTTCGGTCGAAACATTTAAAAGATCGCCGTGATAATTGCCCCGGGGATTAAACCGTGAAGAAAATAAAAAAAAAAAAATAAGTCCCTGGTTACTGGTGGCTTTGCTCGGCGAAGCGAAGAGGACCTAATTTTCGGGGCGAACGAGTGCTGTGAAGAGGCACTCGAGCCAGGGGGGAGGGGGATGGATCGCAGATATCCTGAAGAGCCCAGTAGGTGCTGCGTGCTCGTGGTTGCTGTAAACTCTGTTGAACTCTCGTGCTTTCTGCGACGCGGAGAACGAACCGGAGGATAGGGCGCGGGTGCTGTACATGCCGAAGAAGCATTAATATTAATGTACCGGGATTTACTGCGACACGGGTTGCTCGAGCCTCATGGGTAGGATGTATGTTTACAAATACGTTTCTCAATGTACCTCCCCCTGCAACCCCTCGACCGCCACGGTTCGCGTTCACCCCCGCTGCTCCATAATCTAGGCGCGTTCTTCCTTACCGGAAGTAGCAAGTAACGTTGGCAAACTTGGACTCCTTGCATCTTGCGGGGTGTTCCCCGAGGGGGCTTCCGGTGCGGTATTCTCGTCGCAGAAATGGTTACGCTGAAGTGTGTCAAGGCATATCTTGCCTTTTCTCCGCGAAGTACATTTCGTCTGAAAGTCCAGGGACCTCTGTTCTCCGCGAGAAAGCTCGCCGACCTGTCCTTACGCTCCATGCGTTCCTTGTCATGTACAGAAAATGTTTAAAGGAAATTTCCACGGGCTTTGAACGCACACGGCGCGAGGGCCGAAGCGTCGGTTTGCTTTGCTTTCGCCCCGTTTCGTTCTCAAAGCTATCGGTTCGTTTTTCCGTATGGGAATCTAAGGTTACTTTGTTTATTAACGTTTCAAGAAAAATGTCATGTATTTGCATTTTCCCTGCTCGAAAGTTAGACTGCATAAAATTGCGATATAAAATATTATCAGTGACTTGTGCTCGATAATTCGAGCGAATAACTCTGACATTGCAGAATTAGTTGATACAGTGGAGTCCTTTAAAAAATTAAAAATGAATTGATATTAATATACTTTATAAAAATAATAAATCCTTTGAAAATAATGTTTGAAATGAAAGAACGTTGTAAAATCGTGTTCTAAATGAAATATGGATAAAAACAGGCGAGCCAGATAAGGTAGACCGCAGACAGATTGATGGCGCGAGCTCTGTAAAGCTTTATTCGAAATAAAAATTCTGGAAGACCGCGTCGCTGTGGGGAAAGTCGTTGCAATTTCGCTCGGTGGTCAACGTGTTAAAAAAGAATTCAAGTTTAAACTGCGATTCGCGCAGAATCGCTGTGGAAATGTTCGTCCAACGTCGCTTAAATACTTCTGTTCTCGCTGGTCCCGCGGACAGAAACTCGTCGATGATTCCCGAATTCGTCAGACTCGCGTCCCTAAACCGCATCAGGATTTTATCCAGGGACTTAAATAAACCGCACACGCGTGCATTTTGCTGTATCGCGATCGAAAAGACTGCAAAGTGTTTGGCGCGATGCTCGATCGACCGTGTAACGTCACGTGATCGATGGCTGTCGGTCGCTAGCACCCCCAGATTATCGATTTTTGTTTTAGAACGCCAACAGATAAGCGTACCTATTCGTGGAAATCGTTCGAACGGAAATTTCGAATCGTGGGATCGCAATACTATCCAACTTTTTTTACCAGAAGACGTTTAAGTCACCATTTTTCTAGTTTTCAGTCTCCATTAGAGAACATTTGTAATTTTGCAATCGATTTCAGTTAAATTGCAAAAAGGAAGCCAGTACTGTGGTTCATTTTCCTAGTTTCGACTTTCAATTTTTATTTTCGAAACTATCGATCGTATCAAGTTTTCCCTTTTTTTATATTCTTATTAGACCTTCTCCATTAGAGAACTTTTATAATTTTGCAATCGATATAAATTCATCGGTTCCAATTAAATCACAAAAAGGGAGGCAGTACTGTGTTAATTACTCTCGAGTGATAGAATGAATCGCGAAGTGACAAATACGGATCACGGTAGTCTAAAACGTCGCGTGTGACATTTAGACCGCGGGTTCCTAACCCTTGACCTGGCATAACCCATTGAACTTCTGGATCTGACGGCGCTGAATATTTTAAAGCCGATGGTTTCGTTCGGGGCGAGTCATCGCGGAAAGTACGCGGTGGATACTCGCTTAAGTAACCCCAAATTGGATCGTTGGCGAGGTCAAATAGGGGTATCTGGAGTACTAATTACCTGGGGGATTGGGACAAACTTAGCGAGACTCTCGGTGTACAACTGGAGCCCGGGCGCACAATAGGGAAGTTCCGGCAACCCCCTTTGCGTTTATATTCGCGATCAGGATCTTTCCTTAATCCTCGTTGCCCCGGGAGGTTTCGAGAATCGGTCTAAGTCCACTACACTTGGGAAACGCCCCGGTGAACTTTCGATCGAGTTTACAATTATATCGACTTCGAGCAGGACGCGACTGGGTCAGAAAATTTCTGACTCGACGCTACAGAGTTTTAACGTGGATTTTTTTCTCGTCGTAATTCACCGGAGGTCCTTTCAAAATATCCCTTTAATAATTCCAGGAACCAAGGTCCGCTAAGATTCTTTTCTTTCATTTGCATTCTATTATGAGAAGAGTTTCCTTCCGGAATTCAACGTTTCCCCGAATCTTCCCAGAGTTAAAGAGCAATTTCGAGACTGCTCGTCGAATTATTAATGGCGGAAGTCGCGACCATGAACGCGTGGGTTAAGGGCGCTCTAAAACGGAAGGTCGGTGACTGTGGAGCCGAAATTAATTAATGGCAATGAGTGTACTTTAGTCCTGCGTTTACGATCGCCGTGCACCGGCTGGGACCTCCTGCTACTCGTCTTCGGATCGTGGGCGCGTGTCTTTTGACAAGATCGCGTGAAAAATGTTGCTATTCGTTCGGTGTCACTCTTGCTTGACGCGCACCGGCGTTTCGGGGCTGATAAATCAAAAAAGAAACGCACCAGGGCGGAACAATCGCGCAACTTTGTGGTACTCCACGTGGCTCGAGTTCACGGACGAGGCAAAGCAAAGGCAGAGACTTTGGAGGGCCATCGTGGAACGAGAAAAGTTTGCAGTGATGTCACTCTTTGTGTACGGACGCAATTAGAGATTTCGTGATGATTGGTCAAGTAGGGGGTGGATCAGCGGGTGTGGATGACGTCATCTGCTCCGGGCTGTGCTCGTTGAGGAGCAATAATGGCCCCAAGATGCTTCGATTCTTCTCAATCTATTTTTTTCGTACGGATGTTCATGCAAATGCATTCTAGGAAATAGATAAAAGATTGGAATCTAAATAGAAGTTTGTTTCATCACTAGAGGCCCTTAAAAATATATGTCGAAATATACTGCATATGTCATGTATGTTTATTGCATTTCTTTTCATAAAATTAATCCTCATATAGGCTTCTGAACATCTATTTCAGTCTACTAATTCTCTCTAAACTAATTCAACGTTCGTATAGGATAGTCATGGCAGGCCTGGTAACGTAGCTATTTATGCATCTCGTGAATCATTAATGGTAACATTTCATAGATGCTAAGAATAGTATTAATCAGTAATTTTGAAGTATTCTTGGTATATACAGAAATAAATTTCATGAGGTCAGATTGTTAAAGAGTCAACTAACTTTTGACGATATTGAAAAAATACTAGTAACATTTTATAATTTAAATTATATTTAAGTGATAGAATTATTTGAGCATATTTTGCATATTCCTGCATAGTTTGGTATATTATTGATACATACTTGACATACGTCACTTACATATTTCGACATATTTTATTGAAATAAACATCCGCACTCGATGTTTGATCTCGATCAGTTGCACTCAACAACAGTAGGTAAAATAATTCAGCATTAAAACGTGCTTTCTTCCTTTCGAAATTATTCATTCGTAAAACAGCGAACGTATCGTTCCCATATTTCCTCCCCCCCCCCCCGAGTCGAATGCATTTCTACCAAATTTTCAATTATCCTCCAATAACTTGCACCGATACAGGAACTTTCAATAGCTCCCAAGGATAAATCGTTTACATACTCCATTCTTTCTTTCCCCTCCTTCCCCGCGATCGTTCGTTTCGATCAATTCGCTCCGCTCGGAGTGGCCGGTTGCTCGTCAAACGTCCGGGCTCCCCGTATTATTCCCAATATTTACACCAAAAATATGATTCGAAATAAATTTTCGGCAAATCCAGCGGCAGGAAAAGAGGGAATCGAATGACCGTCGGCAGTCGCTAGGTGCGGGTGTGTGGAATGTGTGTCGCCAGCGAGCGAGGGGAACCGGGAACCGCGTTGGAGGGGGAAAGTCGGCCGAGTAAGAGGGGAGAGGACGGCACGGTATACCGAAGACTCGTTGCGGCGGTGTGGTGGGGGCTAGGGGGGTCCAGGCATGAAGAGGGCGCAGTTCCGCGCCATCCTCCGTATCGTTGACACGTCCTACGAAAAGAGTGCGGAGTCGGTTGGTAACGTTTTGCCTTCTGTCGTGGCTCGTCTCGATCCTTCGGGATCCAACGGTTTCTCGCGGCAACGCGACTTTCCACGCGATATTCCACGTCGTATCGCGAAACCCGCGAGATCCATTCCCTCGATCACGCGTGCATCGGACAGTGCCGCGTGCAGAGCGACCGTTGGGTCGCTGACATTTAAACGAGACTCGATCGATCGGTGATCTCGATCGTTCACGGTGCCGTACGACGTGCACGTAACTCGTCGAGCCTGCGACTAAAACAGTGGTATTTGTGTGTTTCGGTGGCAGGCGTGACACTCCTCGTCTCGATCAGTGAACATTTTCACGGGGAACGATGCTGTCCGCCGGCTGTCTGTTCGCCGCGATCCTCGTGATCACCGGAACCATCGCCAGCCAGACGACCATGGACGCCAAGATCCGCGACGACTCCGACTTGTCTCAGGTAAGATTCTTCGGAACACGTTTTCGGTCGGTTCGGCGCGTCCTTCGAATTTCGTGGAGGCGATGGTTACGGCCGCGGACGTTTTCCGTCCATGACAGCGTCGATTTCTTTCGTGCAAATTAGCGTGGACGAATGGTCGAATCGCAGAATCGAGCGCGATGAGCGTCTCTGACCCGCTCCGATTGCTTTTTATTCGTTTTGGAGCGCGAGCACGACTCGGGACGATCTCGAAATAGTTAACAGAAACATGTATATTTAAAAATTAAATATTTTCGTTTAGTGAGATCGCCACTAGTAGCAGTAAAAGTGAAATCGATCATTTCGGCGCAAAATGGAGTAGAGTAGGTGTTTATCGGTTACGTATTTTCAGGCTATAAATACCGAGATTTATTTTACGTGATTTTTAATTGAAATCGTACGGTTTTATGACGATTTTTCCCGTTAAGAACCGCCATCGTGGCGCGAAGTGTTTGGAATTAATTTCTTTTTATGTCGTTATCGTATCGCCAATAGAAGCGATAACAGGTTTTTTGTCGACGCGAGTGAATCACTTAATTTTAGGGTCCCTTCTGTACTAACCTTTATGGCGAGGTTTACGCACCGTCTCAGATCATTCCGTTAATTAATGACGCAATAAAGGAGGGCTGGCTAACATAAAATCGAGGGCCACTCGACTCTCTGTGTTACATTATTAAACGGACATGCTTTTCCTCTCGTCTTTATTTCGAATTATTTTCACAGGGAACGTTTAAAATACCAACTATAAGGCAACACGAATTGTTGCATTTTGTCTCGAGGTCTCTGTATAAACACGTAGAAATTACAATAAAATTCATTAATTTAAGGAAATTTATTTACCTAAAATAATAACAATTTTTTTCCAGATGACTCTTTCTAGGAAATATAAAATCATCTAAACTAACAAATACAAAAGTAAAAGTGAAAACCAATGCAAGCAAACTATAATACGAATGCCAATGAAATTTTACATTTTCTATCGAAATTAATATACAATGGAGAATAGAAAATTAATGGGATTTTGCGACTAAATAGAATCGCCCATCGGAGATTGTCAAATGTTAATCAAATTGTATTATTCACAGTCGATCAGAATCCCTAATTATTACGTTTCATTATACGATAATACAGTCGCCATTTGATACGTTTCGTTTCCAAGCGTAAATTAATTGGCACGTTTAGAAAACGTGCTCCTTTCTAAACTTCTCGTTGTATTTCACAAATAACACAGTGAAACGGGACATCGTTTAAACGTATAATTAAAGCAGAATCGAAAGTAATTTGAAGCGAATTATTCGATTCATAATTGTTTTTTTACAACCCGTGGATCCAGTTTCGTCATAATCGCTCAGTCGATGGACGGATTTATATTAAACCGGTATAAACGCTGTAGGCAGGTTTGAATTCATCTCTCTGAATATTACAATAATGCGTATCCAGGTTCGAAGGCAGGGCGCGCGATCCCACCCACCAACTTGTTGCTGCGACAAAAATCGTCAGGACGTTTTCGCTCAAGGTTAGTTTTAGCTTCGATCGATCCAACGAACTATTTGCCATCGCGGGGCCGAAACTCGATTTCCACGGCTTTTATTTCGTTTCACGCTTGTCCCGAACTTCCGCGATTCTTTTTATCGGCTGGAAATGTGATTAAGCGCGTTTAATCTCTTACGCGGCCGCGAACGCAGAAGTTTTAATTTCGTTGCCCTCGAGCGTTATTAACTCGTTGGCTTCCCACAGGGTGGGCCCACCTGTGGGTCGTGGGTGGGAAACTAAAACGACTTTTGACTGATACTCGACGCAATATAAATTAGGAAATGTTAGTATTCGACCACACCTGGGAAAAATTTTAACGGGCGATTCTAGACACCAAAATAAGACGAAAATCAAGAATACCAGTTTGTTGATGGAGGCCTCGTTAAAAAGTTATTAACGTTCAAAGCTTCGCCCGTTCTGAATTTTTTTCTCGAAAATGGGCAAGATTTCGAGGGTATGTCTATTCACCAAAAATGATTGTAATCGAACCCCCCATACGAAAATAATTTTTCCAAAACGATTTGAAATTTTTTTTTCCGTCGAAAAACTTCACACCTTCTCGAATTTTTTTCTCAAAACTGTGTAGGATTTCGAGGGTATGTCTATTCACAAAAAAGGATTATAATTGACCCCCGTAACCGAAAATAATTTTTCCAAAACGATTTGAAATTTTTTTTTCCGTCGAAAAATTTCACTCCTTCTCGAATTTTTTTCTCAGAAGTGAGTAGGATTTCGGGGGTATGTCTATCCACCAAAAATGATTAAAATTGACTCCTACAACCAACAATAATTTTTTGAACGCGATTTGAAATTTTTCAATTTCGTCGAAAAATTTCACATCTTCTCGAATTTTTTTCTCGAAACTGTGTAGGATTTCGGGGGTATGTCTATTCACCAAAAATGATTGTAATTGACTCCTGCAACCAACAATAATTTTTTGAGAGCGATTTGAAATTTTTCAATTTCGTCGAAAAATTTCACACCTTCTCGAATTTTTTTCTCGAAACTGTGTAGGATTTCGGGGTTATGTCTATTCACAAAAAATGATTGTAATTAACCCCCGCAATTGAAAATAATTTTTCCAGAACGATTCGAAATGTTTGAATTTAATTGTTAATAACTTTTTAACGAAGCCTCCATCAGCAAATTGGTGTTCTTGATTTTCAATTTATTCTGGCCTCTAGAATCCTCCATTACAATTGTGTCCCAGGGTTTGGCCTCAGAATCAAAAGGATCAACAATTTTGTGTATTGGCCAAGAGCGTTGTGACCCCATTTACATCTGTCAATTGCTCCTGCAAATCTGTGGTGCACTGGTTCTCCAAAACAATATGAAACCGCTCGCTTGGGAGACCCGGACATGTTTACACCCGCGTTCACGTGAAATCTGCTAAATATACACGCGTCGTTTCGTATTATGTAAAATCCGATTGTATCGGTTTAATAGCAGCGCGATAATGCATATCTTTACCGCGAACCCCCACGGACGCGTTCGATCGTTCGTCTCGCGGAAAATCACGGAACGCACGAATTTCCAGCGTCGCCGCGCCACTTGACCCTTTTCCTTGGTTGGAAAGTCGCGCGGCGTGTACGCGGCTAAAAACGGTCATTGCCAATGCCAATGTCGTTCCGCGTCCCCTGGCTTTCGACTTCTGCCAGCAAAAGTGGCCTTGCCTTTCACTCTTTTTTTCGTACACGGCCTACGTCGAGTCCCGCTAAGTTCCATTCATGCCGATGGCTCGCAGGTGCGGGCGCAGGTATACCCGGGCTGTTGCACGCGTTCAACGCGATAACGACTCTCTGTTCGCGTTGCAAACTCATCCGCCATACTTCTATTCGGGCTAAAAATTACTTTCAAATCGACTTTCGTCTTCCTTTTTAATTGAGCGATCTTCTGGAGCATGACAAATTTTACAGAGCATAGTTAACCCTTTGTACTCGACTGGCGCCGCCATGGCGACAAACATAATACCATAGCTCGATCGAAGTTTCATTTATGATGACACAAACTGAATTTAGAAAATACATAAATGCTCTCGTAGTGCAAAGTGTTTTCGAGACAGTGTTATTTCGCTAAATTACTTAATTTCGATCGATTAAAGGTCAGAAGTCTCCGGTGTAGTAAGATCACAGAGATCGAAAGTATTAATTTGATCGAAGCAATGAGTTATTAACGAAATTACGAGGCTGGGGGTCTCCCCGATGACGGAGCCCCCGGGTGATCGTCCGAGGGTGACACAGGAAAAATAATTCGTTCGTACGCGTACCAGGAACATGCATCTATAAATATTGCAAAACGTTTCAGCCGATAGACACTAGTTATTTAGTAGATTGCGTCAGATTGGTATCGATAAACGCAATATTATCCGGTAAATATACATCGAGAGTCACCCGCAGCGGAGGTTATCGGTAATATTCTCACAAACGTCATTTCTAACAGTGATGGCCAAATGCCTGTTATCGAGGCTCGAACCATCGACGCGTACGCTTATATTCCCACAGATATATTTTTTCAATAATCGATACAACGGACGTACTCGACAGCTCGGGCATTGTCATTTATCAGAAACGGTCAACTATACGGTTACTATTTTTACCGTTCGCGTTCCACGTAACGTGACCCAAATAATTCGCTGGCAAAGTGTCGCCGCGGCCAGAAGGAGGGAATCATGGCACCGGATGTCATTTTTAAACCGCACGACAGATGGTCTTCAGAGTTCTGGAACGCGAGGAACTCTTGCATATCTAGAAGTCGTTTCGTCCCGGAGGTGGACCGTATGTTAATCTAAGAATTTCTCGAGTTTTCTTTTCCCCTCTACAGAAGCGATACTTTGCATGTGACCGTGACTGCGGGGAAATTCGATTTCCAGTATTTTCGTAACGTTCGAGCGCTTTCATAACATTTTGCGAACTCCTGATTCCACCCTCGAATACTTAAGTCATCGTTCGAAGTCAGTATCGCGACGTTTTCGCCAGTGAAATTACAGAACTATCGATTCGAAGTAATCACATCTGAATAATTGTTTTCTCCGTTGTACTCGTTCGCGTTCGATCGTATCTCTGCGTTTCACGAGGCGTTAAATTCAACCTTCGCTGAAATTTTTAGTAGGAACGTCGCTTATTGAATGAAACGCCGATCCGTTCCCGGAAACAATGAATTTTATTTGAAAGAATATAACGCGATCGTATACGGTGACAGATTTGGTACGTCGTAAAACGGGAATTACGGATAATGGGAGCTCGAATAAACGAAAATCCATAAAATCGAATCTCGGTTAATCGAACGTTCGAATGTCTGTGTCGTATAGAGTGTCGAACGATACTGCAAACAAAATAGAGACGATTTTACTGGCGTAATTGACTGTTTTAGAGCAGGATAGAATGATTGAAAATTGAATTTTTAGTTTGAAGTCTCGTATCGACCAGCAGGAAGTTTAAATAATTCTGTTCATACGTGTAAGACGTTACGTTCGGACTCCCGATTGGTAGAATGAACGGTAATCACTCTGATTCAACCAAATGGAAGCCTTTCGTGGCAGGCATTAAAGTACTAACCCAGATGGAACCTAGACCTGATATTACTTTTCACTTCGGAACACTGGTGAACCTTGTTCGACTCTGGAACAGTACACCGAGATACTGCATTTCCTATCCACTTTGTGTTAGATAATTAAGAGAGCTTATAACGCTGTTATTTATGCTTCCTGATAATCCGCTGACAGGAAAAGGCCTATTCGATAGAAAGCCTGAACTTGTTCGGGGCGATTATGTAGTTAGCTAGAATGTTAGAGCACGAAATACTCCAGTACAGCGTTAAGCAGATTAACGTTCATAATAATCTTGCAATTTTAATGACCTTAAAGTATTTTAAAGCGGAAGCGTTTACGAGTGTTCTTGTAGGAAATGTTACGTCGTTTTCGTTGAAAAGAACAACGAGCAAACAATTCCAATTTAAAAACAGTTTGCAATTTTTTCACCTTCGAGCTGCCCTTAACCCTTTGCAGCGCAATTCGAACAATGTTGAGACCAGTGGAACACGTTTATATTTTTAAGTTCATTTTTGGAATTTAAGAAGAATCGTGCTCCAACGAAACGATGGTAAATTGCTCGAGCAAGTGATAACTGATGCTGCTGACCACTCTGCACGAACGGACATTTTCTAGGCGGTCGCCCGAGTTTGCTGCCGTGCTTCAAAGGGTTAATCGTGGGTTGAGGATACTCATTAACCTTCCCCTTACAACGTACTTGAAGGTCATTGAAATCTGCGAGCACGTTAGCACGGTCGATCTTAATTTCCCTTGGAAACAGAAATTCACTCTATCGCTATTCGCGCGTTAGGAAAAAGAAATTATTCAGGGTTCAACCACAGACAAAAAAGAATTCATAAAACTCCGTGTTACTCATGCACGTTGTTAATTCACTGGCCGTGACGGTGACTAACGCCTTGCCACGTCAGTTCGCCATTACAAGATGAAATCATTTGACGTCTTTAGTACGTCGTGTCTCACGAGACATTCGATAATTGTATAATGAAATAATTATGGATTTCAATCAACTGTGAATAATGCAAATTGATTGATATTTGACAATGTCCAGTGTCTATTATCCCTATTGTATATTAATTTCGATCGAAAATGTAAAATTGATTTTATTGGCATTTGTGTTACTTTTGTACTTGTTAGTTTAAATACTTGGTTCGATAATCAGTGGTTAAAAATTCCTCTGTCCTTCCCAACGATACCAGTGTTATCTAACAATCTTTTAGCGAATAATTTCGAAATTCCGCAAGATTGAAGTGCCGGTCACCGGTGACCGTCGGCTTCGATACCGTTTCCAATGTCCGCGTCAGGTGTTCCTTTGCTCGACTTGGCATTTGCGTAACGCTCGAGTCCCGCTCGCGGGTTCGATTCGTGGGAAACGGTCCGTGGACGGTCGAAATTAAGGCAAATATTTTCGCAGTAGAAGCCGAGGCAGGAATTCGCGCGAGCGTGTGCAAGCGTGTGCTCGGTCGGAGGGAATCGAGTGGTCGAACGACGACTTGAGGTGAACGAACACTGGCGGGCATAGCCGCCCTTCGCGTCTCTCTTTCTCTCCCTTTGCGCGATGCTTATTCTCTCCTCCCGCGCGGCTCCAGCACCGGATATTTTTAACAAGGCGGCGTTCGTGCTGAGACGAAACAATGCGAGTCCCGCTGCGCGCAGCCCGGTGCTATCCTACACACGATGCGCTTATACGACCAGGTATACGCCGCTGAAAGAAGAGGAAACGAGTAAACGTGTTTTCCCCCTTTGCTTGTTCGTTAAGTAACCATTTTAGATAGACCGATAGGCGCAATAAGATCGCTGCACGCTCCGCTTCCCACCCCTCCCTCGTTCAACGGAATTCGCGGTCGTTCCTCCGTCGTGGGCAAAATACAACGTTAGGCTAGGCTTATGGTTAAAGTTAAAGTCAAGTTTGCCCTGAAAATGCGTCGAGAAGAGCTCAAGACGATGGATCCAAGCATCGATGGTCGACGAAACAGTTGGGGGTCTTTGGGGTCACTGATAAGGATATAACGACTTCAAAAATACGCATTGGGTTAGACAGTCGTAGATAAGTTTCGATTTATAAAACTCTTGGACTCAGAAATTAATTCTTCGCCCTGAAAATGCGTCGAGAAGAGCTCATGACGATGGTTCCAAGATGGCATCTAAGATGGACGAAGCAGTTGGGGTTGAGGTCATTGATTAGGATATAACGACTTCAAAAATACGCAATGGGTTAGGCAGTCGTAGATAATTGTCCATTTATAAAACCCTTCGACTCAGAAATTAATCCTTCGCCCTGAAAATACGTCGAAAAGAGCCCAAGACGATGGATCCAAGATGGCATTTAAGATGGACGAAACAGTTGGGGTTGAGGTCAATGATTAGGATATAACGACTTTAAAAATTCGTAATGGGTTAGGTAGTCATAGAGAATTGATAGATTTATGAAATTCTCAACCAAGGATATTTACAATCCATAAAGAAATAGCTATAAAGAAGATCTCTGGTACCTCATGCGAGAAAATTAGTCGATCGTGCTTGCCTCGAAAGTAGCACGTTGGGGGTGGCGTTTACAGGGTTTTCATTTGCAACCAAGATGGCTGCTTCGTCGACAAAGGTTGTCATTGTGGCGCGGCAAGAATGGCCACAAAAGTGGATCACTCGATCCATCCGTTGCAATATACGCGAATTGAGTGGTTCGAAGCGTCATAAACACGGGGCTCGACGATACATTAGTCGCGTTCGGGTTCCCTGACGATAGCGAAACGGCGTTCCACGGAAACTGGAACAATACGTCGCGTAGGCGCCCCCGGGGCAGCTGAAAAGAAGCTCCGACGGTCGTGTTACTCGTGAAATATGGAAACCCATAAAGATCAGCGTCGTGTGCCGTGTTAGCGAAAAGGCGTCCGGGAATTTTACCCGGAGTGTCTCCTCCCTTCTCCTCCCCCGCCGCACAGTTTCCCTTTTCCCTTTTCCGCCCTTCCGTCGCCGTCATCTTCGTCTCTCTTTCCTTTTTCTATCCGCCCGAGCACGCAGTCGAACTCCCGTCGAATTCGTTTCTTTATTTCGCTCGGGCGAGCATTTTTCCCGGCGCCAACTTTTGCCGCGTCCTTTCCTCATTGCCGTCGCGTGTTTCTACAGCCCGAGGGGATTTCCCTTTCAGGGCAAAGAAACGCCGGGGCACTGCTTTGCCGTGCAAAACGCGGCGCCCGTGGCCCGGGAATCGAGGGAAGAAAAGCCGCCCGGTCGGGTGTCGGGAACGTCGACTGCGAGAGAAAAGGGGGACCGTACGATTGCTCGGGGTTCGATCGGTAATCACATGTCCTGGGTAGCTCCCGTTCAAGTTGTTGAAACTGAATTACCGGGAACTGAAAGTTTCTCCACGGTTTGTTTGCCGTTTCTCTAGGCGAGCTCGCTCTTTAACGCGATACCCGTGCACTACGCTATTATAAATAAGTAACGACCGATTACCGGTCTCGAACCATTAATCTACCGGTTCGCCAACTTTCTATCCACTCTTTAGAAAAGAAAGATATATTCATCCGCTCGAAATAGTAGGTTAGAGTTCCACTAAAAGACTTCTCGACACATCCGTGACTAGATTTCCAGATTTCTCTATCTTTCTATACACCTTTTCGTTAATATTAGTTCCTAAATTGGAATTCCACTAAAAAATATTTTTAAACTTTGAGATTTCTCTTTACAGGCCAATATGGCCCTCTCTTTATACTCCTCTCCGATAATATCAATGTCCAAAGGGTTAACGATAGCGGATTGAATGGTATCCTCCGATCGACAGCGAAAAAATCCGTATGAATGCACCGATTGATGTTTGAATAGAGATCTATAATTGGAACTCTGTGTTCCGCGAGACACGACAACGCAATAAAACCACGTGCTTTATTATTAGAGATCTATCGGAGTGAAAGATTACGGACTATTAGGATCTCCCAGTCATCCTTCGAGGCTTCAAATGTCTCAATTTGCAGTCTCATCGATGTTCTTATCCGATACTGTTACGATCGATGAGAATTGTACGCGATGTCCAGTGACGTGTATCGATCTCAGACGTATCGAAGATCGTGGCTGGCTGGTACTCGCCAAGATCAACAGTAATGTACGCTTCGGTGGTACACGACGTTTAATCATGCTCGAGCACTTAAGTCTGATTGGCTTTAAATGATCTCTGGACCCGGACTGATCGGAAATTGAACTGCACACGCAATCGCCTAGCGTTTGTTTACTAGGAAAATTAAAAAACACAGTAGAGGCTCGATACTTGTGATTCGTGAGTGGAATCGCGTATTATTTTTATACATAATTCAGTCGGTGTAATTTTATATTGCTCGTCGAAACGCAGCCGTCGTAGCACGTTGATCGATGGAATACGAAAATACAGTTTGATACTGTTTGTAAGACAATAGCTAAAAATCGCACGATCGAGGCGTCTAATTACGCTGACGTCTCTGTTCGCGAGAAAACTAAATTCCGGAACGAGTCGTGCATGTGCCGCGCGAATTTACGAATTCCGCTTCTGTGTCGCTAAACTTTACGACCGTAGGAACAGTTTAGGGAACAACTTGGTTCTAGTTTTAATCTGACGAAGCTCGTGAACGTCTCCGCCGTAACGAAGAACCGAATCGTTGATGCCAACTTAGTATAATAGTTGGGGGACCACGGAACTGGGAAGATTGTTTTCCGTACGAGTAAAAGTAAAATTATGAGACCGTTTTCGATGGAAGTTCTTTAATAACCTCGATGTAAGGAAATAGTGTACGATTTTCTCGACCGTGTCTCGTGGTCCTATCTTTTAGTAATCGAATGGTCGAGGAATTCAAATAACGATGTCACGGCGCTAAGATTTAGTTTGCAATCTTGTGTCTTGAGGTTGTTATTGGGGGAAAAGAAAGGGTGACTTTGTGACATTTAGGTCTGGTAAATGTCCTGAGTGAAAGTCGTACCCAGAGTTATTGTCTCGTGGTTTTCCCGGAGCCGGCCAGATGTCTTCGAGCACTTGGCGACCAAATGTGCCCGGAGACATTTGCCAGAGGGACCCCCCGAGGTCCTCGCGTCGAATAGCTCTCCAGCACCAAGACCAGCTTATTGTTTATACAACCGACTAGTCAACATCCCGTAATATTCTAAATCTTCGTGCACGTTGCCTGCAACTTGGACCAAGTTCCGTTTAAAAGACGCTCCCCGTCGGTTCGCGCAACTTTGCCTAATCCCGCTCCGGGGAGCTACGAGTTTCCGGGACCAGCGTTTCCAAATATTTATTAACAACATTACCGGGTACACACGCGAACTAGCCGGTTCGTCAAACTATCCAGCTCGAAAATGGTCGCGAAAGATGAGAAATTCAAGCTTTGATCGTTCCATGCAGAAATATTAAAATTTTTATTTATTTATTATTCAAGATATTATATTTACGAGTTCTGTAAATGATGGACCCAAGCTTGCAGTTCATCGAGGGTGGAAAAGATGCAATTCTTAATCCCTTGACGTACGATTTAATTCCGAATAATTTTTCACGCGTATACTATTTAATTTTGTTTAAATATCTTCGTACAAGTAATGGCCTCGAAAAGGAATTTCTTCTACGAATACCTCGTGAACGTAAAAATGTGTTAATTTTAACACGTTGACTGCCAACGGTACTTTTCATAGAATTGTGACACGTTGAAAAGGGTTACAATCGTTCAATGTTCGGAGCGATTAGGAATTTTTGGAATTCTATTGTGGATGCCTCGAGAGTCCTGTTCGAAGGGACATCCAGCCGGTGACCTTGTTCGTAGAGCAGCTGACCCCCATTGATAGGGTTGTGGGAGGCGTAAAAGCAGCGTGAAGAAATATGCAGGTGAAAGGAAGAAACGGAGCCTGCGGGACAGAGTCACGAATTCCATTGAGAGGGTGGCGAGGCCACGGATCGCTCATCCGGTATGCGCTCGGTACACTTCGTTACGTGCCCGGCACCGAGCAGGTTATAATACGCGTCGATGTAAATTATATAAGTGATACGCGGTGCCACGGCTCCCCGAATACCGTGCACAATGCTTCGTCGTGATATAATGGCCGTGCCCGCGCGACTTCTGGAACATTGGCGGAACTTTCCATCCACGGGTTTTTGGCCCTCGAATTATTTACGACCGTCGAATCTATGCCATGCCTCCGCCCGTTGGATTATCGACTGCCCCGGAAGTAACCCCGACTACGTGGATCGTTTAATTTCTTTACCCCTGCGAATAATAAATGGGCAACATCGAATCGCCCGACTATCGTCGATGTCCACCGCGGTGGTCCTTATTTCTCGACTTTCCATTACTTTTTGTCTACTGAAAGTGATTTGATTTCATCCAACAATCATTAGAAACTCTAAAATTACCCTTGCAACGTATTGTAAATTAATTTATTAAAATTTTAGAAGCGATAGTGTTTGACTATGCAAAATCCACATTTGTGGTTCCTTACTTATTACATCCTTTGTACTAAACGGTTTATTCCCGCTAATAAATGAATATTAGTAATAATAAATCTTAAAAAAAAATATTTGACCACCCTAATGTCCACTTTGAAAGTGTCTTGGGACTATATTATGACGAAAGGCACGCGTGGACTTCAAATACTTGTTATTTTCACGAATTATCGAATTTCGACGTTGAGTTTTCATCTATGAAAAACAGTCCCTCGAAGCGTTAGTTTTTAAACGTCCGGTGGAAAATAAAATAGAATTCAGCTGTCCGCTGTTTGTTAAGCTCGACCGTTTCATGCGAGGATAAATCCTCAGTTATGTGCATATATACAAAAAAAAAAAAAAAAGGAATAAAAACGGATGGATAAGTAATCAGTCAACCTTGCGTTATTTATTCGAAAAATAAATGTAAAGCCGTGCTTGCGTGCACGCGTCAATATCGAGTTAACGTTAACTTTTTGTGTAAAAAAAAAGGTGCACTCGATTAAAAACTATTGTTCCGTCGCGTGCGCGAAACTAAATAAATCGTTGGAAGCTACTTTTACGGAAATCAATGTAATATTTGTTTCAATTGAATGATTTTGTGAACGACAGAAAGGGAAATCCTTCAGGTGTTATTAGTTGAATTCCATTTAATTAAAAAACAGATATAGTCGATATCTTTCTGAGAAAACAGTTTGCACTTTCCGTGGACCGCGCGAGTATAGATCGTTACAGGTTAAAGAGAACTAAATCATTGCCCATTCAAGGCCACCGAAGGTTTACCACCACTCCCCTGTTTGGCCACCGCAGCTCCATTTATCGTCTTTTTCCTGCTAACCTGCAGGCATAAGCCGTTTGTCTTGCGGACAGAGAGCCCAAGGTGGTGTGGCGTGAAAATGGGAGTCGTTCCTGGCGTGATTCACAATCGAGGGAATGGCCCCGGGCGGCCAGTTTATTTTGATGCGACTATAGTCATTATTGGATGAAACCTTGGAACGTTCACGGTTACAACGGTACCCTATATCGCTCGAAACGATAGAAACGAAAGTAACGCAAATGGATCAGAAAATCTATCACCCGTGAGCTCTAACAATTCCATTATTTCTCGTCGAAAATATTTCTGTCGCGACTAAAACGCGTATCGTTGGCCAGCAATGAAGGCCTCCCGCAAGAATTAAGATTTAATTCCCCAGATTAGGGGTGCATTATTATATGAAGATAAGTTTTAAACGCATTATTATGTTATTACGGGTGCTTAGACGGTAACATGCAAAAGCTAGTAATAACCTGCTGGAAGAAAAATGATTTCTCCTTCTTTCTTCTCTTAATCGTTTGATCGATATGGGATTACTGCTCGTTCGTATTATAGCAACGTTACTTGAAACTACACCTACAATTTGTTCGCGTCCACTTATGAATTACATGCGAGTTTAGAATAAACGTTGCAGCAATTATTCGGGACTTTTTAAATCTAATGTAATTTCGTTCGCCGTACTTGATGCGAAACTCGCGTTTAGAATCTAAACCTTTGCTTTCATATTGCCTCGTTAGAAAAATCTCATCTGTACGCAGTCCAGTCTGGAACGTCAAAGAACTTACCCGGGGCTCTAAAATCCAATTAAAACCGAATACTTGTTCGTCCTCCGGAAAATTTTCTGCCTTGGACATAATCCTGCCTTCGTTCTATCGATATGTTTGCTTGCTAGTTTTGAAAATTCTTCATAGACGTATCTTTGGGGCCATCGACGACGTATATTAGTCGCCATGATGATTTAATAATGGTTCATGCGTCGAAATATAACACGTTGGTTTAGACAGTGAATGAATGAAAAATATATTTTGTATCTTATTAATTTCCATCATCCTCGACGTTTAAACTATGATTATATTTTTATAGAATCTCTGTGACCGTACAGAGAAATTGTGAAAGTTTTCTGATGCAAGATCGAAGATTTCCATTGCTTTTTCATAAACAATTTTCAATCGAAGGGTTAATAATGAAAAATATATTTTGTATCTTATTAATTTCCATCATCCTCGACGTTTAAACTATGATTATATTTTTATGGAATCTCTGTGACCGTACAGAGAAATTGTGAAAGTTTTCTGATGCAAGATCGAAGATTTCCATTGCTTTTTCATAAACAATTTTCAATCGAAGGGTTAATAATGAAAAATATATTTTGTATCTTATTAATTTCCATCATCCTCGACGTTTAATCTATGGTTATATTTTTATAGAATCTCTGTGACCGTACAAGGAAATTGTGAAAATTTTCTGATGCAAGATCGAAGATTTCCATTGCTTTTTCATAAACAATTTTCGATTGAAGGGTTAAGAATGAAAAATATATTTTGTATCTTATTAATTTCCATCATCCTGGACGTTTAAACTATGATTATATTTTTATAGAATCTCTGTGACCGTACAGAGAAATTGTGAAAGTTTTCTGATGCAAGATCGAAGATTTCCATTGCTTTTTCATAAACAATTTTCAATCGAAGGGTTAATAATGAAAAATATATTTTGTATCTTATTAATTTCCATCATCCTCGACGTTTAATCTATGGTTATATTTTTATGGAATCTCTGTGACCGTACAGAGAAATTGTGAAAATTTTCGAAGATTTTCATTCGATTTTGGTGGACAATTTTTAATCGAAGGGTTAAGGGATAGGTCTGGTGTTATCCTAGGGATACCTTGGAATCGGGTTCACTGTCCACAGCGTAGGCAGTGTATTGGTAGTTTAAGATAGTTAGAGTAGCATACAGAAAGTAGCGGTAGTTTGGAATAGTTAGTGACCGCGATGAATTTCCACGCCATGCCGATGGATGTATATATACGTACGTACAGCGAAGCTAGCGGGGACACCCTGAGAGAAGGAAAGTTAGCCACATCGGAGACAGTCTGTGGTTTATTAAACGTTCAGTTCCAGAGATGTTCTATCATACCTTCCTAAGCTCGTTGGATCGTTTCGAGCCTTTCCTTTGGCCTCCATCGCGTTGTAAACTTTCGTCAAATTAGTCGGTCTAATTTCCCAACGTTCGATCTTGGCTTCGTGCAACGCGAAAGAAACTTTATCGAGATCAACGCCTCTTCGCCTCTTCGATGGCCCATTTTGTTTCAATTTGTTTTGCATCGACTGCTACAAAACTTGAATACTGTAGTATATAAAGTTTTTTTACTCACTAAATGAATTATTTTCTCTGGCTTGGAATTAGAAAAATAATTTCCCGCGAGAGGCGTCGAACTTTGACAAAGAAAAGATTCTCAGATAAAAAATAGCCTTTTAAATTTAAATAGAAGTTCGATATCGAGAAAAATAGTGCTCCAATGCTTTCGATTCGCGTCAGAACGAAGAATCGTTCCCGTCCCTATTACACCACGGGCACACTGTATGTAATTTAAGAGGACGGGCAGAAAATTGCAGACTCGGGCGATACATCATCCGAACGTCGAGTGCAAATTGTTTTCGAATAGCCATGCGCGATTCTTCTTCGCAAATAATTCTCCGCCGTTGTCTATACTTTTCTACGAGCATCGACCACTCGAGCGAAGTCGACGCGTAGGAATTACGCTTTATTCAGCGATCGTGGACTGGCCGTGCACGTTCTCAAAGACCAAGTTTGCGTGCTTGTACGATGAGTCAATCTCGCGGCATTCGACGCTGCAGGATGGTTTAAGTGCTATAATTACTCGAAGCCGGGGAACGGAGCACGCTGAGACCAGGAGCGGAAGGAGCAAGACGCTCTCGTGCGTTTGCTTCACCATTGCAAATTGGAACTCTGAAAATATTAGTTTTTTCAATTTTCTCATAGAATTCTTACGAGATAGTCTCTTAAGAAATCTGGTGCATTTTCAGTTTGGGTTTCTGAGCAATCCAATTTGGAAATTCACAAGTCCTCCATTGCAAATTGCAACGACCCTGAAAATATTAGTTTTTATAATTTTGTCATGGAATTCTTACGAGATAGTTCCTTAAGAAATCTGTGCATTTTCTATTTGCATTCAAACTTATATACTAGTATGAGAAGATATAATTTCTGATATGTTTTGCAATCAGCAGAATGGTTTTGAACGATTAATTTTTAATCCACATTGAAAATGATCAACCAAACATACTACTTAGCTCCAGGTTCCTTTTAAAAATCCCATTAAAAAATGTTGAACCTTGCAGAAATCTCTCGAAATAATAGAAGAAAGTGGGTCCTAAAAAAGTGAATCTATTTGGAAAAATTAGCATAGGACAAAGTGTGTCACAGCGTGTTCAGTCTATTCTGAAGTTAGTTGTGGTACGATTGAATGGGAAGCCGTGTCGAACACAATACACAATTCCCCCTTTCAGGCACACCGGAGTTCTCATAAAATTGCCTTTTGGGACACGCGCGTCGTGGAAGTGAAATTTGGCGAAAGTTGCGGAAAATGTGTGGGCGTTGGCCGCCGCGAGGTTTCCCGACCGGACTGCCTTAACATCGGTCAAAATATCTTCCGCGAGCGTTAATTGGCAGGAACGAAGTGTGAACTATGCATAGGGGTATCGTTGCACGGTGTCGGAGCGCTGGCGAGGTGTGGGTGAGGATGAGACATGATTACCTCCTCAATTACCGCTCAATGCTATCCTCTTCGCATAATTCATAACGTCATATATACCCTGAACGAGAATTCGTTTCCTCTCTTTCTACTCCGTGCCGGCGAGACTTCGCGGGAAAAAGTCAGCTCGCTCTTTTCCCCGTTTCGCGGAAATTTCACGACGACTCCGGGGGTTTCACACTTTGCTGATCCTTTATGCGCTACCGTGTTCTTTTTCTCGAGACAGAACCTGTTGATGCGCGGCGCACCGTCTCCATTCGTTAAGGAAAGAAACTGTCCGCGTTCGCGTGATATTCTAGACTTCTCCGGGCGTAAATTTTTGCAAAATATTGCTACGCGACCGGCCACTGATCCCCGGGAGGATGTAAGACGGGTAAATGTCGAGTTATGCAAGAATTATGAATTCCTTTGCATTCATTACTCGTCGAGCCTGCTTTCATTTTTCGTAAGCGAAGTTCTGAATGGGAAATCGATCCTCGCGAATAGATTACGGACGATAGTTTGATTTCGAAATACCTTCATTTTTTTCTATATTTGTTCATCCATTATTTGGATGGTGTGATAGAATTGTATTTGCTCGTGTCTCGACGACGGGAATACGAAAGTAAGAGACACCCGTTACGTAGTTATCGCAAAAGCAAAGCGAAGCGACGAGGGTGGGATGCTCGCGCAATAGGAAGTGGTGATTTCTAAATTATTTAGTCTAGACTAAAGTGTGTCATGATACGAGTGTAATCTGACGCGTAGCTATCCCCAATTTACATGGCAAATGTTGCTGCGGATAAGACGATCGCAAGGAAACTCTCGTACCTGGCCAAACAACGTCCAACGGATGCTGTTTCTCCGAGTAAAATTACACGATCGACTTTGACGCAAGTCGCTTAATTGTGTTTGCCTTACATCCCCGTGAAACTCTTTGGTAATTACGTGTTCTATTCGCGACAAATTAAAATTGCAACTATTCTTATTCTTAGTATTTTTGTCGATTCATTTGCCATTCTCATCAAGTGTGGACGTGTCCTGATTGTTAATAGACGTTAAAGTAGAAGATTGCTCGTGTTACGCGCTGATAAAACGATTTCTCTTGAACCATTTAAATTTTACTTATTTCCATGGGGAATATATCTTCGAGACTATACGTGGGTGTTCTGAAATTAACATTTTACGAATATGAGAGTCTACAATCCTAAAGTATCGTTAGGTGACCAAATAAGGTACAATAGTATCTCAATTATTCAACTAATCATGATCAGACATTATATTTTCGTTCAGGAATTTTTTTCTCGAAATTGGGTAGGATTTTGGGGGTATGTCTATTCACCAAAAATTATTGTAATTAACTCCTGCAACCAACAATAATTTTTTGAGTGCGATTTGAAATTTTTCAATTTCGTCGAAAAATTTCACACCTTCTCGAATTTTTTTCTCGAAACTGCATAGGATTTCGGGGATATGTCTATTCACCAAAAATGATTGTAATCGAACCCCTTAACCGAAAATAATTTTTCCAAAACGATTTGAAATTTTATTTTTTCGTCGAAAAATTTCACACCTTCTCGAATTTTTTTCTCGAAACTGCGTAGGATTTCGGGGGTATGTCTATTCACCAAAAATGATTGTAATCGAACCCCTTAACCGAAAATAATTTTTCCAAAACGATTTGAAATTTTATTTTTTCGTCGAAAAATTTCACACCTTCTCGAATTTTTTTCTCGAAACTGCGTAGGATTTCGGGAGTATGTCTATTCACCAAAAATGATTGTTATTGCCCCCCGCGATTGAAAATAATTTTTCCAGAACGATTTGAAATGTTTGAATTTAATTGTTAATAACTTTTTAACGAAGCCTCCATCAACAAATTGGTATTCTTGATCTTCGTCTTATTTTGGCCTCCAAAATCTTCCATTAACATTTTTCCCAGGGGTGTCCGGACACCCTATATTACTTATTTCCGTGCAGAATATATCTTCGAAGCTATACATAGATGTACTGAAATTAATATTTGATGAATACGAGACTCATCGATCTTAAAATATCATTAGGTGGTAATTATACCTCCATTATTCAGCTAATAACCCGGGCTACAGAAGGTAGATTAATTTTGTATAAATAACCCACCCCCCCCCCAGGAAAAGTGTTGCTCGAGTTAAAATAATTACCACGTCTATGTATTATTATCAGTGACCCAGCCAAAAGATAGCTCCAAGCTGAACTACTTTCGCGATCACCCTGGTAACCCGACGGAGAATCAATCGCACAGGGGTGGACAGACCAACGCGGGGGTATCTTGTTTGTTGGTCGAAACGGAACGAATCGCTATCGCGGTAACGCGATTGTCGAAGAACTTTCGCGATTAGCATATAAATCGTCGGGGGATTTTTTTTTTTTCCTTCCACCCGCGTCGGTGCACCCGTCGACGCGTTTGATAGGGCGTCGCGTAGGTACACGCACGCGATTCCATGTTAGTTTTTCCAACGTTGCGTATCGATCACCCGCGCTTCCCCCCCACTGGCCGTGTCTCGCGCGACGCGTCGCGTGACAATAATCAAGGGTTAACTCGAAAGGAAAAAAGGAAACGATAATACGCGCGTCCCGTACCGTTTCGTTTGATCGCGGTTATTTCCCCGTGTTCCCTGTTATCTGCACGAGGCGAGAAATACGCGACGTTACGTTCTTCCCTTCCTTTTCCACCCTGGGACGAGGCTCTGTCTTCTGGCCATACCAGACGGACTCTTTAATTAACTTTACTTCGTTCGGGTCAATTGTCCCCTCCCCGCCCCTCTCGCCAGGGAAAGAACGAGTGCGTGCTTCCATCACGGACAGTGAACCTCGTTCGACCAACGCAATCGATGCTATTATAAAATTATTTCACAAATTACCGCCTCCGTTCCTTATTCCCGTCGGCGGTCGCCGCGGATCGAGGGATGGAAAACTCGATCGTTAACGCGTCGATCGCGTGGAGTCAACAAACTTGTCATGGCGTCTTCAATTTTTCGAAACAATTCCTATCCAGTTATACCGGGGACGTGAAATTGTTGGAATATAAATTTACGATCCACCTGTCCGACTACGATCGATTTAGTAGCTGGAAAAGTATGTTTTCTCAATATTTAATATTGGGGTGTTAGATATATTTAAGAAATTGCTGGTTTCTCGCTCGATCTTGGGGGAACAGTCGATGATTATCGCGTCAATTGCATGGGGTCGTTGAACTCAGGCTACGCATGGTCAAATTATCGAAAAAGTTCGTTACAATATTGAACCGTAGTTTCGAAGTAAATTTCTATATATTATTTAATTATCATATTAATGAAAAACGGATACAATGTATAATGTAATGCAAATGAGAAGTTCGCATTTAGCAATGCAGTTCGTTCGGTTCGAGCAATATTAATTAGGAGACCAAAGTCCCAGGGGGGCTTTCGAAGATTTATTAATAAATCAGAGCCACGAAACCGTATTGCATCGTCGATAAAATTGTTAGTAAAAGAAACTGGAACATCTCGTAACAAATATAACTTCGATTATAACTAACATTCAGGTTTTGATTTAATAGCAACCTATCGTTGAATTTCGCCCTTCGTTGTACAGATACACGGCTAAACATAAATCAAAGTTCAACACGCGCTGTTCAAACAGAATAACACAATTCAAACAGAAAGATGTACTATTATTATTATGAATAACGCGATGTGATACGCGAAATTGTTAACTGGGCGATTTCGAAGTTTAGATTGACCCGGAGGATGAAGTTCCCGGGTCTGTATACCTTATGGTATTTAACGGAGATGAACTGGCGAACTCCGCGAACAATACGTTCCAATTAGAACAAAGTGTCGAAGTTTTAAACAGTCCTTATCGATTTGCACCGTTCGCAGCGTCGATTTTTTTCACGAGAATCACTTTCGTCCAGCTTTTTTCCAGAACTTTCCGGTCTCTTTTTATTAAAAAATATTCTCCTGGCCGGAGAAATTTCGTCGACGATCAAAGGTGGGCCGTGATATTCGGTTCTGATAGCGGAGAACGGAAAAAGATCGATGAGCTCGGATTTGCGCGTTGTTGATACAGGTAGCCTTCGATCGGTTTGGAATTTCGATTAGCGGATGTCGAATAAGCGAACGGTATATTTTATAGGTAAATTTTAGCGGGTGTATTTTGCGAGGAAAAAAAAAAATTGCCCGATATATTAATTGAATCTTTTTATCACATCTGAAGTTTTCTTTTATTATATATACAAATTGTTTAATACAATAATTCTATCAACGACACGTTACTCACATCTGTATCGAGTAAAAGTGTATCGTCACGCAAACCGTCATTCGCCGTACGACAGAGTTAATTAATATTTTTACGAACAGAGATACGAAACGGATATCAATTATATGATTTAATCTTTCATTACTAAATTAAAACGATCGCGTTACACGTTGGCGTAGATCAGCTGCATCAAAGTCGAACCACGATCGAACCGGATATACGCGTTCACGTGCTACTGTTATCGCGATTAAACTCGTTAGCTCGGTTGCACTGGGGGAGAAAAAAAAAAAAAGTTAAAAAGGAATAAAAAGAACAACATGGCACGTTGATTTCGTCGATACGCGAGTGCACAGACGCGAGATTGAATTTTATGTATGTTTTTTGACATTTTCGGATAAAATATATCCGACGATCGATATCTGAACGCTCGAACGAGACGATCCCCACCCCCCCTCCGCAGTTGGTTGTTCGCGTTATCGTAATTATACGGAATCCGTGCACGTTAATCCCGTTTGCAAAAAACTTTTTCGGGCTCTGTCCGTTTTTGCGATTCGGTTTTCGAAATCGGTTGATAGTTATTAAAACTAGTCGCCGGCGGTATCGATATTCGAAACTTCTCTTCGTGGCTTCTGTCGTTTCGGTTCGAATATTATACCATAGAAATTGGATAATGTTTTAACGTACAATACGTTCGCTGCAACTTGTACCCAAAATGTCAATAAACGAAAATTTCG
This sequence comes from Colletes gigas, assembly GCF_013123115.1. NCBI lineage: Eukaryota > Metazoa > Arthropoda > Insecta > Hymenoptera > Colletidae > Colletes > Colletes gigas. Next base: position 2,430,088 of record NW_025106637.1, on the reverse strand, counting down.
CCCGAAATTATTCACCGAAAAGAGGAGGAATTAAACAAAATTAAACTGAAATATTTTCCCTTGATATTTATGTTCGACTGATTCTTCCTTTTTCGTGTACCTACTTCGGCAAAATTTAAATTCAGCGTTACTGTTGATCGGATAAAAAAATTGTTTACGAACTTAATAAAAGAATAACAATACGTTTAATTGAAATATTTCTCTCCGATATTTGTATTCCATTCGCTACGTATGTACCTCTCCTATATTTTCACGCATTTAAATTAAGCGATATTATACTCGCCGTGTTTGTGCTTCGTCAATGTTTTCCATTAACGACCTAACCGTTCTTTTGGACATACGTATTTTACCAATAATTTTTTAATCGTATAATGTCCGTTTCAATCGTCGATTTAGCGAACGAAATTTACGCGATCGTTAACATTTTGCTCAGAATCCATCGTCTTCTCAAGTGTTATTTTATAGAATTCTGTCGATGGAACACGCGTTCAATTCATCTCCCGTCTTACGGTAAAGTTACAAGCTTGCAATTGAAACAGTAGCGAAAACCGCCGTGCAATCGTATCGCGAGCGATTCATTAGCATTAGACGCGAAGTTCACGGAGTATCGTGCATAATTAAACGTATCCGACATGCTGGAAATGTGTACGCGAGCTTTCAAGCTCCATCGCGGATCCAATGGGACGCGAAGCGTAAGAAAAAGTTACATCCCTTGTTGCGCGAGATAAAAGAATGTTTCACGCACTTTGTTCGCGTATGCAGTTATAAAACATTTTACCGTTTCACGTAGAGGTAAATACCTGGTCTCTTGCGCAAAAGAGTAGAGTGGTACACCTAATTCAGTGACGAACAGGGACACGAAAGCTTAAAAAATGTTCGTGTAATCCTCATTCTTGAGTTACGATGCATACAATAGTCCCTCGATTATTGAATCAAAGTACGGTCGCTTTATAGCAAAGTCGTCAAAAGAGGGACAAAAGAAGATGAAAAATCTGAGCATAATTTAATATAAATCAATTACGAACGTAGGTTCGTAGGCGATACTTGGGCTTTATGGTTGAATTTAGTATGCGTGTGGCTTCGACCAGTCGATGCTTTGCTATGGAAATTAGCAATTCTATAGCCTGTCCTATATAACTTTCTTAGCCGAAGTAATTCTGCTCTTAATGCTGTTCGTATTTTTGAGCCGCATACATTTTCCAAATCACGTTCCCAATATGGCGTCGAGTGTTTGCAGGAGGCACTCCCAGCAGAGTTTCAGGCTAGTTGCATAATGTTATCGAGTTGCTGAAGTATTCTCTCTGTATCGAGGTTGTGCGTCAGTCGGTCGAGACTCTTTGCCTCTCAGATTTTCCAGTTTGTTATATTCGTAATCGTACGGAATAACGCCGGTTTTAATCGAAAACTAAGGCCACGATAGCGAAAAGTGAACCTTCAAGCCGGCTGGGAGTCGAACATAATTTAATAACAGGAACTGTGCTTTCTTGTTTCAAAGAAAAATGGTGGAAACTTAGGGCTGCAAGAGCTCGCATTAAATCTGATTAGCGAGAGACAATTGTAGTCCGTAAATTTCTCTGCTTTACCAAAGTTCCGCCCGAGAAACTGAAAAGCTCCTTCCAGTTTCTTTATAAAAGTTTAATGGGCTTGCTGGGTATGTTATACGACGAAAACATTTCCCTTTTGTGTAGAAACGGCCAGGAAGCAGCTATTAATTACTACGAGAACCTTTTCCATATTTTATATGTTTCTCGGTTCGGTTTCTAATATGAAATTTTGCCATTTAATAATCATCGATTAATTAAGGAGAATGCATGAAACTGCAAGTGTGCAGCTTCGCATCAAAGGTTTTTAATTATATACTGTATAATATATATGTACGAAAGCCATTTAGTTGCTGTTTTGTTCGTATCTCGTGTTAATCATTTGAAAATATTATTCTGATCGGTGAAAGGCTACTGTATTTTGACAGGATTTAATGATTATGCTACACAAAATGTCCTTTCACTCCATTCATAATTGCAAAATGTGTTGCGGCATTAAATTGTTCCTTTCATTCGTGTGGCTCGAAAAACCTTTGAATCATCCATTTTTATTAAACTTATCAAAATGTATGAATTCTATGTAAATATTCGACGCGTATTTTATTGTAAATAACAAACATCCCTGTTGTCAGACTGGACAGTAACGTACGCGTAGATATATAACAATTAATAAAATAAATTTGCACGTATTATTTGCGCATGTATATTTATGGAATTACAGCGGTCTTTTTTAAATGTGTTTCGGGCAATATATTTACAATTTGTCTGAAAATTGCTAAAAAAAAAGCTTGTAAAAAAGGTTCCAGGTTCGAGGATAAAATGATTCTACTCTTCGCGATGATTTATAGCTAAATAAGTACGGACGTCGTGCCTGACGCAATCGCCAATTGTCGAGTCGTTTGCGAGCTTGCATGCCTGTAAAAGGTGGCCATTTTCGAATAATGGGACTATCAGAAATACATAAATTTAGTTCTGTGTCCCCAATAATTTCGCAAATTTCATAGCACTCGTTTGGTCGATCCTTTTCCTTTGCTCGTGGAATAAAAATTATAATTCCAGGAAAAACGTAGCCTTTATCGGCTGTCTCGTTGTTCGTGTGAAATTTTGTCCAACTTCGTTCTATTCTCGTGGGCAGCGTCGCGAAACTTTTTCAAAAGTCTCTGTTTGCCTATCGCGGCGAAAACGGTGATTTTTCGATCGCGGCGGGTGGAAATTGCAGAGAAGCAACAAAGTGTTCTTGGACGCGGGGAAAGAAAGCAGTCTGCACGCTCCGGAAACCTTTCTGTCTCTCGAGATCGAATGGAAGTCTCGTCGGCGGTGAAAACTCCGGGAACAGTCGCCCGAAAGGGGAAAGGAAACGAGAGTGGAGATATCGCGTAACTAGAAATGATACCGGCTGAAAAGAAAATGCAGCTTCGAAGACGCGTTGTCGGATGTAATGGGGTGTGCGGGCGTGAAGATACGACGCGTGGATGTAATATTTGTTTAGCGTGTCGTTCGAATGACGAGTGGCGGAGTCGTCTGACGCGGTGTACACGTTATGCTTGCCATAAATTCATGTAGTCGCGCGTAGAAATACGTTTCGTCTGGTTAAAAAATTACGAAACGACGTGGCGGAAAGAATATTACTCATTACGTGTATATTCAAATGTATAAGACATGGACTTGGGCTGGAAAATATTCCTTTGAAATCGTACTGCAGATAATTATTTCAAAGTTTGTCTCAATTAGTATTTTACTCTTGGTCGGACATATCATATTTTCGGTAGGGAATTTTTTCCTCGAAAGTGCGTAGGAATTCGGGGGTATGTCTGTTCACCAAAAATGATTCTAATTGACTCCTGGAACTAAAAATAATTTTTCCTGGGCGATGTGAAACTTTTCAATTTCGACGACTTTAGGCACTTAGTCGTTTATGATTTTATCGTGCGTTGTAAGCGCGTTCGCTCGGAATGATATGGTCCTCGTTGCAAGCGAGGTCTCGATAAACTTAGAGACCATGCGATTTTTACTCCCTCTCGTTTACTTGTCCCATTCGACTGCTCTATTCGTCATAATCGAGGAGACGAAAGTACAAAGTCAAGTCCGCGGACGGCCATTTGCGCGAGATAAAATCTACGGTTCGTACGTACAGGGAACAAAACGAGTAACAAAGATTCTTGGACCGTGGTACCCATTGTCGATCCCTATAATCTTTGCTCCAAAGTCAATAATTTATTTTTTGCTGGCAACAGTAGACGACTCCTGACAACTTCGGATTACATATAAAGGCTGTTACTGGCCTCTGCTGACCAGTGCTAACAACAGCAGGAGACTCCTTGCAACCTTTGATGTCATATAACGACCGTCACTGGCCTCTGCCTGCCTCTGCCTGCCTCTGCTTGCCACTTCTGGCCCCTGCTGACCGTTGCTGACCACTCCTGATACTTCTGACAACGTACAACGATTACTACTGACGTCTGCCAGCCTCCGTTGGACTCTGCTGACCACTGATGACCACTGATGCCCACTACTGAACGCTGCTGACCACTCCTGATACTTCTGACAACGTATAACGATTACTACTGACGTCTGCCAGCCTCCGTTGGACTCTGCTGACCAGTGCTGACCACTGCTGACCACTGCTGATCTTTGTGCACAACTTCTGATATGATATATATGTATTAAAGCCTTGTATAATGTAAATCTATTGCAATAAATGATGTAATTTCAAAGAATTCTATGTGTTATCATTTTTTCCTTTCTTTTCCTCTCAAAATCATTCCCATAGTTATAAGATACGTGCCACCTCTTCCCATATCATGTCCCCCTGATGTCCTCGTCATTTCCTATAAATCCTTAACCGTCTCTCTCGTACCTGCTGGCAAAATCGAGAATTCATTTTTCGTCAAAAAGTCCTGAAACAACTTTGAAGTCCTGAAACAGTTGGAAAGTCCTGGAACAGCTGGGAAACCCTGAAACAACGAAAATGTCCTGAAACAGCGAAAAGTCGAGGCAGTTGGAAAGCCCTGAAACAGCGAAAAAGGCCTGAAACAACGAAAAAGGCCTGAAACCGCGAAAAAGCCCTGAAACAACGAAAAGTCGAAACAGTTGGAAAGTCCTGAAACAGCGGGGAAAGCCTGAAACCGCTAGAAAGGCCTGAAACAGCGAAAAAGTCCTGAAACAGCGAAAAGTCGAGGCAGTTGGAAAGTCCTGAAACAGCTGGGAAGTCCTGAAACAGCGAAAAAGTCCTGAAACATCGAAAAAGCCCTGAAACAACGAAAAGTCGAAACAGTTGGAAAGTCCTGAAACAGCTGGAAAAGCCTGAAACAGCTGGAATGCCCTGAAACAGCTGGAAAGTCTTGGAATTTCTTGGAAACTCTGAATTTTTAGCAAAGTTTTGAGTTTCAGGACTTCTGAGGTGTTTCAGGACTTCCTAGTGGGTTCAGGGAGTCTTATAACTAAGGGAATGATTTGGAGAAGGGAAGGAAGGTAAAAATGATGAGAAGACATAGAATTCTTTGAAGTTATTTCATTTATTGTCATAGATTTACATTATACAAAGTTTTAATACATATACATCATGCCAGAAGTTGATAACAAGGGTCAGGAGTGGCCAGCAGTGGTCAGCAGGGGTCTGCAGGGGTCAGCAGGGGTCAGCAGGGGTCAGCAGGGGTCAGCAGGGGTTAGGGGGGTCAGCAGTGGTCAATAAGGGCCAGCAGTGGTCAGCAGTGGTCAGCAGAGGCCAGTAGAGGTCAGTAGAGTCCAGCAGAGTCCAGCAGAGGCATGCAGAGACCAGCAGAGGTTAGTAGGGGCCAGCAGAGGCCAGCAATAGCCAGTAGCAGTGTTGTATGTTGTCACCAGTGGTCAGGAGTCTTGTGCTGTTGTTAGCAGTGGTCAGGCAGAGGCCAGTGGTAGTCGTTATATGACATCAAAGGTTGCCAGGAGTCTCCTGCTGTTGTCAGCAATAGCCAGTAGCTGTGTTGTATGTTGTCACCAGTGGTCAGCAGCAATCAGTAGAGGCAAGCAGAGACCAGCAGAAGTTAGTAGGGGCCAGCAGAGGCCAGCAATAGCCAGTAGCAGTGGTTGTGTGTTGTCAGCAGTTGTCCTAATGCACGCAAGTTGCAAGGAAAAATTGGGGAACGAAACGTTCGGCGTACGTGACACAAAAATGATCCGAGAGATTCAGGGTGGACAATTACTTAGCGTTAATAATAAATTAGGGGTATTATAAGCGCGCGTTGAATCTCGGTTTCCGTCTAGCATTTCATCCCTTTAAACGCATCCGCGTAAATTGTGAATCCGCCTTATTTATCTTCCGTTTACGGGCCGCGAGCGGGTCTTTCGTTTCATATAAACGTTTTTATCGTGCTTGGAGGCGGAACAGGTCGACTTTAATCACACGAAAGTAATGAGATTGTTGGAACGAACGTGAAGCATCGTCGTCCACGAACTGTCCTCTTTGTCGTTGGCTTATTCCGCGCTGGCCACCCCCCTTTTAATTTTTATGATGAACTCGCGTGTAAATCGTATACTTGGCACTTTATACGCGATTGATATACCGAATATCTCGTAACTAGAAATGTTTCTCAATACAATTCTGTTCCCCTTGGCTTGGAATTACCTATCGATCGATTCTTAAAAAGTTAAAATCCATTTGATTCGTAATGCTCGAAAAAATGAAACGAAGTATCGAATAAATAATTCATAAAAAAGGAAAAGAAACCCCCGGATAGGTTCGAAGCTTCACGACCGCTGCCTCCTCCTTTCTTCCCGTTTTCTTGGAATTTATACAGAAATTAACATTACGCAATCATTTCTTTGCTATTTAAATTGATCTCCTTATTCACTCGGAAGAAAAGTGCATAAATATTTACTGTATATCATAAATACTTAACGAACCAACATCGAATTCTGATTCAAAGGAGCGAGACGCTCTTTCGTAAATTTGAACAACTCGATTCCGGAAACAATTCTCGGCCGATATTCTAATAAGTACATCGAAACACTTTCGTTCGAAAAAGCGCGAGAAAATTGATAGAACCCCTCCTGTAATCGTATTCAGAAGTCGAGAAGAATTTTCGCTATCGTGACTCGTTGTTTATCAAACGCTCGAAGCGTAAATTGGTAAGCTTATGACGCCGGGGCACGTTCACAGCCATTTAAATTTCCTCCCGCGTTTCCCCCGTCTTTTGCGCAAGATAAATTATTTCCCGGCGATCCTGAAGAGCCTCGCGATGGCGCCAACGCGTGTACCCAGTTTTCATAATCGATAGAATCCTGCTATATCCCTTCGACCGTGGAGCATAATTCGCTGCCGAGAGCACAACGCACTCGTAAAGCCGGGTGCTTTATTGACTCGGTGCCGCGACGACGCCAACTGCGAAAAACTTCACCGACATCTGGGTCATCCACGACCAATCGATGAACATTATCTCACGGTTAATCCCGGGCCGTTGCAGTATTGCCTCGCTTCACGCGTCGATTCGCGTCACGCGTACATGCAACATCCCCCACCCCTCTTGATCTTTCGTTCGAGTCCAGAAACCAACGAAAGATCGGAAATTTGTCTTCCTTAAAACTTAATTTTGTGTATCGAGTTTGAGAGAAAGTCCTGGATTTGATAGTAGAAATTGAGTTTCAGAATGGTTCAGTTTGTATATCGAAAAAGAGCCTTTTTACTGTTGCTGACGGTTATGTAACAATGAGAACGGGAGACAGAAAAGGGAGCAAAAGGAGGTCCGAGATGGATCGTGACCGCAGAAATCAGGTTCCGGACGGGTGGTTGATTGTAGACCTGCTCGGAAAGTATCCTCGAAAATCATCTGGAAAGCCCTCTCGCGCCATGTTAGCACTGTTTCCGTGGCAGACGTTTGCCAAGTGATTTCGTACGAAAGGAGGTCGATCGTTACAGCCACTTCGAGGAAGAATTTAAAGGATGATGTTACGTCAGAGATGAACTTACGTTCGAATTATTTAATTCACCTTTACTTAAATATTTACTGCGGCACTGAGATAGTTGGACTTCAACCAGATGGATAATTTTATTTCTTATCATTTTGATAGAGCTCGTAAAATTTATTTCGCGTTTGAAAGAAAAATTCATGCAGCAAAGGGTCGAAGAAGGTTCAAGGATGATGTTACGTCAGAGATGAACTTATGTTCGAATTATTTAATTCACCTTTACTTAAATATTTACCGAGGCACTGAGATAGTTGGACTTCAACCAGATACCAGTGGATAATTTTATATTTCTAATATTCTAATATAAATTTTGGTAGAGCTTGTAAAATTTGAAATGATTGGACTTGAACCAGATACCCAGTGGATAATTTTATTTCTTATCATTTTGGTAGAGCTTGTAAAATTTATTTCGCGTTTGAAAGAAAAATTCATGCAGCAAAGGGTCGAAGAAGGTTCAAGGATGATGTTACGTCAGAGATGAACTTACGTTCGAATTATTTAATTCACCTTTACTTAAATATTTACCGAGGCACTGAGATAGTTGGACTTCAACGAGATACCAGTGGATAATTTTATATTTCTAATATTCTAATATAAATTTTGGTAGAGCTTGTAAAATTTGAAATGATTGGACTTGAACCAGATACCCAGTGGATAATTTTATTTCTTATCATTTTGGTAGAGCTTGTAAAATTTATTTCGCGTTTGAAAGAAAAATTCACGCAGAGAAAGGGTCGAAGAAGGTTCACTGACGCGTAGTCAGAAAAGAAAAAAATCCACGTCGATGGCGTACGTTTGGGTGGAAAATGTTTGAAAACAGGAACAAGCTCAAAGCGTTGGCATTGTTAGATTGTCGCAACGGAGGATCGCTGCAACAATGGATAGCGTACTTTCGAGCCCTTTGTAGTCGCGACGCGAGCGTAAAGGCAGCTTGGGTCGTCTGTAATTCCGCGAAACCGAAGCAAAAATACAACCCTTCGTCGATCGAACGAAAATCCGAAACCGAAGATCGCCGAAATGATCAAACATCGACTTTATTAGCATCGAGGGGGAACCAGTTTGAATTGGATGCAGAGTGTAAATATTCTTTCCGCGAAGATGCAAAGGGAGTCTGCGTAAAATTTCGTCGCGTGTGCTCTGTGATTTTCTCTAAGACGCATCAATCTGCTTCCATTAATGTTCCTCGACGGGAGCCTTTGAAGCTCGCGATTGACTACCACGATGAAAGCAAGGAGCACGTGTTTGCACACCACACGCTGGCGGGTGCTTTATGGTGTTTACATTGATTTCCATCGACGACAGATCTGTGGCAAATATTATTGAAACGAACGGGCCGAACCTTCGCGCGGAGAAAATGGAAACACAGGCGATCGGTTTATTTTCACGGGCTGCGTAAACGTTCCGCACGCGTACAATAATAAACTGCCACCAGCCCCTTATATGGATCGATAACGATTCACCAAAATTTCCTAGGGGGTTGCAACAGGCTTCTACTTTAATGGAGAACATAGACAAACTGTCTAAAAATTCATTTACAACGAATAAAAATAGAGAACAGAGTCGGGGCCAATTTTATTCTTGACCAACGAATATAAATTTTAGATTCTTTGGAACTATTTCGGTGCACGTTTTGCATAAAATATTTAGCATGGCGAGGGAACGTCTTTCAGCGGAAACGAAGCACGGTGGCGTTTGTTGGGCCGACGAATAACAAGCGAGTGGCAAAATACACCATGGAAAATTACAAATGCACATATTCAGAGGCGTTTTCAGCCCCTTGTTGGCCCGATACAATGTTCATTTGCGAATGAAACGCGCTGAAATATGTTACGTCTTCGCAGACACCTATTGTGCGCCGCGATTTCCGCGCATCGTTGCGATAAAACATGCATCTACATGACTGCATTTTGTAATTTCTTTATTGCCAGTGAAACTTCCACGGCGTTTTCGGCGGATTTTGTTCGCCGCGAGTGATCCATTTACCAAATGAGAAACTCCTCGTTCGAACGATACTTGATAAACTTCTTTTTCACTATTGCGTCAATAATCCCCGCTGCATTAACAAAGTTTTAATATCGGTTGCGAACTATTTTAATTAAAACCGTTTTATATTACAAGCGGCACACTGTTTCCATCAATTTTCCGACCCGAAAATTCGGTTTAAGGCACACGCTGGCCACGCAAAGAAAAATTGATCGTAGATCGCGACAAAAGGAAAGCCTCTGAATAGATAGGGATCGCTTGTACCCCGTAAATTGATTAAACATTTTAATTAAACCGATGCACTCGATGAAAATTGTATTTACAGCTTTCACCGGGGCAAAAAGTCACCGAGCAAGTGTATTACATTGCTCGATATTCGAGAGGGTCGTTGATGCAATCCAGCGCAGTTTGGGATTAAAAAGAACTCGGAAAATATTTCGATATTGTATTTCCGAAGCGAGCAGATTCGTTTGTGTTTTTCCATATATGGTAATAGGGGGGTCCTCGACGTTGCAGATCGAACCGAAGAAACAAATTTTATCACAAAATTATTTTATTTTTCGCTGATGAACAGCGATAGAAGGGAAACGAAGAACTTTTCGAGGTTCCATTGGTACAAGGAATGCATCTGGGTTTGAATCTCGCTGGAAACGCGGGGATCATAGTTACAGCGATCCTCGAACCGGAAATCTTGCCGACAACATGGTCGAGCAACGAGTACCCACCCTTTTCTCGTGCTTCTCGCCCTTTCCGCCATTCAATTTACACTTTTCTGCGTTCTGTTCAGCAGTTAACCGGCAAAGGGACGTCTCGTGTCAAACCCTACTCGCGCTAGAATTCTCAAAGTCGACCAAGACTTTGGGGAAATTGTTTGGAACGCGAATTTTCCAAACGACAGGGTTCCTCGAACGTTCGCGAAAAATTATTCGAGCGATCCTCGGGATAATTCCGTACCCTCGGAGATCGGCGAATTTTTCCTGACACAGATATCGATCTTCGATTCGTTCTGTTCGAAATTCATTCGGGAGAAATCACTGAAAGTGGTTCCAGGGGGAATGTAAGCGCGTTCTTGCGATTCGTACCAGTTTATTAAAACGTTCGCAGTTCTTTCGATGGATGCCTTCTGTATATTAAATTGGTAATTGGATTATCCTGGATTCCTGATCGAAATGTCATGGAATGACTGAAATTTTTACGATCAAAAGGTAAATCGAGTCTCGAGACGTAATATAAATAGTTAAAATTCTAATATGAATAGTAAACATGTAAGATCAATTTGATGCTTCGTTAGAACGGATCAAAGTTCACCGCTCCCGAGGTGAATAAATCAAAGATTCGATCACGATTCCTGAACCTTCGCTCTGGAAACGTAATCATATTCTCCATGAAAATTCCATATTAAGTTCTTTACGATTCCAGGAAAATCCCGGACCTTTTTAACCAGATACGAACAAAATACAAACGATTGTACGAGAAGTTAGATTCCGCGGAGAATTTCTCGCGTCCGGACGGTACGCGTCGAACAACCCCTAAAAGCTGGTGCCAAGCTTAATATCCAAAGCGTTGGGGAAAATATTGGGAAAACATTGGGAACGTCACGGAACTCTATAAAGGCTGATCGACTCCGCTGTTCAACGACTCGATAGCAATAAGCTTTGGATTCCCATGCAGAGGAATCAGGGAAGAGAGACGATCGACGTTCGGCGATGCGGCATCCCTCTCGGAGGATTCGTTCCTCTCAGGGCTCCCGAGAGCAGAGTTTCCCGAATGTAGGTTACACATGTTGTACGTGCCTAATGCTCACGGAGATTCTCGTTTTTGGTCGAGAAACGTGACTCGAGGGTTCTTACCGCAACCGAGCGCCGGGGTAGACGACAGAATCCAATAAGAAGTTCCGGGATCTCTTCGTACTTACATCCTATTTTTCTCCTTTTTTCCACCCCCCGTTAAATTCTTCGCGGAACGTTCAAGGAACGAGACACGCTTTACATAGCGAAAGAAACATCCGTCTGTTTCACAAATATACGAGGGTCGTTCAAATAAGTCCTTAGAAAAATTTAGAGAGATTATTTTAGGTAGATTTTTTTGTTATTTTTCAACGCAATCTCCTTTTAGCTTTATACACCTTTCCAAGCGTTTCTGCAGCTGTTTTAAGCCATCTGAAAAGCAAGATTTTAGAAGGTCCTCAAAATGGGCATCTGTTGATGTGAACCGAGTCGTTTTGTTAAGTTTGGAAATAAAATAAAGTCACTGGGGGCTAAACCTGGTGAATATGGTGGATGTTGTAATGATTCGAATTTTAGGGGATGTTTCTTGCTTCGATCGACAATAAAAATTAAACCATATAGCGGATATAACTGAGACTTCGATAAAACCATTCTTCTAAGGACTTATTGAACGACCCTCGTATTACATCAAACCGAAAGTTCGCTGGATCCATCCTTTTCGATGATTCTCAGATTATATTTTCCCTTGTAAATAATTTGCAAGATCAGAAGGAGCTGGTTACTAGAATAAAAATAGACTCAGTTTCCATTGACTCGGTTTTTAATCCTTTTTAAAATTCATCAAGCGTCTGGTGTTATTCACGGATGGACGAGGCTCGAGATTAACTTATCCCGGCTCGTGAAAAATTAAAGCATCCCGCGAAAGTTTCGTTACGATGAATATCGAAGGAGAAAGCACCGCGGCCATTGCACGCGTCGCGAGTTTCGCTCCTTCGAACGGGCAACGTTTCCCGCCTTTGTTCCGTTTCGTAAACCGAAGCTTTTTCCAAGCGGTTAACGTTTCACCAAGAAATGAAAAGAATAAATCGTGCTGCCAGACACAAAGCGGCCCGCGCGAATGCTAATGCACATCTAGGCTCATTTTCGCGCCCGGCTCGTCTATCTTCAAACGCGCTAGTTTTTACCAACAGCAGACCATTCGTTCTAAATATCACATTTGGAACGTGATATTCGATCCATTATTTTTTAACTTCACAGAGAACGTTATGGAAATAAAATTTATACATATCTGCAATTGGATCGAAGCTAGTACATTTTTTTTATCTAATTTCGATGATCCTATTATTCCTCTTGAGAATTTCAGGAAAATAAAACATTGCGTCGCAGGGGAACGACCGTGTCGTTTTATCCGAGATCAGAAAATTAATTTCGCTCATTTGCTCGTAAATTGTTTGATAAGAGGAACGAGAATTAACTAGTATTACGAGGAACGATAAAAATTATGGCATCTCGGGCTGATCCCGACGAGTGTACTAACGAGCCCGGGACGAAACGCCATAATCTTTGTCGTTTCTCGTAATACCAATTAATTTTCATTCCTGTTATCGCTTTTTCTGACATTTGCTCATGCGGGCGAGTCCTCGTGACTGGTCGCGCGTAAAAATTATTATAATACAATACGAGGACCTTAAAAAGCAACATTTTTGTATCGCGGAGTTCTCTAATCAAAGCTCGAAGAATTCATACTCATAGAATTATTTTTGCCATTGTCATTTGCCCAAATAATAAGATAAAATACTTTCCAATGAAAATTCACCAGAATTCGAGTACATTCGACGTGTGAAATTTTCTCGAATGTTTCCTAGTTCATCGACCATGGGGGGGACGTTGAGAAACGCGGCTTTGTGACGGAATTAGTCCTTTCGGGCGTTTTGCAATTAATTCCAGAATGTTGAGTGCAGAACTCTGAGAGGGTTTCACGGTTTCTTACGATTTTAACGCTGGAAACACGTGGCCCGGGGCGAATAAACGTGATTAAGATTGCACCGCGACGGACAGGGTTACACGCTCTGACAGAACTGAAAGTGCAGAGGCTGAGTGTACCCGCCGAGGGGGGTGGGGGGACGGCGGTTAAGTGCGTGATCTACCGTAATGAAATTTCTTCCGGCTCCGCTTCCTCGTTTCCCCCTGGGCCTCGAGGACTTTCGCGAATGCACTTGTAAAATTGTAAAAGTTACTGGCCCGCCTACCCAGCGTTCCTTCTGCGTTCGACGTTGCGCCTGTACAGTTTATTGCGACCGCGTACACGCCGGGAACTTGATCGGTGACGTTTATTTAGCGGCACGCGAACCAAAACGGGATATCTGGTCGCGCGACGATAACGATAAATCTCAATTATGATGCATTATTTGTACGGAATCGGGTCGAGAACCGAGTTCCTTAACATTGCAAACGATTCAGGGCTGAAATAGATGCTCCCACAAGTGTAATTTCTAACTTGAAAGTGGTATAATAATTTTCTATATTGATTGTTGATCAATGGATTACCTTTACCTTAGTCTCGAGAATGTATGAAAGTCGACAAAATTAAAAAATTTCAAATCGTTTTGGAAAAATTATCTTCGGCTGCAGGGTTCGATTACAATCATTTTTGGTGAACAGACATACCCTCAAAATCCTGCGCATTTTCGAGAAAAAAATTCAAGAAGGTGTGAAATTTTTCGACAAAATTAAGAGATTTCAAATCGTTCTAAAAAAATTATTTTCAGTCGCGGGGGTCAATTTGAATCGTTTTTGGTCATTAGACATAACATCGAAATCTTACGCAGTTTCGAGAAAAAAAATTCCTTATGTAATGTCTGACCATACCGTTGATACGTTTCACTGAAATTTCATGCGAATCTTTAAAACATTATAACTTCTGAACGAATTGGAGGATTTTAATGTTTAAAAAAGCAAACGACGCGTATTTTAATGGAGAATCTGTAGAAATTCTAAGAACATTGAAAAAGATGGTCTTTACCCCCGTAAACTGAGAAAAACCTCCATAAAAGTGGTCCAATTTTCAAACAGCCATAATTCCTACAATAGCGAATATATTTCAATGAAACTTTTTTCTGAAGTAGAGCTTATGAGCACCTACAAAAAAGTATTAGGCAACTTTTCCGTACAGCGTCAAACAAATTTATTATTTTTAGTTGCAACTTGCGTAGAGAATGATTAATTTTAAATGGGGTAGAGTCTGTTTGAGTCATAGTTTGAGAGAGAAATAAAATTCTATGGAACCCTATAAACAGGGTAGAAAGAAATATTTATCGGTGGTGTAATTTTGATTCAAAATCGCTGCCACGGGAAACAGAATGATCGTTTATGGCCCTGATTTCATCTCGGTGTACCCTGGTCCGTGCTAAGTTCCCTCCTCCTAATATCCTGGATATTAAATACTCCTGCCCGACCAGATAACGTATCGCCCCGAAATTCTCAAGGGGTGCAGAATTCCGTGTCTGCCGGCCTGGGAAAGCTATGAAACGAGAAACTACGACGTAGAAGGTACAGACATTTTACCTCCAAACCGAAAGAATTATACCTTGTGCTCTCCTCGTCCTCCTTTCTTACCAGGGCAATTCTAGTAATCTTTGTTCCGAGGGTAGAAATAAAATTGCACGGGACAATTTACCGTGGTTTAATGACTTCCATTATCCCACGATACACGAGTTCTTTAGAAAAATTACATTACCCAATTCCTTTACCTAAATTACACCCTCTGATCGTCTCAGAAAATATTTTACATCATTTTTAAAATTCTGTTGCGATTAAAAATAAAAATTTGTATGTCATTCACGAATGGATTACAAAGTTTGAAATTCGTAACTTGAAAGTAGTATAATAATTCTTTATATCGATCGTTAATCAATGGATTCTTCACCTTAGTCTCGAGAACATGTCCGAAAGAAGGTTTCATCCCTTTGAAATTATTTTGTATATTATAAAGTAACTACTAAAATTATAGACAAGTATTAATATCCCAGTACTGTTGTAAATTGATACATTAAATATACACACACAATGAGCTAAAATTACCCAATCCTTTTACATAAATAATATCCATCGATCGTGTCGGAAACTATTTTATATCAACGTCGTACAAATTACATAAAATTCTGTCGCGATTGAAACTAAAAAACTAGTCATCATATGGTCCACAAAGTTTAAAATAAAATCTCCCCGCCTTGATATTATTCCACCATCAAAATCGAAATCTTATAGTTTTCTTGGGTCGAGGGCTCGTTGGGTAGTGGACGTATCGAAGACACAGGGTATATAGACACGTGGGTGGTATCCGAGTTTCGGATGACCCTTTCAGAGTTCATCCCCTATAACATCGAAACTCTTCCGGCTCCTCTGCTGTCTGGTTTAAACGTGGCTCGAGGTGCGCGTATTAGGTATTCAGGCCACACCGACGTCGGAATATTTATCGAATCGTCCCGGAGCGTGGCCGTTCCCCCGCGAAGATGACGTTATTAATCGCGTTTCGTCCGAGGAAACGTGTGCCGTCTGTTTAAATCCTAATACATTATTAACTTCGCCATCCCTCGCTTTTCGACGGCCCCGTAGCGTACGAATTATTTCGAGTGTTTGCTTAGTTAGACGCCTTTAGTCGAATTCACGCGCGCCCCAATCCCTCCTGCAAACCATTCTGTTTAATTCCCGGAAATGAGGGTACGAAACATTCGCGCGGTCAACAGTGTTTCCCTTGTTCGTTAAAACTTTCGAGTAAGTAACTCCCGGCTCTTTTATCGTGATACAATCACTCGAGAAAGTAAAATTCTAACTCAAGAAATTTTTTATAAAATCACGATGAATTCTTCCATTGAAATATTAAAAAGGAACAAACACTTGACACAACGATTAGCATTCACTTCTCGAGCGAATTATTCCACGTCCATCAGTGAAGGTGAATTACTCATTGATATATGAAAGTTTATTACCAACTCCCCAGTCTTCATATGTTAAAAAATCAGCACCGCGTTTCGTCCAGCGTAATTGTTATCCGCGGAGGATTGAAATGTATGGAATTCATTTCGCTATTTTTACGCCATAACGTCGGCCCGCGCTCGTATTAATGAGATTGCTAATAATTTATGTACGAACAAGTCCAGTTCGCGCGTCGAGAGCGTGCGTTTCAATTTGAAAAAAAAAAAAAAAAAAAAAATGAAAACACCTTGTTTCCCACTGGTCAATTTATACGCTGTTAGGAGCCGCGTAGTATAAAATTTAAATTGCTAAAACGAGTATGTTTCCGTTATTTTTTTTTGTTTTTTACGGCACATTTGATGTGACATATGTTCGCGCAGTGCGTTTGAATTTTTTATAACGGCGCTAAAATTGAAACAAAATTTTGTGCCCTGCGGGGCTCCTTCCCGCGTCAGCTTTTTGCTCGCTTTAATTAATAACATGATTCGCCCACGAAAACGCGTTGCAAACTGCATTTTTTCCGTTCTAATTATTTGTTTGGTAATTCATCGAAACAATTAACCACGGCGGAAAACTATTTTTAATTTTTCAGGAGTCGTGTCTTTTCATTTAGGTGAATAACAGTTCGTTTCGGGAAAGCAAACAGTTTCCCATTTACACAGAACGAGCAACGAAAATATTGCCAATAGCGAAAAATGTTTAATTGGAAGCATGGCAAAATTGCGACTCTGCGGTACGTTGGTACGGCCGTGTAACTGTTTTAAAAGTATTTCGAAATATTGTGTCAATTTTTTATTTTTTTTTATTTAAGTTATTTAAAACGTTCATCGAAATACAGAGGAATTAATCAACGTTGTTCCACCTGGTTTCATTTAGTGTTTACGTATTTTTCGCCGCCGTCATTAAACATTGAACTGGCCGGACAATAAATTCATGGAAGTGTGCATATAGCTAGGAATTCGGGAACACTTTTGCAACGTGAAGCATTCTTCGCAAGAAAAAGAACAAAAACGTGATAATTGCGCCATAAATTATCTCGCCGTGACGCGGGAGCAAAATTTAAATACCAACGACTTGGAAACTCGCGAGAACAGAAAGCTTCGACTCATATTTAAGTCTGCACTATGCTCGAATGAAACGCGGGATTTTTCTTCGATGATACATCATCTTATTTGGGGATTTCAGAGACCCAGTCGTGCAATGAAATTACACGTGCTTTTAATTAGCAACATAGAATTCTTCACAGAGGAAGAATTCGCGATGCAAATGTAGTAATTATAATAATTAGGCAAGACTCGTATTATACTAGATGCGATGTATATCAAGAATTGTTGAATATTACCCCAAAAGTAGGTCAACTAATTATTGAATCTTGCTACAATAATAATTACTGTCAATGCTACCATTTGAATTTATATTTTAAACAACACTGAAAAATACTCCACGTTCAAATTCAATAAAATTCAGCACCGAACGAGGTTAGTATAATCGACGCATTCTACATTTTCGCTGCAATATTTTACTAATGGATTTTTGTGCTTGTGTCGGTGCACCATTTCTCTCGTTTCTATTCTCGAAATATATCGACACAATGCACAAACCAGTCGCGAATTATTTTTTCCCCGGAATGATGCATCATTCGAACTTGGTATACCGACCGCTTGGCATTATTGCAACCCATGTTTCGAACGAAGTTATCGAAAAATTCAATCGTGACTATTTATTTATAATTGCAGTGGTTTCCTCCGCTGATGAGGTCAGGACACGAAATAATAAATCTCGACACACTCGACGAACAAATTAGACATTTATCGATCTAATCGAACAATATGACCAGCTCGAATTGCTCACGAGTACAGTGTTTTTCTCAGCAGGCGATGATCATTTTGTCAGTGAGAATATTATTATTAAAAATAATTTAAAAAGCTAGATTATTCTTATAATGTTTAGAATAAAGAACTGCTTTAGATAAGATTTAGAGACTCTATATACGTTCGACTGTAATCGCGACGAAGGTGATACTTTTCTCAGAGCCACAAAAAGGGGGAAAAAATTCTTGCGTACAAAACAACCCCGAAATGCGACTCTGGCTCTGTTCCTTAACGGTTTATCCCCTTTAATCCGAAGCTGGCCCCTGTAGAAATACAATACCCCTGGCCGCCACACCATGTGACGCCAGAACGACGAAATATTGTGGCCGACTTGGCGTTCGTCGGGCATCAAACACTTTCCTATATGGCATTAATGCAATATCGAATTACTAGGAGGAACGTCGAAGTGCTTCTACCATACCTCGAGGGCCACACGCGCTGCTCGATCGAACAGAAGATATTTCGTCCCGCTAAAATTCTATTCTTTCTCTGGACCAAACAATATTCGATAACAAAGTCAAAGAAGTTTCACACCGACTATACAATAGAAATGTTTTTGTTGATGCAACAAGGGGGTACCATTACAAGCAGAAACAAATTCCCAGCGTCCATGATCGATAAAGTTTCGAACTTGTGATTTTTAGACACAGTAGAATGTTCGTGGACAAAGTTGCTAACAGTTTCGTTGTTCCACGGTTTCAATTTTTGCCATTTTTTTCGCGTTAAAATTCAATTCCAATCTTTCTCTGGACCAAACAAAATTCAATAAAAAAGTCAAAGTTTCACACTGACTATATAATAGAAATATTTTTATTGATGCAACAAAGGGGTACCCATTGCAAGTAGAAACAAATTGTGATTTTTGGACAGAGTAGAAAATTCGTGGACAAAGTTGCAAGCAGTTTGGTCGTTCCACGGTTACAGTTTTTGCCATTTTATCGCGAAATGGACCCACTGTGGGACCGTCTGCAACGAGCGTCGCTCATTCTTCCCTAAGCTCGCGTTTTCGCGTAGGCGCGTGCAGAATTCTGCGTAAGCCGGGACACGAGGTGCCAACCGCAGTCGCAATTTCCGCGGAAATAATGTTGAGCTTAATTCGCCGAGGGTTCTGCGAATAACGGGGCTCCGTGTAAATGCTCTGCCTTTTATCTCGTACTTAATAATACA
Organism: Colletes gigas; assembly: GCF_013123115.1. Lineage (NCBI taxonomy): Eukaryota > Metazoa > Arthropoda > Insecta > Hymenoptera > Colletidae > Colletes > Colletes gigas. The sequence goes on along the minus strand of NW_025106637.1, from coordinate 2,410,882 downwards.
CCGCTGGCTACCTGCGGATATTCCTAGAGCTTCATGCGAAATATAAACGTTCGCGCTGCCCGTCGCACGCTTTTACTTCGAAAAGAAATCCGGTTGATTCGGCGAAGATACGCCGCGCGAGTGAAATAAGGGTTGAAATTAACATTTATTTTTCAACGCGCAGCCCCAGCTATTATTTTTAATATTAAATTCGGAATTTGTGGGCTCGAGATTCCCCTCGAAATCCTTGGAACGATTTTAATTTTAATTATTATATAACACACGGGTATCGTTCTTGGAACTTTTGTATGAAAATATTTTACACGATTTTAATAATCGAGCAATCCTTGAATTTTTTCATTCGTTAAGACGGTCTTGACCATTAACGGGGGCTCGTTGGTTGGTTGTCGACCATTATTCTTGCCCTCCACGGCGACATAACGATCTGTAATTACTGGAAAACGTCAAAATGTAGCGGAAAGCCCGAGCAAAAGGGCGGATAATTAAAATTGAATCCAATAAAATTTCAACGAAAGATCGAGTATCTCAAAGTCTGCTAAAAAATTCAATACTCGCGAGACGATCCAACGATAAAAAACCATGTTACAGGCATATAAATAATGGATTTAGGGGTGAAACTCGTAGCAGGGTTACGTAAGATTGGCGAAACGGTGGCTCGTCGAAATTCGTTGGAAGTTTCCGGGGGGGATGCGGGCGAATGGTGCAGTGGTACATATCCCCCGTTTTCTCTGCAGTGGTTTGTCTATATAACGGGTGGGCTTAAAATAGTTCAAGGTCGTACTGTATCGATTCGAGACGCCGAAGTTCACGAGGTCGGGTCCCCGGCTTGCGTCAGTAGCCGTCCTATAGCGTCGTTCAGCCTCGACACGGAAACGTTTCGCAGCCCTTAAAGGACCGCGAGTCGAATGGGAGCACGGACCAGGGATAATTCGATGTCCTGGATGACGCGAACGATCCTTGGCCAGGTGCAACTGGGTCTCGACCCAGTTTTAAATTCGATGATCGAGACAACCGGTCCAGAGCCCGGCCAGGAGAATTGGTGCAGGATCCAGCGAACGAAACTGCCAGGGTCGACCGAGTTTTAGGCTTAGACGACCTTGCGTGGCTTCCTGGAGCACGTAACCAACCCACCACCCCCGCATAGGGTGGCGTGATGCAATTTAAAACGTCGTCCTGTAATTCGGGGCACGTTCGCCGCGACGACGACGACGACTATGGATCGCAGGGTTCGAAATCGGGTCACCGGAACTCGAAACGTCGCGGCGGAAAGACGCGAGAATGCGGGACGATAAAGAGATCACGAGGACAGCCGTAACTCTTCGGTCACGGGAAAAGACGGGACGTTTTTCGTCGGTTTTGCGCGAGAAATCGTTTCTCAGAGTATTTCTTTTCGTTAATTTTTATCATCAAAAATTTGAGAATCGTGGTACAAATATTCTTGGATAGTTTTAGATTTGGAAGGTTGTGGGGATAGTTTGAAGATCGATGATCTATGCCGCGTTGATAGACACGATTGCGCACCCGGTCTGCGCGGATCAAAGAGATCGTGGCGCGCCCGCGCGTCGGAGTCGTCGACGGACGAAACGGTCGCGTTTGACACGGTCTTAATTGCGGATAATTGCTCGAACATGGCTGGACGGGGCTGGATAAAAGTCCTGTAACGTTAAAAATAATATATCGGATGATCCGCTTCCATTAAGAACCTAATAGGATTTCAGCGGACTGATATTAGAACGGAATATGAATTTCGACGCGAATGGATCGCATTAAAGTATCAATACGATGGTTGTCGGTGTTAAAAGGTCTTCCGTAAAATCCATCTTTATCACCAATATCACTATTCGACTCTGCAATATTCTCATTTTTATTCCAACGAGTTTCCAAGCGACGGAAATTTTACTTTCTTCCATCGAGCTATTTTATACAATGTTTCACCCACCGACCGCCAAAATTTCAAAACCCGCGACGTTCCTCGATATTTCTTCCGCGCTCAGGTTCGCCCCATAAAAGGCGAACAGCACGGTCGGTGGTCTCGTTCACGGAATCACACGCTTTGGCAGGTTCTCGCTGCTCCGTATTCAGACGAGACTCGAGTCTCTTCATCATGGAATAATCCTTCCCCCCCTGGGGGGGTTCGTGGGGGGGTTTGAAAACGTCTTGGCCGGTCGGCCATTTGTTTCCAGCCTCTTTCGGGACCGTACGCAATATGTCGCGCAGTCTGGCACATTCTGTCGAGCCACGAAGGGTGGAGTCGCGGCAAGGGGGCGAGAAAAGGGGTAAGCCGTGGATGAAGGACTGCGGCATTGGCATAACCGATGGACTGTCTCTCCGCCCAATGAATCATGGAGTCTCTATCGGGATCGGCTGCCATACTGCGTCATTCTGCAATCTATCGACGCGTGCAACCCTTACGCGATACAACCACCCCCCCTTTCTTCGGACAGATCCCACTTTGATGAACGACGAGCAACACCAATCCCACGTTTTCTCCAAAGTACAATAAAACATCATTTGCAGGGATATGCTGCAAGTTCAAAACCACCCCCTTTAATATCAATACAATATTTGATCGAACGTTAGTTCCATAGTCGATGTACTTGTTTTATTAAAATTCATTCTATAGAGAATGTTGACACTTCTACGAATTGCAAAAGAAAAAAAGTATAATAAAACCATGTTTATTTGGAGGAGTATATTTGCTGCAACTTCAAAACCACCCCCTTCAATATCAATACAATATTTGATTAAACGTTAGTTCTATAGTCGATGTGCTTGTAATTTTATTGAAATTCATTCTGTAGAGAATGTTGAAAATAACGATTTTTGCATTTTACGAATTGCAAAAGAAAAAAAGTATAATAAAACCATGATTATTTGGAGGAGTATATTTGCTTCAACTTCAAAACCACCCCTTTTAATATCAATACAATATTTGATCAAACGTCAGTTCTATAGTCGATGTGCTTGTAATTTTATTGAAATTCATTCTATAGAGGATGTTTAAAATACGACTTTGCATTTTGCAAATTGTAAAAGAAAAATAGAATTATTAATAATCTCTCTACTAACGAAATCCTCCGTAAAAGCGTGCAGCATTTATTCGTCTATTTCAGAGGCATAAACTTTCGTAATGGCTTCTATGGTTTTTCTAAACTGGTACATTTTAATCCTTTTTTATTAAAACATGTTTCCCGTCTTGTGTCCATTAGCGCCAGGTATTTAATTACAGAAATATGTAATTTGCGATCGAGATTCCGTTCAGTCTGATTTTTATTAAGAACAGTTTGCCCGTTTCTTTCATCGAAATAATTAAGCACCGTGAAAATTTAATTAACCCACAGAAGTTATGACTCAATCTACAGTCGGTCTCGAGATTCTAACTAACGGGGTAGTCTCACGTTCAAACTAACTTCCTTATTCTACTTGCTAACGGCTAATTGGAAGAACAACTGTAAGTACAGATGATCGTTAAAACTTCACGGTACATTCACACGATTAAATTAACATACTACCCCCCGGCGTGGGTCTGAAATTCTACGCGTTAAAGTAATCAGCCACTGCAGTTAAACTCTTCTACTGGCTTCATCGAAGTTATTAGAAACGTTGGATTTCATTAAAAGCGGGGGAACGAATCAAACACGTTTCTAGTTATCCAACGAAAGGGATAAATTGTTAAAGTTTTTCAGTAATCATAGTTACACTCTAAATGAACTATCTCTTTGATTAAATCGCCAGAACAGACGTTATAATCCGTGACACGTGAACGCAGCCCAGTAAAGAGATATTAATCGATACCAGAGAAGAACTCAAGAATTAGCAAATGTAACACAGACACGTTTGCCCCAATTAATACAATTATTGGCCAACTCTATATTACTTTATCATCGCGTAAAACCAGAGAACATAGTGCTTTGCTAAATAAATTAAATTGAATCGAGTACATCGATTCGAAAATATCTAAAAAACAAGTCACTCGAGGGAGATGCACAGTGCGCGGATAATTCTAACGCGAATCGATTGTATTGTAATTATTGGAATCGTGGATGTGATTTGGGGGGTAGGGGGAGGGTAAAAATGTGACCCAGTTTCGCGGACAGGCGGTTAACCGGGATTTTAATCGCGAATCGATCGTCGGACCAGATTGGCTAATACAGCAAAATTGCAGGCAGGTTCGTATAATGCGGTTTACAACGCGAATTCGAGGTTTTCGGGCTTCCCAGGGATCGTAGGCGCGCCCTGACTCGGATAAATTAACGGATTCGCGAGTTCTCGATGGGTTTTAAAGCCCGAGCTTATTCAGTTGCGGCCGGCCGAATGGACTATTTCGATGATATCGCGTCCCCGTGTATCCCATTCGGTGTATCGGTCCCAACGGTCCTGGAAAATTGACATCGCGTATTATGCCAATGAACGCGTTTTACTACGACTCGCCTCCATATTCGAAATACTCTTTGGGAGCCCTTCCGCCGTGCACGTGCTCGAAAGATCGTATCGCTCTCGCCAGCTTTTTATCCCCTTTGTCGACGATCCGCGTAATTAGCATGATTTCACCGACAAGTTCCCCTTCGAGCATTCACGCGTGCTTTTCCCTTTTAATCGGGTTTCCGTGACACGCATTCATGCCAGCGACCAGTACGCTCTGTTACTTTCCGATTTATATTGTAATCGAGATATATATTCCCAACAATTTTCCTAATGGAAAAACACGTTTTGAATGCACGATCCCTTCGAGTGCAGCGAAACACGTTCAAACTGGCGATTTATATGTGCTTGTTGCTCGAGAATTATCGTTTAAAATTACCAAATGCAAAAATTATGTTTGTCAAAGATATAAGATAGTTCGTCTCCTTTTGTCGAAGTTAAAAGAACCAATTTCAGAGCAATTGTTTCCTGGATGAAATTTACGAAGTTCATTAAAATTTATTTTTTCTAACATTTCACAAAGTGTGTATCCTTTGATGTAGACTCGTGATATTGGAATTTGTGGAATAATCGTTTAAAATAACCAAATGCAAAAATTATATTTGTCAAAGTAAGATATTAAATAATTCGTCTCCTTTTGTCGAAGTTAAAAGAACCAATTTCAGAGCGATTGTTTCCTCAGTGAAATTTACTAAGGTTATTAAAATTTATTTTTTCTAACATTTCACAAAGTGTTAAGTATCCTTTGATACAGAGTCGTGATATTGGAATTTGTGCAATTTTTTGATAGAATCTTGTGGATTCGTTTGCGCTAGTCAGTCAGTACACAGAAGCGCAGAGTAAATTTTCTGTGATCATTATACCCGAGTGGACAGATCGATGAATTATCCCACGTGAACAGGTGCTTTCAACCTGGATAGAAGAAAACGTAATATATCGAACGGTAAAAATGGTTTTCGTTTCTCATTCGCTAATGGCAGGGTAGTATTTCAGCGGGGAAATATTAGAACGTATATTTCACATTACCCGATCGGAGTAATGCCAGAATATTGAAGCACTTCCTTTTCACTTAGAATGAATTTAAATATTGATGTTCGGTAACGATCGAAGTTTGCTTTCTGCTCCGAACGAAAGTTCATTAAAATTCGGCGATTTATTCTGGCCCGGTCCAGAGTTAACAGGGCAAACAATTAATTCCATAGTTGCAATTTAACACGAAGAACATATAAATGTATACGATAGATCTACAATTTCAGGGATAAAAGATTTACAAGTAGTAATACACATTTTGGTCAGCCCACGTTGTTAAAATTTATAAATATTATAATTCTATTAAAAAATTGTACAAAATTCCAATACTACGACTCTACAAAATTTTTCTAAATTCCTATATATAATATAATATGGAGAAAATGAATTGCAAGTAGTAATAGACATTTTGGTCAGCCTTAACGAGCCCTTTGACACACACTATCTACTGAAAATTGTGTCAAATTTTTATACTATATAAATCAACAAAATTCTATTAAAAAATTCTACAAATTCCAATATCACGACACTAGAAAATCGTCCAAACTCTTCTATATAAATCAAACGATATTTAACGCTTTCAGTGACAGAAACTTTAACAGTGGAATTAAAACAATTAATTCTCAAGTTGAAATGTTAACAAAAATAAATTTTACTGGAGTTATAAAACTAAGTACTACGACAAATTTTATGTTTTAAATCAAAGTTTTACTCTCGTAAACAATTTTACGGTTTCAGACTGTCAGTCAACGTGTTAAACGAAATTTAATATAGGTAACCCTGGATAAATATTTGTTTCTAGCAACGCTAGGTGTTTGTTGGTCAAGCAGAAAGACTAACTGGCTCTAAGCAAAGGTTGGAGGTCGCTGTTGACACGGTCGAGGGGTCGTTAATGTGGCCTTGAGCGGGCCAGGTTGATTTCGTACCGTTGCGTTTCCTGTACAGCGATATTGACGCGACTGCAGCGATGACGTAGCTGAAATTCGTCGAGACGCAATGCAGTTTTCGATACTGAGCGCTGGGCTGTTCGACGTCAAACTCGACAATCGATACGGTTTGCTCTATTTCGCCCGCTGGTTGAGATGTTACGCAAAATTCGTAATTACGGTTACTGATTCTATCAGCCGCGACCCGGATAAATTCGTTAAATGGCCGCGTCTGTAAATGTCGTAACGTACCACCGCGTGCAATTAATAGATCGAGAATTTACTGGATAGAAACTTTCTCCTAGCCAACAATATTCCTAGCCAAATAAAAATTTATAAACCGAAACAATTTTCAATAATAAAATAGAAATTTAATTGCTCCGCTTTAATAATCGAGACTAAATATTAATAGAAATAGTATGTATTTGTATTACGAATTTAAGGGTAGCTTTCGACGGGTTTAAATATCAGCGATGAACTTGTTTATTTTTCAATAGCCAGTATGTAACAAGTATTCATCGAATACTGTCAATTGGTCGGTGACTTTCGCTGGCAGCGATGAAATCAGAGAAACTTCCTGAATGGTCGGACACATTGCACCGAGCGAAAATTAAATCACGCTACGCAACATATTGTACCGCGTTTTGTGCCAATTTCGGGATCCCCCTTTTATCGTATTCTTTTAAAACGCCGCCGTGCAACGAACCGCGCACAGCGATACTATTCTGTTCATGATTAAACGGAATGTTCGACGTTATTTTTTTCATTTTGAAAAAAAATAGAATTTTGTACGGGTCGATTGCAATAAAAATTTCGCTGTCGGCTTTTCGTTTAGCTCGCTCTCAGATATTTTATCGTGTCATTGTTTCTGGCTTTGCAGTCAAAAACACGTATCGTTACAATCTATTTTGTACCGAATTTCCATCCTGCGGTGAATATTCAAAACGCAGACAATTCGGGGGAGGGGGGAAAAACAATATATTCGCGTTAAATATACTTGCACGTAATGTTTAACATTACACTGCGAGGTTTCAAAGAGCAAATCAGTTTCCATTTCTCTGGTTCCGTCTGCTACTTTACAACCGTTGCGCCTCTTGCATGCGATCCAAAGTGGTTGAATTTTCTGTACAACTGTTCGCGAGATAGAGCTGTTCAGGTTACAGAATTTAATTTCAACGGGATATTTTGAAGCGAGTATAATTATTGCACTTGATAGACACGTGGTTTAACATTTATTTATAGTGGACGAACGAATGAGAATTTTGTTCATCGATAATGAAATATATTTTAATATTCTGCTATTGGGGAATATTTCGGTGAACTTTTCTAATGTCCACGTTGTTTTTTTCTTGTATCGTGGTTTCACGAACTCCGTGAGATATCTAAATAGATAGGAGACGTAATTCTCTTAGTTGGATGCGAAAAGTTCGTCTTTTTAGCCGCGCAAAGGCGACGAAGACGTCTCCGTCTACTACCCGCTGAGAAATCCCTCCATCGTCTTGGCGATGAGCCGGGAATTGTACTCGAGAACCGCATTGTACGTAGCCTGGCAACACGATAATAAGTTCGTCTCTCGAGGGAAATATAGAGACGTATCCGCGGAGGGCGCAGAGGCGATCGGCGATCGTTCGCGACGACGAATCACAATATTTACGCGATCAATGAGGCATCTTGTCGCTATAAATACTCCCTCCATCCGCGGTCGCCCAATTTAGAATGCTCGTGGCGCACGAAACCGCCGCGATCGACGAGAACAACGAAAAAAGGAAATTGGAAGTGGATGAAGCGCGTCACAGTCAGACTACGTGCGTTGGATCACGATCGAGGCACATTTAGAATTCATAAAGCATTAAAGACGAACCTAGAGATTTATTTATAATACTTTCACGCGTGACAAGACTTTTCACTTCACATTTACTGATAAGGGAACATATATCCAAGTGTCGACGTTAATTTAATAGAATTTGGCGATCGATACTTCGGTGTATGTTCCCTCATCAGTAAATGAAAAGTAGAAAGTCTTGTCACGCGTGTATAGATGACGTGAAAATATTAGAAATCTCTGGGTTTGTCTTAATATTTCATGAATTCTAAATACGTCCAATTCCCTTATCAGTAAATGAAAAGTGAAAAGTCTTGTCACACAATATACAGAATTTTAATGCGGGATTCTAGAGGCTAAAATAAGACGAAAATCAAGAATATCAATTTCTTTGCTGAGGCTTCGTTAAAAAGTTATTAAAAAATTAAATTAAAAAATTCCAAATCATTTTGGAAAAATTATTTTTAGCTATGAGGATCAATTACAATCATTTTTGGTGAATAGACATACGCTCGAAATCCTACCCACTTTCGAGAAAAAAATTCGGGTAGGTGGTGAAATTTTTCAGCAAAAAAAATTTTTTCAAATCGTTCTGGAAAAATTATTTCTAGCTACGAGGGCTAATTACAATCATTTTTAGTGAATAGACATACCCTCGAAATCCTACTCACTTTCGAGAAAAAAATTCGAGTAGGTGGTGAAATTTTTCGACCAAAAAAAATTTTTTCAAATCGTTTTGAAAAAATTATTTTTAGTTGCGAGGGTCAATTACAATTATTTTTGGTCAATAGACATACCCACGAAATCCTATGCACTTTCGAGAAAAAAATTCGAATAGGTGACCAAATTTTTCGGCGGAAAAAAAATTTTCAAACCATTCTGGAAAAATTATTTTTAGTTGTAGGGGTCAATTACGACCATGTTTGGTGAACAGACATACCCCCGAAATCCTACCCACTTTCGAGAAAAAAATTCGAGAAAGTTTAGTTTAATTTTCACTTATATCTTGAGAAACAATTTTAAATTTGCATCTATTAGTTCGGCGTTACTCACGAAAATGAACTTCAGATTACCAAGTCTCCTAATATTAAACAAAATTTAAATGTTAACATTAAATTATCAAAATTCAATGTTAACCTGAATTTCATTTATAATTATTCAATCCTCCCCATCGACGATCGAAATGCACGATCAAGAAGAAACGATCGAAGTATCCACGATGAAAAAAAATTTCTTTATCGCCTCGAGGGGTGGAAAAGCCTCCACTTTGGGCGCAGACTAATCGACGCCAGGAGAAATACGCGTCCAAGTGTAATACGTGTAACGATCGTACGTCTTCGTCTGGTTTCCGGATGGATGAAACGTGCTTCGTCTGGTGTAATTTATCCTGGCCCGAATCCAGCGAGTAGCGCAGCCTAATTTGCGTGTCGACGCTGCGCCCGCGGATAACCGAGAGAAACCCCCTTGGATGAATTTCACGGCGTCTCTATCTCCAATTTGCGGAATTATCGCGCTAATTGCGTTATCTTATATCGATTGTCTATCGCAGCCTCTGTCGGTCGCTTCAGCGTCAAGAATTTCGATGGATGTCTGTGGTTTCCGCGATGCTCAGGCGGGTGCTCTGCGGTTTAGAAAATTGACCCGCGTTCTGCAAACTGACGAATTCCGGCTTGCAGCTACGGTCGATCAGTTCCGGCGTTGTTTACCGTGTTCGTTATGAAGATCCTCGGACGTTTCGTTGAATAATTTACCCCTGCTGCGATTTGTCTCGTTTCGAAGCTGTCTGCTCGTCATTCCTACAAGGAACATCCATTCCGATCTCCCATATTTCCTCAACGTTAGAAGATACGTATTACTCGAGGGGTTGTTTGCGAGCCGGAGTCGCTGTAAATAGTTCGAGCGGCCAAACGAGCAGAATTTTTCAGTGTAATTTGTCCCCAGAAATACTCCCCGCGGAAGAATACGAGGGAAATTGACTGCGAAACCGGGGGAAACGCGGTCGGAAATGCGAATTGCCTGAATTTTTCCACCGCCGAGCACCGCAAATTGAATCGCCAAGTTCGAGAGTACGTATGGCGTCGATTGTTTTAAATTCACCGTGCTTGCAAACTTTTCGCGCGCGTTACTTCCCTTCCCTTGGCATCCACTTTGCCTTTGAATGTCGGGTGATTAACATTCGCTGCCTCCTTTCTGCCGGTTACTTCCGGCGGCATTGAGGCATTCCCCAGCCCGCGATCCTAAATATTCATTCGTTTATCAAATAAATATGGACGAACGAGGCGCTTCTCTGCTTCCACCGGGCGAACTGTACAGGACGAGTCAAGAAAATGCGACTAGGGGGACTCGAGTTCTGAAAGATAATGACCCGAGACAGTTTCTCTAATTAGGAATCGAGGATACGTGGGTTAAATTTATGAATATTATAATTCTATTGGAAAATTGTACAAAATTCCAAAACTACGACTCTACAAAATTTTTCTAAACTCATTATATTTATAAATTTAAACCACGTATCCTGGATTCTTAATTAGAGAAACTGACTCAGGTCGCGATTGTCTTCAGAACTCTTCTGTTGGAAAATTGTACAAAATTCCAATACTATATAGGGAAAAAGAAATAATAGACATCTTTGTCAGCCTTAACAAGCCCTTTGACTGACAGTATATATCAAAAATTTCTCAAGTTTTCATACTATTTATACAACATTTTCTAGACTCCTCTATATAACATAATATAAGGGAAAAGAATTACATTTAGTAATAGACATCTTGGTCAGCCTTAAACAAGCCCCTTTGACTGACAGATTTTTACCAAAAATTTCTCAAGTTTCTATACTATTTCCACATTTGTAGTTCCTCACGTATTACATCCATTGTACCAAAGGGTTTCTTCCCGTTAATAAATGAATAATAATATTAACAAACGATATGAGAGGTACAACAACATCAGATTCGAGTTTCTCAAAAACCACACCCCATTTTGACAATTTCTTTCGAGGCTTCGTGACGTACCAAGTGTATACTATAATTTCTATCTATTGAATTTTCGACCATAAACCTAATCACAGCTTCGTTTAATCCAACCCCCTCAAAAAAAGACATCGATCCTCAATTTTACGAGCAGAATTGCCTTCTCAACCGTTAACGAACACTCGTATAATTCCCGGGCTGTTTTCTTCGGAGGAAATTTTATGGAAAATTGAACAACAGAGGGGGAAAAAGGAGCCGCGAAAACAATGGAAACCGCTACTGGGCAACGCGTTAGCACCGACGCGAAAGTTGTCTACCCGGTGGCGAGAACGGCTGCAATAATAATGTGCTCTGCAACAAATCCAGTGAAAAGAGGAAACGACGGAAACACGGACAAAGGGGACACCGGGAGAAAGGGGGGGGGGCGACGAGCAGACGTCGACAATAAAATTACAAACGACGCGACGCTGGATGTCTTCCGCGAGAATTACCGAATTTTTTTCTCTCTCCTTTTTTTCTTTCTTTTTTTTTTTGTTTTTTTCGGGGGATAGAAGCGAGCAAGAATTGTTCGTTCGTTCGCCAGCGGATCGAAGAGAGGCGCGGGACAATTCGTCGACGGAAACGTTAAAGCTTCCGGCGTTAGTTCTGACTCCTGATGCATTGTCCCGTTGTAAATCAATGCCGTTCATCGAGACGAACCTGTCGAAATTTATGAGAATGCGCCAACGTTGGAACGCGGGGGAAACGCATAAAAATCCGCGCTACCCCGACGAGCACGAACAGTTCGAACCATTACAGCGATTCAATCGCGTAATGGACGCGACGCTACCGGTGTTTGATTAGCGCCGTTGATTTCCGGTTGCTTAAATTCTTACGACAAAAACCGATGCCTGGACGGTGCCAAAATTTCGCGCGTCTCGACGATTGTACGGAACACGATCCTCGAATATATTCAAACACAAATTTAAATATATTTCTACAATAATAATTTTAGGATATTAGGGAAGAGTTTTAAAAAATAAATCTCTTTTCCCCAATATGGTCCAATCAAGGCTAGTTTAATGACTCCTCAAATATTATCGCTTATAAAATTTTTAATTAATTTACAATACGTTGAAAGGATAATTAATTATTAACTGGATGTCTCCACATGAGATTAGGTATATATTTGAAAGTTAAGTAGATAGAAATTACAGTATACACCTCGAATATATTCAAACACAAATATTTTACGTTTCCACCATTGCATTCTGTAATTATAGATTCTAAATATATTTCTGTAATAATAATTTTAGGATATTAGGGAAGAGTTTTAAAAAAGAAATCTCTTTTCCCTAATATGGGCCACTCAAGGCTACTTTAATGACTCCTCAAATATTATCGCTTATAAAATTTTAAATTAATTTACAATACGTTGCAAGGATAATTAATTATTAACTGGATGTCTCCACATGAGATTAGGTTTATATTTGAAAATTGAGCAGAGAGAAATTACAGTATACACCTGGTACGTCACGAAATCTTGAAAGAAATTGCCAAAATGGGATCTAGATTTTGAGAAACTCGAGTCTGAAGTCGTCGTACGTTTATTAATATTATTACCACGTGAAAGGAAGGATGTTTTTTAGGCAGACGTCTTCTCTGCAGTGGACTCTGTCCTTCGTTTCGCTATAATTGCGCGCTGATAAAGGGTCAGTTCGCAAACAGGCGCCGACCGTGACGCGAAAACAGTATAGAATTACAAAGCGAATCCTGCACGCGGGCAACGATTCGACTGTGATTTCATTAGACGTCATTATAGAGGAGCGCGGAAATAATTTGGGATTCCCGAGATTGCCAAAGGGGGGTGAGGAGGAAATTGGGTCGTTCGTTGCGAGGTTTCGACGCGAGGCGTCGCCAGCTCGCGTGTTTACGCCCGCGACGGTGGAAAAGGATCGCGCGTCGACGATGGAAATGGGTATTTTAATGGGACGCGCTTCAACGATCTCTTTCCGCGGCGCCATGGTGCTCGACGACAAAGTAATTTTAATTATCACATTAGCCCGGTCCCGGACTCTCGATACTTCTAAGAACCGAGACACCAGCCCATCGAGGGATTTTTATCGTTAACGAACGGCTGTCCCTGAAAAATTTAATTAAACCGCTCGACAGCAAGGAAATGCTTCCATCTTGAAAAGTAACACGTAACAAATTATCCCTCCATATTTTGGCCAACCATCCTACTTCCCCACTCGCCATAAAAAATAATTTAGTCGGAAGCAAAGTAAAACTTTTATTTTTTACGAAATATTTATTCAGGCCCAATCCCATCGATCGAAGCATCAAGATCAGATCCCATCGTCCATCGTCGAAAAAAATTTAATTAAACGACTGGAGCGCGAGAATTATGCATCAGCCCTTCATCCCGCGATTCGTCCGCTCGTAATTCGCCGAGAGTTTCGATCAAAGTCGACAAAGGAAGCGACGATAATTGGAGTTATAGCGGTCGTGGAGAGCTTACAATTACCGGGCACGTTAGACCGCGTGGATCCTCCCCCCGTTTCCTACCCCCCTTTTTTCGGTGCCGTGAACATCTACGAGAAAAGTTCGAAACGGTGGGATTAAGACCTCCAGGACTCCTTCATCGAGATAATCGCGCGGAACTTTTTTCAATTTCACCCCGGCGCTTGTTTCCACGGCGAAAGAGCAGCGCTTCCCGTGAGTTTCACCGGCCTCGAGGCTCATTACCCGACGCGGAGGGATTTCTTCCTTTACCTTACGGGTCCTTACGTTGGAATCAACTTGACGTAGTGGGCTAATCCGTTTAGTTCTAATCTAGAACTCGCTCGGACACGGGGGAAGGGTCGCGACGTAGGTTTCGGCCGCTCGAGAGTTTTTAATCAGCCGTAACGGTGACTCTTCGGGGGACGGACATTTGTTAATCATTGTCGTTTATCAACGTTTACGCGTCTCACAGAGACCAGAGACCAGAGAAACCAGAGTCCAGTAAATTAAACATAGAATGTGGAGTACACAGTCATGTATCGTTGCTTTTCCAGTTCAATTGGAAACTCATTGTTTGATCTGGTAGATTTACTCTGTGTGCCTGGGGTGCATCTACCGCTACTGTTTTTTTAACACTCTACATGGAAATGTCAACGGAGTTTCGCGACGAATTATTCACGCTGCGAGGTTGAAAGAATATTCCAATAACGCGTTTGTCGGTTCGATCTATTTTTTTCTTTTGTGCGTCGGTTTACTCGAGAATAGTATTAAAGGCGCGATGGTACGCGTGTTCTGAATAATTCCAAGCCCTTCGCCAGGTTCCTGTAATTGCTCTTCCCCCAAAGCGATTGATCAGCCTGGTTAATGGCTGCCGCAGCGTGCTATTTTTAGATTGTATCAAACGTGCGTGTTTGCGTTTTGCATTCGTATGGCACGGTCGACGGCCGACCAGCCGGTTCTCCAGCAACGAAATACGCGAATCCTGGCGAAAAAAAAAAAAACGAAAAATCCCCGAAAAGAACGGGAAGATTTAAAGACGTACGAAGTAACTTTTCTACATGACACGGTGCCACAAAAATTGTTTGCTGTACCGTGTTTAAACGGAATTAGAATGAACAGTGAAATTTCAGTTGCCGCAAACTTTTGAGCTTTCCGGATTCCGGTTTTTTCTTTTTTTGACGTTTTATCCACCGACGCCAGGAAACTTTTTAATAAGAATAAAATACCCTCAGGGATTCGCGGACCGCAGTTTGAGAAACGCTGGCTTAGAGCTCGAGCATGCTTACGATCTTGCCTTAAAATGGAAATTTTGGTCGTTAATTAGTTAATGAACGTTCGAGCAAAATTAGGGGAACTGATACGAAAAGTTCTTTGTGAATAATAATTGTCTCGATTTTGCAAGACGATGATTTACGAATTAGCGTCTGTTCCATCGATTGAACGAAAGAATCAGTATCGAATGCTTGAAAGTTTTTCTGCCAGAAGTTGGCCAACGTTTTATAGGAACGTGGAACACGGTCCAAAGGTCAGCGTCGTCTCTGCATGTATCATTCAACGATGCAGCCGTCGAGTTCAGCGTCCACTGTGCTCCAAGACGTCACTCATTCATGCTGTTTGACGTACACGTGCCTCTAGAAACTTTCTAAACTCGATACGGGTTCGGAAAAGTGCGATGAAATATTCTTTTTACGCTTGTCTTCGAATCGACCAGCGAACCAAGACGCTTTACAAACCCGTATCTTTAACTCAATGTCAGTGTCATGACTCATTCGCCTCGAATACAGAAACTATACTGCATAAGACTTTAAATTTCTTGCATTGAACGGGTATTAAAAATACCAAAACTTTAGACGCGTGTAGTTCTGAAAGTATTAGTGTTTTATTAATTATTAAGGTATTGTTAGCGGCGGCAAAGCTTCCTCTTTGAAATGGCTTTTGGTTTTTGACGATCGGACATACCGTTTTCGAGATATCGTAATTTATGTAAAAGCTAATTTCTTTTAATTCGACTGTCTCACTGTCCGGCTCGCGTACAATAGCCTATTAACGCGTATTAAAAATACCAAAACTTTAGACGCGTGTAGTTCTGAAAGTATTAGTGTTTTATTAATTATTAAGGTATTGTTAGCGGCGGTGAAGCTTCCTCTTTGAAATGGATTTTGGTTTTTGACGATCGGACTTCCCGTTTTCGAGATATCGTAATTTATGTAAAGGGGTATTTTTCTTAATTTGACTATCGCTGTCTCCGTCTGACGCGTTGCGCTGGACCTCTTTGTCGCACGTGACTCGTGACCGAGTGACCTAGTTTCGGGCGTAGTATTTCCAAGAATTTACTACGCACTGTTTACTATTTTCGCGCGCGCGACTTCATTCATCTCAATGAACGTAAACAAACGCTCCGACCCTGATATCTCCGAAACTAGCCACCGCATCGACTTGAAATTAAAATCGCTATATCTCCGGAACTAATTGAGCTATCGACATGTTCGAACGCTTGTTTTAAAGGGCATTTCATCCCCTATCTAATGACCATACCAGCCACTATAATTTTTGCTATCTTCTATGTTTATTTTGGAATTTACTTTGACGCTCGACTTGAAACAAAAATTGTCATATCTCCGGAACTAATACAGCTATCGCCTTGTTTGAACGCTCATTTTAAAGGGTATTTAACCCCCTATCCAACAACCATACCAACCACTATAATTTTTGCTATCTTCTATGTCTATTTTAAAATTTACTTTGACTCTATGCATTCAAAAAAGTTTCATCACTTCCTATCGAATTATAAATCGTTTATTTAATTGAAAATGAATTTAAAATTGCATAGCTAGGTTGAATATTATATTCATGCCAAAGTCTATAAAATAGAAATAGTTAATAACGACTGTCCCAAGAATTGTGACAATGGAATTCCGATGATTATAACAATTACTATAATTTATGCTGCCTTCTACGTTTATTTTGGAATTTACTTTGACTCTACGCGTCCAAAAAATTTGAGCAATTCCTATCGAATTATAGAATTATCGCGTCGGTAGACTCAATGTTATATTCGTCTGTAAAATTGAAAGTCTACGGCGACTGTCCAAAGAATTTCGACAATGGAATCCCTTTGACGCGATTTATTCGAGTGTTTGCAAGGGTCGGGCAAATATTTCCGAGCAAAGTCACCGGAAAGGCGTAGTCGTCGGGCAGTGTTTCATTTTTCAAAGCAGCCTCCGGGCTAAAGAGTACGATGTTCCTGATCACGGTCGACTTCGCTTCTCCCATGCTTCAGCGTCGCTTATCGTTTCAGCTCTTTTGCCGCGGCAAATAGGACGCTCGTGTCACGCCGTCGGCTTTCCCTTAGGAGAGGTTCGACCTCGATGGGTAATATCGGGCGTCGACGGTGCTCGTCTTCGTTATAAAGCGACATGTCTACGCCACTGATTCTCTTGACGAGCTTCCAGGCTAATGGGATCAAACATGTTCGACCAACGTCGCGTTCCATGCAAAGATGACGACACCGTGGGATGTTGCCTGGTCAAGATTTGTCCATCTCTGCTTGTAAACTCGAAGGTTCCGTCGAGGGGCCATTTCGGAACATCATCGACCCTCGTGTTTCACGATGCACTTAGGGCTGCCGGTACTAAACAGCCGCGCCAAATTGTTCACAATATTTCTGGTTAATAGTGCTTCACGATCGTATCAAAATCAATAGAAATTTAATTCTGAAGAAGATAATATCGAACAAATCATGTATGGGACAAGTGTCGAACACGCCTCACGGTTTTGACTAATTGCACGCTGTAGCAACTAATAATAGCCGGTCGACTGTGAACTGGCAAACATCTGGCGACCAACCGTTTCACTCCGTCAAGGTTGTCTGTAGACTTCAAGAATTCCATCGCGACCGGAACGATGACGGGCAATTTCGTCGAATGAAATTTTAAAACGCGAGATCCCCTCCGCAGAAATCACAACGAAAGTCGATACGGTGAAATTAAGATGAATGTTTCGCGCTAGGAAGGAGTTCCCGATAGATTTCGAGACACCTACCGGGGGGTTCTTACAGTTTCCCCCGTGCTATATATCGCTCCTAGGCGAATGAGACGAGACACCTCGGAAATCGTGATAAATGATAAGAGAAGATCCCGACCGGAGCGTACCCGAGCGAAATAAAAGGACGCCGGTGGCGCGAACGTAACGGAAAGTTTGTGTACCGTGGTTCGACGATCAACCTCCATTTTTACGCTCGCGAGGAGCTCCGATGGTTGTAATTTTAACCCTAGCACCGGCGCAACGCGGTCACGGTGGCTGCAGAACGTGAATCACCGTTGCAAACTTATAGTAACGATACTTTACGACGCGGGCCTCGGGGCTCCCTATTTGCGGACGAGGAAACCGGTCTGAGGCTAGGCGAGAACCACCCTAAACTCTCCGCGCGGTTGGTCATGGACGGTGACGGGGGTTGGAGCAAAGATTGCTTCGCCCTGTATCGTCTTACGGTGTTGGTTTCGTTCACCCCCCTGGTATCGAACCGACGCGAAATCTTATCTCTATTTTTAGGTGATCGAGTGGAACCATTAGTAGCTATCAATATTGTTCCTCGCATTCATTTATCATTCTCTTGTTTGCTATTTACTCCAGAACCTTAATGGCGAGTTGGCTGATTCAGTGCTTTAATCGAATCTTTGTGGTTATCTTACCAATTTTTTGGCTCAACTCTTTCGCGTTCGATCTGCTTAAAAGCTCTATAAATGCCTGGGTATTCATTGGAAATTATTAACACATTGACTGCCACGTCACAACAATTAATTCTCAAGATTAGATATTAAAGAAAATAAATCCAGATAGAAGTCTTGAATTTTAACGGGTCTGTAAAAATAAATTCAACAACAAATGATGGGTGTGCTAGTTTCTATGGCAGTCAACGTGTTAATCATTCAGATTCTCTCTTCAGATAACTCGTGATGCGATTACGAAAATTCTTATTAGCAATGTTCGATGATATTAGAAAGTTGGATCCTTAATTACTAACATTCCTTGTCTCGTTATTTACAGGATCATGTAAATTCTCGAGCAGAATATCTCTGGCGATGTTGGGATCGTTGATTCATTTTTAGACATGATCTCTCGCTGTGCTATTTTCGATGGTGCGGGAAAAATAAACAAGACTCCCTTTCCGTTGGACAGTCGATGAATTTTATTTTTAGGATCGCTGTTTGCGGTGATCGTTTGATTAGGCTGTAAAAGTCCATATGCAGTCTGGAATCTTTTTCTCGAGACTCTCGACGACAGAGTCTTCTCTTCAGATTTAGACTTTCTTCTTTTTGGAACAGATACTTGTCAATGTCAAGGAAAAGGTGATCTCTGTACGGTACGAATTGTTCGAGTACGCAAAAGAAACACGCTTTGGAGCAAGACTACCCATTGATCCCAATGATTCCAAGTCGCTCTGATCCAACGCAATAAATCGTTAAGGTGATGCCCTAGTCGCCTATTCCTCCTTTCTCATCTCGCTCGTGGTCATAGATTTTATCTCCGCGTCGTCTTCGGAGACAGTTCATATCAGTTAGGGGATTGCTAGACAAATCTGCCTTCGGAAATGTATACAATTCTGATCTCCTCGAAAGCCAGACGAAGGACCATCTCCCATCCAAGTTGTAAAAATGACAAGACAGGATGACAGACGACCAGGATTTCGTTCCTCGATCTAATTCTCGTAATAAAACTCAGACTCTATCGACCACCGAAGATACAAGTTCCATCACAATAAATTGTTACTGCCAATATCCTAGTCATCTAGAAGCATTCGACATCGATTTAACAAGATTGTTAGGTGTATCTACCTTACAAGTTGATGACTAGACACCTATAAACTGAGAAACGCGAGCAGAAAGGCATCAGAACACCCCAAATGAACTCTCACCCTCTTAGCAATCACCCTACACACAATTTTTCTTCTATTCGTGTTTAATCCCGTACAATGACGATATCAAGTCTCACATATTAAAATTAACACATTTTTACATTCACGAAGTATTCATAAAACAGATCAATTCCTTTTCATGGCCAAATTTATACAAAATTAAATAGTATACGTTTGACAAGTTATTTGAAATTAAATCGTACGTGAAGGGGTTGATATTCTGACATCGTTAAATACGGTTCTAACCTGTTTCCTGTCTCGATACGTTTCTCGATTGCAGTGGCGACTCAGCTAATAATGACAGCGCGTGGCCATTACGCAACGTCCAATCAGCGTGTCCCGGAGCAATCAAAGTCGTCGTCCCGTGGCACATAATTCGAGTTTCCACGATGAAACCAGAAGGACAGAGCCACGGCGTTCCCCCCATTCAGCCTAGAAAAGTAAGAAGCGGTGTTACACGGCGGATGACAAATTACCAAGGGATTACGTTACTCCTTTACTCCTTCCGCCTACTTGCAGGGGCTGTGGCGGGCCCACCCTCGCGACGTTTTTTCACCCCAGACACGTCGCGACCGCTGAAAATATTACCGCGGCGTATCCCGTTTCGTGGTCGACGGTGCCTAAGGGGCCGCGAGTCTAAGGGAACCGAGTGGATCTTTTAAACTAACACTAGGCCGCAGTTTGTTTTACCCCCGGTTGTTCCTGGATTAATTTTATTTGAATACCGACGGAAGGCGAGCGTTACTCCGGCCTCGGCGTGTTCCGGTTCCCACGCCGTGAATTAAGGGGAATTTTTTTAAATTTCGCTCCCCGAACGAAACGCTCTCGTGCTCGCGGTATTAAAGAAACACGGCTCAATTCGGTTGCTTGGAATTCTTTCACGCGAAACTCGCGATTGATACAGCGTTTCGGGTGTAATTGGAACGTTGCCAAATGATTCCCCAACCCTTACGTTCCGTCCATCTTCTCGTTTTAATCCGTTTGCGTAACGTTTACGAGCTCTGGCTGGAAAGCATCGTCGTCCAAACAGGATTAAAGCTTCCATAATCGCTCCACGAGGAACGCTACAGTTTCCACGCTGTTTTGCGTGAGTTGCACAATTTTACTGTTTTCGAGATCGAAGGAATCGTTCCTGGCAAGAAGCTGTCGAGAGGTATGCACGGATTTGTTAGCAGGGATTGCGTTCCCGAACTTTGTTCGCGGTAGGACGTGTTTTATGGAGGAAGTAGCCATTCCCATGCTCGGAGTGTATAGAAACGCATCGACTGTCTCCAGAGAGGTTCCTTCTGCTTGATTTCCTTGCGGTATCGCGCGCATATATTCGTTGAACGATACTTTATGGCTGAAGTTTCGGTCGCGCTGCGACTAGTACCGATGTATCAATTGCATAACGCCCCGACTCTTTCGCTGGAGAGTTTATGGTCATTATAGCAACCGCGGTCGGTGTTTACAAAGTCGAGGTTCCTTCGAAGTTTGCTCGAAACCAGAGATCTTACACTGTTACTATTCTAACATTATTCTGGAGGGTGAAAAGGACCACGAGGTTGAATTTATCATATATAGTTCGGGCCACGATATAGCCAGGTCGTAAAATAGACTCTTTAAGATTAGGACCGACTAGTACTGCGACACTTAGGGTCGTACATGACATCTTGCTTGAGAGTGTCTTTCTGAATGTATTTCTATATTCTTAATTACACTAGCTTTGTTCATTTTCTACATATATATATTATAAGCAGGTAAATGAAGATATCAAAGACTTGGGTAAGAGAAAGAATTTTTTCCCAGGAGTGATTTTATTTGATAAACCCATGTGCATACGAGTTTTTAAATAAAAAATTTCTACCAGATAATTCGATTTTAACTATTGAAAAAATATTTGGAAACGCCATGGATCAAGACCGTGAACGTGTTAAGGTAGCCAAGATTCGATCGTTAGTAAGAGAAGACAGAAGCAATCAGGCTTCCAATAGTTAGCATTTCCTCGTTCTGCATACACAGGAACACTCAGACTCCTAATTAACAGGTGGGGCTTAATTGCCAATGAGGACACTCCGTGAGAGGCACGCTTCTATCAGAGGTTCGCTCAAAGAAGCAATTTGACTTTGTGCAGTTAATCAGGAGTCGCTCCTGATTAAAAGTCACTTGGGGAGCCTCGAAGGATCTACACTTGGACTCCTACGAAAACATTCTACGATATTTATATCATAATTGACTTAAAATAAAATCATTCTTTGGTCGATATGTTCTTAAATTTGAAAAATAGGTATTGGGTGATAAAATCGTAATAAATAAAAGAGTACGGGTCAGGAGGTTGGAACAGCGATCCAAGAATCATCTATTCTGAATTTCGAACGAAATTTTCAGTGAATCGCGAGAGCAACGGTCCCAAACTCCTTCCCGACACGTCATTGGTTGCTCAACGAGTCGGAATTCCGTGTTTCCCCCCGGGGAACTTCCTTTGGGGCCGACATACCTGTGTTTCCGCATAGATTCACTCGTTGAATTTGCCCCTCTGTTACCCGCGAGCCTCGTCTGTCGCGTCTGAGGTCGCGGAGTGCCTTTTGCCTCGAGTTCGACAGCCATTTTTGGCCCGCGGAAAAGTTTCACATCGGGGAAATTCAAGGGACTGAGATCTTTGATCCCCCCGTAAGTGTTGGATCTCTGCACTCGAGCCAAACTGCAGCGATTCAACCCCCCCGTTTTCACCAGCGACGAGTGACTCGTCTATTAAAATCCTACCCATTCAAAGAGATTAAATGGTACACGTTAATTTCAACACTCCGAAAACGATCCCATTTCTATGAAAAATATTCTCGGAATTTTAAAACTTTGAGTGGTACTCGATTCTTCTTCATTTTTTAGGAGAACTTTTCCTGAATTTCCCCAAGACGATTTCCAGCGAGATTTTACAGGCTTCAGAAACTGCTTATAGACTTACTATTAATTTTGAATAAACGTTTACGCGAAATCTCGCTTAGGAAATTTCGAAGGGGATTATATTCTTGTCGAAGTAGATTCCCGTCGGCTGCAGGAACTTGGAGATTCCTCTTTCGACTTACGAGCGAGTGAAATAGTTTGAGAGCGATTATTCTATTTTTGGGGGCCCGGCAGATGAACAAACAGTCTGCAGGAGGCGTCTTCGTAGTTTCCTTTCGCGTCGTGATATTTTTATAATATATTTTCAACCCGGCGTGTAGATTGGAAAATATTTGCAGCGTCCATAAACGAAGGGAAAATAAATACATCTTTCGAACTATTATTAGAATATTGGAAACTTCCCTGGACTTTAATATCGCATAAAACTATATTTACTGCGGTATTTCGTACACAAAACGAGTTCCAAATGGTCGCCTCGAAACTGGCATTACTCACCGGAAGTTTCCATTCACGCGATTCGCGTGTGCAGCGTTTAAGCGAGTTCACGCGATATATCGATACGTTTTGCTTGTCCAAGGTCTCAATGGTTCTACGTGTAACAAGAAATTGCAATTTCTTACGAACTTTTTCATCCACCGAATTGGATTCGATTTTTCTAAAATCGGTTTTTCTGTTCATTCCAGGTAAGCTGTTGGTCCACGCATTTTGACATAAAATTGAACGCACGAGTAAGTAATCACAGCAGAATTTATCGAGATTCCTTAAACAATTTGCGAGCAACAAAGACTGTTAAACTCGACCACTTTAATCCCCCAATTATAACACCCGCATTAAAGCGACTGAATGTTCCAGCGATCGCGAGCACAATGCTCTCATTTCCTAAAAGAACGTAATAAATAATCGACAATGGCGGCCCCGTATGGCCGTCCCGATCACGCACAATTCCGCGTTCCGCGTTTGCATATCGATATCCGCTCATTGTCGAGTCGAAACGCGACAATAAACTTTTCCCCGTTAACCGAGCCTCATTACGAGCACTCTGGTTACCTTTAATTATACGTTTCTCGTTCCTTTGTGTCGACTCCTTGACAAAAATGCAATCGAGGACCTGTTTACGGTCGATCGTTCGTCATAAACGAGCCCCGCGGGCTCCCACGCGAGATCAGAGCTCCCGATCGCGAAAATCGAAATACAGGAAATCGGTCGATCGAGTTCGTCGGCTTCCACTTCCCTAATAAACTGGAATTATTTATTCACGAACGTCGATACGGCCATACGCTCGAGCGTTGCTCGCTTCTAGCTAAAAAAGGTTGTGTTTCGAGACTCTGGGATCGATTCCAGACACGGTAATTTCTTTAAATTAACCCCTTCCCGTGTCATTTACCTCGACGAAATCCTAGCCTAAACTATAGGCATCAATACGTGGTAAACAGATCAGATTGATACCAAACTGCTTTGCAACAGAGATTAGAAGAATCGTGACCGACTCTTGCGTGCGATTAAAATCTACACAAAACAAAACAAATCTATTCTTTTTCATGTCCCTTCCTTGTACTAACAAATTTAGACAAAATTGAATACGTTCAAAAAATTATTTGGTATCATAAGTCAGACAAGAGAGAGGCATGGTTTGATCCACGATATCTTCTTGTCTGGTTGAGATATCAAGAAACTATACAACTTTTTATTCCCCGCCCAAAAATGTAATACTTTTCATTTAAGAATATTCTTTCTACCTGTAACGGTTTGCTAGTTATTATTATTCCGACTTCCAGTTACGTAAATAGTATTGAATAGTATATGTTTGAAAAATTATTTGTAATCAAATCGTACGTCAAAGGGGTTAACAAGGATAGTTTTACGAGCAAACGAGAGTATCTTTGGGCGGAATAAAGCCAAACGGAAGTGCAGGGAAGGTTAATAGTCGGGTGCATTGTTCCCTTAGCAAACACGTGCGATAGAAATTCTTAAATTACGGACGACGAGCCCAGCGAAACGGGATCCATGAGTAAATTTAAATAACGCCAGGTGGCCGAGCAATTAGCGACAGGCTGCGCCCAGGAAAACGCCCTTCCGATACTAAGAACTTCAGCTTACGTTCGATTCCCTTGGTTATTATTTGTTGGCTCGCACTGTTTGATCGACGGTTGTCCAATTAAAATTACCATAAAATTGATGCACTTTGTAATTAGTCGGTCATTTCATAAATGAAGGCGCGGTGTAACGATGATACAAGAGCTCGACGATAAAGCTTCAGCATTTTTTAAATCTGCATTCACAGTATATTTTGTTCCAATTTCTGGCACTAAAGGTGCATTGTAGAAGCCTGTTTTTAGCTCTAATTATATTGATGTCACTGAATTATGGAGACAGTTAGGAAATTGTTAGATTTTCAGTGGAAATAGGTAAATGATCTATTTTTGTACTTCGTTTTGCACGTTTACAGGGATAGTGAGTGAAATTAGTGACACGAAATCGCAAGAACAACGTTTGCTCCACCATAATCATCTCTGTTGTTTCAGAAATGAACAAATGGCGAAAAATAGCGGATTCTCAAAATAAAATAATTTCCTAAAACACAAAAATGTAGAATATTTGATCGAATCATAAAGCAGATATTCTCTCTGTCACCAGTGAGTGAAATTAGTGACATGAAATCGCGTGAACAACGCTTGCTCCACCATAATCATCCTTATTGTTTTAGAAATGAGCAAATGACGTTGTCAAAAATAGCGAATTCTCAAAATAAAATAATTTCCTAAAACGCGAGAATGTAGAATATTTGATCGAATCATGAAGCGGACATTCTCTGTCGCCAGTGGATTATTTTGTCCACGTGAAGGTAAACGTTAAATATTCTTGGGGGGAAGAAGGGACATTTCTCCGTGACGTATGGTGGCCGGGGTCGCGTGCGTTTGACAGATACTAAAATCCCTGTCTTTTTCGAGGCTGGCCGGTCCGGGTCGTTATTCCGTCGCGGGCGGAAGTTATCGGCGTAACTTTCGGCTCTGGTCGACAAAGTCGAGTTACCACGGTCGGTTGGCGGACCCAGCGACACGGCTCGAAGGTGAATATATGCTAATGCTGTAGCACGTTGCCCTGATGAACTCGAACCGCGACGAGCGTCCACCCAACGACGCAATTCCTCGCGGGCGATGAAAGTTGCCGCGTATCTGCCCCCGGTAAATGTTCATCGAGCACGAGATTCCCCCGAATAATTTAAATATCTCTGCTTCATCGTTCATCAATGTTTTCATACTGTGCATCAAAAATATATTCGTAACATAGAATTATGTGGATAACATCATCAGAGTTTAGCTTCTATCATCTATCTTGGATGCTGAAGTATTCCTTCTTCGATGATAACTTTTTATTGTCCAAGTTTATGTTCAGTAAATTGCAAAAGATTGATTTAATGTCCTGAATCTCAATGGAGTTTCATGGTTCATATCTTTGTTCCAACTCCTCAACAAAGCATTTATGGATCTTTTGTTATATAGCACTTTAATCTTCACTTGTAGAAAAGAGAACATGATGAAGAAAAGGCGTTTTAGAGCAGAAGATCCCCTTAATTGGCCGTAGTTGCGACACCTCGGTGGTCGTTCGATCCGGTTCCGATGTTCCCGTGGTTCCAGCCGAATTTCGCCGGAAGTGCACGGGACCGGTACAATGGAGAAGCCGGGGTGTGTGTGTTTACCCTAGCACGGACAGCTATATCTGGGCTGATTAAGAGGCATTCTCGCGGCCAACTGCGGAGGCGAGTGTGTCTCCAGAAGACGCGGGTCACACTGGGGAAACCGGTGATAAATTAAGGCAGCATCCACGGCCGCGCCACACGCGACTGCTCCTTTGCTTTTGAACGAGACACACCCTCTCTCCATCCCTCCGGAGTTTCCACCGTGGCTGTCTCACCGCACTCTCTACCAGCTTCCAGCAATTCCCTTCTGGGTATGGCGCCATGTGTTACGCGGGATGATATACGAGGAATCGAGCGGCACGTGAAATATCTATGGGGGTCCGACCCGAACGTTTGGAGTTCCTGACACGGCCACGCGAAATCTTGATCCCGCGTTCCTACGTCGGTGCCTCCGAGTTTATCACCGTTTCCTTTGAGTTGGTTTATTGTACCGTCGAACTGAATTTGCTCGTCACGCCGCGGGATTGAGAGCTTGACCGTGTCCCGGAAGTTTCACGCCCGCCATTACGACGGAATTACCCGCGCCAACGGAGTTAGGATTCTTCGAAACTACATGACATTCCCGACGGCCAATTTAAGCCCAGTATTAGCCCACAAACTGCGTGTTTGTTTATTCTCACTGCATGTTTCGCCAGTACTGTCATAAACACTGGTCTCGTTCAGAATTTTTACATATTCTTCACTAAAGTGTACGCTATTTGCGTTTGAAACATTGAAATTCTTCGATCCGTTCAGCAGGAATTTTTTTCTCGAAAATGCGTAGGAATTCGGGGATACTTCTATTGACCAAAAATGATTCTAATTGACCCCTGCAACTGGAAATAATTTTTCCAGATCGATTTGAAAAAATCTTTTTCCGCCGAAAATTTAAGTACCTTCTCGAATTTTTTTCTCGAAAATGCGTAGGAATTCGGGGATATGTGTATTAATAAAAAATGATTGTAATTGATCCCCACAACCAAAAATAATTTTTGCAGGACGATTTGAAAAAATTTTTTTTCGCCGAAAATTTAGGCACCTTCTCGAATTTTTTTCTCGAAAATGCGTAGGAATTCGGGGATACTTCTATTGACCAAAAATGATTCTAATTGACCCCTGCAACTGGAAATAATTTTTCCAGATCGATTTGAAAAAATCTTTTTCCACCGAAAATTTAGGTACTTTCTCGAATTTTTTTCTCGAAATCGCGTTGGATTTCGGGGATATGTCTATTGACCAAAACCCATTGTAATTAACCCCCGCATCCGAAAATAATTTTTCCAGGACGATTTGGAAAAATTCTTTTTCGCCGAAAATTTAGGCACCTTCTCGAATTTTTTCCTCGAAAGTGCATAAGATTTCGTAGATATATCTATGGACCAACAATGATTATAATTGATCCCCACAACCAAAAATAATTCTTCCAGGATGATTTGACAAATTTTTTTTTGAGTGTTTTGTATGAATTTCTTTACTCTTTACTTATGTCTCACAGTTGCAGTACAAAATACAAAAATACTAGTTAATATACTCTATCAAAAATGTACCTTCCCAGCAATTTTCCAGAAGCTATTTCGAGACAATTAACTCGAGTAGTTATGTGCAATTTTAAAGATCGCTTTGCACCTACTGCAAAAATAGAGTGGCTGTTTCTAGTCGAATATGTACTCGAAAGCGTTCGAATTGGCAATGAGGATGGTGGAGTATTGGAAATGTTCAGCGCAGAAATATGCAGAGAAATCTGGATATAGAAGCCCGTTAAATTGTTCGCGCGTTATCTCCGGAGTCAGAAGTTTAAAACGGCGCGTTCGACGGTCGGAGTTTGCGTCGGTGTGGTCGAACGGGATCCAACAACATCGTGGAATCTACGCGCGGAATCGCGTTTCCGTGAGAAACGAAACGTCTATGCGGGCCAGCTGCTTTGTTCTTCAAAGTGTTGGAAGTCGCCCGGGCGCAGTATGCAACGACGTGTTGGAATACAGCTCCGGGGTGTTCGATGGGACGATAGGATAAGGCATTATACGGGATGTTAGCCTGAAAAGGACTGCGTCATATCCCAGTGGTACGTACCGGAGTTTCGGGTATCGAAAGCTGCTTTGCCGGAAGCACGAAACAACCAGACATGGAGAGACGAAGACGAAGACGAAGACGGAGATATCATCGATATTACAAGCGAATATTTTAAGTTCGAACTCGAAAAAATGATCTAAATAACAGTTACGACGTTTACAGCGAATGTTCGAAGATCTGGAAATTTGTTTTAAAAAATAGCTGATCAAGGGGTATCGTATCGTCCAAGAAATTTGGATCGATCGTCTTCCATCGTAGCAGACCGGCGGCTTCCCGAAACAGAATTCGATTAATTATAACACACGATGGTATCCGCTGCCAATTACTTCCGCCAGGTCACTTTACCCTGCTCATCGTTTCGGTATCGAATTTCCTTGGGACAGTGTTCGATAACAATTTGTTACCACCGGAACGACGCTTAGGCGATCGAGTTGTCTCTCATCGTCCGGTCAGATTGAGTTAGTATCTCGACGAGTTGGCCATTTTCACGTGACTTCGATAAAATTAGCGTTTCCTGCGGCTTTTTTAAACGCTTAAACTTAGTCTCTGTAGCCTCGTATAATACGTACGAAAGAAACGAGTTTGCTTTTTACGATAAATTTAGATCGCTCCGCCTCCTCGACGAGGAATATATTTTCGTACGTATTCCGAGAAGAGCTTTTTCTGCGTTTCAAAAATTGTTCGTCGCGACTCTGTTTTTCTCAGACAAGAATGTACCGAAATAAAGCTCGATACCAGGTTAGAATAATTATTATTTAACTTTATCGAGGGATAGCTTTTTTCATCCCCAGTCGTTATACATATTTCATTTTTCAATGCGATGTTCGATGGCTGGAGGATCGATGAGGGAACCGAGAAATATGGCAGAACTTGACGCGAGGCTCCTTCACTGCCTTAGGACTGCAGGTCTCGGTAATTATCGGCGGCTCAAGTATTTTTTAATTAAACCCTTGCCTCTGCCGTTGGCATTCCGTAAAAATTATAAGACTCCTGTCGATATTCCTCGATATAGCGCTGGAATGGCCATCGACGGACAATGGCATTCCTCTATTCCCGTCTCTTTGCTTTGACGTTATTATAAAATTTTTCCCCTCGACACGGAACGTATCTTCTTCGAATTAAAAACAATATGACTTCCGTCATCGAGATCTCTCGCTGGTAAGCACAGTAGCGGGGAATTTGAACGATGGCCGAGTCGGAAGTTTGAATTTCGGAGGGAAGGCGTCGAGTAAATAGTTTGTGTTCTCGAAGTTGTCGCAGGCTGTGACCCGTGTGAAATAGTTCGCCAAGAAGTTCCTGCTAATCCTTCTTTTCTCGTTTATTAACACGCCGTGCAAAGCTTCGAGCGACTTCAGCGTATCTCAAACTTACAGACTTGGAACCCGGGTAATTAATACAAAATAAAACTCTGGTCGATCAAGACTGTTTTTAACGAGCTACGGAAAGGGAATAAACTGGTAATAGGTTTTTTCTGAGCACGCAATTCGTCGTTCCAAGCCCAAACGCATCCAGACCTCCGTAGATAGAATCCATTTCGAATCTGAAGCTCGAAGGCGAAGCATAGTAAATTGCTGGTAACATCCGAACGATCCGGATTAACGTTCTATTGGCAACGTTTCAATGGTCTTTGCAGGTCCCGTGTACAAGCAGCCCCGGTTTCCAGGGAACGTTCCTGATTCGCTCGTAAAATGCAGAACACCGAGCCCGGAACGAACCAGGCCAAACGCGTACCCTGGTCTCCGTTTCGTTGGTCGCACATGTCGCGAAACGCTGATTTCCCAAGCGCCACCGAGCGCTGCTCGATTCCCTTCGACGACGTCCAATTATGACATTTTCCCGATACTCCTTTTATTTTCTTTTTTTCTATCCATCGTTCTTTCCCCCCCCCCCTGTAGCCGTTGCGTTCTTTAATCGACGCCCCCTCGAGAACGATGAGGATCGATTAAGCGCACGGCTTTCTATACTGTGATGCTTCGCTGTTCGCGCCAATGATCTACCGATAATTTCCCCAAGCGATATTCGGTGGGTTTCGATCGCGTTACCACCCATTCGAGCAACAGAAATTACGAAACGATCTTGTGGCGATGGTTGTCTAGGATGGAGACTTGTTTAATGATCCAGGCATAGACTAAGAAGATAAGCTTCTTCTACCAGGAGGCTCGAACTTGGGTTCCTACTCTCAGTCTCTAGGGGATAGTTCTTTCACAATTGTCGAAACTCCCAAAGTTAGGGATACGTCCTCCTTCGCTTGGAGATTCTTTCTCATGAAACCTGCCACCTCAAAGTTCTGTGTTCTCATAGGATGATCAAAGTGGTCACTATTATTCTGTGAGAAGTAGGACTTCCAACTGCTCGAGATCTACGAACAACGTCACCTATCAGTGGTTGTGCAAGCCCTTGTGCTGCCATTGCTATGTACGTAGATGCTCTGTTATATTTTCAATCGCTCGTATCAACTCTACCCACCATTCAGATGGCTCCCGAATAATTCTGGAGCATTCAAGCTTCTCAGAATACATAAAGTTTAATGATCCAGACCTCGACGATAGACTAAGAAGATAAGCTTCTTCTATCAGGAGGCTCGAACTTGGGTTCCTACTCTCAGTCTCTAGGGGATAGTTCTTTCACAATTGTCGAAACTCCCAAAGTTAGGGATACGTCCTCCTTCGCTTGGAGATTCTTTCTCATGAAACCTGCCACCTCAAAGTTCTGTGTTCTCATAGGATGATCAAAGTGGTCACTATTATTCTGTGAGAAGTAGGACTTCCAACTGCTCGAGATCTACGAACAACGTCACCTATCAGTGGTTGTGCAAGCCCTTGTGCTGCCATTGCTATGTACGTAGATGCTCTGTTATATTTTCAATCGCTCGTATCAACTCTACCCACCATTCAGATGGCTCCCGAATAATTCTGGAGCATTCAAGCTTCTCAGAATACATAAAGTCTTCATACCAGCAGCTTATGATCTCCTTGAACTCTATTCCTCACCAAAGATATTACGATTAAAGAACTTTGAGGATTTGGACATCGAAAAAGAAGCCTCCAGGCGAAAGGAACGAGTGTACCAGTCTCTATGGGGGGTGGAACAGTTATTCACAGGATGACCAAATGGCGCTGCCCGGTGTAAATTGCTCAGGATCGGTCGGTCCGTCGAGAAGCGTGTAAATCAACGACCGACGAGAGTTCCCGGCGCGGATTTTCAAATTCTAATTCGACCCCCGCTAGTAAGTGTATAATTAACGGAGGTGGACGGTCGAAATGACCGGCGCGCGTCGCGAAGGGATCGCAATTGGAGGAACGGCAGCTGGCCGGCACCGGTCGAAAAGTTTCCAATTTAGCCAAATTTTACGCCGCTCTGTCTATCTATTTACTTTTCCATGCGCCAGCTGGCGCGGCAGGTATAACGGGTTTACGTACCGTTTCCTCCTCTCGCTGTCGTAATACCGGCGAGTGTACCAAATTAGGACGGGGGGACGATCGTCCACGCCGAAACGTTCGAAACTAACCCCTCATTTCCGTAAGCGGATTTTCTGTCGCGCTAGTGTGCGCGCGTGTGTGCGTACGTACGACTTTGGCGGCCGTGTTGGGTACTGCCTAGGTACACCGACGCGTATTTAGAGAACACGCGTGTATGCAGAAGGACTGGGAACGATAGACTGCGCCAGAGATATTCGTTAGCGAGACTCCGGCTATAAAGTGTGGTATTAAACGCCCCCGGGTTATCAGGTGATCCTAACAGGGCGGACCGATTTATTTGCCAATCGATACGTCCGCCGAATTAGTCCGCCCGTAAACTGACGGTTCACATTAACTGCCTTTAATTATTACTTTCCACGAGGTTTCATGATCGGACGTAACAACCAGCTCGAGAGATGGACCGTCTGATCATCGTATAGCACGATCGTTTGATCGCCCAGCGGCTTACAGGGGAGCTGCAAGATTATAAAATGGCGGGGGTTGCTGGCCTCCATATTCGCGAAAATCAAATATGACGGATAGTTGGATTGTAACCACATACGAAGCGATAAAAACGGGGAATTACATGCAATGTATTTTTTCGACCCATTTTTATGAGGCTCTGGTGCTCCATTATGGAGGACCATAGGGAGTTTTTCTTACTTTATGGGGTTAGGGAACAACTTTTCTAATAAAAAATAATTTTTCCGGAACGATTTGAAATTTTTTAATTTTGTCGAAAAATTTCACACCTTCTTGAATTTTTTTCTCGAAAATGGTTGGGATTTCGGGGGTAGGTCTATTCACCAAAAATTATTGTAATTGACCCCTGCAATCGAAACTAATTTTTCCAGAACGATTTGAAATTTCTTTTTTCCGTCGAAAAATTTCACACCTTCTTGAATTTTTTTCTCTGAAGCGGGTAGGATTTCGAGGGTATGTCTATTGACCAAAACTGATTGTAATTGACCCCTGCAACCGGGAATAATTTTTTTAGAACGATTTGAAACTTTTCATTTTCGTCGAAAAATTTAAGCAGCTACCCCCTGTCGATTTTTCTTAAAATTAGTTTTTCATTTTTAATAAATTTGTTTGACGCTGTACGGAAAAGTTGCCTAATACTTTTTTGTAGGTACCCATAAACTCTGCTTCAGAAAAAAGTTTCATTGAAATATATTCATTATTGTAAGAGTTATGGATGTTTGAAAATTGGACCACTTTTATGGGGTTTTTCTCAGTTTACGGGGGTAAGGACCATCTTTTCCAATATTCTTAGAATTTCTACATATTCTCCATTAAAATACGCGTCGTTTGCTTTTTTAAACATTAAAATCCTCCAATTCGTTCGGTAGTTATGATGTTTTAAAGATTCGCATGAAATTTCAGTGAAACATATCAACGGTATGGTCAGATATTATATAAGGAATTTTTTTTCTCGAAACTGCGTAAGATTTCGAGGTTATGTCTAATTACCAAAAATGATTCAAATTGACCCCCGCGACTGAAAATAATTTTTCAAGAACGATTTGAAATTGTTTAATTTCTAGTAAAAATTTCAACACCCTCTGTCGATTTTTCTTAAAAATTCGTTTTTGATTTCTAACAAACAACCATAGGCAATACAATCTGTTAACAAAAAATAAAATATGTAAAATTCCTACGCCCCGAAGAATAGAAATCATAGCTTCAAAATTTGAAACGGTTCGAGCAGAAAAATTGTAAGAACAGACGTTTATAACCCCCTTTAAAATTGATATTCGACGTGTGGGGGGGAAATGTCCCCGAGGACGGGAGTGCAGTATTGCGTCAGCGGGCGGTTCGTCTTCCGACGCGGCCATAACAATACGTCGATTAAAGCCTGGCAGGAAATCTCCACGGGGGGAAGACACGAGACTCAGCGTGGCCTTTTATTCCGCCGCGAGGAATCGGCGTGTCGACGATTGTTTTCTATCGTCCGTGTTCGCACGACCGTTCCTGACAAATGCTCGATCGAGGTTTCCCTCGACGGGGCTCGCAAAGAGGACGAACCACGGTTCCCGTGCACCTGCCACGGCGAACTTGATTTCCACCAAGGAAATTTCGCGTCACCTTGGTCCTCGTTGGCGCGCACAGCTTGTCTAAACTGTCGAACATATTTCCCCAGGAAATCGTCGATGGGAAATTTTGCTACGCGTGTTTATAATCGCCACAGAATGCTCGAATAAAATACTTCTCGATGGCGTTCAGAAGAAATTGGGCAACTTGCAGTGATGTATTCACTTCGTTAAACTGGGTCACTATTTCGTACACATTCCGAGACCCAGCAAGATTCAATGGCTGTCGAAAGCAGCGGGTTTCGTTCCTAAATATCTCCAAGATCGGTCCTCGTCTCTATTCTCGTTTTCTTCTGCTTCTTGGTCGGCGTCGTTGTCGATTTCCTCCAGGCCCTCCTGTTATTCATTTCGTTTTATTTAACCCACGATCGAAGCCCACTCGACGACGTCATCCCGATAGGCCGTGTTGAGAATAAACCGCCGCGGATAATTCATGTTTTTGCGTCCGTCGCTTTACATAAACGCCTCGACATCGTTGCCGAGCACCTCTCGCGCACGCGATAACGCGATATTCAGTTGGGCTGTATTTTCTGCCAACAATATCGGAGCCAGAGATTGCAAAGCACTCGTTATGAATGCGCGTTGAAGAGGCTACTTGATTACCGATATCGGACGGCGTTTCCAATCTTTTTACGCCGTTCCGCGGGCTCGATTTCACATTCAACTTTACGCGAGGACGATCAAAAATATTGTAATTAATCTTGATACAACGGGTCCTTCCAATGCTCTTTAGCTTCTTTTCTATTTGGAGCTGATTTATCAAATTGTGCGTGCAATGCACAAAGATCGAATCTACATCAGCAATGAAGCAACTTGAAACAGTTTCCAGCAACCACCATGTCTGTTTTATTTGCTTAATCCAATATTGAAGCATGTATCTGGTATTCTATCCTTCTCGAAAATATTTAAGAATGTTGTTAAGTATATGCAATAGTAACCACGAAGAATGGAATCTACATGAGCAACGAAGCAACGTAGAATAGTTTCCACCAACCACCATGTCTGTTTTATTTGCTTAATCCAATATTGAAGCATGTGCCTGGTATTCTATGCTTCTCGAAAATGTTTAAGAATGTTATTATTATTATTGATTTATCGAAGGAGTTAAACCCTTTAGTACGAAGATGTAACATGTAAGGAACTGCAGACGTGGATTTTACATAGTCAAACATTATCATTCAAGAGGTATAGGACACCCAACTATGACTAACGTTAAGTACGCGTACTTCTCGACGAAGGGAAGGGAAATAGAACGGTGGCCATTTTGGTAGCGCGCCGGGGTTTGAATATCGAGCACGAAAAAGGTCTACGTTGGGGCTGGTCGATTCTCGCGGCGGGAAAAGAATGGTCAAGGGTTGAGGATCTCGAAAACGCTGTCGTTGCCTGTCCCGAAGTGGCGCAGCTCCGTCCATCCCGTGATAGGGTACGAGCAATAGGTCGGAAGGGGCTCGTGATTCATGGGGGTTGGCCCCGCGGTCGTAAGAGCGGCGTCGACGCGGGAGGGGAAAGCACGGAATGCAAAGTAGAAGGCGGGCTTGAAAAGAGAGCCCCCCGATTGCCGTTCAAAAGCATTCGTTGTCGCTCTTTCTCGACCGAGAGCCTGCAGTTTCGACGCGTGTATTCGGTTCGCTGGCTTTCACCCCCAAAGAGCTCGTCGAGTGGCGGAGGAAAAAGTGTCGAGGGTGGCTGGGCACTTCTAATCGGCCGTGAGTTCTCACCACGATACTCCCCGCCATCGAGTGTCGCGCGGAATATATTCGTAAACGTTATTCCCTCTCGAGTGGGAGTTTTCGAACTTTGTACGTCTCGAGTACCCTGTATTCGCCCCCCCCTCCCCCCACCTCTCCGTCAATGTTATTCGACCGTTTACCTTCCATCGCTTTCGTTTGATTTCATTTGACGGCTCAATCGCTGTCACCGTCCATCGATGTTTCTTTCGATACTCGATCCGGACCCATCTCGCTATAACGCGTTCCGTTTTGTCAGCTGATCCTCCGTTTGCAATTCACTGTCTTCGTAATTTAGCTTTCGTCCTTTTCAACTTTGTGAGAAGTTATTTATTAAATATAATTTGTGGACTTATTGATTCTGAAGCTCGTCAACAGTTGGTATATTTATTATTAAGTCTCAAAACACATAATTCGAAATATATAATAAATATATATTTCTCTATCCGTCTTCAGAAGTAATCTACCTGTCTATCTTTTTGTAATCGCTCTTAGAAGTCTTGTCTACCATATCGAACGAAGTTTTGACGAAGTTTTCTTCGCGTTCGAAGCACCTGAATACCACGACGTGCAAAAATGGAGTCACCCCCGACAGAGTCAGGGGAAAGACGTTTCTCGTCTGCACGGTTTCCGTCTCCCTTTCTGATTGTCTCCGGGTTTGAATTGCTCCACCCTCTAGCGAGAGCCACTTGAAGAGAATTCGGGGGCGTGCGTCTGGATGTCGAGCTCCCCGGTCGCAATTGTAAATCCCGAATGTTCTCGGCGAGAATAACCGCCGCGACCTTCTTTGTATCGGGGAGAAAGAATAATAGCGACTGGTCGCGAGGAATCCCTGCGAGAGCACTCGTTCCCCCGGTATTATTTGAGTTGCAGAAATGGATGTTCGTTCGAGAAACCCGGGAAGTAATGAGGGGACATCCGGCCACGACGCTGTGAAAACTCCAGCACGATTGAAAGGGTTGTAAACCTTCGTGTTTCTTTGGAACGAAAACAGGGCGCGGAGAAATATTGAAAAAAATACCATATTCAAGGTATCGTTTAAGCAAACGCCTACCTACGCTCGAAGAAACTATTAATATGGCTTATGGAGAGAAGGATTTGAAAGACTTTTTGTGAGAAGTCTATTTGTCTCGGACATGGAAGTTGAAACGCTCGACAGCTACATTCGTCTTGCCACTGTTTGCGTATTTCACGTCGAGGTTTCGTTCTGCGGAACCACCGACCATAAAGCTTTTCCGGTTGCGTCGTGACTGCCTCTGCCATTGACGTTGGCCACCCCTTTGCCTTCCTGTTTTCCTCTAACTGCGACTCGTCGAATCTTCTCGTACTTTTCGTCCCCCCGGCAGTGCACTCACGCCTACTTAGAGGAACGAGGTTGTCTGTCACGCTGAAATCCCATGGTCCTCTTCCTTCCACGTAGCAAAACACCGATCCGCAAAACACTTTGCATCTTGATCGATCGTCGACGGGGCTCCTCGAACGCTCCCAGAGCCGCGTTTTCGATCTCTTACTTTGATTTTATCATCTCGACGGTCTGGCAAATATTCACCGACGGTTGTTGGCGCGGAGAGAATAAGTTTCTTGCGTCTCGGATTTGCAACCCGAACGTAACGCTTAAGAGACGAAAGAAACCCTGCTGTGCGGAAGCAGTCGACGAAAATGTAATATTACGGGCAGGAATAAAACAACAAGCTGCATATTCGAGGCGCGGGAATCTATGAAACGTATATTGACCGAGGAAGAGAGTTATGATAGCAGAAGCTCGTGAATTCGATCGTTAAATTGTAGAACAAACGCGATAAAAATAAATGAGAAAGAAGTAGTTGAGAAGATAGATGACATAGTCTCTCATTATCCAGCGATCAAATTTCACATACCTCTTTGGTTAAGTGTCACAGGAGTCTCTTTGGCTCGCTAATGGGCTCGAAAGGAACCGGTCAAACCGCGGAGTGATCGCATTTACAACTGGAAAATGCATTTATTATTCCCCCACGTAGCTAATGGTTCGCGATAAAAGTGCGCGGGGCTAGATACGAGAACGGTTTCATTAATCAACAACGATGCAGCGCAACGTTGAGGGAGAGAACTCTCCCGTCGCGAGACCATGGGTTTCGCAAACTTGATGGACTTATCGGAACAAGATAATGCTAGTTCGTGACGCGAAACTGTCCAGAAGGAAACCAGGTTCGTGGCTCCTTCTGCGGTGCTTCCCTAAAAGGTTTCGACCCTCTGGTCGGCCACATGGTTATTTTCCTAACGCGAAAATTACGAGCCTTCGTTACCCCTTCCTTCTCACCCCTTTTGCAAAGTATTCACTCACTTTGTTAACCCCTTACCATACAATGACGACTCTGTGACAAGTTTCATAATCATGAGGCTACTGGTCATCGAGTCTTATGAATTAAAATCGACACATTTTTACATTCACGAGGTATTTGTAAAACGAATCCATTCTTGGAAATAAATATGGAATTCATCGAAGAAAAATAGACGATTACCAGTCACAATAAGAAATCTATTCTCTTTCGTGACTGTTCCTTGTAAAAATTACATAAAATCGTATGTCAAGAGGTTAACTTTACATTGCGTTGTTGAATATGGAATATACATTCATCGAAGAAAAATAGACGATAACCAGTCGCAATTTTCACTCGTCTTTCATGGCAAAAATTACACACTGGACGATTTCGTTGATTGATAAAATGGGAGCTTCATAGAGGGCTCAACCCCTAAATAATTCGTGTCTTACCCTTTTGAGAATTAAAATTCCTCCACAGATGCATAAACACTCGCGATCTGATAATAATATAATTGGAATAGGCGACCGTGGATCATGATTTTGGTCACTGTTGCTCGGTTATCAGCGACGCGTAACAAATTCGGTGGACGAACTGTGTTTCGCGAGTCGAAGCGTACCGAACTCGATTCCCGGTTTCGATCGGACTTGTCCGTGACGCCTCCGATACGTCGAGCCGGATAAACGAGCCTCGTTTACCGATGATCGTCGCGAACGCACGACGCTACGCAAAATTTCGCGACGTAACGCGGGGACCTGCCACGCTCCGACGACCATAAATTTCTCTTATTCGATATCGACACCGGAACGGACGGCTAATGGGGACGGTCGAACTCATATTCGTAATATCATTATCCGGATCGGATTCGTCCGTTTTCTGCGGCAATCTTTTTCTTTCTTTTCTATCCTGGGAATAGAGGAGCTTGTTCCAGCTACTGGAATCACTGTATATACTTTTGTAACGAATACTCGATACCGTATACGATATCGTATGGTAGCGAGCAGACATCGATACTATTGTAAATGCACGTGGGAATGGAAGGCGGCGAGAATTCCGCGGGGAAAACGTAACGAAAGAAACGGAGAGATCGTAGAATCGAAACTCATAACCAGACTGTGGATGTTTATGCTTTTATGAGGAATTTTAATTCTCAAGAAACTACAGAATGCACTTGATATGCAAAAATATAAGAAATACTTCAAGTAAGATTTATTATATTCAAGGGTTGAGACAATCATCTACAAAGCTCCCATTTTATTAATTCTATTAATAAAAATATGAATTTGACCAGAAGAATTCTTGGACCACCGAAACACTGACGTTTGTCTGAACGAAATTTTGTTATAATTGTAAAATTTGACGATTTCGTACGATGCTGTTCGATACGAGATAATAATCGATGGCCTGGTATCGATAGTGTCGGTAACGATTCATAAAGGAACGGGTCCAGCGACGTTATCCGTCGTTAAGATCGCGGGGGTGGCTTGGCAAGCTCGAAAACCGCGAACGTAATGGCGATAAAAACGAGGAAAGGATCCCTCCCAGCGCGGTCTCCTTTTGATCGTGGCCATTCCCGCTACCGGGGATAAAATAAATGTACGGGTATTCCGCGGTGAAAAGAATCGTCGGTCGTGCGATCCTCCATCGTCGACACCATTTTGTCAGAGATTTCTCGGAGGAACGTTACCCCGGCCACGAAACGTCCCAAAAGACGAGAAGGTTCTCTGTTTCTCGATGGATTCCACGATAAAGCTCGGAGAACGACCCCGCTGACCAAAGAAGATCGAGCAATGGACGTGCTCTGTTGGGCTCTGTTCATGGTCGGTCGGAGACGCTGCTGGGTGGACGTTACGCGACGGAAAATAGCGTTTCCTGAATTACGTGGTCGCGTACGTATGGCAAATCGATGCAACTCTCTCGATATGTTTGTTTGGGAAGAACTGGACGACTGAAACTTTGATTGTCTATCCTTAAAATTTCTGGATCCAAGACAGTGTCTTAATTCGATACAAAAGATCCCTAAACGTTTTTAACACTTTGACTGCGACAGACAAGACTTTCCCACTATGGAACTAAAACAATTCATTCTGAAATTGAAATTGAAATGTTAAATTTTGTATAGGACGAAGTTACGAAAATAAGTACCGAAGACAAATTCCAAGTTATGCAGTTTACAATTATTTGAAATCGAAGCTTCGATCTCGTAGAAAATTGTACGGTTAACGTGTTAAAGAGTGTGTCCCTGTTGCTTTTTGTCAATTTAGTTTGATATGGAAAGCCAGGACGAGTTCATTTCGAGTCTCAGCGATCGCTCTGGGGATGCTGGTGCTCGATTCTCAGCCCCCATTGATACATGCACGACAAATCCCCTTTTTCGGGGATTTATGTTCTCCCCTACGGGGCGAGTGGTGTCGAAGGGTGCAGCCATTCCGAACGGAGACGACGAGAATGGAAAAGAAGGCGTTACCAATGTTTTGCCCTGGAGGTATTGACAACCCTTAGTTTGGTTTCGGGGCGGTGCCCAGGGAATCGTGCGGTTGATATACGGGGTGGCCTGGCTGCGTCAAAAGGAACGGTACACACTGGATCATTGACGGAATGCAAGCCAGCTGCATCGATGATCCATTCGATGCGAGAATCGAGTAATGTATACGCGACCACGAATTTAAAATCTCCTCGATGTG
This sequence comes from Colletes gigas, assembly GCF_013123115.1. Taxonomy (NCBI): domain Eukaryota; kingdom Metazoa; phylum Arthropoda; class Insecta; order Hymenoptera; family Colletidae; genus Colletes; species Colletes gigas. The sequence goes on along the minus strand of NW_025106637.1, from coordinate 2,370,431 downwards.
TTCTTTGTGACCACAGCCCTTTGGGGGGCGATATTTTTATCGAGTACACGGTACATTCGGTATAGAAATCTCTCTACAATCCTCTTCAGTGTGTTTAAAAATATTAAAATTGTCCCCTATTTTTTGCAATTCTTCTTACCTATAAAATAACAATTAATCGTAGATGCGACTTCGCCAATTAAAACTTCGCCATTAGATAGTGGTCAAGTAGCTCTTCTATTCCCAGTCGAGTTAATGGGAAGTTTAAGCCTGATCCTATTGGGACGTGACTACGAGCCAGCTAGGAAGTTCGAGCAACATTAGGGTCTGTAAGTAAATTTATATAGCATCAACATTTTATGTATTTCATAACTTAACACGTAGACTGTATATAAAGCTTACGGGGAACCCTGCAATAATTACGGTTGGGATTAGGGCTGGTCGACGGAGTAACTTTCGACTTTAGGAATATCGGGCGAAGCAAATAAATAATTATCGAGGCCAGTCGAGGCGCAGAGAATTATTTTCTCCGATGAAATACGCTCGTCGAGCAAGCAATCGACGACGGCTGGTCAGGGGAAAGAAACGATGGCTGGAATTTTCATTTTTCCGAATTAAGGTAGATCGGGGGGTGTATGTCCCTCTCGGCGACCGGGCCAGAAACGGCTGGAAACGCGCGGATTCGACGTTCGCCTCGATTGAAACGATCAAGCGAGGGATCCATGGAACGGGAACGAAACGATTTCGCGTAATTGAAAACGCACGGCCACTGACTCGATCCCTGCCACCGTGAAAAGCAGCTCGGCTACGCGCGATCGCGTAAATATTTGCTAAAAATGGGGCAGCCATTCTTCCGGAAGCCTTCTAATCGCTGACGTTTCCAGCACCCCGTCGATCTTCTATCCGTGATTGAAAATCACCCGCGTTTATAAACTATCGGATCATACGTACGCCTCTCCATTATTCCATTTCTATTATTGTTCGACTGTATGCACTCTGTGACGTCTCGTTTAATAATATCGAATCATTAGCTCGAAGCAATATTTTAAATATATAATAAAATTTTATAAAAGGAAAACTTCCTTTTATCCATTAATAAGCATAGAGATTGTTGCATTTCATTTTTTATAAGGCTCGGTTTTATTACATATTAACAAAAAAAAATTTATAGAATCAGGCTCCAAGCACGATTAAGGAAATTTCGTTCTGTGACACAATATCTATTCGTTTCAAATTTGTATGAATCGTTGATGTTAATATCCTCTGAACTGACAAATTTGATCGTCGATTGCAGAATATCGCCAACTGTTCAAAAATACATTTCTAGCTCGAGTCTCTCTATTCTAGAAATTATCTATCGAGCTAGGATGGACGACAGAATCTGCTTGTGCACGCTGTTAAGAATCCACCACGTGTCCTTGACACATTTGACTACGTGCCAGGTCGCTTCTAGCGAAAACTAATCAGAAAAATTGACGAATACTAAAATAAAATTTCCTATCTTTCCGACTTCCTCAGTATCACGTTGCAGTGTTTAAGGTTGATCGATGGGAATTCTTGGATGGGATTATTATTTAAAGGGTTCGAAGCGTTTTCTAGGGGCTGACTTCCGTTGGGAGGCGTCGCGGAATCGATCCCCCGTAATAGAATAATCTGGAAACCGTTGAAGCTCCCCGATGGCTAGCACTTTCCGGCTGTGTCGAGGCTCAGCTTCTGTAAACAGCGGGCTTCCTTCGTCGATGACATACGACACGACCAAGAGCAACGGTATCCCGCTTTACACGCGACCAGTTACCTACACCCTGGTTACCCGGGCGCGATGATCACGCGGAATACGCTCGGTGTACACAACCCCGTTGATCCCCACCCCCCCAGGTTCCCCCCGTACGCAAACGATCGGTACAATGTACATGGTTTGCGTTATCTCGCGATCGATCCCGCAAATTAAACGCGTCACGCTCAATTACTTGGCGTTTTTTCTTTTTTTCCGAACCTGACGGTATATAAACTTCGCCCACGCCTCCTGGGCATCGGCTTTTTACACATGGAGACGTTATACGGAGCCTCGACACGCGACGGATGCAACTATCAGCTTCGATTAACGAGTGGACGCTCGAAAGTGGACGCTGGACTCGTGGTTTATTTAATTAAGATCGTCAGTTTTTATTAGATTCGCGTATGCGGAGCATTTGGGAATTTTTAGCAGAGCAGTTGGGGGACTTCAACGGATCTCTCTTGAGACATTTTTAACAATTGTAATTCTATTTTTCGGGTGATCTGAATCTTGAAATCTCTTATCGAGTATTTGGGAATCTTTAGTAGAGTTTGGAGACTTTATCGAATCTCTCTTGAGACATTTTTAACAATTGCAATGATTGCTTCCTGGATGATCTGAATTTTTTTTTAATTTTGCGGGAAATTTCTTATCCTCGTAGGATTTTATTTTTGCGGTCCGTATCGTAGATTACCTCTTTGACGGCGTTATTATACGGTTCTGTTCCACATTATTAAATCGGAATTAATCTCCACCATTATAAAATGCGTTAACGAAGGACGGGTATGTATTTCATCAGGGCATGCTCTTTCTGAATAATAAAACCTGGCGATCATTCGTATAATTGGAACTCCGCTGCAATTTATATTTAGCTAAATGTCTCTCTACGATTCTGACAAAATTAAAACGCAGTTTTCCGGGTACCAAAATCTCCGAATTGCCTCTAACTCGATTTTTCTTCTCTGTTTCAGGTACGTTACGAAATCCAGACTCGAACAGCTAATTTCCTAAGCAATTTCTCACCGCAGGTATTTATTATAATTACAGAAACAACAAATGTCCCTCCATTGTAATTAATGATAATGAAATATCGACGTTCACGCATGCATTTTGTATTCATTTATGATCTAGAATATTAAATGTCCAACTCGTGTTCGTCGTATCATCGAATGCTAAATATATTATTTTGTATGCGGTGTACGGTTAGCGACATTTGCACATATTCGGTTTCGTTTCTATAGAATTTATTCCGTTCTTTATTACACGCGTGCGCGATTCAAACTCGCGTAATTTTTCCAAGTGCATTGTTCACGTTCAACTGAAAAAGATCCGACACATCCGACTTCGACGCAGACTCGCTCGTGGCCCAATTAAATTAGAGCCTGCCAATTAACCAATTAAGTCAATTAACTGGTTGCAACGCTGGAAGGTCAATCGTAGCAAACAATATTTAATGATCCTGAAAATAACTGCTTATTTTCGATCACAATTTAACAAAAAAATAACAAGTTTATTTACTCCATTTTCAAGAAATACAGAAATTAATTATTTCAAAACGCCAATGTTATTTACAGTCTCTAATAACTCTACGTCCATCAAAATTTTATTCATGCCCGATGAACAATAGTTTCCGATTAATTCGCGAACCAACTTTCGTCCGTGTTTCGTTAAAATTCATTAACAGGTTTCTTTTTTAAACATCCAGACGAGGAAACGGACGGGATCTAGTTTACGAATGAATTTAAAATTTGTATGCATTATTCGTGAATAAAATTTCCCCGACTCTGCTCATGACCGGAATTTTTTAAACCATTCTTGCGCCCGCTTACAAGGGGGCATCTTCGTCCCGCGAACGCTTCGTTACTATTTCCAGCTGCGACCGATGCATTGTTATTAAGTTTAAACTGCGGCGCGAAACGCAAACGGAAATTTGTTGACGGACCATTGTCGCGAAACGACCGACAAGGCTGTAACAAAACTCGCAAAAAACCTTTTACGCGTTTCGTAATTACCTTGTCGCAATTATCACGGGATGAATTTTTATTTCACACAATTTTTAGTTCCCAAACTATCGTTGCAACGGAGAGACTTAGGGTCGATATGTTATTTTATCATTGAAAAACTATTTTTTATTATTTTATGTGTTCTGCACAAAGTGATCGTGAACAGGCAGTTATTTTCGACACAATTTACCGTCGAGACGGTCCATAAATTCTCTCGTTTCATTTTCATTCAATATTCCAACGCAAATATAGTTAAGCATTCACCGCGATGCTAGCGTTTTTTGCAATTCCAGCTCGAAAAAAGAACTTTGACCGAAAGAAACTTCCCCAAGGATGCTGCTCGATCCGAGTACCGAATTTATCGATATCCGTGGTCTCGTCCAGGGACGCGGAACGCTCGATGGGTGGGTGGGCCTCGGCCCCGCGGATCGATCCCGTTGGAAACGACAAGCTCGGGGCTTTAGACAACGAAGAAGCTTCCCCTCGGGCTGAAAATTAATCGATGCCACGGTGGTTTCACGCGGGTAACCGAGCCGTGACTGAATTTCATTAATGCGCCGAACGATTTCTAGTCGGCGGATGCTTCCTACGGCGTTGAAAACGATCGTCGATCTTTCTCTCGATTCGTACGGCGGTTCTCTCGTTCCAACGGGCTGGCTTCTAAGCCCGTGGACGAACTTTGGGAAAATTAACTTCGCTCAATTAAGCCCCTTGCTACTCTCGAATCGAACTTCCGCGACGCGATCGTTCTCGCGAGACGCGTCCGCCCGCGAAAGAACCGGAGGAAGCTCTCTCTTTTCCCCTCACGCTCGATACTTATTTTCCATGGGTTTTCCTGACCACCTCCCTCGCGTGGTCGAGCTTCTCGTTTTTACTTTTTAGGCGAAACGCGATCGCCGAACGTTTAATCCACTCAGCGCGAGAGACTGGGGGGAGAGTTCGCAGGATAATTGATCGCTTTCTGTTTTTCTTTCGTTCCGGGAAGAATCCCCGGCATCGTTGATGGCCGATGAAAAGCCGGGAACGGCGAGGAAAGAACGATGACCGACGGCGCCTCGTCAATTTCTTCCGTATTTTCATCGATCCGAACCCGAACCCGCGGCAAAGGCGTAAAAAAAAAACGCGGTTCGAACGACTTTGACGAATGCGGTTGTTCGTCGTATCGTTTTATTGGTTCCGCGGTGCGTTTTGCGGTGCTGTTTTGCCCGCGAAAGCTCTGTATTTCGATCGAAAATACCCGGACGGCGTTTCGAACGAGCCCCGCCAACGCTGTGATTACTTTGCCCGGTATTGTTTCGCGCAACGATCGTGATTGATGTCGTACCGATGTTCGACGGCGCGATAACTCGATTTCCCGAGCTCGTATGGGGAAAATCGTGTAACGAAAGTTGTTGCAAATTAAATTTAAAACAATTATTGTCCTATACATATTTTTGATAGGACCGATAATAACTTTAAATAGAGAGTAGTCTTGTCGCGTGCACCAAACATAGTTCTATGTAAGCTATCTCGGTTATCGTTGCTTTTAGGACAAAATTGCGTACCACCAAAGTTATGGCAAATTAAATTTTGAAACCCTTTTGTTCCACGCAAATTTTCGATACGATCTATAGTGACCGAGATATAGATCCTAAACTTCTCTATTTACCTATCGGAGCAAATATCGGTATTTGTTCTGTGAATATTTTCTACTCTGGTTAATGTCAGCGAGACAGTTGTTGCAAATTAGATTTAGAACAATTATTATCCTATATATATTTATTATAGAATCAATAGTAACAGAGATAAAAAATATTCTTATCGAGGCAGGAATAGAGCGCACCAAACATAGTTCTATGTGAGATATCTCGGTTATCGTTGCTTTTAGGGCAAAATTGCGTACCACGAAAGTTATGGCAAATGAAATTTTGAAACCCTTTTGTTCCACGCAAATTTTCGATACGATCTATAGTGACCGAGATATGGATCCTAAACTTCTCTATTTACCTATCGGAGCAAATATCGGTATTTGTACCGTGAATATTTTCTACTCCGGTTAATGTCAGGTAATTGTGGTCTGAATGAAGAATGAAATAATTAAAACGTACCGCTAATCGCGTTAACTAACGAGCGAGACAGCGAACGTTAAACCTTAAAATCTATCGCTGGGAGATAATCGATACTCTTCAGCCAGTGGCTTGATATCCGCATAGGTAATGCGAACTGATTAATTCCAACCACGGCAGCTAACTCTTCTCCCTTGGATCGCTGATCTCCGATACGCGCTTAACCGAATAATTATTCGGTTAATCGCCATTGTTATCGAACCGTTTATCGGTTCACGTTATACGGTCAAACAACGAGAACCCTGTCAAAGGTTATTCAACAACGGAGATTGTTCACGGGACACGGAACATCGAAATTTTACTTATCGCATAGATGATCGATTATTGTTAATTAGGATGCGATCGATGTATCCGGACCACGAGGGAGAGGAACTAATGACGCTGAAATAATCGGTTCCGGAATTTTCACAAGTAACATTACCACGCCTATAGGTGGTACAACACAATAATTTAATTTTCAAGCGTTTGCAAGAATTACCAGGAATAGATAAAATGCTCAATTTTTTTAATAATAAATTGTAGTTATTCTAGAATTCGATTACTTATGGAAGATATCGTGACAGAAGCGACAAAATGACGCATGTCCACGCTACACGCGATCCGGGTCCCATTGTTTCCTATATATTTCCATTTGTATGTAAGACAGGATGTTTTACAGCCCTTCGTGCCTCCCTTTTATGCACCTAAGCTGTTTTCATTTAATATGGTAATAATCTCCACTTTCGAACAAGATAGTGGAACGGGGCAATTAATCCACGATATCTTCGTATCTGATCGAGATATCGAGAAACTGCACGTACAACTTTTTATTCCCATGGAAAAAATGCGGTAATTTTCATTTAAGAATATTCCTTCTATCCCTAACCGTTCGCTAGTTATTATACTTCTAGATCATTAACCCTTTGCAAGTTCTTGATGACAAGTTTCACAGTTACGAGGCTGCTCACTCGTTATCGAGTCTCACATATTAAAGTTAACACATGTTTACATTCACGAGGAATTCATAAAATAAATTTAGACAAAGTTGAATAGTATACGTTTGAAAAATGACATTAAATCGTAAATTAAGGGGTTAATATGTAGAGAATTAAATATTCTCACAAAATATATGTGAAACGAGAGACTCTGGCCCTCGTGAACGATATAAATCGTTTCGAGCAAATAATTTTCGGGTCATCCAGGTGACGAAAGCTTTGGATTGTATGTACCATCGTCGAACGAAGAAAGGGGGCTCCGGAGTATCGACTTGCAGCGACCTGCTACGAGTCAAATGGCAGAGTGGAGCCAGTAAATCACGGTCGACTCGAATAAATCACGTATTATTTCGACCCCGTAGGGTGACAAAGGCTGTAGAGGGGGGTGGCGATGGAAGAGATATACAGCCGCGCGCTAACTCGCCGCAAAACCTGGGCTATGTGTTACATGGTCAGCCACTGACGCGTGTTTCAATGACGAGAGAGATGATCGCGTAAAGCGCCCGCTCGGATACGGGCTCACACATGCGTGCACACACGGCGGTTTACCATAGTGGTCGTAGAGGCGGGGTAGAAAGAGGGCAGAAGCCCACGGATGCACCCCATTGCCGTCCCCCGGGGGTTTTGTGCTACCCTGGATTCCGCGAATTGGTCCACGGTCTATAGGGATTTCGCTATTAGCCATGGTTTGTTGGTAACGCAACTCCGACCACGGCGATGTTGACCTTTGCAGTCTGTCGGTACCTGGTCTTGCGCGACCATTACCCCCATTGCCATATCGTTTCACCGGAACGGAATGCGAAACCCACCCGTGGAAACCATTTCGAAATTTCTTCAAACGGTACCAGGAAAAATAGGGCGTTAATGATACTGTTATGCACTTTTCGAGTGCTGGGAGTTAGGTTGCCCCAAGTGTTTTGAAGGAGTTTCTGATTCTGGAGTCACATATTCATTGTTTATATTTTTCAAGCCTGAATTAATCTTTGTGTCAGTATGCATCAATTATGATTTCAAGTGGACTCTCGATCTCAACTGAATTATTTTATTTAATTGTGATTTTTACACCAAATTTCAAGAGAATTACATTGACATATATTAAAGAATATTAGCTTAAATTTGTGGACCAATAACCCACTTAAGGGTTAAAGAAATAATACCACAATCAGTATAGAGCTATTTTACAACATCTCAAGCTAGGATGGGTCTTTATCAAAATTTAGTTTTTAATTTATTTGCATTTTACCAACGATCTATTTCGAAATCGAAAGAGCAAGATTTCATTCACAGTGAGAGGACTTGGAAAGGGATCTTATTAATCAAACCATGTCCATTGTCGTTTGAACGTTTGAACGTCAAGAACAAGGGAAGTGAAATAAGATGGTCTTAGTCTGGCCAACCAAGATATTCGAAATAAACACGCCCATTCGATAGATTTACAAACTTGCTACCCATAGAACAATTTTGTTTCGGATCTTTTCCAATCCATTTAATATTACACAAAACCACATAATATTTTCTAAACACTCCGTCAATCTGGCCACCATCGTTGCATATCATCTTCCTACCGAAATACGAAGACGCTACACTTGTAATAAGCGTCGCAAAAAATAAATCGTAAGACGAGAAAGTGGTGTTTTAAAGATGTCTGGCGCCATAACGCGTTGTAAATTCGAAGAAACGGTCCCGCGGGACGAGCGAATCGGATTCGAATCACGGGGAAACTCGCGAGCCCATCGCGGGACACGTTCTGTCGCGGACAGGAGAAGAGAATCCCTTTAGGAGCGACCTAATTTGTCCGGGATCATTTGTATTCGGCGTAGACGTCGTCTTTGGCGACCGTCCCAGCCCCACCCCTCTCGTGATGGCCAGGATGGAGAAGAGAGGAAACCCGTGGAAGACGATCTTACCAAGCACGCGACGGGAGAGGAGGCAGCATCCTGGTTACGAGGTCTTCCGTGTAACATCCTCTTTTCTACTTTGTATGCCGGGAGGAAAATCCTTCTCTCCGACACTGACGTGTTCATTCCTCGACAGTCTGTTTGGGCAATTGCACTCGACCCCAACTCCTCTCTTTCTCTCTCTCTCTTTCTCGAGGGCTTTGGGAGACTCTGTAAAGAGCTGACGTGGTGCGTTTCGCTGGATCTCGCGTGCTCCTATCGCTAGACTGGATCTAGCGATTATCTTGCTCCTTCCTTGATCGATGACCTCGAATTTTATCAATTTTAAGTGCAATTTGGGCGATATTAAATGCATCAGTGAACGGAGGTATCGATCGAGGGATGGCCACTTTTACAAACCGGAACCGCTTGACCCAGCAAGCCGATCAACATTTAAAATTAATCGATCAGGCTTCCCAAGGAGCTCTCAGAGAGCTTACAAGGGGGGCTTTCTTAATTTGATTGCCACTTAAAAACCCCCCCCCGAAGAAATTTCGAGTAAATAATATGCTCTCGGAGAATAGAATCCAAACTATCAGTCTTTCGATCGTACCGTAGCAACAGTTCATTTATTTGGCCCGATTTGTCACTGGAAAGTCTCGCGGAACAACCGTTTCGCGTTATCGGCACAACTTCTCAACGACGTTCCAGTTAACCGGGGCCCGGCTTTCTTTCTTGGCTTGAAATGTAATTTAGCCGCGACGTCGCGATAACATTATCGAATTCTGGAACGGGAAAGGCACGTTCGCGTGTCCGTCCCGCGCGTGAGAAATGGATAGAGCCGAATATTTATAGTTCGCGTTCTCGGTACGGTACCGAGGGACGTGTATCAGATGCGTGGATATACCTTATGCCCGGTTCTCACGTTATCGCGTGGCGAACAGTTCGAATCATCCTCCCTGGGCTTAATACAGTCCTCGGTGGAGTGCCTTCCAGGCGCTGAGCAGCGAGTAATTTACCTCGGTTAAATTATATCCAATCCAATTAAATGCCTTCTCGCTGCATCTTTAATCGAGGTCGCGCCCGACCGTTCTACGCTCCAGAGATATTTAGGTGTTGATTTAAATGCTTCTGTATTATGGTAACGGGGCGCTAAACGGCCCACCGGATGTCTAACTCGCGATACACCTTCATTCCTCCATGGTTTCACAAAATATAACTTCCATCGATACATACGTACGAATAAAAATATTCTGCGATTTAAATTAATTCGAGAAACTCTTGTTTCTTCTATTTATATTTGGTTTATTCCGGAATTTTTATTTATTATTCTATTGGAAAATAAATCACGTTAGTTCGATGAAATTTAAATGGAGTCAGACTTTAAATCTTGCAAGCCACTTTTCATCTTTGATATTTTATTTTAATCAATCATATTATTACTGGTGGTTAGGTTGAGATATTTCTATCGTAACAATTTTCAAACATTTCCCTTTGCATTAATATTCTACGATTTAAATTAAGAAGTACATTTCTTGCTTCCACTAATTATATTTGGTTTGTTCTGAAACTTTGATTTATTATTCTATTGGAAAATAAATCACGTTAGTTCGATAAAATTAAATCAAATTTAAGTGGAGTCAGACTTTAAATCTTGCAAGCCACTTCTTATCTTCCATATTTTATTTGAATCGATCACATTTTAGGTTGAGATTTCTCTATTCGAACAATTTTCAAATATTTTCTTGTGCCCTGATCTCGAGAACCGTTGCAATGTATCCCCGGAGTCGCAAATCTTAGGCTGACTGTAATGTCGCTTGAAATACGACTCACAATTCGTTCCAGGATCGATTTGTCTTTCTCTGCGACTCGCAGGCCGTTTACCCACAGGTGGGAAATCTTTTAGGGGGCCCATTCTGCCTGTCAGAATAAAAGGAAAACCGAGAATGACGAGATCAGGTTCCAGGCTCTCTATCCCCAGTTATTAATTGCTCAAATTCAACTTTCTCTTCATCGAGGAAACTAAAGAATTTCTATCATTTACTCAGCGAATGAAATAAGACATAAAATTGCAAGATCCATGGACCGAGGAAAGGGTGGATAATTATTTCGTCGAGTTTGCATCCCCGGAGTGCGACGAGGAAATACATCAGGCTGACGCGCGTTGAGCCTGGGAATCAAAGTGACTGCAGACAGGATAATTATAATTAGGCGAATGCGCGGAACACTGGGCTAATGAACGAGAATAAGGTCGCAGCGTGTACGTGTACGTGTTCGCAAGTTCAAGTGGACGTTCGTTCTCCGCGCTTAGTCGGAAAAGTATGCAAGTACGCAAGTAATTAGAATTATATATTCTTCCGCGACGTGTCCCTTTGTGCACGGTTCTTCTTGTTCCCCGACCCGTGTTTGCGTTCGCGAAGTTGCAGAATAAACGCGCGGTGTCTCTTGCGCGAATTCTTTCATCATTTCGCGTAACTTCGTCAAGTTTTGCGTGTCTTTGTGCATTAGAACTTTCCGCAACTCGAATCACTAAAAAAGTAACAATTACACGAGCACCTCGTATCCGTTTCACGTTGTAATTAATTTTAAAATGTTCTTTGCTTCGTTAGGAGTGTCGGACTCTATATTCAAAATCACAGAACTTGTAATTATTATTTATTAGTATTATTCGTTGAAAAATTGTGAATTTAGTAGTGAAAACTTGTCCTTTTGATTTTATATTCATCGAGTTTGTCTCGACGACTAAATGATAGATTGTAAAATTTTCTTATTTAGTAAACCTGTAGGCAAATGGTTCACCGGAAGTGTTCCAGGTTTCCCTGGAGGATGGAATTTCCGTTTGATCCTGTTATCGCGTCCGAAGTCGCGGGTCAATCGTAAATCAGAATTTCGCGAGTTTGGGACAGATCGGGCACGTTCGCCGAGTTGGAAAACTTTTGGGTAATTCAATTCCACCTGAATTCGATCGGGCAGCGTCCTTTAAAGAGCCTTTGTCTTCCCTTGTCCGCGTCGGTGGTACGTGATTGCGACCAAAAGAATTCGCGAAGAAGTTTGCTGCGACGTCACGTTCTCACACGGAGACTGAAACGCGCGATGGGGGAGGGAAATCTAAAAAACATTGCCAGGGAGACCCACGAAACCGGTCCTTGGCGTTCTCGAGACACGTTAACGTTTCTTTATGGGGATTAGACTGTGGTTTACAGTTGCAAAAGCTCCACAAAAGAAAATCCACGTCGTTATCGATGGATCATTGTATATGACTTTGAGGCCATCTTCTTGCACGAGTGTTTAAACGTTGCAAGATAACTGACGAACAAATTAATTTCAGGTACGAACCTTCTCTGCCAAAAACGTGAATTTTCAATATTTCGCGAACCGTTGATCGGGGCACGACAGCGGAGGGATTAAATATGTTTTGGCGAGGAATTTATTAAAATTGGAACAAAACGTTTCGCGCTGTTCCCTCGTCAGTGTCACAAGGAAACAATTCCATACATATTAAACGTTGTTTCCGATTTCCCGCGAATTAATATCACACAGAGATTGTCTGTCCCGATCGAAAATCTCCAGGAAATTAAAAAACTTGAATATCATGATGTCCACCGTCGATAGTTTTGAAATTCCCTTCGAATTGGATGCAAATTATTCTCAAACATTCTAAAAACTTCTCCCAAGTTAAAAGCTAACGTTCTCCACGTATCGTTTTGCATTTATCTGTATTTTTATTCTAATAATTCGCCTGCTAACGACGCGGCCGATTATCGCTTCGAGCAAAAACCCCTCGTTTGCCGTTTTCCGCGATTAATCGCACGGATCCCTTATCACGGTTCCTCTCGCGAACTTTTATTTTCGCGAATGGTAAGAAGTCCGGTTCAATTTGCGGCCGTTCTTAATGCGCTTCCGTAATTCAGGACAAACTTTGCGGGGTTCGAAGTTGCCAGGGAGTTTCGCGCGTGCCTCGATATCGTGTGCAGTGAGCAGACGACGAGCAACAAATGCATTTGTCGAAGAATACAAATTCTTTTCTGTCCTGGACATTTACTCGAAGCTGGGTTTCGATCGACGTCGAGACAATAACCTTTCGAGGAGGCAGTTTACAGAGAAAATCGTCTCAGAAGAAGGGTAGGTTATTTTAAAAAATTGTGTCTGGAGGAAATTAATTTCCACTCACTAGTAAAATCGGAGAAATGCCTACTCGTTTCTGAATTACTATGAGTTCAAGATTGAAGAAAAGAGTTCATCTTTAAACTGTTTGCTTAGCAGACATACGAATGTTTATAATTTTTATTGTATTATGTGAAGTATTGAGATTTAAATTGCATTAATAAAAAAAAAAATCGTAGAATTCCGATTAAGACTGTTTTGAGCTCTGTTCTGGATCCACAGAGCCCAACGATTGAGGACTCCACGTTTAAAATTGCACGAATTAAGAGAAAACATATTTTAATGCGACCATCAACGCGATGAGTTTTGATAAGAATGCGAGTGATCGATATGCGGTGGATCTTTGGTCGAATAATGGTAATAAAACGATGGAAAGATCGTTGCAAAGTGGCTAGGTCCGTCGCAAAGGCAAAGGAAGTCGCAATTGTCTCGGTTCGTACGCCACGTGGAACTCCGGTCGCGCAAATCACGTTGCCTCCCTCTCGTCCCTGTTCCCTTTCGCAACTCGTTGCTCTCTTCCTTGCATCCTATCCCGGCCCGTTCGATGCAGCGATCTCTCTCCTCTTTCTCTCGTTAAGTAACGCCCTTGCTAACTCGACCGACGACGGGCTCGTGAACCGGTTACCGTTGCCAGAGGCTGCGCCAGCTAATTTCGGCAATCAGCACCATTGTGCGGTGCTCGATGTCACTTTAAATCTAAGCGATTCGTGCCTCCATCTCCCGTTTCTCTTTCTCCGGTTACATTGTCGCTCGTCGACGAACCGTTCCCGCGGTTTTCTCTTCGATCCACGTACCATCGCATCGCGATCATGCACGATTATGGGGATCCAGTTCCATATAGTCTCGCGAAGGTTCGAACTTACGAGAAATAGGACTTCGTGGTTGAAACGAGCACAAACACGACATACTTTCGACCATATTTATGAACCACAAAATTCTCGTTGAATTTTAATATTTTCTTAAATCGAGTAGCCTGTATTCCCCCATGGAAATAGGAAGAGCAAAATACAATTTTACCTGTAAAAGATGGGAACTATAGCGAGATCACAAATAGCTAGATTTCAAATATCGAACTGGAAATTTCCAATAATATTTTTCGTGGTCCATTTTGAAATTTTGATCTCCAAGAATATTTGTCTGTCCTTGTCGTTCTATTTTCAAACGGAACGCAGTTTTTGGAAGGTAAAAGCGTGTAAGGGCGACGAAAACGCACTGGTTGGCGGTGCATCATCGTTCACCGACACGAATGCCTCGCTTTAACGCCCCCCTAAAAGTCTCCTAATACGCGCTTCGTGAAATTTACCGCCGCGGCGGCGAACGCAGGCGTGTAATCGCTGCGGCAGCTTTAACCTTTCCCGGTCACGCTTCGGTTGTAACTACAGGTCCGAATGCACAAACCACCGCTGCTTTATAATACGTTTAATCGGTCGCAATTTTAATCGCGCCGCGCGTTTAACCGCGACGCGTAGTTATCGCCCGGTGCAGACGCGAGGCGGGAAAATATGCAAAACGACCATCGTCTGCCTATATCCTAAACATTTTATCGGGTTTAACGAGTACGGGCTGGAGTTTAATGATAAGATAAACGTGCTGAATTATGGCTACGGTATAATGATGCATCCCAACGCGCCGACATCCGTGTCTGGGAGCTGTTGACGCCACCCAAAGTTCCGACAAACTCGTTCAGACATTTTTCAAACGTTCCCATTCTGGGTCAGCACTCTGACAATCGTTGTTCAATCAAAATTAACGTTCTGTTACGTAAACTTACGGAAATTTGGATTTTCAAATGTAAGAATAGATCGAAGTTTTTAAGGCATTCCTGGAAAAAATTTTAATGGGAGATTCTACGGGCCAAAATAAGACGAAAATCAAGGATACTAATTTGTTGTTTGAGGCTTCGTTAAGAAGTTATATATTTTCACACAGTATATTTTCAATAAAGAATTTTTTTCTCGAAAGTACGTAGGATTTCGGGGGTATGTCTATTCACCAAAAATACTTGTAATTGACCCCTGCAACCGAAAATAATTTTTACGGAACGATTTGAAATTTTTTAATTTCACCGAAAAATTTCAACACCCACTCGAATTTTTTTCTCCAAACTGCGTAGGATTTCGGGGGTATGTCTATTGACCAAAAATGATTGTAATTGACCCCTGCAATCGGAAATAATTTTTTTAGAACGATTTGAAACTTTTCATTTTCGTCGAAAAATTTAGGCACCTACCCCCTGTCGATTTTTCTTAAAATTAGTTTTTCATTTTTAATAATTTTGTTTGACGCTGTACGGAAAAGTTGCGTAATACTTTTTTGTAGGTACCTATAAGCTCTATGTCAGAAAAAAGTTTCATTGTAATATATTCACTATTGTAGGAATTATGGCTGTTTGAAAATTGGACCAGTTTTATGGGAGGTTATCTCAGTTTACGGGGGTAGGGACCATCTTTTCCAATATTCTTAGAATTTCTATATATTCTCCATTAAAATACGCGTCGTTTGCTTTTTTAAACATTAAAATCCTCCAATTCGTTCAGAAGTTATGACGTTTTAAAGATTCGCATGAAATTTCAGTGAAACATATCAACGGTATGGTCAGACATTATAAAAGGAATTTTTTTTCTCGAAACTGCGTAAGATTTCGAGGTTATGTCTAATGACCAAAAATGATTCAAATTGATCCCCACGACTGGAAATAATTTTTCCAGATCGATTTGGAAAAATCTTTTTCCGCCGAAAATTTAGGCACCTTCTCGAATTTTTTTCTCGAAAATGCATAGGATTTCGTGGGTACGTCTATTGACCAAAAATGATTGTAATTGATCCCCACAACCAAAAATAATTTTTCCAGGACGATTTGAAAAATTTTTTTTCGTCGAAAAATTTCAGCACCTTCTCGAATTTTTTTCTCGAAACTGCGTAGGATTTCAGGGGTATGTCTATTCACCAAAAATACTTGTAATTGACCCCTGCAAACGAAAATAATTTTTCCGTGAATGATTTGAAACAAATTGCTATTCTCGATTTTCGTCTTATTTTCGCCTCTAGAATTTCCCATTGAAATTTTTCCCAGGAGTGGTTGAACACCCTGTATATTTCTCGGGAGCAACTGGTCCCCAGAAATAAAAGAAAGAGATCCACTCTGGGTCATTGATTCACTTTCTCTCCCCGTAGCTCCGACATTATGGCACTGACATAAATAGAGCTTATGTAGCCCGGAGAGGTTCTCGGCGTTCGTTTCATCGCGACTAGTATTTCGTTGCTCTGAAATAAGCGTCCAGCTTTTTTACGGCTCGACGGCACCCTTTTTCCACGGCTCCGTTAAGGAGAAACACGCCGAGTCTTTAACCGGGCTAAGAAGACCGTAAATCCGAAATATGCGTCCAAATTGGCTCAGGTGCGAGTATATCCGCGCGAAGTATAGTGCAACAAGCTGCATAATATCTCCTCATTCTTTATGCGTATTTCTAGCACGCCCACGCTTCTTCCCCCCGCGAACACGAACACGAACACGAACACGTACTCGTCAAATTTATTTAATATTTGGAGAAAAAACAGAACGGAACGCCAGCTCTCAGCCCTTGAACTCTTCCCTCTTAATTTTTTAAACGCAAACATTGTTAGAACCAACCTAACACGAATCTATAAATTTAAAATAACGAAGAGCACCATATTTAAAAAATACAATTAAATAGAAAACGCGAGGACTAGCGATCCTTATATATTTATATCTCAGTAAAAAGCAAGGAAATATATTTTCGAAAAATAACCTAACACGAATCTATAAATTTAAATATTATATTTATTTTTTTTAAATAAATCTTGAAGGTCGTCCAATCTTTGAGTCCCCGAAACCCCTTAATGAAACAATGTTCGATGATTTAGGCCAGCGAGATTCGTAGCAACAATTTTATTAGGACGAGAGCGCGGGAGTTCGAACGACGAAAGTTTAAAAGGAAGAGGATATTTTAACGAATCGAAGTTCGGTGACCGAAGCAATTTCCTTCGAGCGTTGGAAGCGTTTCTGAACAGGCGGTCCGGAAAACGTCAGACTTATGTCCTCGCGGAACAGCTTGGGGCCATCCGAAATGTATTCAACGAGGACTCGTTTGGCTTCGTGTGCGTCCACCGTAGCCCGCGAATAAATGTGCCGCGTCCGGCCAGGACTCGAAAATATTTTTACCCGAGCGGATTCCTTTTTTTTTGCGCGACGAATCGTGGCACACGTGCCAGCAATGACGCCGAAACTGTTCCACCGGGCAAGAAGAACGTCTACCAAGGACAGTAATCCTAATCTATTCCCTCGAAAGTGCCCATTCGAGTTCATCGCGGGCCCCTACGAGGAATATTATTCCCCAGTTTCTGGCTCGAACAATTTTTTAAACGCAACGTTCCATTTGAGGCAGATTTTTATTTACAGAATTTATCCGAGAGGTGCTGTTCAAAATTAGACAAGAAGGAGTTAGTCGAATGAAAGGAAATCCGACTAACGAATGCCGATGTAACTCCCATTTCCGCGGCGAGTTTAATGAAATTCTGGCGCGGATAGAACAAATGGAATTTACCTCTAACTCGGCTGGTGTCGAATGAAAATGAGAACATTGGTGGCCAGCACGGGTAGAACGTGTTTGGGAACATCGTGGCAATATTGTGGAGCTTCCTGTAATCCTAAATGCTCGAAAATCGATCACCGACGTTGCATCTTTTCTCGTCGAAGCGTTCGAGTAATCGTTGAATCCTCCAAATCTGACAGTAACACACGCGAACGTGCCACTTTCGAGTCATTAACTTCACACTGTACAATATATATTCATGAATGCCCCCTAGAAACGCAGTCCCGTTTCGCAATCACGGAATTAAATAATTCCATCGACGCTGATACGAGCATCGGTGTTCACGATATTGTAAAAAACATGTTACCGTTTTGTTTAATTCTATTATCCCGGGTATCTATTTCAAATTTCCGAACGAAACAGGGAGAAATGAATATTTGTTAAACCCGTATCGAGAAACAAGAATATGAAACGAACGATATTTTCGCGTTACGGGCACGCCGGATATTTCGCCATTTAGTTTAATTAACAGTAACGCTGCAACGGCGGATTAAAACACGCGAGAGCTGATTACGGGTCGAATATTTCGTTGGATCGTTCGCGAGCGGGAAATGTCTAAGTGACAATGTCGAGTCTCGATTCGCAGGGTGATCAGTTCGGCCAGAAACAAGTAGAAACTAGTTAAACTTTCCAACAACCCGTCGTGGAAACCTCCAAGGATCGGTATTAACGAGCCGGACCGTAAGGACGAAGTTCGACACTTTGGTCCCCGCGGAGCCCACGAAACGTCCCTCGACACTTGCATTCTACCCTTCACGCGTCCTGGAACGTCCTAGCAGCCTTTAATTCCGTGAAAATCGCCCGGAGTTGCGACGATGCAGTAGTCCCTCCTTTTAAGACCGAGCTTTCGCCCCGGACAGAAGACTAGAAATCGCGACCTCGGCTATTTTCGCGGTAATTGCAGCATTTAACAGTGGAAAAGTGTTACTTTGGTGGAAATTTGATGCTCACAGCTGGTTTTCTTGCATTTTTGGGGGGGGGGGTATTTATAGACGCTTTAAATTTGTCACGATTGTATATATTGAATTTTTTAATTTTCTGGTGGAGTGGGCAGAGATTCTTATCATTTATTTATATCGAGTGAGAGAAATAGTTTCAATTTGATACGTCCTCCCCCCCGAAAAGACGAGTGACAAATTTGGTCATTTTTCCACCGCCAGGAAGGCGAAAATCCCCTTAATTTGGCCACGTCCGTATCGCCGGAACAACAAAAATGGTTTTCTGCCGACACGTAGGCTGTTCCACGGGGCACGTGTAAGCCCGCGGTACGACATAATGAAAAAGAGTGGCCATCGTTCCTGGACCACTCTGTCGAGCGCAAGCACCAGCCTTCCACGTCGTTCATATCTTTTTCCATCGACTGACCGATCCTTGCGTCCGCTGTCGGAAATATCAAGCGTTTTTCCCCCCTCATGGATCGTCGATCTCTTTTTCTGTGCAACAAAAGTATTTACATAAATCTCTAAAATTAACCTCGACTTTCAAGAAATAAATTTTGTCAAGTTAATCACCCTGTAGTTCTTTAATGTCTATTTCGACGAAAGTGTCGTTGGAGCAGTCCTCATCATTTTACGATCGAGATATTTTTGTTACACCCTGCACGGGACGCGCGGGAATGCACTTGGGGATGATCCAAGAGGTATTGGATTTTAAAGAGACGACGAAACGTCGAATAAAGCTTCTGCAATCCGAGTGACCCCGAAGGGGATATACCCGGGTCAACACAATCTGATCTACAATGTTCTCGATCTCTTTAGAATTTAACCACGTTTTGGTTCGACATTTAATTCTCTCTATGACCCACTGAGCACGCTCGAGGGACCTTTGTTATGTGAGGAGACTAAGAGTAATAGCTCTGCAAACCGGGTCATCGGTATTTTATCGTCCACACGACCGTAAACTTTCTTCAACAGTTTCACGTCTTACTTGCCTGGAGACTAATCATACTTCACTCCTATTAATCACTGGTCGATCTAAAATTCGTTCTTTAATCCAAGAAATATTGTTCGAATACAAAGTTTTAAATTGCCAATGCCACCAAGCAGCGTATTAAGTAGTTTCGAAGAGATCGAGGAAGGGGTTAAGAGGCGATCCATAATTCTCGATCGTGGCCAGCATCGAAGCAGCTACTCGGTGTCCGTTCCACGCGAAGGTTGACCGTTTACCTTTTTTAGAGGTAAAGAGACACTCGAGAAGCTGGCTCGTCCGGCTCGGATCGAACTTGGAAGCTGTTTTTATCGTCGATTAGAAAAATTGAGCGGCTTGCACCGGGAGATTTATGGACGCGCGAGTCCCGTACGCGACTTAGAAACGACGTGATGGACCGTGTTTATTATCAATTCCCCGGAATCGAACGTCGTAAACACGCGCGTGGCCATATTTTGCCATCCAGCGCGTGGTGCATCGCCGATAGGATCCGAAACAGAGAAGCTTCGAGCTAAATTTCAGCTAAACGAATTGTTGGTTGATTCGCTACATGTGTGCACACATTCCATGATATAGAAGCTAAAAGTGCATGTCGAAACATTCTCAATATCTCAATTTTGGTACTTTATCGGGGCCTCTGAATGTTAGAATCGACGCTTCGCGAGCATTTGATGAAAGTTTAAGTATTTGATAATCGAATTGTTGGACCGATTCGCTAAATGTAAACACGATCAGGATTCTAATGAAACCAACATTTTGGACGCGATGAGGATTGAATCTGTCGAAATTTGCTTCGAGAATATTTTGATACGATTGAATCGAAAACAGAGAAACTTTGAGAGCTCAAAGGGCAGTAGAACTGATGAACTCTGTGTTTATTTGTGATTAAAATAAACCTGATGATGTCTAAATTTTGGACGCGATGAGGATTGAATCTTTGGAAATTTGCTTGGACAGTTTAGTAAAATATTTTTCCATACAGAGGGAAGAGTTTTGCGTGGTTAGGGGGGGGACGAAGTATCCGAGGAGCATTCGCGCGTAAATCTGTCAAGGAATCCCGACGGCTCGTATCAGAGCCATGCACGTACTCCATCGTAGCCTTAAACTTGCTCTCTATTCATAGTCACGTCAGCCGTGGCCCCACCCACGTGGCAATAATGCATGCGATGAATGCACATCCGTAGCCGCGGGTGCAGCTTGTGGCCGGACGTGGAACGCGCGCGCCACGCGCTTCGAAATGCGTGCTTCGTTGCGGATGGACTTACACGATCAACCCGATTGACCCATTGACTCGTAAACTTGCCTCCGAGCGTGAATAGGAACGCCAGATACGGGGGTAGTCCGCCCCCCACCCCTCGAAGAAATTCTTTTCTATATTCCGTCATCCCTCTTTCGCTAGACTAGCATTTAAAATCATCTCTGAGAGTCGTGTTGCAAAATTGTTGTGCTCGTTTTATAGTTTGCATCGGTTATGTTGGAAATAATATCTATAAACTTGCTTGGAGGATTGAGAAAAAATGGGAGATCAAGGGGTAGTTCAGGCTAAAGAATTCTATCCACTCTCTGGCATTAAAATCACCTCTGAGATGCAAAATTATTTTGCTCATTTCATAATTGGAAACAGAATCTATAAACTTGCTTGGAAAACTAAATAAAAATGGCAGATCAAGGGGTGGTTCAGGCTGAAGAATTCTTTTTTAAATTCTGTCCACTCTCTGGCATCCCTCTTTCGCTCGAGTCGTATTTAAAATCATCTCTGAGATGCAAAATTATTTTGCTCATTTCATAATTGGAAACAGAATCTATGAACTTGCTCGGAAAACTAAATAAAAATGGGAGTTCAGGCTGAAGAATTCTTTTTTAAATTCTGTCCACTCTCTGGCATCCCTCTTTCGCTCGAGTCGTATTTAAAATCATCTCTGAGAGTCCTATTGCAAATTACATTCTGTAGTTTACACCAGTTCTACTCGAAATATAATTTATAAACTTGCTTGGACCATTAAATCGACAAAACAATTAATACCACCAACGGGCCCCGCAATAATAAATTAAACACTCCCGCTAAGGAAGAACTATATTGAATAATTTTCTCCCAGACCGTTCTTTATTTTCCCAATTTCGCGCAACCCGGAACGATATTAGGTTCCAATTAATTAATTCCACGCTCGTAATAATAGATGTCCAGGAAGCCGAAACTTTAATTTCCAATATTGATTCGCTCGCAAATTAGCCCCCGTGGCGTAATAAAATCAAGGTAGCACGGAATCTCCGCCCGCGAACGGGAACATTTTCTAATTACCAACGTCTTTGAAAATGTTTTTTAGCGCGCTTTTGATAGAACAAGTCGAAGAACCTTGGAGTCCAGACGCGGTCTGGCGAGGGTGCTCGCTAAAATAGCGTTCGCGGAACGACTTGGATGCTCCGCGTAGCGGGCCAGAAATAAAAAAGCAACCGAAAGGCAAACTCGATTCCGGTTTCATTTTCCGAGACTCCTCGGAAAGCTGGCGCAAAAAATATTAATCGTAAAACACTTTGCTGCCGGGAACGTGCATATTCATACGAGCGTCGCGAAAATTCTTTCTCCCCGGCGTATTCAAATTTTCACGGATCCCCGGCGTTTTTCCGACGCCTGTCCCCTCTCCCCCCCCCCCGTCGTTCGCGTCTTCCCTAAAAATTCCCCAGCGAAACTACGCCAGTCACGTTTCCCAGTATCGCCGTACTGCTTGTCCTCCCTCATTTTGGCCGAAAATTGAAATGCATACAAACACCGGATAGATATTGTTTCGTGTTTAATTACAATTTAATTACTGTGCAAATTCAACTTCCACTCTTGGGTATTTCAATCAATTTAAATTTGGTTCCTGATCGATGTGTACCTTCTTTTTTTGGGGGACATTATTATTTTTAATTCTTTATTTAACAGCAATTTTATAAGAGTGATTTTGTGAATTCTTTGTAATATTCTATGCACGATGTTATATTTAAATTTATTCGCCAGAAATAACCCTTATAAAGGGTTCCACTGTTCCTCCCGACAAATATCGAGTTTGTACTCGTTTTCTTCCCCAAAATCTCGCCAATCGATCCACGATACTTTTACCCAGTCACGATGCATCGTAAAAAAGATTTCTTTAGAAACTTTACACGGAAGTAATCACGAACTGGTTTTTTCCTGCGGCAAGAGCACCCACGACTGTCTTTTTTAACGCGAAAAGAAATTGTTCCAGCGCGAGGTATCCTGGTGGATGTAATTAAATGGCGTCGGTCGCGTCGGGGCGTCGGGATTCGGTGTATACAAGCGCATTTAGCGTCGACGGTGCGTCGTCCTGCCGCTACGTGGTTAGCATGTGGCACACACTGGTCTATTAATATGCTCGACATAACGCGAACGGCTCTGTAAACTCCCCGCCAAAGAAGGAAATTGAATGCGGTCCCTGGTAGAAGAGATACACCTCGAGGGGTGAATCCAAACGCTCGAAATCCCGGGCGGGCTTTTCCAGCCGGCCTCTCGTCGATCGCGGGATTTGTAAGCGCGGGCCCCCCCCCCGTAATTGCACGGTAAATCGAGCAGAACGATATGGTAAGCGAAGCACACTTTGCTCGCGGAAGCGCGAAGAGTCGCGACTGCGAGACGCCGCGGCATTAGCCGGGAAATTATTAGCATTACCCACAGGGCGTGTCCCTTGAATGCACTAATTGGGTGACGCGAACGCAAGCACACGCTGGAAACACCCGAAAACTGCAAACGGGGATCTCCGAACTTTTTCAACTTTCCCCTGAAAAGACGAACTTTTTCTGCGAAATGAATTTCTCGAGGTGCAATCGAAGGGAACGAGCAAAATGAAATTTGTAGAATTCTCTCGTAGTAATCGAGCTTGTTAACACCTTGACTGACCCACATATGGGTAACATTGTTAAATGTTGAAGAAAATAAATTCTATGATGAATTATGGTTATGCTAATTTCCAATTGGTGGGGTTTGGTCTGACAGTCAACGTGTTAAAAGAATTCCTCCAGTTTTGTATATCTTTTCTTTCCACGATTCGCGCCGAATATTCACGGGTATAGCGTTTGTGTTTCTATCGCGTATAATTTCGCGTAATCAGCTTACCGATGTTTCAGTGCATATTAAATAACATTTTTCCGCGAATAATTATAACCTTGAACGCATTCGTAATTCCCTTTGATAGCGGATCCACCCGGGGGATTTGGACGAGTTTTAAAATTATTTGTCGGACGAGATTACCAGCGGATGCATCGATTTGGTAATAATTCATCGCGACCCGTCCCCGCTAACGGCATAATAAATTATCTAAATTTTTCATCGCCTTTCCTATTCGATAGAAACGACCAAATATTCGACGATTCTTCCAAATTATAAAAGCATCGAAATCTCAGACTCGGCCGATTCTTTATCGAATTGTAAAAATGCCCTTTCGCTGGAGATATTCTATTTTTATTGTCGTGGATTCCGCGTTCCCTGCGAGGCGCAAAGCAGATGCCATTTCGAGAAATGTTTGAGTTCGAGTCGTTCGCGATTCCAGTCGAATGTCCGCGCCATTCGGCGGAATTTGCATTCCTCTTGGGGCGAACCTTTGCCAAAAGAATTCGGAATAAGCCGTATATCTGCGCCGCGTGCAGATTTCGAGGCTTTTCTCTCGGGGTGTTGTAAATATTATCACTCGTCCACAGACCGTTCGTGCCCCGGGAAAATATACAGAGAAGACATTTTTAAGAGCCAAACAAAGTCGCGTCCATTCGTCGAAACTTTATTTCTGCATTAAATTTCTAATCGTTTGCAAGCTCAATTTAATTTCGGTGGTCATCGATGCACTTACTTGAAAGTTCGAATCAACCACTGGAATTTTATGTATAAATTTGAGTATAAACATATTTTGTAATTAGCAAATGGAGGACCAAGACTGTTACAGAAAGGGGAGAACAGTGTGTGAATATTCTGCGAGTAATTACAGTAACTAATTGATAATGGAGGCAGCTTTATACTACCGAAACGTTTCTAAAGTGCTCGATGGTATCGCGATTATTGTAATTAGGAAATCTATTGGGGGAAATCGTCATAATTACCGTAATTTGGAGATCTATTTCGAAAATCAGAGCCCTGTTTATCTCGCGAAGTGCCAAGCGCCATTAAAACATATATGATTCCCGTCTATCTCGATGGGGGGGGGATGAAAACGAAATTACTCGTTAACACCAATAAACTTCGTTCTATCGAGCTCGATTTATTTGAGATATCCTTCTACCACGACTTAAAAAGAAAATACTAACATATCTCAATGTTGCACAGTATGTTTGGTGTAATCACAGATTATTTGTTTTACGTTTTACCATCGCCGATAATAGAACTTTTGTATTCGGTTCGAATCGCCAGAGACAACCGAAACAAATTTTCATCGTCGATAATTGTTACGAGCGAGCCAGTGTGAATTTCCCGCGTCGCTGAAACCATTCCGGAGGAAATAATTATTATCCCGTGACTGTTGTTTATTCTGGCGCTTTTGGAGACCCGCGAAGTTTCGTTGCAACGGGAGGGGCGACACTTCGCGGATGTTCCTCGTCGTTTGGAATCAGAATTACGTAGAAACGGAGGGCAAAATTCGCCAGCGAGAGGCGCTCGTACGCGAATCGTAACGTTTGCACGATATCTGCACGTGTATCGGAATACCTGGCACGTCGAAAGCTGCGCCAGGGTGCTGCAAACGATCCGTGTAAACGTTGCCAGTAGATGGAACTGATTGCTTCTCTCGTCCTCGGTAAGGCAAACACCTATGAACGGGAACGTAACGCGACACACGAAACCGTTTCTGCTGTGCTCTGTTTCCCAAAGAGACTCCCGTGCACGAGAATTAGCTTGTTTCGTCGAATCGTCGTGCATCTATTTAACACCGTGGCAACACTCTCGCGACGCTAATCGCGATTTATTTGGTTTAGGAACGAAGATAACAATCGGGGGGGGGATGCACCGTGGCGAATCTAGTTCTCAAACAACGAACAACTATTTTAGATTCGTTCATAAACTAGCTTCCATTCGCCAGTTTGATAGTTCGATGGCTTTTTAAATATATCGATTCGTTATAAATAAAATCTGCTCCAAATTTTCAATTGTAAATCCCGGGAATGGAAATCGGAATTTAGTCGACGAAAAACAGAACGAAATCGCACTCTGTAAATAGGAACATCGATCGATTTAATAATTTTAATTTCGATATCGGTTCTAATGCAATTCCCCGGCGATTCGAATGGAGATTTAGCGCGAAATATGCGCGTGCCATTTGATGGCTGTTGAATCGTTCAAAGTGAAATAGTCTGGGCTTTTGTAAATTGAAATTCGATGCATTTGTCACAGGTAAATATGCGGTGAAATTGCAGCTTGTTTGCCAGAGTGTGAACTACGTACCATTCAATTATCGCTTTTACTTAATAATGAGAACGCCGTGCTCATTCACGCAAGCACGATCGCCCTGTAATCTACGCTTCTGTCTTTCTAAACTCTTCTATATAGCTTTGATTTATGCGTCGAAAGTTATCATTAGTATAATAACGCGTCTAAGGTTCGAGAATTTTGTTTGTTGAGAGCAAATATTTAAAAAATCAAGATCCTGCAAGAGTTGCGGAGAGATGCTTTTAATTAGAAACGTCGGAAACCGTCTGTTTAATCAAGAGATGAATCTTGATGGGAATTTTGAAGAAACTCTCTCTACATTTGAATTCGTTCATTTTCCTTTTCGTCCTCTTTGATTTGCACTTTGCTGGGAACGCGGTTGAAATCATCGTTTATCATCCTCCAGATATTTGTTAATATTCTTACTCAACATTCTTTAAATACAAAATGATCATTTTCGAAGTTAACCCAATCTTGTCTCGGAATTATTATATCTGCATCTCAAATTTATTCGAATTACAAATTTTTATCCAGAGACGATATACTCGCAAATAGAGAAATATTAACAAAAACAGCGGTTCGTGTACGGTCTCGGGGCTCAGTTAAATAAACGTTTCGTTATTTTGCGTTCGTGCATCGTGTTATTTGATTCGTAATAATACGCTGTGCATCATCTGGAGTTGAAATGCAAATAATTGCGTTCGGAGGAATCCGTGCGTTGGCATTGCCCGCGCTTGACAATTCGTTGTTTAAACTTTCGCCGTGGTTCTGAACGCGGTGAGAGATGTTAGTTTAAATTGTTTAAAATCCCTGTGAACCACTTTAGCTTCCGGAGGGAATTTAAAAACTCTTCTAAAAGTTATCTTTTAACGAATTCTGGGGTTATAGCTCGTGAGTGCAATAGTATCTCGATCATTGACAGAGATCTCGGCCCTCGCGTGATGCACAGCTGTCTTCGTACGCCTAAAAAATGATCCACAGAGCATTCTAATACAAAATACCAAAGTACCGATCGATCCACGTGTAAAACTGACTTCCACGTGCCACTCGTTCGACGCAACCACGCTTCTCCGATTCGCAAACCCTCCCAGCAACCAGTTCCACGAACACTCGTGCAAACATCGTCGCAAACAACTTTTGTCGGAACATTTGTCCGTGTTCGCGTTCGTTCGAGCGGGAATATCTCGAGAATTGGCTGTTATCCGTGCACTGTGCATTCCTTTGATACGCACAACTTCTTTCGTCCCTCTCGATCCAACGACAAACAAAGCTCCCGGCAGTTATTTTCGCGTGCACGCAGCCATCCACTTTGCAAGACAAATTCATCAAAGTCGAGATGCAGAGAAGGACTTTTCCGCCACCCACCGTCGTTTCGCGTTCTCGGTGCCCTTTCTTGCTCGGTAGCTTCGACTTAATACACTCCCAGCGCGCTCCAGGGGGGCGACGTTCAAGTTTCCCTATTCGCATACTCGCGAAACTTTCGTGCAATAAATTCGCGGGGGGCGCAGATTGGCTTCTCGTTTCGTCCCGGAAAGCAGAAGCGACGATCGCGAGATTGGGGCATGTTTTTACGTTATTGATGTCGTCGATACGGATTCTCAGATCCTCGAGAACAACTCTATTTTCGAAACGAAAGTTTGCTGTTTTGAAGGGGGAAACCATTGTGACGGATTGAAGAAATTCTTATCTCTTTTCAATGCTTGGAGTAAAATTTGCAAAAATTAGCAAGCAATAGAAATTGCAAAATTGTCATTTTCAGGGGGCCTTTCTTAAAACTCCAAACAAACAAATAATTGATATTTTTTTAAACGAAAATGCGTGAATTTGAATACATTAAACCTCCTGACAAGTGTAACTCTATATTAAACAGCTGACATTCTACTACATTCTAGCATTTTCATAAAAATCAAGTAGAGAACTTTTCATAGATCCATCGACCGAAAAATTTCAACAATTTCAGGAGCTTTTCTAAATAATTATAAATCTGCCATCATGGGAAGATTCGTGAGGACAAAAAAGCAACAACAGGAGGAAATGCAAGGACGCTTCTTCGAAGAATGGTTTCTGTTCCTTTTGGAACGTCGAAAAGCGTGAAAAACGGCGCGACAGATGGCGAGTCGTTTCACTCGTATCGTTCGACCGCAGCCCCCGTGGGGAAAGAAGGGGTTGTAAATAATATCGCCGCGCGCGTTTTCTTGCCGCCATTATTGCAGGCTTCCTTTTCTTCGACCCTTTGAATTATGCGCGGCGAGTCGTATCGTTTCGTGGACTCAACGTCGACGAAGCCTCTTTCGAGCTTTTCGAAAAGCGACGACTTTGGGATAATCGATTCCGTTTGATCTTCGTACTCTGTTTGCCCGAAGGTTTCCTCGACACGCTCGCGTTCTCACACAAACAAAACAGGATTTTGCTATTGTGCACGCAGGGTTCTTAAAAAAATATGTTTCGTCAATGTTTCATTCCGCGAATGGAGACGTTTGTTTCTCCGCAACGGAATCATTTATGGCGGAATTCGACCGAGAGAAGTATTAAGAAAAATATTAGGATTGATCGGGGGTAGGAATGATTGCAGTCGAGTTACGTTGTTCTGGGAGGAATTAACAGCGTAAGTCGAGGATTTATTGCGCTGCAGTTGCTATCGAGAGTGTGGCGAACGAAAGTTCGGCGAAAAGTTCCTTGAAATGGAGGAAGTAAACGAACTATGAGCCCTGTAACGGAGTCCATTAAACTTGTGTAGGTTGCAGCCTCGATTTAATTTAAAGCCCTCGAATGATAAATATAGTTATTGCGCAGAAATATCACTGTCAAATGGGACTTATATTAAAGCTCATTTCTGTAGAGAAATATTCTGAAACAACAGCGTTTGCTATCTTCAAATAATATGGATAAATAAAAGATCGAAGAGGCGAAATGACCCTAATAACTGCAGATACGGCGAGAGCCATAAGAACGAGACCGATTCTATTCAACGGGATGCTTCCATCCCCTAATCTCGAGCTAACAACGTGTCCCGGGAATGACAGATGACGTTCACTTTTGTGTGTACAGCTCTTCGAGGGCGCAACGAAGAAAAGGGTTGGGGGGGGCGGCGAGACCCTCGATGCCTCTCGCGCCTTTCCCTTCCTCGCGTGTTGCTTCTTCTTTCCACGGGGCTTCGCGAAGATTGACGTCTTATTTTGTTTTCAAGATAAACGTCCCCCCCGGCAATGTGAAAAGTGCGGGTGCATTGTTGCAACGTCGATCAGTCGCTCGAAAACTGCCGCCGCTAAAGCTATGCAATCTTCCTCATCGATCACGCGTGTTTGAAAATGGCACGATGAAATGGATCGCGAAGAATTTCAAATTTCCGATCGCGATTGGCTCCCGCCGCGTCATAAATATTGACGTTTTACGCTGATGAAAGCAACTTCTTTGTTTGATACACCATCTTCGTTCTTTCGATTCGTCGATAAACAGTGTTCGGTTTACTTCTCATTTCCGAGCGACCAATTAATTTCATTGTTCGCCCACAAAGTCGAGAAACGATCGTAGTAGGTGTACTTATTTGGTCGTAAAAAGCAAATAATAATAAAGTGGAACCCGTAATTTGTTTCGTTGATTGGGCCCGTTATTTGTCGCTGGAAAACACATTTAGAGCCGTAAAAGTCTTGATAGCGCTTGACATAAAGTGCTTAATGTATTCTTGCATGTTAACCGTGTAATATGCGATAAAAGGATCGGTAGTAAAGGCGTTAATTCTTTATTAGGCGCGCCACGCTATCTACGTAATACCCTGCGAAAGTTATTGTTCCTCGCCAGCTTATCCCCGCTGACCCACCACGAAAATCATTCCAAATGACGACGTAATCAGCCTGATCTCCTAAGAACCTAATGAACGAGCCCAGAGACTTTTCCATTGAATTCACCCTTTAACGATCACCCCCGTAAGGTTCTAGCAGGATATTCCCTGGAGAAGAGCGAATCCAGACCTCGAGATCCCCGCTAGCGACAGATTCGAACCACGCTCGAGTTTGATCAACGAGAAATAAACCCTTTTTTCAGTATTTATTAAAGTGTATCATAATTGACTCTGTAGTAAAAAAGTGGATTAAATATTATTTTCAATGTTAGATAATTAATTTACACGCAATCGACGGTGAAGGACCACTTGAAGGTTTTTATTCGAGTTCCATTTTGCAAAGGGTGCTTCACGATCGAATTAGAGAATCCTCGTTTGTAATTTGCGATTCGGTTAATTCCACCGATCGCGTCCCGCGGACGGCCAACGATGCTGAAAAATTTCATCGCGAACAATTAGCACTAACGACCGTGCGTCGCGCGCGCGGGATTTAAAACTAACGCTTCGGAGCCTTGATTCCGTCAAAAGGGTGACGCGTCCGGGCAACAATTTCGTTATCGATGGAAAACTCGCGAGAGAGCTTTTCCGATCGTATTTGACTCGCGGGGAAAAATTGACGAGGTACAAATTAAAGTTAAATTTCCCTGGCGGCCGATATAATAGGATTAAATATAACGGAAGATCTTCGAACGCCACCATCTTGCACGAAAATAGATGAACAATTAAAGAATTGGATTTGTGAGCAATTCAGAGAATAAAAAGAAGGAAAAATAAAGCAATTAAGTTCGTTGAATTCTTAACCCCTTAACGCTCATATTTTTCGGGTTAACCAACAATGATCAGTTTTCTTTATTGGATTTGTTTCTAAAAATATAGTTTTTTTTAATTACAATGTTGTATCTAACGTATAGTAAGGAAGGAAAACAAATATTGTTTGAACAGTCTTTGTTACGCCCAGATTTTTCGACTACCCATCGATCATAGATAAACAATTAATTACTTGGATTCGTGAGCCCCACTTGGACAGTAGTTCAGAGAATAAAAAGGACAAAAAATAGTGCAATTGACATGCTAATATTGTCACGTTTGATCAGTGAAATTTCTCCGCCACACCCAGGTTTCTCGACTACCCATCGATCCCGCCATCGATCGTCGACAAAAGCAGGAAGAAATTATGGTCTGACGAATGGCTGGTCGTACCGCCCCGTTCACGGTGCCTAACCGCCGATTACAATGGGCACCGTGCTGCCAAAAATCGACACGGTCATCTCGGTTTCACTTAATCCGAGCCGATGTTTGGCCCCGGCAGTCGCGACACCGTCAATTTCCTGTCGGTCACCCTCGAGCCGTTTCCACGGTAGCGATCATGGGCCTCTGAGTATTCTATTATACGGACGGCCTACCAGATGTCACGGGGTTCCTAGAGGAGTGACACCGTGACCGTAGTCGTTAACGTGTGAAATGCATCTGCCAACCGTGGGTCGTGTCTTCGACCCGTGCCATTTCCCATCTCGCCACGCTGTTCGCGCTCCATTGTGCCGAGTTGTATACTTTACTTCTCCTTTATTCGTCATTTTACGCGTCCCCCGGGAACGCTTTACACCGAGAATTGCTTTTTTTCCAAACTGCAAATCGAAACTGGAAGAACGAGCATTCGAAGGCAAATATTGCTCATTCCAGATGAGATTATTTAGGCCACCGGGGGATTTAATAAGAGACAAATTATGTAGCCTTTTCATTATGATAAATTCATATGGAAAATGCATATCAAAATTGAGGCAAAGAAATTCCATTAACCAAGTTTCATATTTACCGCGAAGTATATTCTGTTAACATGTTAAATTTGTCTTTTGTATTGATCAATGCCAAACCTCATTATGACGTTTTCGACCGTATAATTTGTGCTCCCTCCCCCACGGGTAATTAACGTAATTACGTTACAGATTACACGATGAATACAAAACAGAATATCGTATACTTTCTTGTGTCAAACATTCAATAAATGATAATTAAATACTGTCCGCGCACGGATTGCAAAATAATATAAAAATTCTTTCCGCTCGCCTTAAATTAAATAGAAACGCGTGATTCAAAAAATTTAATTAACACTTTGTGTTCCTCTGACGTTCCAAATACAATTATTCCGTAGAATATTGCGTTAATTAAAGGGCAGAAATTATACGAGATTATACAATCTTGGTTCTAATAAATAATTTAAAATCTGTGTCCATTTCGCGCGAGAAACGAATAATCCAATAAGCCAAGTTCTTCTCAGATCGTGGTTGTTTCGCGAAAGAGGATGTTATCCTGAATCAGTGATCAGACCGACTAGGCGAATTGAGTGACGCTTCAGCTCTCTGTTAAATTAGAAGCTACTCGTTGTACTTTCGACGCCCTCTCTTAACCACCTGGCTGTCGACTCTTCCGACTGCCCAATTTCCACGTGAAACGACGGGATCACGCAAAACTGCACCCGCGACCCTTGAACTCCGACAATTTCCAACATACACGAAAGTCCACAAAGCTCATTCGGTACCAATTACTCGGGCATCGTGGCCCACCGGTATTGCCTCAAACGTAAATTTTATTTTTTGAGTTAAACAAACGTGTGCAATTCAGATTTTACAACACATTAATTATTTGAAAATTAGTGGTTAAATGAAATCTTAATTACAATCATTTCGAGATTAGGAGGGAAGGTAATTGAAATTATATTTCCCAGTGGACGTATAAATAATGCAAAGGTTTTGCACTAGATCTTGAATTAAATCCGGAACAGAGTAATCAAGAATTGGGTTATCGCTAAAATTATTTGACAGGATCTATATTCTGGCAAAGAGATCAGCATGACCAATTGCAGGACCAGAGACATTTCAAGCAAATGTTACCGAGAATAGCGTAGCCGTTAATTTCCCCAATTAGGATCGCGGGTGAAAGGTTAGGTCAGACGAAATGTTACGTTGTATAATTTTACACCTGCTCGTTGTTCAAGATTCCCACCCAAATAAATGTATTTTATTTTCGAAGATAAAACAGTCCTCCTCGGATCAAATTGCAAATATTTAATGCTCTTCCTGTTTCTTTACTCTCTACTAGCAAGAATGATTCTGAATATCGTGACAGTGGCAGATTTAGCAAAGACAATATTATCTTTTTGATCGGGACACAGTTTGGACAGTGGTGCCTTGGAAATGCACGAAGTATCTTTTCCTGCACGATCGTTCCAAAACCAATTTTACCCTATTGGTTTTAATTCCCTATCGGTATTGATCTTTCGCGACTTCAATTACATCTTACGAAATTACACGAAAACTTCCCCCGGTCGAAGTAAAATCTATTTAGCCCTGAAATTTCCACCCGGAATTGCATGTAGACTCGCATTCAAGTACGAAGGGTGACCAATTCCTATCAATGAAGTACCTTTCGTTCGATCACCGATCACAATAGCTTAAAAAATTCATAAAGAGAGCTTTACAACCTTCGATGGAAATCTAACCGTTTCCCGCGAGCTCCCTTAATTATAACAAACCTTACGAATACCTAACTCCGAAGTAACAATGAAAATTCCTTCCCTTTGACAAGCTAAACTCGACTCGAGGCCGCTCCCATCGAATGGTCTTCGATATCTAATTAAATCGCTGCGTAATAAGAGACTTGCTTCCGTACTTTAAACGATAAATATAATTAAGGATCAGGACACCTCGAATGATAAAACGAATAGGTTCACGAGCGTGGAACGAGATTGCTTAACCGATGGTTCGCTGAAGAATGCCGGGAGTAATTAAAAAAAAGGCTTTAAAGATGACGCGATCGTATCACAAAGGGCATCCTCCGGAAAATGCAATTTCGCGTCCGTGAAATCCTCCCGCTGTTAATGCTGCCATGGAGCACCCGGCCACAGAACGACGGGTCCCGATATTGGCGTCGCGATCGGAATCGAAACGGAAAGGAGGCCCGAAGAAAGCAGCCAGACGACGCTGCTTTTGTGCTCCCTTTGAGTTAACAATTATCCGAGCGGCAGGCTCGTGCCAAAAAACGGTCTCTCCTACGGGAGACTCGCGTGTCTCGTGCCCGGGCGAAAACGTCGCCAGGATGAATGGGAAAAGACAAGAAGATAGAGAGCAACGAGAAGGGGGGTCTCTTTCATCAGATTCTCCCGACTTCTTTTGCCTGTTCCATCCCGTTCTGTCCGGCCACTCCACAATAGGAATCGCGAAGCTCGGATGGGAATACACGGTTCATTAGTTCCCAACGTTTGAGAGAACGTCTGCCCACACACCCCCCGCCAACCACCGATCCTTCCATGGTCTTTATCTTTTACAGGGGGGATTTCTTCCTTTTAAACAGGGCCGGGGATCTCCACCATTGGCTGATTAGATCGTCCCGACGAGCGTAATCTCGATAACCGGGAATCGTTGCCCGCGGGGGCGGGGGCCACTTGTTCCCGTTTTCCAAACCGCAATTGCGCAGTCCCCGGTGTCCTTCGACTTTCTTCCCTTCCACTTTCCACGGTTCTTCCCGTAATCCCTTCCGTTCGGAGGGTTGGTGGTCGAACTTTTGTATTTTCGAACAGTCACGGCGCGCCGATTTGCAGTAATCTCTCGTTAAAAGGCTGGATTTTGACCTCGATTACAGTCTCGAAATCGTTTCTGTTAGGAAAACATTAGGATTCTTGAACGAAATATTGTTAGTTTTTCGACTATTATATCTCCAAGATGAAGTTTTGTTTGAATAATCTAGTACTGGAACGTCAAGTTATCGAGTTGCAATAATCTCTCGTTAAAAGACCGAATTTTTATATATTGGAACTCTTGGACGAATCATTGTTGGTCTTTGGACTATCATAACTCCAAAATGAAGCTTTAATTACCCTAATACATCAATTTGCAATACTCCCTCGTTAAAAGACCGAATTTTTGCCTCGATTAAAGTCTCAGAATCATTTCTGCTGCTCTTGCATATATTTTAGGACACTTGAACGAATCACTGTTGGCCTCTAGGCTATTTGAGATGATGTTTTAATTATCTGAATATTCCAGTATCCAAACACCAAGTCGAGTTATCGATAAATATTGGAATAATTGGAGTTGGAGGGCGGGTGAGAATTGTATTTTCGATCGTATACTTGGAGGATACGTAACGCGAACAAAAGTTCCCCCGGGTTAGTGTATTTCCAGACGACTACGTCGCACGTGATAGGAATGATACATTTCCCGTCCAGCGTGACTCACCATTGATAAGGATTAATAGCGCAGTCTCCTTTGTACAACGGCACATAGATCTTGCCCCGTTCTGTTTAAGTTTAAGCGCGGCCCGTAACTTTTCTGCAAGATAAATCAACGTTAACCAGATTTATAACCGTAGTCG
The DNA here is from genome assembly GCF_013123115.1 of Colletes gigas. NCBI lineage: Eukaryota > Metazoa > Arthropoda > Insecta > Hymenoptera > Colletidae > Colletes > Colletes gigas. The sequence goes on along the minus strand of NW_025106637.1, from coordinate 2,335,408 downwards.
AATGTTTCGGGGCCACCCTTCCGTTAGTATCGATCTCCGTTACTCTCATCGTTCCGATGTGCCCCGTCTTCCCTCGTCCTGACACGCACACATCGAGGGCCCCGCGTGCATTACGGAAACCGCGTGGCGAATTTGAACGTACGCGACATCATCGTAACGCGTGGAAAATTCGAGGGAAGAAGTCCCCTTCCCTTCACCTTGTTTCGATCGCTTTTCCAAAAATAGAATTCTACCCTTAATGAAACTGGTACAGTGGATTATGAATACTGTAATATTTATACAATTCATAGTTACTGTATTTAAAGTTTGTTTAACAAGGTTGCAAGCGGCAAAAGTGTACGCTTAACGAAAGTAACACAGTGGGTTATTAATTTTCTAATATTCATACAATTTATATGCATTAAAGATCCAAGGGGAGAAGTTTGTTCGTTGCTTTCAGCCATCTTGTTTCGCCCGGAACTGGCTTGTTAAACAGGGCAGCAAGATTGCAGGAACTTCCGAAGGCAAAAATGTACCGATTACCTTAATGAAACTGGTACAGCGGATTACGAGTTTTTTAATATTCAAATTTCTTTCAACCATATTAAAGGTGCACTCGTTTGGAAAATTTGCTCGATCAACTCTTCGTCAAATTCTTCCCCCCCGGCTAATAAAGAATCTTTGACGTCGGAGGATTCGCTATAAAAGGGTTAACGATTCGAACGGTCGGTGGGTGTAAAAAAAAAATTTCCAAAAAATTCTCCAACGTATAACGGTTATTGTCGAAACGGTTGAAGGGCTTTGGAAGCCGTTCGAGTGAAATGAAATACCGCGTGACGTTTCGAGACGCCGGAATTCGCGCGCGATGTCTCGACGATATTTCTGGGGGAATAAATCGCGGGACTCTCATATCCAGAGAAAGGTGACGATGGCGGCGGTTTCGTTGCCCGGGCCCCCTAAATTTCCTTAACGGGACGCGCGTATATTATTCGATCCCGAAGGCGCGTCGGGAGGAACTTTTGTGCCCGGTTCCGGGTGCAGGAAATACCTCGCGACGAAGTCTCCGAGGGGTATCTGTGGGGGGTGGGAAAGGTAGCTACGACGTAAGAGCATAGACAGCACATACCGAATACCCTTTACGGAATCGTGTCTGCCTTTGTAACGGTGTTTCCAGCGGGCTGGCTCACCGGGGCCACTACCGAAAGAGAGATATTGAATCGATAAAACCCTCCTCCGTCGAGTTTTACGGCACGATCCTTTTCCGGGACAATTTACGACTTCCGCTTTTTCCGCCCGCTATCCGTCGTTTGTGCCGATTTCGTCTGCAGCCACGTCTCCTTTATTAAATCCGAACAGGGTTGTCTTTCTCGCCCCCGATTCGATCCCTCCGAACGTCGACATACGTGTATGCCTCTTAAAATTGTTTCGATTCGGTCAAAATTTTTTTTTACGCTCCTCTGATTCGTATCTTTCGCGTCAAGAGTGTTAAACAATTAAATTTCGAGCCCCAAATATGTGCAAATTCAACGATTCGATCTTCCCATACGTCGCCATACTTGTACACCTCTTAAAAGTGTTTCTATTAGGTCTAAATTTTTTTTACAGTCCTCTGATTCCTATCTTTCGAAATTTACTAATTATTTGTTATAACCTTCGTGTTAAGAATGTTAAAAAATTAAATTTCGAGTCCCAAGGATGTGCAAACCCAACGATTCGATCTCCCCAAACGTCGCCATACTTGTACACCTCTTAAAAATGTTTCTATTCGGTCAAAAAATTTTTTTACGGTCCTCTGATTCCTATCTTTCGAAATCTACTAATTATTTGTTAAAACCTCCGTATCAAGAATGTTCAAAAATTAAACTTCGAGTCCCAAAGATATGCAAATCCAACGAAATTCGAAGACTTTCATGTGATTAGTGCCATCCCTAATTCGTTTAATTTGCTAAATAATCCACGTGGCCAGTTGCAAATAGAAAGAAGTAATATCGAAAAGGAAAACGCGGTGTGTTGCATTAGTTTCCCGAGAACAATCCAATCAAACGTCGATAAAGGGAGGCCAGGCTATCGCGATAGCGGAGAAAGAATGGTAAAAACGCGGCCGGGAATGTGCCATTGTCGCGGAATTGGACCCGATTCGAATCTTCTTAAGAATATTAGCGGGACGTACGATGCGTCTTGAACGAGAAGCTCGCGTGGTTGTCCCTCGTATAGCCGGGCTATTATCGTCTACGCCCACTTCAATTAGGTTTCCACATTGCTATCGTTGCCGCATCAACATTGTCTTCTACTCTGGAAGCGCAGGGTCGAGTGTAATCGACCTTACAGTCGAGCATTTCCGTCCCTAGTTAACATGAATACCGAGTAACGGCTATGTCCACGGCGGTTGATAATCTTTGTTAAACAGTACCAAGCGTTTCGAGACCAAGGGAGATTGAAAAGACCACAATTCACGATTTCATCTCGATTGCTATTCATTCTATATATTTTTTACCCACGATTTAATCCTGTCGTGCATTGAAAATTTCTATCTACTGTAATTTCATTCGTACGTTTCGTTAGCGTTTATCGACGGTGTAAACACAATTTTGGGAGTTAAATGGCGGCAAAACGAGTACACGGGGCCCGGAGATGGCGTGAAACGCCAGTTAATAATCTCGCCTCCTCGTCGCGCGAACGCGTGCAAACATCTCGCAACTTTCTGCCTCGGTGACGAAGTTATTAGCCCGACTCGCGATTCACGGGGACGATGATGCGCCAAAGGAAGACGTAAACGTCGTCCCAACGCTGAAATACTCGGTGTTTTCAACTACTTCGCGAGTGGTTGTTTCAATCGTAAACAGACAGCAGGAAATTAATTACGCAAACATTAACGGGTTACTTTGCCCCGAGTGTCTTCTACGACTGACTAAGTGCCTCCGGTTCCCAACGACACAATTTCCCACGGTAAACAGGGAACTTGTAACCGATGGGATACTTTGCACGAGTCTTCTGTTGTCTGATCGATTCCTGAATCAATCGAACGACTTGGCATTGAGGAGAAATTCACGTTGCTAACCGCTCGAGATAGATTCGAGAACTTTCCAGAGAATTTCGCGTAAGCACCCGCAAGGTAGCAAGGCCTGCTTATTTTCAAGTCCAGGCCACTTGACACTTTCCTCGTTAGCGGAGGCCTATGTTTTTAGGCCAGAACGTGACGAATCTGCCAGCCCTGGTCAAAGTCACGTCTGTCTTGAGAGGCTTCTTCCTCCAAGACACACTTTAACATTGCTGCAGAGAATGCAGCTTTTGTTAGAAAACCTACACCTTTGACTAGCAATACAGGAATTCCATTTTAATGATCTTGGAAATAAATAGAAGCTGATAGGATGGATCAAGGTTTAGGAATTTTCATCCTACTCAAACTCTAGGATGAAGATCATGGGGGACAGTGTTTGCATAACTCTGGGAACCTTATCTATTTTTTCTCAGATACTTTTCATCCCTTTGCAGGTTTCCTTCCTTGACCTGGGTCACATAGATCACCACTTAAACAATCTGATTCCTCCACCCATCAAGCGCCACTATCGATCAAACGTTCACAAATTCTCAAAGACTCAGATTTCCCCAAGCACTTCTCCCCCCATTATCAACCCTTAACTTCCATTAGTTTATTATTTCTTAAAGGTTAAGGCCTACTCCTCCACTGGTCATGCAACGATTCCAATGATCAAATGACGCGTACAACTATGAATTATTTCATTAATCCAAAATACCAGAGAGTCGCCCAGGATCGATCCACCTTGCAATCGGCCAGGAATTTCAATTTCTACGTGATAAAATTCCCTCTTGTCACTGTGTCGCGTCAGTTTTCAAGAACGCGATCCTGATTCACAAAATAACGCAAATTTCCACCCTGCAAGTTGTTCCTCGGGGACCCTAACCTGGCCTTCGTTGCACAGAGTCGCGCGAGGCGTTGTCCAACGACGCTTAACCGCGTCTTTCGAATTTACGTTCCGCTCACCGGGTCGATGCTGCGGCTATGAATTCCAGGTTAAGCGTGCACGTCAGGCTGGCATGTGGGCAACCTGTAATGTAATTGGAAGTTCGTGGTCTCGACGACACGCGCGCGGGTCTCTGTTGCGCTTAGGGGCGCCTGACCCCCCTTCAGCCGCGCGCAGCAATTTCATTTAATGCAGGCATACGCGCGGAAACCGGCTATCCGCCGCGAAAGAATCGCGAAATTTATGGCCCCGCTTATGCGTGGCTGCATACTGATAGTCGTTTACGCGTGTATCGGGTTACGAGAAGAAATGGGGGTCGAGGGGCTCGCTGCTGATTCCCTGACAAACTGGAGGAACGATTCTAAGCGACCCGATGCATGCGATTACTGTGCAATCGCGAGAAGTTGGCAACGGAGGAGGGGCTATGCTCGTCTAAACTAGAGTGGGGAGCCAATGAGACCCGCATTCCTTTCACAAGTCAACTTCTCGCGGACGCAGAGTACATTTCCCAAGAAACACAGGCTGATTGGTAATTGTTATACTGATAAAGTTCTGAGAACTGTTAAATCAGGCGTGCATAGATGCAACGATAGGGTAAACACTCCTCTATGAAAAGAGTACTCAAAAATCAAACTAAACGTAAACCCTGTAAACTTTCCACCGCATTTTAGCCAAGAGCAACGAGGCTCTCGTGCAGAAAACGCATAAATATCGGGGATATAATTGCGGACTCTCTACAGCGAGGGTTAAAATTATCACTTAAGGGGCACGAATTACCGTAATCGAGCTGTGTTTAAAAAATGGAGCAGTCGACGCGTCATCGGAGAAAATCCGGGTGATCGTTCGCGTAGAGGTGAACGTACGCCGACTGTGTAGTTAATGAACACCCAGTCCAGCAAGAAATTAACAAGATTAATCGCAATGAACGTCTGTCGCAGCGGGTTCTCTGCAACGCTGTACGTCGATGACGGAGGGCAACTCCGTACCGAACGATGATTCAACCCGCACGACAATTTAGTCGCTTATCGCGTGACTAACGTGATTGGACGAATTAAACACGGCCACGACGAGCCTGGTCGCGGTATAAGGTCGTCGATGCACAAATGCCCGAACGTGCCTTCATTAGCCACGATGTACGCAACTGCAGGGCGACGCTAAAGGGCATTAGCCCAGAACGTGCTACGATGGCCTGACGGTAGATGCACGTGTAAATACGTGTTCTTGCGCGCCCACGCATCCGAGCCGATCGGCCACGATGGTTCCTCTTCTTCATCGCGGTCAAACAGAACGCTCGGTATCGGAACAGCATGGTTTAGTAACGCGCCCGGATGCCCCACGGGGTGTTAATAGCAACGCTGTTTACGCCGAGGCATCTGTGATACTATCTACTGGGCGCAATACTGTTTGATGCAAAAGGCTACAAGCTTGGCTAAACTGACCTCCATATTGAGTGATGTCGATGGTGGATGTGTAGGAGTTGTAGATATTTGTTGGAAATGTAATGTTTCTGCCGCAGGGATTATTGACTTTAAATGCAAGTAGGTAGCCACAGTTCCAAGACCAAACCCTCACAAACTCTGTTCGATCGCAAGATGAGAAAAGGAGCCGTAATTCTGGTGACCAAGTGATAGACTTGAGTTTGAGATATATTTCAGCCCCCCTCAGTTCCACGAGCAAACCTCTCCAAACAAACCCTAATAAACCCCGTTCGATCGCAAGAAGAGAAACGGTGCAGTAATTCCGTTGACCAAGCTTGATAGACTCGAGGTGGAATCATTTTAATTGCCTTCGAGCTATCCTGCGTTTCAGGATGCGATCGATCCCCTCCCCCACGTTTACCCCGCTCGTCGAGGAAACGCATTTCGTTACACAAGATGCTACGAAACGTTTCGACGATCGAGCGTGTTATCGAGCCAAGTGTAACGAAATTAAACCCCGCGCACGGCGTATAATTAAAATCCAAACGATCGCGACACAACGATCACGCCGGGGTGTGCTTATTACCCGGAGACGCGTAACGAATCGATCGACATTCACCGCCGTCAGACACGTGTTAAACGTCATTATCCCCGACAAGCGAGGACATTAATTACACGGGGATCGAGTAAAGTAGGCAGAGGCACCGATATATCCATCGACACCAGCGCGGAGGCGGCCGCCTGTTATCGACTCGTTCGATGTCTGAAGCATGGGGCCTCTGCACTGATTAGACACACAGACGCTCTTCGCCTGGCGCATGTGCCTCTTCAGGAACGCCGTGAATGGAAATGCCTGAAGGTGCGTTTTTTTAGAAGCTTAGAAAACACCCTTAATTAAAAATCCACGCGTTGGGAGACTCATCGGGTCGGAAATTTGGATTTAGGGTATGCAAAAGGACTTAAAATGCAATAATATCGCGATAGATGACCGTCAGTATCCCCTTCAATGTTTGTCTAAAGTAAACAAATTTTTATTTACCTACAAAACATGAAATAAAAAATTGTTAACTATAAATTTGTATTAATTTCCAGAGTCCAGGCATTTCCTGATAATTTTAAATGGGTACGCGCGACCAGCGTAAAACTATTTTTCCCGAAGAATGGCGGCGCAAATGAAACGGTAACGTACGAGGGAAACGCTCGCGTAGCTTATTAGCAAAAATATTTCATTAAACGAGATACCGCGGGAAGCGTAATGAACAGGACGGGATTCCCAGCGCCGCAACTCGTTACGTATTAATTCACTCCGAGACGGGAGTTAGACGATTTGTTTGATTTTTCGAAGAGTGCTTTCCACGTTTCGCGCGACCGCCACGAAAAATTATAATTATTGTAAGGAGGTTCGTACAAAAGCAATTTCCAGCAGTTATGGGAAAGTTTGAAACACTCCTGCTACTCCCAACGGTTATAATAATTACATATTCTGTGATACTTCAGCCACGATGGAACATATAGTAATCTGTGTTATAAGATATCAAATATCTTCTTTCTGTTAGATTCTTTTCCTTCCGGATTTAATACTGCTCTGAATATAGATCCTGCTGTTTTATTATTGATATATCGAACACTGCATTATTCTATGAAAATAATTGCTCGCCCAGAGCAACGTTCGTTTGTCTAGAATCGTCGTAACAATTTTCTTTATTACTTCTATTCTTTGTTGAAAATATTTGCCCAGGCCCAAGAAAGCTATCATAAACGGTTTGGGATCGGATCGAACGATCGTTGCAACGAAAACGCCGGACAAAAAGAGGCATTTCCGCTCTGGACAGACGATTTAATCCGGTACCCGTTTTTCCCCCGATCATGTTCGTAAGCGTTAACACTCTGTTCCGTGAAATTTCCGGCGTGTTTGCCAGTTACCTTCCTGCAGATACGAGAGGCTGGGCGTCGATGGAGAACGGTTTCCATCGGTTCATCCATCAATCTATCGCGCCGGATCTCCAAGGTCGTCGGGCGTTTATGGTTATCGATCACGGTGCCTGAAACCTTGCTGTAATAGCTAATAAATTTCTGACGCTGCCTCGGCCGCGAGTACGCGGAGAGATCCAGACAAACGACGCGGTTGCCTCTGCATCCGGAGGAAAACGATAATCGCGTTGTAAATGATAGCTATGCTTGTTCGAGACCGTGCGTTCGTCTACTATGAAACGTGTCAAACGGTATTCATCCTATCTCGGTTGCACATTAGCGCTCCCTAATTGAATCTAAGCCTCTAAGCCACTGCTGTAAATTCTACACTATTTTTTATATTCAGGTACCACTGTTTCTGATTCCACAAAAATAAGAAACATTAAAGAAATCTTTCTTTAGACTTATTCTGATACTTTCACTTCATGTTATTTGACTTTCCTCCGTTAATAAAATAGCGTTCTCTGATATCGAGACCTCCTTATCTCGAATTCCCTTATCGCCGTGGTTTCCAAACCCCCTCCAGCGTGTCTGCCAATCAAATCGCGGGCATGCAAATTTTCCGAGCTCGTGAATATGAAAAGTGGCCGCGAGAATTCAGCCGCGAACACCGCCGGTACTTTTTCACGATAATTTACATTTCAAGAAAGATAATAATGAAATTATACGCACGGTTTTAGCCAACGATACGTAATGCAGGACGGCGTACCGCGGAAACGAGAACCTTCCAAGGCCTGGACCAAAGAAAGGAGAATTAAGAGAAAACGACGTCGACGGTGGACGCCGTTATCATTACGTTGCCGGCAAAACGACGTCCTGGGACTAACGAGCCACTTTCGGTCTAACTGTGCTCCGGAAACATAACTTTTTTCCCCCCTCTATCGTTAGCCGAGATCAAAACCCAAATTGCTCGTCAAAGTCCGGAGATCCCGCGATTCCTATCCGAATGAAACTGAAATTCGACCAAATTCCTCCATTTGCTGTTTTAAATCCGACTCTCGGGCCCGCAGAAAAATTGAGATCTTCGATTAGAAACTGTTCTACGAGAGCTCCTTTCTTTTCTCGAACGCAACAGTCGATATCGTCGAGAAGATCGGATGGAATTTAGCACGGGGGGACGCGATTTTTCTCGATCGAACGAATGATGTACGCGTCGAATAGAGATACGAGACGAATTGGTTGTGTCACGACCAATTCGTGTCTCAGTACCGCGCCTGACAGGCGACGAATCGCGATGGCTCGTTTTTTCTCCCACCCACCAAATATTTCGTCATCCGCGATTAATCATTGTCTGGCTGTCGATATCTCCGGATGTTCCAGATTTTCAATCCCCTCCCCCATACATTGTCTCCTAACCGTACGTTTAGATCTCGCTAAAAGACGTCGAGGTATCCAAACAATTTATTTCCTTTCATTACTCAAAGAATTTTTTAATATCTTCACTTCCCCATTTCGTAATTTATCTCTAATGTAATTTTTGAAGCACGGTACTTTCGATTTATAAATTCCAGTCGGCAGTCTCGCGGTTAAAAGTTAGGATTTTAACCGGCGAACTGTGTTTCTATATACTTCCAGAACACACTGCACCTCGGAATATCGCAACACGTAGGATAGAGTTTTCCAAGAATGGCCAGATATGGGAACGTCGCCACTGGGCGTACAGGCAGCAAAAGTTTTTCCGCGAGACGTCGAGCCCTTATTACATTTTCATAACCGCCGGAGAACGGTTTCCTCCGAGGAAGTAACGCGCCAACTCCATTTTGTCGCTTTTTCGTTACCGCGAACGGTTCTTTAAAACGCTCCTCATGCCGTACAACGGTCGACAATAACGACGGTCGAACGTGTGCTGCGGAAGAAATCGCAATCAGCCGCGGCGATAATAAACACCGATCCTCGAACCGGGAACTCCTCTTTGAATCAATCGATTTCTGAGTATATCTCGAGGCTACTCGGGGGTTGGAGCAACTGGGGAGTACCCTTGAAGTTGAGTCTCTTCTTCGATTCTATGGACTCCACTAAATCGAAGAATTTTCTGTCACTGGCATCTCTCTTAACCCTCCGTGTGTACGAGAGTCCCATAAGGGAAACATAGGATCCAGGGGGGTCGGATATGTCGCTACTAACATCGATTTAAAAGCGATTAGAAATAGGTTCTCGAGTGGGGTCTGAGCACATGTGATCTGAATTGCGAACCCCACCGGTGGCCTCTTAAATATTCTGCTTTAAACCCTTATTCTGGACCCAATGTATCCCCAGGGTTGTTTTTGAAGATAATAGAATAGTGGAGAGGTGGAGTTGATAGAGTATACAGAGTTTAAAACGATGTTTAAGTCAGAGACTCTCAAAGACCGATCTACGGTCACGAATAAAGAAAATTAATAAAATTGTTTTTAAATTCCCCTGAAGTCGGTGGGTCCCAGATTTGAAAACAATGTTGACAGAGGACACAGACTCTGGTATAACGCAGAATTCACAGAGATCAAGCGTAAATTGCACTTAGCAAAGTATGATAAAGTAAACAAAGAGAACAATCCCAATCGCGAGTCCTAAAAATCTATGTATCGTCCCTCCAACTCCTCTGCATAACTAAACAATCGAAAACTATCGACCTACAGTCTTCAAAAACGACGCGAACCGTCAAAGTAGCGAGGCAGACAACTCCTGAAACTCGATTTGTTTTATGTTGCAGGTAAGACCCTCGCGGAGAATAACGTCGTAAAGGTTGGTGCAGGTAAGAAAGAGGTTCTGGCCTTGATCGATCCGTATTTATGTCCATCGAGCTCGTTGTTTCGTATTCTCGATGACAGGACGTTCGAGCTTTACGATCCGGGGTTCGTTTTATCCCGTCGAAGAGGCGCACGGCCGCAGTCGTAACCCAGTAAACCAACTCATAAGAAGTTTTTCACGGTGGCCGGGCCGGGCCCTTAGGAAACTTCGAAGCCCGGAGATATACAGCCCCCGGATCCTCTTTGCGCTACTTCCGTGCCACCAGAACGACCGTAATCGACCGCTCGGCGCAAATAAAACTGGCCGCGGAAGTCGCGGCGCCGCGATTCTTTTTCTCGGTTTCAAACAATGGCCAGGAACCATCCCGTCCGGAACGGAACAGTCGCTTCCGTTTTTCCGCGGAAATTATCGAGGGACAACGACGTCCAATGGCCGGGAAAAACGCAGCCGTGGCGATAAAGCATCGATCCGTGTCTTTATTTTTCGACTTACGCGATTCCCTTCGTTCCGGGATCAAATCTCTTCGTCGATGGAACAGATTCTTGTCGAAAAAGAATTGGCTCCGAACTTCTCTATTTCGATTCTATCGAGGTGCCATTTTCGTTACGGTTCGAAACCTCCATCTTTTTATGCCCTCCGTTCGTAGCTTCTGGACAATGTTGAAGAATAAGTCGGACAATTGATTCGTGCTATGTTTTTACAAATGCTTCTGAACCTCTTTCGAGCGTAGAAACAATTGAAAATAATATGAAGAGAATCTTAGTATCCTGTATTTCGTTTTTGGGGGTTTGAAATTGTTCTGTTTAACGATAGACGAGTGGAAAATGAGAACTGATGTCTCGCGTTGGAGGAACAACGTTGCGACAAATATTCAGCAGCGTGTTATGGGGTTCGATGACAAAATTCAGCAACCCTCGTTGGTTTACAGTACACGGCGCGCGTACTTACACGCAATTGCACATTAACGCGCGTGTGCATGTAACGAGGAGCCACGTGCAGGCTGCTTCACCTTTACCTCATTGTCTGTTGAACTTTGTTACACCCTCACGGAGACCTGTGTGTGACAATTAGCGGCGAACGATGCAAAGCTTCTGAACCACAATGGCGGACGATATTCCGTGACCTGTGAAATAATCCATTGTTCGATGCGTGGGCGACGTTATGCTCGAGCATAATTTGCTACCAAATTTCTCCCAACAACTCTCTTAAGCGTAACCCTCTTTCTGGATTTAAGAAAGTAGTACAGTTCTTTCAGCAGAGCATAAAATTACAAAACAAAAATTTGAGCACGAAGACCGATCTTTAAAAATGAAAATGATCGTTGGTCCACCCAAATATTACGACGACAAATCGATGACCATTCCACTCGATTTATCCGATCGACCGAAAACAGAACACTGGGAAATCCAGCGCTAACAATTTGCAATGGAGATGAAATTCATCGAAAAGTCCATTTGTACCCAACGATCATCCTCTGCAGCCGTATTTTTCCGGAAACGTTATAATCACGGAGGCGCGTCGCGCGACAATTACGCGCAATTAACGTCGAGCTAATTGGCTAAACGAGGACGAATGACAGGGCAGCGGGGCGTGTTTAACGCGGGCGGCGATTTTAAACACAACTCCCAGGAAGCTATGCGATCCGGTAGGAAAATAATAAGAAAGTCCACGCTAATAACTCGCCCGTTACCGCCCGGGTCCTTCGTTTGCAGTTTTCCGACCGCAAACAGCAACCCCTTTAGTTCTCCTTTCCTTTCCGCTTTACTTCGGTGTTTACGCGCGTGTAGGTGAATGCAAAAGCTAGAAATTATCGATGGTACCGGCAAATGGCTGGCAAATTCCTCTAAAGCTCGTTCCTTTTAATAGTATATTCGAGGAAAATCAAACTGTGCTGAGAGAAATATTTTTTAAAAATATAGTCCTTGGAAAATAATACTTTCTTTGCCATTCCTGTCGTTTTGAAGCGACGTTTCCATATTTTCGTGTTTCAAAAGTATGCAAAATTTTAATTCGGTCTAGAAATCCCGTTTGATCGATGTTAAACCGTGCTTGTAACATACGTGGCTAATAATTTGTCCACCCACAGTGGATCAAGGTGTCCTTTTTTATTGGTAGGATATCAAAGAGCTCTGACAGTTGAGGTACTAAATATTGAAGATTGCCCACGTGGCGAAGGACATGTAATGAGAAAGTCCACGGTAATAACTGGCCGTTGCACGAGTCTTTCGTCCTCAATTTTCCCGACCGCGACCAAACCGGAACCCCTCTGACTCTCTTTTCCCGCTTGCCTTCTTTGCTCGTGCAGAGCCCCGGTTAATTATATGCGGATACTGTGTCAATATTTGCCCGGAACGAGGACGTATTCATTGCTTGGTCACCGGACTCGACGCCATTTTAAGTATTCACTCTTGGTACACCGGGTGTCAAAAAGCTCGGCGAGTCTCCTTCGCGGTCCTGTATCGAGCTAGAATACAAAAGCGTGGACGAAATTTTTAACCCCCCCGGAAACTAATCACGAGCGGAGGTCAGCGAATTTAAGGGTGTGGAAGATGAACTACCGGAAGGTTGATTTCAGGGTTCAAGCACCCTGTTGAATTTTCCGAGGGTCCCGCGAGAAAACATCGTCGCGGGACGCGTTTTTTGTTGCCCCGGCGGCGAGTTAGTCGCGTTATTAAATTATGCTCGAGGGTAACGCGCCGTGACGTCGCGTGGAAAATGAAACGCCGAAGGAAAAACGACTCCGAGGCGCTCGTGGCCTCCGAGAGTGAAACAAAACCCTTTCGAATCTGAAGAATTTACTTTGCAACTTGTTTCAAGCTGCTTTGATAAAAATCAGCTCTGAATAATTACGGAACGTCCATAATTCGATCCAGAATTACGGATGGACCCTCGAACTTGCTCTTGAATCGGTTCCAGGGACCACAACGTGGAATCCCTGTCGTTCTATTAGCCCTCGATCTAGAAACACGAGCGTCGATGTTTCCATTGTGGGTCGCGGTTAATCTCGACGATCTGCGACGATGCAAACGATACGAGATCCCGGACGAACAAAAAAAAAAAAGGAAAAAAAGAAGAGAGAAGCGACATACAGAAGCTACAGAAAGAAACTGAGCCTCGTAGGGTGCCCCCTTTTGAAATTCGTGCCGTGACAACGAGCGGGGCGCGTCGTCGCCCCTCCGAAAAACCGCAACCCCGACCGGATGTGCACGCAATGTTTAGATTCTTCATCGCGGTCCACCGCATACACGCGTTGCATGCGAGCACGACGGCTCAACGTCTACAAAGGCTTGCGGTAAGTATGCGGGGATCAAATTTAATCCCTCGTAAACGCCTCCCTCCCCACTACTCCTATCTCTTTATCTATTATTCCGTCGCTCCCGTCCGCGCCCCGAGTCCTCCGTTCCTTTCCGCTTACACACGTTGCTCGCGCGGTTCTGTTTGATTTTTTTACTCGCGTTACCAGGTACTCTCGAAACAGTTGCACCCCGGGGACCGACCTTCGAGGTCGTGAATTTTTTTCCTTCGGGCGATGTGTCGCGTGCATCGAGTTTTACGAGGCTCAAATGTGATTAAAAACCGCCATGCTGAGCGCCAAGTTTCATCATTTCGCTCGTAACTCTCCCCTGTCCGTGTGTGACAAAAATTGCCGGATATATATATATATAGTGATGACTTGGTTTCCGAATTCTTTAGGGTGTATCTTAATTTATTTTGCAATATTTGAGATTTTAATTTTGAAATACCTATTTCTATCTATCGTTTTTACTTAACTCGACCTAAACTTGAATTTTTCCCCGTCGCTACACTTTATATTCCCAATTCAAAAAAATATATTCTCTCCCGTGAAAGCATGCCGCGTAACAGATAAAAATCTCCGCCGGATCGACCGTGCCGTTCGCCCGGAATAAATTCCCCAAAAGTGCCTGTCAGCGTAGAAACCACCCCCCTCGCTCCCGGAATCGCCACGGTCCGCATTAATACGCGAACCAGTGGCCACGGAAACGGAGCATCGAGTACGTTAGGGCTGTCAACGATCCAATAACGACAAGTTTTTCCACCCGTGTTGCTTCCGAAGGGGTGGGCCCTCGTCGCCTGTTCTCACCGCCACCCCCTTTGGCCCTGTGTATACAGAGCACGATGTTTGGCCAACACCCCGGGCAACTAGGAACAACCGAAATCGTCGTGCGTCAAGACTGCACGACTAAACCCGCAAATCTCGTTACCCCCTGTTTACCCTTCTGTCATGCAAATAAGTGTAACAATCACACTTTTCCCGACCTAACGGGGTGGCGCGACGAGGACTCGGTTTGTAAATGCGAGCTCTCACCGTGTCATACGACCGCTTTTATGGGTCGCGTTAGGGTCCCAGGCTTGTTCGGGGATTATACTGTTTTTCTGCGACGTTCGTTGACAAGGAGGGGGACGTTTGCGGAGGCCCCCGAGACGCGTTTGACGCGTTGCTAAAAATGTCGCCCGTTACGTCGACGACCTGGCGAAACCGCCTGGATTAACGGTGACACGAGTTACGTTGTCGCTGCTGGTAATAGACACGGCTGGATTACTCGCGTAACTGGCGACTTTGTGCCCGGGGATCGCGAACGTCGCCTAACAGGAGTCAATATCGCTGTCCATAATTATTGTATGCCTTTATTGCGCATATTTTCTCTCGAGGCTCCCTAAATATTTTATCTCTCGTTCGTAGTACGTAGAATAACGTTTAGACGCTTGCAAACAAGCAAAGACATAATAAAACTGAGCCAAATATCAAATTCTGTCACTTCTATCGAATTGGGAGCATTCGACTGTATTTATTTGCTTTACATTTAGAAGAACGATTGAATCCCCGTATTATTGGTCCACTAGCGTCATGATACACCCATTATTTGGTAAAAATACATAGAAATACGCCAACAATAACGTTTCGTGGAGTTCGCCGAATATCTAAGACCCGGTAATTCGATCTTTCCGCTTATCAGCCACGGCATCGACGCGAGAGGATGCCGGAAGTGCAGTAAGCCGGGAACAAAACAACCGGAAACAAAACACCGGCCAGCCCAGCAGCCTCTGGTCCGGTCGCCATAATTAATATTCAGGCATTAACCCGCTCCTTTCTCCGCCCTCCTCCACCCATTCGCTCCGCTCTCTTGGCGACGTCGACCCTCTCTCGGGCCATTTTTTATTTCTCCCCCCGCGGCGATAAATTTGCATTTCATCTCACGGGCCCGCGGCCGGAACCGTTTTGTTAAACATTACCCCGTGGCGCAGTGCGGCATATGGACACGCTAAGATGAAGATTATGGCTGCGCAGGGACGGTCTCTGCGGCGACGAAATTATCCGCAGGGCCTTCCCATCTTACGGGATTATGAATTTTAAATCCCGAAGACACCGACGCCTTGGGGGAATTAATTCGCCCTTCGCCTCGGGCTCGTATTATTCGTGGAATTTTTATTTATTTTCGCGATCGAAGCCGCGCCACGAAGTTCAACGATACAAAAAGCTCGGATATTCTTTATTCCTAGCAGCGTTTCGTCTTCCTAAAGTCGCCTGACTTCATCCCCCTAGCTTGTCACGCGCATCCACGACTCAATTTTTCAGAACGAGCTCCCGGACTCGTATCCATTGCAACGCGGACGTGAAAACGAAAAATCGTCGATTAGACGGTCTTGGAAGCTACGGTGCACTCCGATGCACGTACATTTTCGACGGCGACTATTTTTTGGCATAACGATCCCCGTATACCGCGACTCGCCTCGTTCACCTGAGTGCACTCGACCATAGTGAGAACTGTCGACGGTATCGAAAGTTGAAAAGTTCCCTTTATCGACGTTTATAAATTCCCGAGCAAGCTTGCGTAGTAAAATACTGAAGATATTGTTCGCTTTGAAAGAATTCGCGAGCAGGATTTTAATCGTTAAATAAAATTTGTCGCGCCCCGGTGCTCCGTGCGCGGAATTTTCTTCGTCTGTTCGTCTTTGTTTGCGCGCGTTGCAAGCAAATACCGTGCAACGTGTCCACAATGAAAATCAGACGCTTGTTAAAACCGAAATACCCCCGCGATCGTAGGGTTTGCTTTACCGCTGGCCACGTCGTCCGGCATCTGTCGGGATTTTTCTCCGCGTCCCTCGACCGCCCGTCATATTCCCCCGTGTTTGCACGGAACAAACTGCGAAAGAGTAATTTTTACGAATTTAATGGACGTAATCGTGACTTGGACGCTTAACGGGCTCTGTTTGGACAACGGAAACGCCAATTCCCCGGCGACAGTTTATTATTTCGGGCAATTCCGGCCGCTAGATTGCGCATAGAAAGCACGTTCACCCCCCTTGGACCGACACTGTATCTACAGTGATGCATGTTGGTTATTTAAATCAGAGTAATTTTTAACGGTGTAAATATGTAGAGACACATCTACTGTGACACGAACGTTATCAAGACAGATACTGAAAATTGTCGATTGCTAGATCACAATATAGGCGAAAGAATTGAAGAAAAATATTCGACCAATTTATAAAATTAAGTGAACCGGTAGAGAAAATAG
Organism: Colletes gigas; assembly: GCF_013123115.1. Taxonomy (NCBI): domain Eukaryota; kingdom Metazoa; phylum Arthropoda; class Insecta; order Hymenoptera; family Colletidae; genus Colletes; species Colletes gigas. Next base: position 2,318,791 of record NW_025106637.1, on the reverse strand, counting down.
GTATGAATTATACTATTTAGCGAATAATTCAAATTAATGTTTACATCTGTGTTGAAATAAAGTACACCTAACGAAAACGTTGGTTGATATTTCTTATTTTATTTCCAGTAATCTTATCTTACATGGAAATTGCTAGTTTGCAACCCTTTCTATAATCGTCACAGACCATGAAATCCGGCTCCAACGCAACAATCAAACCCCGTCGAAACGAATTCACTCGATCGCGAAGTTCCGTTGAACCGCGGACTACCCTTAACAAGCAGCGAGTATCGCATCGAAATAAACGGACACCTGCATAGTTGGGAACCGTACGGGTTGAACAAACGCGGCCGTAGTAATTATGAATTCCCTCTTTTGACCCCGGCCAACTCGCGGACGTTGGTTCCAGCAGCCGTGGTCCCCCATTTTCCTAGCTATTCAGTTAACTTCGCCCTTGGTCCTCGTTTCACTCGAGGCCTCCCTGCCCGAATAGTTAATTAACAGCGCGAAATTTGCATTTGGGCCACGAAGCTATATCCCCCGGTCCGCGGAAAATTGACCGAAATCCCACCAGTCGTTACGCGTTCCCGCGGAACCAGTTACGAGAGTAAGTCTCCGTGTTTGAGCTTCTTTAAACCGCCATCTTGTTTCGGACCTTGTTCCCGGAGATTACAACCGTTTCTCTGCGTTTAGTGTCGAGAATCTCCTATAAAGGTGGTTTCAGTGTGAACTAATTCTTCTGTGAAATATATATCTGCAGGCAATTATTTAAAGAACTACAATCTGGAAAGCTTACGAGAGTACGAATAATGAAACGTCTGGATGGAAGGGTGTTTTCGTGGAGTAACGAAGGATTTACTGTAAATTAGAAGGAAGTAATTCGTTTCGAGGTAATCAAACATGGAGTGCAGAGATTAGATTTCAAGTTTAAGAGTGCAGTCCATGATTGGTTTCGGGATACAATGATGCCCCCGCACACCCCCCGTGAAGAGGTTGGGGGTTCATGGCTGGTGCTCGCGACTGGATCGTTGATCAGCGGTGATTTATGAGGTTGGAAGCGGCGCAATAAGTTGGCACGTCGATAAATCGACACCAGAAGGGAAGCTGGTAACTTGTTTTGATACCTCGCCGGGTCTCGCGATTCTTGGGCGGTGCAATTTCGCCCGGAACGTCAATTAACGCCAGAAAAACGAAATAGGTTTCTTACTCGGGACCCGAGGAGCCGACGAGCCCGATCGCTGCTGCGATTTTCCGCAAACTTGTCGATCCCGGAAGCTCGTTAGGAAACGGAAATGAATGTTTTCCGAGGGACACTGAAACCAACCCAAGGAAATTCTCCGAATTCATTAAGCGAATCGCGGGGGGAGGGGGGAGAATTCATTTAAACTTTGTGCGTTTTATCGAGTTCCACTAAAAAATATTTATCATTCAGATTTCGAATTAAGTTCAATTTATCGACGACACGAGTCACAGAGGAAAAGGAGGGGAAAAGCAGCCCTAAGGGTTAGTGAAGCCTTTGGCTAGACAACAGGAATAGTTTCTTACGAGAAAGTAGGACAATGTCGAGATTTTAATATACCAACCATTGCATCCCCGTGTTCGTTCACAGGCAGAACGTGGCGGGGTAAGCTGGCACAAGTGCTCACAAAGGTACCCTGTGCTTTCGAGGCACCGGATTAAAAAGCGGGAAACAAATGAGAAGTGCTTCCAGCGGGTTGTCTGCATCTAGATAGCTGTTTACCCTCGATAATACCCCTGGGTCGCTTTTTTCCAACCCCCAGCCTCGTCCCGGATAGTACGACTGTCGCCTTCTCGATGATCGTTCTTGACAGTCGCGTCGAGGGCTGCCTAATTGAACGCGTTTCTTTTCTGCTACCATTGTTCATATTGATGGGCCTTTTCATTCTCATCCCCCAACCTATCCGAGACTCCATTTCATTTTGGATTATTTCATTCTATTGTTCGTTGATTTACTCTGAATCTACAATTTTTATGTGGATTTATCAGTGGTCTCAATTCCAACTAAAAAATCGACAAAGGATAGGGGATGAAATTTTTCGACGAAAATGAAAAATTTCAAATCGTTCTAAAAAAATTACTTCTGGTTGCAGTGGTCAATTACAATTAGTTTTGGTCAACAGGCGTACCCCCGAAATCCTACCCGCTTCAGAGAAAAAAATTCGAGAATGTGTGAAAATTTCGACAAAATTAAAAAACTTCAGATCGTTCTGGAAAAATTATTTTCGATCGCGGGGGTCGATTACACTAATTTTTGGTAAATAGACATACCCCCGAATTCCTATGCATTTTCGAGAAAAAAATTCAAGAAGGTGTGAAATTTTTCGACAAAATTAAGAAATTTCAAATCGTTCTAAAAAAATTATTTTCAGTCGCGGGGGTCAATTTGAATCATTTTTGGTCATTAGACATAACCTTGAAATCTTACGCAGTTTCGAGAAAAAAAATTCCTTATACAATGTCTGACCATAGCGTTGATATGTTTCACTGAAATTTCATGCGAATCTTTAAAACGTCAAAACTTCTGAACAAATTGGAGGATTTTAATGTTTAAAAAAGCAAACGACGCGTATTTTAATGGAGAATATGTAGAAATTCTAAGAATATTGGAAAAGATGGTCCTTACCCCCGCAAACTGAGAAAAACCCCATAAAAGTGGTCCAATTTTCAAACAATCCATAATTCCTACAATAGTGAATTTATTTCAATGAAACTTTTTTCTGAAGTAGAGCTTACGGGTACCTACAAAAAAGTATTAGACAACTTTTCCGCAGGACGTCAAACAAACTTATTAAAAATGAAAAACTAATTTTAAGAAAAATCGACAGGGGGTAGGTGCCTAAATTTTTCGACGAAAATGAAAAGTTCCAAATCATTCTAAAAAAATTATTTCCGGTTACAGGGGTCAATTACAATAATTTTTTGTGAATAGACCTACCCCCGAAATCCTACCCGCTTCAGAGAAAAAAATTCGAGATTGTGTGAAATTTTCTGACAAAATTAAAAAATTTTAGATCGTTCTAAAAAAATTATTTCCGGTTGCAGGGGTCAATTACAACCATGTTCGGTCATTACACATACCCTCGAAATCCTACGGACTTTCGAGAAAAAAATTCCTCAAGAATGCCACATTTAATGATTTTAAATTTCCAATGAAATTAATCGAGTGAAGCCCAATTCTAGACCGTACAGCTTTCGTTGCATTAAAAAAACAATAAAATTTCTCGATCCCCAGAAAAATACATTGGATGTAAGGTCCACTCTTATATCTCGTCTGTTGTTTAACAATTCCCCGCCCCCTCAGAAGAGGAACCCATTTTCCCGGAGATCCAAGTATAGCCGATCTCGTCCTCCGGACAGCCAAATCTTTGGATCTTTCGTATCGACAGCCATACGGAACAAGAAGGGGAACAGTAACCGAACGGACGAAACTACCATCGCGCATAAGGTTTTCCGCTGGAACTTCGGGGCCCAGTTTCGTCGGACGTCGTCGAGGGTTGTTCTATCTACGCTACCCTCCGGGCATCGCCAAAAAGTAACGTCGTAAAGATCGAGATAATCCCGGTGCCGCTGCTACGTTTCTCGGTAACCCGCTTCGCCCTCGGTATCTGACCCGCGCAAACCTCGACGTCCGCAGCCGGTAAATATCCTCCAGCGTCGTTCGGCGGGGGGAGGGCCCGGAGGGTTGTCGGTCTGGTTAAGTCTCTCTTACGATTCCCTACCACGGGCTGCATCCTTTTCAGTCGCTATCGCCACGGTTCGAGCCTCCGTGGCCGCGTTGGATTTCGACCACCGACGGCGAACGTTCTTGCGGACTTCCGCGCGCGACGAGAAACCTCCCTTTACGACAACCGGCGGACCGTTCTCCGTCGTTACGGCGCCCCCACGGCCATCCCCCGTAAAGAATTATTTGAAATAACGGGGCTCTCGAGGCCCCACAAATTTCAACACGTAACGCTCGTCGACGCTTGGGTGGAAAAATAAAGGTTCACGCTACGTCAAAATTAAAACTTGACGAGATTTTCCGTATTCAAATTTAACCCCTTCCCATTCTCGCGACTTTGACGCAATCCAAAAATTGTGGGCGTTTTCTCCGGGGTAAAATTGAGATTTTAGTCTTGCAAGTGAACATAATTCTTCTGATCGCCCGGAAGAAACATCCCCCAGGTTCTCAGGTGCTATAACGAGGTTTTTCCCCCCCAGAAGACGCGTAATTTCCTCTAGTCGTACGAGAACGACGCTCACGGAACGTCTCCCGCGCATCGACGATCCGAACTTGGACCCGACTACTCTGGAAGTCCATATATCTTGTTGATGGATGCAGCCAGGGTCCGGCGATCGTACGATTTACTCCCCTCTCGCTTCCTCGACGATGCTGGGATCGCTCGGTTATCCTTCACGATTCTCCACGGTTGTATATTGCACGCGTTCTCGTTGCTGAGTTTGCATCCCCGTCAAAGCCAATTGTTCTTGGGCTTCCTGATAAGAGGGATACGGAAGGGAGCATATGTTACTGACAAAACGTTGCAGAACCGAGCCACAGGTTCTCCGACTATTCGTTCGAGCCACCGATGGCCGAGGATGCGTGCAACGTAATTGTTCGTGGCTTTGTTATTAATACTGGAGCAGCTAGCGGAGAATTATTGAACGGCGGGCAAACGATTGTAAATTATTAATCGGGCCAGTGAATCCCCAGGTTCTTTATTAAACAGGATGAATCCTGGACATGGGAAATATTATTTTACCACGCACAGTTATAAATGTTTGCAGGCTCTTTGGACGTTACTGTTTAATAAAAATTATGCGATTCGATTCCAAAGAAGCGTATATTCAGTCCCTTTTTCTAACGAAAATGCAATGTTCGGTGGCTCAGATACCGAAATACGAGCCCACGGAAGTAATTAAAAACGGTGAACGATGTTTGTTCATTTACAAGATGCTAACAACAGAAGCTTCGTTATGGGTGCACGTACAGTACCTAATGAAGCCACCCGCGATGCCGGCGAAATTATTTTCCGCGTCGCGATTTATGCCTCGAAGTCATAGTTACCGAGCCAACCCAGTAATCTTTCTTTTAAGGGGATGCACCGCACGATCGCAATTTTCCCCAGTTTCCTTCGCATTTTCTCGTATTCCCCGCCCAATACTTCCTCGTTATTCGTACCGCTACTTCTGATTAATTAAATTAATTCCATTTACGTCGATGATGTATCTTCTGCTTTAGGGGATTCGAAATTCTCTGGCATATTCTACGTTACTTTTAATTTCTATTTGTTTCAATTAAAATACCCAAACCCTAACAACTCACAGACGACAAATCTGGAGTTACTATTTACTCCATTTGTGATTCATCAGAGGATCGTAATTTGGAGTTGATGAGTGGACAGTGCAACGTGAGAAACACTACTTCTATTCTACATTACTTTTAATTTCACTGTTTTATCATTAAAAATACCCAACGCCTAACAACTCACAGACGACAAATCTGGAGTTACTATTTACTCCATTTGTGATTCTTCGGGGGATCGTAATTTCGAGTCCATGGGTGGACAATGCAACGGTAGAGAGACTCGAGAAGGCTATCATTGTGTCTGCAACACGAAGATCGAGCAGTTAAAGCGCAGGATCGCCTCGAACAGTCTAGTGTCAAGACCTTTCGACGTGCAATTCGACCGAGTTAATTATTCCATCCTATGAGTCAGGACACCGTAGGATTCTTCCGCGCGAGCGACAGCAGTCGTCCATTAAACAGAGACAAAACGGAGATAGTCGAGGAGGACAGACACCGAGTACGAGAGAGAGAGGGGGCCGAGTTTCCATTCATTCGGCTAATGGACCCGCCGTCTAATCTCGTCTTCTGCGATTTAACTCCGTACGACGAAAGTTATTTTCCTCTTTGACGCCGAGACACCATGATAGATCGAAACTTCTCGATTCGAGCCCGTAACACGCCGCCCCCGCTATTCACTCGTTCGTCAAACTATTCTCGTCAATTCTCACCCTTGGCGAAGTGTGCTAATTCGAACACAAAGCATACCGGTTCGTTCCCGTTGCACGGTCTGGCTATCTGAAACCGTATCCACCCGGAGAAGTGAAACAGTCCTCGCTCAAACACACAATCTTTACCAAAAACGTAAACGTGAACGCGTTTTTATCTAAATTCAATTTTAAAATATCTTGCGCTCGTTTTAAAAACAAATATCTCGCGATCTTAACATTTCCTTAATTGGAACGTCCTGTGAATAATTTCGAAACGATTTCTTACGGTGGAGCGCAGGTGTTAGAAGACCAGAAAACGCGCCAAGAATTATACAAATGAGAACAAATAGGAAAAATTTCCCGGGCAGCCTCTGAAGTTTCCAGGATAACAAATCGTCCCGGATCGAGCGTGTTACGGGAACGATCAAGACTACGGGCGTAAACTTTTAAAACAGTCGCCGGACGCGAAAATAGATTACGGTTCCATAGTTCGAACGTCCATTCATAATTCGGTCGAAAGTTTTCGTCGCCGTGACAGGAAGTTTATAAACGCGTCCGTCCGTTTATTATTCCGTCACCCTTGGGACATCGACGTAAAAAAATAGGGGCTCTCAGGGCCGCGGAGGGGGAGAGAAAGGGGTCGGGGCGTGGCTAATCGCGAACAGAAGGCGCGAGAGGGAGAAAGACGACGATCTCTCCGGCTATGAATAAATTTCATCGGAGGTCTTCCACAAGGGTTGCTCTTTCACTTTACTTATTCCCTTACTTTTACCCACCTTTCCCTTCCCGCGTCCTCCATACCGAAGATTATCGCTCGCGAGAGAGGCCCTCGTAATATATTTGCCTCTGTGCGGGGAATTGTCGTCGTTTCGACGGTCTGCCCGCAAACTACAAATTGCCCTGACGAGGGATGACGTAAACGACAGAAAGAACGATAGAAGAACTCGCTTAATTGCAGCGAAAGAGGCTTTGAGGCTTCGCGTTCTGAGCAAAGTTAACGCCAGGGACTTCAAGGTGCAGATCCTAACGTGTCTCGTGTGCTCCAAAATCTACGTAAAACCATCAGTAGTTGTTTCGAAATGGAACCAAAGGAGGGAAACAAGTTCTCTGAGCAAAAAGGAAGCGAAAAGTCCTTTACAGTTTCGCAGTTCGAGGCTTCGTTCTCGAGATACGAACGGTTGAAGTTTCGGTGCGTCGCTCAACTGATCACGGTGCTCCACGCATGGGAAATTGTTCGTATTTAGAAAACTGAGCCTCAGATTGCGAAACCATAAAGGAATTTTCGATTCCTTTTTACATGTTTTAGTTCACAAAGTGTGAGAAATTCATCATTTACAGATTGAATAATTATTTTGTTCGACTTTCTCCAAACCTACTTGATATTTAGAATTTTGTATAACACTACTAATAGTATCACGACCATAACATTTTACTAAAAGACGAATCTCTTTCGTATCGCGAGCATAACTCGGATGCATTTTTTATAGCCCCTTGCACAGCATAATATTACAAAGAGGACTGAAACACAGGAGCAAGTACTATATACGAAGCGAATAAGGAAGTCGAGTAATAGCTTCTCTGCGTCGAATATAACATCCTCTGTTTTGATTATAATTTGAACGATGCATTAACTTTATATTTCATAATTTGATCCGAAACGAACTTAAAACTGTACACGTAGGAAATGCACCAGGCAGAACGCGATTTTGATACAGGGAGTGAAATAAAATATAACGGTTTGGAGAACACTGGAGGGTAAAGCAACGGAATAGCGGTGAAAGACGCCGAAACAATGGAAACCGGACCGAAGAATTGATGGCGCGAAGAAAACATAGACGGTACGGACCGGCTCATTTAAGCCGACAACTTCGCCAACTAGTTACAACTTTTTCCATTGAGTAACGCAGATAGCGTTCGCTGCGGAACGGCTCTTTTATTCCTTGTCGTATTCGCCAACGACTTTATGGATTGCTGACTCGAAACGTCCGAAAGGATATTGTTACTACACCGTAGCTGCCAGCGATTGCTTCCCCGCCATTTGCATCTTTTGTTCGCCCGCGTTTCGCTCAGATTTTTGTTCAACTTTACTCGATACCGTGGCTCGCTGGAACTGTTTCGGTCCTCTAAGTAATTTCCTCCACCCTCGCCATTAATTAACCACGATATACCGTACGTTTATTCTGCGCGATAAAACGATTTATGTACCATTTCGTTGCTTTATTACAGCGGCTGAGCGACAGGGGGATTGCTTCTCGAGAAAACAATTCCGAATAGGATTCGTCAACGAAAATACAAAAATCAATATTAGTGTTAAAAGAATTGTAAAAAGATGCATTTAAGCAACATCGTCTTTGACTCTTCGAGATTTCGTTGTTTGCTCTTCTAGCGATCTTTATGTTTAAGTTCGACGCTGTTCGTGCTCGGAGATCATTAAACGAGATTTCTGCCTGTTTGGTTATTATCTTCTGTGCAACGGGGTAGATTCGCGCGGGGATTTATGCGCCGCCTTTGTCCGCGGAAAACCTGCGCCCGACGCAGCGAAAACTTTTTCGCTTTCGTCTAACGTACACCTCTCTGCTCGTAAAACGCTTTCCCTTCGCCTTTAATTTCACGTGTCTGTGGCCTCTGAAAACTTCTCTCTCCATTTTCCACGCGTGTCAGTTTAAATTCCGTGGCCTGTCAGACTCGAACACTCAAAGTCAGGGCTAACCCCAGAGGCCAAACAGACGACCCATGGCGCTCACCACTGCTTTCCAAACTTTCTCACTGTCCCCGTGAAAAAGAACCACCCTTGGCGTTTTTAGACGATGCAAGATGCACCGCAGGATTCGTCGAATAATTTTTATTAACACAAAATTCGTATACAGACACGATTCTTCTATCTTTGATACTTTCTTGGACCCTCGACTTTAAGGACTGTTTCTGACGATGGAAAATTGTGTGGAATATTTTTGAATAATTTGACAAAGTGGAGGTATTAAGGAACAGGTCTCCGTTTTGGAAAAACGACAGTTTCGATGGTTCAGAAATGGACAATCGGTTTAATTTGGTTACAAGCTCGCGTGTTTCTCGCGTGTTAGCCGAGTTACGTACCGATGCTCGTCTCCTGTTCGTTGAAATTTCGTTCCCGGCTTCGCTCGTCTAATTACGTCGGATTTATCAGTATTAGAGCCCCGCCAACTAATTTCCGACATAATTTGATGCACTTCTGATGTTCCAACGTGCACCTGCAGATGAGCTGGTACATGTACACGGTACCCATTAGGTGTACGGGAACACAAGCAAGCTGTCTATTTAATTATATTTGTTTCCCTCGCTCGTGGCTCGAAATCGGCCCGTTGGATGAATCCTGAGAACACCGTGCGCCAAGTTTCGAAATGACAAATTGCTTGTCAAAGTTAAAAATCGCTACTTTACATCGGGGAATTTGTAATCTGCTTCAAACAAAATTTCAATAGTTGCGAGTGAATAAAAACAGCAGCAACTGATGATTGATATCATACGTGAGTCAGACGAAAACTAAAATTTTAAAACACTGTGAACTACATAACTTGAAATTTATTTCGATATTTTTGTAAGCTTGCTAGAATTCACAAATCCTATTCAAATTTTCCCCCTCGACTTGAGAATTAATTTTTCCAGTTTTACAGTGGAAAATCTTGTCGCCCGTATAAGTGTCAAAAAAACAGTAACGTTACTTATGAAACGACTCAATATAATATCATGCAGTGTGCACGGGAATACGAAGAAGAAAGATTCTGCTCGGAAGAGGTCAGGGAGGCCTAAAGTAACGACTCGAGCGGAGGATCTCAGACTGAGAGATGCCTAAGAGAGATAGACGGGCTCCAGGAATTCAGGCAAATATGAACACTACTCGAGAAACTCCATCATCCGTTTGGGCACGGTAAAGCGTGGATTAGCCAGCTGGATTGCATGATCGAATCGCGGCACGGTAGCTGCTATTCAAATCGCAGAATGCAAAGTGCCTCGAGAAATATTTCACGAATCGAAATTCCATGCGTCCCAAAACACTTTAGTATGCCCAACGCGCAACCGAGTCACTCTTTTAACGAGAAAACAGTCGTAGATCGGGGTCCGATCTTGCTGGCAATATTTCGATTTCAGCGATTCGAGAACCGCGTCGTTGGTCCATAAAACCAACACCTCGTTTCCTTTTTACCATGTAACGGAAACGACTGGGAGAACACACCGTCTGATGTACCGCGAACGACCGTGGAACCGTTTCAAAGTCTCCTTCATCCTTCCTCGGTTCTTTCTTTCCCGTTGTCCTCGCGCTTCACCTGTCCCTACCTTCCCCCCTTCCTCCCACCCCTCCGAGTCTGCTTCAATTTTCTCAAGAGAGCATCTATATAGTCGCGAAACGACCGACGGAGGATATTCCTTAAGCACGTCGTCTACTTTGTACTCTAGTACTTCTTTCTTCTGCATCAGCGGGAAAAAACTTTCCGCGAAATTGTAAGACCCCGGGAGCTGTAGCTGACTTTCGTGCCGCCCCGAGAATTCGGGGAATGTCTGTTCTTTCGTCGTTAAAGGTCGATTCGGGGAACGAGTTCCCAAACTAACCATTAGAGTAATTGCACGGATTAGGGGGTCGCGGCGGTGTTTAGGGTACTTTGTTTCGCCGCTGAAAAACGTTCGTGGCGATCGAGACGAAGTTGCTCGATTGCGGTGATTTCGCGAAAGAGTTACCATCCCCGCGGAATAACCGTTAAAGTATGAAAGGCTGTCGCGAGCTTAAAGCGAACGTTCCTGAATACGTGGGCCGCGGAGTGCACGTCTCGTGGCATCTGTACCGTGTCAAACCACTGTAGCCAACAGCGCAACGCCGTACAGGAAAGGAACGAGATGAAAAGTTGCTGGAATAACACCGACGGGGAAATATGAGAGGATTCCGTTGTGCCTTCTAACTTGTTTGTCTTCGAGTGCGCGGGGAAAAGTTAAACTGCAAACATGGCCTCTCCGGGAGCGACAGATGGGGGAATTTAATTAATGTGAATTGTTGTTCTTCGTCGTTCTACCGTCGAATTAAAGCACCGAAAATTAATTTCACCTTAAAACACTGTAATCGTACCACTTTTGGATAGGAATTCGGGGACTGGGAGAATTGGAACATTTTCCCAAGAAATGACCAAAGTACGAGTGGTCGGGGGGGATAAAAGCTCGAACGATTAACGCGTGACCGATGCAAACGAGCCACGACATGCAAAATAGCTGGCGAACAGTCGCGTGGACGCATATAATTGAGGGTTCGGCGATAGATTGCGACAGGAGTAAACTATGGACGCGGCGGCAATCGTGTCTACTCGGTTAATAGCTTCGCAATACTGACGTACACATTGTTCATTCGCCACCGGAAATAATTGCATGGTCCGAGCAACTTCTACGCGCTATTTTCCCGATGAAGAATTTCCCTGGACTAGAATGTAAGCTCTGGTTAAAACGTTAGTGCCTGGAAAAATTTAATTTCCCGTTAGAACAGACTTGTTTTTGCTTTCGAAGCTTCTGGCCACAGATTTCAGTCATCTGCAGTGATTACAAGTTCTTGATATCGAGTCTCACAATCATGAAGTATTTGCAAAACCAATCTATTCTAGTTTGTGACCATTCCTTGTAGGAACAAATTAGTTGGAATTAAATCGTACGTCAAGGGGTTAATATGGTGTAAAGGAATTCTTGTTTATTTGGACAATCTTTAAACGATTATTAAACACCACCAAGAATCAATCTCAAGTATCGATTAAAATTGTAGTCTCGTCGACACATAGGTACGATATTCGGCTCGTTTAATCGCGATCGACGCGGAAACGAGCCCGACAAGGAGGTATCGAAATTGGTCCGTCGGTTTGTATAACTTCCCGCGGGACTGTCGGTCGTTTGAGAATTTTTGCGAATTTCCCGGGCTCGATTAATTTCCCGGCCGTTCCGCGAAAGTTGCCAATGAGACCGCGTCGCGAAACGAGATCGAAGAAGTTTCCAGTCGTGCTGACAGATACGGAAATTGCAGCGCGCCACAATTTCATTGTAGATGGACGCGGACAAGGCAACCTGTCGGAAAGGAGAGCGGGACGGTGTTGTCGACGCGTATAATTGAGCGTTTGGCGATGGATTGCGACGGAATTAATGCGAGTTAGCCGTGAAAATCAACAGGCGTTAAAGCAATTTACTTCTGTATTGCTTGTCGTGTTACGCGTTTGTCAAACCACCGTGTCAAACGCCAAACAGTAAACGCACGAATCCGGTTTACGTACCCCGAACCATTACAGTCTCTTAATTACAACTTTCATTTTTCACCGTTTACAGAGTGGACGTTCGAATCGAAAGGATTAAGAAGAACGATATATATATCACAGAAAATTTATGCGTTCGTTACAAACGATCTGTTTGTCATGTATGAAGCGCTTCTTGAACTTTCGAAAACAATTTTTTTTAAACTCCCATGTTTATTCATAGCGGAGAAAATGGCGTTGCCCATAACTCGAAAACCGTTCGACCGAATTTAACGAAATTTGGCCCTCCCCTTCCCGATAACATTCTCCATCGGTGTACCGTGCGATGCTGTCGAATTTCAAAAAATTACAGGAATTACAGCGATTTCAAGAGAGGCGTGACGAAAGGGGAGTTCGCCATTTTCGGTCCAGTAGGAAGCTAATACAAATTAGTCGATCGCTGAGCGTTTCGAAGGTGGATGACAAAGTGGTTCGACCCCCGATAAGAGCGTGGATAGTTCATAGGGCACGAAGGAGGCGCGAAATACCGGAAATAACAGCGACGCGCGGCCGAGGGTAGGCTCGATAATTGAGGCCCGGGCAATAGATCGCGGCAGAATTGGACAATGGAGGGTCGGTAGCGCCGTTAGCCCTGTCTCTACGAGTGGCCAGAGCCCCGGGGTTAATAGCGTTGCAGCGCTCGGCGAGGCTACGAAACGCTTGCAACCGGTGCTTCGCCGTATCTCACCGCCTCTCGCTATATCGAGCATAGTCCTGTACAATTTCGTTCGGGGGGATATCTCGCATTAAGGTCGGGTTCGAGAGACTATATTACGGCATAATGGTGGCCCGTACGTGTTGCCACATGCACGACGCGTTGCTAGATGTGCCCCAGCAAATTGACAGACCGTGCGTGACTTTGTTGCCGCGCCTAGTTGCGGGCCCTAAATCTTCGCCTAAGTCTACGCCCTTGCAGTCGTATAAATTCTGCGCGATGCGGTACTAGAATCTTCTGGTAACCTTCGCGTGATGCGTGTCGCGGTTTAACGCGTGCTTAAGAATGATTCGAGGACGAATGGCCACGTCTCCTCGTGGATGGACACTGACCGATCGTGAGCAACGAAATTGCTTGAGAATCGATGAAAAATAATTTTAAACGATGTTATGGTTGACATAAATTATTTATGCACGATTCGTGGACACATAGCGGCATCTTCAAACGCATGAGCGTGGTTTAAGACCTCGAGTCGCGCGATCTACTTTGCAACGATCGGTGAACCCCCATTGTCATTAAGCCGAATGCAGCGAGCCTGAGATCTCTTCTACCCGCGAACAAAATGGAGCCCGTAAGGGATGCCACGGACCATGACCCGGTTTTCGATTAAGTTTTCGTGCAATTACATTTTCTGTTCCGTTCGCCATCCGCGGGCGCTGCTTAATCACGGATTTCATTGGCCGCGACGAGTTACCATCGCAAAGCGGCTTGTTCCAGCTCGTTTAAGGTAAGCACGAACTCCTTATCGTGAATTAGCCTAACTTGGTCCGCGAGGAAATTATGTTGATATATACGGGGCCGGGCTCGAAGCGGCGGCCAGGACGTTCGCTAGCGCCGACATACCTTGCTTAGGATTTAATTAAGCTAACGTATTTGGGCTTGTTCCGCGGAACAGGCTGCGTTTAGAAACGCCCTGGCTGCCTGCAAAGCCTCCTACACGCCCACGGTAAAATTGGTTTTTACGCTTGCGTTCATTGCGTTAACAATACCTATAAACAACGGGGAATAATCTGTACCCTTAATTTCCAACACCCTTCGAGGCGAAATTATTTTAGTCGAAATAAACAGAAATTCTCGCTAATAGCTATTTAAATTTGACGTAGTTTTAGAAATTTAAAATTAAAATTTACGTGCAACAGTGATTAAAGTAGGAGGCGTGGCTTCCACTTTCGAACGCATGTTTTATTTACGCGACGGCGTAAAATCGAGAAACACTCGAACGACAATTCTCTGGTGGCTATTCATAAATTACCGCCATCGATTACCAGCCGCTGTTGCAACAGCGTAGTTTTTTTAAAAGCAACGAACACGCCCGTGGAAAAGGCAAGACTCCCGTCGCCATAAGCGAGAAGTTACCGCGATGTGGAAAGCTACTTTCGAAGCAATGCAGCTGCCGATATATTAAAGCAACGTGCCCGCATCGTAAGGGAGTCGCTTTACCTTCTAATTCACTCTTAATATACGCGTTACAGAGGAATTCTTAATTTCGTCCCGGCGATACTCGTAACAGTAACCGTAACGCTTAATAATCACGAACGTTACGGCGCAGTCGTAATCATAACAAAGAGTAACAGCTGCGCGGAAAATGAAGCCGAGTATTTACGATGAGAAATGCTAAGTGCTCCACGCGGCTGCACTTTGTGAATGAACCGGGAAAGCCAAAGTCGATTTAAATGGAAACAGTGAAAGGTACAACGGTACTTGATAATAAAATATCGCCGAGCGAAGACATCGGTTTAAGTGGATACAACGATAATGGCCGGACAGACGTTCTAATTGAATTATCACGAAAATGAGACATCGTGTAATTCTGTATATCTCAAGAAAACTAATACGTCACGAATATCACCAATATACAAATTGCCTAAAAACATTTGAATTGCAAGACGAACTATGGTTTAAATTCCGTAATAGAGTGATCTTGGAATAATGAGATGTAACCACGAGCGGAGACGATTAAATTCAATGATGCTTCGAACCCCGCCAGTTTACTCGGCCATTCGGGTTTATCGTTTGACAATAAGGAGACATTAATCGACCATAAGCGGCAAATTACCGACGATCCACGCCTAAGTCCTGGCAATGAAAATACCGTCTGACCGTCCGACGGAATAATTAGACAGAGTTTATTGCTCGGCCGTTCTAAATGCGACTTCTATCGACGCCACCGTGTGAAACGAAACTTCAAACGCGGTTCGACGATCAAAGTCCCGCGCGGAAGATCGACCGAGCGACACGGTTTCTTCCCCGCGTTTCGCTGGCTGCGCTAATCAGTGAATTAAACACGGAACTCTGCCCTCCGACAAACGTTCGTGACGTTTATCGAATGACGCGATGAACATTTCCCACACGAGTCAAAGTTCATTTCTTCCTAACGACTTGGAAGTTTTGAAACATAAATAATTGATGCAGAACGATTCACGTGGACAATTTAAGATTCCAGTACTTCGATTTTCATGTTAGTAAATTTAATATTGTCTCTGAGAAGCGGTCTAAGTATTAAATGGTGACTCACAAATTTCTAAACACTGTCACGTGTAAATTGAAACTGCATAGGATTATGCTTTTGTTTTTGAATATTTAATTGCACGCGGGGTGGTTGCTCGAAAAGAGTAACGGGGGGCCGTCGTGCATTGAATATTCAGTTCGATAGAATTTAGATTGCAGCGAGCTAAGGTGGATCTCGCGAGATCCCCGGGCCGGATTAACCGTAGATAACTATGGCTTTGGAATCTTAGCTTCGGCCCGTAAAGCTGAGATTGAGCGGTGGGAAAAGCGGCGAAATGGCAAGGGATCGAGGCGGGGAGGAATTGGCTGCGCTTTATCTGTAGTTCGCTGACGTTCGAAAGGAGGCCATTGCTGAAAGGGTGAAACGCCATGCCGTAGGGTAGGTTACCATAAAAGGGAGAAGGGTGTATCGGTCGTGGGGCGTAGGAGGGTCGAGGCGTCGCTGGTTGGAACGCGGAGGCACAGCGACGACTTAATAACGGTATTTAGCGTCGCGCGAACTTTATAAACTTTGCTTAATCCCCGTCGACAAATCCACCGCCGTCCCCCCCTTTTTCCCCTCTGCAGTTTCCCCAGTGGATTTTCCTTGTTTACGTTGTCGCCGTAGCAACGTTCGCGCGTGTGGAAAGATGGATCGATCGAGGCCTCCCCCAGATGAAAAAAAAAAAGAAGCATTTCTCTTTTTATCGCGTCCTGTAGCCAAAGCCGCCGAAATTAATCTTCGATCGACGTTCGTTTGACTAAAAATCTGATCGCGTGCAACATAGAAATATAGTGTAGTACGATTCTAGAAAGAGTGATCCTAAAAGGGATGCGCGAAGATACGATTTCAGAGTCTCGAGAAAAGAAGAGCCCCGGAAAAATATAGTCACAGATCGTGTGCTGTCGTAGATCCGCAGAGGATCAATCGCTGGACAATTCGCTAGGCTGATACCTTTGAAGGATCAACCGCGGCGATGTTGCGCATAATGCGATTGAATCAGTACGCTAATCTCGATCAAATGTGATCGGTGTGTGTAGGTGCAACGCACGATCAAACGTTACAACTGCGTGGCGTTGTTACGTGGTAGACAGTTGGCTCCTCCAATATCGAGCTCACCGCCAGAGCTATTGTAAGCCAATTTATCCTCTAACGATTATCTTAGTCGCACGCGGTTTACGCGTCGACAAAATTTCCCTAGCAGGGAAAAACTCGAGCCATCGTACGATATTACAGGCGTGTCTGAAACGTGCAGAGGAAACGATGATATTTTCTTAAGAATAATATTCTCTTGCAATGCAGCTGCACATTTTAAGTATAAAGAATCACTCTATGAACCAACAGGCAACGAAGAAAAATGAGTGGATTGGAAATATTAGAATTTTGACGAGTGTGACACCAAATAAACAAATTGTTAGAAGCTCCCAAAGTTCGAATGAATTCTGTTGGTCCACGAATGACCAAGTCTTTGTAACGCAGTACCCAGTATCCAACTAGTAGGAAATAACCCCCGATCAAGTAGCACTTGACGCGTTACCGGAGCCATTGTCTTGTTAGAGTTTAATTCGCGCAACAGAGCCGTCGTAACCTAGAATTTGTACGTACGCGCTGCACCGTAGCCGAGGAAATACAATTATCCGATAATGCGCGGAATAACGAGAAGACCGAATACGCAAGACGTATCGTTCGGGCTTACGTCGTGAATATGGGTCAGTAAATCGCGTGCGGCGTTGCGGTTCTCGCGACCAATCAACCCTAATCCAGTTCCCGTTCGCGTGGACTTGATTCCTTAACATCAACGACGATCTTTCAGGGCACGGTTAACCGGCCCGTTTTCGTCGCACAGCTTTAATCCCGTGACAGCGATCTACGGGAGCCCCGGGAGTCAGGAAGCAGGAAAATTCGAATAAGAGCCCCGGTTTCGCGATACGGCTTGGCACGCGATCAAACAATCCCCGGCTGCTCGTGCCGGCGGCTTAAGTTATTTTCTGTGTTTCGGTGTATCGTCGACGCGGGGCCGGCTCTTTCCTCTTCCGTGCTAGCCGTGGAAATGGCTGCGAATAATCGACCGTGTGCCGTGAATATCGACGAGAGACCAGGAGGGATGGTATTTGCTTTCAACCGAGGCGCCATTCAATTCAGCTGCTTAGCTATTTCTTCTACCGTGGAATTTCAAACTACCCCTTACGTGGTTTTACATTTACAGCCATCCCCTGAATCCTCGCAGCCTTTTTGCAACCCGTTCGTTCGCGTTTACGAGCTTGTGCAATTTCTACTTTGTACCCGGGGCTGGTCTCTTATCGCGTGTCTCGATAAAACTTTTCTCTGTCCCCGGAATCGGGACGATTAATCATTTTCTAGAGTCAACTTGGTTGCACAAGACGTGCGTATCGTATCCAACTAGGTTAACCGTGTACGTCGTACTGACTGACGCGTCGTTCCTTGATCCTCACTCGATTCGACCTGTAGCTTCTAAAGACATTAGAGTGCTATACTGCTGACCTGGCTCGAGTGTGACACAGACCTAATCGACTCCAACACGCTCTGACGATCATAACACACCTAGATCTGTCACACAGCTAGGTAGATTCAATTCTTTAACCTTAATCACACCTGGAACTCGATCAAGATACTCGTTAAGCGAATGTAACTGTGGCGGCTCGCTGTATTAAAAATACTGAAACTTTAGACGCGTGCAATTCTGAAGTCACGCATGGTTTTTACATAACTGAGCCATCGTTGGAAGCGGCAAGGCTTCCCCTTTGAAATGGCTGTTGGATTATGTCGATCGGACTTTCCGTTTGGGAGATATAATTTTTAAAGTTCTACTTTCCACCTTAACGGGTATTAAAAATATTAAAACTTTAGACGCGTGCAGTTTCGAAACTACTAGTGCTTTATCCATAAACGAGGCATCATTAGAAGCGGTAAAGCCTCCCCTTTAAAATGGCTTTTGGTTTTTGACGATCGGACTTTCCGTTTTCGAGATATCGTAATTTATATAAAGGGATAATTATTCAGTTTCTACTATCTCACCGCCCGACTTACGTACAATAGCCTATTCACGCGTATTAAAAATAGTAAAACTTTAGACGCCTGCAGTTTTGAAACTACTAGTGCTTTATCCATGAATAAGGCATCATTAGAAGCGGTAAAGCCTCCCCTTTAAAATGGCTTTTGGTTTTTGACGATCGGACTTTCCGTTTCCGAGATATCGTAATTTATGTAAAGGGGTATTTTTCTTAATTTGACTATCTCTGTCTCCGTCTGACGCGTCGCGCCGGACCTCTCTTTCTCGCACGTGTCTCGTGACCGAGTGACCTAGTTTCCACGAGTCACGTGCGGTCAACGACCTTGACAAGGCCGTTGTAAACAAACGCTTCGGTCCCTCGTATCTCCGAAACTAAAATCGCTATATCTCCGGAACTAATAAAGCTATCGACTCGTTCGAACGCTCATTTTAAAGGGTAATTCATCCCCTATACGATGAATGAAAAAACTATTATCATATATGCCGCCTTCTATGTATATTTTGAAGTTAACTTTGACACTATGTATCGAATGAAGTTTCAGCAATCCTATTGATTATTCATTATCAATCATAAACTGTTTTCTATATGTATTTTGAAATCTGGTTATTAAACAATCCCCCTGTTAAATTTTACTTAATTTCAGGAGTAACTTTACTCTGTTACTAAAGTTCTAATTTTTACTAAAGTTCTAAGTTTCACACGTTATATTAAATGTAGACTTTGCAAAATGTTATCGATAAAATTGACCCACAAATCATAATGTAAACTGTTTAATAAAACGATGTTGCTGCATCGGAGAAGACCGAGATAGACCTGCTAGTGAACTCGCGGGTAAGAACCGAAGAAAAATCGCCTAATAAGTGTGTCGACGAATTAATGCTGCAACGGAACTCCCAACGGAGTCTACTTCTCCTACTTTGCGGAATTCTGCGGAAACGTCGGGTACGGCGGGATTCGTGGCCGCGAATGTAGGTCGTTCGAGAGGAAAATCCTAATTCGAAAAATCGACGACTCTCGAACCGACGACGAGTTGAATTTGCATTCCCGCGGAGTCTTTTAATTTCGCGTGTCCCGACTGTTAGAACGAGCGTCGCCGCGCTAGTCCTCGGTACTGGTAATTTTCAGCCAATATTTGCGGAATACGGCAGTCCGGCGGAGCTACGACCCCGCCGGCGAAAGTGGGTTAGGTTAGGGCAATTGTGACGTCACTCTGCGGCAACCCAGTTACCTCCTCCACCGGTTATTCCACGCGGTATCACCGCGGCTACTTATAGACAACACTGCGGTAAAGTGGCGAGCCATCCTGTCGGCCGTTGTTTAAACGGTTCAACCCCCCCGGGCGGGATCGCGAGTCCGTCACATTTCTGGCCCCAGCGACAAACAGAGTCGCCTGGAAAGCCGCTATTTTTGCCCTCTGATACGAGACCAACATCTACGACAAAAGCCTTTCGCAAACTGACGCGAGTCACGGGCCAAAAGGTCGCGGGATTAATTAGGCGCGGTGCGTTTCGAGGGTTCGAGCAAATAACAGTCGTACGCTTTGTAAGATTCGAGGATAAAAGGAAAGAGAAATTGTTTGCCCGTGTGGAAGCTCGCGGAGTTGCACGAAAGTGGATGGATAGCTCGTTTCATAATCGCCGGGGGTATTTAGGTTATTCCGTAAATCGCTGACCCGACCGGTGGGTCAGGTCATGGAATCGGGTTAACTATCACCCATCGTTTTCACGATGCACGATTCGCGCGAACGATGGTAGTCTTCTGTCTAAAATTAAAGGGTGTTTTGGCAGCGTGCGTGACAATAATCACGTGCTTCTGGCTATTACACAAACTGGGTTGCACTTCTTACCGTGCATTACCGCGGCAAGACCCCTGTAATTTAGCGCTCGTTTGTACGAAACCCGAACGAACCCGACGAAACTGGGTCGATTAAAATTATTATTCGAAACAGAAACAGAAACAGAATTCTCGCGGATGTTAGCCGAACCGACACGTTTCGCGTTGTAAAGTGGTACATAGAAAACGGAGTCGAATCGATAGAACCCGTCTGCTGACGTCAGACGACCTACCCTACAAAAGTCAGGCAACCTTGCGCCGACTCTTAACTTCGCCCAACCCTTAATAGTCTCAGACAGCGTTAGCCAGGAATCTAATTTTCCACGTAAGCGTAACTGGGTCGTCAGCGACCGCCTGCACGAACCGTGACCCGGTTTCCCGTTACGTTCGAGCCATTGCGTTTCCTGTTTCCGTTCCACGTCGACGTGTAACCGTCTAATCGCCGGTTTCATTGGTCGCGACGAAACGACGTATTTCACCTCGTGTATGGCCGCGTACCGTCGTTACTCCGCTCTTAGCAAAGTAGCTCGACCCGCTGGAAAACGACGCCGACAGACGTAACTGGCTCGAACGCCCGAACGAAATCTAATTAGCGTAACGCAATTTAACTCGTTCAGGGGCGGCGCGCTTCGAAACGGCTCTCGTTCCACGCCGAGCTGCTCGTCTAGAGAAATTTATTATGCCGATGGCGCGCTATATTTATCGTGTTCCACGGTGATTGTATTAGCAGCGCGATATTACGTCTCCGAAACAACGCCGCGCCATCGTCGGGTTCAATTCTCTTCGGAACGAGGCTTCCTCGTATGGCTCCTCGGTTCCTATCGCTCCAGGGCTGGAGATGTTACGTCGTGAATTATCGTGCTTTCGAGCAGTCGTGCAGTTGGATCTTTAAAATAACCGAGGGTCGTTTAAGCGTTTCTATGCCCTTCGTTCGAGCTTGCATGTTTGCTGTTATTCCTCGCGAGTTGAAGACGAGTGTTGAAATGAAGGTGTATTATTGTACTTTGAAATAATGGAGGCCCTTATTAGCGCAGGAGTGCTCTGGGTTTCGAGATGCTGAAGACTCTAAGCGACTCTTGTTGCCGGAGATTTGTTAGACTCGAAGACATCTGATCTCGATGATGGTGTATCATTACCACAGACGAGGTATATGTACGAGCAGACCTGAATATTCGGAGGTGATTTTAGCGTCCTCTTTTCAAACAGATTTAGAAATAAATAGAAGAAGAAGTGGGGCAGAAAATGAAATTACAGAAATTTTAGTATTTTTAATGGAATGAAAGTTGTACGGTCTAGAATTGAGCATCAATCGATTAGTATCATTGGAGTAACCAATCGATTAAGATTATTTGAAGATTTCAAGATTATTAAAATACGTAAGGATGCACCTTATTGATAAGTACACCGCAAATCATCTATTTTTTATTTTAAATTGCATTGGGTCCACTCGTATACCTCATCTGTGCCGAGAGTTACTATTTGAAAGCGATCGAAACCTAAATAGAGCTGTATTCGATGAATATATCTGAATTTTAGTGGGAATTTAGCACACAATGAAATACTTTTGCGACTGTTACGACAAACGGAATAGTTTCTGAAGAACGTACGTGAAACTATAAGAGGAACGCAGCTATTAGCTCATATTATTTGCTATGTAATTAATAATTATATTAATTACGTAGTAAATAATATGACCCAGGTCTCACCGCGAGGAGGTTGCTGCGTAAAGAGACCCACCCTAGCCTCGCCCCAACCACCCTTCCTTTGGCGAGGAATTCGAACACCTATCTGAGAGAGAAGCTATCGAAAAGATAGAAATGAGCTACAAAGGAAGAGTTCTTAAAAGAACTGTCCAATCAAGAGATGACAAAACCTAACGAAATGTCAATACATGTGAGATGATCCACATGTTTTCTAGAAACGAAATTGGAATGTGCAACTGCACGTACGAACTCTGACTGATGAAGAGATCAAAAACCTAACGAAATATTGATACATGTGTGATAATTCACCACATGTTTTCTAGAAACGAAATTGGAGTGTGCAACTGCACGTACGAATCCTGATTATGAAAGTACCAATATGTACTTTGTTATTAATTGTTTCTTCTTGAATAGGTGTTTTTATTATGACAGTGTCTAATGAGACACTGGAGACCCAACCAGAAATGTGCAACTGCACGTATGGACCTTGCATATTAGAATACTAATATGTACCTTAATATTAATCATCCCCCACTTAAATTTACGCACACGTTTCGATAATATTTAATAAAGGGCAGGAGAACGCTTTTTTATCTTATAATCTATATACATTTGTACTTATATTATAACGCAATCTGTAGAAACATGAAGAAATATGAAGAAATATTTTCTTCTTGGTGTCTTCGTCAATCCCACGATGTTTTTCTAAAACATACACTCATATACAATAAATATAACCGATATGAAACGACGAAATATGACAAGATATTTTCTTCTTGATGTCTGTTAATCCCACGATGTTCCCCTGAAACATAAATCAGACAATAAATAGAATTGTATGAAATGTTTCTCTAAAAACTACCAAGATGGAATCCGTGTATCATTTCTAATTCCATTCTTCAATGATTATATATCCTGTAACAGAAACTTGTTCGAAGGATTAATAGCTGAAAGGAAAGTGTATTAATGGACACAGAAAGAAATAATTATGTACTGTCAAAATAGACACATGGTCATCGATCATTATAAAATTAATATTTGAACTGAACCTTCCACGCGTTAAAATTGATATTAAAGAGTGTGAAAACATAAATATTATGTAATTGAAGTTAAATGAAAAGTTAAATTCGTTTCATTGTTAAGATAAATACCAAATAGATTGACGATTGTATTCATTTGTTTTTCGTTTCTTTTATGAAGTAAAAATTTTGTCAAGACGTGTACATTGCAACAATTATATTTTACCGTATTGAAAACTAAATTAGGTTCGTATAGAAAAAGCAATAACGAACGAAAATGCCGATTCTACGCGGAAATTTACTCCCAATATGAAATATCGAATTGCAATTTCCATACCCTTTTGATACAAGCATTCGATTTTCCATTAATGAAAACAATGATCGCGAACAAACTTTGATTTATGCAAAGAATACAAAATATTTATAAAAAAAATCCACTATTTGCAAATAACAATTGGGTTGAAAAGGTAATTATATCCCGTAAAAATGATCAACTCTAATAATGAATAATTAGTGATATAAATATATATATATTGGAATCATGAATTTAATCTATGAGACAATCATAATTTAGCATTTTAAAATGCATCACAAATCTGTGATAAATGTATATTCATAAAAATTACAGATTTTAACCCGTTCTGATAAAGAAAATAATTGATCTATTTACATTAGTACTTTCAAGCAGTATTTTCATTGACAAATATATAAAGAAAATTTTCCACTCATAAATTCAAAAAACAACCCGTGAGTGGATATCTCTCGCAACTCTAATTTATAAAATAAAAAATTCTACGCGAGTGGTGCTTATTATTCGTAAAATGAACCACACAGGGTTCCTTTATTAATTAAATCGCGTGCACCCATGTTCAACTCTGCGCAACACTAATTTTAATGATGATGTTGAGCCATTCAAGGCTTTGTTCAATCCCAGCTGCTTCGTGATGATCCTGGAACAGTAGCCAGCATTTTGGCCAGCTTTTGGGCATTGTATCGCAACTCTAATTAACAAAAAACGCGATAAGTCAAGATCGCAACGCTAATTTATAATAGAAAAATTTCAAACGCGATTCATAATAATAAAAGCAACCGCGAATGATCATTATTCGCAACGCTACCCTGAAAAGTAAACGCGAAAAATAGTAATTCGCAACGCTAAGAGCAAACCGATCAGTTCATTCGCAACGCTAGTCTTAAATAACAATAAAAGCAATCGCGTATAGAATTCGCAACGCTACCCTGAAAAGGAAACGCGAAAAATAGGAATACGCAACTCTACGAGTCAAACGCGATTATTGTATATTCGCGACTCTATATTTAATGGAAATATATTCATGTTTCGCTACGCTAATGCAAATCGCGTTGCCCAAAAATGCTGGATCAGGTGCTGGCGTCTTCGGTTGTAGCTACAAACATACATGCACGAAATAAACTAACTACATCAAGCTACTTCAAACTACAATAGAGTGGCTCATATGGGGATGAAGTTAGACGTTTTAAATATCGCAACACTACGGGGGCAACAACGCGATAAATCGACAATCGCAACGCTAATTTATAATAGAAAAATTCCAAACGCGACTTGCAACAATAAAAGCAACCGCGAATGGTAATTATTCGCGACACTACCCTGAAAAGCAAACGCGAAAAATAGTGCTTCGTAACTCTAAAAGCAATCGCGTTTACTCATCTATCGCAACGCTATTTTTGAAGCAAACGCCCGGTTCCTAGGTTTGCATAAAACCAATCGCGAATCGTGTTCAGTCGCAGCACTAACATATCAACGCGATAAATATTTACTCGCAACTCTACGAGCAAACGCGAGCATTGTATATTATTCGCAACTCTAACTTTAATCAGGGGAATCATGGTACATGTGAATTCACATGTACTGGCCACAAAATAATCTCACTACTTCTAGTACTACAATTGGGGTAGAATTTGGGCATTAAAAATATCGCAACTCTAAAGAAAAAATCGCACGATTGATCAAGATCGCAACGCTAATTTATAGTATGAAAATTGCAAACGCGGTTGATGTCCATTATATGCATAAAAGAGTAAAAAAGCAACGCGAATCGTGATTGTTCGCAACACTACCCTGAAAAGGAAACGCGAAAAATGGTAATTCGCAACTCTACGAGCAATCGCGTTTATCAATAATTCGCAACGCTACTTTTAAAGCAAACTCCCGGTACTTAAGTTTGCATGAAAACAATCGCGAATGGTAATTATTCGCAACACTACCCTGAAAAGGAAACGCGAAAAATAACAATTCGCAACTCTAAAAGCAAACGCGATTATTGGATATTCGCAACTCTATGTATATCATAGCCGCGAGTTATGGGGAAGGATGGCTGGCATGTATGGTGCAATCATGTACCATCAGGTACATGCATACGTGAGCCAGAAAAATAAACTAACTACAACTACAGACGAGTTAAGTGACAAAGTAGCAATAGGAATGACTTTCCATCCTCATCCGAGGATGAAGATGAAAAGCCATTTGTTGTAGCCCGCTCTTGAAACAGTTTGTCAGGGCCTCTTCAGCTCATATAGAGCCTTTTCTTTCTTCGGCGGTCCTGCCGATGCCTGAAACTTACTTAAGACCGGGCTCGAGATTTCGTGCAATACGTAGTCTTCCAACAATATACGAATTGTTGAAAGAGCAAACGTGGTCATCTCGAGCGGGACGAACGTTTCGAAAGGGGCCTGATCACGACCGCGAGCGCGAGAGAGCGACTTTAAGAGTCGCGCGATTCGAGGAGTCGAAAATAAAGCCGAAACAAACAGCACAAGTGCACCGTTTGAATCAGCAAGATTTCTACTCTCGAGATCGTAACTACAGGTGCAAGACTGCCACGCGAAAACGCGCCTACCCGAGTAACTAATGTGACAGCCCTGCCCTGACCCTACCTACTTAGATTAAGCACACACATACCAGAGAGAAAGTTACCTACCTACCTAACCCTATATTTAAAAAATTGCAAAACTCATTCTCTCAAACAAACACTCCACGGTTCTCATTCTCAATGTCCGGGCGCGACCTAAACTAGAGAGGACTCCCCGGGGTTCCTCCGACACCCGGACACAACCTCATTCATACTCTAATTGTGTACGTACCAGTTTTTGCAGTGGACTGACAAAGCTAGTGACCATTGCATACTTTTATTATTTATGTAAAACATTTCAATATATCTGATATAGTCTTTATTAAAATATTCTCTATATATGATCATACAAGATTGAAAAGCTACTTCATTATGCATTTTACAATATCATTGACGTGTATGCAATACGAACAATTGCCAAGTAAATAATAACTATAAGTTTAATATTATTATTACGATTGTTATGAATCTAATGTTAAAAAATTCTGTATCTGAATTGTAATGAACTTTTGAAACGATGCACTTCCACATCCTAACCACAAACACACATATGTGGACAGTACATCGTGCACGATACACTAGCATTGTCAGTCGCACGGATATATTATTATTATAAATGTTACAAACTAAGTCATCGTGCCCCGTTGCCTTCGCTCATGCAAATAACACTTGGGCATGTGCATGAACTTAGGCAACGAACACGGAAAAGTATCCTGAAAATCCTGACTAGAAAAACTGGTTATTAGTAATTAACTAAACGGTATCTATTCTCAATTAAAATGACTCGACTTGTTATATGTGATATATCAATAACAGAGTACGTTAATATTGAAAAATATTATTATTCAAGAAAAATTTGTAACTGAAATTTAATTGCTCAAAATGAAAGACTCTAATAAAGATATCATAATCAAAATAATTTACTTTGCAAATTGAAATGAGTTTATTAAATTATTATTCAAAATATTCAATTATCCCTGGTCGATTCTGTCGTCAAAGTAAATTTGTAATAAATGAAACTAACATGCATGTTCCTTTGAGTTGAGAAACGACCAGTCGCGAAACGCCTTCTTGCACGTGAAATACGTCATATGATGTGTTAATTGATAAAATGAATACTGGATCATATGATTAATATAATGCTTTCGCATTATATTAATTCGTATTCTACTCAATTATATAATTCATATAAAGTCGTGTAATATTTATTGGTAACATTAAAAAACGCGAGTGCAAGAAGACCCTAGCCTGCACTAAAGAAATATAACAATTGATGTTGCTACTCACGGGTATTTTTCATACCCGCGGTCACTTAACTCGTCAAAAATACTAAGAATACAACTGGTCACCCGTGTTGATTCGGATCTTTCATCCTACAACATGGTTGGGGACCAGAGGAACATAAATAGCATGCAACTTACTCATGATGAACTTGTACCTCTGGGATGACTGCATGATGATGCTGCTGCTGCCCAGTGGAAGTCATCAAAGCCCTCTGCATGGTCCTGCTATAAACAATAAAAAAGCAATTATAATCTATTGTTAAAATTATAGAGATTTATAATTAAAAATTTCAAAGTATAAATTTATACTTACGTTGTTCGCTAGTGGTCCACCGCCCGATACACCCCCCCGGGTACTGCTGCTGGATACCAAGATCAGGTTCAGAGACTGTAAGAAAACTGTAAGAAAACAATTAGAATCTATTGTTGAAACTACAGAGATTTTTAATTAAAAATTTCAAAGTATAAATTTATACTTACATTGTTTGCTTGTGAAGCACCGCCGAATAATCCTCTTCAGTGATGCACTGACTCTAATTCCGGTAACGAGGAATTTAAATTTCAATTGAAAAAATAATTAGTTTGATTGGAAAATATTAAATTAGATTACCGCGACCGAAAATTCAGATCGGCGAACAAGTGACTCTATTCTCGCGATTCAGAAAACAAGGAGAGCCACGGTGCTCTGGAAATAATTTTAATCTACGTAAGAAACACTGATTCTATTATCGCGTTTGCCTAACACGTGAACGTCTCGGGGTCACTTTGCCCCGAGAAACAAACTTGTTGCTACGTACAATCACCGAAGCTACCGGCCGCATTGCGCGCGGCCAACAAATTTCCTGGAAAGAAAACAGCTGAAAAAAGAGGGAGAGGAGACAAGAAATACAACAAATACATCTGTGCTTTGCCTACTGGTTTTCTTTCTTCTTCTTACTAGTGTTCGTCAATAAAAATACTGCTTTACTTAGTACTATTGTACACATAGTTTACCACGCAAAAATTCAATGCCACGAAGGCGAAATATTCTCAATCGATTCAACGATAAAATATTATATATGAAAATAATTACGTATAAGTAATTATTCAATGTATAAATATTATATCACTAAGTTTCATAATTAGAGTTGTAAGCATGATTAAGTTTACTTTATCGAATGATAGAATATCCCGTAATTTTTATAAATATTTCGAAATTTGCAAGAATCAAAGTTTGTTGGTTATTTATGCTCGAATAAAGCAATCCAATTCCGCAGTTACTACGTTTATTGAAACTTGTATCGAAATATGTATGGAAATTGCAATTGCAACAATTCATAAAGAGAGAAATATAAACAATCAATTAATTAACACTCGAAAATGTTCGATCGCGATCGGAATACGGTTAAATATAATTCCAATCTACCGACGCCATTTATGTATACTTCGATATATATCGAAGTGGATAAAAAGTTAACGATTGTCATACTTTATCTTAACAATGGCCGATTAGAAAATTACGATCATGCTTGCAACGAATGAGTTAATAAATAAATTATACACGTTCATTTTTCTCACAATACTTTCAACGTTACCAATATTTCCTTCAAAATTTGTCGAATTGTCAGCCATCTGTTATGGTGTCAATAAAGTTTTCCATGGCGTCGAATTTCAGCCAGGAACTGCAACAGAAATAAGATACAAATTAAATGATAATTAAATAATAATTAAACAATAATTGATAATAATGAGGAAATGTCAAAAGGTTAGAAATGCATAAATACGTACTTCGTTGGTCGCGAATCGCCAACACGTCTAATTATTTCTTGTATCTCGAAAAGGAATTTCTTGATTTCGAATTCCAATGAGAGACTGTAACAGAAACGAAATAAAGATTCATTAATGTAGATAAACGATTAGTATGATCAAGTAATGGTTAAATCGAGACGCGAATAGTAGTAATGGAATGATTAAGAGGTTAGAAAGACGCACCTCGGTCGCGAGACGCAGACACGCCGTGACACGTCTTGCTACGCTAATCGTCAAAGTAAAAATGGCGGCCAATCGGCTACGCTCGCGAGGTAGGTGGCGCGGTGGGGAGAGGCACGATGTCTCGCGAAGCTTGTATTCGGAATCCGAGAGATGCCTCAGGTAGACACCGCGGATACAAAACAAATGATCGAGGACTTACAAAAACAACGTAAACACCTCGACTTTAGAATCATATTGATGGATGGCGATATAATGTACAAATTACATATAACACACTTTTGTCGATTTATAGCAACAGATGAGATTCTCGAATTTGTTAATATTATTCACTCCGTCAATTACATGAAAATTATGTACAATTTTAACTAGTCAAAAAATCATATGCATTTACACACAACTAGTGAATCAACTCAAAAAGTTACAGAATTAAAAGAATAAACGATAAACAATTACTAGAACAAGAAAGGATTTCATTTGTTAAAGAGAGGGAAAGTCTTGAAGAAGAAAAAAGGTTGTTTAGTCTAGAAAAAAAAGATCTCGAAATTGAATAAACCAAAGGCCAAGTGTCTCGAATATTAAAAAAAGTCATGTGTAACCGCACTGTGTTAACAGTAAGAGATTATTAAATTTAAATTTGATATAGTTTAGCGCTATTAAAAACTGCTTGAAGCGCATATCGAATATAATTTGAAACATTAATGAATTATAAATAAATGTGCGCGCTGAACAACTAGTTTGTTTGCCCTGGCAGGTCTGATCACGTTTAAACGAACGAACGACGACCTCGTATTATGTTTCATTATGTTTTAACATGTCAAAATTCCAAGAATACTCGAAAAGTGAGATAAAACCTCGTAAAAATGGTCCAATTTTCAAACGGCCGTAACTCCTACAATTGCGAATATATTTCACTGAAATTTCATCCCGTTCAGAATATATTATTGCCTCGTCCAGCGACTACGCTGTGTCTCCGAAACAACGATACGCGTAGATAATAAATTCCTCGAAAGTCAAAGAAGCAATTGGGGTGTGAATATCGACCGCTCGCGACGAACCATAGAAGTTAAGTGATACTTGGATCGTAAAAAGTTTCTTGCCCCCCCCGGAGAAAATGGCTAGACTCGGGTGGTTGGAGAACGGCCAAACGTCGGCGTTATTTGCGTGGAAAACGGCGGCGTTGAAAGCCGTGTCGGATTTGCAGCGCAACGGACATACGTTCGCGCACGATAGACAGCGTATAGCATGATTCAGAACTAGCAAAGTTTCCTTAGGTACTCCACACCTTCGAGCGAGAGGTCTTTGCCAGACTGCTCGATGACCTACTGCTTTCGAGGCTCCCGTAAAGCTATAGTCGGGGTAAAATTACGGGCTCCTCAAGGCGCGTAGGAGTTCATCTTATCTATTAGTTGCATGCTAGGTCTCCGCGTTATTAAACAAAGTTTCGAGACACAAGCCCCCGAGCTGCGGCGTACAATATAACTGCTTGTAACTCGCGATCAAACCGCGGTTCTCGTATCGGTTGTAGTTTTCCTAGTTTTACAATTGCGATAAAAAGTTGGAATTCTGATCGAAATAAGATTGTTCGGGACGCGGTATGGCCGTGGAGTTGGCGCAGCTGGTGGTTGCGATGAGTGTTTGACTCGAGGCGGCCTCCTTATTACGCGAACTCCGCAATCGTATTTTTGCTGACTCGTTGGAATCGCCTGTAATGGGATTGTTCCGCAAATACAGCTATCTGACAGAATAATTCTCCTAGAGTAAATAGAAATTTCCACGAATATAAATCCACGAGTTTGGACAACGATCAGAAATTCTTGAACGACTCGAAGGAGGCAGGAAGCAATGATTCCCTGTCGCGGTAGCGCTGTAAGTAACGCGCTGTAAGAGGCATAAAGCGCTGCCACGGTAAAGTACACCCGGTGTCGAGGCGCTATCGTAATGGAATCTATGGAAACATCGTTGCAGTACAAACAACCAGACTTCACCGCATGACGACGAGTGGAAGGTTCTCTCACCTTCGAGCCCAAAGGGTCTCGTTAAAGACACAACCAGTGACTCCGGGAACGATTCCCGGCCCCCTTCAGCGATTCGTTTCACGTCCCTATTTCTGGGAAGAAACCGATTTTCATTGCCCCTCGACGATCGCTCTATGGACGCCTCGAACGTTTCACGGATATCGAAACGCGTTACGAATTTATCGTTGGACGGTAAAAGTAATAATCTCACGCTGAGATTTTGCGTCCCCGGAGCATCCAAACATTTCGATCGATTTCATGGGAAACCGTAACGACGTTCCTTCGGCAGATTTTTAAAAAAATTCACAGAAATCGCGCCTCGTAGCTACGAAGCAATCGAGATTTAAATTTGACGTCAATTTCGTAAGAAATTTCAACGGGGATCCGTCTATAGAATTATACAATTTCTATTTCAATCGGTGTTCGATCGTTTCTCTTTTTCTGTTTGTATAATGCCGGACCATTGCGGCGAGGCAGAGATCTCGCGTTTCCAGGAAATCGACGGGAAATTGAAATTTACCAAAAGCGGATTACGAATTCAAAAATTGAGATCAAAGTGCCGTTTACAGGGGATCTTATCGTGAAATGTGTCGATGCAGGTTTCGCGCAATTTGGTCGCGTCGCGCGAATATCTGCCATTTCGAGGACGGCGTATAATGATTTACTTCATTGCAACGGATAAATCAGAATTATCCCGGCCGCTATTAACCGTTCTCCGCGCCCTTTACCCACGTTCCGGATCTTCCATTTCACAGTAAACGATTTTCGCGCGACGGAAATCGCACAATGAATCCAAGTTTTGCGAGCCGGGTTGGGATCGTTGTGGCTTTTGCCAATGGAGCAGTCTCGTAGCAATTCGTATTACGTCCTGAAATCGTACGATCATCGGACGTCGCGCAGAATTCGCTCTTGGATGTTTCAATTTCCGGGCCAACGATTAATCCCGCCCCCCCCCCCCTCCGCCCGGAAACGCGACTGCAGCCAGCGAATTTCGACGAGGAATTCATCCAATTATTTTACTCTCGCGGTCTCGGAGATCGTTCGCCAAGAAAATCTGAAGAAAATCGTTGCCTCTGAAATATCATTTCAGACTTTTAGCGTCGTTGTTCGAATCCATCCTCCACTCTGAACAGCCCCGCCCGGTTAACTGAAATCGAATCGAGCCAGATGC
Source organism: Colletes gigas (assembly GCF_013123115.1). NCBI lineage: Eukaryota > Metazoa > Arthropoda > Insecta > Hymenoptera > Colletidae > Colletes > Colletes gigas. Next base: position 2,286,407 of record NW_025106637.1, on the reverse strand, counting down.
TTCAGTTAACCGGGTAAAGTGGTAATTCTTCTCTTATACAACCACGTCCTATCGAAGCCTCCGAAAAGGATTAAATCAGCGGGGAATTCGTCGTAGGATTCCTAGGCGATCTTTCCATCGTGGTAAGCCAGCGTCGCGAGTAATCTCGGGCGTGATTTTGAAGGGGAATCCCGGGGAATCGGGGAACGCTGGACGCGGCTCCACGAAATTGCGGGAATTGCCTCGGTCGCTTAAGCCCGGCGAGATTGGTTCCTGTTTCCCGCGCGACACGTACTTATTTCGTGGAAAGAACGACCGCCGCGATAACTGCACCGATGGCTAGAGCGGTTGATTCCGGAAAGAAGGGAAAACGCGGACGCGCGAGGAAACACCGTCTCCGTGGGCGAGCAGCCGTCCCCTGACGGGGGAGAGAAAAGGCGGCCAAGAGCCTTCTGCAAATGGCATGGATTAGATAGCTTCTCCCGCGGCGAATCCGCGTTTCCTTCCGGGGACTTGCGACGAATTCCTTTTCGCTATTACGCTCCCCACGGAATACGCAGACGTTTCTCTCGCGAGCGTTACGTGCACATACTCCAACCCCTACGCGTTACAGGCCTTCAGCGCGTTGTCTTTTAGGCGGCGTGCGCTCATGTTACATCATGCACACCTGTACACTTCGCCAAGACGGATGCACAGCCTCCTCCAAACGCAGCTTCGCCTACTATTGTTCCCGCGTCGCGGAATTGCGAAATTACTCTACTAGGATTGATAATTTCTTACCGTTGCGGTCTCTGCCTTCTTCTGTGATTATGAGCCATGGTACCCTCGTCTTTCAGGTTGCAGCACACCTCCTGTTTCTGAAATACAAATGGGCAAAGATCTTCAAATCTTGTAATCGTGAAGATTTTATATCGTCGTACCATCCTCTCGTGAAATAAAATAATAATGGTAAGTAAAGGCCCCTAAAGAGGTACGCTTATTATGAGCCATGACACCCTCGTCTTTCAGGTTGCAGCACACCTCCTGTTTCTGAAATAGAAATAGACAAAGATCTTCAAATCTTGTAATCGTGAAGATTTTATATCGTCGTACCATCCTCCCGTGAAATAAAATAATAATGGTAAGTAAAGGCCCCTAAAGAGGTACGCTGGGTTTCGCGCGAATCTCGCTGTTGCATCGGAGTTTCCATTTCGATCAACGGTTATCGGTTTCGCCCTCCGTTTCTTTCGCCGCGCGTACCGGGCTCCCGTCTGGAGAATTGCCATTGAAATGTATTCGTAGCAGGCAATTTCGGAATGTCCGGCATCCGGCGGCTGGACGCGGCCGAACGGTTATTCCGTTCGGGCGAACTGTTGCTGGTAGCTCGATTTCCATTCGGGAGAAATCGGCCGGAAGGTCGCGAGGGTTAAATTAGCCGCGCGGAATGGAACACGACGGAAATCCGGGAATTCGACGGCCATCCTACGGTCACGTAGGAATGGAAGTCGTCGATGAAGGGGGTAGGACGAGGAGCCACGAAGATGGCAGATCATTCTTGCTTATGCCACTGTTCGGGCTCGATTGTCCCCGAGAATTGGAATAAAGAAGGAGAAATCGAGGACGAAGCTGCGAGGACGTCGAGAATGGCGAAACAGAGAGAAACGGATGCGCGAGGGACCGCGGAGGATAGGTTACTTAGGTTGGAGGGGTTTCTCGTAATTTCCCGAGGGTAAAGGCGAAGAAACGTGCTGGATTTTGTCGTCCTTTTCGTCCTGGCCGCGTCGTCGTGACCGAGAGGGCCGCTAATCTCTCGATTCGCAGCTAGGTGTCCGGACAGAGAAACGGGAAATGGAAAGTTCTTAGGACGAACCGCGCGATTGTCATTGTCGCGTCAGGAAGGGAAGAGTTTTCCTCTTTCGTTCGACCACCGGGATCCTCTTGGATCCCCCTTTCGTTTCACGCGTTTGCACCTGCTCTCGCGGAGAACTCCAGCTTCGGAGACGATCGTCCACTGGTAAAGTCGAGAACGTTCGCGATAATGGAATTGGCGCTGGGGGCAGACAGGGTCCAGCGATCCTAACACACCCTCCACTCGAGATTGTAAACTTATTTGTCGCCGAGTGCTTCTCAAACTTATACGCGTCGACGTATTGAGGAAATAAATAAAACTGTCTAAAATTTTCTATAAAACTTTCGGTGGATACAAAGAAACAAAGTATTTAGATATTAGCGTTGCTAATGGCCTCCCAACAAACGACCCCCAATGTTACAAACAGTCTCTAATCCAGGATTAAAACCATGAAATCCAGGAACCTAAAACTTGCCACCCCAAACTTCAGCCATTTGCTACCGATTGGACCTCAGAATTACGATATAATCCGGCTACGTGTGGTGGCTACCCCTCCAAGCATTGAACGTTAGACGACTTCGAAGAAATCTACCACCATTTGCTTCGATTTAAAGAATCGCAAATGGCGTCGTCCTAAGCGAGATACCAGAATACGAGTAACCGTAATAACGACTGTGCGATAAATAGCGGGGTGATCCAGCTCGAGATCACGATACCGCTCGAAAGTGTCAGCCTGCACGTGAACACACCCCCATCTAAATCCAGAGAGGAGGGTGGTCGGTTAGATGCGATGCACGCTCGCCCTTATTTATGACAGATTTACAAAATTGGAAAAACTCTCCCCTCTGGGTTCCTACCCTGCAGTCGACCGATCGACCACCGATTCCTCCGAACTCGAATTTATGTCCTTTGGCCCCGTCAAGGGTGGCTCTTATTGCCTGCACGCGCGCTCCATCGAATTCGAACGAATTAAGACGCGACGAAGAATGAGATTCGGGGGATTTTTACGATATATTCGCATGGTTGCATCGGTCTGGGGGTGAATTCTGACCTTGATTAACATTTAATACACAGCACGAACTTTGGAGCAGGGTCTAAAGCTTGTGCAGAATCGTGATCTGGTAGGACTAATTGAGATTTGATTTATGGCATCAGTGATACGGAAACTTTCGACCTAAACGATTTATAATTGGATATCGTTGAAGTTTACGCGCCGCAGGTGCTCCAGGGGAGGTTGTTTCACTCCGTACTTACGCGGTACACTGTGATTTTCGAGACAATGAGAAGAGATTTGGATAAAAAAATTTAGACGAACGAAGTGAAGAACTCAGTGATGTAAGAAACATCGAGGTGGTTCGAGAGGGTTCGTATGCTCGGGAAAAAAAAAATTGATACGTAGGCTTATCAGCCTCCTCGTTTATTCTCGGGGAAGCTCGTCACGGTGAGCCACTCGTGAATGTCACGGCGCCTAGATTAGGAGTGGAGGGCAATAACGGCATTAGCATGAAAAAAGGGCGGTATCCAGCGAGGACGGGAAAGATTTTCCACGTAATATCCCGCTCCGAGCGCTATGATAGCGATTTCCTGGAAGCAACGACCGAGGAAAGGAAAAGCGATCGCGTTGGCCGAAGATAAAACGAAAAGTAACATGCAAAAGAGGCTGCTCGTACCGCGTAGCGCCGTGAGACGAAGAGAGGATAAAGGAGACCGACAGGTGTTCCGGCTGATGGCAAATTGCTAGCCGCGGCGAAGGCGCCTAACGTCAAGAGAGCAAAGACTGCAAACGGTTCCATCGTTTGTCGATTGTCGACACCCTCTGTTGCTAGATAAGGCAGCCACCCTTCCGCTCGAATACTAATTTGCTCCTCTCCCCCCCCCGTTTCACCTTCTCGTCTGCATTAAGGCACAATCGGTTCCGCCCCCCCCGAACGGGCGGCTAATAGCGCTGAAAAGCGATTCGATTTCTCGCGGCCGTATTCCTTTTTTTCTCCCCCTCTGTCCGTGTCTCCTCTTTCTCGCTTTCCCCGTTGGATTTATTACGCGAGCTTGACGTCTATCGACGATGCTCGCCGTGGAATCGAATCTTAAGTGCCTTCGAATGCTTCCACGCGACAATGCAATTCAGTGGCCCGACGGCGTGGAAAGCTGTTTGCAATCGTAATTGGATTATTGACGTTGCCTCCTTCGCCCGCGAAGAAGTCCGCCCTCGAAACTGTCTCACCGTCGAGTAATTATACGATACGGCCCGATTTTGTTCCACAAAACGATCCTGCGAGCCTAGAACACGTTCGCGGGTCTAATTGATGTATTTGTAGCGTGAGACAGTGAGAATATTCGCTGATAATGGACTGAGATTTAATACGACCATTTTTCAGCCATAGAAAGATGTTAATTTTGATTAGTCTAGTTGGTAATATTAGCAAGAGACGGAGGCACTTATCCTTGGAAGTCTCCAGGGTCCAAGGCAGGACCAAAGGTCAGAGAATTAATCACTCGCGAAAGCACTTAGACTCGGTGTACATAGTTGCTCTAACTAACCCTTTGAAACACTTGGTTCTTAATTTTCTACAGGTTAAGCAAACTTATTGAGATGAACTCGAATCTCAAGAACGCTCGTCCCTCGAGGAAATTTGGACGGGTAGTCCTTTGTGCAATATTCGAAACTACGACGAGGAAGGTATCTCCATAGAATCGATTCCATGGTTGCAAAGTCTTGCGCTCGGAAACGCACAACTCGTTGTTTTCGAGCGAAGAATGCAAACGATGGGTCGCCGAGGAAGTTTGTGACGAATCGAAAGGGCTCTTTACGAAGTTGCTCGGTCGTTTAATTTTGATTTTGATGGAGCTCCGGGATACTTACACTCGAAAAAACGATCGGAACGTTTAGTCTACCATTCCGGGGGACCGTAAAGTAGATCTTCATCGGAACGGTCTTGCTGGGTCGTTTTCCCCATTTTATGGGGCAGTACCGGCGCCTTCAGTTCTCTCCGAGTTACGACGCTTCCGCTCTCGGTAGTCATTTTATATTACAGGAATAGGCAAACACTCGACTCGGTTAAAAAGTAATATTGAAAAAATGAATGACCTCATTCTATGTCTTGTATGGCGGATTCGAGGTATATGAGTAGACCTTATACCTTATGGACTTTCATTGATTTACTATGAACCTTCAATTTATATGTGGATTTACCAGTGGTCTCAATTCCCACAGAAAAATCAACAGATTTTTCGGCGAAAAAATATTTTCACAAATCGTTCTAAAAATTTATTTTTGGCTGCAGCGGTCAATTAGAATCATTTTTGGTTAACAGACATACCCCCGAAATCCTACCGGCTTCGGAGAAAAAAATTCGAGAATGTGTGAAATTTTTCGACAAAATTGAGAAATTTCAAATCGTTCTAAAAAAATTATTTTCAGTTACGGGGGTCAATTTGAATCATTTTTGGTCATTAGACATAACCTCGAAATCTTACGCAGTTTCGAGAAAAAAATTCCTTATATAATGTCTGACCATAGCGTTGATATGTTTCACTGAAATTTCATGCGAATCTTTAAAACGTCATAACTTCCGAACGAATTGGAGGATTTTAATGTTTAAAAAAGCAAACGACGCGTATTTTAATGGAGAATATGTAGAAATTCTAAGAATATTGGAAAAGATGGTCCTTACCCCCGTAAACTGAGAAAAATCCCATAAAAGTGGTTCCAATTTTCAAAGAGCCATAATTCCTACAATAGTGAATATATTTCACTGAAATTTTGGGAGGAACTAGAGTTGATGGATACCTACAAAAAAGTATTAAACAACTTTTCCGTAGGACGTCAAACAAACTTATTAAAAATGAAAAACTAATTTTAAGAAAAATCGACAGGCGGTAGCTGCTTAAATTTTTCGACGAAAATGAAAAGTTCCAAATCGTTCTAAAAAAATTATTTCCGGTTGCAGGGGTCAATTACTATTAGCTTTGGTCAATAGACATACCCTCGAAATCCTACCCGTTTCAGAGAAAAAAATTCCTTACCGAAAATCTAATGTGAGACCAGAAATGTTTGCCCGAAATTTCATGCGCACCTTTGAAACATCATAACTTCTGAACGAATTGGAGGATTTTAATGTTTAAAAAAGCAAACGACGCGTATTTTAATGGAGAATATGTAGAAATTCTGAAAATGTTCGAAAAGTTATTCCCCCAAGCCCATAACTTGATACAAAGTCTACTAGTATACCTGTGGTCTTCTTTCGAGGATCTGACACTACATACGCCCAAACTCTATCAGAAGTCCCTAACTACCGACCTGTGATTCGTACAAATCAAACTAGAGCCCCTTCTTAACAAATAAAACTTCCAATTTCCGGAATAAAATTCCCAACAGACGAGTGGTACCTAATTTAAGGTACTCGCGACAAGGAAAAATTCGTCTCGTTTAAGCTTCGTTAGCCCGGTCGCGCTAAGCGATATCCTTCGCTCAGAGCTCCTCTGGCAGGCTTAGCGTCGCCTTTTCTAGCCTGATCCTAGACGACGTTTAATCTCTCTAGTCGCAGACAACGGCCGTTACCCGGCGCTATATGCCCTACTCCATTCTCCGCAGTGGCTTATCCTTTCTGATAATTAACGCGGCGCCCGATACTATTTATATGTGATAGCAAACTCCGCGCCCGCGGGCGCACGGGCTTAGCCTGTAACACGGCTGCTACAGTGGCGCGCAACCGTGGCGTAATTTCGTCGGGGCGCTCCCGCTCGTGCTTCCAATTACCGCGAAATCGTATTAATCCCCGCGAAAATCCCGTGTCGAGGTGATAAACGCGCTCCGACGCGGTTGCAGCGGGATTACGCGGCCGTGCCGCCTGCAACGAAGATACGCCGTTTACACGGACTCGACACCTTCGAGAAAAACTATCGTCCCCGGAAATCGAACGCCGGCCTCCGGAAACGCGCCTCTCCCGTCGTATTGCTCTACTCGTTGTTCATCCTCCGGCATCGAGATTAACGTTCTTGATCAACGCACTGTTCTCCAACCCGCTCCGCAACCAACAATTCCCCAAGAATATTTTTTTTTTATCAAATGACAACGCTTCGAAGCTTCGAAACACAAAATACTACCTCAGCGAACTCCACATACTGAATAGATTATTTTAATAGTAGAGAATTTTTTAAAAATTATTAGAATTAATATGAGGTATTTTCTGATCAATATAATATTCCATTTTTGCTAAAGAAAGACTATATAAATTGAACCCTGAAGGCACCAACTGAAAACCATCGCGAAATATTAGTTTAAGAATTAATATTCCAACGAATATATTTTGCATCGAATAACGGCGCGAATTTTCTCGATAAATTGTGAAGTCGAGAACGATAAAGCATCGTGGTTTCTTTTATATCAGCGAAATAACGAAAACAACGGGATATTTGTCCGAGCCGTGTAAATAAACGATGAAAAAAAAAAGCGTGGAAACATTCTAAAACAACCGATTAACGCTTCGATGGTTTAAAAATGTTTCGCGGAAATTCAAGCCCCACGCAACGTGTACGGTTTTGAAAGATATTTCAATTTTGCAATAACGATGATGTGGGCGCGAACGTTTCGAGGCTGCCGCGACGCGTTGCAGAATTTTATGTCGTCGACGTTTTAATTTTTGTTGCGAGACATTTTTTGTTCGTTTCTCGAGGCGCTCGGGTCTCGGATATGTCAAAATGCGACAAAAATACCGGGGTGCAATTATTTCGTTTTTACACGCGTTCATGATTCGATGAAAGCTTTAACAATTTTAGAAATATGGCGCATAATATTTTTCACGAACGAAAATATTTTCGATGTACCTACAATTTGTACTGTCTAAAAAGAGTAAATCATTTTATATTTATCGAAGCTTTAGAGTCGTGATTAGAATCGAAACTGACCCGAATGACTATCTTTCGCGTTAATTTTGGGAACTATCGAGCCAATGTGAATTTAATCGCGAGCAGATAGGTTCGAGTAATTAGACAAAAAGCAGCCAGTTTCGGAACGGAGACTGGTAGAAACGACAATGAACGTAAGAAGTCCGCAACTTTGGCTAACAAAACCGACTCTACAGGTGGGCGGTCTCAATCGCTCCCCCGAGGACTGTTCTGATATTTGTCGAGATCTTTGGTCGATGTAACCGTTGAACGAAGATTAATCGTGTCGTCGAAACTTTTTAACCGCGGATCGTAGGGAATTTGAATCGTAAAAACAGGATCGTTAATCACCGTTTGAAGTACTTTGAAGTCGCGCTGCGATCATGAACAACTAGGTCGAAGCACGATGAAGCGTTCTTAAAGAACTATTGTTACAGGTTAGCCAGGGCTGTATGTTGAACGATATGGTAAAAGATATGGGCAATTCATCATAATTCTCCGTAGAATAGATTTCTTTCGCTTAACGTCGAGATGAAATATAATCTACGGAGAAACCTGAACTTTGTCAAAATAATTTCATTTTTTTTCAAATTTAAGATAATTATGAAACTTTTTGTACGGTTGTTCACAAAAAGCTTGACTTTGTAATTTGTTCCTCTTTTCTTTTCGTTCTTCCTTTCGGTGGAACTCGATCTCTAGAAGTTTCTTTATGTTTTACTTACAATTTATACTTATTAATTCCATTGTGCGAATGCACGGTGACTGTTGTTTCGAGTTCAAATACGGGACCCTTTGAAAGAGGAACACAATACACTTGGGATCTCGTTGGTCGTGCAGGTTGGCTTTGAAAATTATAGGGTTACGACCGCTTCGTTTCGAGGTCGAGAACGAGGAAGGGTGAACGTCCACTCTGCGGGACATCTGTTTCATTTTACCGCCCTTGTCTGTTACCCTCCCTCCTTGCCTTCGCGGAAATTATCGCGAAAACAAACGTCGCGGTCGCTGCAGGTACCACGATGGTTCTCAATGGGGCTGGAAGAGTTATTGTCAATCAACAAATCGGTTTCCGCGTGTTGTGTGTACACAATACACCGTAATAAATGCAGTGGAATCTATTTTACGGCGTAGAAACACTGTAGAGAGGCATAAAATGGTCTGTTTCGCCTTCTTAAGTGTTCTGCGCACCTACCTTGCGCACACGCTTCTCCGCTGGCGGCGCTAGTGTCGTTTAAATTTCAAAAATTGCAGGACTATTGTTTGACGTCTGGAAAACTATATAATAATTCGAAATTATTAATCTTTTCTGTCGAATAGATGCATTGAGCATTAGTTTCTTTATGCGTGACTACAAACTCGAACGCGTTTCAACGAAGTATTCGGTACATGAATATTTCGTGCGCGTCGCGCGAACTCTGATTGCAGATTTGAATGTTTTATTCGGCCGTTTAGCTCCATCGATTGAAAGCTAGCTGGACAGGGTATTAATCAGACGACGGATTCGTAATCAAAGCGCGGTCGCGCCGCCTATGAACGTTAACAATTTGCTCAATTAACAGTTCATTTAGGAATCGTGAATCAATCATGCAGGGGCATTTGGTCCTTTAGTGTTTGTCCGGCGTTGGTAAACATAAACTCACGATATAAGCATCCCTTAGTATACGTGTCTTTCAAAGTGATTTCCTCTGTGGCGCAAATGAACCCCGCAAATTTCATCCGCTTAATCGCGGGATCAAATCTAGATTACGTATTGCAATTCTTGTTGATAGCATTCCACTCGAACGGAATTATTATTATTGAAAATTCTTGTTAAAAATAACTCTTACTCTTTGCGTTATTAATGCGAAAGCGACTTTCGTCCGCTTAAATGCGGATCAAACGCGGATAACGACTTGGAACTTTTTTGGAAAGCGTTTTTTTCAGTACGAGCTTTTATCTGCGTTTGATAGTCTCCCGCGCGGGTAAACTTGACTTCATAAGCAGCCAGGAGTAGCCTCGATAGAGCTTTCATTCGCGTGCTTTGCAGAATTCTTTGCCGTTCCACCGAGCATGCAGCGTCAGGAATACCTGGCGCAAACGTCGTTAATAGCTGAAATTACTCGATATCCCAAATCCATAGACGCTAAGTTGTTCGTTCAAGAATTACATTTCGTTATTAACCGTCGAATAAATTTCCTGTTTCAGGTAACGTGTTGCTCCGGGGCTTTCTACGAGTACTCTTTGAGGTTTCTTCAAAAAACTAATAAAGGAATACGGTAAAGGAAAACCAGTTTTCCCTAGTCGCGGACGTAACGAATGGCAGCGTGCACGGATCGAAAGTTAATAATCGTATGGCGTCGATGGTGAAAGTTCGAATCGGTCAATTCTCGTGGAAAAAACACAAACGCTGCTTGCAACACCGTCGAGAAGCATCGTAACGCGTTTTCGATATTCTTACGATCGGTTACGTGATTGTCGGTAGTCGAAGACTGACGGGAAATGCCGCCGTTACGTATCTCCGGGGAACATCGCCCGATTTCCTTCATTCACCCGTAACGACCGGTTCGCGCATCGACGCCCGGCGTCTGCTCGTGTGAAACATTACGATCGAGATCGAAGGCGGTGCATCGGGATAATGGGTTCCAATGTTATCTCGCTGAAAACCCGACGAGACCTACCGGGATCGACGATGATCATCACTCGAATCAAACAGAAAAAGGGACATTCGATTTTTTGGGGGGAAATTATATTCGGTCTTTTCTGGAAATTGATAGATTTCTGTCTCACTATCTTCAAGAGAAGAGTATAATGAACGTCTCTAGACCATTAGCTTCCCAGGCTCGCCACCAGAGGGCTACGTTGAACCTGTCCTTTCTCACGAGTGCTCGATCATCAATTTCTATACCCAAAACTGACGCTGTTAAAAAAAATGGCCCACTTTGTATGTTCACGAGACTCTTAAGTGCCTCCTTTAGATTGCAGAGGATTTTCAATGGGAACCAATTGCGAGCAGGCCGAGTAAAAATTGCCAGAGCGCAACACGAGTACCCGGACCTTAATTTCTTTTCTTTCAATCAGAGAAAGGGAGGGGCGGGGGCCATCAGAAGCAAACTTTCCGGGGGCCAAAAAAGCCGTCATTTCTCAAAAAGATTGATCGCCAGCGTCGTAGGAAAGAACGCAAGACCGCGGAGGGGTATCCTGGGCGAGTTACGTTCATTCTGAGAGCGCGAAACCACAAAAACGGACGTCGGCGTGCTTCACGGCAATATTGCAGCTGCACTTACGAGCAGCCGACGTTGGGTAGGCACCACCCACGACCGGGGCAGGTTAGAAATTCCTCGCGATAACGTTTCGCCCGGGGGAATAGAAGGGCGAGCAATGGCGGGGAACGATGCCAGGGGAACAAATGGATCTTACGTAGCTGCATTACTTGCCACTGTAACCCGTTGGATGGACTCTGAAGCGTTATCGCGGAGTGAGTTGCAAGTGCACTGAAACTTCATCGCGATCGTCCGATGCACGAACGTGCACCTCCCCCTCCAGGAATCGGGCGCCTCTTCCTTTCTTCCTACCTTTACACGCTTTTCCTGATCAACCATCGAGCGTGGAAACGTATTATCCACGAGCTGGATGGAGATCAGGTGCTTGGAGAGCCCTCAAACTCGCCAGGTTTAACGATCAAAGGGTTCGAGAATTTCGATAAAATTGTGCGTTTCGAGCTCTATGGATTATTCAAAATTCGCTGCGGGGCGTAATAAATTTTTCCCGGTTTAAAGGGAGATGCTTCCCCTTTGCAACGACCCCTTAAAAGTTGACGTACAATTTTTTGCGGCCGAGTTATCGTAGTTTGAACAACAGGCCGTCGTTGGCGTTAGAATTACCCGAGGTACGCAATTTGGAGTTGTGCAGAGTCAAGCTTGTGTATCGTACGGTGTTTTGTGCGTGTTTATTACAGTTTGAAAACGAGTGTCGACCGAAAGGAAGCAGTGTCATGCATCGCTCGCGGAAGAATAGCGATTTCCGGGGGAATAAAGTGTCGTCGTAAAGGGGAAGCTTCTCAAATTAAACTTTAAATAAAATTCAAATTCCATCAAAGCTAAAAATTTGTAACGTTCGTTCTTTAAGACCATCTTGGCCGAGGGAACATTTATTTCCCCGATGTTTGCATTCGGAACTCTCGACAATGGCGCCTGCATTCGCGAGCCGGGATCAAGATGATTGATTAGAGATAAATCCGTGGATCAGCCACGTTGATGATGGATGAATCCACTGTAATAAGACTCGCGAAACCGTAAAACGTGCTTGTCATATCGGTCGCGTTTCACGGTCGATCGATTCCCCGGGAAACATGAATGGAAAACGAAAAAGGAAAGATCAACGAGGGGTGGAGGGAGGTGAACGCGGAACAAGTTGGCGGACCAAAGATTTTCCCGGCGGTGTTCCGGAACTGAATTTTCCATCGGATCTTGAACTTCCAATTAATTAGAACGCTAATTAAGTCGAGCCCGGGCGAACGTGACCGCCGGTCCCATTATTCCAGAACGGAGTGTAGTTGCTGGATGATCAAAGACCATTGAAACGAAAAATTCCCGAGCTTATCCTTCCTCGAAATTAATTGCGGAAATCGCCTGAACGATCACGGTCAAACGGAATTGCCTCGCGAGTGATAAAGGAGTGTTTTCGCAAATTAACTGGCCCTTTAACACGTTCGCTGTTGGTATAAAATTCTGAGACTAAAATTTTGGTAAGCTTGATAAAATTCGCAAATTTATTTTTCTCTATGTCTCAGGTTGAGAATGAATTTTTCTAGTTTCATGATTGCACTATGGAGCTCTTGAACAAATATTTGTAGCATTTCTTTCGTATTATAACTCGATCTCAGAACCTATGACTTAAGTTCTGGATGTTCCAATTTCAGAATGAATTTTTCTAGTTTCATGATTGCACTACGGAGTCCTTGAACAAATATTTCTGGCGATATGGAAGAGATACAAATATTTGTATAGATTGCAACTCGATCTCGGAATGTATGACCTGGGTTTATCTTAATAATTTCCTGTTTTGTCAATTTGGGGGAGCTTGTCTTCGCTGGTATCGGTTCTTGGGTCCGCAATCGGTTGGAGTTTGTCGTAGTCTACGGTAAAACAACTGGGTTTAGGAGTACGTGAAGGCGGCGCGAGTTATCGTAGCTTAATCGAATGACGCGTTTGACACGATCGGTCCCGGAGAGGAATTTAATTGAGGTCGACACACGGTAGGCGACGCATCCGTCGATTTTACGAAGCATGTTAATCCTCGAATAATTTCCACCGGTAGGAAACAAGCAAGCCGTTGCGCGAGGACTATTATTCGTCTGGCCGGGAGTACGAGCACAGCGCAGATTTAATTATGCACCCGCCGCGAGACACAGAGGCTGGAAGCGCGCCGGGACCAAATCCCGCTGCTACGAGGCTCCGAGCTTCCATTGTCATTATCCTTCCGTTTGATCGTCGGACGATTAAACATTTCGTTCGTCTAATCCGCTTACAACGCCAGCATGACAGTGTGTAATTACATCGGCTCGTAAACGAGCCTGTCCCCGGCCCTCACATATGCAACGCGATCGTATCTACGCGCGTCTTGATTTACGGGTGACGCGTGCTGCCCCATCTAGCAGCTCGAAATCCTTTTTTCCTTCGAGGAAATGGTATTTTTCGAAACAGAGCGAACGTTAGCGAGGAATCACCGCGAAATTCGACGTAATTTTTCGAGTCGTTCGGTGAATCGATGACTTGAAATCTTGCTTTCGGTGCAACGTAATTCGATCATGGTATTTACCGCGTGTTACGAGTAGCTTAGCAAAGTCACCGTCAAAGAGAATCTCCCGGCGCGTGGAAATTCTTGCAGGAAAGTGCACGCGTACTTCCGCGCCCTCATAACGTGCCCTAATTCGATATACGATCGGAGATGAGCCAAACCAGTCGAGTACCCCGCAGTCTTGCCGGCGATTAAGAGGGTACCTTCCGTAAATTTCAAAGGGTAGGTTCCACCCAGGGCTCCCGACAGACACTTCGAAACTTCCAGGCCCTTGTGTGATCTAACTTTCCCCTCCAGGTTCGCTCTCTTGCTCCTCGCCCAACCATCCATCTTCCTCTCTATCATACTCTCGTTCCCTCACCTGTACATTTGTCTCCGTTCCCCGCTGTCAACCGACGCTCTCGAGATAATTGCGGGGGAATATTATTCTTCTGAAGTGCAAACGGAGACGTTGACGTTATTAATGTCCCCGATAACGGGATTGCTTTAAATTTGCGGAGGTAGGTGTTGCACCCATCGAGCTTGGAAAATGGACGTCGGAGGATCCTGACGTTCGAACAAAGACCACTCATCGCGGGATCGAAAGATCTTTCTTTCCGAGCTCCGAGGCGTTTTTCATGGAATTGATGAATAAAACAGAATCATCGAGGTTTTCCTGTTTCCCCCGGATTAAATGAAAAGCAAAATGCCCCGGTTGTATAAACTTCCCGTATTTGTTTAAAAACAGTTTTGGTTCGTTCGGGTCGGCAGAATTTTATGGCTTTTTAAGCGGTTTATCTCTCGGTCGCTCCACAGTCGGATTACGCGAATACGGAACACAGTCACGAACGAAACGCAAAGAAATCAACGTTCGCGTCTTGGACAAATTTGCTTTTCTTTTCTACGTCGGACTAGCTCGATCTGGCGCTCAGCATCAACGGTATACTTAAGCGAAGTAGCATCTCCCTGGATGAGTTTTGTTTATGTTTATGATGCGAAACACGACGTAAAAGCTGTGGGGAAATTGCACAGGGATCTGTCGTCGAATCCTACGTGACTCTAATCTCTGAAAACTCGACGAAAAGAGATCGAACATTTTTCAGGAAATATTCGAACGGTGATTCTTGGACAATTATCAAACGTAATTAATACATCGCGATTTTAAGCAGACATATAACTGTGCACGCCGTTAGTTTGCTTTGACCTTTCGAACTACATTACACGAGTGTATGTAAATTTATGCGAGCGGCTGTAAGTAACAGGAACATGGAGGTAACTCAATTTCCCAACTACTTTTATTTATACCGTTCTCACTCAGAGAGTAACATTTATTATTCTCATTCGGAATATTCAAAGTTCCGCTACATCCATCATCCGACGCGAAAAAGTATGTTTTCGAAAATTTCGAAATGAATGTAAATTACTGTTCGTGGAATTTCACAACCGCGAATCCAACAGACTTTCCGTAATTATAGAAATTCCGGCGTGCTCCATTGTCCGTGCAGACTTCCGTATGTTTAAAATATTTGCTAAAATTGATACCGCTCGCGATACGCGAGATGTTGATCGTAAAGGGTTGTGTTTGATGATTGAATTTAGGGTTGAATTCGAGGAATCTTGAGGAAACTCTAAATCGTCGCGGAGGATATGCTTTTACGAAGTGTCGAGAGAAGCCATAAAACATTCTCCGTAAAGTGGCTCGACAAGGGCTGAAAATAGGAGCGGAAAGGGATGGCGGAGACATCAAGCCGTCCGTCGACTATATTGCTCGCGTTGCCATGGACTGATAATCTCGTCGGACGTTCGTCATCCGCGTAAACAAATGTTCCGTAAACCAGTGTCTAAATTTAATTTCGTCCACGTCGACCGGGAAAATCAATTAAATCCCCCCACCGTGGATTTTAAATGCACCGTCGTTCCTCTATGCAAATTGACCGACCGTTTGTCCGGTTAGCGCAAATTGCGCACAGTTACCACCAGTTAACCTTTCTCCCCTTCTCTCTTTTTCAATATTTCGCGCGTAACACGTCGGATGACTGTTCGGAGAATTATTCGCGACGATCGACGTTATCCCCGCGAAACTGTTATTTTTCGCGCAAACGATTTCTCGATATCGTCGTCGCGAAGATATATTCCGCGAGAAAGAGAAATCTGCATTTTCATCAAGGGGTTGATTTCGCTCGAAAAATGGTTCTGCATTATGGATGAACTGTATTGCGCGTAATTTCTTTTTGTTAGCCTGTCAGGGAGGTCTACGCGCGCAACACGCGTTCGTAGTGCTATTAGAAATAATTCCAGGATCCATCGAGATCCAATTTTCGTCGAATCGTACTAAGAAAGCCGGTAAATTGGAATATGTAAATTTTCTATCGAGCACGTACGTTTTAAAGGACGTGTCCAGTTGCTTTCGGGAATAAAATAATTCCGCCCGCGACCGGGGGCTGAAAATTTCGCTCGCCGGTTTTTATTTACAGCTACGAGGGGCATTAACTTTTATTCGTTTGAGGCGCGAATTTCCCTGCGCGCCTAGCATTACTGAAAATAAAGAATATATAGAATATTCCCCACGCTTTAATTAAAAATATTTTTCTACGCCGACTACCGACTTCGCATTTTTATCCCCCGGGATTATTATTGCTTCGTGTTTCACGCGTGTTGACGTTCCCTTTCTTCTTCAAAATTTAATTAAATTTAATGGCGCCTGTCGCGGACGACGCCGGGTATTATCGTAGACAAACTGAAAATATTTTTAGGCAAATTTTTCCTGCCCAACACGGCGGGAACAATTTTTGCCTAATTGGCCTTGATGCACTACGAAACTATTTAATTTCAAACTGTGTGGAATTTAAATAAAATTATGCTGGGACATTAAAATATTACGTGTTCGAGTTAGAAGACGCATTTTGGATATTAATCAAGTTGGTAATATGGCATGTACGGTTCGTAATATGTTGACTGGTTGGTTTCCACGCGAGAAACGAATTATTCCCACGATTGAACGCGCGCAAGGATCGAAATCCTTTCGACACGCCGGACCATGAATATTCAAAGTCCGCGGCGATACACGGGCATGCAAGTTAAGAAACACCAGAGCGAAACGAGTTTATTTTCTACGGATACTGGGAAGAACAGCTTGTTCCCTTCGGTGGATTTGATTTTATACGGGCGCCGGAGGTGAGTGTCGGTCGAGATACCGGAGGAAGAGAAAATGGCGCGAGGGTGCAAGGTGTAGAAACGTAATAAAGCCGATATGGTCTGGGCAGCTACGGACAGGGGGGGTTGAGAGGGGGGGACAGATTGGAAAGTAACCGAAGGACCGATAGGAATCGAACAACGGCGAGAAAGATGAAAAGAAACGACGGGGGCCTGGAGGGGGGCGCGAACGGGCAAATTGAAGCTCGCGTAAGTGGAAAGCCAATTTGGTGTTTCGTGTTGCGAAAATAAGATCGCGGAAAATTATCGGGTATCGTAATAGCCGTGGCGTGGGTTTCCACTGCGGTTAGAGATCGTTCCAGGCGGCGGAAACGTATCGTAGAAATGAAATAAACACTGATGGCCCCGTAGCCTCGTGGATTAAATTATTATCGCGAATTCGATGTGGCCGTCGACTGTTTCAAGCTATTTTTGGATCGAAGAGGCCAAAAAGAGTCTGATTAGAAGCTCGTTTGCACGCGAACTAGAAACGTGCTCAGACATTCATGCAGAACACATCGAGCAACACAAACATATCCAAACTTGAACGCACACTTCGATCCGCCCAAGTTCTGTCAGCTCGTTATGGCACATTCATACCGTTCCATTATGTGCAACATATTACCAATCTCCTCGGTTTACCGTCCATTCGTCATTAATTGGCCGCGAGACGTCTCATCGTGCGTCCCGTATCGACAAATTAAAATCAATTGTGTCGTTTCCTTACATCGAGCGTCGAGAAAAGAAAATCCTGGACACAAAGAGCCTATCGATGCACGCGAGACACGCTTCTAAAATTACGCCGGTGCACCCTCCGTTACGGTCGTGTGGCTCCCGAAGCCCTGATCATAAATCGTTCCCTTTGGCTACGGTGTCGACCTCGAACGAGAAACGCATCGTTTACATCTGTCTAGTTTTACACGCCAGATGCGTGGAGGATGTACGGTAATTTCTTCGAGCACAATGGGAGTTTCTTGGGTGCTCGAAACCGGCGATACACCGCGTTGTCGCATTTTAAATATTCCACCGGTCCCTGGTACCCGGAATGATTTCGATCGGCCCGTTTTCTACCATTCAAACGCGTTTTCGAGGGAAATATCCCTGCACCGAGCCACCCACGCTGATAGAATCGATCGTCTTTGAACCGAGAACAGTTCCCCGACAAGTTCCAACGGAAAAGAGGATTCGCAAACAGGCGGATAAAACGAACAGGGTCGGCCGTTAGCGACCATGGTAAAAGGAGAAGATGCTTTTTTCGTAGGATTCTGCCGCGTCGGTTGAATATGTGGCCTCCGAAAGAGGATGAGAGACCGTAGTCTGTTTATCTCGCGTTTCAAAGGGCCGACGAACGAGGGGGGATCGCGTGTTTTTCGTTTGCGAATCGAGCAACAGTAGAAAAATGTGTAATAGCCGGCCGCCTTTGAAACACACTACTGGGCGCAGCCGTGGACTCTGTGCCCGGAGAAATCGGGAGCCCATCCAACCCCCCCGTCCCGCCTTTTGCCTACTCCTGGAAAGAACAATCGCGGCTGAAGCACATCGCCAAGGGGCACTCTATTACGCGACAAAGCTCCCCAACGGCGAGCAAAGTCCGACCGAATCGTTCCACCGAGCCATTTCCAGCTCTACCTGCGAATTAACACCTTCGTTGCGTCGCTGCCGGTAACTCACGCGACGAGGAACGACTCGATCTTGCGCGAAGGATTGCAATTAGCAGCCAGGAACCGAAAAACAGAACATTAACATTCCTGGAACCGTTTCAATTGTTCACCTGTTCTGTGGTTGTTCGATTCTACAACTGTTTTTCGCGACTGACTTTCTTCTGGCGCTTTGGTTGAAGAAAATTGAGCTTTTGGAAGTCGATGGGAGTTGTTTGACTTCGTTTGATTGTCAAATATGTCTGAATCGTTGGTGTGTTCTGTGATTACTCGATTCCAAAACTATTTTTGCGAACTAACTTTCTTCTAGCGTTTTGTTTGAAGAAAATCGAGATTCTAAGAGTCGATGGACGTCGTTTGACTTCGTTTGAGGGAAGGTTTGATCGTCAAATTTGTCTAAATCACCTAATCACTGCCGTCATTCTGGTCTCCGGAAGTTGAGCGACGTTTGCCTCGGTACGAGGGATGATTTATAACATTTATTCTAACATAAATACGAGGAATATTGTTACGAGTCGCTGTACGTTTCTGTCGAGTAATTCGTTTCGCGCGTGACACGATCGAGTTTCGCAAAATTCTCAGTCGAGCGGGCAGCCGAATATGGAAATCAATTCCGATAATACGCAACGCTGGCGGACTCGCAAAAATATTTTAACGCTTAATTATCGAATCGAGGGTTAATCAGTCATTCGAGGCCGCAGCAGTGCACTTAATCAAATCATAACACGGCCCGATCCAAGAGTACTTATCTCCGTTAATTATTTAATTACGCCCGCGCCGCGGTTCGTGAATGATTGAAAATGTACTCCCCGGGACCGTTATTGAATGTTTCACGCTTTAATATGGCGGAGTGTTTCCAGCGAGGGATGGCAGACGTTTAAAAAAAAAAACGAATCGATCGCGAAACTGCGATGAAACATTCGACAGACGTACTCCACGATTTTTGCAATCGAATTTTAAACACGGTTTTCGGCCGGATTTCGACTGACACTTGCTTTTTAAACAACTTCGAACGAAATGCGTGGTAGAAAATGTATGGATGAAATACTCAACGCGGAGATTCTTAATTTAAAATTAGAAGTAGGTGTGGTTTGGATCAGTTTCTCCTTAAAGTAATTCCAGAAGCGTTTGAGGAAATATTCCAGATATTTTCCCCGGCTGGAACACGTAAGATTTCTATCTGGGCGTGCAATCACGATGAAAATTAACGAGAAAACTGTCTTGGTCCCTAATAACGCGAGACGAGCGAGCCAGGTCGCGGTGGCAAGAAATCTCCTCGCGAAGTTTTGATCGCTGTACTCGTTTGATATGGTTGCCCGCCGCCATTAGTTACTCCTTTATTCTATCGGTGGAAAACTCGAGAGGAATTCCGCGGTATCGAGCACTGAAATTCTTCGGTTGCCAGAGAGAAACTCATTAAGCGAAGTTCGTTACGTACTTAGACGAAATTGAAAGGCTGCGGAAGGCGAGACAAATATCGCCGTGAATTATTAAAACGGAAAACAACCGAACGAACTCGAATAAGATTTTCTCCGACTCGATACACGTCGCGTTTTGGTAGAAGTCTACATCTGTTGGTGTCTAAATATCCGCGTGTACAATCAGTCAATCGGAAGACGACTGACGCTGTCGTGTTTACTCGCCTTCGGGCGTAATTCATTATTTACAGTATTAACCGCGTGGCAGGAGGTCGTCTACCCGGCGGCGGTTCTGAATTTAGGTGGCAGCTGTCAAGGAATGGGATCTGAATCAGACATTTTGTGCAAATTATGTACCTTAAAATTTAGCCCTTCCAAAAAATACTGATCGTCGCTCACCCAAAGATTTTTCATTAATTATCGTGAAATAAAATATTCCACACATAAAACTGTCATCCGTAATCTGGAACGTGCTGGTTTGCATTCCAGATGAAATTTTTCCCCCGCAGACATGAATCAATAAATATCGTAATTAGTAAAATTCGCATAAATATTATATTTTAATTCGATTACATTTATTGCAACGGTTGCATCGTTGAGAAATTTAAATGCGAATATTTGTACGAATATTCTGGATGGTATTATCGAACACGAAAAAGTTTTCGACTGTTCTAAATTCGAGCGATGGATAAAATGGGCCGTGTATGAGATCTTGGATAGATGGAAGCGACGTAAAATAATCAGGGTTCGTGCAATAATTAGGATTTCTAAATGGAAATCGGGCGATCGATTCCAAAGGACGCTTATCACGTTTTCTCAAGTTACATTCTGGCGTAGCTTTGCACCGGTCCCATCTTCCCCGGAGCTCTTCTAATCCAATCTCTTTCGTTCCTATCACCGTTTTTCGGCCCGGCCATACCTCTCACCGATCCCCCGTAGCTTCGACGGCGAGAAAGAGGACGAACCGGCGTGCAGGAAGGACGGATTATGATCGGATAACCCGAATCGGGGCCAGGATTTTCTACGAGCGTGGATTTGCTGACCTCGTTTAAATCTTTTCGTTCCTATTATTTTGCGACCGTGGACGTCAGCACTTTATAAATTAATTTCACGCGTGACTCCGTGCAAGGGGGAAGTCGATTTTCTGTTAGAAAGAACGGGAACAGGAAAAGTTCTCAGGAAAGGATTTCAATTTTATCGTAAATAACTTTCGTTCTGTAACCGAGGGGAAGAAGAGCTAATATGTTTCGTAAAAACCTGAAAGACGCGTTTGCAAAGGGATACTATTACATTGCATTCTCTACAGTCGCCGGGAAGTATGAATTTACCGCATTTCCTTTACCGTAAAGGACCCCGAACTCGTATTAGGTATATTGCATTCTTCTTACAGAGCCTGCAAGTACACGAATTCGTTTTATGAGTTCTGGCTTTCTCGCGTGTAATCGGGAGTGCAATTTCAATGAGCAAAGGATTACGTTACAAAGGCAGCTTCGAGCCCTCGAAAATGGCTAGCTATTGGTTATTAAATTTGGGTCGAACTCTGATTTGGTCCAAATTTGTTGCGTCTGACGTTCCTTGTGCGAATCGAACGTGCTTAAATTTGATTTTACGTAACTTGTATGCCCCGATCGAACCAACCAAGTCCCTCGAATATTGAACCGTAACGCGATATTTCACACTCGTAACGAGGCCACCGGAAGGAACGTTCAAAAAGCAAGAGGGCGACAGTTCGGACAACGGGGCGCACTCCTGGGCAAGAAACAACGGAGACGCGAGCATATTTGTGGCCCCAGGATGGCGCACGACGAAGTTTATGAGAGAGCCTTTTCGTTGTTGCGCCATCAGCGACGTCCATGGAGTTTGTTAACCCTCGGTTTCGGAAACAACGGGGCAGAGCGAAAAGAAAAGAGGGACGAGGCGGTAGTGGGTGGGAGGGGGGGGGGCCAGAGTAAAGGAAAAGAAGAAAGCAGGATTTTGCTGGTACGTGCACGGAATATCGTGGAAGTACGGCTGGCACAAAAAGGAAAACAAATTAGCTCGCTCAAAGAAACGTGCTCCGCGGTATATTAGAGTCTGAGAGAATTCCATACAGCCGGGACTCGCCTAGGATGCTGGGGAATTTTGCTTGGCTGGGGCCGGATGTTACGTTATGTCGGTGATATCGGATACGAGAAATTAGATTGGCCAAGTCGGAAACAGAATAAATCCGCGGTCTCGTTGTTGTTGCTACGAGAACCGAGAGGGAGGATAGGGAAAAAACAGCCTGATTGCTTCGTGGGGTTTGGGGCACGCGAGTTCTACGGTGCTCGGAACGTTTCTGTTTCTTCCCTAGCTTCTTCCCTGTGACCTTTTCTACCGACTGACCTCGTAAGCGACGACTACAAGCGATTAGGGCTTCGAGAAATATCCGAACTTTCTCGTTCTTAATTAGACCTCTACCGTGGTACGATGCAAAGTATATTTTCTCTTGAAAAAAGTTCCCCCATGTTTGCTCCGACACCGTGAATAAAAAATTTTATTAGGAAAATATATGCGAAGCAAACACGACGAGAGAAAATTTTTCTTGTTCGTACCGTTAAAAAGAAGTTATTAATTTAAATTAATTGAACGAATTGCTTCGACTTTAATCACAGACTTTTTAGAAAAGGAAACGAACTACCTGTCTTGAATTTCTTCCATATATTCCTCCGGTTCGTTATTACCCAATTAATCTTGTTTCCACGGAAAAATAACGGTGAACGTATACTTAATTCCACGTGAAATCTGAATTATTCGACCATTCCGTTGCACTTTGGCCACGGAGGGAACAAAATAAATCGCTCTTCAAAGCTTACCCTTTCATACGAACGTTAAAGCGTTCAGTTCTGTGAACTTGGTGCGTCACAATTTGCTTTAGCCTTGCAAAAGCTTTCGTTAATTCTAATTTGTACGCGCCATTGTCCGGCGTACTCCCTTTATAGAACCACCTTCTCTCGAAGAGGAATTTGAATAACGCTCGAACTCGTATTTGTGTTCCACTCGCCATATAAAGAGGTGCAAAGTCACTCTTTGACGCGGTCTCGAGAGGTCATTTTTTTAAATTTCGTCAAAAATCGAAGACTGTGGAGATCGAGATATCAAGCGTGGTGTTCGATAGCTGCTATCTTGGTCTCCGGTTAGGAGCAGCGATTAGCGTGTCATAAACCCATATGACAATCGCGATCGGTGTCCCTAACCTCGCGTCCCTTGGGTCCACGAGTCCTGCAGCGTTTCCGCATAGCAATTCCGCAGGTCACGTGCCGCATAGTGGGCAGTGTTCCAATATGGAAACAGTGCCAACTGGAAAACATTTCGGTCACTGATTCGCTCTCCGTGCGTGGCATTGTTCACTGTGTTAACGCGTTGCAACTTGCAATCCAAACACATGTTTCGCGTTTAACGCTGCCACGGCCCACGCACATAAACGGATCGCTGAATATCAATTTAGAAAAATAATCTGGCAATCTTATTGCTTTTGCACGAATTTTAACTATCGAATTTCGAGAACAGTTGAAGAATAACAGAGCCATTAAGTTCGCGTAATCGCTGGTTGGTGGTTGATTAATTAATCGTAACTGGGTCTGCTTACCTCCAATGGAGATCTCGAGTCTCGCATCCCTCCACGGCGAGACTTTAACGGCAAAAGGGCAACGGATCTTTCGTTGAAAGGTTGCTCTACCCTTTTCAACGGACAAAGAGACGCAACACAGAGACTTTGGGTAACAATGCCGGCTCGTTTCTCGAGCCACGAATCCCTTTCCTCTATTTTTGAGCGCAAGAGCGATGGCTTTCACCCTTTTTCGCGAAATGCCTGGCGCGCGTACAAAGTGACGCATTTCTCTTTCTTTTGCCCACTGGCATTGATTTTCCCGCGCGTGTATCCCACCGTCGGCCTCGGGAATGTCTCGTTCTTCGCGAAATGGCAATCACTGCAGATTCTTTCGTCGTGCGTCGAATCTTTGGGTCGATTTTGGAACGACAGCTTTCGTTAAACGGTAGAAAGTTAAACGAGTCCTCTTCTTAAAATTCTTTTCATTTATGTGGGGTTATTCAAATTGAGAGTCACACAGTTCTTTGTAAACAAATCGTCATGGAACGCTGCGGTGGGAAACAACGTATACAAATTTTTGAAAATTCTTGTAAACATTCAAGTTCTGTTCGAGCTAGTTTTTTCGAGGAGGAGACATCAACTGTTTTTTTTTTTAAAGTACAGTTAATGTCGAGGAACCACAAACGATTGACGGTCTGAAAAATAATATTATAGCCGCCATTAATGTAATAGTGTAATAGAAACTTGGGTAAAACGAGTGGGGCTTATGAAAAAAGTGATTTGAACGACACTGTTTTCCACGATTAATGTTACTGACTTTATATTAAAACAAATAAAACTGAAATATCTCGAATAGTTTGCGTTTTATTTAAATTTAAAGACGCGACACTCAATTTGGATAACCCTGTATCACGATTGTAGCGTACAGACGGTAAGTTGATTAACCGAGAACGAAATAGGAAGGGAAACGACGTCGCATTAACGTGACATTAGTCGTTCCTTGGTGGAACCCCTGGAAGAGATTCGTTCCCTCCATAATCGTTTCCCAGTCAGTGATTTCTGAGCGTGGCTTCCGGTGCCGCGACCCGGGGAAAGCTGTCCAGCGATTCGTTCTTCCGGTATATTTACGGCGTGACGATCGAATTGATTTAGAACCCTCGTGGCGCGTCGACCAATGCGAGCCGCGAGCCGCTTAAAAGCCGAGTAAATAAACGCATCCCCCGTGCCAATAACGTCGCGGCGAATCCGGGACCCGGCGTCGAGGGTGAACGCGGTAGGGTGAAACCTCTTACGGGGATGAAACTCGATTTACTTCGGATCCCTCGGCCTCGATGGACGCGGGTCGAGGGGCTGGGGGTTCCTTGGAAGCGGTAAACAAGGGTCCCCCCGGCGTGCGTCGACCCGAACATTCTTTTTGAATTCTTCCCGACAACTTTTAAACGATTCTCGTTTGCCGCTTGATAAATCATCGCGATCGCGACGCCTTGGAAAATCGACCCCTTCCGCCACACGTTGCCTCCTTAACCTCTCAGAGGGGGGGGGCTAAAACGAGTCGTTCGCGGAGCTCCTCGACTTCCCAAACCTTCGATCTTTATAAGTCTTAAATCTTACAGTTTAAAATGTAGTTATCTTTCTGAAGGATTTAACGAAGAGAATTGTATTTCGAACAAGTGTACAAGTGATATAATTACGTACACGAATTTTAAACACACCGAGCACGCAATATTTTAACACAAATTGATATCACATGAGAATCACGTCTGTCTTTCACAACCACATAAATTAACACTCAATATTCGATACAAATCTCCCACAATTCCGTCGTTTAAGATAATTACTAGAATAGAATGAGGCCCCCCGACATATTGTACACCGGGTTAATACGGTTAATTGATTCGATAAGACAGAGGTGGCTGCCGCGTAAACGCAGATTCCATAATAACGTTAGCTGCGGATTAATAGAGAGACTAGGTAGCGTAGCTCGCATAATGAGCCATTCTAGACTTCGGTGGATGCTTAACCGTGGCCCCGGATCGATCGATGCCGATAAACAACCGAGTAAATGGCACATCCAAGTTTGGAAGAACCGCGATACTGATGCGCCCAGAGCGCCGCAGCGTCCCCTTACTCATCGTAAAACGTATCCAAATTTCATCCAAGATAACCCAATGAACCGTCCGCGTTGCTTTGGGTTACCTCCAGCGGCGTTGTTTTCATAAACTACGGCCGTATCTGGATTGGACCGGTCTTCTTGTTGGCCGAAAACCGCTATCGCGCGTAACGAACGAGATCGAGGCGGAAGCACCCGGTGCTTCTAATCGATTTCACAGAGCAGTGCGCCGGGAATACTGATGCTGGCCGTTGAAAAGAGTCGATACAACGATATCGAGATGGGTCCTGCGCGTTAACAGTCGAATATTATTTACTAAAAATTCTATTCTCCTCGACCCACCCCGACGTTTCGTCTTTAATAATTATTTCCGGTACGAATACCGAAACGTTTTAATAAACACTGCTCGAGCCACGATGATTAAGAACGAGCAATGCATAGTTTAAAGGGAACTCTCGTCGGCGAGATTTTTTTCCACCCATTCAAAGCGACAGAAATTTCGAAGCATCGCGAGCAATGAATTTCATTTACCTTCTTTCCGTCCGCGTGGCAAGACTCAAAATCAAATATAAACCACCCGGCAATCTTCTCGCTGTGGCAACGCTTCGCTTCAGCCGGTCCAAGAGGGCCGGGAGAAAAATATTCCACGGGAAACTCCGTGAACGTGAATTTAATGAGAGTTTTTATCGAGTCGTTATAAAGTTAATCGAGGCAGCAAACGAAAGCTTTGAAAACGCCGAAAGTCGTTGCGGCCTGGCAACTTGGGATCGGCGAGAGTTGCCAGTTACCATGAAGTTACTGTAACCCATCCACTTCCCGGGAGGGGACGTCGAGCGGAAAAGGAGACCGAGAAACGAGCAAGAATGGAGGGAATAAGAAGGAGACGTCGATCGTTCCCCGAGCCGGTCGCGATCAATTAAAACTTCGCCACCGTTTGATTTATCGAACGATTTCAACTGATTGCGACCACGCTGAAAGGACCAGTTTCCACCTCTCGATTTCTTATCGACCTCCCACGGGCCTGTTACCCCGGAAAACTGCCAATCTTTCGCGCACCGATGGGTTCCCCCGCTCGGGCCCATTTTCCGACGCGCAACTCATTCAACTTCTCCCATCTAACGTTCACTCCTGACACACATTTTTCGAAGTCCAAATTATGCGATCGTGTGAAATACACTACTCTACGTAAGCGTAAAACAAAATTTTTTCGATTGATCCAGAATTTTCTAAGTAAAGTAATTAAAAGCGATATAATATGTACCTCTGTATTTTTCTAGCCTTTTAATTATAGTAGAATCTCCGATAAATTAATTAATTTTTCAATAAACAATATGAAATAAAATTTTGAAATTCTTGCACGCGGAAAATTGACGCGTTAATCTTGATCAAACTCAAGGCGGGGATTATGGTCCACCGAGGTGATTAACATTTTTCCAACGTTGTTTTATCAAATTTAACTAAATTTTAACGTTGGTGATTGCTGGAGCAACAGTCTAGGAAGAAGATTCTAAACACTGAATATCGTATTGTACTCTGGGACCATTCTGATCGATTTTAAACTTTAATTTCTCTGATTTAACTTTGATTCAAAAGGAGTTCTTTTGAACCGTGACCGAGATGTTTAGGAATTGGGTAATCCGTGAGTCACAAGAACGCGATTGGAAAGCCAAAGGGGGGGATTGATGGATGGTGAAATGGAAAAATTGTCGAGACGCACCCTTCGCGAAGGGCGTCTCGCAATCAATTGCATCCAACGCAACGGAGAGAAATTCCGGCCCGGAAACGGAACACAATCGGACGTCGAGGCGTCGGCTTACATTCGACACGGTTGCACTCTATCAAGGACGATCTGTTGTTCCCACGAGGAACTTCGCTCCTCGTTTATCTTCATTATCGTCGTGTTTGTCCTGCGTCATCGGTAGCTAGTCGCACACGCGCTAAATACGTTACCGAGGCTCGTATAAACATTTGAATATTTATGAAGGATGCACGGACGATCAGCTGTATACCTGTTTTTCGATCGTGCCGTACGCTCGCCCGATGGAACGATGTGGATCGCTCGATTCGAGACCAATTGAGATTCAGACTCGCGGCGATCCAGCGGTTTCACTCTCTCTTACACCTTTTGGTGCCCGTCTCTAACAATGCTTTTCCATTTGCATTCGTTGTTTACAGTGCGCACACTGCACGCAACCTGGCTGTTTCTGTTTGATCAACAGAGTTTCTTTCCTTGTTCGTCCGTTTATACGCTATTCTACGCTCCCCGATGCAGTCCTTTGCGTTCCTACCTACCCACTCGAACCCTTCGCGAATACACAAATAAAATGATATTTATTGGGTCACTTTATCCCATTTCAATTACTTGTGTAACTCCATAACAGATCATTTCATCAATTGTGAAAATAACGACCGGAGAATATTTTACAGACTTCTATCAGAAGAAAAGATCTCTTAAAAATAAATTAAAATTAAATGTCACGGAGGGTTATTTATTTCTATGGTTTATAAATGTTTTGACGCGCACGTGTCGCGTGTTTCCTCGCTTTTTCGACCGTGATCACCATCGCGACGTGGCGAGCACGGAAAATGAACCGAATGAAACGCAAGAATCCGCGTTGACGAACGCAATTTTCACGGCATTCCTTTTTCCCCCGCGATCGCAAAAATGGCCAGTGCCGCTGATAAAACTGTACCGTTCCCGTTCCGAATGCCGACAGAATGTTGCCGCCGCGGGATTGCTCGATCGACGTAACGGAAAACTTTTTCTTGCAATCGAATAAACCGTTTCGTTACGAGCGAGTTCGGTGAAAAGAAACAAATGCGCAAAAACAATTTACACGTTCGCGTTAATTCGCGCATTTAGGAATACGCGATAGGTTCGGGCACAAGCATTTTTCCACCCTCGATCGATTAAAAATTCTTCGTTGCATATTTCGTGCTGGTATCCGGTTGATTAAAGTTTGAAAAATTTTTTTAAGTTCCCGATTCCCCGTGGAAAAAAAATCCGATCATTTTTGCTCGCAGGAATGGTAAAATATCCGGTTGCTAATGAGTTTGGGGCCCCTGCTGGACGCTGTGTGTATGTGTGCAATAATGAATGTTATGATTTAAGTTCAGGAACTGTGAAATAGCTATACTAGGTCCTGAACGTTACGGAAATTAAGCACCTCCCAGTGCCACGGGGACTTTGTCCACAAAGTCTTCTCCAGCTGCACGATTTTATGGGTGACGTAATAGTTCCGTAAGACTCTTAAAGTCTACGGCTTCTGTCTTTTAAATACTCAACTACTGTCACCAGTACTTTAAATACTGTCTAAAATAATTTAATTTAAATAGAAATTCACCGTAATTTTATATTTAAAGTTAAGTGTCTGGAGAAGACTGTAAAGGGCGTTTAGAAATTATGAAAACAGTTAGAAATCTTGAAATGGCCTCCCCGAGTTTGGCTAAACACCGTTCGACCGAGAGTGGCTGTATTTTTAGGTGACGGGAGGCCATTTGCCATATCATGTACAAGTATAATGCAATCTATCAGCGAAAGGACTCACCAAAGAACAGCGCAGCGCAAAAGATATTTCCTTAATGACGGTTCGTGCATCCCTTCGTCGAGCGTCTCAGCCCCTCGGCGCGGCTGTGTCAACACTGGAACAGAGTACCATTACCGTTAAAAGCTTCGAATCTGGATGCTTTATATTTCCAGGGCGACGCGATTCGTGGCATTGCTTATTCACGACTCTCATAAAGGAAGAACAAATAACATCGGCGGGAGCGGCCGCGCGGTGATTAAAGCAAACTGTAAAACAAAGCTACCGGCCGTGCAACTGAAAAAGGAATTTACGCGGCGAGCACGAGCCAATCGTTCGCGGTTAAAACACGACTTCCCCGCGGTGAGATCAACGTCAATAAAATTCGAGTGAACAGGGCTCGATGAATCGCGGGGAATATAGTAGGAGCGGGTCAACAGGCCCGAACCGAACGCGAATTTCCATCGTTTCGCGTTTCCTGCGCTCGACTGTTACCGATATCCCACTCTCCCCGAATTTTATCTTACGCTTCCCACGATCATTTTTACACGAAACGATACTAAAACGTCGGTGCTCCGTCTCTCAGACACTGGCGGGAAAATTGAAATACTATTCCCTATTTTTGCTTAAGGTTTTTACAGCAAAATTGAGAAAAAATTATCTTCGTTAGATTTACTTGGGCAGGTGGAATTTTATTTGTATTTATATAAATTCCAGATTATTAAGAGACTTCTCTCGTTTCTAATATTACGAACACGATTTCCGCAACGTGTGGCCCTCGAAACATTGATCCGTATTACGTAAATGATAATCGAAGAGTATTATTTCTTTGGGGGTTGGCTTAATTTAGACAAACGATCCCTGTCAGGGGCAGTTTTCCCTATAGGATCGATCGCGCGGGGCGAAAATACTGCAACAAACGGCTGAAAAGTTCACCGTTCTTTCAACGTCCAGATTCGAGAGCGAAGAAAAACAAGGAAACGGTTGTTAATGAGCCCGCGGGCCTGCGGTGGTCCGGTAATTCCAGGGGATGCACTTAACCCCGGCGCTCATTAACTATTTGGATCGCGCTGATTATGCCACTAACTGGTAATCAATATTCAGCATGACCATTAAAGCCGCGGAGATATCGACGCTGGTAATACTACACCACTTCCGGGAGTTTGCTAATGCGACCGTTAGGCGAAGGAAGCCTACCGAAATAATCGTGATAGCGTATCCGCATTCGGATTCGCAACACGCGTTCGACGCGGATGACATTTAATGTTGCGGCGACGAATATCCATACTCGGGGATTCCTGGGTCCCGTGGGATCCACCGTATCGTCTTCCCGTTACGGAAATTTGTTTATCGAGCAAAGATTTCTTCGAGTGCAATCGGTGTCTCTGATCGGACGAATCAGGCAACATTTTACGCTGAAAGTCACTTTGTAATTCCCTATTTGAGACAATAATTATAGAAACGACATATTAATTACGAAATAATAATGTGCATCAGGAAATCTAGGAAACTATAAGAGTAGATATAAACGATTCCTCTCAATTCTTATATAAAGTCACTTTAATTTCTGAAGAAGGATTTAATTGCACATTTTCGATTCGCTTCCATAATAATTTTTCTAACGAATGGTGGTTTGAAACGTGAAAAAGGGGGAGGTATTTTCGGCCCCCTTTGCAGGGGATCGTTCGATAGCGGTCTCCAGCGGCGCAGATTGTTTTCGAGCAATTCTGTTTAGACGAGACGGCGACCAATCAAGCTGGGATTCGGCTTCGACAGTATTAAGCCTGCCGATAATCATTTTCGAATTATCCATGCGTCACAGGCGCGGCCTGAATCGGCAATCGATCATCCCCCTTTTAAGGGTATTCCATCAAGGGAGCTGGCAGGGGAGAAGGATTCATGAGATGTCATGCGAAACCTGGAGGATCCCGGGTAACTGTGATCCTCGCGCGAGGGGTCAAATTTGAGGGGTCGGTTGGCGCCAGTCGGACGGCGAGCCAACCCCGCAGAAATTCATTTCTTCGAGTTGTTTAGCAGGGGACGCGCCACGACGATGAGTCACGTGCTCGTAACAAGAATTTCCCGCCTTGTATCTCGCGCTTATCAGAAATTACAACCCCGTGGATTATGAAATGCGGAAATCACGAATGACCCCCCACCACCCATGTCGTTCGTTGATGCATCGAATCGATCGTGCAATCTTTCACGGATAAATGTTTCACCCTCCCCCGTACTTCGTGAATCACTGAACACGAATATAATCGGAATAATCAACGAGCTGGGGTCGTCCATGACACGTTGAGTGAAACGAATTTTAGCGATGGATATTTGTATTTATGGAAATTAACATTTTTATAAATTAAATAAGAAGCTGAGGAAAGGGAGGACTCTCGTCGATTTCACCCTTCCTCGGCGATGGGGGTTGCGTATCGTGTCGCGGAAAGGGTGTCTCGAGTTTCTCTTTCGTGATACAATAGTAATATACGCAAAGAACTAATAAGTGCAAGAGCGATAAGGGGCACGCAAAGGTGAAGTTTAATTGCGGGCGATGCACGCGCGACGAAACCCAATTTCGCGATTGCGCCGCTAGAAACACGCGATATCAATTAATTTCTCGATTATTTTGATACAGAATACCAAAACTCGATGCTCGATATTCGAGCTCCTAAACCTCGACTCGTATAATTAAAACGAAAAAGAAACCGCGGTTCCCGAGTCGGCCGAGAAGTTATTAAATTAAAGTTTTCCTCGGGTGGGTATTCCGAGGGGAGGAACGAGAAGGGTGCACGTACAAATCTCATCCGACTTGCGTTCAATTCAAGGCGAGAATGAAAAGCTGTTTGCTCTCTCATATCGTCTTCGTTGGGTCTCGTTTGCGTCTGCGGCGCGCATATCGAAAACGCATCGCGAATGCATTATTTGGCACGTTATTGCATGCACCGGTGAGCCCTCCTCCATTGTAAATCGTCCAAGTGTGCTTTTGTTGGAAATATCGCGACGGAGGGCGAAGATTCAAGGAGCTGGAACGTGCACACTATTAATTTGCATATTATATTATTATACGGACGTACGGAGCCACGTCAACCCGGAGTCTCGAATGCGCGTTCGCCCGGACTTAAATTTTGTTTGGAAACAAACGAACCGTCGCGAATAAATTTCGGGGCTCGTCGTTTTGCGTCTCCGTAACTTATCCCGTTCGTCATTCCGCCTTTTCTTTTTGGACACTTTTCCCAAAGAAACTGTCTGCTTAAAGCCCGCGAAAGCGACTATATTTTTTTTTTACTTTCCGGCCACTTGGCGTAAAGAACGAGCCTTTTTAAATGTGGAAATCGTTTCCTGAGATTTAAGTTTCTAAAATTTATTGGATTTTTTTAATTTCGCCCAAGCGTGTCTGAGATCGACGAACGTGAAATTTCACGATACGGCCGGAACGATAGCATTCTCTTTGAATTTGTCGAGGAGCGCAGACCGTTTGCGGTTCGATGTCGTCTCTGTCGTTGCAACGCGATGCACGGTGCACATCCCGAGCGTGGCGCGGATGCATTATTCGCCGCGTTATTGCACGCGCCGTTGAACCGGCTCCGTTGTAAATTGGTCGGGTGCGCGTTTGTTGGAAATGTTGCCCGAGGGAGGCAGAGTTGGGTGCAGAACGGCTAGACGAGGGGGGGGTTGGAGAAGGATTGGAGGCCGCCCGAACCCGGTGAAAGCTCTTATATTGAATACGTGGCTTACATCTCAATATCTCGATGCACTTACTCCGATGCGCCATCGATACGTCTTGCCACCGCCTCGAAGAAAAGGCTGATGGACACTCGTATGAATTATTATTGGGAAATCGTGGAAAAATAGGGACCACTCCACTCGACGAATAAAGAGACTCTAACAAACCCGAGACCTCCCATTTCGTCTGATTTACAAGCTTTCCGTGAGAATATTGAAACGCTTGGAAAATAAAAATATTTCACGAGGGACGAGAAGATTCTTCAACCCCCGGGGCTAAAATCAGAGTATTATGATTTTATAACAAACTTGACACGAAACACATTTCGAACAATTCCACGTCATAAGCTCCGAATTTCCGAGTTCGCCGAACCTCGCAACAGATCGACAGGAGATTTTAGAGTAATTTATCCCACCTGATGAGATCTGTTGGATCCTGTAGTTGGTAGCCGTGTACGAGCAAGCACTGACCGTGTATATTCATTTTCCTGGACGAGTGATGCCCGCGTAAGTCCATAAATTTTCGAGGAGCGCGTTACATCGATGTCTCTCTGTTATATTACACTCCATCAATATGGTGTTGTGCACGAACACGAACGTGTCTGCTTCATTTCGGATTATATTATTCTACGTCGACACCATAAAATATTAAATTCGTTAGAAAATTAGAAAATACTACTACTTGCGCTTGAATGAACTTTAAGGTCGATTTATTTGAGAGAAAGCCATATTTGTACGAATAATTATGGAAGCCAAATAAAAAATAAATTCCACGAAATATTAGCGCCTCGAATCATTTAATTTAATACAAACGAAATCGATATCTTACGTACACTTCAAAAGGATGGCTCTAGAAACGCAACTGCTCCCACTATTGCATGGATGAAATATGTTTCGATGATCGAATTTCGCGAAATAAGTGGATCTTTTATTAATAACCAAACAACCCTATATTTCAGCTTATCTATGTTAATTAGTATACGTTGAGATAATTGGCAATGCGAATTCAGACTGTGGTCTATTAACTGTACAATCCGCTCGACGAAGCCCGCAGGAAATTTCAGATTAATTAGTGGCAGCAGAATCAGGATGCGGTGGATCTACGTAGTTGTATATTCCATAATGATCGATCCTTCGAGTTGCGCGATAATTTTGGTTTATATCTATCTGTTTGCAAGAAATGCCCCGCGGGCTTATCAAACCAAACGACAATCGAATTTAATTCATTTTGGCGAAAACAAGTGCATCGTCTCGATCCTCGAAAACCAAAATTTCTGCTCGAATATTAAAAGCAAATAATATACTCGACCTCTTAAATAAAGCTCTTTTCTCACGTGTAAAAAATAAATTCTCAGGATCCAACCATTATATTCGGAACTACCTATTTCTCAGTTAGAATTCAGAAAATGACAAAATTAATGAGTTAACGAGTCACTTGGAACTTTTCATTGCGTTACAGGAGACCAACCTTTGGACGAGATAATTATTTTTCCCGTTCAACGGGCAACGTCCAATTAAATTTGTTGTTAAATCGATTGATGGGCGGCCAAGGCAGTGCTGGCTATTAGCCGATTTAATTAGCATGTCCTAAGGGTCCGGAAGTAGGGCAGCTGTAACGACGTTTACAAACATCATCGCATTGTTCCTCGTTCGAACGTGCAGTGTTGCTTCAAGCAGTCGATCTACGACTTAACCAGACTTTTCGAAACGACAGATTGTCGATCGTTGAAACACGACGAAGTTGATCGATACGACACCCTCTGTTAAATAATTACCAAATATAATATCCCATATTTCGAATTTATTTTATAACACATTTTAATTCGAATTTCTTTCGATTACGAGTTAGAGTTTCAAAGGCAGAAATATGGTCCAGGTTTGAGATTTCGCGAGGCTCCGAAGGAGGAGGACGTCAATAAGTGGTTTTCTGCAAAGCATAGAATAACGCAGGATAAAGAGTCCGAATACTCTTTGAAACTACGTTGGAAGGCAGACGGCTCAAAGCAAACTAAGTTTTATAAATCAAAGGCTATCCCGTCGGCAACAATTTGATATAGCTGCTTCGAAAGGCAGCCTTGAAAAAGAGAAACGTCGAACGCGAGCCGGGAACCGAAGAAGAGATGTTTGGACTCGGCGGAGCACGCGTCTTTCAAAAATTCTTCAAAGTGGCGCAACGTTTTAAACGCGAGACGAAGAACAACACTTATTTACGCGATATGCGCATAAAACATTTCTTTGTTGAACGTTCCATTAAAATTTTAACTGATATCATTGCCATGGGAAATATCTGTTTTCCCCCCAAAGGCGGATGCGTAACATGACAGAATAATTCAACAAAACAACTCGAAAATGTAGAACGAAATGTTTGTCAGAAACAAAGGCACCCACACAACGAATTCATTTTACGTTTTAGTTTCTCTCGATGCCTTCCACGGAAACAATCGGTTTCGAAAATTCATCGGGTCGACACGCACTTGACGAACAAAATCTATAGCAAAATGGAAATCGTCGATTCGATGGAACTTCAGAGAAACTAATGCATTTAAAAATATTCGTACTTCTTTTTTTTTATCGACGAACGTTCGTGTTGAAAAGAGTTCCCAAAGTTGAATCGGTAAAAATCGTAATCCAACGTATAGAAAAACACTGATTAGTTTTTAAGCTTGATCAGGCTTCAAAACAAATTTTTCTGCATCGTAGTAAATTAAACTCTCAGGGAACACTTTTCTGGAGAGTCAGAATTGTCGTCGACACACAGTTAGGAGATTCAACCATCAATTTCAGCCAGACAGTCGCCTCTTTTTGCGGCTTCGGAAGAAGCTAATGACCAATCGGGACCTCGCGAAAAAGCCCAACAAACAGTATTCCATTGATAAAACGTTCGAATGGCGGTCCACTTAAATGTCTGTTATGAGAATTCGCCGTCACAATTTTCACACGCAAAAATTGTATCGCTTATTACGAATTCAGCCTTGATTCAGGCCTCGTTAAAAAGTTATTAAAAAAATTAATCTAAAAAATTTTAAACCATTCTGGAAAAATTATTTTTAGCTGCGGGGGTCCAGTACAATCATTTTTGGTCAATAGACATACCACCGAATTCCTACGCACCATCGAGAAAAAAATTCTTTACCGAAAATATGATGTCTGACCATACCGTCGATATGTTTCACTGAAATTTTTCACATTTTTTCAAATCGTTCTAAAAAAATTATTTTCAGTCGTGGGGATCAATTTGAATCATTTTTGGTCATTAGACATAACCTCGAAATCTTACCCAGTTTTGAGAAAAAAATTCGAGAAGGTGTGAAATTTTTCGACAAAATTAAGAAATTTCAAATCGTTCTAAAAAAATTATTTTCAGTTGCGGGGGTCAATTTGAATCATTTTTGGTCATTAGACATAACCTCGAATTCTTACGCAGTTTCGTGAAAAAAATTCCTTATATAAGGTCTGACCATACCATTGATATATTCCACTGAAAATTCAGGCGTATCTTTAAAATATCATAACTCCTGAACGGGTTGGGCGATTTTAAAGTTTCAAAAGGCAAACAACGCGTATTTTAGTCACGGATGTATAGTAATTCAAGAATTCTATGAAATGGAAGATGTCGTGGAACAGAAGTTAATGAAAGGTCGGTCCTTCTTCGGGGCGAAAACGTATTCCGTCGCTTTTCCGGTGTTTTTCCATTTCGGCGAAGAAACGTGACTCGAGGGCCGGGGATCGACATCGCGCAGGGGTTAATTACGCATTGATAACTAACGAGGTTCCTTTGTGCAAATTTTCGCGGAGACGAAAGACCCTGGCAAATTTCATTCGACGCGCCGGATTAAACGCCTTTGCCCGAGCGGAACGTGAATCACTAATTCGGCACGTACAATCGCGCATTTAATCCGCCGTGACTCGAGTTACTTGATCCCTGCGTTAATCCCAGCGCGAAGATATGTCGACCCCTGACGGGAAATCGATGTGCCCGTCGCCCTTTTGCTTTTTTAATTGCGACACCGACGCGTCAAAACGTTTGCATCGACGTCCATCGCCTAGAAATTTCAGAATATCGAGATCGAATAAATCAATGAACGGTAACTCGACGATATACCCGTTTAACTTTATCTCGGTGAAGCTTCCAAAACGTCGATCGAGACAGAAAATATAATTTTAAGAACAAGAATATAATTTATACGACCCCTGCGGCGAAATAAAATATTTTCTTGCGATCCAGAAACCTTTAACTCTATCCTGTACGAATTCTATAGTCCATAGAACATCGAAGCTTATAATTAATAATATATTCACGCTTTTGTTACAGTTCTACCAATTGCTGGAGGCCAGTCAAATAGCGAACACTACCCTAACGTATCGTCACGTGACCCTGTTCGCACCGACGAATCGAGCTTTCCAGAAGTACAATGGAACCACGAAGAACCTGTTACTCTATCACATGTGTAAGTACTTATTAAATTGTCTATGCAAAGGATATGTACTATCGATAGCCAATTTTAAATTTGTTTAAAGGGAACTTTTCTAATTAAAAATTCGACGTCGTAGAAATAAAATGTAAACGAGTCCCGACGAATCGGCCGCTTCAAAAATTAGAATTCCCGTTTAATTCGAAGGGCGAACGGTACATAGTTTTTTTAAACGAGTTTTTCGCAACGAAAGAGATATCCGAGGGCATTAACGGGGCTCGTGCAACGCGGGTACTCTAAAAGCAAGTCAATATCTTTGACTTTAGATTCTTTAATGCTCGTTCAATATTGACACTTTCTGGTTTCGGATTACAGAAGCTCGCGGAATGCCTGCCCGAATACAACCGCTGTTTGTGTTGTAGTTTGCTTGCACCCTTCGTAAGTGCGTTAACTTTTATCAGGGCTGAAGTTGCTCGAGCGATATTAGTCTTTACGGGCCTGCGTCGAGGCTTTTAGGGCGTTTCATGAAAACCTAATTCGCGGTGGATAGTTGCTAACTGCGTCATCGATCGTTAAATCTCGTGGAAATACGAATGTCGATCGAGAAAGAATAGAACACGTGTGTGTATTTAGAAAACAAAACTTTGTTTCCACGATTTACGTAAAATGGATTGTCTATGGAGTGTATTAGAGGGATGACGTTCGAAATAATGAGAATATGTCATCAAAGAGCAAAGGGGCTGATTCGTCGAGGTTTCTAATCGCGATGAATGTTTCCGATTGTTACCAAAACCCGTCCCTCCCCGTGCGCCGAAACGTCACATCTAAAATACAATCACAGCGTCGATGCACCTTCGGTGCATTATTGCGATTGACTGAGATCGACTAATCCCCCGTGGTAGACCACGTAACGTGTCGGAATTCATGATGTCACCCACGCCGCTTTGTCAATTAACGCACACGTCTCGCTCGTGCGCAGCATCGACAGCTCGACCGATCGAACGGTTGACACCGAACACTCTTAATCTGGACAATTACGCGGTTGTTGTTTAATTATTTCGCGGGACCGCGATGATCGAGAATTTCGAAATGATCGAACGGTTCCACCGGGTGGGAGGGGACCGAATATCGGTTCCACTCCGACGCGTACGAGGGCTTTCCAGGCCGAACAATTTTATAAAACTACACATTTCTGCAATTTCAATTTCGAGAAGCAAAACTGAATAGAACACAAGAATTTCTATTCCATCCGTAGAATAATGTTATTTAGAACTGGCCAGTTTGAAGCTAGGCTTTGTAACAGTTTATTGTATACAAAGGAAGAACTAATCAAACAGTTCGAAGTCAATGTACACCATGCACCACGTTTCTACGGAATTGCTTGGACCGGAACCTTCGAGTCGGGAAATTTGAATTCTCCTAATTTCAATTAGGACGAATTGATTGTCCTACGACCGTCAGATACGGTGGACATCTTTGCTCCCGGTTGTCTGAGGAGACAGAAGGACCGTTTCTCCCCGCATACGGACGAAGAAACAAGGACAGGGACGAAACGACGTCTTCTCGGACGATCGGGTAACGAGAGCGAGGGAGAATTTAATCGCGTGCGGTCCCAATTCCATTCAAACCGCGAATTCGAGTGCTGTGGCAGTCAACCGCCGTGAAGGATAGCAGGAGACTCCACTAATTGTCAAGCGTCGATCAGGTGTGGAGAAGTCGCGATAGAATCGATTATCCCGAGCAAAGTTTACGACGTTGAGCAATCGCCATATAGTTCGAGCATTTCCGTTTGGAACATTCGACGTTTAAAACTGAAAATTCACCCAGAAAATCGTTCCTTCGCGAAGATTGAATCCTCACCTTAAAAAAATCATAAAATAGTTTAACCTCAGTTTATCTATGAAAAAAGAATGTTTGAGATCTGTTGATCGTATTAATTTCTGTTTGTCGAGCGCTTTCGATCGAACGTATTACCCCAATGTGTTGATAAAAATACACACAGTCAGGATATTTCGATAAATATTGAGTCAGAGCCGCACAGACGTAATCCGTCGCATAATCCCGTAACAAAATATTGGCATTTCTTTCCGGTTGTTGGGCGCGTGCGCGTGTGAGTGCTCGTACAAACGTGCAATTGACCGAGGGAACGCGTGGGCGTGACGGGGGTCTGATTTTATATTCGCGCGACGATTTCCTATATCCGGCCGAACCCTCGCGGCCCGAGGCGTTTTTACGATCACCAAAGAAAACACGCCCGCGAAGGAAACAAGAAATTAAGAAGGGCGTCGACGTTTTATGAAGAAACTTCCTCCGTGTGTTTAAGACGCCCGGAGCGCGAAGGGACGAAACCCCGGAGCCAACCCTACCGGCGACAAAAATTTCATTCCGCGTCTAATTCACCCGGCAGATGAGAAAACATTCATCGCGACGATTTTATTCAAATTTTAGTTCCTTTCGCCCAGATTTGGTACATCGTTAATTGCGCAGCGAAATAATCGCTATTTCTTGAAAGAAAACTACCCTCGGGCTGTTCTTAGTTGAACAAAAAGATACAGAAAGTTGGGATCTTTTTGAAAACGGATATAAATACGATATTTTCTGGTTAAAGCTTAAGAAAACGTTTCTTTCAGGGAACAGGAGGAAATTGTTTAGTTTCTTTAAATATTAAAATTAATGAATTGTTCGAATGAAGTAAATAAAGTATTCGAATATGGTGATGTTGTATAATTAGAATCTTGAGATTTCGAGTATTGCGAATGTGATTCGACAAACAAGTAGAATTGATCAATATTCGATCAGACTGACAGAATGGGGAAACGCTCGAGTAGGCGAGGTGCATGGAGGTATATTCACCTAGACGAAGGTAGTATAGCGAAGTGATTGCACAGACAAGTAGTATAGGCGAGACAAGTAGGTGATCAGGCTGTATCTGATCAGATAAGTAGAATAGTACGTTATCTGGCCAGACAAGCAGACTAGCGCTTTGTCTGAGTGGAATAGATCGACGCGTGGTCCGACAGTGATATTTCTATCGTAATATAAAGTTGGAAAGTGTTCGAACAGAGAATACAATGGAGATTGTGGAAATCAAATAACAGTTTTCAGTTGCAAACATCCAATAATAATAATCGTATAAATGTACGTACAATTAAAAGTTATATTAGTTCGAACTGTCAAAAATAGAGACCCGATCCACTTATTGCTAAAATTTCAACCGGGATTTAAATTCTGTAACATAATTTCCTCAATGGTGGCGAAACTGAACTCGAATTGCTACTCAGCCGCAAACCTTCACAGGGAATTTGATGTTTTAAGCCGCGTACGCGTTGAATTTAATCTGACGGTCTCCAAGGGCGGGATTTAGCCCCGCCGCAAAACGTTTAAAAAGCTAATCTCGTTATCGTTTCGCGAACCGAAATTCGCGGCAAGTTTCGGGTCGAAAACTGGCGAAAGGAGGGAACCGAAAATCCATAGTTAGTCCCCAACGTGCGCAAGTGGAATAGGCGGCGTCTGTCATTAGGTCCCTTCGCGTTTAATTTACGATGAATGGCCCGCGTCTAGGGGTGAGACAAGGACAGTGTTCCCCGGCTCGTGGAAGGGTGCCCCAGGGTATTTGTAACCTTCGTCGCCGGCAACCGAGCCCGAGTCACTGACGGATAATCGTCATTCACAAGGCGGATCTCTTTTTAGGCTCCCGTCTGACTGGCTTCGGAGATGCCAACCCTTCAGCGCCGCGAATGCCTGGAATACTCGAGGGTCCTCGTCGCGGGGGGTGGTAAACGAGAAACGCGGCTCGATTAAGCCGTGTAAAAACTTCCACGCTCCAAGAAAAATGTCCCAGGGAATTATTAGCTTCCATTTTATGGAATGGTCGACGCGTTAAAACCGGTACCCCCAATTATCCGAAATTATTACGCTGATAACACGGCCTTGTAAGACGTCGCGACTAACCGACGTAAGTCTTCTAAGCCCTCGGTGTCTCACAGAAATCGGTTGAATTTTTTAGATAAAATAATTTTACGGCTCGAGAGAAACGTCGTGGAAGGTATTAGAAATACTATTTATAAATGCTCGTACGGGGAAAGTATGGATTATGAGCGAGGGTTCGTTCGATCCCCTCCGGATGACTCACCCTCTATGCAAATGAACGCTGAGCACACGAAAGCAAAGAAATTACAAGTGTCACGTTCCTCGTACGGAATCACCATACGAAAGAAAGGAAGTTGTATTTAGTGTAAAATGTCGTCACGATCTGGTAACGGTGGTTCTCAAACTTCCCTTAAATAATAACGATATTCTCGGTTTCGAAAGCTGAGATTTTCGCGCGAATTAACCCCTAGACGTCGCTAAAACTGATCGCCAAGCGTTACGAACTGTTCCTGCGTCTGATATCGAGTGGTTGACGGGAAATTCAGTAGCAGGGAGTCGAAGACCGTCGTCTTGAGGATCCAAGACGTGGGAGAGACAGAGACAATCGGATCACGGTTAAAATAAGAGAAACGTTAGGGGATGAGGTACACGAGGAAGCGACGAAGGCGAACGCGAACGCGAACTTCGGCTTGTAGAAGCAACCCGACTGTTCGCGCGGAACTTAAGGACGGTATATAGTTAAAGGTAGACGAGTTGGAGGACTTTGAAGAAGCCCCCCGGACCAAGGAGAAGCCGGGTTACACGATGCTCGACGTAGCGGAGAACGAGACGGTTAGGGCTGCGACACATCTTGCGGCGCCTAGCCACAGGGCACGGCTAACCTCTTGCCCTTGTTTGTCTTGTTACCGTGATCGAGAATTTTGAACTACTTCGACCGGGGCCAAATCACTTCCACGCCGTCCCGGGAAAATCATTATCCAACGAGCAAATAGTCTTTATCGACCCCGAGACTCGAAACAGGGACTTATTAAACAAGATCTTTAGACGTTTTCCAAAATAGATACAACCGAGCAAGAATTCTATATGCAAAAACGTGTCGTAAATGTACCCGTAAAGTGTGCTCTCGATGCTTCGTTTTCCAAACATTTTTAAAACGCCTGGAACAGAATATCGACGCGAGTAGAAACAGTCGATAATGGCCGGACGCGTCAGCCAGATACACACAATTTATAAATTCAATTATCTCGAAAAGGAACCATCGTACCAACAAATTTTATTCCGCATTTTCCATCTTTGAAAAATGTAAACAAGCCCTTTTTTTCTAAGTTACTGGAGGAGTCTATTAATCTGGAACGAAATCTTGTTGAGAAATTATGGCCAGAAAATTTCCTTGGTTTCGTTTCTTTATCAATCGTGGGTTCTGAATTATTCCATGATTGTCTATGAAGTTAGCCTCCGGAATTTCTCCAGAGATTGCGGCATTGGCCAGCATCGCGTAAATAATTGAAGACGGGACTTCGACGAAATAAAACGAGTCGATACTATTCGGCCAGAGGCAATATTTCAAAGGAAGTTACAGGAAGAACGACTCCATCTGAGGGAACGGCAAACCCCCGTGCCACTTACTGTTAAGAAATTCCGTATACTCGCGGGCCCAGGTAAGGCAATAAACAAAGAACTATAAAGTTACAACGGGTAACGGAACCCGGCGAGCTTCGCGATGGAGTTTGCGGGTCTCTGTTTTTCATTAAATAACAAACCCTATCGCCCGGAAAACTGATTCCGTTTGAGCGATACCGCAACATTAAAGGAAGACCTCCGGTGCTTTCACGACGTTTATAACTTTCCTGATTTCTCCACCTGGCGATTGATTATTACGAGAACAATCAGTATTTATCTTGGTCGAGACAATGGAATTTTTAAAATGTAAAATCGTACGATACGGAATGTTTAATCCATCGTTCGTGAGTAAGGGAATGAAAATACACAATTTCTCACCGAGGCGTTGCACCGCAGTAAGAATAGAAACGTTCCACGCTGAAAGTCCGGACGAAAGAATGACCCTAACCGGGGTTTACAGAAATTTTGCCTGTCGCGAAAAGTTTCGCAATTAGTCTTGGAACTTCCATAATTTTGCAGCCTGAGCCGTCTTGTTTTGCGGGCGGAACATTATTGTGCTCGGTTTAATTTATCATTTCACCTCCGCCTGAAACTCGGCTTTGTCTTGTCCCGCTCGACTCGTTCTCTTTCTTTTTTTTCTCTTTTTTTTCGTTTCTCTTCCCCCCTCCCTCATCGCGTTGCTCCCTTAGCAATTTCCTCTCCTTCGTTTCTCTTTCACTCCCGCGGACTGCAGTGTCTACCAAAACAAATTAAATCTCAATTCTCGGGAAATTGCTTCTGAAAGATAACGCTAATTAAAGAACGTTATTCGTTAGATAAGCGACACGAATGCCGCCGGCGTAATTTCAGACACAGAGTCCTTAAACTGTCCTATTCGTAAGAGGCATCATCCTCCATGATTCGTTTAATTCTGAGCTTGATAAAGGTTTCGATCGTCGATTGATTCATTGGAGCTGCAATGGATACTTCGTCATCCTTATCCGTGTTATTCCCGTCAACCCAACGATCTATGGGACATTTACATATGGTTCTGTTGCACCGTATCTACCACCTTGCGTTTCGTGCTCGAACGTCTCTATCAAATCTGGCAGCTTTATCTCCTAATGCAAATTTAATTTACTTCTCGATAACACGCTCAAGTTATTCGTTTTTGAACGTCGTCGAGTCTCTAATATTTTTATCGACGTTCGTTTCTCAGACTCTTCCAGCGACAATGTTCGACGCAGCAAATTTAACGTGACGTGCTTATCCGATGTTTCCTCTTTCCCCCACGCCCTTCGAGAGTACATGTTTGCGCTGTCGACAACGCGTAATTTCGGCTTGTAATGTTTGTGTTCTTGTAGTAGCTTGACGTTTCGCGCGGTGCTTAAGCCTGGCTACAATGCCATTATCAACCTCGACAGACACTCAAACGTATCGATTTTGGACGAGGACTTGCACGTCAGACCACGGCGATAATTTCTCGTTTATTGCATTGCAAGCTCG
Organism: Colletes gigas; assembly: GCF_013123115.1. Lineage (NCBI taxonomy): Eukaryota > Metazoa > Arthropoda > Insecta > Hymenoptera > Colletidae > Colletes > Colletes gigas. The sequence goes on along the minus strand of NW_025106637.1, from coordinate 2,242,389 downwards.
GCGATGAAAAAACGTCGAATATAAAAGCAGTCAGCTTTTCAACGTATCGAGAATATGAAAATGTAATTTAAAGAAGTAAATTACGATAGACTCTTTCTTGCATTTTAAATTCTCGATGACCTTGAAAGGGGCGGGGAATTCATTGACGGTGAACTTTTATTCCATAAAAAATTTGATGGGACGAGCGTCTTGATCAAATTACCCGCCGACGACCTCCTGCAAAGTGCCACGCTCGGGACGACACGAAATCGTTATTGAAGCCGCCTGTCGTTTCATTCCCCGGGCGCATTTCGTAATAAATTCTATAACGCGATCATCTTCATAAGCCGGCGAGCACCGCGGAAATGAAACCCCGATCCTCTTACGTCGTAATCATTGTCAACAGTGACCTATCGGCGAGGAAACCAAAGAATCACAAATGGACAAAAACTAACTATTTTACCATCGTTCGCGAGGTCCGAGGTTCGAATCGCGACTCGAGATACGTCCACCCAATTTTGTATTTCCGGGCACTATTACGGACGACGGAGACGAAGGTCCATGTTCTGTGGATTCATGAAACGAGGGAACAAGACGGTTACATTTCCCACGGGAGACGGTATTCTCCTTTCATTTTCAGACTTATTTCCATCCAGGATGGAAAGAACCGAGTCCTCGCAGATGGTACTGAGTAGGTAGGAAGGGCCCACGGGGATTGCGGGTTCGCCCGCCATCATCCGTTCTGCGACGCGAAAATCAATCTCAACAGCTTCCGGTATCAATCTCGCATCACACCTGAAGCGCGCCCGACCGCGTCCTCGAAGCCACCCTTCGGCTCTTCGGATTTTATCCTTACCAGAAGCTGCCCTGGAAATCGTAGGCAGCCCGTCTCCGTAGAAAATATCGCTCGCGAGAAGACAAGCGAAGCCTGTCGGAGCCTCAAGAGCACGCGTGTCCGGGAAAACGATGGGCGTATCGACGCGAGCGTATGAATCGAACCAATTCACCTATTAGAATCTTTATCCTCGAAAGAGCACACGACGTTATTATTTTCGCGATATCGCGTGCAAAAGCAAATCGTGCTACGTCCGAGCTTCTAGCTTCTGGTTCCACCGGCGAGATCGAGAAATCTGTTGGAAATCGGATCGTATCCTTTGTCGATGTAAAATGGACTGTCGCGGCGGTCTCCATACGCTCGGGGTCTCAAACGCGAAAAGTCAGAGGGCTCGATCATGCGGAAAGTACTACAAATGATTTCCTCGTTTTTCCGCTGATTCAATCTCCGTCCACTTTCGCGCGGCGATCGATCTCTTTGCGTACCCGGGGTCCGCGCCGGCGGATCCATCGACAAGAAAAATCCATGAAAGACTCGCTCTTCGAACTCGGTCGAACAGTTGCACCGGAGGGGAATCAGTTTTCCGGCTCGAAGCCGCCTTAAAACTCCCGGTGTGTATTCGTGCACGATTCCCCGCGACCCAACGATGCCCCTCCGGCGGCGTCTTCTTTAACTTGTCCCCGTATCGCGGGACGAGATCTATTCAACGACGTCGATCCTTTATTCCAGTCGGCGCCCCTCACCGAACGAATACCTTTTTTCGAGGCGAGGCAAATACCTTCGAACGGGTACGAATATCGAACGGTGGTCGTAAATTATTAATAACGCGCGAGGATAGGTGAAACATGGACGCCCGGGCCGGGGACATTTTTTATCGACGAGCACCGGGGAATTGGATAAGCATTAGGTGATAAACCGCTGGCTAGAACCGTGATCTTCATTCATTCATGGTGTTCCGGGCTTAAAAACAGCCAAACGCGAAAGAAACTACACAGTCGTTCGTGCTACAGCTGTTCTATCAATAATTTTGCCTTTCGAACCATAAGCAATGTTCTCGTAACCAGTCTCGATTTTAATTTTCGTCTTATTTTGGCCCCTATTGTTATATTTTGGGAGTCGAAACGTCTCGAATTGTCAATTGATAAACGGTGAAAAGTTCCGTTGGTCGAGCAACGATTATTAGTTCCGCTATCCATCGTCGAGCGAAATTCAATTCGCACCGCATTATACACGCACGGAGGCTTCGTTTTTGTCGAACGCAGTTTAAAATTAACGGCCCGTACGCTTCGGGACTGGTCACGCGGTTAAATGAATGGCATCGGCGGTCCTGCCGTTGATGGTGACCGCCATCCGGAGGTGCGTGTAATTACCAATTATAATCACGCGACAACTAATTGGTAAACAGTAGTAATAACAAGGAACGTCCATCTATCAGCGGCTTCGATGCAAACCGCATCGATCGCAGCAGGACTTCGACGAATCACAGTCGAATGGTCATTTATCGAACGATTCGTGGACAGGTTGCTTCTCCTTTCATCTTCGTTGCTTTTACGTCAATTTACCAGCAGACAGAATGCTTGAAAATTTCTTTGTAGCAGTCTGAAGCTGAATTATCCTCTTATCTGAACTGGAACACTGGTAGTCTGAGTTCCTAACACTGTAGATTCAGGTGTGGATTACGATAATTCCTCGTTGAGGCTTCAGAGTAGGATTATCCGTAAACCGTATCGTGAATCGGTAGTTTTCGTTCAGAATTTTGTTGATCACACGCCAGAATTATCCTTTGTCTGGTAACATTGTCGATGTTTAATGCAAATTTGGTTTCTCTTCGATTTCACGTTGATGTCTTTAAGACTGCGTAGAAGGAAGACCGCAACAATGCTGGGGCTGATTTTCCTTTAATTAGGGCTTCTGCTGCGTCACAGCTTTGTGTAGACTGGAGTAAGTGGGGTATTGGGAGGCAAATGCAACGCATTAAACCAGACCTAAAGGCCGCACGCAGACCTTTGAGGCGTTTGATGCTTTGTCAATTATCCTCTTCGTTTATAAAGCATACGTTCCCTCAAACGACGTTTATTTCTTTCAATTAAAATTAATGAATGGTTCCGTAATAGATGCGTCATCCTTTTTCTCGTTGACGAAATCCATTGCATATTAATTGTTCCGCTTGATGGGGAATCCATGGAGCAATGAAACTGAATCCATAAGATTGTTTATGCGTTAGCCTGTAAGTGCAAGCTCTACAGACCCTGCGAGGGAGAGATACCAGGTTAACGTTGATCTTGTAATTACGATTCGCAAATCAGGTCGTCTATATGGACGTCCTAAGCCCCTGTAATATCCAAAACGTCTGAACATCCGGTCCCACAATAAACGGAACACTCGACACGCTCGTAACGAGAAATATCAAATCTATCGACTCTGTACATTTTTAATACTGTACTAGTTATACTTAGTATCTCTGACAGAGATCGTAAAGGTGCTCGATTTATATCAGAAAAGGGTTGTGCTCGAAACGCGACGCGATATAATATTATTTGAGTCTGGTAGCAAACTGATACGAAGGAAATAATAGCTGGTAGACGTCTCGTCACGGTAGCGGACATTTTAATTACGTGGGAGCATAAAATACTCTCCTTTCTTCTACGATGAAATGAACATCGATCAACGGGGCGCAACCCTTCCGTTTAATTTCAGCGTAATAATACACATTGTCGTTAACGACGATACGAATATTACAGAAATTGTTATTTCCATCGTTTTAAGCAAACGAAGAGCCATGTATCGGCTAAAGAATCGAGAGATTCCTTTGTAACCGGTATTACCGCAAATTGAATTCCCCCGTCGGGGGGTTAAATCGAATGCAAGCGTCGATAATATTTCAATGCAAACGGCACATTGTATTTTTTTCCCTCGATAATTACTTCGATGTTCTTTCAGCGGACGAAACTTAATCGAAGGACACTTTTATTCCCGACAGACGCGCGTCGAATCCTATTTTAAACTCGTCCGCCAGCCACAAAAGAAAGAAACCCGTCGCTCGACGATCGAAAATACTTTCTGTTCCCCGTCTGACAGAAGCCAACGTTTGCCGAACTGGCCACCGTGATTTGTCCCTGTCACGTCAGACGCAGAAAAAAAAAAAAAAAGAATTCCGTACGAGTTCAAATAATGCTCAATATTCACTCGAGGACCCGTCGTTCGCGTTAAAACGACCGCTACTTTTCCACGTCGTTTTTCACCCCTCCCCTCCCCCCATCCCCCCCCTAGAGTCGTATTTTTCATTTGGAAATGACCATCGTTACGCTCCGCGCGAAGGACCGATTGATATTCGGGATTTTTACGCGAGCAAAGCTGCCAAGGAACACGGGAAACGACGATCGAAACGGGATCGAAATTGAGATCCGCGCGAACACGAGGAATTCGTGTCGCGGCCAAGCATATGCAAATGCACTACGTACGTCATCAATATGCATCCGGAGGAACTGAATTATTGAACAAAACGCTTTCCGCGCCGAGTTTCGACAATCGATAGGATCAGCGGCTTAGCGCGCTGAAAAGTTGAACCATTTTCTGCCTCGCCATTGGCTCGTTACCTCGCTGTTTCTATTTTTCTACCGTTTTGTTCCCTTCGATTCCATCGTTTATTGTTGTCTATTCTATTGTTGCCTATGTAGAATATCTTTTACTCTCAACATAGTCGAAGACTGGGTAAACTTAGAAAATTTCATGCCTCGATTTTTCGTTAATAACTCGAAAACGAGCACGTTAACGCGTATCTCCGCTTATCGTTTGGGCCATAATTTCAGAAATTAGTGTTATTCATTCTATTGCTGCCTTTTCTATCGATATCTTTTCCTCTGAACATAATCGAAGACTGTATCTAATGTACATGATCAATGCACAGTCGAGTGGAAGGAAACAGAAGGAATGTTTGCGCCATAATTTCAGACACGAGATTGCTATCAAGCGCGGTAGCCGGAATAATTTAATCCGCGATTAAAACGGTACTAGGACAGCCGGAAATGAATCCGAAATTGAAACAATGCGCGTTAACGTGGTGGCTGTAGCTTTGTGCCGGAGAAATCTTCAGCATCGATCATACTGGTATCGCGGGAGCAGGCTTTCAAACCCGTATGGGGCTCAAAGGCACACGGCTCGGTAAGAAATGCGTCAAAAGCCCGCAACGGCTCGGTGGTTTCTCTCATCGCGAATGGCACGTTATAGTCATCGGTCGAACGGCGAATTAAATTCTATTCGATTCACAAATTTACTCTTTCACGGTTTATCTGCGTCGAATATTTATCCTCCATAGAATATAATTTTCGCGAGTGCGTGGAACATCGATTAGGAGAATGATCCTAGCTAACGACCTGCACATTTCTTGCTAGAATTTGTAACTATTGTTAACCCTTTGAAGGGACATCCAGCAAAGAATGTGGATCTACCCTCTAAGGGAATACAACGACATTTTTTTTTTAGAGTGATTATATAGAACCAAATACATAAACAAAGAATGTAAACAAAGATACTTGGATTTACTATCTATTTCGTAAGAAAGTTTGAGTTAATGGCAGCTAGAGTGCAAAGGGTTAAAACGTGAAGGTAATTCCGCAGATTAAAAATGTTTCTTGAACCTGACACGATTCTGTTATTATTGCTATTGGACGAATGAAATTAACGAACTTTTCTGAATGGAGTCGGCGAACGATCGGGCGCCGATATTTCTATTATATTCTCGGAGCTGTGTACGATTGTGAAAACGGAATAATGTCGAATAATAACAACCTTGTTTAAACGACGCCGGGCGTTAATTAAAATCCATTAACAAACGCGATGGTATAATCCACAGGTTGTTCGCGTACAACCGAGTCTCGATACCGCGGATTCCGGTATCGTGAGACGTTAGACGCTGATAACGTAAACTCTATTAGCGGAGTTGCAGTCGTGCAATTGTAACTTCCTCGCGGAAACACGCCAAGTTTGCGTACGTTTCGAGCGTAGGTACTCGTTAAGGGGTATATCGATGCTACGAGGAGGCATCTGTTATTGGGAAACAATCGCCATTGGCTCTTCGTGGCCTAATAAAATTATCGTTTCGAATTGCCCGCAGAATGTGCATTACATTGATGCACACGGTTGATACTCCGAGCGCGTCGCGATAACGCTGCGAGGCGCTAAATATTGTTGGATTATTGCCAGCAATATTTCATCGCGCCGCGCAGGCTGGGAGATATTCCCGCGTACAATGGCGCCCATCGAAAACCCAATATTCTTCGCACCCTTTTGTTTCGAATTTGTAGGATTTATCGCGCGGGTTCAAAATATTCCACGAATAATTTCGACTCGCGATCTTAATGGCCGCTGAAACCCCGGAAAGCTGTTAACTAAACGTGAAAGCAGACGCGTGCTATTCCTGGCGGTTTTATTGCCATCTTATGTTTATCTCTTCTTTGAACAATTTCCTCTCTGTTATTCGATAGTGTTATCTACGTATCTGGATTGTTTATCCAGATATTCTACGTTGAACTCTATGAAATTTTTTAAAAATTGGAGGAAGGGTGGCTTTCAATTTCACGATTTACTTAACGAGGAACTAAGATAATAATTCACATGCTAAAGGACACTCAGGTGGAAAGGATAGGAACCAAACGACGATGTAGCCTTTTTAATTAAACAAACATGGTACAAAAATAGTCGAAAGTAGAAAAAACACAAACGGTCCGATGTATACGAGAATCGAGCCCAAAGATCATCACATGAGCCGCTTCACATGATCCATTTTCTTCCGTGAGCTCTTGATGAAACCCAGGAACTCCAGCTCGGCCACCGCTTGAGTAAAACGAGCTCTAAATCTCTGTTAAGGATACCTTGGCGCGCGATAAAATTCACACGGGAACACGCGTGAATTATTCAAACAAGAGGTATGTAGCGCCGGGCGAATTATCTCCACGGGTCTACGATTTCGCCATTACGAGCTATGATATGAATTTCAAACGGCCGGTGGTTAGACAAATCTTGACGCAACCCATTACCCCCGTACCATCCGCGCAAATTCCCCCTAAATGAAAAAGGATACTGCAGTTGGGGATCCACGTTACGTTGCTCCTTATCGTCGCTCTCGGGATTCATAACGATCAAAAATGCCTGCAAACGTGCCTCCCATCAATCCCTGAACACTCGAAAATGGGAACTTTCGTTCTCTTAAATTACCACGTATTCTTGTACAGTGCAGAAAGCAAGTAGTACGTTCTGACACCAAAAGGTAGACAAACCTACGTTTACACGTTGCTCAAATCGCGAGTGGTTCGAGAGAACTCTTTCCTTTGGAAATACTGGGGAAACGAGCAACTTAAACCGATGATAAATGATCAAATCTGACACCAAAGATCTCTTTTGCATCCTCGAGACTGCTTACCAGAATAACCAATACACCCTGTAAGACTTACTATGTCTGCAGTCGAACTCTGTAAGATTTCATGGAATAAATATGGAGCTGGAGTGGAACAAATGTGATGTACGACTTGGGAGTGAATTAGGGGTGTTGTTCCTGGGACTGCAACCGACCGAGGATCCCAATTTTCCGTATCCGGCGGTACGTTGGACTTGACCGATGCATTTTCAAGCTTCTAACAACCGCAGACGATAAAACAGTCCGCGCCCCTGCTACGAGGGCCCATTTACAATGTCGTGCTCGCGTGAATCACTGGTAAGAGCGATTAAAATCACGAGGCGGACGAGCACAGGTGCGTGACCGTAAGTATAACCTGAATTAACCTGTAAACACGAGCACGAACGGATTGTTACCTGCAGCCAGTCGTACATATTGATCAGCTTCCTGGATTCCAAGTGCAGCTTGTAAATTATACTGAGGTCGGGCAGCGTGGACGGGATGGCCTCGTCGATCTCCAATTTACAGCAGTCGCACTGAAATATGTATTTCCAATTAACTTCGACGCCTCAACGTCGTTTCCCATCGCGGACGATCTATAATTGATATCTATCACGATCCCTGATGGCGGATCGATGGGATAGCGTTAGAAAATCATCGATCGCGATGGAAAAGCTACCGAATCTCAACATTTTAGACACAAACAGAATGTTGCTTTCAAAAGATATAGGACTAAAGAAATAAAATAACACTAGAGTTAGATTTGCAATAGAATTGAACGAGAACTTTATCCCTGTTCCTAATTCGATCGAAACACATCTCTACTACCTGACCCGTTAATTGAGACATCAAAGCCAGATTAATACTTTTCTTTATCCCCTACTCACTTACGTTCAAGTACACTTGTGGATCGTTGAGTCCCGTGTGTATCGCAGCCCTCAGAGACCCGCGAATGTGTTGTTTGGCTAGACCGCCGTCGCTGAAGCAGAATATCTCGTGCGCCGTTATGCGATTTGGATTTACCAAGTAAACGGAGAACACGTTTTGGTCCAGGTAATTGATCACGTCTAACTGTGCTTGTTTGTACGCCGACCGTGCGTGCATTTTGGACATTTTTAGCAATCTCTGCGGCGCAAGGAAACCACGGATATAGATTTAGAGTCTCACGACCAGGACGACGTTTCAAGACAGTGAACTTTCAAACCTCTTTCAATTCGAGCCGACTCAGTTTCTCGCCGCTACCGAGAACATCGGTAGGCGCGACTGGTTCTTCCAAGCTAGCCTCTTCGATTCTCGCCACGTGACCCTGGAGGTCCGATTTCATCTTTATCATACTCGAATTTCGCGAGTTCTCGATGGTCGAAATAATGAACTTCAGCTTCGAGAGAAACTCTTGCTTCGATAGAAAGCTCAAGAGCTGCATGCACTCATTGTACTCGCGGCAATCTTTCAGATCGTTCACGTTTACTGCTTTCGTGTAGAACTCGCGTAGCTATAATCGTTTCGTGGATGAGATATTTATACTTTCCTAGGATGAACGTTTTCTTATGTTCGTTTGATCTGTACCTGTTTGCCCATCGGTGCGTTTGGCAATGTCGACACGAGATAGTACAGACACCTTAATATTCTTAAAAACCGATGCATGTATCGATGATATTCTTTTAACAGTTTAGTCAATATTCCCTACAATAAATTTAATTCTGGGATCACTGAGTACAAAGTACTTCCATTGTGTTAAATGTACCTTGAATTTTTCGTTGTCGATAGGTTCGTTATTACCTTCTTCTTTTTGTAATTGTTCGATGTAATTTGCTATAGAAGGTACCTTTTTTATTTCTTCGAAATCATCGTCGATTAAGATAGACATTCTACTTTTAATCTCTAGCGGATGACAGCATAGAGATATTACATTATTCGCGTAAAAATGTTGTATCATGCATATCTAGAAATTTTTACGGGAATAAAAATCACCCTACAGTTATCTTGGAACTATTCAAAATTGAATACCTTATAACTTTGCAGAAAATTCTCAACAGAAAAATCGTAAAACAAAAATATATCTGTCAATAACTGAAATGCTCGTCCAGTCAATTTAAATGGTATTTCTGAGCAGAAAACTGTATTTTCTAATACATCTGACAGAATATTAACTTGAGTTTGTATGTGAAATACCTAAACAAAAGAATTACAGATCCAAAAGCTGCTTTCTAAGTACTATAAATTTTGTAAACTATTAAATTGGTTCATTACTTGCACGTTTAATTTTGATGTAACGTCGTATGTTAAAGATCTGTGTATTGCATGCAAAGTAGTAGCAACACCAAATATAAGAATAAACTTTATTGTGTTTGAATACGAACTGAAAGAGACAAGATATTATAAAGCTAACAGCGACATAAAAAAGGAATAAAAAAAATAAAAATACCTCAATATCAAAATAAAGTCACGTAATACCGTGGACGAAGAACTTTCAAAATCAGTTATGATTATAATAAGAGGATCTTCCGGTTGACAATGCTCTTCATACCATAGTTTTAAAGCTCTCATATTACAGTCGCTCTTTTTAATCTTTTCATTTTCATCCTACAAACAGTTGCAGCGTAACTAATATTTACTTTCTCTGTAATTTTATTACGCTCGGTTTCAAAATCGCTAACCGTGTTCTCGTGATTCATTAGCTGATAAATTGTTTCTTCTACGATACTTCTTATATTAGTTGAATCTCTGTTCCACAGAACTGCTATATGGTTTGATATTGGTTGTAATTTAGAAATTATTCTTGTGAACATTACCGCATGATCAGGGACATTAATTCCTACGATACAATTGTTATCAAATGATGCACAGATAGAAGATATATTTCGTTAAAGGAGATCGTCACCTGTTAATACAATAGCTGTGGGTATTTCATTTTCAAGACTATCTAATGGCTTTTCTTTAGTAATGGAAACAAAACAATCTAACTCATCCAAAACTTGTTGAAACGTATTGGACCGTATATCCTAAAATTTCAGTAGAACTAATTGATGCAACAAAACACGTATAATTTGATCGTGCAACAGTGTTTTATACAGATGCGATACCTCTGCAGCACTTTGAATTCTTGTCCATGTCGATTTATAAGAAATATACCAAGGTTCGTCAAAATAATTTGGTAACGCAAATTTTGTCCTTTTCTGACCGATTTTGTAAGCACCTTTGTATGTAAAAACGCCCTGAAAGGAGTCTAAATATGTCTCACGTACGAAGAATTAAACGTTCTTTGCAACTCATGCTTCATAATGTATTAATATTTCGAAAACAGATTATACGACACAGCCACGCCAAGCGTGCCAAGTCCCGCGTTTGCACTTCGAGGTTATGGAAGTAAAAGCAACAGGTTACAGCCTACCTTTGACACAGAAACGTTGTCCATCTTAACGAAGGAGCACCGGACAAGCCGTTCGTGTTAATTAAGGAGCCAGCAATGGTTTGATTATAACAAATCACTTAACTTGAAGACAAAAAACGAGAATTCGCACAGCGTACATCCACGCTCTCGCAACTATCGCTCGCGACTAGTTCCGCAGGCGCTCCTAGGGTGCGCCACAAGACGGTACCACTATCCGCCAGATTTAAACAGTAGCGTTTAGAATAAATCTATTATTGTTTCGTTATAGTTAATCAACAACGATGTTATTACGAATATTTAATAACAATGAATTATTATTTGTATTCTAAAAGAGAATTTAGATATATTTAAACACCAATTCTATTAGAGTTAATTATGACGAGGAATGTTTGTAAATTTCTATTACAGAAAATTCAGTAAACGTATATAATTCTTTTAGTTCTCTGTGAAATCACATAGAGCGACAGAACTTTTGCCCTGGACGGAATAAACGACAACCGGGGATAACGAGGGGAATTTTCAGAATCTCTAGCACGAGCCAGTCCGGTCGATCGTGTCGTCGAAATTTTCGCGAGCGTAAGCTGCCCCGATCATCATCTGAATCGCAAATTCGCCGATTGAATTCGCCGAGGTCGGGCAAACAATCCGGAAACCGAGAGTTTGATGCCGCGTACCATCGGCAGGGTGGGCCGTCGAACTTTCGTCGAACTGTTCGACGCGGGGGAGGGGCGGGAATGGAAGGGGGATGAATTGTGCTACTTGCCCGCAGAACTTGCCCGCCCGGGGAACTCGTAATTGATTTAAAGAAGTGTCCAAACAAGATGCCGCGCTCCGTGCCTCGCAATGTACCAGAATACATATATTCGGTTGGTGTGCGACCGTGTAAACGACCGTGCAACCAGCGCTCGAGATTATTCCAAACTCGCGGGCCACGCTTCAGCATTTCTATAAGGCGCTCCGGGAGTCTGCTCGTCGCGAAACTTTCGTGGAAAAAAATTTCGACTTTGTGTAAATGCCGCTCACGATCCCATCGATCGTTCGAAACTTTGTTTCGTAATGGTAATTCTATTTGCGGACGACGAGTCTTAATCATCGTTTCGTTTTAACGCGCGAATGGGGTTAACGGGGACGCTTCGATTTTCTCTGAAAGCAGACGTCAAAGGAATACGTTCATTTTTCGCTTCCATTCGATGGAACACGCGGCAACAGAATCGCGCTCTGTTATCCAAGCCCTTAGGCAGACTCGAAGCGGGTAAAAAAAGATATTTGCCGTGGATTACGTCAGCGGCGAAACTCCGGGAAATTCTATTTCTGTGCCGTGCGGGGAATCGACGACTTGATCCCCCGTGTTGTCGCCGGGGCAAGAGCTTTTGACACTTCGCCTGTGCGACACGTGCAAACGGTAGCGTATTTTTGCTTTATTCTTTTGTTAACCGGACGCTTCGAAAGTCTGCTATCGACTACAAAACTGGACGAGGAACGGCGGAGTTTTCGGGCCAGAAACGAGGGGGTAACAGGGGGGGAATATAAATCGATCGCGGCGCAAGCAGCTTTGTACGAGTGTTCTCGTTTTGTGGTCGGCCATCACACCTGTGCCCCCCCAAGGGGCTTCGCGGCGAAAATAAATGGGATCCGATCGAAGACTTAATCATCCACCTTCGTTGAAAGGGACGTCTGGGACAAAACGATGCAGAGATCAACGGTACTATTGATCGCTGAATGGAACGTATTTGTCTAGGTCCTTTTTTTCCTCGTCGCTGCGGACCACTCGTCGCTCGGAATGAATAATGCGCGCTTTCTTTTTTATTGGTCGCCGTCTTGGAACGGGCACCCGACGCAGGCTGCGGAAACACAATTTTCCTTTCAATTTGGAAAACATTTTGAACAAAATTTTTCGCGGTCATTCTCCACTCGTGGCTTCCAACGAATACTACACGAATCCCCGAGCCAGAGAACTCATCAGTAAGGCTTTTCCAGCTGATCCAGCCTTGGGCGGTTCGCCCGGATGGAAGCTGTCCACCGGTTAAAGGAGCCTTTAGATCAAACTCCACGGCGAGAAAGATCCAGAGGATAACTCGCTACTAATAGTTTAAACCGATCCGTCTATTTTTCTCCAAATCCGCCAGAATGTTCTCCGAACATCTGCCTTGGAATTTCTCGTGCATAGGATCTCTATCGATTTCCTCCGGCGGGGAATCATTTTCGTATAAGTGGCCGGCCTGTGCCTCGTAAAAACCGTTGATGTCCTCGTCGACGGTGGCTCCGGGGTTCGCTGTAATCGAACGCAGACCACCGCGGCGACTACCGAACGTGAAACGAGCGTTTTCGCTGACGCGACGGTAAAACGGTCAACGGGTCCCGCCATCAAACGGAAAGAATCGCGGGGGCAAAGGCCGTCTCGTAGCCAGGAAGCTCGTCGAAACTGTTGTCGACTCTCCGGGGCAGATCACCTTTGCGGCGGACGGTTAAAGAAAATCATTTCCTCGGGAAAGAGACGGGCTCGCTTTAGTCGCGGGGCAAACGAGAGCCTCTTGTCCTGAAAGCGGCCAGCAGTTTACGAAACAGAACCCAATTCCCTGCGTTCGTAATGAGCGCTATTGTTGGCCGCGCTCTGCTCTTCTGCTCGCGTCGGGATTGAACGTCCCCTCTTACAAGGATGCAGAACGATATCTTCCCGCGAGCTTCGGAGGCTGGAAAAACCTCTGGATTACGAGGACATTCCAGCCTGTAACGAGATAATAAAGCCACCTTTGTACTTCTACCGGCGGACTTTTTCCTCCCGGCTTTGTTTTCTACGTCGTTCCGGCTTTTCGCCCTTCTTCCCGGCGCCCTTACTCCGGCGGATGGTTTGCAAATAAAATCCAAGCTACGCGGCTGACTCGATGGAAGGGTTTAAACAACGATTCCGCTTCGAGATAGATAGAATCTATTTTCGAAGTTGGAAACAATTGAAAATCCTTTATAATTCGTTGGAATTATTTTTATGATGCTCTCAATCGAGCTCATTAGTAGTTTGGTATAATATTTGTACAGTTGAGATAGAGAACAGTGCTGTTAGATAACCAATATACAGAACACATAAAATAGAAGACTAATTATATGTATAATTATAGACTGTAATCCTGATTTATAAACAAGGAAATTTTAATAGCAAAATATTCAAGCCTGATTGGAAATAAAATGAAAGATTCGAAATACATTCGGGATCGTGTCGACGTCAGAAGTTTGTTTGAACCGTCCACGGTCAATCCAATCGCGACGACGTAAAGGGAATTCCATCGCGACTCGGCGGCGATGATAGTTTTCTCGCAAAAGTTGCACGCGATCGATCAACACGAAAGATATAGATCTCCCCCTATTGCAGTCCGATCGACTTCAAACTTTTAAGTGGATCTCAAACAAATGCCGAACATTTTTGCTCGCCGATGTTCCGCTTTCGAGTGCCAGTTTTTCACCGCGCGTTTTCCCGCCGTCGAACACGATCCGAGCCGGAAACACATTTTTCATTACCGATGGCAATTCGTTCGCGAAACGGGTCACCGTTTCCCCCTATCTTGGGACGAAACACAAATGTTTGCGCGCTGGATTTAGCTCATGGGGGACCAATTTTTCAACTTTCGATATTTTTCCAATCACTGCCCAAGTACCGTTGCTACAATACCACCGACGGTGTTTAATTTTTTCCCCCCAGCTACGCGATTTTACAAATTCGGGGACGCGAAGAACATCTACCCCCAACAGAAATTACAGAGATTAATCGCTAAGAAATAAAATAAAATACTGAAATGGAATACGAAACCAGCTAAACAAAAATAATAAATAAGTTTTAATTCTACTTCGTAAGAGTGCACCCGAAGTTTGAGAAAGGCTGCGATTAATTTCCATATTGTACATAATCGTTAACGGCGGGGAGAGTGTAAAACGTGTCTGTCCTTTTGTTTCAGCAAACTTTCCGAAAACGATCGAGAACCTGGGGGATTCAATCTCGTCGGAGCTCGAGGGTAATCCGCCCTTATGGGTCACCAGGCGGCCAGGCACGCACGGCGAGGACGTTTACATAAATAACGCGAAGATTCTCACGGAACAGAGCAATTTCCAGTCGAAGGTTATAGCCGGCGGCGACGTGAAGACGCAGGTGAGCATTAATCCGCGGATTTGATCAAGCTGGATCGCGATTAAGGGAGGGGCTAACGAAAATGAGAAAAGAAAAGATCAGATTTTTCTACGCCGCGGTCGTCGCGGTTAATTTAATCGCAGATTACTTTTTTACGAGCATAATCTCGCGAGTAATCGGGTTAGTTTACGCCGATGCTTTGCTCGAACACGACATCCCGCGTTCGAGAACTTGCGCGCCTCCTTCTAACGAGCTTTTAATGGCGTGCATGGTTCACCTTGGCATTGGGTCTGCTGCTTCGATAGGCTCGTCGAATATTACCCCCCTGAAAGGGTATTTCTTGTCGATAGAAAGTTCAGTGAACCGGAAACCTAGGTACGAATGGTTCGACTCGGATGAAAATCGCGTATTAATTCCTTCGATGGTTCCATAGATCAATCCTGTCTCTAAAATTACTTAAAACGACGAATTCGATCGATTCCTCATTCTTTCGAAGAAGCTTCGTGGAATCGAACGAACGCTTTAACTTTCGTGTCGTCGTCCGATGAGGGATCGCCAAACTACGATTAATCTCTTCGATGTGGTCTGTAGATCAATCCTATTCCCTTCCCTGTCCCCATCTTCCTCTTTCGTTCACCTTTAGATGAGATTAGGGAAACTTTTCTCATGCACTTAACGCGGAAGTTCTATCGTGGCTGATACTTGTTAGTCGTTAGTGTAACAGCAGAACATTGGATCATAATTAATGCAGACAAAAGTGGTCGAATAACTTTTTACTTTCTGATGAACTTTCTTTCGCGACTGAACGACCAACACGCCAGAAATTAAATACTTTTTCAACCTCGAAATAATTTTTGACAATTTTCTTGACCAATAAACGTTTGGTTCCGGACAATTTGGTAAGCCAACTTTACGCGTACGCGATCTCACCCGGAAAATTCATTTTCCTTTATTCCCTAGTCGCATAGGATCAAGTTGACACGCGACACATATAAGATATTAAATTCTACACGAAACGGTATTGTTTCTAAAGTAGCATAAACCGACCAGTCATGTATCCTTAAGACAAGCCTTAGCGAGTCTCCGAGCAACGTTCCAACATCCTCGGGAATTGTGTTTCCCGTGCCCAAGCGTGACAGGAATCCACACCATCACGATAGAAACGTTTCTGTCGTTGGCGAGGCGATTGGACATCAATCCTGCGGATTGTAGTTCGAGTCTCGCCGTCCTCGCCCTTCTTATTCATCAACTCCCACGTTTGGCGAGGGTCCTATCCCCGTGGGAGTTGTACGTATTAGATTCTGACAGCAAAGGGGACCCAAGAGAGAACCAGAGCCGGCGAATCTCCCAGTACCTGCTCCTTCATGACTCGGACAACGAAGATTCTAGTTATTACAAGTTCAAAGTCCCTTGATAATTGCGCGCAAGAGCATTACCAGCTCCTAGCCTGCGTACCTAACACTTCTATTCACGTAGATTCACTGGGCTCGACATTTGTTCTACTGGTTTAGTTAACGCGTTGTATAATTCCTCGATAAATGATCCGAATAAGTTTGAATGGACCGTTTCGAGAATCTTTCGAGCGTGATTAATATCAATCGTTCGAAAAATCGGTGATCTTCCAGCGACCTCAGGCACCCAGGGTTGATTCGCGTCCCCAGAATTCCTAAAGCAACCTCGACGTTCTCGAAAACGCCACGAACAAAGGCGTCGTTCCCGTTGACTAAACGCAGCCGATCGAATTTTCTCACGCAGCTTCGCTCCGTTTGCCCGCGAAACTATTCGCCAAGTATTCGCCGAACGCCGCTGGCTGATTTTCAATTTACCCCCGACGCTGGACGGGGGCCGCTTTTCAAACTCCCGCGCCCTTTCAATCCGTTCTTCTTCCGCCTCTTCGGCGGGCGTTCCCTCTATCCTTTCCCAGCCCGCTATTTTTCCCCTCCATTAACCGTAACTCTTTAGACGATCCCGCCCGCCGGGTGGAGGTCGGTGCAGTTATTCGGACTGGAATTTCTTTAAATTGTTAAGAAACAGGGAGTAGGCTGGGTGGGATGCCAGCCCCGGGCAACGCGTGGAGGAAACGCGTTCCAGCGGCGTCTAATGAGATCAAAACCCCGCGAGCTTTCCAAATTAAAAAAAGTCGCTGCAGCTTTTCCTCGACCTCGCCTATATCCACCCTCTGCTCGATACTTCATCGGTACACGCGTGTGGTATCGTTATTCCTCAATTAGTCCGAGAGTATTCGATTTGGAGACCATTTTAGTCTTATCTTATAAATTATGCCCTCGTTGCTGCATTCCTTTGTCTTTATTTTCTTCCTTTTTCTTCGTTTTTACTAAATATAAATATCGTCCAATTTCTTAAACAGTCCACTGACTTTCGACCAGTGCAATTCCGAAACTACTAATGTTTTATTAATAAATGAGACATCGTTAGAAGCGGCAAACCTTCCTCTTCCAAGTGGTTTTTTGTTTTTGGCGATCGGACTTTCCGTTTTCGAGATATCGTAATTTATGTAAAGGGATAATTATTTAGTCTCCACTGTCTCGCTGTCCGGCTTACGTACAATAGCCTATTCACGCGTATTAAAAATACCAAAACTTTAGACGCGTGCAGTTCCGAAACTATTAGTGTTTTATTGATTATTAAGGCATTGTCAGCGGCGGCAAACCTTCCTCTTTAAGATGGCTTTTGGTTTTTGTCGATCGGACTTTCCGTTTTCGAGATATCGCAATTTATGTAAAAGGTAATTTTTTTAATTCGATTATCTCTGTCTTCGTCTAGCGGAGTCGGACCTCCTTGTCGCACGTGCATCGTGCTGACCTACTTCCGCGTACGTGACTGTCGTGACCCAGTTCCGTAGTATTTCCAAGAATTTACTACGCACTGTTTACTATTTTCGCGCGCGCGAGTTCATTCATCTCAATGAACGTAAACAAACGCTTCGGACCCTTATATCTCCGAAACTAGCCACCGCATCGACTTGAAATTAAAATCCTCATATCTCCGTAACTAATCACGCTATCGGGTCGTACGAACGCTCATTTTAAAGGGCATTTCATCCTCTATCATATGACTATACCACCCACTATAATTTTTGCTATCTTCCATGTTTATTTTCACATTTACTTTTACTCTATGCACCCAAAGAAGTTCGAACGCTCATTTTAAAGGGCATTTCATCCTCTATCATATGACTATACCGCTCACTATAATTTATGCTCCCTTCCATGTGTATCTTGAAATCTGCCTGCCAAATAACTTCCAAGAATTTATTAAATCGCAAAGGTATCGCGAACCAAAGATACCAAATTCAAGTTTTATCTTTATTTGAGTGACTCTGTCGTTCTTGTAAATTTCAAGCGGCTCTGCTTTCAGCTGTTTTTTTGCTTTTTAAAAATCGCAGGCTCGGTGATATGATTACAGGGCGCAGAGAGACGAAATTTTTGAAGAGGAAAACTCGTTTCCCCGTAGAGTTTTACGTTCGCGAACAGTTCTGGGCTCGCATACCTGTTTTCTTGTTCGTCGTCGCCCGTTTATCTTGGGCTTCTATACGCGGCGTCGTTCTCCCCGCTGAATAACGAAGGCTGCAGGAATTTCCTCGGAGTATTTTTTCGCAGGATTCGCCCGGCGTGTGATGTAGTTCGCAGCGAGATCGTAAACGTTAACGGTGCCGGGACTTTGTCAGTTATTACAGTGCTTCCGAGTTGATCTCGCGTTCCTCCGAGGATATACTTCCGCGCGAACATGAAAGCGGAACAGGGAGGCGGTTTAAATAAGCCGGAAAATATTTTTATACGATTCCACGGGTGTCTGCTTCCTTTGCTAACTGTGTGTATTCCCTTAATATCCTTGGCTCCCACGGCGATGTTCATTTTCCCGTTGCAGTTCCAGCGCAATCTAATTTCAGCTTTTTAAACAACTACGGCAATAATGGAGCGATGCAATATTAATGTTGGACGGCGCTTCGGAGACGGTCTGGGCCCCTTTGAGCCGGAGAATTTTAGCTGACAATTAGCGTGTGTTTGCAATAATATTACGCGAACTTTTCTACGGTCCTGTCGCATTGTTGGACATTTTTTATTTATCCTTTTTCGTTTGCAAGTTTCTGATTTCTCGATGCCCGATCGTCGAGAATAAAATTATGTACGATTAGCGACGTATTAAAATGTCACGCGAACACCAAAGGTAAACGAAATATGAATTGGAATAATAAATATTGAATGGCAGCTGCAAGTACAGATAAAGAGTTGATAATTCCATTGGAAAATATTTCATTAAATGAGAATGGGATGAGAGATAAAATTAAACGTCTCTTATCGCGGAGATACCAAGGGAAATTTTATTCGACTAATTCCCCTCATCGTGCCTTGATTATCGATCCCGGGTCTAAAATATATTTATAAAATCGCGTATTTTATCGGAAGTAATTCTCATTTCGCGTTTTAATTAAAAATATTTGCATAAAATATACACACCGTGAATGCTGGTAAATGTTATTACTCGACGACGGTGAAATATTTTCCGAACGCGTGAATCGATGGAAGCCTAATAATATCGATCAGTCCTAAAATTCGTCAAGGTATTTTCATTCGAAAGTGGTAACAAAATTGAACCGAAGTGAAATCGAATAGATACTATAAAGCGAATGAACGTCGAACCAAAGTGGAATAGGAATTAAACTGTTATCGAAACCAAGTGGAAATAGAATCAGAACGAAGTCGGGTACGAAGTGAAATTGGAATCAAGCCAAAGTTGAACCAAAACCGAACTATTAATTCGAATTCAAGCCGGAACAGGGTAATCGTGTTTTCCAAATCGAATCAGGAGCAATTGAAAATTCAAACAAGTAGAATGGGAATCGATTCGAAACCGAAACGAGAATCGGGACGAAATCAAATCAAAATCGAATTATAATCGATTCGAAATTCCGTCCAAGTCGAACGGGCAATCGAATAGAAATCGAAGGGAAACGGGAACTGAGACGAACGGGACAGAAATCTGGTCCCTGCTATAAGTTACGACATGTTCTACAACGGTTCAATTTAAATTTATGACCAATTTGTATTCATTACATCATTTGAATAGAACAAACGCCATAGTCGGAAGACGACGGAATCTCCGGAAGATATACAACGTTTGCTTTTAAAAAGATGTTTCCGTCGTAAGACAAATTCGTCTTTCGTCTGGATGCGGAATAACCGAACGCAGAGTGTGTGTGTGTGTGTGTGTACGTGACGCGCGCGTGTGGGAATAATGCGGACATATCCGCTTTGAATTCGATAGATATGTAAAGTATATGCCATATTCGCGCAAACTAGATACGGAACGTCGAAAATTTTACTGTTAAATCGATAGAGTATTGTTACAAGCTACGATATGAGACCGTCTGAAACTCCCTCGTTCTCTTAACATTGGGGAAAAGATGTTTTTATAATAAAACAATTATTGCAACAATGAAACGTAACAGTGGTCGTCGCTAATGTAGTGTTCAAAGCTGAAAAGTTGTCATCTGATAAAAAATTGACGACCAGATTAATTTTAGTTTAATAATCTTCCTGTAGACCTGGTTTCTAGAACAAACAATGCTCTCGTTGGTCGTAAAGAAGTTCAAAGTGGTGGGAACTTGCTCCTGCGACAATTCAGGCGGCAACTTTCCAGCTGTGCACAGTATACACTCTCTCAAACACTTTAACTCCTCAGGGGAACAGAATCGTCGTACTTTTCGCTTAATTAAGGACACAAACAATATTTATAACATGAAAATACACAGAATTTATCCGGATCGGGGCAATACGTCCACGGTCGAGGCGGAATCCGATTTCCCAGCAGTGGAAAGCCGCGCGTCGTGCATCGACCGAGAATAAATCAACGTTTTACGATAATACCCGAAGCCGAAAGTAAATATTACGTTTCAAGGTCGTGCTCGTGGTCGCGCCGCGCGTTTTCTTCATGGCACAATCTCCTTTTACGAGACACTCCGGCAGCCCGTAGAGAAACTTGCCCCGAGAGTCCACGGAATGCGACGGGACACAAAAAAAAAAAAAGGGAAAACTGCCGGGTAAGTTGGTTCGGCGGTAACTCGATTTGGGACGAAATAAAGCTGAGATTCCGTCGTCGGGCGCGAAAACCCCGGAAGCCGAATCTGTCCCGGGCCGGGAGACGAAACAGACTCGCGTTACGACTTGTTAAAAAATGCACGCTGCCGGGGAACGAAGAATGGGAGTCCCCCAACGACCTGGGGACCCGGAAACAGGGAGCAGCGTGACCGATGGGTCCACAAAAGGGGAATGTAACGCACCAACGTGTCCAAAGATTCTGTGTTAAATTAATCAAATATCGACCATGTTTTCTGACGATTTCTTCACTACGTTAGTTTCATTCGTCTTACCAAATTTGTAGAACTGTCTTCACGATCACGGTTTGTTCCATATTATATTTCTTATTTTTATAATCTTCGTGCACTAAATTGCAGAGTCCCTCAAAGTTTCGTTCATCTTACTTTTCACATCTACAGAGTCTAGAAAATTTCCCCCCCTCCCCTCCCAATGGGTAACAAGGGATGAATTTTTAACTAAATAATTTCCATACTTGTAAAAGGGTCCTGAGCGAAGGCTGGCTCTTTGCGCGTTCTTCGCGACGGAGACACGGAGGACCGGTTTGGTAACCAAATGTGGAAAAGGAAAAAAATAGCGACAGTTCTTCGGGGACGTGAAGCAACCGCACCCTCGTTGCTGTTCCATCGTTCGATTCGATGAATCTCCGAGTGACTTAAAGCGGATAACCTCGTTCGCGACGTCGCCGCGGCCCTGGAACAATGGCCGTCGAACACACGGCTCAACTTCGAAACTGTTCTTCTTCTTCGTCCAACGAAAATGTTTTATTATCGCGATTTAAAGTTTCTCGTGGCTCTGGGAGATTTAAAGTTCCGCGGGCGTGTTTTGATTCGCCCCGAGTACTTTCAGCCAATTACAATGGGGCTTTGCTATAGAGAGCGAAGTCTTGGGCCGGCTGATTAGAACCGCGGTTGATTTTAAACAGTCTTTGTGCTCCGCGTTTGAAACCTGCCTCGCGATTTTCTTGACTGAATACTTGACGTAGCCTTGGAACAAAAGAGCGTAAAATTGAAAGAATGGTGGGAGAAAGAAGCAAAATGATGGGCCCAAAGGTAGAAAAATCGTAAATAAAAGATACCAGAGATTCGCAGCTTCGGAATTGTAGTGTACTGTACGACCGCTATTTGCTAGAACACTTTAAACTCGTCGTTCCAAGGACTTTCTACTCTCATACTAGGGCGAACCGTGTCTAGAATCGCATTGAGCCAAAGGTTCAACACGGTTCTCAGTGCTCCTGAACAGTATTGAATTTCTACCAAGATCCTGGACTCCCCATTCAGAACTGACCCGGCTCCGCGGTAGAACAAATTTCCTTCTCTTTAAAAAGCTTTATACCCTCTCTGTGTGCCTGAATTATTTATTTTTCGAGGAAAGCAATTTTTCCGGGGATTCGAACCTCGTAACGTCGATCAGACTGAATCCAACGCCCGAAATATTCTTCCGAAGGGTTAAAGGAATAAATCTCGAAGAAGTTTCTCACGTTCGTCATAAATTAGAACCCTTATGGTGATTAAAAGTCACTCGATTCCGGTCTTAATCTCGTGGAACATTCGCGCGCGAGGAAGAGGGAAGAAAACGAGAGGAAGCGAATCGGCGCCATGGTGTCTCGACGCCACACCCTATCGACCCCCAGAACCGCTTGCAGACCCGGTACACGGGACGAAGAAGAGCTTTAGGGCAAGTTTACGCTCCTGCAGCATTCTAAATACACTCGAAATCCTTTAAATGGATCGACTTTAATGGGACAACGCGCACCGAAGCGCCGAAACTCTTTGAATCAATTGCAACTTGCGCGACGGCGTGTTCGCGTTTGAAAGCAAAGAAAACGCTCGTTCCAACGTCGAGTGTTCGTTTTCAGAGGGTAGGTTCACAATCTCGACGTTCTAAATTAAACACGAGTCCCTTTTCGTATTATACAGTCGTACGAAGCAGTAACCGAGAAACTTTTCATATTGGGCCCTCGTGCAGAACAATGTCCCAACTTTTCTGACCACGGCCCAGTTTGGACAACGACACGCGACTCCCATAATCTTTATGTATCATACTTTACGAAAACGAGAGCCTACGAACGCATAAATTTGTAGATCAATGTGGATTTGCATTCGTTATTACGTAGTCTCTGTTTACGAGCGTTGGAAAAAAACAGGACATATCAGATTGTATCGATATATTTACTTTAACGTTTAATATAGTGGATATAAATGTCGATACGAGAGTTTTAGTACCGAACTCGTATACTCGATTTTACGAGGCATTCGTTTATATCGACGATTAATATTCTCGTCGAACGTCTTCGACATTACGATCGGAGTCGTGTTTGCGCCACGACTCTCAAACGATTTTATCGTCGAAATATGGCTCGTTAAACCGTACGAGCGTAATAAGGTTTTTACGAATTTTTAATCAAAATTTCGCGTGCATCCCTTTTTAACGCCGCGAACAAAGACACGGTGCTCGCGACAAAGTCGACGTCAAGACGAACTTCGTTCTTCCCGAACGTGCAGGCTGACGTCAGTGTGCTCGCGACGTTTTTCATGGGTTTCCTCGCTCCAAGGACTTAAAGGCTGCAGTTGGTACAAAGAGGATAACAAAAAACTTGTACGCTCGTGGTGCCGGTGTAAACCGTACTCTTATGGCGACCGTGCGGGAATTGAACCAACAGTTTATGTTCGCAATTCGCGCGTCCATGCCTTATCGCCGGGTTTTGCGTCTGTTTGTCGAACGATTGGCAAAGGAGAACCGCGGTCGGACCTGTTTTTACGTCTCTGTATCACTTACCGTCCCGCCATCCTTCCTCGAGTAATGGCTTCTCAAAGTGGGGCGAATCGAACGAATTGTTTGCCGCGACCCGGGAGTTCCTTCGCCCTAAACGAAACAATTGGAACCTTGTTGATCTCGTTCGATGAATATTTCATCGTTTGCAAACTAACAGCGAGGACATTTTCGAGGGACCCGACGATCTTCGACGAAATTGCTTCGGTTCTATATTTCGTTTAAACTATTCCCTCCTCTCGCGGACCTCGTACCACGAATCGAAAGGAGAAACTACCAGGCTACGAATTCTTTTTAGAAATTATTTCTGTGAGACTCTTTTAGAAAGGAGTGGCTACCTCTACGTAATTAATTAGTTTTAATTTTATTAAGGGATATTTTGCTCAAAGTTGCTCCGCGTAACTTCGCGAACAAAGGGACGCAGACGCACGGGGGTGACCGTAAAATTCCGAGCCATTAACTTAGCATTCGTTAATTTACGCGTCCTTAGGGACGCCGCGAAGACACAATTAATTACGAATAGCCATAACGAACCATTCGCCTGTTTTTATTAATGGTCGCGGGGCTCGAGAGTGTAAACGTGACTTTGCCCCCAAGACGACGGCCAGGACGGGGTAAACTTCGAATTAACGACCTCCTGGTGAAACGGTTCCACGGTTCTCTCTTTGTGTTCTGTCATCTGGAAAAACAGCGACAGAACGGGGCGCCATTTAAATGGGAACGCCGAAATGTCTCTGTTATTTCCACAGTAATTGACGAAACTTCCCGAGAGCGTGTGCATCCTCGATAGTTTCCAAAATAAATCATAGCCCTTACCCTTGCGATTCTCGCGGAAAATTGTACGATTTAAAATTTTTTTTAAATGTCCACGGTGTCCACCTTTGTGCAACGCGTTTGTTTTCGTATCGTCCGGAGGTATTAAGGATTCGTTCCGGGCGCTACGATCCACCCTCGCCAATGATTCGTGTCCAGCGAGAAAGATAAATGGTCGTCAAAGGAGCACGAGAAAGTTTTGCTCGTCTCTCCCCAGCGATGGAGAACGAAACGATTCATTTCTAGGAAGCCACTCCGGCATACAAACGCGGATCGTTGTTTTTCCCCATCGTTTTCTTCGAGTCCTCCGCGGCAACGTCCTCGGATAAATGGAACACGCTCGTCCTCCGTTCCTATTTTCTTTGTTATCATACAATCTCCCACCCGGTACCCCCTTTTCTTTATTGAACACAGACTGCAGCTTTTAGCATTCTCCACGGGGAAGAAATGTTTCCACGAAGAGCGGTTTATAAACTGGAATCGACAGCTTATCGTTTTGCATTCGCGTTCGCGATTTACTGCGGATGTTACGGCCGGGTATATCCACGGAGAGCTATACCCCTTCGGTATAGCCGAGAGTTTACGCGGGATACGACCGTCGCCAAGATAAATTCGCCCTGTGACAGTAAATTGTTTAGCAGAAAATGATAAGAAGCGCCCCGACGGTCCACAACTGGAAATCATTTAAGTCTGTTCCCTATGTTCTTCTGTTTTTCCATTCCGTCGATTCGTATCGTTTTATTTAGATGCACGGAGGATTCTGTTACGATACCCCTCTATTATTCGATCCATTCTGGAGGATCTTTGACAGTCTTTTTGACGCTCCGTCCACAAAAAAGTTAGCTTTCAGATCAATGAAACGCATTCTCTTCCACCGACCACACTCTGCGGTCGTAGCAACCCGATTGTCGTGGAACCGCAAACTGCGGATGAAAGTAAACGTGAAGGATACGACAGCCGAAACAGAAAAACAGGAACAGAGACGGGGACAAAATAAAACGCCAGTTCGTCTTACCAACCGATTCGTCAGGACGCTGAGAAAGAAGAAACATTTTTATTTCGAAAAAAAAATAAATATTTCAAGAGAAATCGTGATATTTACAAAAATGAGGTGATTCTACGTGAAAAATGTAGAATACAATTTTTTCATTTGAGGCTACGTTCTCGAGAAAATAGAGTTCGAAAATTTTTTAAGTAGTAACAGTCGGTAATAAGTCAGACGCGTCAGGAAAATCGAATTTTACAGAATTCTACCGTCTCCAAACTTGAATATACACAATAATTTTGTTAATATACTAGCAACCAAGCGTGGAAATTCCTCTGGGGAAACCAGATGGCCGAGAACCCTGTATAAGATCTGGAATTGGGGAACGGTGGTACTCGCAAGCGTTCGAATAAAAGTTCCCCGCGCAACGAGGTCGCATTTTTCGTAAAACTAAACGCGCACGGGGTTCCTCCTGGTCGATGAAACGCCCTTTTAGATCGACAGGCCGAACGAGCTTGCGGGTAAATTGCCAGCAGAGATCCGGTTCGCTTGTAAACGCGAAAGTATACAGTTAATCTCGTGAAGCCGCGAGCCCGGGGATACAAGCGCGACGATGGTGTTCGGTGGAAAGATATAGTAAGACAAACGACATCGCGGCGGCAACCGAAGGAAACGAGGCCACGAAACGATGGAAGAAGAAGATAAAGCGAGAGCAAGAGGAAAAAGGGACACCGGAGGAACACACCGTTGGGGTATTTATTCTGCGGCGAGGAACGCAACTATTTCATGGGTGTCGAGTCGGATACCGTTGAAGGAAACGGCGGAACTCTGACTCCCTCCTTGGGTTCTCCACCCTCATTGGAAAAGGTGCACGGCCATTTACTATCCGGTGCTCGCGACTGGAACGTCCTACCGCTATTTATCCACTTTTCCTCGCGATCGCTGTGATTCTTTTATCTCTCGGAAGTATTCTTCTTCTACTCGATAACGCCGTTTTGTTCCCTTTCGAGGCCGACGGACGGGGACGACGGATGCTCCTCGAGCATCGAGCCGGAGAATGGTTAACCGGAAGTAGTTCGAACGCGTTCGCGGAAACCTCGACTCGAAATATTTCACAGAAATTCTAGTGGATCGTTGGGACCCTCGGGTAATGCTGAATTCGCGATTGGAGAGCGATGCGCTTTGAATTCTATTTTCTATTCAAACCCGTGCTATTAGAATTCAGAATCCACCTGATCTTCTCTTTATTATTACGTGAAGTTTTTATTTATACGAGCAGAAAAAGAACGGTTGAAAGATCGAGATTATACATCAAATTAGTTAATACTTGAACCAGACAGTCGATGGCTGAGTCTGCGGGATTATTAAATCCGCGAAAGGAATTTACAGAGGACCGGTTATCCAGGAAATGAACCCACCGTGCCTTGAAAATAATAATTCCACGAATTAATTGTTCATGCATGCACCGGAGGGGGAAAAAAACTGTAAAGTCTGTCAAACTATAAATTAACGAAGTTGAGAAACGCATGGCGAGTAGCTAGACGAGGAAACCGGGATCTGGGAAATTATAATTAGACACCGGCGGAATGTTGTGTCCAAAAGCTTCGTTTTTATGGCAGTTTTTCCGACAATATGATCAGTTAAAATAATTTGCATTAACGTTACAATAAAAATGAAACGTTGATCGTACAGACTGAAAAAGAAAATTCTGTGTACACTGTTTCGCTGATATTAAATTTAATATAATAAAGTTTGGCCGTACAAGGTACGAGATCGCGGTGGAGATTATTTTTACAAAACGAACGGGCGGGAAAAAAAAAGCGGGGCCATAATTGAAAAACGATGAGTTCGTTTATCAAGCAAATTAGCTCGCGCCAGCAAATTTACGTATCGAATCGATTCACGAAGATGCTTGTGCGTTCCGTGTAATCCGACTAAACTGCGGAGTTTTTTTTTTAAAGCTCGACCAAAAAATTCGTATGCCAATTCCTGGTCGGAGCGCAAAAATGCGGTGGAAATTCGAACTCACTGCACAGTAAACCGAGGAATTCAATCAGTATGAACTGTATATCGTGTCACTCGAAGCTCTGCAACTGATGAGATTATGAGCACCGATGGAGTGAATTCCGACATCGATAGAGATTGTTGGTAAAATCCACGGTACAAAATTCAAAAATATTGCCAAATCGAATCGTTATTTGCTTTCTTCCCGTCCCGGTTCACAATTTTCCATTATTTCGATGACCCAGAATATTGCAATCAATGGCTGCAGTACATTTGAAACAAAAAAGTATCGTAATAAGTGTTTTTTGTTCCTTTTTTACAGGTTCTGCACATAATAAACGAAGTGTTGGAACCGGTTCGCCCAAATTCTGCGGAAATGCCGATTTACAGCCCGAACGCCTTCGAATTCTTAAATCAAAGCGAACATCTCGATTTGGGTGCACATCGTGTTCGGTAAGTTAACTTTTTTCTAACTATATCAAATTTAATTGCATCGCGGAGTGACCCCTTTTAATGATACTATCGCACTTACAATTTAGGCGATTCTTTCGCTATAACAACAATGTCTTCTTGATCAATGCTTCTCGAAACGAGTGATTGTATGTATGCATTGTCTCTAGTGCAATAACAATCGAAATACACTCACGCATTGACGAACAATCACGCTTTGATTGCACGTCATATCAAAAAAGTTCGGCGAAATCTTTATCGAAAACTATTGTTAAATATCGGATTTTTGTTTTCTCGTTACCGGATGCGATACACAGAGTATTCAACCACCTCTGAAAAAAATTTGAATGGGAGATTCTAGGGGCCAAAATAAGACGAAAATTAAGGATACTAATTTGTTGATTGAGATGTAAACAATTATAAACGAGATATCGTAGTATAATTTACTATTCGATGTTATTAAATATGGTCAGTATTCCATTTGAAATATTTCCTAGTAGAAACTGGACGTTTTGGAATAACGAAAACAGACTGTAGATTTATTCAGTCGTCACTAATCTCGCGAGATATCCCTTGCTACTTATCGAGGACTGTTTTTTCTTGATTCAACTCCTAAGTAAAATTTACTCGAGTCCAGTCACGTTCCCCGAAAGATGAAGATAGAACCAACTTCCGTAATTGTTCTCGAGTAACTTCGATGCTCAGTTTGTCAAGTCTTTATCGATATTTAAAGGCACGGCGCCCCGGCAGAGCTTGCCATCCGAGTAAGTAAAACTTGAGTGAATTAGCCTCGTCTTTCCAAAACTACTTTAAGCCCCGCTGCATTTCATTTACTGTCCCAACGGAACAACATTTTCGCTTGTTTCGCGCGACGTAAAGCATCGGGGGGTTTAAGAACTTCTTTAATATACTTCCGCGGCAATTTTTTAATATTATATTTCCGTGAGGCAACGCCGTCTTTATCACGTGCCGTAAACTTCACTTTCCAACAAGGGATTCTCGCAGCTTATTTATACGTTTTTGTATTTTGCTGTCCGTCAACTACATCGCGAGTAAAAAAAATTTTTTTTAGATCCACTCGTATGAAAGGGGTCTCGCGATATCTCTTCGAACGTTCGTTACGCTCGCGGGGAAATAAAAAATTCAATTAACGGGACGAAATTTTTCCACAGCACCTTCAGACAGCGGGTCGTGAAGGAAAAGAAGGAAGATGTTTTCAAGGCGGATGGACGTTACACCTTTTTTATCCCCGTTGAGGAGGGTTTCAAGGTAAGCTGCTTAGCAACCTTCCCGTATCAATCATCCCGAAAGTACCTTAATATCGTCCGTTCCGAAGCCTCGAATAGATTCAGACAAGGGCGACGCGTTCCCTTCGTCGTCAAAGGCGACAAATTCGGATCGATTTCGTGTCTGGACACGGAATTCGCAAAATTACCACCTAATTACCATTCGAGCCACCATCAACGCAATTATTTCTCCAAATCTAATCGAATTAAAATTGCCAATTTCTATATATTTGTTATTTTTCAATTTAATAGCGTTGTTAAACAAGGTTATCGATTTCGTGGTTTCACCCTCGCTTCAGAAATAATTCAGTCATATTGGATGTTTAATCCTCCATTAATTTTGATCGAATTTAATTATTTAACGCATTGAACTTTAGTGGATCGCGCGAAACGATAAGATGAAGTACGATAAGTCGAATCTCGATGGTCGAAGGTAATCGTAGTCGAAAATAGCTGCACGTATCGACTCTCGTGCGATCATCGAGATAACCGATTTTATAGAAAGTAGCACTCTTCGAGTACCAGTAACTAGCAAACCTGAAAACACTTTATCTTTCAAAATATAATCGATTTTATCGCTATGATTTTTACTTCGAATTTTCACCGTGCTTGTGATTTTAACCGAAACCATCTCTAATACTGTTAATTCCTTTCCTGAAACTGTTATTCCAGCTCCCCTTTACAGTTATTATCATTACAAATTAATAATGTATACTGCTTGTTACAAGCGAAAATTAATCAAGCACCGTAGTAGCAGTGCCAGCATAGTTTAACTTCCATAACTCGTTCTGGCTCGTTTCCTAGGTTTCCTGCAGTATATAATTTCAGTTTATTAACCTACGTAATTAGAGAACGTCGTAGAATTTCATACAAGAAGAGCCAATATCTGCTATATCTATTCCTTTGTAAACCTTGCTGTAAACATTACATTCTTTGTCTGTTAAAACAGTAAAGGGGACCCAATAAAACTAATAAATTAAAAGTGAAATGTGTTATCCTCCAGAGGACTCGTCGGTAAAACTTTTCAAAGTGGATTTCAAGCAGAAGCTGTGTCCTACACGACTCGACGAGCAATTCGATTATACCTCGAGATTAAATAAAAGTTACGCTTGTATCATTTTGCGTTAATTTTCTCGCGTCGCTATCGATCACAGGATCGTATCACGCGAAAAACGCGAAGCACCGAACGAGGAGCGTGGAGATTGCGCGCAGTCGATGGCGTAGCGAACGACGCCATTAAATTATAATGTAACCGCGAAGTTAATACCGAAACCTGACGACAACTACGGCCAGATACGGTCGACAATTTGCCGGTATCGGTTATTCGTAATTTCACGATCGAGGGTCGCGTGCGTTCGTGCAGTTCTCGCGATCAAACTTCGAGCGTGTAATCGATTCCAGAAAAAAAATGCGTCCCCGTCACGAGTCGTCGAAACTTTTCTACAACGACGAAGAAAAGAACTGCGGGAGAACCCGTCGGGGAGTTCTCAATTTTTAAAAGTTTTTCATAAACGTGACCGTCGTTTCCTCGTTGAGGATCTCTGGCATAAGTTGGCCCTACGATAGATGTTATTATATTTTATAAAAGAGCATGAATCTGAATAGGACACTGATGCTCGAGGAGTAAACTCAATGCCTCGAGATTTATTTTCAAGCAAACGTGCTCGATTTAAATCAACGTCTGGTACGCGGTTCGAAGAGTAAACATTTCATTTTGCAACGGTGGAAAGATATCGATGGCGTAGAATTTTTAGTCGGACTCGCCGGTACGTTTCGCCGCGAGAAACCGGAAATTACTCGTAGGTCCGCACTCCCCCCGCGTCAGAATTTCACGCTACACGTTCGAGATATCGGATACGCGTTCGTGGAACGCTGGTCGAGGGGGGGGGGCTCGTCTAAAGGGAAAGGCCGGAATCGAGTTTCGGGCCTGAAAAGACTCGTTCCGTTCGCGGGAAGAGCGATCGAACCGTATCGAGAAGCACTCGGAGCAGCTCGTCGAGGCTTTTCCAACCGAACGACATCGATGCCTCAATGCTGGGGACGTAAGGAACCGGAGCTTTCTTCGCTCGAAATGTAAGGCCGTCAATGCGGCCATTACGGTCGGCGAGTAAGAAGAAAGAACGGGTCGAATTAATAACGGGGAGCGAGAACGACGCCGGCGAATGGCTTTTGTGTTTTCGGGGGAAACGAAGCTCCGGCGAACGGGCACGAAAGAAAGTCAATGGGGAAAACACTCGACGGGGGCGTGGAAATGTTGAACAAAAACGAGATGTTCGGCACTTGATACCGCCGGATTGCGGCTGAAACAGATCGATGAAGAAATACGTAAATCAAAACTCTGGATCGACGAAAATTGAAATACGTTTACAATATCTATGACCGTATTTTTCGTTTCTCCGTTGTATTAATTATTAGACTACTTGAGTCTCCCATTTTACCAAATCGATTAATTCCAAGAGACCAGAAAACAATTCAGAATCGAATGAACAATGTAAAACGTGACACGTTTAATTTTTTAAATTCATTGAATTATTTCTTGTAAATAAGAAGTAGCAAATTTGAAACGTAATGAAAAGAAAATCCAGAGGTGTTTTTAGCGAGGAAAATTTGGAGCGTATCGAGGGCGAACAGTACGCCCGGGGTGCTCGATAATTAACTATCAGCTCGTGCATTCTATTTGCCCGGTGTTCTCCGAGCAAACGTACGGGGAAAGGGGAAGGCGGAAAGATAAGGGATGAAAGAAGTTTATTTCTTCGGCGGGTGCAAGCAATTTCCTCGCGGGAGGGCGAGGAACGAGAACGGGCAAACGGGGACAGGATGAACAAAATCGTTTCGTCGGTAGCCGCGTTACGTGATTACATCTTACATGATATCGTGAATAATTCCGCGGACCTGGGAGGCACGTACGGCTCGCTACCCTGCATCCGGAATTAGCTGAAAGAAAGAATCCCAAGAGCGTGGACGGGGGAAAAGTAAAGTCTAGACGATGCTGGGAAATACCAAAACGCGCCAGAATTTCGAACGGAGGAAAAACATAGGATGTACGACGCGCAGCAATATTGCTATTAAGTCAGAATTTCTATAACGCGGTGAATAAAGAGCAAGAGGCAGAGAGGATTCGTTCTCTCGAAGATATAATCGAACGCAACGTAAAGCGAAAGAATAAACGACAGAGAGAGATTTCGTACCGTCTAAAGGTCCGTATTGCTGTTTGCACGGAGGAATTCTATTGCCTCGGGTTATCTCAAGAAAAGTAGATGTACGAAGAAAGAATAGAAAGAGGACAAATAGAGATTTAAGAATGGGACGGCAAAAATGAACCGAGAAACTACGGAATATGAAATATCATCGCCCCTGGCTTTGCGCATTTCGAACCCGTTTCGCGATCCGATCGGCTTTCGTCCACCACCCGGGGGCTGTCGTTAACTGTTTCGCGAAAAGGATCGCTTAGAGTACGGATTAAACGATGCAATTGTCATTATCCGCGCAAAGAAATTAAATTTAAAACGGGAGCTGTTAAGAACCGTGCCTTTTATGGTAATCATTTTACTGGTTTTTTGAAACAAATCATGCAGATTATAGCTAATTATGCAGGATACATTTGGACGTGTGGTATAACCACTCGTTACTTCGAGAAAATCGAGTTTGAACTTCGGTGTAAGTAGAAATATCGGATAATAGTCGGACGCACAAGCGTATAAATAAAAAATATTCAAAAGAAACTATAAAAGGGATGATTCTACGAGAGAAAATGAGTCGAAAGTGTAGGGAAAAGTTTTTCTATACGAGGCTTCGTTTTCGAAAAAATCGACTTCAAAACCCAAGTAGAAATAATCAATAATGGTCAGACGTGAATCTAACTTTACAAATTCGTTTATCTGGAAATCGAATCACGATATGAACAAATCTCTCTCCACACTTTCGACTTGCATTCTCACGTAGAATCTTTGTACATGATATTCACTTATACAGGGTGTCCCGATAATTTTTAATTAGTAAGTTTTACGTGGAAACATGGATTTTGGTCCAAATTTTCGTGCAGGGATTCCGTTTGGAAATTTCGATTGCATCCTTGATTGCGGTTCAGCTCGGAATACCCTCGAACTCGATCGAAAATGGACGCGCGTTAACGAGATCCTTCCATCCAACTTGAAAATCCTGATCAGAGGAAACGTACGACATGCTTTATCTTTGTCACGTGAGATCGTTGTAACGACGCTGCCCGTTAATACGAATCGTGTGCACCGGGCGCCCTCCACGTGCCTTATCACGAATCGGAAATCAATCGCTCATGGCGGGGCTCATCCTTTACGAGCGTAACAACCTTTACCCGGCGTGCCGGTAACGAGGAGCGTGTAATCATCAGTCCAGTGAGTCGAACACGGGGAGATGCTTATTTCGTGCCCTTACCCGGCTCGATGCTTTCGTTACCCTCGGATAAGTAACGTGGTGCTGCGCCCTTATGGCGCGTCTTTGACGTTACCGTTCGCCTCCGCGGTTTTACGCGATTACACCGCATTAGGGGCCGTTTACATGGACCCTCCGTGCGCCATAACCAGCCAGAATCCCCGCGAGAGAATCGACGCGCGGCGAAAAGGGGGACCGAAAGAATGGAGGGACCAGGGATGAAACGCTGTAGCCGGAAACTGCGTGTAATTAATAGGACGACGCGTCTTATCGGCTTGTTAATTAAATATTGCCGCCGATGAGGCGTGGCCAACGGTTTTTTTAGGGTGGCCCTCGTCTTCGCGATACTCTCTCATTTCACATTTTATCGTTCTTTAAGAATTGTTACTTCTATTCTTTATCCATTTAATTTTAATTCGAGAAAGTGTGTATATCATAAAAATGTCGAACGTGTTTCCTGTTGTATTTATAATCTTGCACTTAAAATTGAGACATGCGATTGAGAATCTGAATAACTGGAAATTGAACGAGGTGAGAAACCGTGGAATAAAGAAATGTTTCGTGGGACAAAGGAAATTTGCGATACAGAACCCGTATGATCGAGCAGCCAAACAACCAAGCACTCGTAGAGTCGAGAACTTGTGTCCCAAACAGCGAACCCCTTCGCGACTCGTAGAAACGAACATACATTCAAGGAATGAAAACGGGGTTTCGAAACGGTTGAGAAACCGTTCAATCGGCGATCTTGGATTAAGTGCAGCGTAAAGGAATTCTTTCAGACGGGAGCCCGTACAATTGCTAAACTTCGATTAGCCACCCATATACCTAGGAATCCATACAGTTTACAGTTCATAGAGTTCAGAGAATGGTAACTGCAATTTCGTATTATTCGCAAGATTGGATGGGTCAGTGATTTCCCCCTTAAATTGTCCTTAATCGATGTAATAGCAAATAGAGTTTCTAACCTCTCTATAAATAAATATAATTTACGATGGTACTTTGTTGCAGCCAACGCCGAGACCGGAGAAGGTCGATCGCGTGGTAATCGACGGTCACGTGATACCTAATCACGTTCTCTTCACCTCACCAACCCCTGACAAGGTACCCTACGAGACCCTCGCGTTCACGGACAACGTCAAGGTCACCGTCAGCTTCCGCAAAGAACACGACAAAGGTAATTTTAATCTAACAGAATATTTTAAAAAGTTCGAACCCTAGTGCAACCTGAATACCAGAAGTATTTTATAAAAATCTATAACAAAATTCATATATTTTATGTTCCCTCGGGGTGATTGTAACTTAGACTAATTTCCTGTCGATGGCGAGCAAATGAAACCGAATCAGCGATATATAAATGAAACGACGCACGCTGGACGCGGAATCGGTTTCGAATTATTTAACCAAGATTTAATCTCGCCGTTTCATTTCGCAAATCGGTTACGCGGCCGCACTTAACGTACACCGTCGTCCAGCATAATATATCGTTCGACGAGATAATTGAAACCGTTATTTTCAGTTTACATACAGTCCAACACCGTGTTGGGCGACGCGAACCATCCGACCGGCGTGGTGCTGGCGGAAATAGTCAAAGCCAACATTCCGGTGCGCAACGGCGTGGTGCATTTGATCCAACGGCCACTTATGGTCGTCGACACCACCGTGAAGGACTTCCTCGAGGTCAGTGCCCGATCTATTCTCATTCCCTCTTACTTACCGCGCGGACATTTATAATCAATTTCATGAAAAATTGAATGGCTTGTGACAATAACGCGACCCCTACCACCGGTAACGTCATGTTCTATTCATCCCCATCTCATCATCCGCGGCATGACATTTCCTGCCGACGTGGATTCATAAAATATTTCGTTCTGAATTTGCTACTGCGAATGAAATGGAATCGGGCAGGGAACGAGCTCGAAAAGGCAATCTCTTGTGTATCGGTTCCGCCGGATTTATTATAGAGATTAATAAATCAACGAGGAACCTTTCCTTCGTTAAACTTTATAAGACATAATATTCACCTTGATTAAGGATATATTTAATTATACTTTCGACCGGGCTTCGGGAAATTTGCGAATAAATTGAATAAAACTTAAATAGCAATGTTACTCTTTCGATCTTTATCTTTATTTTCAACGATTCAAATTAGTTCAGATAGCCACGAAGCAACCGTTGCCTTCTTAATTTTACGTAAGAAAAAATTCGAGAAAAGTCGGAAAAGGTCCAAGCGAACGGATTACGAAATACTCATACTTTTAATTATCCTCGAATATTATCAGGCAGCAGTTTTTTCTCCGAGTCAGAAACGAAGACGTTATTTAAGGCGTCGGGTTTCATGGCGACTTATTCCGTACTTTCTGCAGACGTCCTCGGTTCGCGAAGAAACGGACGGCGAGTTTCTCCATTGTCGGAGACGTTATTTCGCGAGTTCCTTTTGATATCTGTATGAAATGCTTTTAAACTGCCTCTGGTCGAAACGCCGGTATTCTTCGTCCTTTCCCCCCCCGTCTCGCGTCTCGGAAGCCCTCCTATCACAATGGATTTGGCTTTGTTCGGAATAGCCCGCGGCTTTCTGGCGGTGTTCAAACGTTAAAAGTTTAATCATCTATCGATAATTTAGCTACCCAGACAGTATAATTCACTTCCATGGAACGCACACCCCGTGTCGAGCGTTTTAAGAATTTATAACGAAACTGACGAAATCCCCCTGGGGTCAATTTACGCTTTCGTTTCAATAAACGCCTACCAAACGCTGTTTCGCGTAATCGAATCTCTCGAAATATTTCGATGCACGAGATCGGCGTAAAAATAACGTTAAAAACAAAATCGTGGTACTTTCAAAGTTCAACCGGAGGTCATTAATGCCCGAAGCCAGGATATAAAGCTTGGATGGATCCAGAATGATCGTTGGACCGGTCCATTGACAAGATCTCGTGCAACGAGTAGCCAGTTACAATGGCGGACAAACGGCCCCTGCGATTTCGGAGCAACAGTCCATCAAATTTCGCGCAATAACGATTACCCCATTCGGTTTGACTGATGTGGCTTTCGTGGCCGCGTAACATGTGTCAAAATATATGTATACAACCGTCACAACTGGCAGTGATTACGCGTTTGCGTTGTATTACATCGTATCTATACGACATCCAGATCCTTTGACGTAGGTGCATCGTTCCGCTTAGCGTGTCACGTTCGTAGCGCGCACATATACGCGACCGGTACACAGTGAATGCTAATGTTCCTCTAATGCATCGTGCGACCTGAATCCGCAATAGACGTCACGTCGAAAATGGAACATCTTGAGATCAATTTCGAAGCCATCGCGAACGTTCGAACCCCTCGCGTGGTCGCCATTTTTATCAAAATTGGAAACTCCTCCACGTACGAGACACCCCGAGCACCGGAAAATTTTAATACGATCAAGTTTCTAATCTTCGACCAAAGATACAAACTTTTTGTAAACACTTCACTTTTTAAGAAACTGTTACGATTAAGTTAGACAGAAATTTGTGTATCGCAATGAAGGTAACAAAAACGTTAAGATTCGCACGTTGCCCTGAGAATATCATCCCTTCGACGTCGTTTCGCGTCTCACGAGGACACCCACGTGCAAGATAAGCAAGCAAAACGAACGGAAACGGGGAAAAGAGCGTAAGCTCGTAAAGATTCTATCCGTCCAACGTGACGTCCGGCGCGGCATCGTAACGATTCTAATCGCGAGGCTCCCAGCGTCGAAGGGTGCGCGATAATGCGGAGCACCTTTTGTATATTGGTTCGGTGGTTAGCCAATTTCATTAACACTAACGGTTTATTCGTCGGGTAATCCGTTTCCCGCCTCCCTTTCGTCTTCTATTTCCGTCGCCAGCTGGCGAACTCCGACCTAGCGTGCTCGCTGCTCGACGAGGTCACGTGTACCTTTGTACTTCCTTCCCTAAATCGGATTACAGTCTCGTGCCGCGCCTCGTGTACGCTGTAAAAACGTGTTAATAGCAACGACGAGCTAACGTTCCTCCCGCGCCTCCCGCGAGGACGTCTAAATCCCCACGGTTTCTTGATCTACGGATTCACGGTGAAGCTATCGATCCGCCGCGCGCTGGAAAAGTTGCGCGATTCTGTCGTTCGACCCTTCGCGAAGCTACCTAATTTCTTGTGATATCCCAAATAAAAAATTCTAGCACGGATGATTTTAATTCCCCGGAACGATGCACCACGGTTTACGTACTCGATTTTATTTACACAAAGTGGCCAAAAATGAATGATATAATTAAATAATGCAATTCTGCACGCAAAACTGAGTCGAAGATGGAGAATAAAATTTTCTCTTACAGTACTTTGTTGTCGAGATAATTGGATTTGAAAGTACGTCCGACCAATATCCGTTATTACTACTTGAATTTTGATTTTTCTCGAAAACGAAACATTTTATTTTTCTATCGTTTCGTGTGCCCAATAATAAGTCGAAGATGACGAATAAAAGTTTTTCTTGGAGTACTTCGTTCACGAGATAATTGAATTAGAAAGTACGTCTGACCAATGTTCGTTATTACTACTTGATTCGTGATTTTCTCGTAAACGAAGCATTCTAATTTCCTGTTGTTTCGCATGAACGGACACGCGATTAATTTTGATGGAAACGGCAAACAAATACCGCGGAATTAATGGAACTTGGCTACCTGAACTAATACATCGCCTCGTAGTCTATTCAATGTATTCTCTATTCAGTCCACTCTTTCCGTGGTAATTTTTTAATTTCACGAGTTAAAGGACAAGTTCAAATAGCTTCCTTTATGACTACCAAAGGGATGCAGAATTACTTCTATGCTCCTTAATTACGTGGTAGCAGCAATTACATTTCGTAAAAGGTTCGCCTTTGACTTTCCCGCCGGATCCAGTTATCAGAATTATAAAACCCTTTTCGTGCTACTGTCGGTTAAATTGCACGGAACATTAAAATTGTATAACATAGCGCGAACAAAAGCCCATCCGTTAAAGCAATAACTTGTTACTCTA
Organism: Colletes gigas; assembly: GCF_013123115.1. Lineage (NCBI taxonomy): Eukaryota > Metazoa > Arthropoda > Insecta > Hymenoptera > Colletidae > Colletes > Colletes gigas. The sequence continues at coordinate 2,203,836 of NW_025106637.1, read as the reverse complement.
CAATCTCTCGTTTATTTTACGTCGTGGAAAATTACAAATTCGTAATAAACTTCACCCGCGAAAGAATCGTAAATCGAAGGTATTTTAAAAATTTCCCATTACATAATACGATCCTGCGTTGCAATAATAAATGTATTCGATACGATCGAGGGCGGTTAAGCAAAATGATAAAAGCGTACGCGTCCACGTTGAACGGATTGTCGCAAGTAATTTGTGGCGTGCAGGAAATTCGCAGAACGAGAAAAGCCTTTCGAGCTCAATCCCGCTGGAATTCGTCGAAACATTCGTTCTAATCATTTTCGCGATTGATGTATCGAGTATCGGACAGCAATAAATTGTGCCCGCGGCGTGTCCATTAATACGTTCATTCATTCTCACGATATTGGAAACGGATTCTTGAGAGGACCAAATGTGTTTTCATCGGGACAAAATATACCCCGAACGAGTGGCTGCAAAATTTCATACAACGCTTCATCGACTCCTATTATACAATATCGATCAGTAGAATCCAGATGCAAAATGAAATTTTTCAAACATAATTACGAGACTTGTCCATCGAACGACGATTTTTATTCGAACGAAACGCGGCAATATTTTTTTTTTGTATAAACGTTTTGTGTGGATTAAGATCGCCGTTTGATGGACGAGCCCGTTGCCACGCTTTATTTTAAATTCGTATTTGACGGAAGAAAGCGAGTTGAAAAATGTTTTCGACACAAGTGGAGCATCCCAGCCTTTGAGGCAGCGTTTTAATCTATCGTCAAACACTCGGCTACTAAAATTCGTCCAAAATGTTTCCTCTCAAGGACGACGTATCCAATTCCACCGTTTGACTGTCGTCGTTTCGCCACCGATTGCTCATCCATACTCGCTTCCCGATAGAAATCACGTATCGATCTAACCCGCGGCGAACTATCACGCGTGATCGTCAGATGTGTCATCCGCGACATACATGGATGTATATTTATGAGCGTGTATATATACAAATCTCTCTCTCTACTATATATATATACAAACGTTTTACACAGGGCAGCAACGGAATGTTCACGAGACAGCTGTCGTCACATGCGATATATCGATTGTTCTTCAGCAATGATCCTCGGCACATCTCGCCTACTGTCTGCACCAGATCCTCGTGGACCGGACGTTGGATCAAAGAATCTGAATTTTCACGAAGACACCTTTGATCCAATCACGGCCCGTTTTGTGTTGTGTACATGTACCCTGCAGCCTCCCAAAAAACAATCATTCTCGAGATCATATTTCTATATCTTTAAATCAACGAGTCTTCCAGCGTATCAAGCTTGCAGAAAAATTTCAAAGAAACTAAAAATGAGTACTTTGAACAGTGGACTCTCGAGAGTGGAGTTTCGGGAGGCGCGTTACTAATCACTTACTTTCAGGTTCACTCAAATCGACACTGAGAACGAGACAAGCAGAAAGACTTTGAAAAAAAAAAAAAAGAAAAACAAAAAACAAAAAACGAAAGACAGCCAAGACACACAGTACCGATTTGGTGTGTAGGGGAGCACAGAAACCCGTGTTCTGAAGTCACTGCACCGCCTCGTCTGTCTCACCGCAGATCTCTCGCCTCTGCTCGCAATATTCACCCTGTCTCTGTTAGATTTTTTCACCCTGCCTCCCCATTCCCGACGACTGTGCTCTCTTGCCTTCTCGTTCGTGCATCTTTGAACGAGAGACACACGATTCGCACGTGCGCGATTATACATCGACCCACGGTGGTCGCGGAAACCACGAACGCCACGAAAGGAAAATCGTCGTCGTGTGGGCGTTCCTAAAAAATCGGCTACCAATTCTCTAGAATCTTTTTAGGCCTCGAACGAAGCAAAATACTTGTAAAATATTTTTAATATTTTTTTAACATCGTTGAACAGATTTAAAAGAGAAAAATAAGATCGTGTGCCTCGTGTGGAGATAAAAATTGAATTTTCTCGTGGAACGCCAAGAACGACGATGTTCCTTCGTGTCCTCGTGCACCGCCATAACGGTGATGTTAAATGATGACACACGTTACAGTACACTTGTATATAGATACATACGAATTTTCCGTACACACGATCACCGATTCGAGCCCAAGTTCCTCCCTCACGATCGAAGAGAGAATAAAAAAAAAAAGACGAGAAAGATACCTTTCTCACCTGTTTTGCTTACCATCTACCTTTGAGAATCTTTACACACGTATCATAGCGAGCATCCTATATTGAGCAGCTTCTAGACCTTACGGAATCGTTCACCGCCTTGTATACTTTCTCGAGTTCGAAAATGCTCCCTGTTCGTGCATTCGCCGCGAGGCTGTTGAAATATTGTGTGCCCGAACCCGTCGTATGTATTTGTATATATCTATTTAAATTACACGGCCGGAAGTCGAGTGCAACGATCGCGAGATATTCGACGACGACGATATTAATATTATAACCGAGAGGTCGGTCCGTGTCACGTATCGTTAAACCAAAATAGACGAACAGACACTGATTCTATCTGCTTCTGTATTTTGTACGAATTCAATTTGTTAAGTATTTAGAAAAGAGAAAGGAACGATCTGATAGTTTCTTACGACGAGAATCGCAGACATAGTCAACCGAATGTTACATAAATATTAATTTCACGGCGAGAAGAACGAGTCGCTAAAATAGCTAGAAAAACATTCGCAAGAAATATGAATTTCACGTTTGAAGTATCGCATTATAAATTACTCGACGGTGAAAATTTACAACCCGACGATAAGTTATCGATCGACCTGGCGAATTCGAGCTCCGTGCGTTGCAAAAGCCACCGAAAATTCGATTGATTTATGGCAGAGAAACGTACAAAAATATGGCTAATATATTTCAGAAGATTATCTCGTGTTTGGCGAATCAGGCTTCGGCTGAAATCGAATTGGACTGGACCACCAACATCGAAGAAAATATATCTTTGATTCCACGTTAGAAAATATTAACATCGTTTTAGATCTGATTTATAAGTATTACGAAGAAACGTAGAATATTTTCAAACTGCATTGGAATTTTGTTTTTGACTTTGTTTATTTTAAAGTACAACTTGTCGAAGTATAATTGATATATACGTCCAGTCCAAACGACTTTGAATAATATAAACGCGCGGTATTCGCGAACATCGGAGCTGCCATTTCAGATTATTCCCACGAGATACGGTCTCCAGAGCCAGTTTATTTCCTTTTCGTATCACGTCCGGACTATTTTCCCGGCATAGTTTGGCGTTTAAAAAATTCAGCGAACCACGATGATCGCTCTAACACGTGATCCTTACGCAAACAGCTTCGTCAGGCGTAAAAAGGAAGCATGACGCGGATATTTCTCTCGGAACTCGCGGGACAGGAATAAAGAAACAGTGCTACCGGCCGAAAATATTTATGAAAACCGAAATTGAACGAATCAGACTTCTGAGAACCCGAACCGATTTAAATATTCCTATATTTAAGCACAGAATCGAAAGAAGAACGATGAATTTAACGTGAACAAAAATAAGAAGCTCGGAAAATAACCCGATAGTTTTTTGAAACGCGTTCGTGCTTCGAGGATAAAATATTTTGTGTCGACTGTGCTCTTTCCGTTGACCGTGCCAGAACTATTTGGACAGCCAGTGACATATCCTGGTCGAAATAAAATCTTTAAGCTTCCCTCTTACGTAAAGAGGTGAAAAAAAAAGAAAAAATACCTTACGTAAGGTAGGATGAACGAAGTTTCACGAGGTCATGAAAAGTTTCTTATTCCAGAACGTGCAAAGACTGCCCGCCCTTCGAGCTTTCCCACGTGAATTTCCTTTTCGAAGAAAGACAGTTCTTGCCGCGACTTCGGAGCTTCCTGCCAGCAACGCGATCGGACAGCTTTTTGAAGCGAAGTTTAATGTTTGTAGCTGCTTGGGAAAACACTAATCGAAAATCATGAAAACGAATTTCAACACCCACGCGATCCTCTCCATCAGTTTTTCCGTGCTTGTTAAATGAATCATGCTTCGATGTTTAACGTAGCGAGATTTGACAGATTTAAAGTAGTTCATAAATTGGAAAGTAGTGTAACGTTACCGAGGTTGAAAATGTCTTCGAGAACTTTTGTAACGTTACTGGACTTAGGAGTAAGGATTATGTACATACGTAGCCTGAGGTAGATGAAAAGGCTTCAGGAATTAAATATGTAATAAAACTCACGTGACGTTGAAGCCCCACGCTGAGAAATTTGTGGTTGCCTGACAGCTCGCAATCTCTGCACAGTAGTTTAATATTTGCACTTACAACGTACTCGTTCTGCTTCTGTAAAGATAATAAGGAACAGGTGTAATTATTTATCGTTAAACAGTATTAAATAACAGCCTCGGGAGATCAATGTCCCCTAAAAGGATTTAAAGATGTGACAGTACAGAGATCGAAATGAATTACTTTAAGAAACAGGTTTTTAAAAGTGTTCGAGTTCGAGAAACACTGATTTATCGGATGAATTTTTAGTTGGGAAGAGGTTTCCGGTCGTCGGCGTGTTTTTCGCGAGTAAAAGAGGCAGATGGACCGTTATAAACGACGTCCGAGGAAAATGCAATAACGCGTTTCGACCTTTCAATTAAAAGACAGAGGCAACGCAAATTGCCGGCCTTGCGGTCCGACGGCCTTTTAAATTTCCCCGCTGCCATTTAAAGCCCTGCTTTAATCGTAGCCTTATCCCCGCGGAACCATCTGGCGAAATAATTAAAGGAGGATCGCATAAACCGCGCATTATGCCGCGACTTCGTTGCCTCTGCGCTTTCCCTGACTTTCTTGCTCCTTCATTCATTTCTGTCGGTTGCAACGCGCGCGCATTCGACCATCCGATAAAAACAATTTCGCGAAACGACCGCGGTCACATTACCACGGGTAACAATGTTAATACTGCCCCACCCAACGTACCCCTTTTTACAAATTCACGAGAGCCCATCAATTTTACGAATCACGGCGATCGCTATTTGGAGTCGAACAATCTTTATCGAACAGGAACAATGTTTCGAGGCTGAAGGCATGCTAGAGAGAACGAAACATGCTTCCATAAACATTCTGAAAGATCGCAGCGAGAATCCAATCAGTGGATAAACGTTACACCGTGACGAAGACTTGGATATACCAATTTTATTACGAAGCTCGATCGTGCTTGCTCGATTACTTTTCGAAGTTCCGAATTTCTTAATGGCGCGGAGGTAAATTTTATCCGTCGGAAACGGATCTTGGGGATCCTGTCTTCGGTGCCTCGCGAGCATGAATTTGCCATCGAGCGTGCACTGATAACGCGCGATCCGTTGAACCGTCTGTGATTACGAAGAAACTGGAACGCACACCTGACGCTGCTCCCCGATTACTCGAGTAACGACTTTTACTTCGTGAATAATAACGATTCGACTACAGCCCGCGAACGTGCTCGAAATGTAATTTCACCATTAGATGGAGAAACGTAGAACGGATGACGCGATCCCCCCCCGGGGAATGATAAATCGGAGCAAAATAGAGAAGACCTGAATATTGGATCCTATCATAATAATTTGTCGAACGATTAATTTTTGCAATAATCATTACAAACCTCGATCAGCCCAGAGCAAAGTTTATTTAATTTTTTATCTATTTTTGTGTCGCATCTACCAACACATATTTTATAAAATATATTTATATAATAATTCAGGAACAAACGGCAAATAATTATTGTATCATACGACAAATTGATCGATAGACCTTGTCTCTTCATACATGACAAATAAATTCACGTCCGATATTTACCTTTCATAAATATGTGTTTATTATTTTAGTTTATTGGCCATCGTACATATTTTAACACGAATTTATATTAATAACAAACCCACGTTGCATTCAATAAAGTTCCAAAACACAGATTTATTGAAATTCATTGATTGCGCTTGCATTGCAGTTGTTTTCGTTTCATTATGTTCGAGCATTCAATAATAAAATATAAATATATTTAATAATACAGAAATATAGTATTTCCAAAAATAAAAGGAATGAACATTTGTTCCAAGGCTGCACTTTTTCCTTTATTAGATTTGCTTGCGCTATTGGTTGGGAAATTCTGTTTCGTAGGAATACGATACTAATCTGAAATTCCATGGATGAGCAAGTTTTATTTGATGAAACCACATACATAATCAAATTACATCCGCGACCAACGGAGCATGTATTTTGCATGTAATTGCATTCCCGAGTCTCTTTCGTTTGCAACGATGACGTTTGAATCGCATTAAGAAATGGATCGCGAAATAAAAGGAGACCACGAACAGTCTTTGATTCATCTTCCTACATTTAGTTTCAAAGCTCCCTAAATTCCTATAACATAATTAAATCGTTTTTATAGCTCATATTTTTTGCCGATCCTCGTACATTGATACTGAAATTTTAATCTAAACTTCGTCCTTTCATTACAGAATTGAAAGGAGTGTCTCTTTTTTTTTTTGACGAAACCATCAAAGCATAGAATTCTTTCATAGAGGTACAAACTCAATCTTCTGATGGGTCCCCATTGTTTCGCGCCATACCGTCGAATAATCGATAATCCCCTTGAATTGCGACAAAACGATTGAATGCAGCATATTTATGACGAATATTGCGTATTTCTAGGCGACAATCCGTGAGGCGAATATTTTCCTAAAATCGAATTTCCTCGCCCGAAAGGGAGAATCCGAAGAGGCATCGAGTTGCCAAAAAAAACATGATCAGTCGTGCCGTTCGTTACGCGATTTTATATTTTTCAGGCTGAAAAATTGTGGAAAGATCGACCGCTCTCGAAAGTTAAAAATAAATTTTTACACGAATCGCTGTTCAGCCTCGAATATTTTACGATAAAAATGCTTCGGGAAATCAGCTTCTGATTTCTGTTACAAATCGAACGAACACCCTAATGGCGCAAAAATCGTTCGCGTGCAGCTGCATTTGTTTATGGCGTGCACATCCGTGCTATTGACACTTCAGACGCATAGCTACGTCGTGTTAGGTGGACACGACCGACGCGTTGACACTTGCAATATCATAGACGATAATTAATTGTCAAACCCCGTCACGCGAAAAGCGAATGAACCGTTGAACGGAGTGTTTTACGGTCGCCGGGTCGACAGAACGTGATACGAAAAGGGAAAATACCGATCAGGGATAACCGAGAAAACATTCTCTGAAAATATAATTTCAGCAAACTGGAAGCTGAAAAATATAGCTCGACAAAAAATAAAAGCAAACAGGTCGAATTTACTCGCGCCCGGCACTCGACTTCCGCCATCTGGCTTACGTTAAATCTGATTACACCCCCGTACTGACTGACCCCCCCTAACAGTTCCCTAAATTCTCCAGATTTTTCGACTCGCAAACATCACTGCCTGCAGAGGAATATCGAAGCTGCGGTGATATTTGCGAGGAAAGACACAAACGAGAGAAATTATTTCCTCGATCGATTTCTACTCCGCGAATTCCGGGAAATGATTTCTCTCGGTGATTTTGCCGCGGTACATAGACAGAACCCATCCAGCAGAGCCTTTTGATCTAGCAAGAATTTTTACAGCACCCCGTAGTACACACTGGACCCGTCGTACGACAGAAAGAAACACGAAGAGACTTTCCACCCTCCGCCCTTCTATTTGCACCACGCAGAACAAGTTACTCGCAAGCGCTTGAGTAAACGCAGACAGCGTTTCGCTGACGTTCGCGTGTACCTCGAACAGGGTTCCAGGACGTAGGAAGACATTTTCGCGAACCCAGGAACGCGCGAACGTCGGACAAACGCGAGTCGAAAAGCGATCAAAAGCATCGGAGCGTCCAAAAAGTTCTCCCTCGTCGGCCACGACGAACGAACCGTACTACTGTTCTCATATCACAGCAGTGTCTCTTACAGCGAACAACTTAATTACAAGTTTACCTTTTTTCTGTTTTCTGTTCGCTTCTTATGTTACGGACCAACCCTGGTTTCTGGTTTCTCTGTGCAGTCCTTCAAGGTAATTCGCCGCCAGCTTTTTCTCTAGTTTTCTTCTTTCATTTCTTCTATCTCTATCTCGCACTCTCTCGATATATACATATACATATACATCTATGAATATATATATATATATTTTTTTTTTATACTCATTCCATTCCACACCACGATGTCTCTCTTACATGTATCATTCGCAGACGTCTTGTCGAGCAACTTTCTTTCTCTTCTCTCTATTTCATGACTCTACTTCATTCTGTCTGCCTTCTATTCATGCCCTGTTTCTCTTTCATGTGCTTCCTTCTCGCAACATTTTTTCGCTCATCCTCGATCTAGCCCATTTAGTGCATCCGCTTGTACGTACACACATACACATCACACACACACACACACACACACACACACACCTCGGTGTTCACGCGTCCTTTGCGACCGTTCGCGTTCGATCGTCGGAGACGGAGAAACGATCCCTGCCAGCCGGAGAACTCGGCCATCTTTGTTCGCCAACGACGAACGCAAATTTTAGTTTCGTTCGCAAGTGCTTCGTTCGTTCATTCGTCTGAAATTTTTATTCGTCGCTCGCGAATTAAATTTGACCGGCTCTGCATTCTTGGAGGAGCGTTCGAACTCTGCAACTTTGGTGTGGACAGAAATCTTCGAGTGATTTTTAATGTTCTTGAAAGGATCTAGCGAAGATGGAAGTGTGAAAACGTCGATTATTGTTTTAGAGACAGTATCCTAATATCCAGCATATACTAGAGGCCAAAATAATACGAAAATCAAGAATATCAATTTGTTGATTGAGGCGTCGTTATTAAAAAATTTCAAATCATTCACGGAAAAATTATTTTCTGTTGACACTATATTGCAGATAGATTAGAGTCAATTGATCACTCAGGGCCATTTTTTCTGATAGTGGGGTACCTTCTCGATGGCCTTCAGCGGCCAATAGATTCTGCCCACACTACAGTGTGTCTTCAGACTTCTGACGAAGTCAATAGCATTGCTAATAAAGCGTTAGAACACTTTTCCAAAGGACACGACTTGTCTAAGGATATTCGATGATAAAAATCGCTGATTCCTAAACTGAGAATGCCCCAAATACCTTGAGACATATTTCCCCCAGTAAGATGGGCTGAGTATAATGTTAATTATTTTTTTGTGACTAAGAGACATTGTTAATAATTCCAACGATTTGCTGGATCGATGGAAACCTTCTAGCAAACAGATACCATCGATCAGATCGTTGGAGGTGGTTTTTCCGTGTCTCCGACGGTTAAAAATGCTTTTTACTCGAAAGCTCCACAAGTGGACAAAAGCACGCCACGACACGAATACACAGAAACACGGCAGCCACGAGGACAGCCGGCCTATCGGAACCGCTTTCGATGTATTTGCCTGCGATTCTTTCTCTTCCACGTTTGCTGAGAACAAGCAGAGCAAAGGACGAAATGACACCGTATCGATTATAAAGAGCGCGCAAAACGCGGCCACGCCAATGCGCTGATTTTGCATTTCATAGCCTAGGCGTTTTTTATGCGACTCATCGCTTCCCTTTCGCACCTTCTCGCAGCACCGCCGTCGGCCACGTCCCGACACAATACACAGTGTCGTTCTTTTTTTTTTTTTTTTTTGCCTCGCCACGCCCGTCGGATTCGCGTTTTTTCACGAGCCCCCTTTTTTACGCGTCGTCGAAGCCGATGCGATTTTTCCGGCCGTTCTTCCCGCGCGTTTCCGCCGTGCTCGCGATTCCGTCCCACCTCCGCGCAAATTGACGCGCGTAGTTCTTTTTTCTGCGACCTATCGATGGGCATCGACTACCGATCACCGAACGATCGGGTTCCTTCGGTCTCGATATCGCGTCGCTCCGTCACGGTGGATTTTTTCCCCCCTGTGACCATCGCTTTAACACGCTGACTGTCGGGTGACACGATTTTTCACTATGGAACGAAATTAATCTGCACAGAACTCGTAACGAGGTTATAAAAATATTCTACAACGACCGTTTGCGTCCTACCGTCGCTATCGACTGAGGTGACGAAGATCGACAGGAATAAAAGCTACCGGACTATCGATTACTTCAAATAAATATTAAACTTCCACCTCGTAAAAAATTTAGTTCCAGTCTGCCGGTCAACGTGTTAAAGCAATCGCAGTTTTGGTAATTTTGAATCTAAATTTTAAATAGATCCATTTTCGTTAAAATCGACGGGGGGACTTTACACCCTTAAAATAAAATTCTACCTTCGCCGTAAGTATTTTCCAATCGCGGATTCGAGAATCCGTGCGGAATCTGACCACGCGCGGGTGGGAAATTCTCTCGTGACAGAGTTCGCGAGCAAATATCGAAGTAATCCGAGCCGGGGGCCGCGCATTGACCGCGGACTATGCAACTACCCGCGAACTCGTTCGTCTCGTTTTAACCGCTGAACACGTCTGCAAAGTTGAAGAACTTGTCGTTCGTGAAAATTGCTCGCGGCTTCCCGCGGTCGTTTATTATTCCTCCGCAGTAATTCGTCGCACGGCAGGTGTCCGACGTGGAAAACCGCGAACGCGGCTTGCGTGTGCGACCCTATGCACCCCCCCTTGCACCCACATGCACCCCCCATTTGCGCTCTGGCTGCGATCCTCTGCGTCCGAGTCTGTTCCGTCAGTGTTTTCTTTTCGTCCCTCACAGTTAGACATGCATGGTCAGTGTACTTGAATCCGTTGTGCATCGGTATGCCTGTCATGTGCTGTTTACAAAAAAAAAAAAAAAACGATTAGGGTGGCGTAAACGCAACCTCCACGAGCCAAGGATTAAAGGTGGACTCGTATTATTTGTTCCCTGGATATCCGTTAATCGATCGCCGACCATCGGTCGACCGTTAACAGATCGCTGATCTTTCGTTAGCAGACCGTCAACAGATCGTCGATTGTCCGTCGAAAAATTCATCAAAGGGTTTCGTTTCGCAGGTATTCGCTCTATCCGAAATTGTTCCGTCCATCGATCCTCTTTGACAAATATTTCCACGAACAATTTCCCGACAAATAACACGAATTCACCTTTAGGAGGGTTGTTTCCCGACGAAAAAGTCGACGTTTCGATATAATGTCGGGAAAACAATTTCTGTTATTTTATTTCGAGGTGGAATCGCCTTTCGAGATATGTACAATCTCTATCAAACATCTTTTGCACGATAATGATGTCATTTCAAAATTCAACTAGAATTTTTCGATCGGGGAAAACGACCCTCGATGCTCACTGAAAATTCGTACACGTGCACATTTATTACTAATTGTTACGAAGCCTTTTCAATAAATCTGTAAATTAATGAACGTACAATTTAAAGGTAATAATAATCTGTGCAAAAGTTTCTTTCGTAAGACTTTAATAAATTTTCTTCGTCGAGGAATCGACTGTTTGCTTCTTTTCAACTTTGTAAAATGATTTTTTTCATTAATACGTGTTATTTGTGAACACGAACAGATATCTTAAAAGTGATACCAAAGAGAAAAAAGATGGAATATATTATAGATGTTCTCCATTGTTGATTGGAACCATTTCCACCAATTAACACGATCGTTACGAACCTGCCGTTCCATTCGTTTCAACCGTGCTGATTGGTAAAAATGGTCCCCAATCAACATGGACGATATGTAAAAATATTATTCCTGTTGCTCCCAGGTAAAAACATTCCCAATATATTCCATATCTTTATATCATTTATTACGATGTCCATCGATGTTCGCTAATTTACATGAATGATATCACGCGTTAGCTATGATAATCATTCTTTATATGCAGTGGCGACCATTTGTTAATATTCTTTTACGAAGTTGAATTTAATCGTTTACTTAACATATTTATTAAAGCTTTGTACCGAAATATTTTTGCACAAATCGCTGCTACTGTTCCCGCGCATTATCTTTAAATTCTGTGTTTATCGATTTTTAAAGAATTTATTGAAAAATACCTTCGACGAGGCTGAAAATTGTGTAACGATCGCTAATAAATGTTCGATAACTGGATTGGATAACATGGGTCGTGTTTCCAAATATGCAAAATGCAATAAAATTCTACGATGCGGTGGTTAATTGGCCAAAACCAGAATAAAATCGTTAACGATCAATGGAGAGTTAGGAATTTTCACGAAGAATTTCGCCCGTTTTATACTTTATCTCGTACACGTTTCGATGCATGCCTGCTACTCTGTGATTGTGCGTACGTACAGTACATACAATACATGCACACGATTGATGTTTTTGGCGACCTAGGAACACCAATTTAAGATTGATACATCGGTGATGGAAACAGAAATTACTCAAAACGCAGCATTCGACCAGCGAGCCATAAATGAAACAGCTCAAACTGATCTACAGAGACTCATAAGTAACTAATTGTCGCTATGTTTTCTTTGCTTTCAATTATAAATTTATTATATGCGATACAAGCTCGAAAAAACATTTTATGACTTTTAATTGTATATATACAGGGTGTTCGGTCAACCCTGGGAACAATTTTCATGAGAGATTCTAGAGGCCAAAATAAGACGAGCATCAACAATTTGGTATTCTTTATTTTCGTCTTATTTTGGCCTCCAGAATTTCCCATTAAAATTTTTCCCAAGGTTGGCCAAACACCCTGTATATGTGTATTATTAAACCATCGAAAACTTTTACCAAAGATAAAGAATCAATCCGAAAAAAAAGATATTTTCGAACGACTTAACGTCAATTCTCTTCTCCTTACGAGACTGTTCTCGTTCCGATTTTCGATTACGTCAATTTTTGATAAACCGGGGAGACTGTTGGTCGCAGAAATACGACAACGGTCGAAATGAAATATCACGTGTCCCGGTTTCGAGTTGAAGAAATCGCGTAAAGCGAAAAATCTTTTACGAATGTTCTCCGCGCAGAGACAACGCTCTACAAACAAGACTCGTAAATTTCGAGCCTCGGCTCCTTCGAGGAGAACCGTGCTTCATCACGTGTAAATGCAGCTATATTTCTTTTCGTAAAAATCTTACGTGGCCGGGATTCGCAGTCGAAAAGAGAGAGAACGAGAGAGAGAGAGAGAGAAAGGGAGGGCGGGAGAGAAACGTCTGCTCAACAACTCGGTCACGCGATATTTCTACGGAATTTTTCAATATCGCGAACATCCGTGTACGTGACTGACACGGAATTTTTTTACATGCGAATACAATTGTTCGAACAAAACAGGTGTAAGATAAATTCGAGGATAAAATGGCGAACTTTTGTTGCCCGGTCGGTGACATGTTTCGAACTGCAGCGCGACTTTTACACTGTTTTAATGCATAGAATAGATCGTTGATGGTAAAAATGGCACTGTTGGAATTTCTAAAAGTATGTAAACGTTATTCTATTCGACCAACTTCGCCTTTTATGTTCGGTTTGAATTTTGCACAGTTTTCGTGCGAGCTCAAAGAGAAAAAATAATTGGGTGTGTTGAAATGAAAACAGAGGAATGCTGTAAAACGTCAATTATTGGAATATTGATTAGTCAAATGCCAGATTGCACGAAAAAAAAACCATTTCTTGTTCGTTTGAATGCAATAGTTAGCCGCTGCCAGTATAAAGCTTAACAAAAACTGCAATTTTATGAAATTCGGTACGAACAGAATCGAACATATTCGTCCATAAACGAACAGATTGTATCAAAAAATATATTTTCACAAACTTTAAGGAGCGTCGAATATGTGAAACGTATGAAATAAAACAACGTTTTCTTCTCTTGGGCGTTTCCTCGACCGTCGTCCGAAGGAACCAAGATTTTTTTGCGCAATAATGCTACGCGTCCCCTGTATACCGGGACAATAAAAGAATACAAACAGCAGCAATTTACGAAACAGTGGAGGCTTCGTTTGAGAGTTGTCCTGTAGCAATGGAAATTAATTCTGAAACGAACAACTCGATAGAATATCCGACCGTGTTCGACTGCGACCGCATTCGTTATTCACGTAAATATTTCGCTGTTCGAACGCCGTCCTCCTTTGCAATTAACGACTGCGGCTCCGTATATTCCGCTTCCGTTTCGAAAATACAAAAAAAAAAAATACACACACGGTCGTGGAAAGACAGGAGCGCATCCAACTGTTCATCGTTCAAAAAGAAGGACTCTTTTTCGATTTAACTGAATTGTTCTGCAAAATTGCGATTGAAAAACTTTATTGGAGAAAGCAATTGCAGAAGCTTTACCAATCACAAGTACAAAGTGTTTATGACTCGAAACGGATAATTTAATTTTGAGAATACGAAGGTAAAAAATGTCTGACCAACAGGATCGCGTATGAATTCAATATAGACAAAGAGAAAGAAACTCTAAATACTCGCACGTGTTCGAGCGACCACGCAGAATTTTATCAAGGGTGAAGGATCGAACCACGTTGAAAAGAGCCCGATAAAAATGGTCGGGGCCGTGCATCGAACGAGGCGGTGCTAAACAAAAAGTTGCACACGGGGATGAAAGGCGATGGAAAGGGTAGCGGAGAAAAATTGTGCGTGAGAGAAGATAGAGGAGCATTTTCGACATGATGAAGCGGCGAGCCTTATTGCTCACCGCGAAAAAGGATGGCTTAAAAGCCTCGGGGAAAAAATCTCATTTCGATGCAGCCGTTCATTCTGTGGCCGTTAGTCGCTTTCTCGATACACCGAAAAAAGTTCCTTTGGTAATCCTGCCGGACCCCCGTGTTCGCGTGTTCCTTTCTCTCGATCCTTTTTCGCCCCCGCGATCCCGAACAAAGCGTTTCGATACGTTAATCGCGAGCCAAAGCAATTTATTCGACGTATTCTCCAACGAAACTGTCCCTACTGCCAGCCATACTCTTCCCGTCAAGTTCCCCAGATTATCCGTTTTTAATTCTAAGCTTCAAAGTCGTCCAAATTAGTAGTTTCATTTCAAATTAAATTGCTCAATTATAATTGCAACTTGAAACCATTTTCTTATAATGTCAGTTTCCTGAAATTGCATGCGTATGTTTACAAAATTATAACTCCTTTTGATTTGATTTGATTTGAAATTTTTCGACGAAAATAAATTTTTTCAAATCGTCCTGAAAAAATTATTTTCGATTGCAGGGGTCAATTACAAGCATTTTTGGTCAATAGACATACCCTGGAAATCCTACGCATTTTCGAGACAAAAATTCAGAAAGGGGGAGAAATTTTTCGACAGAATTAAAAACTTTCAAATCGTACTAAAAAAATTATATTTAGTTTCAGGAGTCAATTACAAGCATTTTTGGTCATTAGACATACCCTCGTAATTCTACGGACTTTCGAGAAAAAAATTCGAGTAACCAGAAATTTTTTGGCGAAAAAAAATATTTTTAAATCGTTCTGAAAAAATTATTTTTAGTTGCGGGTGTCCAGTACAATCATTTTTTGTCAATAGACGTACCACCGAATTCCTACGCACTATCGAGAAAAAAATTCTTTACCGAAAATATGATGTCTGACCATCCCGTCGATATGTTTCACTGAAATTTTTCAAATTTTTTCAAATCGTTCTGGAAAAATTATTTTCGATTGCAGGGGTCAATTACAAACATTTTTGGTCAATAGACATACCCTCGAAATTCTACGGACTTTCGAGAAAAAAATTCGAGAATACAGAAATTTTTTGGCGAAAAAAAATTTTTTTAAATCGTTCTGAAAAAATTATTTTTAGTTGCGGGGGTCCGGTACAATCATTTTTGGTCAATAGACATAGCCCCGAAATCCTACGCACTTTCGAGAAAAAAATTCATTACCGAAGATATAATGTGTGGCGAGAAATGTTTACGTATAAAATCGTATTCTATGCATCAAAACAGGAGAAAATGAACTGGAGGAGTCATGAATATTATTTTAAAACTAATATAGAAAAGGACAAACAGATAGTACGCGCCAAAAGCGTACGTACGTAGGTCCTGATAGACGTTAATGTTATTAGGACGTCGATTTCGCTAAATATTTTATAAATTTTTTAACGCGAATCGATATATTTAGAAACATTCGAAAACACTGCTTTCGACTGATTTCTAGATTAGAACTGTACTAGATAGCGATGATGAGAATGTTGAGAAATTCGACGATTTTGTTGAACATATACTTTTTTTTGGTGATTTGGAAACAGCGCTCGAATGAATTCTTAGCTATTGCCTGAGGAATGCACCGTCGTTTCTTGCAAGGAAGATTTACGACGATGATATATCTCGATCGATCCCGTACGCGAATGATTCACAATCTTGTCAACGATTGTCCTGCTTCGCTGAAAGAGACTTTTCCCCCAGAATATATTCTCATCCCCTTTATTCACACGCTTTGTACATTGCCTCCTATCGGGCGACACCAATTCGAAAATACTTTTTGTCTAGAGAACAACATTTTACAAACAAAATATCTTTTCTTTTTAACGATAGACCACATAACGCATCCGAATAGATGTACCGTAATTACGTATGTAGCTGCAGTAATAAACGCTTCAAGTATACCCTCGTCGTTACGTATTAATTTTGAATACATTTCCACTTTGTATGTATTTTTCAAGCTGGTCCACGCGAAGTGTTACGAATTTTTGCTTTTGAAACTTTTTACGCGCGGATACAACTTTTATTCTCCTTCGAGCTAGAACAACTGACAGTGGAGGGTGGCCTCGTGGAACCAATCGATTTTAATAATAAATTACAAAGGGTCTTCTCAAATAAAAAAATGATCGATAAATCGGAGTATAAAGCACGGAGTTTCGCGGGGACCGTTTCAGCGAATAGAATTGGATCTCCGCGTTCGAAAGATTTAGAGACAGCCAAGTTCGTAACATCGAGCGTCCACCTTGCGCTCGCAGTTCCAGCCACACGCATCGTTTCGAGTCTCTGATTAAAACAGTTCACACACCACCACCCACGCGATCCCGAGGCTCGAACCCATCGGCGTCTCGAATAAAACACGAGAGAAAGAGAAACTAGAGAGCCAAGCGAAACGAGCAAATGAAAAAAAAAAGAAAAAATCTTCCTTGTAAACCGCCAGTGTCTAGCGAGAGTACGCACTGCACGTTGCACACCTAGCCTATGACTGTTAGCTCCCTTGAATGTCGCATGTTGTCAAGGACGAGAGCACCGGTACACGATGTTGGTCGACGAATCGCGGAATACCTCCGTCGACACCTCAGTCATGAATAGAGAAAGCATAGCCCTCGTGACATTCACAAAACGGCATAGCCACGATATATCATGAGACATGAATCAGTGCATTCGATCATGAACGCTGTTGCCATTCATCCCCCTTTTTGAATCATCTCTCATCACGCCTGATCTATCGCTAAATAGACTACGTAAGAATTACTTATATCATAAAACGTACGTTTAATCCGTAGCCTAACTTCTGTGTTCTCCGAAGATTCCGAGGGTGGCCATATTGGCCTCGTGGATCACGATCGTGACGGGGCACGGCGGCCGATCGACGCCGCTATCGGCGAAAAGAAATTTCGTTTACGTTTCCTCGAGCGAACGACAGGCCACCGACCAGATGATCGAGAATCGCGAAATTTCCTCGATTTCGTCGCGAAATGCGAACTTCGGGAGTCGTTTTGCCGTTAACCTCGTCTGCTTAAATCCGCGCCGGAGATTGTTGATCTAAACGATTCGCGGACGCCGTCTGAGGGGTGTACCGTGCGCCAAAAATTGCGGAAGCCGCGATCGCATCGGCAAGATTGATCGCCGCGTCGTTCGACCGATCTCGTTTCGCGACGTTACGACGTGATCCTCGAAGGTATTCATATTTTATGTGAGATAAGACTGTTTACAGGACCTTTCGTCGGGGTGACAAACCTCCGACAGCAAGTGTAAGACTAAAAAATGATAGAACGGTACGGAGGAGACGTCTTGCGGCCGTTAGACAAATATTAACGATGTTTTTAATCTTTGCAAAGAATTTTTTTGTTCCTCGTCGTTTAAAAATGTGCCAGGAGACTCATACGCGACGCGAATGAGCATTCGTCTTTGGGTTAAAATAGAGTCTCGATGCGGTTGAAGTCACTAGACATATAAAGTACCATTTCTATAGACGAGATTGATAAGTACAATCGCTTAAACTCTTAAAAAAGAAATTTATAAATAAATCTACGGTCAGAGGTACATACATATATCTGGTAACTTTATATTCGACTGTGTCTCAACGCCATCACTCGTCGTTTCGATGAAGCTCGCCAGTGGCGCCACGGTAGGCGATCGATGGTGGGGGGAAGTGGCCTTGAACGGCCGATTAATTTTCTTCGGACTGTAGTCCCGAATCGGTGCCGTCACTAGACACGGCCGAGTAATCTATTTAATCGGGCTGGTTATTATCGCGATAACGATTTCCATCGGCACGGGTAGCTGGCAATCGAGCGTTTAATTGCGTACCGATATTAAATTACTATCGGCCACGTGTCCGATTCTATTACACCGATATTAACGCGCGGTGTTCTCTCCGCAGTCGACTGGCACAAAAGAACGGAAGCAATTACACTGTAATTCCCCCACCTCCTCGCCACTATCTTTCTAGTACCCCCTCCAGTTTTTTTCTTTTTTCTTTTTTTTTGTCCGCTGTGTTGCGAACACTGGCACGCTCGGAAGCCAACGAACGGATTCGATTAAAATTTCAATTATCGCCGATAATTCAAGGAGCCTTTACCGTTTGATTTGCCCTACTAAAGCCCCCCCCTCGTCGGCTGCAATCGGACTCCGGGGGAACGTTAAACCGAACTTTTTATCAATCGTAATGCACCGACGTAAAATAACGTGGCTCTATATTACCATCGTTTCGCGTTTCTTTCGGTCCAATTAAACGTATCCGTTTGTCGTTGTTATTTTTCTGTTTCGTTCCCTTCTGACGCGTCCAAACCATCGTTGAGGACGATGGTTCCGGAATGGCCATTCTTTATGCTCGTCGAAGAAGATCAATTACGCGATAGGTACAGATACATATCTAGAAATTATCCTGTTTCGACGAATACCAAAAATGGCTACTTTCGAACTCCTTTGCCGATTACCAAGTGCCATGATAAAATCGCGTTTCTTATCAATTTTATGTTTATCTGTTACCGTAAATAGAGCTGGAAGTCCCTAAAGTCCTTTAAATCCTCCTTTAAATCGGACGCTAAGTGGTGCAAAGTTTTATAAAATATAGATTTTTAATTGTAACATGGGACCATTAATCGAGAATTGTTTATAGGAGTGTAATACACTTTGAAATAAAATTTTACAGTCCCACACCACTTGGTCTCCCCTTTTCGACACTTTGTACTCCATCGACGCGACGTTGTTCGAACACGACTCGAATTGTCCCTCGTCGGGAGGATAAGGACGTCAAAGGTATCGGTCGTAGCGTTCTTTGAAAGAATGTAACACAAGGTAGACGATAGAATTTGCTCCGTGAGAGAGAGTAGAAAAACCGTAATCCGCGTAAAACCCTTTTCGTCTCGAACTAATTGTCGAAACGAATTTTCTATCAATTGTGTACATGTGTTTATTACTCTTATATTGACTCAATGATGTTATTCTGTGGTGCTTTGCATGTCTCTATTGGACTCTGCATGTCGTATAGGGCATCGTAAGTACTTAATTAAATGAACTCATCAGAGACTATCGAATACACACGACACTCCGCAAACCTACGATATGTAACGCGTTTGCTGCGTTGCGACAGTCGAATGGGCGATTCTAGATCGGCCGGTCGTTATTAGTCGTGTATCAAGCTTCTGTTGGTTTCTCTAGAAAACGTTCAGAAGGTAGTTAGCCTGTAAGAACAGTCGGGAGAATCGCGAATGCTCTGCTCGGTCTTCCATCAACGTAAAGAAACGCGAGACTGCTTGTACGTTCTACTTAAAACGAATTCGAGTGATCCGACTCGATAACTGGTCGGACGACGAGAACTGAGAAATTTCGTTGCCGCGATTAACGTTCGAATAACCGACTGCACTTACTGCATTTGACTTTTTAGATTAATTTCCTAGATGTAAATGCGATTAAAGATCGTCTACGAGACAGTACAGGGAAGGACATTTCGTTCTGCTTGATTCGAACGGTAAGAGAGACGTGAGACACGATGTCGAGTCGAAAAAGATTATAGGATCAACTGCGGTAATTGCAACTTGTGAAATATAGAAGATTACGAAGATCATCGAGTCTTTCCTTCGAGAGAAAATATTTTCATTCGTCTTCGTTTCTCAGATAAAAAATTTTGGAAATTCAACAAAATTCAAACAATTCAAGAGTATCGTATTTAATTTTTTATTGTTCCGAGGCAGGTTCGTAGACCAATAAAGCTAATGGAAAAGCAATTAGAAATACCCGTCCTCGACACTTCCCGTGTCTCAATGTTTCTGATTGAAGTCTTTTTGGCTTCATTAGTAAAACAGCCTGCGGAAGTTCCGACAGAACGAGAGTCCTTCCAGTGATTGGAAACGTTTTCAATTCAAAGAGTCAGTTTCTTTTCTTTTTTTTTTTTTTTTACTTTTCCCTCGTCCCGTTTCTGTTTTACTTTTCAATCAAGGCTCGGCGTTGTATGCAAGATATTCTCTCATTAATTTATTCCCGGCGTAGACACCTTGCTAGTAAACCAGCATCGTTATTATCCCGTCGCTTACCGATGTTAGTTCGACGATATTTTATTTTCGACGATCCTCCCGGCCGGTAGTTCTCTTTTGTTATTTCCTTTGCCCGGTGTCAATATTGTTCCTTCGTAACGCCACCGATGCCCGGTTAATCTTCCCCTTCGTTGCTTCCTGTCAGCCCAAGTCTCGGGAAACTCGCGGAAAGGAGATTAACGAGACGAAGATCGCGGTAAAAGTACAAGCTGACCAAACGAATCGTTCCATTCGATGGAAAAGGATGTTAATGAAAATTTATGGGCAAAAAACGTTCGTACGTGCAAATGTGGATCGACAACGTGGAATAAAAGTATCTCGTACGAGGCTTCGTTCTCGAGAATATTAGCTTTGAAGTTGTTTGGTGCACGTGAGCATATTGCTGAAATTATATTTAATGAATCTCGCTGTAAACGTAGATTTGTAATTAGAAATGTTATTGTTTCATAAATTAATTTTGTAGGGTTTGTTTTCGAGTAAAATGGACTCGTATGAGGGTCCTCGAAGTTGAGAATCGCTAAACGAGAGCGCACGTAGCACAGGTGTGTTCGAAATCGATTTCCTCGGAAACGAAGAACGAAAAAATTTATTCCGCGTGTTCGATTCATTTTTGCATGTAAATTTGATCTAACTAGGAGCACCCTGTAATTAGTGTTAATATCGGAGAACGTGATGCAGTTCAAATATAATTTCTTGTGCAATTAAAGTGGATATAATTTTCATGTTTCATAAATTGCACGAGTCCTTGGATATAATGGGAGGAAATAGTATCGCAAAGGATCTGAATAAGAATTACTGTATGGAAACATTCCTTTCTAAATTGTGAAACTGTACAGAAGCTCCTCCATAGAAGCCACAAAATCTATCGTTGTAGTTTGGACGTAAACGTAAATAGTGTGGATAATTACGAAACTTTTATCGAGGTAAAGGTCGGAAGTTTTAACGAGGAGTTTCTGTAACGCGTGTTTCCCCGTAGCCCTGATCCTCTGTGTCTCGTGTCTTATTTTCTCCGTTCTCAGTCATTAATCTGGTCGATGAGCGCCGAGAGACGCGGAGGTGAAAATCGGCCGTCGCGAGCAGCTAATCACCGTCTCGTTAATTACCCCCCGGGCCAGCTTTAATCCGATCGAGCAACGTTCGATCCCCGTTTGAAGCGCGTTTCCTCTCGACTTTTCCTTTAAATCAAACGAACCGCGCGCGGATAAAACTACGAGGAAACTTCTCGCGATTTTCGAAGCGATAACGCAAAACGTCGCGACGCTCGCGGTCAACGTTCCTGACGTTTGTTCGCGTCGCGCGAGCTGTCGTGTCTCGA
This sequence comes from Colletes gigas, assembly GCF_013123115.1. NCBI lineage: Eukaryota > Metazoa > Arthropoda > Insecta > Hymenoptera > Colletidae > Colletes > Colletes gigas. The sequence continues at coordinate 2,181,962 of NW_025106637.1, read as the reverse complement.
ATCGAATTTTAATTAGCACCGACTCCTGCTGACGAACCAGGTATTCAAGCGCGTCGAGGATCTCGAAGCTACGTGTTTCCGTCGCATTAAATCACGTGAAAATTGAAAAGCCACGAAAGTAACTGGTTATAGAGATGCTCTATTCTTGAGATGTTCTATTCGAAACTAGATCATTTTCGAGGTTTGACAAGCATTCTTGCTTCTGCCGCGAATAGAAGCTGGAAAGTCAAAATTCTAAAAATAAATTACCATTTTAAGGAAGGTATGACTCGAAAAGATTTTTTTAAAAATGGTTTTCATCAAAAATTATTCTTCGACGTATCTTTGTAAATGGCACGATGACGTGCACACGCATCTGTTTGATCGTTGTCTTCCTGAGTTGTGCAGGGTCGTTCGCTCGACTGGGACAGGTCGTGACTCTTTTACTAATATGAATCTAAGCAAGATCTAAGCAGAATACCGTATACAACGTCGACGAACAACGCTATGAAATTCTACGAGACAAATTGGAAGCCAAAAATAAAAGAAAAAATGTCAGAGAAAGAAAGATCGATATGTTTAGTAAATGTCCTGAAGAAATTTGTCCTGACATAAAAGTACCCAGAAATAATAAAAGAGACATGCCCCAATTGTACGAATCACTCTGTACAACGTTTATTAAATACGACTTCGGATGTCGGTGTATTTAAAAATGTTCGTCGTATCTCGGAAAATGTCGTGGACAACGATTTTAACAAATTTTATTACTTCCATCGTTCCTTTAAATCCCTAGATCTTTCGTTCGATCGGGCAACGCGAATCTAATTATTCTAAGACGGCTTCAAGCTTTATTTTTATGTTACCTATAACCTCCTGTGATCCTTGCGAACTTTTTATTTGTCATCTTTGTGCAGAAGCGAAATATGCGAAGTTATTTACAAACATTTACATTCTACCTCAAAAAACAAAACAAAAAATTGCCCAAGCACAAAGAACTTCGCAAATTTCGCCCTACGAATGCGGCAAGGTTTTCCATCCTCTTTCGTTACGTCTTCTTTTAACCATTTTCTATTTATTTCTCTTCTGTTCGTATTAACGATCCCCCGTGTAGAATCAGTTTGTCGGCAACCCCCGAAATCGATAAACAGAAATCTCTTCTCTACGTACAGGAAAAGGAGGACGGTCCGGTGTACAAGTTTTACGAGACGATCCGCGATTTCGGTGACGAAATCATGAGCACCATAAGCCATCTGCGCGACGTGACGCTGTTTGCGCCGAGCAACGCGGCATTCGAGGAACCAGGCGTGCAACAGATCCTTCAGGACTCCGAGCGCGTCAAGGAGATCCTGAACCTCCACTGCGTCAAGGAGCGGCTGCCCCTCGACAAGATCAAGAACAAGAGCGTCAGCCAGGTGGGTCTGTTTGTTCTACGAATTCCCAACACCGTTCCAAGCCAAAGGCTAAAAGGTCCTTCGCACCGTTTCGAACATACGGTCCAAGGTTTCGAGTCGTTTCAAATATTTCTTGAAATCAGACGATGCTACTAATAAATGGAAAATATTTTTAATCAAAGACTCTAAAGGGCAAAACTCTTCCTTCTAACCTTGGAGTTAAATGTAAGATTCAAACCACCTTGATAGTTTCAAAAGTCTCGAGGAACTGTGTGACTCTATTGTACCGATAACCCTTGAAATCATGATAGATCCCATGCTCCCAAATGTCCTGTCAGCCTGAGTGAATTGATTCCGAAGACGAAGTACCGAAAATGCGAAACAGTCTCGAAGACTTTTGGATCCCTATAAAAAGAGATAAAGATTCCAAAGTTTGAAGCGATCGAAACCTTCGTACGGCCAAATTGCTTGCAATCATGCAAAGCATCGAGCATCCATTATTACGCGTCCCCCCCCAAAAGTTCGAACAGTCTTTGGTGCCAAGATTTCCATTGCTTTCCGCATCGCAGACACTCGACACTGTGTTTTAGCGTCGCGACACGCGTACACAGACGTTGATTAACTCAATGTTTCTCTGTTTTCTGTTTTTGTTCAAAGAAATCCTCGTCCGGGAAGTTACAACTTGGGGTAATTACACATTTATATAGCTTTCAGTGTTTCTCTGTTCGACTGTTCGTGAACTTTCTGCATCTGTTTTTTCTCTCCGCATTCGCCTGATTTACGTCTCAGTGTTGATCCCGATCCGACTACCTCGTTGTTCGGCGAATAATTGCGTTTCGCGTTGACGCCGGCTGCGCATTAATGTCGCGAAAACAGCGGGAATGGGAAAAAATTATGTCCCGTGACTCGCGTTACCTCGAAACACGAAGTTCCCGTTCGCAGGTGTTTTGTTTTTTCGCGCTTGCTTCGCTCGCTAACACCACTCGATTGCACTTAGCTAATTAGGCAATTTGGCTTAATTCGTAAGATTGTGTACCTTGTATCGTCTCCGTACGAGTTAACAAACAAGCACGGTGTTCAAAATATTACTAACAACAAATTAACACGTAATTGTTTCTTGATACTCTTGAAATTTTGTTCAGACAGTTCTACACTTTCAACGACGCCAGAAATACTTGCAACACCCTGTACACCACAGATCAAAGTTTTAATGAAACTTTAGCAGTTTGTATGCAAAGCTTCTTATGACACTCGAAACTTCTACTTTCATTGAAAAAGAAAGAACGTTGACTTTTTATGATATATTACTTATTTTTTTGGTCCACCGGACTTCTTTTCCACCAACTACCCCAACTCAGTTTTCATGCTAATCTCCGGGTAGACGTTCTCTTTGCTAAGTTTCTCGGTATAATAATATCCTGTCGTGTAATTCGCAAACTTTTATTTTCACGAGCAATTATTTAATAGAGACTCTGGGTTTACGGATCGATTAAAAATGCTTACGCTTGTCGCAGATGTGAATTTGTCTGTTGAATTTCGTTTAAATTGGTCGCGACTTATACGAGACTTGTAAGTTACGTAAGAAGAAGTTATGGGATGATCTAATACCAAACTGGATCGCTAGTTCGGCGCGAGAGACGCGATAAAATAGCTAAGGGCTTTTTGTTATTTCAACGAAAAGTTTTGTCATGCTGATTGGATGATAATGAGAGCCCAGCCGTCCCTGGTCGGTCGACTTTGAGGAAAGTTTTGAGGAGAGTAGAAGTAGCCCGCGTTGTTATGACGTTAGGCGTCTTTCAGGGAACTTTTACCTTCCGATCCACTTAATCCAAGGAACTCGGTCTCCTTATCGGGTACGAGCAGGGAAGTTCATTTTCATTTAACGCCACTTCGCGAAACTTCCGGCTCGTTTATATAACGCGCGATTAATGTAACATTCGTTGGAATTCAATATTCCTGGCTGATATTCCAGAGGCACGCCGGTGGATCGCGACATAATAGATCGAACCGTTAAAAAATTCGAAACGCCCTCGAGAAATAGTGGGTGGGCGATATTTAATTAAAAGGCACTTTGTTTCGTCGGCGTTGAATCACGCTGTTTCGCAAAAATGCATCTCGCCGCGTAAAAAGGAAACGAAAATCGCTTGATCGAAACGATTTATCCCCCGCCAACGATGTATAAAAGAATAATTCCCCCGCGTGAATTTATAAATTCGAAACGAGTTTATCCGTTTTCGTCGTATTGTTCGCGAGTTCGCAGTTTGTTTACACGTACGGTAACGCGACAAATTTATCGGCCGGCGCAGAAGCGTTTTGCAAATCCGAGGCGTGTGTGAAAAATCGCACTTTTGTCGCGATAATGAACGACCGTGAGCGTGACGAAAAATACGATCGAAAATGTAATTCTTTTGGCAAAAGTTTCTAATAAGTGAAATATTTCGAGCTTCCGCGACCTTTTAATCGCCGAAAAATAAATTTCAACGAGCCTTATTTATCGCAATGGTGTATCGTTCATTGAGAAAGTTATAAATAATGAATTTTTACGAAGATTCTTTTTTTATCGTTCGTACGAAACTTACTTCCTTTAAGAGCATGGTTTAAAATTGATTTTATAAGTATTTAACCCGATAGTAGATGACCATTGTCCAAAATATTTGTTGATTACTGAGTTTGATCAATAGAAATTTATTTGTTGCAGTTTTGATGATTCTTTGTAAAATCAGAAGGAATATAGGATTACATAATTGGTTCGTTTGATGTCAAATACATAGGTGTTATTCCCGTGAAATATCACGGGTATAATAATCGATAACAATCTTCGACGCCCCAAAATTCCAACGGGCAAGCGAAAATTACGTTACTCCTGGTTAGAACAATTTGCTCATTGTTTACAATAATTAATACATGCATCGCGGGTGGTAAACGAAGGTGAACAAAGTCAATATTGAAACGACCGTTCATACGCCGTAGCTGCTAATAAATATTCCCCATATTACCGGTCAATGTTGTTTAATAACCGGCAATTACCAGTTCGATATTAATGCGCCTGCTCGGCTTTAATCATAATCCAATCGTAAATTAATTCATGCTTCCGCGGAAGCTTTCGTTTCACAATACCCTCCTTATCAGTTCATTAATTGATCGGTTAATTTTCGATTTCAATTCCGATGAACAGGTTAGCGTGTTTAGAAAACATTTTATATTGAATCGATCGATACTTGTTAAAATTATTACAGACTTGTCAAAATAAAAGATTCTTTGCGATTTTATTCGTGGAAATAAACTGATTAATTCGTGACTTGAGAAAAAGAGCTTCGACGAGCAGTACAGTTGATTGATCTGTAATTGCACAGCGTGTCAATCGATCGTTAGTCGCCTGTCCAGCGTCGATTGCATCTATAATGAAAACCGGGTCTTTATCGCGCGAGTTTACGTTTTATTCGCGCCAGTAGAACGTTAATTTATTAACGTGTAGGACGTATAATTAAAGGCAGCGTTCCGTATCAGCGTATCCAGTGATTGAAGCATAGGTATTGAAGTAATTAGCTATATCGGTGATTTCCCTTAATTGCATTCACAGGTCAAAATCGATAATAGTTGCCTGGACTCGAGATACCTACGCGTGCGAAATCTATAACTCACGACACTGCATCCACCCGGACCATTCTACCGTGTAATTACAAACCTCCCCCAACCCCCCTCCCCCTGCGTGATTTTTGTCAGAAATTAATTACACATTTCGTAAACTGATCATAAATACTTTCAATAAACCTTCCAGCAATACTGTCGTTGCCACTAAAAGCAAACGATCGAATTCTAAATTCTTTCGCAAAATTAATTATTCGAGAGAATATACTTTCAGAAAATAAAATAAAGAAAATGTTTTGAAGGTTCCACACTGGAGTACGCCCTTAAAGGATGAGAAAAGAGCGACTGAACTCGGAACGTGATCAGTAAACAGGCTCGGTACGACTTTAGAAACAATTGTTCTTTAACTTCCGGTTTGGTTCGCTTTGAAACGCGAGGCCTGCGATTGTCGTGCGCCCGGCGACCCCTTTTTGATCGATTGAAACTGGACGTTCCTCACCCGACTGCTCACAATTACTGTTACGCAACCCGAGGCTCAGCGATCCCTCCCGCCTGTCTCCGTGTGTTTGTTTCCGATAAATTACGCAATCGATCTTCCTGCATTTCGTTCGACTTGTCCAACAGGTTGCGTTCGATTAAAATTATCGGGGAATGAGCCAAGAACGCCGATGATCGTCCCGATTGGTACTTCGTAATTCCGTGGAAAAAATTATAGCGGGGACCCGATAAAGCAACGCGCGACGCAGCTTTGTTTCGCCCTTTAATCGTTTTCCGAGTACGCTGCCACGGTCGACCAAAATATGCGCACTTTTTATCCCCCAGGTGTCGACCGATTTGCATTAAGCAGCGCCGTGGCTACGTGCTTTCCCGCGAATTTATCACGGCGGATATGTTTTATGTCGCTTTCGTACTTTATGACGCGCGGCTCCAACCCCCAATGAGACGATAAAACAACCGCGGAAGAGCAACACCGAAACTTTCGTAACGTCGCGTTCAGTTTCGCGCGAGATAACGCGACGTTCCTTTTTCTCTGCAGAGCGACAAATATATGCGTGCATTCGCGATTCATTTATTCGACCGAGATATAATGAAACAACCCCTGAAAGTCCCTATGACGGGGACTGATTTGGATTTAAAACTTTATTCTCACAGGTACAAACTCTAGAACGTAGTAAACTATCGAATAGTACAAATCACCATTCTATTCTCATTGTTTTATTATATTAACCCTTTGGCTCGTAACAGTGTCTGTTTCTTGAAATTCAATTCGAATTAACCTCGCGAATTAACCTGTGATTATAATGTAACTTCAGAAGACACTCGAATACTTAACACTAGTTAAAATGGAGAAGGATTAAAGCGTTAGGAGCTAACAGCGGGGATTTTCTTTTAAATCCTCTCGGAGGTTGTAAGACCGGGCATTAAAAGTGAAATTACTGTTCGAGCTCGAAACGTGTAAATACAAATGATTGTTGCTTCGGAAGGCTTAGAAAAATCTTCGTGGTCCTGTGCTCGAGTTAATAAAGCTTACTCTGCGACGATATTTTTAAGTAAGAAAAATTGTACAGCCCTTGGACTATAATCCCCTGCCATTAGTCTCCTTTTTATTTTGAAAACTGTGTCGCTGGTGATTGAAATAAATATGGGGGTGAAATATGTTCTCGCGTTAAACGTCTAATCGCTGAATCACCTTTGGAGAGCACTTGCGTCGACTGTGCGAGCACCTAACGCGATTAGACCGGGCAGAAATGTACGCTAGTGGGTGGGAAAAACGAGGGAACGGATCGTAGATAGAGAGTAAATGGAACGAAACGTGAATTGAAGAAAGCAAAGAGTGCGTGATCCCGTAGAATGAAAAGTAAAGGTAGTGATCTCTCCTAGAAAGAGGATTATAGGAAAATTCTTTGCGTGGGGCGTGGATTTTCATGAAATTTATTCGATCTGCTCTTTGAAGCCCGTCAGAACCCGGGAAGACGCGTCTATCCGCGAACGCGGCGGCGGCTCAAAATCGGAAAAGTAGCCCCCGGAAGCTGCGCGAAGTACCAGGGAAATTCATGAGAGAAGGATCAACCGAAAAAGGAATCCTCGACTTTAAGAGGGCATTCTAGTCTAGACAGTCGCTTTCCCGGCGATATTTGCGAATTTAAATAGAACAAATATTCCACGCAAACAACTGAAATTTCTTACGGTCGTTTGTTCGTGTTTTAACTAGACGTTAAATAAATTTCCAGCGATTATCTTGGATGTTCCAAAACGGGTCAGAATTTCTGCTCGACCAATTACTTCGTATTTACACACGAGAACATTTTGTTAGTATAGCTGTGCTAGTCGAAATAAATATATTACACTTTAATGGGAGATTTTAGAGGCCAAAACAAGACGAAAATCAAGAATATAATTTTCAAAAAATTTCAAATCATTCTGAAAAAATTATTTTCGGTTGCAGGGGTCGATTACAATCATTTTTGGTCATTACACATACCCCCGAAATCCTACCCACTTTCTAGAAAAAAATTCAGTACGTTCCAGAACGATTTGAAATTTTTTAATTTAATTTTTAATAACTTTTTAACGAAGCCTCCATCTACAAATTGGTATTCTTGATTTTCGTCTTATTTTGGCCTCCAGAATCTCCCATTAAAATTTTTCCCAGGGTTGACGGAACACCCTGTATGAAATTTTTTCTCTTCAAGCTGAAAAAATTCAGTTTCTCGCCAATGTAAAAACGTTACGACAACGATCGACGAATCCCGTATCAGCTATCCTGTCTTTCTGTGTATTCTGTCGTTGTTTCGGTGTGCAGAATACGCGTGGCACGCTTTTTAGGCGCGTCACGTGTTCCCGTTAACGTTCCCTTCAAGATTCATCCGTTTTTTATAGGTGTCTACGATGGCGGATAGGAAGAAATTGTACTTCAACGTGGTTCAGGGACCTAGTGGAAACCAGACTGTGACCGTCGAAGGTGGCGGAGTGAACGCAACGGTCATCACCGCGAATATCGCCGCCACGAACGGGATCATTCACATCATCGACAGAGTCCTGGGTGTTCCTTACACGACTGTGTACGAGAAACTCAAGACCGATCCCATGCTCAAGTAAGTGAAACCGTTTTCTGATACGCGAGTAAAATACTGTATCTGCAATATCAATTGTACCACGAATTGCACGTCGGTTTTCCGTAGAAACTTTGATTCGTCGTCGAAGCGACTCACCGAAATAAGTTTGCTCCGCTGTCAGGGCTCAATTCCTGTGCTCTGTCTCGAATTTAATTAAAATAACGCAACAAATCTCCATTCCAATTACCGCGAACGTGCTCCGCGTCGCGGAGAAACTATAAACGGAATCTTACGCCGGGAATTGGACGGTTCCACGAGCTACGCGTCGATCTATTAAATTCCTACCGAGCACTATTGTCCCCGATTACCTATCGATACTTCCCTTTGCTCCATTTAATGGACTCTTATACAAGAAAACTAACGCGCTAAAATGAGCTCGGAAAATATAAAAAGAGGATTTCTGCCAACTTGATAAACATTCATTAGAAATCTATCTCGGATAAAGTCATAAAGAAAAGTAAGAAACGTTTCAAAATAGCGTAATTAACCCGTGGTCTCTCGAAAACAGTTTAATTTGACCTGGTAGCATTTTCGTTTACCGCGAACCGTTTACGAAGATAAAACTCCGTCGCGTCCATTTTCCTTTCGCTATTTTCAACACAACGCCGTGAGATCGCGTTACGATTTAATTTACCCTCTCGTTATTTCAATTACCGACGCATCGATAATGGAAAATCCAATTAAACGGTGTCCCAATAAACGGCAAATAAACTTATGCGACGATAAAATCCAGTTAAATAACGTTCGCATGACCAACGCGTTCGCGTTCGCGCTCGCCTTGTGCAAACAGCGTGTTCGGACGATGAAAAATTCAAGCTGCCGCGATGGTACGAAAAAAATATGTTGCGCTAGCGAGACACGACCCGGTCGGAGCTTCGATCTAGCATAAAGCACAATCCGAGTTTATCGATGGCCGATACGTTACAATAAACGAGGCGACGTTGCGGACGTCAGGCTGGCCAGCAAGTTTCCCATCTTGTTCCCGCGGATCGGGGGATCATTGCTCGGCCAGCGGATAGGAAACGGTCGGTTATGTCCTGGCTTTAATGCCATTAGCCCCTTTATACGATAGCTATCGTTACTCGATGCACTGGATGGATGGTGGTGTCAGCATTCCATCACCCCATACCATGATATCCGGACCAGAGACCATCCATTGCAGTATCTCTCTAGCCCATATACGCGATACGTCACACACGTGCGTTTACGAATACCAGGATCCCGTTAGCATCGATTCGTTTGCATCTGCGTTCTACCCTTTTACCGCAACCCCTAGAAACCTTGGCCACAGACTGCAACCAATCGCGGTACTCGAGAGAACCCGCAAACAGAAGCCTCCATCGACAGACTCGTCCCTAATCTGAACTGTGTGTCTAAAACGGAGCTATCTGAAAAGAGAAAAGTTTTTAAGCTATTGTTCCAAGGATGAGTCTTACCAGACTTCTCGTCCTTTTGTTGCGTTGGAAACCGTCTCGTCACTCGATCCCCTTTTCCCTTTTCCAGCTCCACGTTCCTCCTGGGCCAACGACGCGGATTCAACGACATGCTGAAGGACACGACGAAGCGTTTCACTTACTTCGCCCCGCGCGACTACGCCTGGAACGTGGCGACGATCAGCTACCCGTCCACCTCCAAGAAGCTCTTCATGCCCGAGTTCAGCTATCACGTGAGTATCCTGAAACATTGAGAACAGTTATGTGAATCGCACAGTCGCTTTTGGTGTCCGTTAACCGGGTATCGCGGGTCTGATTGCAGACGAAACAAATCCTGGAACGACACCTCGTCATGGGCAACGAGGCGTACACAATGGCCAAACTGAAGGAGATGAAACACAACGACACAATCGTCCTCACGGCCATGAGGGACAAGCTGACGCTTCGCGTCCGGGAGTACAGCGAGAGTAAGTATTCCCAGCCATTTTCTAACCGTTTTGTGTAAGCACTTTCTTGCAATATCCAAAGACTCTCAGTTATACACTCGACTGCTCGTTTGCGAGTACATCGGTTCACGCGTAATGTGTCTCGGGAGTGTTGTTAAAAAAATCACGCTCCGTGCGAGCACTGTTTCTGTATATTCTCAAACCTGGTGCTGTTTCGTTACATTTAGATGACAAGCACGACGAAAACGCGATCCGTCCAGAAACTTTCGGTGAGTGAATTCAGTGTTTAGACGTCGCCGATGAGCGACGACACGTGCTTTTCAACTGTACGAGCACGGCACAATCTCAATATGCGAAGGGTTCTCTCCGCACTCTCACGCACCGCGTTCAACGCGCGTATCTTACCCACGATTCGTGCTGGAAACACGTTGATATCGCGTCGTGAACGTCCTCGATCCTCGCGCGAGTTCTCAAATTTTTAAACCAAAGAATCTCAAGACTGGGGAACTCGAATAAACGATAAAGACACTACTAAGAAATTGTATCCTCGAGTGTCCGATCTACCAAAAAAAGATGAGAAAAGGGAAGAAACGATGTTTGTGATATTCCAGAGCTTCGCAGAACTACAATCTGTAAAGTGGTCTCTAACTTTCTGACGGAATACAGGATTTCGTGAACCGTGGTTTGAAATTTTCTTTGGAGGGTTCACGAGACGCGATAGAAAAGTGTTTCCGCCAAAACCCTCGCACGGCTAAGGCTGAATCTTTACGGACGAGAGCTCACGAGGTTCGATTAAGCTGCTCGACGCACGATATCGGTATCACCCTGGTAACTGATCGCGAATCCAGTTCAGTTACGGAGGGAAGCTAGCGATCCTGCTGGAGGACCTCTCTTATCTTGCACGGAGGCCAAACCTCGCGTTGATACGGATTCTTGCTCGTCGAAAGGCAAATGGGTTCTAAATCGATTCTAAAATAAACGTTTCGTTTGTTAAACAACTGTGATTCCTGTATTGCATACACAAATACATTAAAAAATATTCAATGCATCGGAAAATACGAAATCGTATAAAATAAGGATTTGCAAACTTTCGAAATGTTTGATCGAATAAATTTGGAGCACTCGCGTAGCACGACGAACGTATTTCGTTATTTAATGTTTAAGCAACAAAAGTTATCTGTTTATTGTCAGAATATAAAACAGAATCAACAGATTGGACATTGTTTCCAACTTCGACGCTGCAAAATTTATCCATGTTAATATACAGGGTGTTCGGCAACACCTAGACAAAATGTTTATGGGAGATTTTAGAGGTTTCGTTAAAAAGTTATTAAAAATTAAATTAAAAAATTTCAAATCGTTCTGGAAAAATTATTCTCGGTTGCAGAGGTCGATTACAATTATTTTTTATCATTACGCATGCCCCCGAAATCCTACCCATTTTCGAGAAAACAATTCAGTACGGGCGAAATTTTTAACGAAGCCTCCGTTTACAAATTGGTATTTTTAATTTTCGTCCTATTTTTATGGCCTTCAGGATCTCCCATTAAAATTTTTCACCAGGGTTGGTCGAACACCCTGTATAAATATTTCAGCGAGGAATTTTATTATTTTTGTACATTTATTATAACAATACACACCTCTCCAAGCTTGCACGAGTCTAAAAATAGGAGAAGAAGGTTTAGAACCGAGCTATTCGCCCCTACGATGAAACGAATCCGTGTCAACGATTCTATGAGAGCCATGAATCAAAATGCATAAACTATAAGGGTGTCCCACGCAACGGAGACAAAGCTACACGTCTAAAACGCTTATAATTGACTCTGGCAACGTAATTGGCCTCCTGTCGAGTCACTTCGAATCGACACGGTGTTCGAACACATTTTTACAATTGTTATCGCTTCCTTTTTCTCGTTCTGCGCGCACGAAGACAAAAAATTTGAATGAATTTTCGACAGGGTCGTACGCTTTTTGTTATTTTCTCGTGAGATCGGTCACGTGTCCTCGTTCGTAACGCGTCGCAGCTGCGTATGACTTTAAAATCGAGTGCGAGCGTTTCCACACGTGACTCGTCGCTTGAAAGATATGCTTTTTTTTGTCTTCGAACTACATACATTACGTAGATAATCGCGCTTCGCTTCACGATTTGTTCACGTTGTTGCTTGTTGAACGTACGCCTGCACGTATGCAAGAATTCTTCCATCGATCTGCTTCCGAGCGAAAACGGTAAACCGTTCATCGAAATGGACGCGGCACTCACGTTTCGTTTCTCTTAATCGCCTTCTGTTTCGCGCGGTACGGAACGAAAAGCTAAATTAATCACGTCGAGACGGAAATAACCTTCGTTTATGCGAACAAACGAATCGGGCAATGCACTGTACTCCTCTTGTACCAGAACTAGTCGCTCTGTTTAACTAAAAGTATGAGAATCGCGGAACAAAATAGCTTTCTTAAGCCTCGCGCTGATCTTCCTACGTGCAATCGAACAGGATGATAAGTTTATCACCTGGAATAGATCTTTTCTCGTTTTCTATCGATAAGAACGCGAACAAACAGATTGTTCAACTAATTTCTGAACAGAATTTTTAACAGATTTGTTACCGACTCTAGTATCCAGAGGAGTTTGGCGTTGATGGCTCCCATATTTTATGGACATTCTCGTCGAGAAGGATTTTTCTTATCGATAACGAACGACAGAAATATTCAGGTGATAAAGATCGATTTCTTCCCCGAAACAATTAACGCGCTGAGCTTTACAGATTCCAAAGTGTATATTATCGAATACTTTACACGGTGAGTATACCAACGATCGAATTTTCGTCTCGCACATCGCTTGTCGCTGCTTGAACGAAGTCGAATTAAGCTTTTGTTAGAGCAAACGCGGAGTTAGATCTCCGCGAGAAATACGAGGGAACATGGCCGCGTAGTCGTGCTCATCGTCGTCGTTGATTTCATACCCTGATTACCCCTGGTTTCACTAAACAATCGCAGAAAAAAATTGGCTCGCGTTGTACGGGAATAAAATTCTTCGTTATGGATTAAACATTTCTCAATTGCACCTTAGAAATGGAAGGTTTCGAGAGCTGTTGATGTTCGAAAAGATCTTCAAGTGACTTTGTAAACATTACGTAGAAGTAGCAACGTTTGGGGGGAAAAAAAATAAAGAAAACATTCGGAGATCGCAACGAATTGTAGCCCCGTCGCTCTGCGAAGTATTCCTCGTGTTATCTAAACAAACGGGGGATCGGTTTGCGCGTAAATTTGTATTATATCTATTTCTGCCGCGAGGATATACGACGAGGCGAGAAAACCTTACGGATTTGGATGGATGCAAACGCTCACCCGCAAAATATATTGGCTCCTATTTCTTTTTACAAGGATAAATGGCTGAGACGATATGGACGTCTGTAAATTGCCCTCTGGCTGGGTTTTACCACGGGGCCAGTTTTAATTTACACGCTCTCGTGCGTTTCTAAGCAAAACAGCCCGTCGAATCAAACATTTCTTTACAAATGTGCAAAAAATATTGATTCGCGTTGAATTCAATCAGTTTACAGTTGTAACGTTTAAAATATACTTAACGATGAATATAATATAGAATTCTCTGTCGTTGTATGGCTGTGAATTCGAAATTCTAAACAATACGTTCCGAAGTGGAAGCAAATCGACGACGCGCGAAACAATAATGGGAAAAACGATGGGGAAAAAAACAGAAAGATTCAATGAATTACCATTTAGTTTCGGTACATGGCAATTTCGCGGCTTCCGGACACTCTCGGCGAGCAGAGACCCGGGAAGAACGCGCACAATTATGGCTCAGGCACCGCAAGACGATTTATTGTGCACCTTTCGGCCGCCATTTAAATGCAAATTCGTTGATTACCCCTGGTGCTAATTGCTACGTGCTAGCGCGGTCATTCGCTCGGCCGCGAATTGCGAATCGCCGTAATCATTTGCCGTGTACACCTAGAGCTGGGCTCTATTTGTCAAATTTGTCTCTATACGAGTAATCGTACTCGCGATCCAAACGTTTAACGAACGCTGTTCTAACATTTTTACGTGTATCGATAACGTGAACTACATCGTGGTTGGTCATTACGTAAATATTTATTAAATTCCATTAATCGAATATTTCATACGCAGAATAATTATTCGGTATTCGTAATAAATTACTGTTATTATTTAAGTAAGTTTGCGACCTTTGTCTGAATAATAACGCGATTAAAATGTGGTTACCTGGGATGACGCAATCCGCCGAGAATCACAAGTGTCCCGGTACCACTACTGCTCCTACCATCACGTTGCATACTAATTAGCAGTTCAGTGAGCCTATGTGGCAGCTCGCACCTTCTTGTATATCGAGTCACCTGATTGGTCCTTCCGTTTGGTTTCGGGTAGCCTCGGCCGGACTCGGAATAGAATCGTTCTGGGACTCTCATTTCTGTCGAGTGGACATAGCGAGGACAGTTGTTCTGCAAACAAAACACATTTAGAGGACGCTTTGGACAACATACAATCGACGAAGATAACAGAAATTTGTAAACCATAATAAACTTACCGACTCGACGTTTGAAGAGAAGCTAATACCGTCTATCCACTCGGTGATCTGCAAAATAATATAATAGAAATTATAAATATTAAAATTCAGATAGCAAATGTTTTCGGTCGACGAAGAAGGTATGTGGCGCCATCTTTATGTGCGCCACCGCTGCACTAGATAGAACGAAACGCTCGACGATAACGCGGAAAAGTAATTTAACGCGAGACGTATGAAAATTGAGACAATGACGAAGATAAAAATGAAGATAAGAGGTGGCCGCGGAACGAAAGAGAGAATAAAAGTGCGATAAGATAATTAAGGTATACCATAGCAAATAAAGGGAAAGATAAGAGTTACAAGCAGAATTATGCGCGGGGCACTGAAGTATCTCGTATCTACCTCACAAGGGAAGAAATGCTTAAAGCATAACGAACGAAGCTTATTTCAAATAATTATCTTGTTTGCACGCTCTCTGTTCGACCACTTGAATTCCCTTTTAACGAGCGTCTCGTATTTATTTTCCACTTTTTACTTCCGTCTGCTTTCCAATTATTCTAACGAATGAACAAGTCCATGCTGCTTTCTTTGAATTACGCTGGCTTTATTACAGTTCGAAAGAGCTATCGAATATCATCGAAAATGCCTTACAAAATTTCGATCCGTACTACCGAATCGAAAGTATTCTAACAATTCTAACAATATCCTTTGCTGCATCGATACCTTTCATTAAATAATATTAACACAACTGGATGACGATACTTAACCCTTTCGCTGCTCGATGAAACTATGTGCAAATAAAATATAACCTGGAATACTTACATGGACAGTAGGCAAACTGTAGAATTTCCTTCATGCTTTAACTATCCATCGAGGAGGTTAACAATAATTTCTACCAACTATAACGCAAATTCACCGCGTGTTCAAAGACACTGATTGTTTCCCCGGTCATGCGTTTGTCTGCTCCTCCATTTTGTATCTCTCATCCCTCCGAATGCAGGGATGCAGGGATCTGCAGGTGCGCGCTATCTGGTGTCGAAACGTGGCGATTCTATAACATTACCATACGAAGAAATGCAGTTTGCGACATTATTCGTAGGTGGAAAATCGTGCATTGCGCAAGAACCGACTAAGTAATAAAATTACAATTTTATCAAATTCATATATATTTCCTAACACTATATTAAACCATATATCAGCTAAATTCTATTTAAAATAATTTTATATAGAAAAGTTGCCAAAAGCTAATCAAAACCACGCGGATCTTTCGCTACTTGCATTTTGCGTCTTTGTGTTCCGTAGCCTCAGAAATTAGTGTCATCCGATCTCATGCTCGTCAACAAAACGCTGGTAAACATCTCCCGTCTGTCGCTGCCAACATCGCAACTCGCTTCGTTCGTCTCATTCGTCGATCGTCCAAGAGAATCCTTCGTAAGTTCTATGCACGATTCGCTGATCGGGACCGTTCTCTCTTTGCAGGCTACCAGATCGAGTGGGAGGGGAACTGGATCCGCGTGTTCCGCCCGGACGTCGAGTGCACCAACGGGATCATCCACGTGATCGACACCGTGTTCCTGAAGGACAGCGACGTGAGGGTGAAGGGTAACACGGCGACGGTCGTTAGCCTGGCGCCGCATCTGATCATGATCCTGGTAGCCAAGTGGCTGCTTTAAGGGCGTGTCTGTCGAGTCTGTCATAGGTGCACCTAGGAATTTATTTCGGGACCGTCTCCGATTGGACCTCGTCCAGGCGAGCGAAGCGCGCGAGAATCGGATTCGAGGCTCTTGGACTTGGACGCGCGTCTCGGGGGTTCGATTTATCCCCGAACGACCCTGACGAGTCCCGGGATCCGAGCGGTCACCGTCACGCACCTGTGCTCGAGAGTTTCGCTTATGGTCGCGCGAAAGAATGACCGCGATCGACCAGGCGAGGCTCTCGAGCGGATCCTCGGATCTCCATTGGAGCGGTCATCTTACCGACGAGTTGTAAGGTCAAAGATTCTCTTGATTCGAGGGTTTATCGTATCGATACGACCGGGTCCAGGTCTCGCGCGTCCAAACGTCCACGAGAGTTCGGGTCTCCGCGCAAGAAAGAAGAGAAAAAGACATTCGAAGCAGTGACGATCGCGCGGCGGGACAGTTTCGCGGGTCAGAGACGCCATTGATCGTACCAAATAATTAATCAACCGTACCAAGTAATTTAGAGAAACCCACGAACGAGGGACGAGGCACGGGGGCAGAGCAGAGATTTCGGGGAACCGTCTTTGAGTACAAGGGGCCGATGAGAGATCCACCGCCTGGCGGTAAATAAGGATCGCGTCCTTTCCATCGCTGATTACTATAGCGGAAAAAAAAAACACAGGCGTAGAGCAAATGTCCCGCGTCTGCGTTAGCCGTCGATATTCAGGCCATAACTATCATACAAGTACGTCTCGCCTAATTGTGGTATACTTCGATTTCATTGACAATGATGAGCTATAGTTCTGTGTGCGTGTGTTGCGTGTGTGTGTGTGCGTGCGAGCGTCATTTCTGTCAGCGCGTCGAATCGCGTCGCGAGGCACGCGGCCGATTTTCGTACGGAAACCGAGTCGCTGGCGCTCTGCGTGCGGTGAACCGCCCCCATAGGCTTTCCGTAACAATGTATCCTCAACGCGCGATAAAGTCTCCAAGCACACAGCGTCGGCTGCACTGCTATTACGTTCATAGCACACGCTTCGCGACAGAGTCTCCGGCAACACAAGGGTTTAACCAGTGATTTACAAAGTTATGGAACACGTTGCAATCCTGATAACAAACGACATTCTCGTTCCTGAAATTTAATTACACCGTTCATTTTCATTTGATATGCTTGTAAAATATTCTGTCGGTTCGAAATTTATGAAGACAATTTAACTTTGATTCATGGAAAAGGTTTGAAAATCACTGGGTTAGAAGCATCCGCGATAACAGACGTATTTCTGCGTCGAAAAGCCATAAGCGATCCCAAAGGGGTGTCGTAGCCTCTCGACGAGCGATTCGCCGCCGCGCTACAAAGATGGCTTCCGATTACACTTGCTCTCTGTATCATATCGTACTACACTGTCTACTTACTGATAATACTGCCACGTCGCATTGCAGGCCGGATGAGCTTGCGAACGGGTTTTTGTACAACTGTCGTCGAAAGGAGCGGAGCTTTGCCCAGTGGCGACTCGATCACATTCCGACATTACGCCGCGCGAACGAATCCTCGCGCTCGAAGAGAAATTGGTAACGCTTCTCTCGCGTTACACGTGTTCAGGTTTCTCAAGTAGAACTGCGTTCACCTGAAACAATTAAAAAATGTAATTCCTGCAAGATTCGAACGACATTCTTGCGTAGAAGGTCAACCACCATTTTGTTCGCGAGCAAACTCTTAAGAATTATTACAACTTGTTATGTAAATTTGTGATAAATGTAACGTAAGCAGAAAGTACGAAGGATGTTGAGGAATGTGGATTGCTGGAGACCTAAAGTAGCAAAGTTGCGTTTTGGATCCTCCTCCAGCGAGAGGATTCGTTCGAGCGAACACTACGTGTAATACCGTGAAAATACTCTTTCAGAAATTCCTTTTTCTCATCGATTGTACAGTACTATATACGATATATCTATACATATAATATAGGGTCATCAACACCAATGCACCACGCCACTATTGAGTCGCTGTCGAGATTACTGTCGGGTTGGCGTTTCGTTTAAATTTATGCACTCGGGTTTAACCTTTCGCGATCACCACATGTCTAGTCACCAGGTAATTCATGTACAGGGTGTCCCTTAACATGTTGAGAACAGATGAACGCATGTTACGGAACACCCTGTATTATTGGACAACAAAAATTCATGCGAGTAAACCGAATACGTTCGAGAACAGTTATCCGTGATTATAATTAAACTGCCTTGAAATAATTTTCTAATGATTTAGAATCCTAATCGATCGACAATCGTGAACGGTGCGAAGGGTTAAATCGCGTTTTGAAGCAACCGACAGAGGGCAAAAATAACGAGCAAAGTTTCATTCCCCCGAATTAGTAAGAGCTTAGCTATGCGTGTACAAGTAATTACGAAGTTAGCGCGTGTCTCTTGAACGAAGAGAAAAAGAGAGGACAATGAGAATCAAACTACGGTTAGTGATCGAAGGTTAAACGAAAAAAAAAAGAAAAAAAAAAATAATAAAACGCAGAGGAGAAAGACGAACCCGAGCATTCGAAGGTGAGAAATGAAACGTCGCGAGATTTCATTTCCCCCTCCCCCTGGCGAAAAGGTCGTCGCGACGGAGGGGACAGTGTCGTTCACAGGAACCGAAACGCCGAAAACTTAAAAGAAGGACGACGAAAGTTGTCGCGCGCCATTATTTAAACGAGACTTCTAAGGACCGCGTTCAGCTACCGCAATTTTCTCCACGAAATAACGGAATAAAAAAAAAAAAAGAGAATTAATAGGGAATTCGATGTTATACGTGTTGATATCAGTCTATACATATATATAAAAGAAGTAAATGAATATATAAATAAATATAAAATAAAAACAGAGATATATTGACGAAGGAAGAAAGTACGATTGAAGAGTTAGACGAAGAAAGGAACTGAAGAAACAGAAATACTATCAGATGATACCTTAAAAAAACTTGTTGTTGGGATGAATTGATATTATGAATTATTAATTATTAATAATTATTACAATTATTACGTATATATATACATATATATACGCGTATATATATGTATATGTATATATATAGAAATATACATAAACTCTAAATAAACGCTGTTTGTTCGTTAGATAAGTATTAACTGGAAATGAAAAATGAGAAAAAAATAATAGCGAGAACTCTATTTCTTCGTGTAGACGCGTCTTAATGTTCAGCTTGTTCAAGCATAACGCCGAAAACGAATCGCATTATAAGCAACCGTTGCGCGTGGGTTGCGATAGGTGTGAATGGAAATGCAAGATACCGAATTTTTGAGGAGAAATGTCGCATGGAAGTTATTTCGCGACCGAATCGCGTTCACGAGAACCAGCATATCCGAGCACAGTTCCCTTCTGTTCCTTCGCGGACGTTTCCCTTAATTTTCAGACCCGAAAACGTTGCGAAAATCCGGCCAAATCCTTAACACACCACCGTGAACCTTGTAAATGGAAGAAGAAACAGAGGTATTAAAGCGAAACGATCCAAAGAACTTCGGCCAAGAATCGACGCATGTCCAAGCACGCGCCATTTTTATTTGTGCTCGACAAAACCGAAAAGTTTCTCGCGTGGCGCATTGAGCCAGATTTCAATTACAACGCGACAGAAATAATTGACTGATTTCAGTAATCACTAAAGGAATATTTCATAAATAAAACCTTCGATTGTTCTGTACGATACATTATCATTTTCATTTTTCTTGCTTAACACCTTGACCGCCATGCCTGCTTTCCACGTCTTCGAGTATTTATTTAAACGTTAGTGGGAAATACAGAGACATTTAATAGTCCAACATTCGTCGTTTTGTAGAGTTCCCAACGACGCTAACATTGTTTGAAAATTAACGAGCATCGGGGTTCATTCACTTGGAGCATTTGAAAGAAACTGTGATAGTTTGAACAAGAAAGATGAAAGAAATTACTTGTTGAATATTTTTCCTAGATATAGTTGTCACTGAAATCAATAAATTAGCGCGATAAGAACGAACGAACAATGCCATTGCACGTGGAAGCTTCTTACGATAGAACTGTACAGTCTGACCTCACGCATCTTGAATTTGCTATACGAATTATTTTCCTCCGCTCACGGACAAAATAATGGTGTCGAACAATTGTACAGTCGTCAACGAGCACGCGGTAAAAATAATACTCACGCCAAGTTACAGGCTCCTCTTGATCTCGAAAGCAAACGCGACAAGTAAATTTGGACAATGTAAGGAAACAACTTCGAAATCTTGTAACGATGATTAATCTATAAGGTTTAACTCATATCAAAGTTTCATTGAAAATCTCTTCGTCCTTGCGTGAATTGCATCCCTCGGTCCCGTGTGCTATCACGTCGATAGATATGTATTAACTCTGCAATGAAAATCAAATATTAAAAATTAAATTAAATTCCAATTAATCACAAGGAACAAACGATAGATAATTTTTTAGTAAGAGAAGTGAGAAGATTCTCTGTTCGTAATTGCATTTTACCTTTGATTACTGAAATTATAAGATTCGGGGCGCCATATTTCCGATGCCTTTGCGAAGATCGATCGATGAACGCGAGAAAATCGAACGGTTTATAAAGATTGATTACGCGATCAGCGAAGTACCTCGTACCATAGCACGCCCGCCAAAGAAACAGTCGCATTAAGCGATTGGCGAATTCATTTCTCTCGCGTTCCTAACGCAATTAGTATCCGCTCTTCGCAATGAAAACTAATCGTCAAACTTATCGAACGATCTGTTACGTAGGGCCAGGACTGCTTGTCGAATTTTTCTGTATTTGAATTAAATTATCTCCTCTAAGTTCCTCGTTTATTTCTCGAATAATTATATTGAAATACTCGTGTATTGGAATAGTGATATTCGAACGGTCCTGGTCCTATTTGTTCGTCGCTCGACCTCTTACGCTAGTCGCATGTTCACGTAATTGTTTGTACATTTTGTACATACACGTACACGCGTACGACAGGAAGAGAAACCAACGCTTTAGCTTTTCCATGTAATTAACGATACGATTAAATCGTACTCTTATCGAGCGCGTCTCCAACGATTAAATTCTGTCGATTCTTATCTTTCCCCGCTTTATTTCAATCAAAAGTTGAAACGTTGTACGTACCCTGTCGAAGAAATTTTATTCGACTCTCTATCCGTTTACCCTCGTTTTTCCTCCCCCCTGAAAATAGAAACTAATTTATACTTCTGAAATCGAGCATGTATTTTTAATATTAATGCGTAACCGTGTAATTTTTAGTCGTATTTAATTGTCATTAAATTATAAAAGATCGTTTGCACGCTTGTCTCCGAATGTGAAATCTGGAAATTTATAATTTCATCTATTTTTTTTTTTTTCTTGTCTTTATGTACCAATTAAGCAAAAAACGAATAAATACCGCAAGAGATCATGAAAAATGATACGTTTCTACGATTCTGATTCACCATCTGTTGTAAAGAATTGATCCTTCACGCGCATAGAAGTTTTTCGAAGTGTTACAAGTGATTAAGATGATATTGCAAGACGAATAAAAATATTAGAAATTCGCTTTGAAAGGCAACGTACCCCCAACTCGAATACACGTTCACGATACTTCTTTTTAATTGACGCGTTTGGGAAGAGAGATTATCACAAATCGTTCTGTTCGTCGTTGCTATCGATTTCTTTGGTGTAAGAATTTACCATTGAAATTATACAGATTCTAACGATAACTTACACGTAATTTCTAAAACAGACAATTGATCATTCATCATCGATGTAATAATAACTCGCCATTGTTCTTTATGCCAGCAGGTGTTCTTTTATACTATTAAAATCTTTGAGGCATTGAGATAAAGCTAATTCTTCGGTTATTCGAAATAGTATAAAATCAGACGTCGTTGAAAAAATAATTTTTCTAAAATTCTAAGGACGCTTTCGAGCTGGCGGCCATAGGGCTTTCTTCCAGCATTTGTACGCGTGGAATACTGTGCCAATGTTTGGCCACGTGTCGCAGAAATGGCACCGATAGACGTTCAAGCGTTTATTTGCAGCAAGAGAACTTCGAATCGCGTCGTCGTGAAACCTCTCTACCCACGTGTTCCCTCTAGCTACGCGTTACCGTTTGCATTTGCTAAAAAAATCGCGGCGTGAAACGTCTTTTTCGTGGTAAATGCAACCGGTGGCCGATATACACGACGCCGTTACGTAACGTAAATCATTATTAGGTAAGGGTATTAAAGTAGGTGACGAAGTAACACAGAAGGTACGAGTTTAAAGAAGAAAAGAAAAAGTAAACCAATTACGGACGAAACGAAACAAACGTAACGTGTAAGCGATTTAATAATTTTAAGCGTTGGATAAGCACCGTCAGATTAACGAGATTTAACTAATAAACTATTAAGGATTATTTATTAGCTATTATATATATTATATAATATATAAATATATATGTATATTATATACCTATATTGTAGTAGGGAAATCAAATTTTATGTACCACAGAGCTATTTGTATAAAAGCCATTCTATTTCGTTTATCCGCGAATTAACGTCGTTCGATATTTAATTGCCAGCGGTGCGGTCGGGTAACGATTTAGGCGATATAAAAGGTGTCCCAAAATACGCAATGGAACTCTTTTTTTTTTATAGACGAGCCTTCGTTTTTCGAGACAATTAATTTTAAACACATTCGTAAAAGCTTGACTCTGCGTTGTTGATTTATTTTGTGTTTAAAGAGAAATCTGCTTTTGGTTCGTGGCCAGTGTTTCGGGACACCCTCTATATTTTAGAACGATTAATCGACAAACGATTCTAGTTTTTTCTTAGGACTTAAGTGTACGTGTATTGCATTCGTCTGTATCTTCAGAGTAAATCGTTAAGTTTCCGGGTATCGGGCGCTCATCGCGGGGAACGGCAGACTTCTGTGTAAGATTTTTATGAGAGACTTCGCATGTTTCGAGCCATCTGAATTTTGCAAATGTGTGTGTGTACGTATTCGTTGGGCGAGCGACGCGTCGACGGGTGCCGGTCGATTCCGCGAAGAGGAATTTAAAACGACCGTGAAGATCGGAGAAACGAACGGCACCACGAATCGCCGTTCTGCCCGTTGAACGATCATGTCACTTGTATCTCGCTTGACTACACTATGTAGACTCCGGTCGCTTTTGCTGTATGATTTTACAAAGAATAAAGAACACCTACAAGACAGTTTAAGTGGCGTTCGTTGATTGAAACGTGTCGTATAACGAAGACGTACGATATATCAATAAAGCGAACAAGCTGAAATGCCGAGGTCTGGTCAATTACTGTTCTGCAACCTGACCCTAAATTACCGTAAAAAAAGATTTTATCCTAATATCCTACGAGTAATGAAAGAAACTCTTTAGATAAAGGTCCACTAGCAACAACATCTAGACTCGGAGATAGATATCAGTTTTACTTAAAGAATAAAAATAAACAACTGTTACTTGTTATGAATGGTCGAGCTCGAATGAAAGGCCTGGAAAATTTTCAAGGTCCCCCTTTCTACTCTTCAAGTGGTCCCACGTGGGAAACGCGCTTGGAACAGACCTCTCTTTGTTCGAGTGATCTAAGCATGAGGGTCCATATTAGGGTGTCGATTCTTAGCGAACGGATCGACGTGATTCTTGCGCCGACAGTCAAGTTCCGTGGTTCGACAGAGCATTTACGATACAAGCTGTCTGAAAATGTAAGTATTTTGGAGCAATTAGTTCGGTAAGAAAAGGAATGGAATAAATCTCGAGACCGTTACCTTCAAATCATCTTTCGTTGACAGTGTATATGGATCTGTAGCTATCGTCATGCTTTATCGCTGATAATTTATCGTTATCTACATATTCACTTCCTTGTACCTGTAATAAAGATAGTAATACAAATATTAAATATCATTGAAACATAGTCTTTTACTGTACTGGTTATTAATAATATAAGTTAATACGTAAATAATATTAATAATACAATGTTTTAGCGAGATATAAAGGAAAAAGTAACAAAAATAAACCCTCTCCCCGACGGGGAATCGAACCCCGGTCTCCCGCGTGACAGGCGGGGATACTAACCACTATACTATCGAGGAGTTCTTGTGGGTAATTTTTAAGTAAACAGTACAATAATTTTAATAAATATTTTAAACAATTATTGAACGCTGTATTATAAAAGTTTGCCCTCTTCCTTGCCGTCGCCTCAAAATCGCATCCGCGATACTTAGAATCGGCCTACGCCGCCAGATAAGTCGAGCTAATATTAATTACAATTTCGGAGCTATTCAAAATAATTTTGTTTAATCCGAAATATAAATGAATATCGATTCGGATGTGGAAAGATTGCACGTGGTGTGCCGACTAAACTAGGGGTTCGAAGGACCACCCCTTTTTCAGGGGACTGACGAGACGTATTGTGATCGTATTATATTTCAAATTCGAGAAAAATGTACACGTGACAGACTATGGAAGGCTAGCGCACTATCTGATAGTTGAAGATGGTAAGAGCGAAATCACTTATGACTTCTCGTGGCGGGGGTGCAACGATGCCGACGTAGCCTTCCGTCCAAGGTGGAGGGTGCTACGTTTGGCAACTCCGGGGACTTTCCACCGCGTGTTTCGGTCCCTGGGCCCGCGTGAAACACTAATTGCGAACGAGGGAGGCCCAGGTATACGAATCCTAGCACGTGTGGGCCATCCGACAGTCCGCTGGGGTTGCAACCACTCGAGACTGCCTTCGCCGACCAAGTTTATGACACTTTGTTCGATAAAGGAAATTCCAACTTTGCCCCATGCTGGCCTTGACAAAAAACGCAGTCTGTGTCATAAGCCTGGTCGACTCACCGAACAAACTTATTTATCTAAATTACTTCAGTAGTATACAATTTCTAGTAATAAACATCTAATGTTTGAGTATTCGAATATTATTTTATATCACACAGATCCAGAACTTCCAAAATAATTTTCACGAATTTCATCCATGAAAGCTTTTATGTAATTCGGACGCGGGAACAAACATTCTTGACATAGGGATTTCATGGTCAACGCCAACGTCGTCATTCCGATTGTTCTCGTGGCTTTGGACCGAAGCATTGTTCCCGTTTTACCGACGTACAGGCCATGCTTCTGTAGTTGCGCCTCCAGCGACTCACTTTGAATAAAAAAACACGTTAATGATTTTTCATAGAATTGAAGTGTAATAGATAAGACAAGAGATATTGATTTTTCTGATATTTTTCATTTTACCTCAGTTTGATCTTGAGAACTCCACCTAGAGGCACGAAATCTTCGTAAAGTCGCGCGAGAAATACGCTACTGCTGTTATAATAAACGTAGCCATCTTCGGTTGGAAGCTTCGCCACATTTTCCCAAATTTGCAATAAGTATCCTCTGGATAAACCCTCAAGGAAGATGAAGAATTTGTCGCGGCAATCGATCGCGAAACCGGTTAAAATATTTTTGTACGTATCTTCTATCTGTACTATGAATTATATTTATCGATTATGTACTTAACTGTATCAGCCTTCGCCGCGTATCCCCAATTGTTATTGAAATATTAACCCACGGCACAATGTTAAAATTAACGACAATTTAAACCAGATTATTACACGATTGTTATAAATACTATTTCTACGTTAACCCTTTACCTGTAAGTCATTATCCTCGTTCGAAATTTGAAGGGTACAAAGTAAATTTAAATTATGAGAAAATACATCTGCCAAGATGTCGTTAGCTAGTTTAAAATCGTTCAAAATCAGAAAAATTCTGTTCAGTGTAATAACATGCCGCAGGACATTTCGATGAACCGGCCGTAGATCATAAGCCGCGCGAACTTTGATCTTTATGCAAGTACCAAATGACGTCAGAATTTCACTGGTAAGCGGAGAATTTGTCCTCGACACTTTTTCGAGTCCTTTGTCACTATCATCGTCAATACCGATACAGTACATATCGCGAGGATGAGACAAACCGCTCGTTAATCTGACCTCCCACGATCCTCTTATAAGCTCTGATACATCAAAGGTCGCAACGCCGAGGAGAACCTCCTCTTTATCAGATATTATTAACGCTCTCGGTGATTTCACGTTTGTCGCGGCGTTGAAATCGGATTTGGCAACATTTATGGTTCGTATACCGATTATCTAATTGAAAAATTTCGTATCAGCACGCATCAATGGCGGCTCGGTACATGCGAATATCATATGTAAACATTAATTTACTTCAACGGTGAGGAATTGTGTTCCCAGGAAGCTGATTAAATTTTCTGCGGGAAATTCGTCGCTCAGGAAGCATTTGACAAATTCGAAGTATATTGTTCGGGCAGGAACATAATACGGCGTAACGATCGCGCGATCGACAAAGAGAATTTTTGCGTAAAGATAATTAAAACCGTTTCCAATTACTACGTTGTCCGGGAATTTTGACATTTGTTCCAATTTAATCGATATGGGGTTTAATTCCATTCGCAGCTGCTTGTTGCATAAAATATCCGCGCATTGCGCGTAAATCAAGATGGACGAGACGTTTGGTACGCGCGACATACCAGTGTAACAAGTAATTGCACCCATGTCTAAAAACAATACCATAATCAAACTTTGGTCTACTGTTTAAACAAACTTTTATATTACAGTTACAGAAGTTACTGAGTAGTGTAGAAAACTAGGAATGAAACTTTTGAAAATTTGGTTTACCAGAAAATAAGGTTCCCGCGGGTAAACTCATCGCATGTGTAGCTTCGTTTTTTTGCTTTCCCGTTTTCGACTTTTTGGCTCGAGGTCGTTTCTTGTTACGTTTTTTTGATTTCGATTTTTGTTCAATTTCGGTTGATATTGTATGTAATTCAAGCTTCAGAGATTCAGATGGGAAACGGTCTTTCCTAATCATTTTCCAAAACTTACATTGGTGTGCACTATCTAACGAAATTTTGATAAAAAAAAATGAAATTCATATTTCTTGAAAACTTAAGGATTCTAAACACTAAGAATGCAAAACTTTCCAATCATTAGACAATACACTACAATTTGTTTTTCCTTATACTTATTATATAATCAAATAAATTGTTAGAGGTATTAAAATTTGTTGATACCCGGTATCATATCAAGATATGTGGTGATATTATAATCACCATCAGTTTCATGTGTGATTACTACTGCTTCAGGCACTGGTTTGGTAATGGATACAGATTTACTCAAATCAGAAGGATATATTTCAAGAAAATCGTGTTGTCCAACATTGACTGACTTTTCATCTATATAGAATCCCTTCACTTTGTCTTTCTTTGCTCTGTGTATTATTTAATGCTATTTAATTGCTTTGTTGTGTAACTATTTAAGACATTAAGAAAGGTACTTAATGTACGTATTTAAGAAAAGAAACTGGATGAATATGGATGAGAAATTTGGTTAACTTTTTAATGATCCTAACAAACCTTTCGGATAATTTATTTTTCCCAGAAAAGATTTGATAAGTGATCACGTAGTTAAAGAACCTATGTATTTGTGTTTCATTTAAGTGAACAACATGATGAACAGAAAATAAAATCCAAATTGCATTTTCTGTGAATGGACATGATATAGGTCGTAAACTCCAATCACCATTCTCAGTATATACCTATATAATTGAAGTAATTCTAATTAAATCGTCTCAATCGATTGATACAATGTATATATGACAATCTCCTATAATAATAAATTATCCATACTCATTAGAAAACCCAATTATCTACCTGTATTGTACAAAACAAAACACTGTAGCTAATAAAAAGATATCAAGAAAAATTAATACATAATTCCCTTGTTTGTAATGTGCATTATAACTTTTTATACATGATGCTTTGAAGGTATAAAAAAATGATTTCTAAAGTAATGTACCTTCGCGGCTGTTTTCCAACAACGACAATCAAATTTAAAAGTATAACCTGGCAGTAGTTCGTACTCGCCGTGTATTTCTGCTACTACTTGACCAACATTTATAATATTTTGTTTCGATTCCACGGTTTCATACGTATCCTTGTCCATTGTCTTCTTCTTACGCCATTGTTTTCGTTTCCTGCTAACCTTACCAATACCTGTACCTTCACCATTCTCAACATTTTCATCGGGTTTCAATGGGATTAAAAATCCAAACGTTATAACAAAATGCATAATAATTTAATAACGATTACCTCGCAACTGCATTATTATTATTCTACACGTTTCATTCAAATTCAGCCATGATGCAAGCGATGTCAAAAATTCTATCAAACGGCGCGTTCTAATATAACGTAGTTTAAAATGGCACACACAATGAACAACACAATTTACTGCCATTCATTGTGAACACCTTTTATTATAATCGTCAAATAATGTACATTACTGTAGAAACTAATACAGGCAATAATTAATAATAAATTGATCATGTAAATTATTTTAATTATTTGCCAACAAATTTTTTCCACTAGATTAAAAGTAGCGAAGTACATGTGGTGACCGCTAATCGTAACACCAAATCGTAACATGAAAATTCCACTTATTGTTAACAAAAGTTATCGAAAATTCTTTAACTATTTAATATTCTGAACGTTATTTTCGCAATATAAACATTTAAAATACATCGCCGCGATATTTAAATTTCAGTGTAGAAATTTAAGTATAAAATATGGGGTACTTACCGTGTGTATGATCTATAACAGGACAAGACCCTAATTTGACTCTTAATGTTTGTTTTTAATTGATACTAGTAATGTGTATAGTAGACACTGCCCAAAAGATCCTGTAAAAACAATGAATAAAGAAAATTATAAGATAAACATACTACTGTAACAAAATTTTTGATACTATTTTATATTTAACGATTATAAATTTTACATACAAAGTATTGTCTTAAATCGTTACTTTTTCGCCTTTCCAAAATTCCTTCTTATTTATCATATATTTTCTCTACTTTCTGAATTATTAATCGTCATGTATGTTTCTACGACAAAAAATGTTTGTTAAATAAGTTTTACACAAAATAAAAGATTTTGTTCCATTGTGATTGAACTTAAGGATGTTTCTGCATAATTGAACCGAAGAAATTTGTATGTTACGACTTACTGCATGGTTTTGGATCAACTTACATTTATGAGAAATTACTACACGAACTAATTGGTACTTTCTATAGGTGTACAAATTTTCCTTTGTAATTAAGTAATTAGTTAAATAGATATTGGTTGTAGTTCCCGCTGAAGGATTTTGAGAAATTCAATATGGCGATTTGTTACTGATTCGAGTAGAAACACAACGGCGTCAGAAGGATAACACTAGCGAAGGAAGTTTGTTTTATATATCCGTATTTGCGTAATTAGCTAACTTAGACCTCAGAAGTATTAATAGAAAATAGTATGTAAATTGTGTCGTTCATCTATACGATGATATTTGTTTTAATTTCTACATATTAAAAGAAATATACTTAAAGAAATATAAGAGAAATTTTTATCGTGGATTCGAGTATCTATATCTACAAAGAATGTCTCAGGACGATGACGTAGGATTTTTATACAAAACAATGAGTAAGTTAGAAGTTATATTTTGAATTATAACACAATATTTACATTATTTTACTGCGAATGCAGCAAGTAATATGTAAGGTACGATTAAGTTTTTTGGTGTATTTCGCATTAAATATTTGTGTTTTTTTTTTTTTCAAATGCAAGTAAATAACATTGACCACGAGTTACTGTTAATGTACTTACAGAAAATGAAAAGATCGATTAAAGTTATCGTATTATATTCTGATTATATTTCGTTTCTTTTTTAAGTATATGACTATGTATGTTTGTAATAAAAATAAATATTATATGTCACTGACTAAATACAATATTCAAAAATAATATGTTTTTGCACATTCTCATAAACTTCCGCCCTGACTAAACGATTGTACCGTTACCTAATCATGTGCACGATTTTCTGTCAAAAATTTTACGTTATCGTCACTTACGATAATTTTAATTAAAAAAAACGTTCATTAGTTTAATTATTATGTGTCTGATACATTGTACCGATACATAGTAGAAACAGTATACAGAAAATTAACCTAATTCACATCGCCGGCGTCCTATGATTACGCGTATGTCAGTATTTTACAAAGCGACGACTCGTCGAGTTCATTGGGTAGTGGGAGGTATTCAAAAACTGTCTATTCACATACGAAGTGTCAAAACCACTAAAGGGAAAAATTAAGTCCGTGTAATTCTAAGAGTACACAGAAACTTAACCGAAATTACATAAAAGTGTCACTTTAACAGTAATATGACAAGCTTCTGTATGTATTTATTGTAAATTAAACACTTACATAACCTAGAATTAATTTCTTATATATATTTGGTAATATATACTATTCTAAATAAATCTGCCATTCACTGGAGAATATTTCACCAACATATATGTTTCTTTTACTGCTACTTTCAAAGCATCAATAAATAATAAATTCTGACTTATGTTCTTCTTTCAGTTGAAAGAGATCCAAAAAAGAGAAGAGTTAAACCTGTAGGAACAGCTCCTCTGCTTGATTTTGATTTAGGTGAAAGTTCTGATGACAGTGATTTCAGAATTGAAGATCACTGTGAAGAATCTGATGATGATTCAGAGGATTCCCATGATATTGGAAAAGGTAAAACAATATGTCATTACACATTGATTTGTATTTTGAATCAAAAGAATAATATATTTGGCATATATGTAGAAGAAGAGGAAGATGCCTCTGAAGAATCTGATGATTCCTTGGAGGATCCATTAATTAATAGAAAAGAAAATACTAATTTGACTGTGGGTGATGTAATTGAACAAGCTAGGCAACAGTCATTGAAAGGAGGACCACTCGAAGACAAATTAAATAAAATGTTAATTTGTTGTGGTTGCTTAGGGGATAGAAGTGATGATATTAATGAAATTGTTGAATGTGATGGATGTGGTGTTAGTGTACATGAAGGTAAAAATATTAAATATACATTCTAGTTTTTATGCAAACTTAAAGTTCAGGTTTCATTTATATTGTTGGATGTAAAGATGGTTTGATTCCACAGTAAAATTTATTTCAGGATGTTATGGTGTGTCAGATGTAGAAAGCTTTTCGAGTACTGATTCTTTGTGTCAGTCGGCACCTTGGTTTTGCGAAGCTTGCAGTGCAGGCATCGAAGATCCTTCTTGTGAACTCTGTCCAAACAAAGGTGGAATTTTTAAAGAGACTGATGTAGGCAAATGGGTCCATTTAGTTTGTGCTCTTTATGTACCTGGTGTCGCTTTTGGAGAAGTATGGAAGGTTTTTATTTCTATTATATGTAAATAAAAAATACTTTTAGATATATATATACACATGTGTATTCAATTATTTAAGGTTGACCGTTTGTCAAGTGTAACACTGTTTGAAATGGCATATAGCAAATGGGGAGCAAAACAATGCTCTTTGTGCGAAGACGCGCGTTTTGCTCGCACTGGTGTGTGCATTGAATGCGACGCCGGAATGTGCCATACGTATTTCCATGTTACCTGGTGAGAATAATTTTGAAATATCATTCTGAGAATCATGTGACCTGATGTGAACAAATCTCGAAACTTTCGGGTACCCGTCCCGATCCGATATTTCGTGTTCTCGCACACCCCTAGTAATTAACGCGATATATGTTTATAGTGCGCAAAGAGAAGGTCTATTATCTGAAGCTCATAGTGAAGAAGTGGACCAGGCTGATCCATTCTATGCACATTGTAAACTCCATTCCGATAAAACTCTCGTTCGTAGACGTAGGCGCAACTGGTTAGCTCTGCAGTTACGAGCTCAGTACCGACAACAGTTATTAAAACAGCCTAACCACTTGGATACTGAAGAGCAACGTAGAATTCAAAGAAAATTAGCAAAACATAGACATAAATATTTAGCTCACAAAGCGTCTCGGCCGCCGCCATGGGGTAAGTTACTTATTACAAATGTAACAAGAACGATTAATTATTACGCTAAGTATTTATAATATCTGCAGTACCAACCCAAAAAATGCCGCGATTACTAACCACATCGGCGTCTGCTTGCCGACAATTAGCGAGAAAAGCAGAACTCATGGGTGTTGATACAGCTGCGTTGGAAGCACAGGAAGCACAACTTGTAGCTTTAGTCGATGTTAGAAAAAAATGGCATATTCCGCCTGCTTTTAGCGTAGAATTTATTGGTTATTATTTAGATCGCAATTTGCGTGTAACATCTATGAAAAGACGATTGCAAGAGCTGCTTGATGTTAATTCTCAATTACTTAACGAGCAACAGAGATTAGATAGAAAGTATGACGAGGTGATGAAAGATAACGAAGAACAAATTCGCGTAAATGTAACAATGAAAGAAAAAATCGAAATGTATCATCAAGTACTTCAAAATAGCGGATACGTGAAACCTTTACCACAGATAACTGATTTAGCGAAACCAAGGATAACACCGACTTTAGGTAAGTTCCTATGGATACTCAGCATATAAAATATGCAAATATATCATTCTTTTCAACAGGTACAAGTTTAGGTGTACCAACTGCAGCTGCCTTAAAGATGGGTGTTGGCTTTCCCTTACCAGTTGGCAAAGGAGTAGAAGGTGTGCGCGAAGGTAGAGTGTTAAGTAGTCAGGCACAAGATCAAAACCATAAAGGTGAATTGACATTAAGGCATCAATGTGGAATATGCAGAAGATCTACGAATCAACATCTGCTTGCAAAATGTGACACGTGTCACCTTCATTACCATTTATCTTGTCTCAGTCCACCCCTGTCGCGTATGCCCAAGAAAACAAAGTTAATGGGATGGTATGTGTCTTATCGCGGTATTATATTTTTTATTATTCATAAATATATCTTTGAGTTATGTTTGAAATAAACCAAGTTTGAGTTTGTATCGTTTTTTAAACTACAGGCAGTGTTCCGAGTGCGATAAGGAATCTTCTGGATCAGAAGTTGAACGCGTTGACACGTCAGCTCCGCGTAAATTGAGGCATTGTAAGGACGATTCTAATTTAACATCGACGCCAACACCAACACCGCCGCAAGAAGTGCAAGTGCCTACAACGCCAACAACTCCTAGCACTTCAAAAAATTCGTCTGCTAGTCTTGGTAGTATAACGAACGTCACAGCTCCTGATACTCCTACAACACCAAAGGTAATTAACATTCAGTACTCCGTTTTTTACTGTTCCATTGCGGTCAAAACAAAATTTCGAAATAAAATAGACAATGCAATATTGTCTTCTTAAATGAAATATGTATAGGTAACTATAAAACCAGTTGGGCCACATCCTCCATCTTCGACTCCCATTCAGCCGGGAGAACCGATATATAATCAACAGCTTATTAATAATGTGACAATAACTACAAGGGAAGGATCGCCTGAATATATGGTGGCTTCGGCGGATGGCACAGAATCTGTTTCGCAGAGGAGCGCGAAGAAAAGGAGGAGGTCTGTAAGATGCTTTTTTTTTTGAAACAAATATGGAATATTAAATTCTGTTACGCGTCATCAGGGAGAAGCACAAACGATACACGCCTGATCCAATTACGGGAGTGAAACAAAGAAAACGGAAACATAAAAGGAAAAGTCTCGATGTGGAGAATCCGGAAGGACAAAGTCAACCGGAAGTTCATCGGAGGATAACGATAAAGGTATGTTCTTATTATTTTATGACAAAAACATATAAAGTTTGAGCCTTCGGAGCTTCAATTAAGCCGCGAAACTAATTTTAACCGTAATAGGAGTTCAGAATTCGAGACTCGAAATCCATTTTAATAACAATGCCCTATGCATATTGCTCCAAACATGCTCTATACGCACATGGTTGCCGGCAATTACGGAAATAAAAACGGTGACTTACATTTATTTTGTTTAACAGATAAAACCAATACCAAGGCCAGAGGGTGAAGTTGCTTCCGAATCAAGTCCGCAGATGTTCGTAGCCACATC
Source organism: Colletes gigas (assembly GCF_013123115.1). NCBI lineage: Eukaryota > Metazoa > Arthropoda > Insecta > Hymenoptera > Colletidae > Colletes > Colletes gigas. The sequence continues at coordinate 2,147,870 of NW_025106637.1, read as the reverse complement.
TACCAGTACTGAAATAACATCTCCACCACTACCTAAACTACCACCTCCGCTGCCTGCTCCGCTTGCTCTACCAGCCCTACCAGTTCCATCTACACTGCCAGTCCAGTCTTTAGTTTCGAATGCTGTATCTGTAACAGCAAATGCATCTACTAATAATACAAGTAATAGGGCATCTACGGGAAATGCAAAACGTGGAAAAGATACAGACCTCCTAACACACTGCAATGTCTGTGATATGCCTGGCACCAGTCAAAATCTCGTCATGTCAGTTTATATAAATATATTACATATGCCGAACTTTTAAATGTATTCCGAACTTATGACATTTCCACTTTTTACGTCCCAGGTGTGATGAATGTAAAAAATGCTACCACTTCACCTGTCTCGATCCACCGGTTAAAAAATCGCCGAAACGAAGAGGCTACTCTTGGCATTGTGCAGACTGCGATCCTAGTGTAAGTTAACTATTATTTATTATCCGTATACAATGAAACATTAAACAAAAGGTACTTTTAAGGTACTTTTTATTTAGTCGTAAGAAAAAGAGACTAATATGTAAGTAGCTGGTATTGATGCGTAAAATGAATCAAATTACAATGCGATCGATAGTGCAGAGAATACGAGCACGTGACAAAATATAAAGTACTTTAATGTTAAGCACATATAAATCTGAAATTTTGTCAATAATTTTAAATGTAGAAAAAACAATCTTATTAATAACTAGTTGCTAACATTAACTAATTATTTTCAGTAAAAGCAGTGCCATCTTTATTTATTCACTAATCGAATACAACGTTCCATTTACGAAATATCGAATGGCAATTAGTTATTAATACGAAAAAAAAAAATTAGAATCTCACTTTTATAAGAAAATGGGAACAATTCTTCATAAAAGATGGATAATACACCTATACTTCATATAATTTTGAAGCAGGCCAAAGTAACAAATTAGACTAAAACTTATTTATGGATACTTTTATCTTTGACCTGAAATTGTTACTAGGAATATATATTGAAGCTAAATTAATTCAATAAAAGAAAGAATCTGTAATAGTAAAAATATTTCTTTTATTTCAGGCCTCTGAAACTGAGACTTAATATCAACAATTTTATGTCTGCAGCTATAATTCCACGTTTAAATAAATTAAGACATTGAATGCCAATATGTTTTTTGTAAAATATACAAAATATAGTCAAAAAGTTTTTCCTCCGATTAAATAGTCTCTTGAAAGTACATACTGCAAATTTTACATTTAAATATATTTTAGAACTTTTGCATTCGTTTAGTGAGGTTTTCAGTACTTATTTTCAATTGACTTCTTCTCTGCTTAATTTTATATAGTTGCTATATCTATATATACATATATATACATATATATATGTATATATGATGGCCCATGTTCTAAAAAATTCCAAATATATATTTACAAAGGTAAGAAAAAAGTTAAGTATAAGAATGTCCCATACTTGCAAGAAATAATTATTATGCATTACAATTTTAATTTTTGTTTTTTTTTTAATATTTAAATAACATTAACATTTTTTATATTTTCCTCGAAATCTAATTTAATTTAAGGGATAAAAACATTTAATATTGCAATTTTTATTTTTGTACATTCTAAACGTTTTAATCTTACATTTTTCTTACAGTTTTCTTAAAAATGATAAGTAATTCATGAAAAGAATTCTTTTGTTTTATTTTTACCATATATATAACCATTATTAAAGTCACGTGCACTCATAGCAGGTTTACCGCGAACAACTACTTTCTTTACAGAAACACAATCTTCCTTACATTTTATAATCAATACACTATTTATTTTATCATATATTACAACCCCTGTAAGTAAACAATAGTTTCAACCTATACATAAAATAAAATTTAAACATTTCATGTTTTTCATGTTATTTAATGTTTTTGTTCCTTATTAGTACATATGTAAGATGATGTATAAAATTGTTCTTTTACCTGGCATTTCTTCTATCAATTCTGTTGGAACTGGTTTTTCGATCTTTTTGATATCGTGTAATTTTATTGTTGTATTCTGAAATGTTGTAACTAATGGATACAATCCTAAAAGAGCACGGTATAAGTTATAAACATTGCTTGCTGACATTTCATTCCACTTAATTGAAGCTATTTTTGATGTTATTTTTGGTGCTGAAAAGTATGAATTAAGAAATTTAATATTTATATTGTTAGCTAAATAGTATTGTGAATCATTTAAATATGTACATATTTACCATATGTAACATTCATTTCATTTTGAGGTACTGCAGATTTCATTAATTGTGGTAAATTGTCGAATATATCTCCCAAGAGATTTCCTCCAAATTTTGCTAATTTAGCATATAATTCTGGCAATGTTTCATGCTCACCAATATCAATTTGCTTTTGCAACACTATTTCTCCTATATCAAATCTGAAAAAAATATTGAATTTCTCAGATGTACACTTTATTAAAATAGATTTATTATCAATTTCTTTATAAGTAACAATGCGGTAAACTTGTTACTTATAAAGGCATTTAATTTATATCAAATTCTTAAATAATACTTTTTTGGCAATATCTTCATTATTGTAACTCCTGTTTCTTGTTCTCCATTCATTAATGAATAAATTATTGGTGCTGCTCCTCTCCATCTTGGTAATAAGCTAGCATGAACATTTAACATACCCCTGTAAAGTAAAATTATACACATTCGAACAAAGCATATTATTCTACAGCCACTGTGTCAATTATTTAAAAGAAATGCTTTTCTTTAAAAAATTAAACTTACAATGGAAATGAATCTATGATGTTGGATGGAATCAAATGACCAAATGAAACAACTATCCCAATATGAAATTTTTTAGGTACATTAATTTCAATTGGCCATTCGTGTATAATAATTCCATTTTCCTTTGCATACTTTATAATGGCATTTTCTTTCCCTTTGTTTACTGTAACAACTTCTAATCGTTGTAAAACTTTGGATTTACTAAACGAATAATTAAATATATTTTTTAAATCACAAGCATACATACGAAGTATAAACAATTGGAGTGCACGCAAAATGTAAAAATGTTTTACCGCTTATCATGTAAGATTTTCAAGCTCTCGACAGAAAATTCGTCCGTACCAAAAAATAATACGTTCCACGGAGCATTTTGCGATATTGCATGGGATTCTCTGTTGTAAACATAACAATGTGCTGTCGTTTTAACAATCGATAACAATGTTTTTTTCAATTTCCTCGATGTATATAAAAACTGTTTTGTTCCAGATATTGGAAGATTAAAAAATACCATATTGATTGTGTTGTCATTTAGAAAATTATAGAATTTTCAATGTCCATTGCCACGGCTATGTTTCATGTACTACGTTAACCTATACGTGAAATCGTAAGCGATGTTTTTAGAAATCATCACCAGAACTTATCAGTGATAAATCATAATGCAACCTCGATCAACCCTTAACTGATAATATGGGATATTTTTATACCCTCGCAATTATATTTATTTTATTTATAATTAATATCGTGCTCTATTATTTCGTGTAATCAACCGTTGTGTTAAACACCCCCCCCCCCTGTCCCCTCTTTCACTGAAAGATTCTCTTTTGCGTTTGAAAACATAGTAACTGCAAAAAGCTGCTTGCAGTTTCTTTCATCAAAATATAAATGCTATATATACTACCGAAAAAAATTACATGGAAATCCATAACTTACATAAAAATATGGGGTCATATGGTTCCCATTGAGAATCCCTGTGCAAAGTATAAGATCTTCAAAGGAAACTAATATTAATTGGCGCATTCTTGTAACCAATATTTAAAACATCATTTTCTAGAAATAAAAATACATGATACATTTGCATTTATGTACACATAAATAGTACCTTATGTGCGTTCTATTGTATTTGAATCTATTTGAAACTTGAGACTGAATCACTTCTTATCAAAGTTCTGCCGAGTCGCCGGTTTTGTTTACGTGCATCAACGCTGACAGAAATACATATTCCAATCATATAAAACGTTTTTAGTTTATCTCGTAACAGCATTTGATGTACAATAATATTAATGAAGTAATTCAACTTCTATGCACAAAATATGTACGACGCAACACATTGTTTACTCGTTGATTAAAATTTTTCAATACATTGTTACAATTTACAGCGTTGAATTATTTTGGAATTATTAGAACTGTGCTCATATATTTTGAACAATGTCACGAATAAGAAGACTCTCCGTACGTGGCATTCGTAATTTCGGCGACGATAACGAAGAGGCTAAAATACGATTTTCGCGACCTTTAACACTTATACTTGGTCCAAATGGCACAGGGAAGACGACAATTATCGAAGCTCTTAAATTTGCTACTTGCGGCGAATTTCCACCCAGCTCGGATCGCGGGAAATTTTTTATCCACGATCCGACCTTATCAGCAACTTCTATGGTACGATTTTTCATTCTTATTGTTTACACTTGTTATCACAATTTAATATCCAAAGTCTCTATATAATAATATTTATATTTGTCTAGATGCGGGGAGTCGTAAAAGCTGAAATAATTGATGCTCTTGGTAATACTTATACAATATGTAGAACAATAGAATCATCGAAAGCAAATTTAGCAGTAAAATTTAAAACTCTTGATAGTGCCTTGAGTAGAATGGCAAAAGGTAGTACACAGGTAAATTGTTTATATCATTGCATGTGTATGTTTCTATATTATCCACATATTCTTACTGATTTTATTATTTATTAACGCAGCCAGTATCAATAACCAATCGATGTGCTAACGTCGATACTGAGCTAACAATAGCAATGGGAGTAACAAGATCAATTTTGAACTATGTAATATTTTGTCACCAAGAGGATCTTAGTTGGCCATTTCAAGATGGTAAAAAGTTGAAAGAAAAATTTGATGAAATTTTTGATAGTGCTAGATTCAATAAAGCTCTTGAAAATATTACAAAGCTGAGCAAAGACTACCAACAGAAAATACTTGTATTGAAAGAGCAACAACAAAATTGCCAATTAATTGTTTCCGAAGTTGTAGATAAAGAAACAAAGCTTGAAGACCATGAAAAACGATTGAACAATATCAAAATAAAAATAGATGAAATTAATCAGGAATTGGTACCTATAGATAAAAAGATTAATAAAATGCAAAAGCTAGATTCCGATTACAAAAATTTGCAAGCTGAGGAGAAACAGATAAAAACCGAATATGATATGTCCAAACAGCAATTGAATAGATTGAAAGAAAATATACAAGATGTGTTTGAGGGAACAATGGAGGAATTAATGTCAGAGATAAAATCGTATGATGAAAATTTAATGGGGAAAACTGATGAAATAAAAGAGTTTGAGATGAGATTAAAAGATATTGCTAAAAAAGAATCCGCGGTAGCGAGCGCATTAGCTGATGAAAGAGTGACCAGTGGTACCTTGAAGCAACAGATCAAAGATCAAGAAAAAAAAATTGCCCACCGCAACAGAGTATTAAATGACGCATTATCTGCTTGGGGTCTTGATAAAATAAATTCTAATATATCTCAAATGGAATTTTTAGCTCTTTCTAAAAGGTTGCAGGAAAAATTGCGGGAGTTAGAGAATAGAGTAGAAGAAAACAAAATAAAAAGAGATGGAGAAGAGAAAGAAATGCAAACGGAAATAGATATTTTGCGCAATGAATACTCAAAAATTGAGTCGGAAAAGAGTCTAAAAGAAAATGAAGTAGTTGAAACAAGAGATGAAATTGATAGAATAAAATCGGAAATAGTACGTATTGGTACTGCAGCAAGTACGGTAAACACTCTTGAAACAAAAATGAATGCTGTGAAACGTAAAATTGAGGAATTGAATAAAATAATGGATGTAGATACTGTGAAGAAAGAGGTTCTTGATAAAATTAAGTCACGAGATGAAACGGACGCGCTATTAAATGCAGTTGATGAAGAAATAGCGTCATTATTGAAACAAAGTTCATTACAAGCTGAATTGGAAATACATAAATCTACATTGCTGTCTAAAGAAACAGAATTACAAAAATTGAAAGCCAAACACGAGGAAACAATATTGAAGTTATTGGATATTAAAGAACTAACACAAACTAAATTGAAAGATGATTTAAGTATGGCTCAGAAAGAATTGGTAAATAAAATAGAACCTATTACACACACACAGATAGCATAATTTGTGTAATTTATTAATTTTATTAACATGATCAATTCTAGATAAATCAGATAGAATCTATCATGCGGGAAATTCAGACAGAAGAACGTCGTTGTACAACATTAGAAACAACAATATCACATATTGAGCACGAACTTAAAAAGAAAAAGAAAGAGATAGAGTGTGAGTTTAGAGTCAATATTTATAGATCCTATTATTATAATTATCGTTAATAAACAATTTCTTTGCAGCCGATAAAAAAAGGATTTCATTAATTTGTCATTATAAGGACTTTGATGAAGCTTTATTATTACAATCAAGAAAAGTAAAAGATTTACAAGATAAAAGGGGGATATATGCTCATCAAGGCGCTGCTTATAAAGAGTACATGAAACAGTTGAGAGAAATAAATCCCTGTTGTCCTTTGTGCCACAGAGGCTTCGATGAACGCAAAACGATAGAGAACTTATTGAAAGAAATGGAAACTGAAATGGAAAGTCATCCAAACCGTTTGAAAGACTGTGAAATTGAATTGAAGACACAACAAGAGAAATATGATAAGATGTTACAATTAAAGCCGGTAGTTGAGAAAGTAATACAATTAGAAGAAAATGAATCAGACAAACTAATGTAAATATTGTATTGTCTTTTATACGTTCATTTACCATTTTCTCTACTAAATTTATAAATCATTATTCCATTTACTTATAGGAATAATTTGGAAGAGTCTAGAAATAGCCTGACAAAATCACAAATATCTATAACAAAGTTAAAAGAAAAAATGATTGATCCTGAAAATAGACTCGCGATGTGCAAAGACATTATGGGTGATATTATGTTATGGGACAGATGCGTCGATGAAATTTTCAAACATAAACAAACAATTGATAATTTTGAATCTCGCATGGTTTTTGCAGGTATATCGCAGAAATTAATTTTTGACGATTGGATGTGACTTTTATCATTACAAATTTTGTGTATGCAGGAATTAAATCAAAACGAAGCCTCGAAGAAGCTCAAAGTCAAAGAGAAGAACTGAAAACATCTTTAAAAAAAATTCGTGACGATATTGAATGTTTACAGTCCGCAATAAATACGCACAATGAAAAAATGCATAACGCCCGGGATGAACAAAATACATTGCACGAGGAACTGTTGAAAATACGTTCACACATACAACAATTAAGACAATTGCGAGATCAGCAGGAAACATTGTTTTCGAAAGAAATCTCGCTTGGAAAATTAGTAGACACTCTGAGGCAAAAAGTGACTGCAGCAAAGAATGAATTAAATTTAGGGCTTGAAAGATTAGATAAAAAGAAAGTGTGTTTAATATTGCTACATTATTACCGGCGTATTTATGCAAAGTGCATACAACAAAATTAAATATGATTATTTGTTTGTTTTAGCGAGATCTTCGGAACAAACACGATGCTGATAGACAACTATTAACAGACGGAACTAGTAATTTAATGGAATTAGATAAAGTACAAGAAGAAGTTGAAGTATATGCGCATCAGAAAATTCCCGAGGCTTTGGAACGTACTGATCTAAAGATACAGAATTATGAAAGTTCTATCAATAAATTTCTCCGCGAGAAAAGTGATACCGAAGCAACGATAAATAAACTAAAGGAAGAAATTACTTGCCATGAGTTCCGAAAAAGGGAATTATCCGATAATATTATATTGCGCAAAACTCATGACAATATCAAAAGTTTAAAACAGCAATATTCAGATATACAAGACAAATTGTACGTTATAAATTACGCTGAAATATTAGACGAATGGCAAAACTTGCAGAATCGAGCAGAACTTCTATTGCGTCAGGTAGAATATTCTAGTAAATATATATATGTAGGCAGTATAATTACTGTTAGATTAACATATGACGGTAGACTAAAATATTTTTAGAAAAACATGGCCAAAGGTAATCAAGAAGAATTAGAAAGGGCTGTAGAACAGTATACTCGAGAGCTGAAGAAGGAAACTTACAAACAAGCGCGTACGAATTATAAGAACAAGTGCATCGAATTAACAGTAATATATAATGAACATCTTATTTTATTTGTAGCTTAATATCAATGGTAATACAATTTTGAGATAACTTATCTTTATACCAGGTGGTGCAAGAAACCATAATAAATTTAAAAGCGTATAGTAGAGCACTAGATATTGCTATGATAGAGTATCATGAAGAACGTATGGCAACAATTAACAGAATTATAAAGAAACTGTGGAAGCTTGTGTATACTGGTACAGACACGACATCTATAGAAATTCGCACAGATGCTACTGAAGGTGTAGGGTCTAGAAAGAGAACATACAACTATAAACTAATTCAAACAAAACATGGTCATGACTTGGATATGAAAGGTCGCTGTAGTGCTGGACAAAAAGTAAACCTTATCTTCTAACAACAGTGCCGCAAAAAGGTAACAAATGTGTTCATTTGTGTACATTCTATTCCAGGTTTTAGCGTCCATAATTATAAGGCTCGCTTTAGCAGAAACATTTTGTAAAGATTGTGGAATTCTCGCATTGGATGAGCCAACAACAAACTTGGATCAACAAAACGCAGATAGCTTAGCAAACGCATTAGCCACGTATGTTTCAAGTTGTCTAATTAGTAAACTTATTTATACGAAATAATTACAATCGTTAGTCCTTACGATTTTCATACTTATTATTTTGATGTCATAGGATTGTTAAAATACGATCACAATATCAAAAGAATTTTCAACTAATTGTAATTAGCCACGATGAAAAGTTTTTATTCAAGCTAGCCGAATTAAATAGCAATAAAGGCTTCTATGAACTCTATCGAAAATCAAAGTAAGTGTTGTATTCGGGGATAGGCTTGTTATGATTAAATTATCATTTTCATAAATATTTATGAACTTCTAAATGGTTTTCAGTGGATACTCGGCTGTAAGATACTGTGAAATGAACGATCGAGATCGCATTAATACTAATATTGTAAAAGACGGAATATCATCCGAGGATGAGGTCGTTGAATATTCTACAGAAACAGAAGATCCACCACAATCGGAGCGAAGCTCACACGAAAAATTACATCTAAAGAATATATATCACAAGAAAAGATCTATTAACGATCTTGATAGCGAAGAGCATACTGAAACTATACCATCAAAAAAAAGATATGTTTTAAACATGTAATTTCCTTATTTTATTTAACATAATATTATTATAAAAGTTAATAGTTATTTACCTATAATTAAGAGTTATTTAGTTATTCAGATTATAAAACGATTAAACATTTCTAAGATTTTCGTATTATGAGGAATTTGTATTTATAGGTTGTCTTATAATTTTCAAATTTTTTTGTTCTTTTTCTTTTCATTCGCTTAGATTATGTACACACAAAGTGTGTACTTTATATTGTACTTGTAAGAATTTATATTTTTATAATGCTCTAATTGGTACCTGTTTCGTGTCTATTTCACGTAATTGAAATAAATGTAACCGCTTCTTCCATTGTGTGTTGTTAAGTAAATAAAAGTAACGTTACTTTTTGGAAACTCCATTTTATAATTCCAAAAAAATCGTCGTCCTTGTATCGTCGTGAAAAAATAATAATGCATTTAAATGTTACCGCTTTATCAATCTCAAATATGTGTATCGAGTGTTGGATCGATCTCGATAATCGAGTGTTAATCGTACTCGGTCGATAAAAGTGGCGAAGAACAGGTGACGACATCGTTGTCATACTCGTGATTTCATAACACGCCATTTTCTTTGTGTGAAGTGCTGGCTCAGAAAAGTTTCACTCACTGTTTTCTATCTAATTCAAGGTAACGCGAGTTATAATTGATATTTTTATTATTCTGTAAAACATCGTCTACGTCTTTTGATGCGCGTCATATACGTTTCTTAAGACACTAGTCCAATCGTTCTAGTAAATTCCAATTGTCGAGATCGCGTGTTGACAGGTTTTTAAGCATCGCAGTTAAACGGATTCTATTTTGTCTCTATTCGATCATATATGTTAATGCCTTACTGTATCTATTTTTGCACTTCCGAGGGTGTGTTGTGTGTTCACGATAGTATCGCTCAAATATTCTAGACGTTAACCGCCAAAATGCTCGTTCGAAACGTTTTTGCGCAATAGTTTTTGTCAAGTAATGTACATAGATACGTCATTACAAGGGGAGTACTTTTCCCATTCACATTCAATTATGTACGAAATAGTCATGCGTCTATAATACTCTGACCGTCATTCTACGTTTATATAATTTTAGTGTACTTTTATATACGAAGCTGTTGCATCCTAATACAATATTTATTCATCGACGGAAAATAATCTCACATCGGAATATTCGACTTATAATTATTATTTTACAAGGTATTGTACTTTTTTCCTTCTATAGCAAAGATCGTCATATTTATTTATAACAGTCAATAATTCATTCGCCACATACCAATTATTTGCACTATATTGTTATCTTTGATTTGGGCATGCAACATATATGAGCTTGATTGTAGAGTAACTGACTTCAATTTATAATTACATAGTTTAGTATTATCGTTGTACAATATTTTTAAAACAAAACCTTCAGTGCAAACAATATACGTTAGTAAAAAATATTTTGCAACTTTTGATTTGGTGTATTGACAAGAATCTTAACGAATATGGGTGTCTTTTATTTTTAGTTTACAATGGCATCTCGTAAGAAATTATTGCTTAAGGTTATTATTCTGGGAGATTCGGGAGTTGGTAAAACTTCTATTATGAATCGATATATAAACAAAAAATTTAGTAATCAATATAAAGCTACTATTGGAGCAGATTTTCTTACCAAAGAAGTTGTGGTACATGATAGGGTAGTTACTATGCAGGTAAACATATATGTTTTATAAGGTTAATATTATTATTTTCTATACATTTTTTCATCAATTTATCCTTTGTTTTTTTATATTCATGTAGATTTGGGATACAGCAGGACAAGAAAGATTTCAGTCCCTTGGTGTTGCTTTCTATAGAGGTGCAGATTGTTGCGTACTTGTGTTTGATGTGTCTGCACCGAGCAGCTTCAAATCTCTAGACTCGTGGCGGGATGAATTTTTAATTCAAGCTTCACCTCGAGATCCAGACAACTTTCCGTTTGTTGTACTTGAAAACAAAGTTGATCTAGAAACCAGAGTGGTAAGATATTTAGTATAAATATGTCACCAACGAATTGATATTATTGATATTCATTCCTATTAGTTAAAATTTTAAACATCTTTGTTTCCATTAATGTGTTTCAGGTTTCTAGTAAGAAAACGCGACAATGGTGTCAGTCTAAAAATAATATACCATTCTTTGAAACTAGTGCTAAAGAGGCCATTAACGTTGAACAAGCCTTTTACACGATAGCAAAGAACGCTTTAGCTCAGGAGAGCGAAGTAAGTTGAATACAGTGACTTCGATTTCTTACATTTATATAATTTATTTCTTGTCTGTTTCAGGTGGAGTTGTATAACGAATTTCCCGACCAAATTAAGTTGACCAATGACCAAAGAAACAATGGCAAAGGTGACTCTTGTGCCTGCTAGGTCTTGGGACGATGTAAACTTTGGACAAGCACCTAGATGTACAGGGCAGATCGTACATTCGCGTACCTGCACATTTTGGAAAATACTACATCGAACTTGATATGTTCTGGAAGTCCCAGGTATGCTCCCTGGTTTCTTTAAAACTTTATTTAAGGTAATTTCGAGTATGCGCATCGTTAAAAAAATTCTTATTATTAGATTATATATTAGTATGTGAAATAATTCGTAAGCAACATGTTTTAAATCTATAAAAAAAATTTCCGAACAATCTAAAAATTTTCTACCATGGAGCATTCGTTTCACTTCCTCGCATAAGGGACTATGTTGTATTTCGTATTGTGTGTTCGTGCTATACTTAACTCTCCAAATAAATGGTTGGCGAGTTGAGCAATATGTTCAACACATTGTTTCTGAATATTGTAATGCTCTCTTATTGGGTATGGCGAACAGTATGAACTGCCCTTTTCAATTGCATCTTTACAACTCGTTGATGTCCTTCGTCGTGGAGTGATACTATGATGTTTTCGAACCACCATAGACATACATATTATCTCGAGAGAAAAATTCACTGGTCGGGAACACACCTAGCATAATAATTAGATCATTGCAAAAGAGTTTGCTCATGATTTATTAAGTACAATCGCATTTACGGACGAGCTCTAGGAAATAGTTAAGATTCGTGGGTAGATACATTTGATTGTCCCTCGGATGTTGCTTTTTGTCAAACGGAATGGAAATTGTTCATAGTCCTATATTATTCATATATTAATAGATAATTTTATGAAATGAAATGTCTAAAATTTATATTACAGTTAGAAAACTCCCTTTGAATTTATTTAATAACGCAAACATTGCTGGTCATGGTGTGGTCTGAGATACTAATGAAATTTAAAAACAACATAACAATATCTTGTCGTGAAGTTACACGGCTGTTTCTGTCTCAAAAAAGCTAGTGCGTTTTCGAGGAGAAAATCCCCTTTTTCAAATTAACTCGGTAGTTGGATAATTTGTTATTTGATGTTTCCAATGCGCCCCGTAATACTTGTACATTAGTATTTTCACGTATTCTTAAATTCCTCCTTGAGGTGAGAGTCTCGAACCGCGGTGCACGAGTTTTCAAACATCTCGATCTTGAAAGATTTATCATAGTACGATTAAAGTTAGTCAAAAATGTTTTAAAAAGACGTTTTTGTATTAAACATATCACACAATGTATAGAGGCTACTTGGTGATTGTTTTCCAGAAACTATACATTTTTTGTCTATTTATATTTAGTATTATAGCGTAAATTAAAAAAATTATTAAGTTTATGCAAGAAGATGATTTGAAATCGAATAAAAAAATTTCAGTATAATTTTTTAATAGTGTCTTTCTTTTAAGAAAGGAGAACTTTTAGCGAGGGAATATATATTTTCTTGTACCGTGGCTAATGTATCCTACTAAATCAAATAAATTTATAGAGGAGAAATGGGAAAAATGATAAAAGTAACGGAAATTACGCGTCGCGGTGCTGACGATCACTTCCACGTTTAAAATTATAATTTTAGATCTAAGCCAAGTTACTGAAACTGTAGAGCAAAAGATTGCGTGAGCTGAATTGGTAACATACCTATAAGATTTCTTATGAGAAAATTCAGTGCGTGTAACATATGCGTACACTTATGATCGTGCAGAATTTTGGATGCTGTAATGTGCGTTATCATACATGTACGCGTGTATACGTAATATATATTTATATAAATGATGATGATCATGACGAGTATAACTATAATTATTAATATAATTTTATCGAAATATGTTAACGATAAATATTATTAATATTATCATTATTGCTGCTGCTATTGCCGCTGCTGCTATAAAACTACTATTGCTACTCTTAGATTTAAGTATAAAAAAAAAAAAAAAAAAAAAACATGAAATACATTTATTGCAGAAAAATTACGAGCTGGTCGAGTTAATTCGCTGGTACGTTTGTGTCGCGGATAATAATCGTATGACCTGACAAAAATAAAACTATCCCTATTGTGGTTCGATGTCTATATTGTTATTAAGATGAGTGTCTGTTAAGATAGGTAGTAAATCTAGCAACCCCTGTATGAAGTAGTGTATAAGACTAAAATATAACTGAATAGCACCAATTTAGCAAATGTGACAGATAATATAGAAAATAGATTTTTCCAACTATAAAGGCAAGTCTTGTAATACAGTATGGTTTCATCCAAGTTTCCAATATGTTGTTATGTTCTAATCGATATCTTGTACGAATGTAAGAAAGTATTCGTTTTTACACAAAGCAATTTTATCGCTTTTTTAAACCGACTACTTATTTCAATGAAGCCCAAAAAGATTTATATATGACATATGAATGTATACATATATGAATATATGTGAGTGTTGAACTAAGAATACCTACAAGTAGATTATAAAATGCGTATAGAATATTTTATATTAATGTCATGTATGATATCACACGGCCTTTGTTAAGTTTTAAACAAATTTTTACGATTAATGTCAAATACACACATGCATACACACGTCTATATAGAGAATAAATTACGTTCGTTTACAGATAAAATATAATAAAAATTAGAGACATATCTGCGATCGGTAATTATACAAAATATATATTTTAATTATTTGTATCAGCTGATAATAGTTCCGTTATCGTTTCCGCGAGGCATGGTGTAGATTAGTGCGAGAGGTGTAAGACGATTTAGCACGGTGAAATGAAATCAAACGATTTACTTATGCGAGCGAGCTTTATTTCACTTGATGCATAGTCAAAAGTTAGATCAGCTATTTGCTTTAGCCCCCAATGCATCTGGATGCATTTATTGTCGTGTTAGTGGTATCAGCGTAGACTTTCGAAACGGCATTGATGTTGCAGGAGTTTGCCTCGATGACTGCTCGCCTCGCGGTTTTTTCAGTATAGCGAAACTGCGAATTGATCGCGTTCTCATATGATTTGATAGAATTGTTGATGTTTCCTAGCTTGAGAGCGATGCAGTTTTGCATTTCCAAGCTATCTGATGAATAACAGCTACCGAAAAGAAACGACAATTCGTAGAGGTAGTCGTTTCCAGTCTGAAAATAGTAAAGATTTACCCACGTGATTATAAATTATACTTAGTACCTTGACAAATTATATTTGAACGGCGTACCGCTTCTATTTTCTCGAGCACACGTAGTTGCACTTCTAAAAGTGATTCCGCATTCGTTTTGCATTGCTGGAGGACGGAAAATCCTGTCTGACTGATGACCCCGAGCTTATATTTGGCGTCAATGTAGCACTGTTCGGCATCTATTCCTTTTTCTTTAGCAGCATTCACTTCGGCCTAATAAGTATTTTAAGATGCTGATCAGATAGAAATCTAATAACGACAGAAGATCATACAAGGTGTGGCGCGCTGCGAGAAATTCGCGAGAGGATAGAATAGGGGAAGTTGGGGGCGCGTTTTAGACGACTGGGAATCCCCCAATCTGGGATATTGGGAAGTCGGTCGAGGATTGTATAACAGAGGGGTCGGTCGAGCGCTTGTGAGAGCGCGAGCCCTCTGGTGGCGAGCATGGGAGGCGACGTCACAAAGGAGACCGCCCGAAATGATAATGATCGATTTCGACGAACCATTATAAAATTCTAGAGTAGCCAAAAGCATTCGACGCGTATTTTTGTAATGTAACGTAATGTAACTTACACGAATTTTATCAAGGGTTGGATTTACATAATCGTTTATGTTCATCATGCTGTTGATCTTCAGGTTGCTCAAATTCATTTTTATAGAATTACTTAGATTGTTTCTGTTGAGCTGTGCGCTCCTCATGATACGATTAACATTATTCTTTGATTGTTTCGCCTGGCTATTCAACTGATCCAATTCGTTGTAAGCCGATACCTAAAACAAAGAAACTTATGTTCGTACAATTCGAGTGAATTTAACACGTTAAACGCGGAACTAATTTTTCTTCCACTTTCCATTTAGGCGGGCGTGTGTAAGTATTGAAAATGCATCTGTGTATTAGAAGCACTGTTTTTTTTTTTTAATTTAATAATTTTTAACGGGTTAAATTAATAAACGTACTGAATTTGTCGACTCACCTGCAAGACGCAGAGCGCAGCGAGGAAACAAAAGACGATTAATGATTTCATATTCGTCGAGGATAGTTGCGTGTCGCGCTTGTGTTGCTGCGTTTTCATAAACTGATAGCGATGCACCTGTTCTCTTGGATCTTATAAAGAGTACGACGCGCTATTTATCAGCAGAACTAGATCGTCGGTGAGAAGGGGTACGCGCGATGTGCAAACGCACGTTGCCTTTTTCGCATATTGGGAATCCGCGAGTAAATAATGTCGGAATAATTATGACGGTACGGTCATAACTGTGCAACGGGTAACGTGTTCTATTTTTCTAACGGGTATCCCTGGTTTCCATAAGATATCGACGTTCTTTCCGCGTTAGACATCTTTGCAAAAACGATGCAGCATTCCTTAATTGTACAGGAAACAGTTGTTGGAACAAACCCTATCAAATTATTGGTTGTCAATTGGTTGACTTGTTTACGTAGACATTTTAAAATACTTATTTTGTTCTTCGGCGAACTCTCCTTGGCGCACGCTAGTATAAGGTTCTCCAATAAGGGGGATATTTTTATTTTTATGTACATTCGATAGCATTATACAAATAGGTACTTATTTACTAATTTGTGTTCTATTTAAAAACCTTACAGCAATAAGTGAAGATTATGAAAAAATATCAAACTATAATTTCGAAAATTTCTTCTAGAAATTATCGATATAATCTTGTTTTCGGGATTTCTCGGGAACTTGTCTTTGCCGTTGTCACTTATTTCTAAGAACATTTGTTAATGAATATATTGTACGATACGTGTTAATCAGAGCATATATCTAATCGAACAAATTTTATTTCCTTCTGTTTATCGTAATTTTATCGTTTTATCATCGAGACATATTTCCTGTTTGTGAATTTTCGTTTATAGAGTAAATCACAGCATATATAGTTTTAATTCTTACCGTTAATAGCGCTAGGGTGTCGTTCTGAATCGATAATGTTGGATTCGACACCAAAATAGAAAGGGGTCTGTTGTCCTCCACCCTTTCACGCCATGTGTCCCATTCTTCCATTGGATGCTAGATCTATTCCAAACATTGTGTGTGATTCTATGCTACAAGTAAGTGTGACGTCCTTTAGGTTTCGAATGTGCAATATCAATAATTTTACTAATTACAACGTCGTAGAAAATAATTCAGACTCTTTTACAATAGTGGCGAATACAAGGGGGGATTTGAGTCCTCGATGAGAATCTCTCCATCCTTGATCAAAGACATGTATTGTTCTTAGTAGACCCAAAGCTTTAACAGTATGACTCCAGATGGTGCTGTCTGCACCGTGCAGAAGACTTCGGTGATTTTAAAAGAACTGTTAGAGATAGAAGCTAAGAAAAAAGTGTTTTGTTTGATTTTCTACTTGACGGTGGAAAGGATCGGTAAAATTTATTCAAGAAACTACTCTAGATCCTAGAATGGGAATATTCTATATAATATACGTAATACTAATGGACAACTGACCGTTAATCATTTAGTGAAGGTTAGGCGACGTTATGGTTAGGTTAGGTTAGGTAGATAGTAAACGAGTGACTGTGTAACATCACATGGTGAAAAATGAAGATAGCTGCAATCAAAAGGGAACATAACAACGTGACTAGAATCCAGAGAAGTTTGGAAAAACTGAAAAAGCAGTTACAAAAATACGCCTTAACGCAGAATACCGAAACAACAAAGGAGGAATTGATAAGAAACCAGAAGATCGAACAGTTGGCGATGAAAGCGAAACTTCTATTGAAGCAGTACGAAAAGATTCAGGATGAAATAAAATATTATGAGAATATGTATGAAAAGGTGTTAAAGAAAAGAGTAAACCTTTTACAGAAGAAGATTACAAGGGATAAGTTAAGGCTGTCCACTATGAAGCAAAGGTGTAATGAGCTGAAAGTACAAATAGGAATCAAATCGTATAACATGAGGAGAAAGAAGAAACGACAATCGATGAATCGAAGCATAGCTAGAGGGATCAAGAGAACGAAATCAAAATTTACGACAGAAAATATGCAGGTTAATGAGAAAAAACAAAATATTACAAAAAACAAGAAACTAGATAAACCCAAGATACTCTTCGTTAATGGTAGTGATGTACAACATGCGTTTACTAATTCAATAAATACGACGGAATCCGAAAATGTGAACTTTCCTGAATGTAGAATTAAGTTGGAAAGAATATCGGAAGCACAGACGAAGCAATATATCGAACAAAAACGCATAAATCAACGTCGGGCAAAAAGGAAGCGGACAACACAGGGAATCATTACAAAACCTAGTAACAGTGAATTAGTAACAATTAAACAAAATTGGCAAACCAAAATTCCAACATCAATTTTACAAGACATCGAAAGCGAGCTCAATCCTGAGTGAAACAGAACTGCCAACATGGCAAACATTGTTTCACCAGACGCTTGCCGGTAATTGTCAAAAAACGCATTTGTTTATTCTACAAAATTTCCTCAGTTACACGGTATAACATTCATTTACACAAGAAATTTCAAAACGTATGAATGCATAACATAAACTGAAAAAAGAATTAATGTTAATGTTCCGTATAAAAAGAGATTTTTATACAGATTTTGGTTTTATTTTCAAAGGGTTCAGAAAGTATCCAGAACTGTTGAACATGAGAAAATAGATCTGACAAATGCAGTACCATTTAATAGAAATGTCGGTTTACATCGATATACGAACATTCGCATATGCATTTAGGAAAATAGTATAAAAAGGATGAAATAGAAGTCATTAATCTTGTTACTATTTGAATAATGAGTTTGAACATCATTACTAAATATACTATAACTTCTGCTAATAGTACACGTATGTGCAAACTATTGAGCAAATAGAAATAAATGTTTGAATACAATGAAAGAGTTATCATCTTTTAATAAAATTGATTTGTTATGATCATAAAAATATGTGCTGCTGCCGACATAGTATCGCATAAGTATTTTATTTTTAATATAGATTTAGTATCTTTAGAATAAGATCTTATTGCCCTGGTTAAATTATGCTGAACTTTTGATGCGATGTAGTTCATTCTGTATCGTATCCCCTGTATCTCGGAAACTGTTCAATGTACAAGATTGGAACTTTCTATCAAGACATAATGAACTACATCATATCAAAAGTTCAGCTAATTTAACTGGGGCCATTTTCCACAAGATCTGTGCAGGGTCCTTTAAAGTTAATATTATTTCTTATGCGTTTGACTTATAAAACAAATGTTTTATATAATTTGCCATATAACATATGATATATTATTCCAAAATAGGCAAATAACAAAATCAGAAATATTTAGTTATAATTTAAAAGTATTAATGTAATTGACAAAGTCATTGTTAATTAGGCTAAACGAGGTGAAAATAAAATCCATGACAACATTTTCTGGCTAATGAAATAAAATATTAAGATGTGAAAAATAAATTACTGCGCTTGTACTAATGGGAAATAAAGAATGATGGGTCTAGTGAGAAAATAATTACCAGAAGTCAAATTGTCGATAACAACCGGTGATGTAAAGAGCCACCCAAACTTCCTAACTATAGGCAACTTAAGGTTCTATCTTCTTTCAATCTTTATATGATAAAAACAGCAGTTATTATTCTTAGGCATGTTATTCATACAAATGATATTATCCTGAATTTGAAAAGTCTGTGTAGCATACTTAAATGTAATAGCAGCAGAAGTAGTTAAACAGTAGATAGGAAATAATCTCTTAACTATGATGCTAATTGTTCTTGTACAGACTATAGTTACTACAGAATGTGCACATTGGTATTCAACAATTTTACCCCGATTTAGAAGAGACCAAACGATGCGTGACTATTTCCAAATGTCACAGTGACAGTCGTATTTTGTAAAATTATTTTTTCTCATGTCAATTTGTCAAAGAATGTCAAGAAGCTGGCAAATGTTTACGAATATATTTGTAATTCTCATACTTGTACCTGTATATTGTTACGCGCGGAAGGATGTTTAAATAAACATTGAAAAATTTTTACTTTTGGATTCAATATATTTAAATAATTGCCGTACATTGGTACTAATGATCGCCTCTACAATAAGCTACATATTAATGGTATTAAACGATAGGTATTAATAAATTACTAATCGACACTGTACAATGTTATTTCGCTGTGCTGGTGCGCAAAATAATTACAAAAGAAGGAAAAGTCAAATCGACTTCGGATTTCGAGATCGTGGTAATGAATTACCGCGCCGAACTTCTACGCTTATAGTTACATGATATACTTAAATTTGTAAAAATACTCGATATTGGCAGTAACAATTCGCAATCGTTCCAAAGAATTGTTGAAAACGTATGAAGCGTTATACAAGAAGAATACATTTAGACGTAGGATGAATAAAAGAATATCTAATATGATAGAGGGAGAAAATTGTGTTAGTTTTTAAACTATCGTTCGACTACGAATAATATACATACGAAAACGGATACATTTTATCATGCAATGTATTCTATATTTATTATTAAACAGTCGTCGTTTGGCACTTGCCAACAAACATTGAACAACGTCATAAATGATTTTAATCAAGTGGCAAGTATAAAAACCTGATCGGTGAAACGTTGTGTATTGTTAGCGATTGTGCAAACGAATCGTACAATTAGTTTTCCTTTTCTGCTTTACACTTTTTTTTTTACGAATACGATGAAGTTTATCATGCGATCTGTTTGGTCAATGATGATCCCTGTAGGAATTTTGATCATGTGGCTGTACAAAAATTATTACAAAATTTTCGTCTACAACTACTGCCATTCACGAAAGCACCAAAACGATTTGGAACAACTTGCTAATACGGTCGTTCATCCTTTATGCTTTGCTACGTTACGATATAGCCGAATTTGCCGTGTTATTCGTTCTTCGATAAAAAAAAAATTATTAATATATATATATCAGTAGATAATATATATAATATTAATATATAAGTATTGGATAATAACATTAACTATGGCAGTCTATTGAAACGTTACGTACTTAGCTAAATTTCCTTCGGTTCTCATACAATAGGTCATGAGAACGAGTTTGTCGTACCTCTGCCAAAAAAAAAGATTTGTACTCGAGAATTGTTTTGGTATTTTGGTGTAGGTACGAGACTGTCTTACGTTTCCCTCGTCAATAAATCAAACTTCTCGTTTAGAAATCAAGGTATCGAATTGAAAGGATAACGGCAGTGTAGAGATCAATATTCGATCCAAAATATCAATACCATGTCATTTCCTAAATTTCCTAAAAATAACGATACACGAATCCGTTCGTTACGAAAACGTTGCAAGTCCATTAATCGGCAGATATTTCGTTTGTTTATAAAATGGACTCCCATCACTGTCATAACGAACGTTTCACGTACAAAATAGTTGATATCGGTCGCTTCCATTGAGTCACCATGGACTTAAGGTAATATGGTTAAGTCATTAGCTATATCTGGAGCTCTCGAGGGGACGATACAAATTTTATGGCTTCGAATATAATCTACAAATCTACCACGCTAAATTATTGTCTAATGTTATTGTTCTACGTGCCACGAACATACTAAAGTCGTGGTATTTAATTATTTACGGTGGTGCTGTATCAAGAAGCAGAAACACTGGCACGTGAGGGTCAAACGATTTTAACACTTTACCGACCGATAGCCTATCAATCGACTGTTTTACCGGCCAACGCTTACCGACCGATAGCCTATTAATCAACTGTTTTATCGGTCGACGTTTACCGACCGATAGCCGATTAATCAACCGCTACCGGTCGGTAAAGTGTTAATAAACGTAGAGAGATCGAGAGTAATTCCAAAAAGCAGCATCGATCAGCTTCCTCCTACTTTCGACGTCTCTAGAATTACTTTCGTTCTCTCTACTGCAGCAACGAGAAGGCGGAACAATAACTTTGGAAATGTCGATGTGCTCCTTAATGTAACTAATTCCATTAGAATACGTATTTTCCTCTCAACTGGAGCGAATTCCAAGTTCGTAGAAACGTTGATATCTTTGTTATGAAACTACATATCAATGTAAGGTATAAGGCATGAATATTGGCAGTGATAGAATGTACAACTGCTTCGAGTTTTCTGTCGCATTTTACATCCCCACATCCATGCAATAGCCAAAGTATTCGACTGACCAAGAGGTATAGATTCAGGCTCGAATCTCTCAGACTCATTTTGCTTTTAATGCATTCCCAAGTAAATCTAGAGCATATCGTTTACAATGCATTTACAGAAACTGATTGAATCGATCGACTTATACCTCTTGATTCCCCGGTTTGGACCTCAATTACATGTCAATGTTAATATTCGTTTTTATACAGGTTGTTACGATGTTTCAACGAAATAAAAAAAAAAAAACGAATACTGCAGTCCTTACCAGATACTAAGTTATATACACACTTAATGGAACTCTTAATTAGGTAGATATAAGAATTCGACGAATAGTTCAAGAAAATAGAACTATTACCAGCATTTCTCTTCTTTCAAGTTTTCGGTACATTAATAGGCTCGATGATCTTATTGTCATGAATGGAATTAGTAAAAAAAAAAAATCGAGTGAATAATATTCCTATTCTTAACATAAATAAACCATTAAATTTTAAATGCGAATCGTAAGATAGTAAATAGTTATTAATTAATCTACGTTCTATTCGACATATCAAGAATAGTTTGTGAGTGCTCTTCACACGTTCCTTGGATTTGTGACTTCGCTTCGAAGCAATCTCTTTGATCGTACAACGTTGATTGTTAACGGTCGATTTTGTGCAATAACTATTGTTAAGAATCAAGCGGACTAGTAACGACTTAAACATATGATTCGGAGTAACCTCGAGGTCAAAGGAATCGGTTCGTTAGCAGATCGTCATTTTCATCGTGTGTTCGTTGAACCAGTCTTTTGCGACGTACTCAAATCCACTAGTGGAATTTCTATCTGCTGAAAGCTGTAAATCTTTTGCTTACACTTCTAGAGACTCGAAGTTTCTTATTTACAGTTTAGAGAACTATCCAGCAAAGATGGCTTTAAATAGAATATGGTACAGGGTCTAACTTTAAATCCGTCTAGCTTTTTGGAAGGTCACTTTTGTTCGCTTGGTTCGAGTTTAAACAATGAAATGAAAATATTGGTCCTACATACCTGTACTCCACAGGCATCTAGAGATTATTAAGCTCCGTACATTTCGAACTAGGGTGGTAGAACATCTAGTTTTAATCCGATTTTCGGGCTACAAAAGGCGCAGTAACCTCCGCATTTTCCCGTGATATGCTGATTGCTCTGAGGGTGCAATTGAATAACATACAATGTGTCATTGCACGATATTAATTATATGCTTTACTTACAATATTATAAATTTCCATTGATACTCCAAGCGTTCCTGTCCATGTAACGTCCGACGATAGTTTCAGTTGAGTTCCACTTAAGTTAATACTAAAACGACCTTGGGGACAATAGGCACGACTGTAGCAATCACCAGCCACGCCATACTTGACGCGTTTTGCACCTTTTGTCCACGAGAATGTATAATCGTCCTCTAAAAGATACAATATACTTTGTAACATATATAAAAAAAAAGAGACCAATGTTTAAGATGGCGACCTAAATAAGTAACATCTTACCTAAAATATAAAGCTTGATAGGGTCGAATCTTACTCTTCTGAACATTGTTTTACCGGAAATGGTTCCAGCATCGGTAACACATTTACAACTATCGTTTCTCTGTCCATTGTATGGACAAGTTTGATACTTTATTAATCTAAAATGTACGAAATAATGTAGAGAATAACTTCTGATGTTCTGAGCTGAAGTGCATCTAGATACTTGCCTCTTATCGTATATTTCCGCGTAATTCTCTCGAGATCCAGCTGGCAATGTCAAATACTCTTTTGGATCAGAAGTTGACATTCCATGGCAATAAATCGACATGCTTCTTCCACCCACGATCAAAGTGTACTCGCCGTCTTTGTTAGCTTTAAAGTACTTTTTAGTTTCGAGGCAAGAGAGTGGATAACATTTTCTTTGGTTGCACTTTTGCTTTCTGTGTGGCTTAAATTCGATAGGGCAATTAACTCGAGCTACTCTTTTGCCAGACCTATCGCGGCAGAATATTCTTCGCGTTTGGCGGCCCTTTTGCCCACACGTGTGACTGCACTAAAATTTCGATTCATTTCAGTCACGTAATATTTGAGGGAATGATTAAAAACTATTTCAACTTGTTAAATTGGGCTCACTTTCTTCCATGGGCCAGGGCTCCAAAAATACTTGTCGTCGCACTCCTGTAATTTACAGGTCTGTTCAGCGGGTGGTTTTTGATCCAGTGGACAGTTGTCGCTGGGTCTTGGATCGATCAATCCATATCGATTAGTACGATGACATGTTACTGTTCGACGTTGAATTCCCTCGCCACATTCTGCTGAACACTTTAAACAAAGTTGCCTGATTTTCATTGCAATTCTTACTAACAAAGTGATTTTTTAGGGAACAGTCGAGCTATTATGCTTTTCACTTTATTTTGTTAATTTCTTTCCTTCTTTACATGGAATCAAATACCACATAACATGGTCAAATGGATCTTTGTAGACTAGGAAAAGGAAGAATTTTAACAAAATTTGTGACAATTTAAGTACGTGGTAAATAATACAATGAACAATTTCATCTGTTTAAACATTTTTACCTGAAACATATATTGTTGACATGCAGAAAAAATAATAAATTCATGCCCATGCACTGTTCATGAATAAATAATATGTTTGAAAATGTCAGTAAAGTATAATCTGTGTGACAAAAATGCTGTATGACGGGAACTACTGTATGAAGAAAATCATTCAATTTGCATACCCATTCAATAAGTGCTGTACACGAGTTAATAGTGTTAATAGAATGAATATCATTCTTTCACACGCATAATTCGATGAAATACAAACTTCCCTGATTATATCTGCAAGTTTATCTCTTACAGAAATTAAAAATTCTCATAACAAGGAATGTTTGCAGAACTCTGATATTATTAGGTACATTAAAGTAGAATTTGGATTATTGTGTCTAAGAATTAATCACTACCATGTAGGAACCATACCAAAACCGTTTAATGACTAAAGTTGGTGTAACGATATAACTCTGTCCATTGTGAGTTCAAATTAAAATTGAAAACAACCAACTTCGATCATTTTTTGTACTGTTCCTTAGATTACAGAATGGAATTATCAATGAATTTATTTTAAAACAAATTTAAAATAAAAAGCTTATAGATGAATTCGAAAGAAACATGATAGCCTTTAGTGATACATTTTTAAGTTAAATTATAACCTTTTCAATGCGAAAGGCGTATATATACATTGGGGTTGGTCATATTGCATCGTAATTGATTAAACAACAAATTCTCGACATTGAATTTTAAGTTTTTAAACTGCAATTTGGTTACTCACTGGCGTGTGAGTGCATAAAACTTACGCGGTGTTGCAACAGAGGGTGCCACTGTTAAAGGGCTCATTTAAACTTGAATCTACGCCAATAATGCACTCTAAAATGATTTCTGCTGAGTGTTTTCAGGATCATTTTACATTCCTGTCTATTTAAGCTTGATAGGGTGAATTTGTAATAATTGTGAAACAAGTAGAAATGTATATTCTTAGGTGAAACGTGTACAAGTTTGGAAATGCAGTTCTTAGAACTGCATCAGAACTTTGACTAAGAATTTCATGCCCTATTTATTTAATTACACGCCTTTCATTTAGCGATAATCCAGAATGAAAGATGCATCCATCGATAAGCCGAGCGATAGGATCGAACGAAAAAACATTCCGGGTGGAAATAGCGACAAAATGAAGAAGAGGCAGGCGATGATGTAAAACGTGATCGATAGATCATAGTGGCGAGGCATGAAGGTACCTCAGACCAAGCGCCTTCCTGCCAAATATAGTCACAGGCAACGCGTCGGCAGGATCTCTGCGATCTTGGCTTGGACAAGCCAAGCCTCGAACACTGCTCGTCCTTAACCGTCACTTCCGGTCCGTGGTTCCCCCTCCTCATCGTGCACTCCACCCTTCGCCTCTGCAGTCCGCTACCGCACGATTTCGAGCACTGTAAAACATTTTCGTTCGACCAAACTGCGACAGATGGCAACCTCCGAACAGCCCTCAACTTCCGGTAAGCACGCTTAAACGAATCGATTTTCTTTTACTCGTCCACTTCCGGTTATTCGTGACACTAATTTGTAAAAATCAACTCTGATTCGTACCGTCTTGTTCTCGCCTTCTTAACTGTACCGTTACACGTCCAATTAGTATTTAAATTATAAGAAAGCCTAAATGTTTACGCACATCGACGGAAAACGTTTAACATCCTCACGAAGTAAACTGTTCGCATGCTGTAATATAAAACAGCTTTCAACGACAATGAGAGTGAAGGTACACAACATCGACAGAAGATTCGTAGGTAAGACAACAGGTGAATTAAATTTTTCACGACACTCCGATTTGGCAAAAGTGCTTGGTTGCCAACGATAATACGAATTTTGTAAATATAAGGTAATCGGTTACGATTGAATTATTTAAGCGTAACAAAGCTGCAATACAGTGAGAAATATTGTGCGGGGAAAGTAATACTTACGGAAGTCCAGTTCGAGACTTTCCATTTTCGAAAAATGTTCGGTTCCAGTCGATTTTTCCTGTTCGTG
Organism: Colletes gigas; assembly: GCF_013123115.1. Taxonomy (NCBI): domain Eukaryota; kingdom Metazoa; phylum Arthropoda; class Insecta; order Hymenoptera; family Colletidae; genus Colletes; species Colletes gigas. Next base: position 2,121,365 of record NW_025106637.1, on the reverse strand, counting down.
GAGCCGGTCACGCACGGGCTCTTCCGGCATATCTTCACTACTTCCGGTTTTTCACTGCTGTGGCATCTGTCGTCCGGTACAATTTCACCCTGCGGACTCTGACAACGCACTTGTCGATGTTGGAATCCCGTGTCACATTCCACGTCGCACTATATCGACAAATGATTCGAACGAGTCAGTAACGTAAAGCACAGCTTCTCTTTTTGCACAATATTTCGTGGCTAACCTGACTCCAATCGCCAGTGTTCCACATTGGGCATTGATGACGATTGCAAGGAATCGAAGTTGACGGTTTCTTTTTTCTGTCACAGTAGTCGTCGGGGGCAATGGTTCCCGTTTCAATGGAGACACATTTTACCCCAGTGTACATATAGCCCCCGATACACGGCCTGGAACACTGGAAATCATACATAACTTTATAATTTTTTTAGATTCGAGATGATACAACTTTACGACGAAAATCCTGACCTCCTTGTACGATCTAACGTCCCATTGATATCCAGAACGGAACGTAATGTCACCGACTTCATTGTCCTGTTGAGAAGGTTCCTCGTGCGGTGGATCGGAAGAATATTTAATTGGCGTTGCGTTGGCCTGCAATAACATTTCGTGAGTAGTTACGTTTTGTATTACAATTAAAAGCAAATAATCAACGCACCACTGTTGGGCAGGGCTTAAGCACGCAGGTGGTGATGTCTTCCGGTTTATCAGAAAAGGAACATTTGTTGCTTATGGTCCCATCAGAGGATTCGCAAACTACTTTTCTTTGCTTCACGCCTGCACCACAAGTGACTGAACACTGTAAACCGAACAAGTCGAATCCCCCATTATACAGTTTAAATTAAATTCTAGCTCAGATGTATTAAATAACAGTTTCGTCGACTATCATGTGTGTAACAAATGTTTGATTTAAGTATATACCGGGCTCCAGGCATCGGATTTCCATTGCTCGCAAGGCCCAGCGTTGCAAGCCTCCACGACTTCCGGCGGCGACTCGCCACAGTCGCTGTGAGATACAATTCGGTTGTCCACGTGGCACAAATACTGCTGTTGTCGTTTGCCAGGGCCACACGTTGCCGAGCACTGCGATTTTAGAGACCAAAATAAGAAATCAAGAACACGAATTTGTCGATCGAGGCTTCGTTAAAAAGTTAGCATCTCCCATTAAAATTTTTGTATAGTCGCGAAAACCACTCACGGGAGTCCACTTGACGAAATCCCACTTGGGACACGCGTCCTGGCCGCACACTCTCTTGAGATACTTCTCCTGGCTGGCGCAATTGTCCTCCGACACGGGTCTCCCGTTCGAGTGCACGCAAACGGCTGTTCTGTATTGGACCCCGCTTCCGCAAGTAACGCTGCAGCTGCCCCAGTCCCCGTAATTCCAATGGACGTTCTCGCAAGGACCGATGCAGGCTTCTATCTCGTTGGGTCTTTGAAGATGAGCGCAGGCACGCGCGTGTATAGGACGCGGCGGATAGTTCGAGTTGACGAGGACTTGGAAGCACTTCGAGGTCACCGTGCGTGTACCTGGGCCACAGTGACTGGAACACTCGGATACCGTCGTTTGCCACCTGGAGAAATCAGGTACGTAGAAGATTTTATCATCGTGTTAAAGTTACATTAAGATTTTATTTCTGACTTACTTCAGAGAGCAATGATTGTTGCAGAGTTGGCTCTCCTCGCGCGGCTTCTCTTCCTCGCGACAGTAGTCGTCGGAGACGACATCCTTGTGCTCCGTACTCCTGCACTCGGCTCTACGATACTTCATGCCCTGACAAGTGTGAGTACACTCCGACCAGTTGCTCAGAATCCACGTGTAGCTGTTCAAGATCTTCTTAGGCACGGTGTACTCGTAGGTGATTTGAGGAGGATTCTCGTTCGGCACCGACAACACCTGAAAGAAAAGAAATATCTTAGGTCCATCGCCTCTCCTACTGGGTACCAGAGGAACCACAATACCTTCAATCGCGCAGAACTCACCTCTAGAATTAAGTCCGTGCCGATCGGTCTGGAGCTATTCAGACGCTCCACGACCGATTCGGGTCCACTGTACTCGATGGTGATGCCGGATTGCACCAGAGCGATCACCTTTCGGTGCATCACCATGTAGTTGCCGTTCAGTATGTATTTACCGTCCTCCCCGAGCCTCAGAGCTAGAGAAAACGATTTTGAGTAGGCGTAAACGAAGGAGACGTTGTCATTTTATAAGCGAAAGGGTTGCGTTTCGGAGATCCTGTACCTAGGTAGTTGCTATCGTCGTGTGATCCCTTCCAACCGTGCTGTCTGATGTCTATGTAGCTGCTTCCTGCTGGGATCTTGGTCACCCTCGTGTATCCGTACTTGGTGTCATTGTAGGTACCCGTGATCCTCTGGCAGGTGGAATTGTCGCCCTTGCATACGCCGCAAGTGTCGAGTTCCGCCGTCGAGTTCAAAACGTGATCGCATCCCGCTGGTTTACAGAGGCCGTTCACGCACACGTGAAAGGTGTCCGGTCCGCACGGTGTTCCGTCGATCACCTTGTCCCTCAGCTTGTAATAATGATTACTTTCCACTTGGCAGTGCAATTTACAACGGTCCTGCGGCAATACTGAAACAGGAAGAGCAGAAGCGTCGCTCGTGGAAATTCCAGACGCTAGAAACGTTCAGCGGGGCCGCTGTATTTACGAGACACTTGTTACCGATGGAATTACTTACTCCTGGTGTACTCCGCGTGCCACTTGACGTCCTCGGTCAGATTCTGTATGCTCAGATTGTTGTTGTCGAATTGCGAGCACTGCTGTTCCCTGCGAAACGGATCAAAGTTAGGTCGGTATAGAAAAGGTCATCATGCTTGAGACGATAATTAGGTTAATCGACGCCCTGTCTCTTGTGATCCTCCTCGGGCACGGTGTTGCATTAATATATGTAAAACTACTCGTAATAAGAAACGAGGCGTTCAGAGGAAACTGCATTTTACTCGTCTCCGAAGAGGGTCACAACTCGAAACCGTTGTTTTATTGCTAACTCGAATTCCAAATTGATTCCAGATCGATTACCTGAAATCCGGGGTTCCCGGTGGGCATTCCTTGGTCGCGCAGCTGCGGTACCTGACGCGATCCCCGACGCAGTAATTGCCACCGTTCTGCGGGGGCGGATCGTTGCATTCGCGGTATTTTTTCTTTATGCCGCCGCCGCAGGTTCGCGAGCATTCGCCGTATCGTCCCCATTCGCCCCACTGGCCATCGACCGGCTCGAGATTCCTACGGGAGACGCACTCGCCACGATGACACCATTTGTTGACGCCGCAGGCGGTTCCGTCGGCCCACGGCATGTGCTGGGTATGACACTGATCAGGATCATCCCACCTCGGTGCGGTGCACCACAATCTCCTGCACACTGCCTGGCCGATAACCAACCAACCGCTCAGTTTATCTCAATTCTTAAGCACTGTATCCGTTATACGACTCTTTTGTTTCAATTCTTAGCCTGTCGTTTGCTTAAATAGTTCTTCCATTGCTTAAGATCTTGACGCTAGACGGCAGAACCTCGATAACTATCGGTTCAAGTTAATCTTCGCGGCTCGAATTGATCGTGTCGAACAACGCAAAATTTTATACGATAGACTCGTCTTTTAAATCCCTCTAATTTTAGTGATTTCGTTCAAACTGTAAGATCTTCGACCAAATAGATGCTTCTACTCGCTGTAGATCGAGAAGTCGGGGGCAACTCGTTGATTAGGAATAGTCTGTACGAAAACGCGCGACTTACCATCCTTGTCCATGTGGGAACAGATCCTGGACCCCCGTCCGAACACGAGCTCGCACTGCTTGTTCTCCGAGTAATCCTCGCCGGGTAGTCTGCTCACGTCCTCTTTTTCCATTATTTTATCGGGCTCGTCGAGCAAGCAGTTGGCGTGGCCGGCTCTGAAACAAATTTCGACAGGCTCGAAGATCGTTCCGTATCATCGGGGGACGAAATTTTTGTCGGAAACGAATGGGACTCGGAGCGTGCAGGTCGTTTAGAATCCAGCGGGACCGGATTCCTAAGCGACGAGTCGACGGGAGTTCCTCTGCCGTTGCAGAAAAACTCCCGTCTCCTTGTCTTCCGATCCGACCGAACTCGTCGACGCCTGTTTACTTTGGACTTTTTAAAAAAGTGTCTAAAAATGACCCTTAAGACGGTCCTTTGGATTGGCCAAGAGGCAGCGCCATTTTATCGAATCTTGAGAAAAGGGTAATGCATGATAATCGACGTCGATCTACCCAATGGTTGGATATTCATGAGACACCAAATTCCATAATGAAAACGAGTTGGAACCCTAAGAGGGTAATGACTGGCGATCCACGAGCTGATGTTGTTCATTATACCTTCTGAAAATCTGGCGATTATGCAGCGGCGGTCACGTATTTAATGAATTGTATATGTCTCTAGGGAGACGTTGCAAAAACAAATAATCGTTGGAATTCGCTGGTGTAAGCTTGGAAAAAACTAATGCGAATTTTGGATAAAGTACGGTAGGACACCAGCGGAGAAACGTGCTTTTCGTTTATTTTTCGTATCAGGTTTCGGGATATAACTATCCAGGAACCTGAAGAATAACGAGCCTCGTACCAAGTCATTGAACGCGTTAAAATACCCAAAGCGGTTCGTTACTCGGCGCGATAGGAAACAGACTCGGCGCGCTAATAGAAGCGAAATTTATTTAAACAAACTCGAGACACGCGATACGAAGAAAAAGTAAATCCGAACGAAGGAGACGAAGTCTAAACGGTGGGCAGAGGGGTCAATTCGTCGGCGTACCACTTTTCAGAATGTTTATTGGCCCGTCAAGGTAATAACTGACTCACTCGAGGAACTCGGTGACGTAGTGCCTGGAACATTTCGACCATTCCCAGGGGAAGGTGTTGTCGTCTAGCATCCTGGACATGATGTTGTGCCCGCCCGAGTAGTTCATGTATTCGGAGCATTTCGTGTCGTCGTCGTGCGACATGTTCAGTCTGGAATTCGTAAGATTCGCTGCTTTGAATTGTTTTTTAATATACTAATCGTAACATATTACGTTTCAGGGTACCAGGACGCGCGAGGGGGAATCTAGAGACAGCTTCGAGAGCAGTAAAAAGTTTGCATAATATCGGACGAGGTATGAGAGAAGCTCGACGCGATCCTATGCACGGGAAAGGAACTTCGGAACAAAACATTCCCTACGGGCAACAATATTTATAGAGTGGTCCAGCTGGTACCAGTCGCCTGGACCACCCTGCGTACTAATTCTCGTCCGATATAGTCGTTTATTTACGACAGCTCGAATACTTTCGCCACCCGGAATAGTTTCACTCACACGTGACCGATCTCGTGGGCAATCGTGAACGCAGCAGCCAGTCCATTATCTTGAACTATGGCGCAGGAGGATACCGGGGAGCAGATTCGTCCCAGCTCGGCCAGACCCAACGTGTCGCAGCGCCTTTCCTCGGGATTGTGGCACAGAGTTTCCCTGAAAGCAATTCGCGAAACGCTGCAGAACGATGGCCTAGCGAATCGAGCAGCTTTTTAAAGGATTTCGAACGATGTCCGCGTACCTCGTCAAAAGGAGAGCGATGTCGTGGTGCTCGGGGGATGGTTCGTCCGGATTGTTGTTCTTCTGCCAACGGCAGAACCTTTTGAGCATGTCGGCTGCCGACAATCCTTCCGTTCCAGTGTGTCTGGCTGCAAACACCTCGTCCGTTTGCACGATCTTCATCACCGAGATGCTCACGGGATTGCCAATCGACTGATCTTTGTAGATCCGTGAAACCTGGAAAAAAGAAGAATCGAGATTGAGGAACATCAACGAAATTACTTATTAAATATTTCCTGTTGTTTCTTCGCGCGAAGACTGATCAAGACTGTCCGTGCAATTAAAAACCGACGAAAAGGAGCGCGAAATTAAGCGACGTGATCGAAAAGTAGCATCCAGCACGGTTTATCAGCCGACGAATGGATTCGTTCCGCAGAGATCGGACGACGGGTTTTGGGACGCGAGACACGACGCTAATTAAGAGTCCACTGTGTCTTGGCATTGTTTATGCATGGTTGTCCTTTTTTCTCCGCCTCCTGCCTCTCACCCTGTGCGTGTACTTTTCTTCTCCAGCCTCTCTCCTTCGTATCTCTCCTCGACGCTTCATTAAGACGCGATCGAGTTGGTTTGCAAAAATCATTGTCCACGCTTATTAACTGCTCGTCCGACGAATATGCATCCGTTAATGCGCGAAACGGAAATTAAACCCCACTGACAACTTGTGGGGTCCGCCAGACGCCCCGTACCGATCATAAATTCGAACCGCTCCTTCTGCGAACCAGGAACGATTTGTTTTCGGTGCAGCGCGATAGAGACTTTATACGATCGTTTGGAACGGTCGCTTCCAAACGTTCTCGAAGAGACCCTAATGACAAATGGCAGGTTCAAAATTAGAGAAGAAAAATATACTTCCACGGTTGGTTAAACTCTTCATTCGTAAAAAAGAGATGGGTCGTTCGGTCCACTTTAGAAGACACTTATCGAACGACCCTCCAATTGGGGGCAAAAGACTGGAGTGGGTCTTCCTGGCGATCAGCCAGGTCGAAAACCCCGATGTAGCTGATGTTCCCTTATATTTGGTTTGCTGTCTCGGCAGTAGTCTGATGCAGGGAATTTCGGTGAAGTTGGCGGGCCCTCTCCGGTCAAATCCACTCACCTCACCTCCACGTGGGGCCCCTGGGACCCTGAACCGACTCGATCGGGACAGGGTGCGAAAGAGTGAGTGGTAACACAGTTCCTGAAGAAAGAAGATGCCCTCAAGTTTGTTAATTCGAGGTTCCAAGAGTCTCAGAGGCTGAAGATCGAGAGAAGAAAGAACGTAGGAACGTTTCTCGACTGCCGCGAGTGTCAGGAAATCTTCGTCTGAACGATTAGCCGTGAACAATGAGTCGCAAGGCAGCTTTATTAGATGAAACGAACCGGCCCTAATGCATTCAATTGGAGCAACGCCTCGTCGGGCTGATGTGTCACTCGTACGCGTTTCCCCAACAGTTCGCTCTCGGGAATAGAGTGGTTGCAACAGATTCGCCCGCGTAGAACGGCTATTTGCCCGTAATTGATTGATTAAACGCAAACGCCTTGCACTTCGGACTACGTGGCGCGATTTACCAGGTCAACGCGACGGATTTCCACGCTTTTTTTCACCGTTTTCGTTTCGAAACGATGGTGAATGGTCGATCGGAAGGAAGGACGCACGGAACAGGGATCGTGCTCGAGAATTCTCAAGATCACGTCGTTTCTCTATTGAAATTACATGTTCCTCCGATGTTTCTTAAACGGAAGGTGGTATTCTTTTGTCATTTGGGACTCTCCAAATACAAATTTAACGATTGTACTGGTCTTTTAGAGCCGGGGGGATCGATCGACTGGGATGAAACCGTAAAAAAGGTTCCAGAAGAAGTCTCACTGGACCGGTTAGAGGGATCGACCGAGAAACGCGGCAATTCAATCGTGTCACCGTACGATCGCAATGTCAGACGCGCGCAAAGAGACAAGTTTTTCATTTCCATGGAGGTGGTCATCCATAAGCGACGTAGCTGCGCTCGAGTGCCCGTTCATATCCTGCCCCACACTCTACGATTATGGTTAAATGGGTTATACAGACGGCAAAAATGTTTATTAACGTCCTCGCCGCAAGTTCCCTCCAGTCGCCATTCGTTCGTCGCGTGTCAGCGTAGATAAACTGCCTCCATTTCTTTTTTTCTCTTTTTTTACTGGACACTTCGGACGTCCTGTTCCGGTATCGACGATTTTCATGCATTTTTGCGCAAACAAACCACCGCGAGAGGCCACCGGGAATCCATATACGTAAGGGAAAGTCTGCTAAAACGGGATACTTGGCGCTACCGATTAGAAACGAGCTGTCGTCTCGTTTTAAATCGTGTCAGTGTCTTCTACCGCGGGAGAAAACGCGTCGGGAACAATCGGTGGATATCGCGAACGTTAAAAAGTTCGAACACGGATAGACAAAGGCTCCGTTCGATTCTTTCTCTATCCTCGACGGAACAGGACGTACCTAATTGCGTCACGCATCCTGCGCGACGTCCTCTGCATCCGAAAATACTTCTGTGCACCGTGACTCACGAATAAGCTTCCAGGATCGGAACTTCAGTCTTGTTAAAAACTATGAAAATACATTCGGCGCTATCGAAATCTAATTTGACACAGTTGAAGTATCTAGCTCGTTTGATTTGGGGGGAAAAAATAGGGAGGTCGTAAATCACGACAACAGCGAAGATAGTCGGGGAGGGATTCCTTTGGTTCGAGTTACATCGGACACGTTTCACCCTAAAGAATCACTTAAGCGGTTAATCTCGAAGACCATTACGTTTTACAGCTTCGAGTATCATTACGACCGAGTGATAAGATTACGTGTAGCTACCGCGCTGCATCGCCGGGCCGCGTGCATCGTGCAATACGAGACCACGCGTGCGTTCAACTTGGTCGAACGATTGACCGAGTTTGACAGAAATTTATGCTCGATGCACTTGTCGACCCTCGCGGGACGGTTATCTCGCCGGGGGCATAAAAAAGTCGGCACAATTCGATAGCCCCGGCGCGTCGAAAAGTCGAAACGCGAGCTTCGGTCGCGGAAGAGGCTGTTGCGTAACTCTCGGTGGCGGGAAACTCTCGCGTGGGAAATCGTGGCTCGAAACACCCGCGTCCCGACTTTCTAGAAAAGATTAATGCTCCACCTGACAAGCTCATCGGTTTTTTTTTTGTCTAGCCACTCGGGTAGATCCACTCTGTCATTAAGTCGACTGGGAGGCGATATTTTTTGTGTATAAATTGATCGTTTTAGCGACCACTTGTAACCGAACGTGTTTATTCAGATCTTGTCGCAGGTACTCTTAAAATTGAATTATTGTGATTTAGAAAACACTACCCAGGCGCGTAATTTGACTTGTAAAATATTTCAATGATCTCCGTGGATGAGTATTTGCGCGTGTCAGGAAGTAATACTAGGCGAGTCAGCAATGAATCCTCGCTGCATCTGTTCAAACAAGTTTGGTCATTTATTAACCCTGGCGCAAGTTCTGGTGTTTTCCCTTCGTAATCGATTCCCTGCCGGTCTGCTGAAGCAACAAATCATGCGCAAGGGATCAATATTTGCAGCCAATAATCTGGAATAGAGGAACAAACCTACGTCTAACCCGAAGGAAAACAAATAATTTGGTACGCGTGGTTAAGAAGCTTTGAAGATAATCGAGAGTTCACTGTACCCCGGTGAACAATTTTTCTGAATGGATGTCTCATGACAATAAGGAGACCGCGAAAGTGGACTTGTAAACGACAATGAAAGAATCGTACGGTTAAAGCTACCTATCGAACGGATCACGATGGCCACTCAACTTATCAAACGGCGCTCGACGCTACGTCAAATTAGATTTCATCGATTCGTAAAAAAGTCATGAATATCAAAAGGATGATCGATAGCCAGGAAAGCTGATTGAATCGTCGTATGAATGACGGGCGTGGGCACGTGAAAGTGAGTCCCGGACGCTCCGTGGGATGTTGCCCTCTTCTGAGGTGTGGTCCGAATCGCGTGGGATGTGCAACCGACTGGATGGTAATGACCTGGTTGACAATGACGAGGCTAACCGTCAAATTACATGAATCATTCATTTATCAAGGGACGATCGGATTTCCTTGCCCGTCGTCTTTACCTCTTCCGTCTTCGCTTGGCCCACATAAACCAGCCATCTTCCGGACCCAAAAATCACCATCCACGTCGAGCAACTGGATTCCTCTGCTCTTCAACCGGGGGTGAGTGATTACAAACTTTCCATTTTGAAAGATGTACAGTACAAGTCACACGGAGATCTTCCTCCGATCGTGGTACTAGGAATAGATCGTTTCAGCTCCAGCCAATACATGCGCTATCTTATTTTTGGCATAATCAAATAACAGATGGAGCTGCTACGGTGCAACATTGTTGGCTCAAGATGATCTACCTTGCATATTCACCGATACTTTTAGATTTATGCATTCCGTCCTCGGATTTCATCTTATTTTCAACTCGCACTTTTGATCTCATCGTCGTGGATCGCGCAAGCCTCGAAACGGATTTACCTTTCCGTAGTCTATTTTCCTGGGTCTACTAGGCGCCGCTTGCAAAACCAGACCGACAGGCATAAATTACAGGGTCGCTGTTCGCCAATGGGAAAAGTGTACCGGGTGGTGCACGAAGCCCATTTAGTAGGACACATCCCACGTGCTTAGGCGATCGCGAGCGTTACGCTCTGTTTAAAGATTCCGTACTATCGACGAATTATATAATCGATTACCCTACAATGTACCGTACAACCGGATCGATCTCGCGCCGTGTAAAGTACTGTTTGATTCCAATGCAAATTCCAATTTCTGCAACGAACTGATCGAAATGCAAATGAGCTGGGTTGGTCGTGTACCGCGGGTTCGCGCGTTACAGGGAATTGAAATAACCAACAGCCCGTTAATCGTCCATGCGACACTATCTCTTGTGTTCGATCGATCCAATATCTATGATCGAGTTTGCGTCTCGATACGTCCGTAAAGATAAGAATTCTAACGCTCTGTAAAATCTGTTTTCCACTGCACTTGTATCGTCTCTTTGAACTGTACTTTTCCCCCAAAAGGACTTTAGAGACACTCTTTTGGACCACACGGGAGATTTTGCCACCATAGTCGCGGCCACCAGTCCAATCATCGGTTCCCCGTAGCAGCCATTAACACTAGATTGCCCAAGGATGTCATTTTGACTGCTTTTCAATTTCAATTAGAAAAACAATTATGTATATAATGACACAATTTCTTAGAATTTTCTGACTTTTTGCACAACATATAAATGCGTTTATTAATAATTGTAGTTACCTACCCCCTCCTTCATTTCCGGTATATATATATGTGTTATACCTATATCGCCCAAAAGCAGTCATTTTGACTGCTTGGGAAATTTTAAATAATCAAATGACTCTTATTATTGAATTGAGTAAATTTCTTATATGACCAGATCGACTCTGTATTGTATTTTTTTTCAATTACCAACACATGATAACATACAAGTACATGATAAATTGTCGATTTGGGCTTACCTAACCCAGACCTAACCCAGATCTAATCCAGACCTAACCCAGATCTAATCCAGATCTAATCCAGACCTAACCCAGATCTAATCCAGACCTAACCCAGATCTAATCCAGATCTAATCCAGACCTAACCCAGACCTAATCCAGATCTAACCCAGACATAACTCAGATCTAACTCAGATCTAACCCAGACATAACCCAGACCTAACCCAGACCTATTGATAAATTGCAGTTTCTCAATAAGCTAAAGTAGTACTTGTTATTCGAATCTTTATGCAGTGATACTTGTTCTAACAAGTTGTTTATTTTATTTCTGCGCCCTAAATTCATAATATTATAACATAATATTAAAAATTAATTTTAAACAAATTTCTTTACACATTAGTTAGTCTTTCACGATGCAGTCATTTTGACTGCTTTTGGGCAATATAGGTATATACTAAGTTCCAGTCTTTCTAGTGTTAAACCAATAAGGGTGTGTCGACCGTGGAAAAATTGCCCCCGTGCCTCCAGCCGTGACTCGGTGACACTGTTGCTCGCGAAGTTGGTCAATCTTTTGTCTTCTGTAATTTACAACCGGCAGAGATTCCGACAACGATCTGTTAACGCTCGGTCGCGGCTGCCTACGCTGGAACCTCGACGGTCATAGGCGTTAATTCCGCAATCACCGGGAACGGTTTCGGTTTCCATCGTCGGTTGCTTTACGATATACGCGTTGCATGGAAGCGACCGCTCGCGGAATTGAATTCGAGCTCCAATTCTGAGCGAAATGTCAACGTCGCGTTAAAGGTAGTTAAGGTAGCCAGGTAGATCGTATCGGCACCGCACGATTTATAATACCCAAGGTGCAAGTTGTACTTTCTATTCTTTCGACGATGAATTGTGCGCCGCTCGCGGCCACGCAGGAGCAGAGTCGCCGTTCAAAATTTATGCCCTCGGTATATACGGCTTCTAAATGTCCGCGACGGAATCCGCACCGGTGGTTATCTTAGACCAGAGCGAAACACGGTCCACCTTCGTCGGCAGATTGTATTCCCCTCGACAAGGGACGTCCATTATGTCAACCGGGGGTTCCGCTGCTGAAATTTCGCCCGTAAAGTTCGACTGTACACCGCCGCTAATTAAAGATGATTAATGACCCGCGCCCTTTCGAAGGACAACTCGCGCGAAAACGAAACTATTCATTAATTTCACCCGAGCATGTTACGCCTAAGGACACTTTGCGCCTTCGAGGCTCCAAACGGTCCTTTGGGGATCGTTTTTTTTACGATTCTGAGACTCTAGAACCTCGTTTATAGGTAGAACCTCGTTTATTGCAGGAATTTCGCTCCAATCCGATGCATGGTAGTTCTATCCCCACCACAGACTCCATCTTTAGTTGCTCAGCGACTGTCCTCTCGCCGACACGCAACGATCGAGGCTCCACTGTATCTGTAAATCGTGCATTCTCGTCGTAACAGGCTCTCGAATTATTTAGTCCCCCATGGATCAACGATTCGATTATTTCTGTCAATTTGGCCACGCAACGAATTTTCTGTTGTATTTATTACATTTCGAGGCAGTAATTAAATCAGTGCCACAGGTAGTCGCCACGGGAGACGAGCCACGGATCCCCGAGCCCCTGCGCTACCTTTTCGATAACCGAAATTAACTAGGATCGCGGGAGGAACATTTGCATAATATTTAATGCTCGCGACAGATCCCGCTGGCTTACAAGATCGATCATCCCACGAACACAGCCGCTGCTGTTTCGAGGATCCTCAGCTCTTTTAATCCTGCTCGCCTCGTATCTGCGCTCCTCTCTTTTCCTTCACCGAAACCGTGCTCGGACAAAGTGATACACCCACACGGTCTTTCGTGCTTTGTTTCTTTTTTTTTTTTTTCTTAACGAACGACGGGGCCTATGCCGTGCAATAAATACCGTGTTCTTATACAAGGTGTACCGCGTCGTCGAGTCCGCGCTTCGCCATTTTCCTTATCGGTACGTTCGCGTATATTCCATGATTTACAGCGCGAGGCTAGTTTCGTCGAAACGGTAACAGAATGTCATTTATCGTTCTTCGATTCGTCAACGATCCTCGATAGATTCTCAGTACTGAAAAGATTCTTTTTAAATTCTGCTGTATCGATGATACTCGTGAGGTTCCTCGAAGCTGTAAAGTTTATTTCGTAGGAGATATCGTAGACGCGTTAAGGATAACACCCTGTATAGGAGAGAGGATGCTTACCATGCTCATCAGGACCAAAATGTAGCTGAACAAAGCCTTGCCATGGTACTTCACCATCTTGGCATCGGCCACCACCATGATCTCGATGAAATATTCACGCGGCAAGGCTCGACGCGGTCTCCAAGTCACGAAGGGATCCGATTCCATTTTCGAGTCCTGGCTATCCTCGTCGCTGGCGTCGTTTCGTCTGCGTTCCACGGAGTAGTATCTGCAATTTTTAAACGGTCTGCTCTTAGTCTTTGACACCCGTGAATAATGGTCCTCTCGTTTGATGCCCTTTTCGGAACAATGCCGCGCGCGAGAACGAGTTCGACCGATTTCTTCGTACTTTTCCCAGCTTAAACAACCGTGTTCAATCTGTGGGATGTTTCTCCAGACTCGTGGAAACGTTTTGTATTTTCTGGAACCGTCGTTGTTATTTAAAAAACGTAATAAGTTGTAGATTAGTTCCGAACGGCGGAGCATTTCGAGGCGATTTCGAGGCTTAAGTATTATTAATGGACGTCGAGAAGGACGTTTTGCAAAATATTTTTTTTTTTACCGCTATGTGGGCAGAGAGATATGTATCACCTTTCGTGTCTGTCGTTGTTTCGTAAAAAATTTTGTTGCCTCTCGCGCTCTTCCATGAACCGCTCGTACTCCTCGTCGCCTTGGGAACGATCCAGAGACGTTTTTTCCGTGAGTGATCTGCGCGATCTGCGCTCGTGGGATCGGCCATCGGCGTAAATTTTAATGCCGGACGCATCGTCTAAAATTGGAGTCGGGGTGTCGTCATCTGCACAGAAAAAAAGTAATATACAGTTCGACCGATGTTGCTAGATGTTGCAGAAGGTCTCATTATAAAAGGTAATTTTAATAACTCGGTCATGCACAGGGTTCAGCTCTGTCCCGATAGGAAAAAAGTCGTAGAAGAAACGTTTGTGCGATTCAATGGCCCATACTATCCTGTCATATAATTCATTGTACTTTTCGATACTCTTTGAGAGCGTTTTCCTATACAATTTAACGAAGATATCGAGTAGGAAAGTATTGACGAAGATTTATGCGCTTTCTCGATTAATTCTATCTGGAAAATCTCGGGCATTAGCTCGCAATGAAGTCATCTATGCGAACGGGCGTTCTGCTCGATCTGTCTGAAATGTGACTTCCGTCCCGTCGCGGACGTAAACTATTAATCATTCCCGGGACGAAGCAACGCTCGTTTAAATTGATCGAGTAAAATCCACGGGGCGGGAGTTTACTTTCACGAGATTAATATGATAAATGGAAAAATGTGTCGACAATGGTTATATTGTAACGCGGCGTGTTCGCGGCTCGAACTGTCAAGATTCGAATCGTCGGGAATCGGAATTTTTACACTTTACGTATTTAGACCTCGGCGCACAGGCCAATGGAAAAAGTAGAGGACAAAAATGGTCTTTGTCTCGCGCCACATACGGAGCCAGTTTGAGATCGGGCGCAAAACAAAGCACAACTGTTCTCGATATAGCTGTAAGTATCGCGGAGGAATCGAGGCAATCATTATACGCGTCTAATTGAATGCACAGTTGACACTTTGAGAGAAATCGATACGTTCTGACGGCTTTACGTCCGCGATTCATCTTGATGTCCTTCGCGCCTTTCATGCCTACCTCCTCGATCCTCCATCGATTTTCCTCTCGAGACTCGCGTACATACGTGGCGTGTAAGCGTTATTATCATTCAGAGTTACTCTTATAAACAAATAATATATGAAATGAGCTTCTAACTCTTACATTTCATCACAATTGATTTGATAATTCAATTTTGATGCAACAAAGATCGAATAGCTTGGTAGCTCTAGTCTGAGATTATTAACTTAAGATTATTAGGTTCGAAAGGGATTGCAACCTCGGTGCATTTGAATTGTTGGTATGTTTTTGCAAAAAACGGAGATTCGAATGCAGCAAGTCTCACGTGCGCCAAATGAATCACGGCCGAGCGGTTGCTTAATGATTTCGTTAAATCGATTAGCTTGCATCGATTAAGCATTCATCTGATCGCGGTTGTTTGTGTGTGTGACGGTGCACGCTTGATGGATCTCCGCGGCGAGATTGCGATATCGATAAACAGCAGTGTCTGCTGCTCGCAGCCATGCGATGCGAACCTTTCGATGCCTGAAATCTTTATCTGTTCTATTTGTAAATTGAGCGTTTCCGTTGGAGCCTTGAACGGCGAGCTGCGTTAAAAATTTCCATTAACGTTCAGTGGAAAAATATAATTTAAATAGAACAGAGTTGCTATTTAATTGCACCGAAAAGTTTGCTCGCGTGGGAAGCGCGGAGTAATTATGATCGAAATGGTTAGCAGAGGCGAAGACAGTCGGTTGGAAAGCTGCCATAATAATGTCTATAAATATTGCATAAACGGCTGATTGTCGCTCGAACGAAAGCTGTAACGCGTAACGCGGCAATAATAAGACACGAGGCGTCTCGAACGAATCCGAGTGAAATTACGCTGGAACAACAATATTAAAAAACAATCAGCAGCGTCCGCGACGCGCGAAAGACTACACTGCACCCTTGTGCAGCGCGGTAGGTCTTCGAAGGAATGCACTTTCCTGCAATCGTAATGATAGCTTTATTACTCGCTGTAATTGCCATTATTATGCTCGCGGAGATTACGGACATATTGTTTCGCGACCATAGTTTGGAGAATCTCGAACGCGCAATTCCCATCGGAGACTATTGCAATTCGAATAATTAGAGTATCATTAGTGTCGCAGATCCGACGTTGAAAACCGTTGCCTTCTATTTGCGATTTTTTTTAATCACTTAATGCGGCTAACTAAGTATCGTTCGGGGAGATTGATTGCCTCGCGATCGAAGACATTTGAAAATTCCTCCCCTCCTCTTTGCATCCGGTTCTGAATATAGTTCAACGACCGAAGAAATACATCTTTGATTTAATATTTTCCTCTTTCTTTTTAAATTTCTAGGGACCGATCTAACATTTATAATATGCTTCGGAACGCATACCTTTAGAAACACCACGCACAATATGGAATTGTGTACGTTGGAGATGTGTCTCGATAAGAGAGCGCATGAAAAGCACCGAAGATATTTTGATAGCTCGTTTCCACCCTTCGGTTCTGGCCCGAGAAATCATGTTTCTGTGATCTACTCGTGTTCCTGCCTCTTCCGACATCGGGCCTTTTAACGACCCGTTCCTGGCTGGCCCCATTAGGGAGCGGCTTTTGTCATTCTAATTTCAAGCGTGCATTCCTCGCGAGCATTTTTTGTTTGCTTGAGTTACTCCACTTATACAGGGTGTGGACCGTGACAAGACGAAATAGACCACCACGAGAACGTTTCGATAAAACTTCAATATCTCGATCCTTAAAAAAACTGTGAAAACCGCCTGGTGCAGGTGATAAATAACGAAATGTTCGTACAGTGGGGTAATTGTTCAATGTTTAGCGAGACGGGGCGCGAGGGTTGAGGCATCTAGGAAATAAACTGGCTCCCAGGAGGCTGGCCCCGCGTCTAAGACCGCGTTTCGTCGACGATTATCTATGTTCGTTGCGCGACGCCCACGCGTCGGGGCATTATGCTGCCCTCGGAACAGAAAGCGTCTCTCTAGTGGCGAGATAATGGAAGTTGCGGGTGCGTTCAGCCTATTTGTCGTCCGTTCGTGACTCAGTTGCATGCTCGGTGTTTCCCTTTGCCGTTGGATGGAGGCCGGAGCAGAGGCTGCCGTGCAGCCTTTATCCGCGTTATTGTCACGCGTTCTACGGGGCCTCTAACGTCAGGCGGCCGGTTAACATTCGCGGAAACCGGAGAATAAATCGCGGACGACGTAATCGCGATCGCCGACGGTATTCCGGTTCGAGGAACCGGCGGGAGGATTTAATTGACGCCGGGCTAGCGCGGAATTCCTCGCCTCGTCCTGGCTAGATTTGCATGGAAAACACCAATCGTACCCTCGACGTGTTTTCCAGAATTATTGTCCTTTGCCACCGTCTATTTATGTTGTAAATAAGAAATAATCTTGAACGGTTTATGGAGGGTTGGTACTCGAAGCTCGAACCTCCACGTTCACTAAATAATTCTTAAAAGAGTAACAACTACACAGGTTTTGCAATAGATCGCGTTTAATTGATTTTTAATTGCCAGACTCTCTCGATCGAAACTCTGTAATCAAGTCCCCCTGAAGGTTTATAATTGGAAATTCCATTCGTTTAATAGAAAGTATAGAATTCGAATCGCTGTATATGTATATATGTTGGGTAGATGATTGTCAACGGATGTTTTTTTGCTGTCGCGCCTGTTAGGTGTGAGAACGGGGCTTATCGATCGCTTTCCAGATTCTTGAACACGGCTTTGCCAATCAAATCGATTAGTATAAGTAACGGTGACATTAATCATTCCCAACAGGAAACTTCCAGATTGCCTTGGTCCGTCGTCGGGTTACGATCGCTTGACGAGCCGGCTAGTATTTTACGTTGCGAAACCCGGGGAGGATATGACGCGAGAGCGAGAAGAAAGAAAATCCTGGAATGAATTACGACTCTAAGAGAGAGAGAGAAAAAAAAAGAAAGAAGTTTCGACGCGGAACTCTCACTTTTATGCGTTTCTTCAAAACGACTACCCCACTGTTCCGCGTGTTAACACGTGTAAAGGGACGAATGATTAATTAAACGCAGGCCAAAGACATACCGTGGTACGTCAGAGTGAATGATCGTGAGAGTGGCAACGTGGTTTCTTGCCCAAAGGACGAGAAAAAGGACCAAGGCTCTCGTCATGGATCGTACATCACCGCTCGAAAAATTGTTTAGACGTTGTTCGGTGCTGGAATTTCATCGCCTGGTACTAGACAAATCATTTTCATCGCCACTTCCGGTATACGATCGCGTGCACGTTCGATTCGATTAGATGCACACGGCGCAGGACGAAATTAATTCGAGTTTTCAGCCCGAGGCAACTTAAAGTTATGAGACTCGCTGTTTGGATAGAGAATCAAATGTTGCAACGTGGAATCGAGATCGAACGCAAACAAGATCGTGGTACTTTTTTTTTCGTAACAAAACCGTGGTTCGTAACTAATCGAAAGGTGGTGGAATTCCATGGCGAGGATGAGTTCAGAGGTAAACCGGCGCGTTTTATACGGGCGCGGTGATTTATTCGTAGATTTTAACCAATCGCCATAGGGGTTCCGTGCGTATAAACCTGCCTTCCCAAGAAATTTATTAAGCACGCTTGGGCCGTTCAGCTTCTTTCATTCGACGCTACAATGCAGAACGTATTCGAAACGACTTCTGTCACAACCGATTCCTCGTGTAAAATTGAAAGCTTTCACGCGCGATACTCTCAAGGATATTTCATTTCCATGGACGGAGATCGAGACGACGCGCTAGAGTATCGTAACCCGCAACTGGAACAGCGAGATCGTTATCCGATTTGAATATCTCTCCCTTGTAATTCGTAAAAATTATTATTTAGATTCCACGGCATCGAGGAAGATCCAAAAAATAATATTCAACCGATTTGAATATTCGCCTCTCAAGATTCTCGAATATTTTTATCGTATTTACCTTTTCTCTCCGCGGATAACTAAAAATTACGGATGATACGAACTTTCACCCGAAATTACAGTGCAACGTAACTTTCCAGCAATTATCGAACATTTTGTTCCCCCCCAGATCGGAGAGTAGCATAAGCATCCCTGTAATTTGTATAATCAAACGCGCGATTTCCGTAATAAGCTCGGGGATAAAGGATAAAATACGTGGTATTACGAAACGCGCCCAGCTGTTGTCATACTTGAAAATTATTATTAATTCGTTCGTCTGTTTATCGTCGATGCTAAATACAGGGACGGGGAAAACTCGATTCGACGATTATGTTACAGCTTATCGATTAATAACACGGACTTTTACACGTAATCGTTAATAACACGGAAACTGTTTTCTAATAACATCTTTTCTCTCCTCCGCGTTGCAATTACGTCATAAATGCATCGATGAATTTCTAAATCGCTCTATTAGCGTTCGTATCGAAGGGGGGTAATTATCGCGATAACATAAGTTTCTAACGACCCCCTTGCGACACGCGTATCAGCGAATGTGCTCCTTGCGAAATTTTACGATCACGTTTTTACCGATCATTTTAACGAGTACAAATAAAAAAATCAACCTTTAACATGCAATGAACGTGTTTATATTAAGCGTGAAATCAAAGACAACATTAACGGGCGTCAGATACGAGTCGAGCTGGTTAGCCTTCTGTAAATCGCTTTACTCTTTTTTTTAGATTTAATTTTCAAAAATGAGGTCTTTATTGCTATTTATTCGTATCGTTCTGAAATTTTAACGTCAATGATATCGACGTCGGATGATCTCGAGTTCAATACGGTCGATAAGCGATTTCAGGTACCAACAGTGATCGAAAAAGGTCGCGTAATGCCTGTCATTTCGCTGGTAACCCGCAATAACACGACTTCTCCCTTCGATCGTCGGATCGTGTCGCGATCTCGACGTCGGGATCGCAGCCGGGGCCCAGGAAGAAAGTAAAGGGGGATCGGGGAGCGAAGGGCGCGGCGTAACTTCGATCTTGATCGCCGTATCCGTTATTCCGGGACGATCGTGGCGAGTCAATGACTTTTGCATATCGCGAGATCGATCTTCCGTACGACGCGGGGCACCGCATAACTCCGATCGGTATCCACGTGGTCCCCGGCGCCTAGCAGTCTACCGAATCGTCCCACCGATTTCGGCGAACGACTCTATTCGATCCAACGTTCCAATCGCCTCGTTTTACCTAAACGTCTTCAAAGTTTCTCGGTTCGGTTCGAAATACAAATTATTACTATCAATCAAGGCAGAAAGGATCATCGTTTCCGTTAATTTCGTAAATAGTCAGTTGGTCTTCGATTGCGTCACAAGTTCAGGGACAAGCTGTACAGTTATCGATCATCAGCATGCCCGATAAGAAATGAAACAAACGGTACCATTCGCCGACGGTACTAGATATTGCGCAACGATCTTCGGTATCGTGTATCATCCAAGGTAGGTCATTGGCTTCCGTCAGGGGACGAGGCGATGTAGCCTAAGGGCAACTCGTGCGCGATTATTGGTAATTACCGAGATAGCCACGGGTCGTCGCTCGATTACGCGGCCGCACCCTTTCGTTCGCTTTTCAATCGTTATTAACCCTTCGGTCCGCTTCCATCTACGATCTGTTACGTGGTGGCCCGCCTTTGGAAGCCCACCCTCGAAGGGCACACGCCCCTTCTGCGCAAAGAAATCTTTTGCATCTCACCACGCCTTCCATTTAACCAGGCGCTTCTTGCCCAAGGTGCATTTTACCACTCGTTTTTTTTTTTTATTACTGTTGTTCCACTGGGCCCCGAAGAATAACCTCGATTCGGTTTCGTCGGATAACTTTAAATCCTCCGTCTGACAGGCTAATTTAAACGGGTACCATTGTTGATAGAAGCCAGAGTGTTTTATTTTTTAACAAGATTTCAATGCTTTTTAAATTCTACAGCTCGATCAGCTGTTCGCGCGCCGCCATCTTTCTCATACCGATCACGTGATCACCAGGGACACAGAAAGTAATCTTAGTTTCCTTGTCGTCCATAAAAATCGATAAACATTTTCAGTAGAAATAATATTCTATTATAGATAAAGTATAGATCCTTGTATCTTTCAGTACGAGTTAGCTTGTCGTCCATTAAAATGCAAATTGCGTAGAAGAGTTTTAGTCTTTCGACGAGATACTTAGTCATCGTGGTTTAATAGCAATTTAGGGGCCCGAATCCGAGCTGTCTCGAGAGATTTCGACCATGAATATTTCGTGTACGCCGGACGAAGAAGCTGGTTACACGTGTGTGACAGCATGTATGAAGAGGTATGCGCGTTTTGTAGACGCACGTAGGCGGGAGATCGCAATCGATCGAGGATCCACCGGTTGAAATCGGCCCTCCGGCACGGTAAACCTGTTAAGCCGATGAACCTGCAATCACGCGCGAATTTCGAACGAGAGCCAGCCCTTCTGCACCTCCGAGCAACAAACTGAAATCGCCTGATTAACCGGGAAAAAAGTCCTGAGCTCACGAACAAGAAAACCTACGTGACGAGCGCCAATGATGACAAGCCCTCGTTTTGAGTCTCGAGAAAAGGACCCCGAGCGATTGCTTTTTTACGAAACGAGCTATTCGTTTTGCATTTGCTCGTAAAAGCTTCTGCGGGTACTTGGGATCCCAAAATATACTCCAGTTTCATTGTCGATTCGCTGTCGTTTGTCTGCCATCGATTCTCAGTGCCAACTTTAAATCTCTCCGTCGAAATTTTTCAAATCCAATCGGGACATTAGAAATTTAATTAACTTTCCAGTTGATACTCGCCTCTCGGACAGATGTTGCATCTGTGTCAAGCAAACTTTCCCAGAATTTTTTTCCCATTAGTATAAATGGTGGAGATCGAGTAAAGGATCCAGCAGTAAAAATTCCTCTTCGTCAAGGATCGTTCGAAATGTTTGAACAACGACTGTAAGAGGCAATGTTTTAAAGTTACAGCTGCTCGTTGGCACATTTACTGATTTCAGGAATCGTTTGACACCAATGAATGGAATGATCGCTTTATATCGTACGAAAATTACCTTTCAGATTTCATCGAGCAATTAAGGATAATTACAGACGGAATTTCAATATTTTGAACGGTGATTCGATCACCACGCGTTGAAATCACTCGCGATAGGACACCGGTGCTATTTTACCTCGCATCGAGGTCTCCTGTAACAGTGGATAAACCAGGCGTTGAAATCTCTCGGACGAAGCTCGCACCATCGATGTTTAGGCTTTCTAGGATTCCTGTATTAAAAACGTAAATACTAGAAAAGTTACAGGAATGTCGAAGCTACGGGAAAATGGTTATCACCG
This sequence comes from Colletes gigas, assembly GCF_013123115.1. Lineage (NCBI taxonomy): Eukaryota > Metazoa > Arthropoda > Insecta > Hymenoptera > Colletidae > Colletes > Colletes gigas. Next base: position 2,099,136 of record NW_025106637.1, on the reverse strand, counting down.
ACGAAGAGAAAGTCTAAAAACATGTTTAATATTTTACTCCGTGACACAGCAAAATTTATCAATCTCTTTAATAACCTGATTATTCAAACTTTCCAGCAATAAAATACTTTGTGTCATAGTTCTCTACCTGTCTCTTTATCTTGCAAAATTCATTGCCAAACACCTCCAAGCTGAAAACTATTTTCTTTATCGATTTCGTCTGAAAAGTGGAGCATGTTGCCTGCTTGCAAATTCTGTCACGGGCTTGAAAGGGTTAGGGGCCCACGGTATCGGTCGAATAGCAAGAAATCTGGTACGAATTCCGTTTCGTGCGATGGTCGTTCGGAATTCCAAGCAGCGGTCCGCTCGTCGAGCTGTTTGACGCGGGCTGAAAACATTTCGCGACGATCAGGTGGTCGAAGACGTCGCGCGGACGCGTACAGATACAAATTTCGACAGCGTTATCCGCGCGTCCCGTCCGAACGAGGCGAGAGTCGCCAAGCTGTCTCGATGTAACGTCAGAATTCGCCGGAGGGCATCCCGTAAATGGCTGAACCTGTTTCGGTACAGGTGGTCGTCGGTACGCTACGAGAGCTCTTAATGCTTCTCCTCGACCTCTTCGTCTCCGCACGGATACGCCCTTCGGTTTCGAACGAGATTAGGTCACGATCGCCGCAACGGCCAGAATATAAGAACTGTGTTGTGACTTTCAACGATGACGATGGTCCTTTTGTTGGATAATATCCAGCGCGTTATGCGCGGTTTAATGGCCGACTCGAGATAGTCGGCCATTCATCGCAGGTAGTTTCTTTTTTCGCGAGGAAGAATGGCGATAAAGCTTCTCCAAACAGTCCTCGAGGATTTCGACCTGCGAATAGATCGCGATTCCTTCGTGACAGAAATTTATTCGATAAAATCAAAAACACTACGAGTACCGTATTGCTTGTAAATTTTTAAATAATTAGGAACGCTGTAATATTTTTATTTCGAGGCACTACACTGTCTGAAATTGCGCGGCGGTAATTGGCGGTGGACGTTAATCCGCAGGTTTCGCTCGGAACGCGGTACGGTTCGTTTATTTATGCTCGAAAGCCTCGAAAATCCGAAGTTACGCCACAGGCGTCTGCTAATATCCCGGTCTTCGACCGCGGAGGGTTAACGTTCTTTAAATTCGTTCGCACGAGTCCGCCCCGGGGGCATAAAAAGGGCACGAGGGACGAAACCAAGACGAGGACGGAACCAACAAAAAAAATCACGCGACCATCAATTAAGCTCGGTGGCGATTCTCTAAGCAGGCGAAAGCACGCGTCAGCGAGAAATCTTCATCTTAGAAGCGGAGGGTACCATCAATCAGACTTTTTCATTCCGGGGGGGCCCTCGAAAATTCAATTTGTTCGCGAAAACGACGACGATCTATATTTATTAGGCGATTAATTGCACGCCCAATTTATCAAGATCGCCTCGAGTGTTTTTATTTAATAAACAAATTAAAAATATTTCCACCGTGCACGAGCTGTCGTGATTTTTTCTCTCGCTCGGGAAACGTCGAGGACTGTTAATAAACAGGTATATCGATACTTCCGCGAGCTACCGCCTCGTCCAGGCCTCGATCGACCAGGTTCGATCGGTCGCGCGTACAGGGTGGACCACCTGTGCACGGTGAAAGAGAAATCACCATAAACAAGAAAGAGGGTCGCGGGTAAGGCAATTAAATGTTAGCGAGGAAACGATCAGCGCGCCTAAGATAGGACGGCTGACAAAATAATTAATACGACCCGGCGATTTACGCGGCCGACAATGCAATGCCTCAATAACGGAATGTTAATCGAGCTTGCGAAACCGGTCGCGGGCCAAACGCCCGGGACACGAGCCCCGATTTACAGTCAACGACAAAAAGATCTCTCGCTTTCGTTTGTCTTTCAAAGGAAACTAAATTTCCCACGGTCGAGTGAAAATCATTCTGTAAAAATATTTAAAAATTGCTTCCCGATTTTCTCTAAATCGTTCCTCCTTGCGAAGCAGTAAAAACGATCATCTTTCGTCGTTTGAAGATACAAATTGTAGAACGTCGCGGCCGGTTTGACAGTGGCAAAAAAAAATTCGCGGAGAGCAAAAGGTTAGGCAACGCGAGGTAAATAATGCTGAGATGATCCCATCTTTTTGCCACGGGCTGTATTATTCGCGAATCTTACGCCGGGGCCCCGAATGAACTTTCGCCGTGCGACACGGTGGCGGCTGAGGGAACGGTCATGAATAAAACGATACGTATCGAGTCAACCGGGCATTTGTAGTACTACACGCTGCGACCCGATGCACGTGTGCATTCGTGTCCTAATGTGTATGGGCCGAGCGCATGCATTATTAATACGTTTTCGGCGCGGGACCTCGTCCGAAACCCGTCTTTTACTGCATTTGCAACGACGACGGGCCTGAGACGTTCCCCCAGCCACCATACCTCGGCGCGACGAAAGCTTTGACGTTCCCAACTTTTCACTTTTAAACTCACGTCGTCAAGAAACACCGATACCATGGCTGCAGGAACTTTTAAAAGCCAAAAATCTATAAATCACGAGGCTCCACGGAGAAAAATTCGAACGAAAGTGTAGTTTTTATGGATTCATTTATTGAACTTGAATCTTTGTTTTAAGGTTTAGAGATCGTTGACGTTGAAAATATGAAGGAACTCACCGATCACGCCGCAGTTTCGGGGTTTGTGTCGCTCATCGGTGTCGTATAAGTGGTTGGATTCCACGGCGGGCGAGCGCATCCTTTGGATGGCGTGTTGCAGCGCGAAATTTAGAGAATCCTTGTTGTCCTCTCGCCACGGCTCGGCTGGTTTAATTACGTAGCTTCCCGTCGACGTTCTCACGTGGCCCATCTGGAAAAAAAGTATGCCAAAAATTTGGTGAGTCACTCCGCGATTGACCTTTATCTCACGCTATCCGCTGGCTTTACGACTCCGGAACTATCGAACCGTGAAATTTCGTCCGATTGTCTGCATAAATTCGCGCTAACCGCTTTATAAAGGCATCGATCGACTGGTGTCTTTGTAAAATTAGCCACACCTTGAGATTTTTTAAGTTAACGACGAAGGTAATGAACGTTTTTTCGTAACGAAGTTCAATGGCTGCTCGTGGCGCGTCGGCGAATTATACGTTCGCGAATCGTAATTGAACTGTAATTGTAAGCGTTTCGAGCAGAAGTAGGTAGGACAAGTTTTTACACCGTTACGCTTATGATTTATGCAATACTTTGTACGTAAATTGGTAAAAGAACATTCGAGCCTCGAGTAGTTCTTCCTTGGTCGATTCAATATTAAATTGCGATAGAAAGGCGTGGATAGCGAAACGTTTCGCGGATTAGTTACCGCATTCGTTACGATTTATTTATACATGCAGCGCTGCCCTGACATAACTTCCTCGATTTGAATGTGAAACACACCAGCTACATGGGACGCCCCCGCTAAATATATACCACCCACGTAAATTCCGTGTGAGGGCAAAGCCGCGGATCAGACGAACTCGAATAAATCAGGTGAAAATAATCGATTGAAACCTATCCCTTTGAATGCATACCAGTGGTCCATATTTATTTAAAACATAAATTTACTATAAATAAAATACATTCGTTATTGTAGAAGTTGTGGACGTTTGAAAGTTGGTCCACTTTTATGGGGTTTTTCTCACTTTTCGATGCGAAGAAACAACTTTTCGAATAGTCTTGGAATTTCTACATATTCTGCACAAAAATACGCGTCGTTTGCATTTTGAAACATTAAAATCCTCCAATCCGTACAGAAGTTATGATCTTTTAAACGTACGCATTAACTTTCAGTAGAATATTCTTGGTCAGACATTACATTTTGAGTAAGGAATTTTTTTCTTGAAAATGGATAGGATTTCGAGGGTATGTCTATTCACCAAAAATGATTGTAGTTGACCCCTGTATCCAAAAGTAATTTTTTCAGAACGATTTGAAATTTTTCAATTTCGCCGAAAAATTTCACAACTTCTCGAATTTTTTTCTTGAAAGTGGATAGGATTTCGAGGGTATGTCCATTCACCAAAAATGATTGTAGTTGACCCCTGCAACCAAAAGTATTTTTTTCAAAACGATTTGGAAAAATTTATTTTCGCCGAAAAATTTAGGCACCTACCCCCTGGCGATTTTTCTTAAAATTCGTTTTTGATTTTTAGTAATTTTGTTTGACGCTCTACAGAAAAGTTGTTTAATACTTTTTTGTAGGTACCCATGAGCTCTACTTCAGAAAAAAGTTTCATTGAAATATACTCACTATTGTAAGCGTTATGACTGTTTGAAAATTGGACCATTTTTATGGGGGTTTTCTAACTTTACGAGGTCAAGGATCAACTTTTCGAATATTTTTGGATTTTCTACATATTCTGCACAAAAATACGCGTCGTTTGCATTTTGAAACATTAAAATCCTCCAATCCGTACAGAAGTTATGATCTTTTAAACGTACGCATTAACTTTCAGTAGAATATTCTTGGTCAGACATTACATTTTGAGTAAGGAATTTTTTTCTTGAAAATGGATAGGATTTCGAGGGTATGTCTATTCACCAAAAATGATTGTAGTTGACCCCTGTATCCAAAAGTAATTTTTTCAGAACGATTTGAAATTTTTCAATTTCGCCGAAAAATTTCACAACTTCTCGAATTTTTTTCTTGAAAGTGGATAGGATTTCGAGGGTATGTCCATTCACCAAAAATGATTGTAGTTGACCCCTGCAACCAAAAGTATTTTTTTCAAAACGATTTGGAAAAATTTATTTTCGCCGAAAAATTTAGGCACCTACCCCCTGGCGATTTTTCTTAAAATTCGTTTTTGATTTTTAGTAATTTTGTTTGACGCTCTACAGAAAAGTTGTTTAATACTTTTTTGTAGGTACCCATGAGCTCTACTTCAGAAAAAAGTTTCATTGAAATATACTCACTATTGTAAGCGTTATGACTGTTTGAAAATTGGACCATTTTTATGGGGGTTTTCTAACTTTACGAGGTCAAGGATCAACTTTTCGAATATTTTTGGATTTTCTACATATTCTGCACAAAAATACGCGTCGTTTGCATTTTGAAACATTAAAATCCTCCAATCCGTACAGAAGTTATGATGTTTTAAACGTACGCATTAAGTTTCAGTAGAATATTCCTGGTCAGACATTACATTTTGAGTAAGGAATTTTTTTCTTGAAAATGGATAGGATTTCGAGGGTATGTCTATTCACCAAAACTGATTGTAGTTGACCCCCGCAACCAAAAATAATTTTTTTAGAACGATTTGAAATTTTTCAATTTCGCCGAAATATTTCACACCTTCTCGAATTTTTTTCTCGAAAACGCGTAGGAATTCGGGACTATGTCTATTCACCAAAAATGGTTGTAGTTGACCCCTGCAACCAAACGTAATTTTTTTAGAACGATTTGAAATTTTTCAATTTCGCCGAAAAATGTCACACCTTCTCGAATTTTTTTCTTGAAAGTGGATAGGATTTCGAGGATATGTCTGTTCACCAAAAATGATTGTAGTTGACCCCTGCAACCAAAAATAATTTTTTTAGAACGATTTGAAATTTTTTTTTTCGTCGAAAAATTTCTGTCAACCCCCTTGTCAATGTTTCTTGAAATAGGTCAGCTCGTATGTCTTGTGTGTGATAAAACAAGTTAGTATCGACGCGTGTCTGGATTCGATTTGTTTGCAATACACATATTTATACAAACTCGCTCTGCTGTCTCCCAGTGCTGACCCCATTCCTGAACAGTTTGCCACATACCACATACATTACGATCGCCTTCTATATATTATTATCGATTTCGATCGAGTGCAAAGATTGCAGTATGAAATTGAAGAAGAATCGTCGACACGATATAATCAGTAACAATTTAATTCCGACATCGAGAACCGCGTAACGCTTGTACCTCTCGTTACACGGAATATAGAGACTGATCGGGAACTGGTCTAATTAAGAAGCTTATAATTAGCTACATCGAGCGACCGGTCCGTTCGAGAGAAAAGGGACGAGCAACTGTTTCGATAAGAGCCGAAGAAAGGGTCGAGCTAATTAATTATTGCTCCTAATTACTGGAATCCCGATTCGTCGTCGAAGAAAGCGAGCAGGAGCAATGAGTAATGACACGCTGCGAACGACTGGCTGAAGGGCAGGCAACGGTTACTTATCGATTATCAACGCCTCCTTAACGTACTTCTTGCCTATAATTTCAACGTTTTCACCCTAGTTTTACGTATGCAGATCGTTGCCGCGATCATAGATAGGCAAATCAGCCTGGTTACGCGTTCGCGTTAGGCACGAACAGGTCAAGACAACTTTTCTGCCACTCAGTATTCCCTCGTTTCGGATTCGACGATGTCTTTTTTATTTTCTTGGAAGTCATGATCTAACTCTATATTGAATTTGTTTCCGACAATTTTGTTACTAGCTAATTAATTGTAAATCCACCCGCTTCTGTCCAAAGGAAATTCTTTAACAGCGGTATCGAGTGAAATAGTAAAATGAAAGTAAGAATTCGAATCTTGCTATCGAATAGATGGTTATTTGTTGTTAACGTGCAGTTTTGGCGAACACTGAGAGCAACATTCGAGGTAGCCACCGATGGGCAAGAAAAATGGCGACAGGACAAAAGAAGCCGAACGTGAAAGCAAAGGAACAGGTATGTTTCTGATGTAAGCTGCCACTGTGGTATCGCCGCGAGGACCAAAGACAACGGCGGGCTTTCAACTGTCATTGCCGTCAGTGGATTACGACAGCCGTAAACGGCTCCCTCGTCGCGCGTATAAACCATGTCGGAAAAAGAAGTTCACCTTTCGAATGTCGGTTCATTCATTCAGAAGCGAGAGGCCAGCCAACAGGGCCGCCTTCCACAGGTGTCCGGATTGTTCTACGCACAAAGGTAACTAAATAATCGCTTCTTCAACCCTTGGACCATGCGCATAAACAGTCAACTCCAAGAAACATCTTTTCAAATTTTTTAATCGCTATATGGAAAATCTGGGCCATTCTGTAGTTTGAAAATCTTTTATTTATCATTATTTCGACGTTGACTTCATCTCTAGATCATTGGGAAGCCCAAAGAATTCGTATTTTACCAGTTTTCCAAAGCAAAGTGTAATTTTTGTTTCTTTTTAACCCTTTTTGGTACGAGATATCGTTGAAAGAATTTGCAGAAGGGCGGTTCGAGCCCACACAGCGGTCCTGCGACGAAAGAGGAGGGTTGGTACGAAATTTATTGCTCCGGTGGAAATCCGTCTTATCGTCGATCCTCGTTTCCTTTTTCGATTGTCACAGCAATGTTTCATACCTTTTGCGTGCACACCTTCGCGCTCATGCCTGAGCGTGTTTACCGTGGGAGAAAAAATATTGCTCGAGTAAATATAGCCCCTGTTCTTCGCTGGCGTACTTTATTCGGCGAGCAAAAAATAATGTGTCCTCTCGAGGAATATATCCCGAGACACGGGACCGAAAAGAGTATTAAATATTTCGGCCGGAGTCGCGTCGGTGATATTTATCTCTCAATAATACTGCAGAAACGCGATTCTCCCTGAATTTCTAGCTTTCGTGAGATCGTCGACGAGCTCTGCTTATTTTTAATTCAGATTTTGTTCCAACATTACACACCTTCCGTCGCCCACTAATTACCAAATAATCCGCACCGCAAATATTTCATTTCTCGTCGCAAAAATTATAAATTATAATGCGGAATGACGCCATGTATAATGCATGGTTTGTACGGCTTTATGCAACAAAACTCGAGGAAACGTCGTGGAACCATTTTATCGCGAAGACTCGAGCAAAACAGTCTGGCCTAAAAATGGATCCGTGCGTATAGACAAGATGAAGTTTTTATAGTGATTTCAGGTCGGTGAAATTCCATCTGCGATATTTCCGTAATCCGTTCGTAAATAGCGGCTTTACTGGAACGCGATATTAGAAAATGGAACTTTTCGAGACGCAATTTTCTCAAAGTATAAACACCGATGCATTCCTCGACGATGGAAAAAACTGTACCGAAGTTCGTAAAGAATTAAAAGAATCCCGCTAAGATACGATCGGTGAATCGTTCGAAGATACCTAATAAAGAGAGAAAAAAAACTAGCCTTTTGTTGAAATGCTACCGTGACACACTGCGGACGACGATTAAATTCACCGAGCCCCATAATCGCGGTCTCGAACGCGACGAATTCCATTTAGAAAATCTGGGTTAAGAACGCTTAATTCCCCGCGAACCGACTAATTTGTAAGGCAATGTTTCAGTTGGCCAACGCTGACGCCATAAGTGTTAACAAACGATGGCGTCCGCAAGGCCGCTCAAACAGCCTCAAACGCTGTTTGTTGTCCTTTCTGTAAATCCATCGCGGGTCCGCTAAGTCCGGATTTCATCGAATTGCAATGTCACACCGTGTATCGTGGTCGGTTACGACCAGTTTCCACGAGCCGCGTTCCGAATCCTCGCCGACTTCCGATTTATTGACTCACCGATCAAACATTCCGAAGAATCTCTCCGCGAGATTTGTTTGCACGGCCGAAAGTCGGGGGCATAAACGCTTCCGCGGGACTGTGAAAATGGGCGCTAACTCGCACACACGTGGATAAAAGTGTGTTGAATGGATTAGCCGTGACGTGTAAAAGTTCGCTGCTCTTCCTCCGCCGTCGCGCAATGTTTGTCCGTGTTGTCTGTAAATTGTAACGGTATTTGAAAGAAAGTCGATCCGCTCGCACGTTGCCCCGTTTCCGTGAAAATCAATTTTTCCGAGTGTGTTTCTATTTACGAGCACCGACAATACGTCGGACTTGAGTTGTTTGGATCGTGGAACGATAGAGATCATCTGTTTCCGGATCAGTTCACGAGAACACGGAGCAGACTTCGAAGAAACACGAATGTTTGGAAATTCCGGGCACTATTGCGCCCTTGAACTCTTTGCTATGCGTGTTAGATATTCCTGGCAGCATACGTTTACCGTTTTGGGTATCAGAGTGCCTTCGAAGTACATTCCACGGTACTGGATGAATAATAAATAGATAATATTTAGATTAACCCTTAAAGTCGACGTCCCTGGAACCCAAATATGTCTCGTTGCTCGCGGTGGAATTATTTCTATTTCATTGTACTGTTTGGAATCGACAGTGGGCTGGGTCTGGAGTGTACATAATTAGTCACAAATTTATAGAAAATAAATTAGGGTTATAGAAAGTGCGAGTACATCTTGGTTTGCTTTGGTTTTGATAGGGTTCTATATTTGATTAATTTTATCGGTAGAATTTATTCGACCCGTATCGATTATAATCAGTGAACGTCTGAAGTATGTAGAGGCAACATAGAACATTATAAAAACCGCTATCGTACATTCTTAGTTTACGTTATTCTCGGATACCATATCGTACGAGTGTATGTAGATTTATGGGACTGGCTGTAGGTGGCTAACTTGTGAATGAAAGTGAGAGGTTTCCGAACGATCGACAACAATCGTACAACTTATTTTAAACGCGAATTGCAACGCACAAACGACTCCCACAACGCTTTATTTATTATTCTATCTTGTCATATATAATATAATATTAATATTAGATTGATTATTTCTGCAGTTAGGACAAACAACGCGTATTGTTAGTTTCATGGAAGACTGTTCTGTTCGCGAAGGGTTAACGAACCGAGTCAATGGCGGTCTCGAAACGCGTCCAAACGCGTCTATCGTCGGTTCCATCTTTGTTTTTAATATTAGAAGCGATTCGAGCCGCGACACAACTTAAATTACTCTGTTGAAAACTTGTAACAGAACGAGAGAGAGAGAGAGAGAGAGAGTGAGGAGGAGGGAGAATTGAATGGCCATCGGTCGTATCGTACGCCCGGTGCATTTGCGATTTGCATTCCTGCAGGCGTGCACCTCCTCGTCCGTGGCTATCCGATGGCACAAAGACTGACTTCAGGGTTACCGAGAACTCTTGGCAAGAACGCTGTTTTTCTCTCCCTCTCCCTCCCTCGCTCGTCCTCTTCTTCCCACTCACTCTCTTTTTGCGATTTCGACCGGCGAACGCTGGCAACGACCTCGAAATCCGCCGCTGGAACTCATCGACCTTTCGACGAGTACAGCTGATCCCCGAGAGCCCTTTTTTTTCTTCGTTTCGACGACCGTACGCGATTTTCCTTTACGAGGAAATCGATTGTCCGCCTGTCGCTCTTTGTTTGGACATCCGTCCGGCATTGGATCTCCGCTCGATTCGTTTCGAGATCGGAGGGAAATAGTTGTACCGAGCCGAAGGCTGCGCCGTTGTTTAACCGCGGCAATTAATTCTTCGTTCTTTGCTTTCCTATAAGGAAAACTGCAAATACCTTGCACTGGGTTACCTTTATCTCACCGACAACGCGAGAACTTCGTAAAATTGCAATTCGTAGACCATGTGTGTAAGAATATATTTACGGGAGTCTTCGATTGAAATAATTATGGTTTTTCCGAAATCCACGCGGAATCGATTACGAGATCGCCACCCTCGAGACACCGAGTCCCACTTTCGTCGCTTTAAAATACAGTTTCACTCTCTCCACTCGAATTACAGTCTCACTTTCGCCACCCTCGAAACTCGCTCCCAACGATCGTGTCTCCAGCGATCAGGAACCGCAGTACGTTTCTCCCAGTTGTTCGGCCGAATAAGTGAAACTTGATCTTCGTCGGATCAAAGAAAATTTCAGTTGACATTTATTCGGTGGGTGAGTTGCACCGAACAATAAACGTAACCGTAGAATTTACTTTCTACTTGAAACTCGATGCAGACTCCGTTTTTCGAAATCCGTCCTGGAATCCGCTTTCCATATCAAAGCAATTCGAAAATTTATATTCGAACGAATATTAAAGTGTCTGTAACTACTGTAACCGCCTCTTACAAGAGCCGCTGGTCGGTTTTAGCGAAAAAATATGATAAACGCGGGTAATATTGCACGATGGCGACGTTGTTTGATAAAATGCATCGAAAAAACAGCGAGACAAGCAGGTACAGGACTTTTTCATCGTGTCCGTTTCGAAACACGAAGTTTATGCGATATGTTTTATGCGTTCGATGGGTAACGAGGATACAATGGCGGCTTCTGGGTGGGCTACCGGCCTTAAAGTTTCCAATGCGAGCCGGAGCAGGTCTTTGCGTCCTGTGTAAGTACACGCAGGATACTTCAAAAGGAATCGATACCAACGTGTGCGGCGCTCGAGCACACGGTTGATCGCCTTTACGCTAAATATGCATAACTGAACTAATTGTCGCCTACGGTGCAATAAAGGCGCGTTTGCAACTCGATCCTTCATACTTATTCGCGATATTGCTTCTCGAATTTATTGTACGATCTGCAGAAACGCGTTTTAGATCTTTTTCCTTGTAACCTGATTTAATACTTGCTCGACGGAAGCCAAACAACATCAAAATTCACTTGAAATCTATCATTACTATCCATTTCGATGTTTACATCTATTTATTCGTAGAAAGTTAATTATTGGTCGTTGCAAGGTTTCAGCATCGATATCTAACGGATCTATCGGGCATAACGTAGTTTATGATCCTCTGACTCAGCCGATCGTCCTACGACCGAACTTTCGCTCGAATCGATATCGTTACGCGTTCAATTGAATCGTTAGAAGAGGCCGGGAGTTTTAAAACGTGATCCTTAAGCGAACGGGCAATGTATCACTCTTCTTCGCGCGAATATGGCAATCGCGGACGTGGCTGTAAATTGGAGGCAGTTTAGGTCCCCGGGTAGACGCGATCCTTCTTTAGTCACAACTTAATATGCAGACTGCAATACATCATAATAAAAGGGAGGCTGGGCGTTTACGCGTCTCGTATTAAAAGGGACATTGACGGGGCGCGGTAATTTGTCGCGAGAACGCATCTGAATACATTAATATTAAGCGGGAGAGGAAATTCAACGTGTGATTCCTTCTGGAATCGTAATCAGTAAGTCATTCGAATTTATCTAGAGCTCAAAAGCATAGTTTTACCACGTATTTTCAATCTGAAACAACCAAATATTCGGTAACAAAGTTCGACAGAAGAGGCTAAAAATTGGGGCTCGGCGATACCGCCTATCCGCGCATTGAAGTCACCAAACTGGTCGATTATAGGAATATACTTTGTGATTTTATTACGCGAAAACTAACAGCAGTATCGATCTGAAATTTTCACTGTATTTTCCAAGGTTTATTCCCTTACAGATGCCAAAATTTCAGGAATAAATATTAACAATTGACGGAGATACAAACATTTAAATCCTCAAACCTTGGAAACATTCTGTACAGCGTTTAATTTCCTCGTTGCCGTTTGAATCGGATCAAAAATCATTCTCGCACCTGATAATCCATTTAGTCCCCTAATTACGCTATTTTACACGGGGTAACTCATGATCGCTTGTTTGCATAATTCGCGATCGCTCTAGCCGCGGATCCAAAGGTGCCTGTGTTAATCAGCCAACGACGTGCAAACGTTGTGTAAGCGTATAATTGATTAATGACGACTAAACGAAGCGGTTCGTGCCCACGAGTGACCTAATTGTCAGCGACTTACGACTTTCTTTCAGCTGCTAACGATCTGTCGACGTTCCTGCACCGATAGAGATTGAAGCACTCTGCAATTAAACGCGTCGAGAGGATCGCGCACGTTCATTTGTAAAATGATTTGTACGACGGCTCGAACACGCTGACAATCTTAAACGTTGTTCCGGTAATCTCGGACGTACTCGGAATAATTAATCATAGAACATTCGACGATGATAATCGCATTTGCCACAATGACTTCTATAGGAAGACGAGTATGGAAACATATTCGTTTGAATATGAGATTACATTCGTAGAGAAATTGCAATATTTTTGTAAATGTTTGTAAAGTTCGTCCAGTAAAACTTTCTCAGAGGCTTCCCTCGTTTGTAATATTATGTAATCGGACTTTGAGTTCCGAGTGCTCCGCTTACAGTCCGCCGACTCGATTTAAATATTCCACGAAGAAGAATACCGATTATGAACAATACAGGAAGCCACTTTGAATAAGCTATGAATTGTGAGAAGCAAACAAACAAATCCGACACGCGCGGAAGGCAAATTGACCACGTTGATTTATCCCGTTATTAGCTAAATTGCTTTTAAATTTGTTGACACGTTCCCCCCCGTCCGTATAAACGTTTATCGGTGGATCGGAACCGATCAAACGGCGGCGAGGAGCTCTCGAAAGAAGAGGTTCGCGTTAAGCAGGGGCTAAGAACGACGGGGGGGCCCGCCGATGAAAGCGGTCGAAACATCGTCGATGGACGTTCGGGGCAAAAATCGCCAATTAATTTCGTCTATTTCATTCGAGCATTTCTGTCAAGGCCGGCAGGTTCGTAGGAAACTGGTCGCGCCAGGTCGAGCCGCGGATTCGCGTTCCTGGCGACGCGCCAAAACGGCTCGAGAGACGGATTTTTTTGTCGGAAGCTCGCGGGACAAAGCGAAGAAAGCTCTTCTATAGGCCATCGCCGAGAAAAGATGCGACCTGACGTGGGCCACGAAAACGTTCAAGGATCTCGCCTATTTCCTCGCTCCCTTTCATCCTCCTGCTCGTCCGTCTTCTCTCAGTTTCCTCTTTTTCCTTTCCTCGTAACTCGCTCGCCCCTCCCGGCTCGAGACAAGCTGCTTCGAAATTCTGTCCATTTTTCTCTCGTCACGACTACTCAGAATGTTGACTTGTAACAGTTTTTAACGCGATAAGAACTTTATTTAGCTGGAATTCCTGAAACTCTAAAATTAGCAAGTGTCGTGCCTCGTATATTTGTTAAAAATATAAACATCGTTCGATTCATTTGGAATTTCGATTCAGACCGCTTTCATAATCATCGACACATATTTAGCTAAGTAATAGCATTGCGTAGAAATAGCTGTAAGCAAAAAAGATCGAGGAATGCAGTACCGGGCGCTATAGTGTATCGGAATAAATAGGAAAATGGCGGTGTCAACGTTATCTGGTGTTACGAGCGGTTTCTCTTCCGGCCTTAGGATCGCGTGTACGAAAATTCTTGTTGCTTTTGAGCCGGCAACTTGAACGATCCGATAAGTAAATAAAGTGTAGACTACCTGGACGCCGTAACTATCAATCAACCGGTTCGATTATGTAGCTACAGCGTTTTCACTTTCTATTCACGGGCAACCGGATAAATATTCGACTCCTGCGAAGAAGTGACGAACCGGGGTGAAAGAAAGTTTTTAACGAGACGAGGAAAGCCTTGGGGCTCTCGGGGATCGACATTTTCAATTGACGGGGCCCTTCACTCTTTGTTGGATAGCGAAACGTCCTCGCGATGAAAAGAATCGTTGTATCGGGCAATAGAATCTAGCCTGTCGATGCGAGTTTAATTATGGGATATGAAAATTGCTTCCAAACGCTCGTAACGTACAATTAATCGAAAGGTTATTCGCAATTCCTCGACGTTGTGGAATTTATTAAATTTCACTCAAATAAAATTGTTCAAAAGTCCTCTGAAAACATTCCCGACTGCACAATAATAAATAAACGTGAGGTGCAACAGCTTCTCAAGTTGCTCGATGCAAGTCGAATGTTTTGTCGAAAAATAAGCGAAATTTCAAAGAAAACAATTTTCGCGAGAATTTTATAACAAAGCATATGCAGACGCGTGGAAAGGAACGGCCCATCGAGAAGTTATATAATATTTTCGTTCGACCGACGGTATTTGGGATTGTAATTTAAAAAAAGGCAATTGATATCGGCGAACAGGAACAGAGTGCTTACAAGAAAAAAAAAGTCTGAAGAATCCATGAGTCACGATTGTTATTTTAAATATGACAGGACTTGGTGTCTGTTTGAATTTCAGTCACGAGTCGTTAAGTCAAATCGTATTGCAATTATCTCTGTCTTCACCTTCGAGCTGGTCACTGTAAATTGTACGTGACTTCGATGACGCGAGCCAGATTGCAGATCATAAAGAGAGCACGCGCTGCTAAATATCGTCGGCGCAGGCTTATTCTCGATCAATTCGAAAGCGTCATCGGTGCAACGATAATAATAATATTCGTCCCATCGTTCGATCGTGATTGCAAATTACGCGCATTTCACTTTTCCGTGTTTTATTAACCTATGTCGCTGACATCTGATCGCGCGTCCAAACGTAACAACAAATTTATCGGTAATTGAAACAAATATATCGAGCAAAGTTTTCCATTTCCAATTAATAAATACCGCGTAGAAAGCGGCGGAGTGCTCCATCATTTCGGGCAAATAATCTAAACAACTGATCTGGAAACAGAAACCACCGGTCCCAGTTATCGAATCGACGAAAAGGAAAAGAAACGCAAACGGGAATCTGTCGGCTCCGCCAGCTAGAGCAACAGAAAATAGTTACGAGATCGCGCGTGAAGTTAATCAAGCAATGACGCAACCGAGTCTCATAAAGTTAATGGAAAGGAATCGAAATAACCTGACGTAACCGCGATAGCCATTAACATTAGAAGCTAAAGCTGTGGTTTAACACACCCAAGTGGCTTCAATTTTTCACTGCTCCTCTCCTGACACTCAATTTTTCACGCCTCGGCCTTAAATTTCAAGGTACCGATCTCCCACGCTGGAACAGGATTTATAAAAACGAAACACGAATGTTACTTTTGCGGCAGAAATTCATATAACAAAAGTTATTGCAAGTCGTTGCAGTAAACTTTTCGATGGCAACCGAGATATCGACCCTTAAATACTCTCCCGAACGAGATTAGTAGCATGGAGTCCTAATTATTGCGTTTCTACCCGGGACGATAAAACGAGAAACGTTGGCTCTATATTAGGGATCGGTGAAGTAACGTTCGCGTCCCAACGATATTTTCTATATCAAACAACGGTCGATTCAGCCGGTCGCGGAATAAATTCGTTCCTTATCGATCGAATGGAATAGGTGGCTCGTAGGTAACGGCGTCGAGAGCTTTCAATTCTTCGGGAAGGGCAATATTTTCAGGTACGGTGGCCGGCATGGGCGCCTGGACGCTCCGGGATCGTAAAAATAAGGAACAGCCCCTAAACGGTGCGCTAAAGCGACGCTGGCCGGGACGACGACATCACGCAGAAACTCTGTAATCGTAAATCGCTCGGAACCATAAGCCATGGGCCGTGCAAACAGCACGCAGGAACAGATAGAAAAACCTGTTCCAGGTCGGTTAACGCGGTGGTAATAACGCTCGAGAGCCCCGGATCGAGCATCTTCAAAGCGATCCGACTATCTGGATCCTTTAATTGCGCCTAGCATCCGCCCTTTATCGCCTCTTTGTCGCGATTATGAAAACATAAGCTCCAGCAGCGCGTGACAGAACTACCAGGTGTCACGATAAACTCAGACACCGTAAATTCTCCGGTAATTAAAAGAACGAACATTATTGATCGATGTTATGTCACGCTTAATAGAACGATCCTCGATCTTGTACGCGTCTCTGCTCTCTGAGAACTCTTCTCGTGTGTATTTAGGTTTGTTAGGAGCATCGAAATCTAGTTTAGAGATAAGGGAGGAGCGTGGTGATATTAAATATACGCTACATGGAGTCGATTTAACCCTTTGACGCTCCAAGTGTCGACCGGTTTGCCTCTAATGAGTTAAACGGTCCAGTTCGAGTACCATCGTGACGGAGGATATCGTATGCAGCACAAAGGGCGTGTTGTTTGTGTTTGATATTAGTGATTATACAACCACCGGCGATAAGTACTCGATCAAACGAATCGACACGGCTGCTGCAAAGGTTGTTTACACACACCGCCGTCTATAAGTCACCCGACACTCGATCGTCCGGCCCGGCGTATGCAAATTAAAATACGGATACGATTTTCTGGAGCGATCTAATTACCTCGGACACTCGGTTAAATTCATTTATTATTTCGCTATGAGATTTACAACGCCTATAAAAGATCATATGCTTCGATAACATCCTAATCATTATAGTAAAAAATAAAACACGTTCGTTCCGAGTCTTTTTATGCAAAAATGTTTGGAAATGTTAAGGTTATGCGGACGAGTCCTCTTCGTAGGAATATTCAGCGGAACTTTATACTCAAGGATCCTCCGCGTCTTTTGTTCATTTTCTCATACCTCATTTTCCTTTCATTGTTCTCAAAGACTGTTCCGTGACATCCTCTCTTCCTTTCAGCTTCTTCTTTCTTTTTTTTTTATTATTGTCTGCCTCCGTCCACGCAGTTCCTCTCTCCGGAAAGCTTTACGAGCACGAGCCGGACATCGCGGACATGTGTGCCCGGAAACTCTTGTTTAACGCGTTTGAGTGCTGCAAAAAACGGGTGGCCCCATTTTTCTCACGCGTCACGGTCAAGACGAGCGAGACGAAAATTACGTGGTCGAGGGAAAGTCAAGCCAATTGAGTCGTTAATTGGTCGTTATGGGCTAGCTAAGTTTATCCAAACCAAATTCCTTCGGGTTAAGAAAATAAATTCGGTAATCTAGAAACGTCTGAAGGGGTCGGAGAAAATTAATATAAAATCTAGCTGGCAGCGAACTCGTCGAAGATCGTTCGAGCAGATATCTTTGGCGTATAAGCAGGCGGAACATTGGCGTTCACCCGCTATAAATAAACGCGAAACGTTTCAAACAGTCCACGTAGCCTCTCTATGGGTATCGCGATGTTATTAATTGTGAGTACATCGTCGGGTCCAGCTTCTATAGTGACGTTAATATTTCAATCGCGCCGAATCTGGTTTACGATCCTCCTCGTCGCTCATTATTCCGTTCGCGAAAATTTTACGAGCAGCCCGTTGAAATTACCGCGTCCGCAGATTTCTACCGTTGAAAACTGGGATCGCGTTAATGAACAAGGACAAGGGTACGCGAGGACCGCGATAATCACCCTTTATAAAAGTCTCCCACGCGCGACTATAAATCGTTGCGTTAGTTTACGAGACACCAGCAACGAGATCGTATCGCCGTCCCGCCGTTCAACGCCATGATGTCACTGCCCTCCCGGGACAACATTCCATTCGTTGAGACTACCAAAATTTATCGAGCACCAGATAATTACCAATTGCCATCGAAAGGAAATACTTTCATGCCGGGCGCAACGTTTGAATCGCCGCCATTCTTAGTCGAACTTCGCTGACCCGGTTAAGTGATCGAATAACTCCTATTACGGTTACGCGGGAATTAGAGAATAGAGTAGCACTTTTTAAAAATTAAATATTTATGGACACAGATTCAAAGTCATGCTAATTCAATTCATTTTACGTTATATTTTTCTTTGTTTAACGTCGTTGCAAGAGTGAGAGTACAGACACACGGCGTGTAAACAAATAAAACAAGATGTACAAGACGCGAGGTGCAGCTAAAGTGGTTTTATTAAAACCTAGCCTCAATTTGCCTCTGTCAATACTGAATAGTAATCACAGCCAGTACGAGCGGAATGTCCCATTTTATACATATGCTGTTATTCTTGAGAATTCACGAGTTGTGCAATTTCTTAAAATAACACGTTATGATATTTCTTGTTTATTGAAAACACTGAGAATTTTTAGTTGCACGCCCGTGCACTGTTCTTACTATGGACTTTCATTTAATAGCGGGCATTTTAAATTCGTATCATCATTCAAACCCCGGACTCAACAAATCATGCGTCCAGACAACCTAATTGGATAAATTGAAATAGGCCCGCTAAGAATACCTTAATAATTCGCTCCCCTCGCCGTGCTATTTCTAGCAAATTGCAGTGGACGAAGGAAAAAGGAGAAACACGATTTGCGCAAGATCTATGGATCTTAAGCGTGATAAGAACACTAATACGGATCGTGACTGTGATCCGAGACAAGTTCCGCGATACCCCGTGAATAAAGATTCGTGGATGTTTACAATACTGCTTCAGTTTCCATTTAGTCTAAAAGGCGTAAAAAAATTTTTAAACGCACAAACCGTTTGGTATATCGATACAAGCTACTTTTGTAACGACAAGAAACTTCTTGTCCGATCTCGAGCACGAATTCAAGGAAACAAATTCAAGTGTCGTAACCTGAAGTGTTCACTTCAGTTCGAGAGGGTCTATAAATTTACACAGCGCGTTTCTCGCGGTTAGGTTAATAACAGCGTACAGCTGTACCTCGTTTTTACTTCCACGCATTAATATTCTCCTTCTTTAAAAAAAACGTCGGGTAAAAACATTCGACACGTGCTATTATTATTTCGTAAAATACGATCATAATTAGAAGAGCGAATCGAGTTTGTAGGAAATGGCTCTGGTATACTCCGTAACAAATTCGAATATTAATATTGCGTCGAGTGTGAATTTCCAAAATGGCCGCAAACGCCGAAAGACTCGAGAGGGCTCGGCGGTTCCCGGGGAAAAAGGTAAAGAGGCTCGTAAGCGGGCAATAGATCAGAAATTGCTTTCGTAACCGCCGCGAGGAAGCCGGCGAGATTACGACGCGAGTAACCAGGACTCGACGCGAGAAGATAAACGCGCGCGGAGCGAGCAGCGATCGGAAAAAGCGCGCACTTCGCGCTAGAAACCGTCGATACCGTCTCCCCTTATCGTTCGATAAGTCGCTCGGAGCGTTTCTGGCAAAGAAAAACGGATTCACGTGGGTGAGACTTAATCCCGCTCGCGTTCCCGATAAGGATATCCTCGTACTGAATATCCTGCCGTCGAGGATCGCGATTGGAAAGGCTTGTCGCGCGCGCGGACGCAAAAATTGTACGTGGGCCGGTAGTAAAAGATGCACATCCGCGAGCCTGGCGGGTTTTTTTTTTCTACGACGAAACCTTCTACGATTTTCTCTGAAACGATCGGGTTCGAAATTGAACTTAATTTATTACGGATCGTTCGAGGGCGAGTGTGAGTTTGATTGCTTCGATCCGAGCAACGTCTCCGCGGGACTACAATAGAAGCTTCCGATGAAAATATCAGGAATCGATCGTAAATATTTCCTTTATAGTTTTCGACCGTATTTCGAAATGGACATTGGTTCATCTTCTGTTCGTCATTTTACCTACGTCTGATCACGAGAGAATCCGCTCCGTTTTGTCGTCGATTTCGTGGACTTTGCATCGAGATCTTTGAGACTGCCTATGGAAAGGTGGTTTATAGTTTCTAGTAGCATAAGCGTACGTGGGTATTTAGTTACTTTGAGGAGGATCTGTTTAGTCTTACAGGAACGTGTTTGTGTATTCACGCGGGGTGAACGAAACCTTACATTTTGTGCAAAGTCGCGAGCAGGAGCGATTAAATACATATTTGCCGGGCGTGTTTAAATATTTACCGATGTGCTTCGTCCGTGGCTGTGGTAACGATTATGGTATCGCTATCGTACGGTTTTCCATCGATTACACAATTCACGATACAATGGAAGCTTGCGCAACGAGCAGATTTGCTTTTCTCAGAGACCATAGTCGAAGATGAACACGTTTCACCGCTCGTGTTGGAAAAGATGTCGAAAAACAATCCACGCTATTAAAATACAACAAAAATACGGATGAGATATTTTTCTAAGATCTCATCTCGTACGGTGAATTTCCTGGAAATAGTCGCGCCGCGTTTGAACGATGTTTCTAGCGAGAGGGTGATTTTGAAACCCATTTTACGACCGCGAGCCAAACTCCTACCTGCTCTAAACGTTTCCTATTCACCCGAAGAGGTGTTAATCGCCTCGAAAGCGGTAGAAAATTTTCCAACGACTCCGATGCCTCGCTGGCAGCCAGTCAATGTATTCTTAGCGTACAGAAAACTCATTGTAGTTCCGTTCGTAGGAAGCGACCAGCTTCCAGAATACACTGGCTGACCTCGAGTCGCGGAGCTTCGAACAGTCTGCGATTTTATCGGCACAGAACGAACGCATTAGACCAAAATGCCAGGCATTCATGACCACGCCTAACAGTACCTTCCACCTGTCCAAACGTAATGGGATGAATGTATTAAACGGGCCTTGTGTCCTAGCTGGCAGCTAGCCGAAAATAGACTCCCTGGCAGGATGTTTCCGGCGCAATCGACGTTACATCGATCCGTATCGACGCTGGTCGTTTTATTTAGAAGGCCACGCGTCCCTCGAGAATCTACTTGTGGGGAGCTTCGACGTCTCCGTTTCGGTGCACGTGGCTAGATCAAAGGATGGAGGCACCGATTCCCTTTATCGAACCCTTTGGCTCCGTCCACTTTGAATCTCGACCCTCTCTCTGTCGATCTAACCCTGACCGTACGTTTAACGAGGTTTCGGATTTATGGATCGCGCACCGATACGCCTTTGGATCTTCTACTTTTGATCTGAATGGACCTCGTTACTCTAAGTGGAGGAACAAGTAATATCGATGTGCTTCCGTCGGGTCCACCGGGAAAGTTCCGGCCATTTAATAACGTTGAAAACTTTTTTAGTTACACGAGAGACCGTAGACTTTTACTTTGTAGAATTTATTATTGTTTCCAAACCATTTGTGTTTGAATGGTCCGAACGTTTATAAAAATATTCTCGATTATGCTGTAACGAGGTGTATTGTGAATATTTCCATTGCCAAACGGTAAGTGCACCATCAATGGTTTGATCCTAGGCGTTGCGTCAGAGACTCCGGGGGCAACTAGGTCTATTGTCCCCGGCTCTATGAGCAACCCACGTGCGAAAATTGAGTTAAACGACCGATTATTCGGCACGTGCGAGCGCAAGTAACCCTTGAAACGAGTCTGCACAACGTTTTCGGAGACGTTAGTCGAGCGGCTGTTGTAAGCAACGGTCAGCAGGGAGTCCAACACCTAGATACCTACGCCTCTGGGCCGCGCGTGCGAAATCTAATTTTGCAAACGCGGTGTAGCCTTGCTCATCGTCGTCTAGACGAGCTTTATTTCCTTACTTCTTTGCTCCGAGCGAATATTCGCTTGGGAAACAGTAAAGAATACTCCTTAAAAGAATAGGAGCAGGTTGTTTTCTGTACTAAACCGTCCACAACATTCTAACACATTGTTTAATTCGAGGGATGAAACTTTAATTTAAAACAGCAGAGTTGTAAGTAGGTGTGTGTGTTGTTCCATGTCTCGCTGATGATGTGTGAAAACACAACATTCATTAGGCTATTTGGAGTACGAGATGCTCGAGCTTGTTTTACTACAGCTGAAAAGAGGTATCTAGTGCGTGGACCTAATTTTCAACGTCAACATCTGCCCGTTCAATCGGTTCATTGTTCCGTCTGAGATGCAGGTCAATCGCCTGCCTGTCTTTTCGGTGTTCTTTCTTCGAAATAAATTTCCCAAAATTGCCTGCACGGGCCAGGTGATCTTTGAGGAATTCGAGGAGGAAGAGTCCACGAGAATTTCGAATGAGATTCGTCTGGTGTTACAGGGCCCAGTAATTAGGTCGAGTGGTTTGATTCGGTATCGAGAATAATGACGTCGAGACTCAGCCTCTCGGTGTTTATGGGTGCCTATTTCTATGTCTGAAAACAGACGTTTGATTGACTAGCCGAACCTTGATGCAGCTAAATTAAAACGTGACCCAGATGGTCTGAAACACTGGTAAATACGCGACGAATAATAGAATTCAACGAGTTTCCGGGAACAATACGAGGAAATTGTGCGTTCTCGAGCGTCCAATTTGGGAGTTTAGAGCGTAGAATCACTTTGTTTCGAAATAATAATGAGCGATACATGTGAAAATATATTTAACCCTTGAAACAAAGAATGGTGTCGATCGATAGCGAATCATTTATACGATTTTGTACGGACGTAACGCGCACATGTAACATATGCGCCACCAAATTTTTACCATCGAAAGTGATGGGCTTATCGCTCGAACAAGAGCAAACAGTAATCGCTGCACTATAAATACAAATGATGACACTATCGATTTACAAATGTGTATGCTAATGTATTTTAACGTAACACACTCTAGATGCTTTCGATTACTCCGCTACTATATTATTATTTCTTCTCTCGATCTTAATTGTTTGAAAATATGTAGAAAGTTTTCTTTCTATATCAGCTTCGTCGACAGAATAAAATTCTACGCTTTCACTTTCTAAGTCGGCAAAACGCATCCAGAGAATAATGCATCGAGGAAGTCTCGTCATCCGTTGAATGCGCAGGACCTGCTATGACGTACGACCCAGACCTGACAATAAATTTCGAGCCAACGGTCACAAATAATTCTCACTCTCTCTCTGGCCAAAGGACGCGAAAGAACAGCAATTTAAAATCCAATACCAATCGCTATTTCCACGGATAAACCCCGTCCAACGCGTCTTCGAACTTCCATCGAGGGACGGCCATCTTGGATTCTTTCTCTCGCTAGCAATTTCGCCGTAATAAAGGTTCCAAAGCGCGATTTTACGATTGTCTGGCTACGAACAGTCTCGAGATCGTTAAGAATCTCTGGATTTTCGGGGCTTCCGGGATCCACGATCACTCTGATCCGCAATTTTGGTCTTCGAGTCGACTTTCGAGGTTTCGATGCGAGAAATCGACGAGAATTCCTAATGTTCGATAGGTTTCGAAGCGGTTCGGATGCTTTTGTCGCGGCGATTCGAAGTATCTCGGGGCCGCCAGTAAATCTGGGCGTCTATGATATACGGTCGAGTCCTCCGGGGGGGTTTTTAGGATCTTCGGCGCGAGAAGGAGCTGGCACAACGCCCAAGGCGCTTCCGGGTAATGTGCAAAGGCGTTTGATGACTTTCAGTCAGCCGCATCAGCAGGTGAGGGGTGTAAAAGCCCCATAAAACGAGTACCACTTTGCTTCTTACTCCATCATACGAACCTACGAGGACCTTGAACCGCGATTATTCTTAGATCGTCGTCCGAACTTCGCCTATAGAGTCGAGGCCAAAAATCGCGGATGCTAATTCACGAATGTCCAGCGTTCTTGCAACCCAGGCCCCGATACGCATAAATATTCCGCGCAGAAAGCAACATTTCTTGCGACGCGATTCATCAAAGTCTGCTTCTACTCGACTTCTCCCTTGGCAATCCTCGTGACGTTTCGACATGACGTAGATCCGCTTGTGCAACGAACTATTTACCCACAGAACTGTACCGTGATCCTTTGTTACGAAATGAACTACCCTCGTTTATATCGTTGCACCTCTCCGAATGCGTCGAGACAATTCAATTAACTCGAGAATTTTTCAATTATCAAGAACCTGTGTTGGAGGGTTGAAAAATGAGCGCGAGAAAGCTTTGGGGGGCAGAATTGGGAGGAAGAAAAGAAGACGCCCCGAGAGCTTGAAATAACCATGACTGCGTATGACCCAGTTTCACGTGGCCAGCTTCTTTGGCACGGTCATGGTCGCGAACGATCCCGTTTTACCGATTAAACGATGAGACACGAATCTTTCTGACCGATCGTCTGCCTCGTATCACGGCGCTTAGGACACTTCTGATCTCGCGTGACACGCAAAAGATTCACGGTTGCACAACTGTTGCTTTGATCGGTGCTTGATCCAACGCGACAGTTCCTCACGAATTATTTTTTTTCCCTTTCTTCGCCGCGTCCACGTTGTACGTTCAGGAATGAAATCATCCGAGCAAGCTGATATTTCATTGTTGTTAGCTGCTTTGATAATGTCGCGTTTCTTACGGTTACGTCAGCTCCGGTTATGTTTATTTTATCTGAGTCGCTGCTTCTTTTTGTCGGAAGACTTGCCTCGTTGCTTCGAGACACGAGTTCGTGAGATCGTTACAATAGTGGAACTGTTTTTCCAGAAAAGTCGAGGATCGACGACACTTTTAATACGCGCGCGGAAATAATAAAGTAACGCTTCATGCGACCCTGTGCGCTACTTTAAAACGCGAAAAATAGAACAAAGAAAACGGTTGGACGGAATCCAGCGAACGGCGGGAAAAAGACACAGCCCGTAAATCATACGCGCGTGGCGTTAAATCTTCAGTTTTTCTCGCGAGTCAACGGGACGCGTTTTACGGTCGCGTTTCCAAGCGCAAAGACTTGACGACAGTAAAACGGGCCCGATGTTATTCAGTTTCTTCCTCTCCTTTTTTACCCCCCCCCTCGTTTCCCCAAGCAACTGACAACCCATTGAATGTAAACGTTTGCCCGTAAGTGGAATCGCAAACGTTTCGAAATAATCGCGAATGCGGTAAATCCCGATGGAATTTTATGAAAGCTGGTTGTCTTTCGTTCCTGACCACGCGACATTGTTTTCACGGCGTGCGTGTAACTGTGAATAACCGGCGACGCCATTGAACGCAAAAAGAGGCAGCGTGAGAAATTTTTTACCCCTCGCGAAATGGGAGACGTGCCTAGGACTTCGATTGAAATTTAAACGACAGTTTCTTAAGAACCAACCCCGTATGTGGGTCGTAGCTATTGCACACAGCGGAGGAAGCCATTTTTACAAATTGTGTAATCGTACCAATTTACAAAGTGTAACTTTGGGTGGTAGGAGCTACGTAAGGTGTTTCAGAATTCCGTAAAAGACCGAAACCAAAGGTTGAAATCGTTCGTCGGGTTTTTTTCTGGATACGAGCAGAATTCGTGAGGTCCCGCGGTCGAGTGCAACAGGCAGGTTTAAACAAAACGCACGGGAACGGTGCCGTTGAACCCGAGTCGTTCGTGAGGAAGTTCAAATTTCATTCATTAAATTCCCCGGGGGCCCCCGACGTCGCGTCGAAAATAGCCGTGCGAAAGAATACGAGATGCTCGTAAAAACATGCTCGTAAAAAGTTTTTTCTGCGTGCACCTTGGGCGCGAAATCCAGTAGCAACAGTACGCGTAATTGTCCACCCCGTTTCACCGTACGTCGGGATCGGTCTCGAGTTAATTTATTTACCGTTCGATCAGTCGGCGATCCTCCGCGGGGAGTTTTATGGGGAGTTTAAGGAGCCGACGAATTAAAAGCCAAGATGGAGATTATCTCCGCGGCTGGCGGACACCTGGAATTCACGAGTGTTTAACTTTCTTTTTAACGATTCCTGTACACCGAGACAGCGATCGGACGTTCCTCCGTTGAAACTGTCGCCTTTTTCCGAGAGTTTCGGAGTTATTTAGGTAGCTAAAAGTTGGAAAGTGAGACGAACGCGCGGCGATCGTCGCGATAGCCGCGTTCCAGGACATCTGGCCATCGCGCCACCCAGCGTTCCTACTCCCTTTCTGCATTTTTCCGTTCCAATTCTAGAGAACGAGGCTCGACGAAGATGGTGATCGTAGGAACCACGTCCAAGGATGAAATTTATCTTCGGTTCCATTTCGTTCGAGGTCCAGATGTTTTATCGTGAGACGGATGTAGACTATACAACTGAATTTTCGTTCGCGGAAACGAGAAGTCACGCGTCCCAGAAATAATTTCGAGACGCGCAAGCACACGTTCCGCGGAATGCAAACGATTTTTGTTTTCGAAAGTCGAGCGAACGGGGAACCGTTCAACGTCAATAAATCAGCGAAGCGATCGGAAAGCGCGGGCACTTACGCTTGCGCTTTCAGCGTGTTCCTTACAAGCGTCTGCCAATTAAAGGTACATCCCAGCGACGCGATTTTCTGGCCTTCCTCGATTCGTTAGGAGGAAGCGAACAGTGATCGTACGCGATAGCAAACGGTCATCCGTAACGTTCTTTAACGAGGCAAACCGCGATTAGAAATATCAAAAAGTATTCAAATAAAAACGACAGAAGTTACAGCGCTGCATTAAATATTGACAAGGCGTCTTGACTTTTTTTTCGCAAAGCCTGCCGCGAGGAGACGAATTTAACAGAACTCGTAAATCTCGGATCCTAGAAACACATTCTTGGGCGCGAGAATAACACATAAATATCGGCGGTATTCTCTGACCTTCGGTTAATATTTTCCTTCCGCGGAAAACTTGCAGCGAAGTCGGCTGTAAACCTCCGCCCGTTAAAAGTTTAATTCGAGGAACTGCAATCGCGTAATAAATATCCTGTAAAAATCAAACACCCGCTTCTGACGGGTTCTTTTCTTATTTAAATTCATATCAAGCGTATAACATCTTTATTCTGAATGTTAATTCGTATTGTTAAGAGCGTTCGACTCTAGTATTCAAGATGGCCGCCGTCCTCCACCGAAAATCGCAGGATTTTTTAACGAATTCAACGAGGTAAGGGATTAGTATATTTCTTCCGTTTATTTAGACGTTTCGTTCGAAGTTGCAACGTCCCCTCGGAGCGTCTTTAATTAATTATTCGTACTTCTATGCACCGCGTTCGCGTAACTAGCAGAAAATTCGTCTTGCACGCGCGTAGATCCTCTCTACGGGCTTCTGCTCGTAACTTATGGAGGCAAATTTACCAAGTTGCCGCGTAGTCTGTGCGTTAATCTCTCCACTTCGGTAGATCGATTCACAAGGAGGCTGGATAACTCGTGGTAGCTTATGTTGCGTTTCTATCGGCGACGGATGTACTGAGTGGCTCGTTCAGACGTTTAAATAACACTGTCAATTACCCAGCCGGGCAAGAAATAATTTATATCAGGGGAATGGAGAAAATTGGTAATCGGAAACGTGGAAGATTTTTCTTTTCTTGAGATATTTATTTAAAATTTCGTATCTCCAGATTTGTTAAAAACAGACATTGTGGTCAAATAACAAGAGTCTTCCAAATATTTTTAACACATTTCCCTCTGAAACTTGGGGCTGTCGGAGCGTTGAATGAAAGCTTCGTGTTTGATTTTCTCGAAATAGCATTTCATCGTGCGCGCCATTCTTCCAGCGTCTAAATTATTGAACCGGAGTATTTCTGTGCCTTCCACGTACAAAGGAATCTGTGACCACGGTAACAAGCGAGCCGGACAGCGTGAGAAATCGATTGTCGGGGGGAAAAAAGTGCACCAGGATTCGCTACCGAACTCGGTCGAGGAGTCCGGGCGCCACTTGGCCAGTCGTTTGCCAAGATAATCCGGAAACTCGTTCTAGCGTTACCATGGCAAATGTCCAATCTGGACCGTGTTCCACCTACTAACGTGCCCGCTACAAAATGCACCGGGAATGCGGCCGTAAAAACACACGCGTGTCCACATGCCCCTATGCATCCTCCAGCAGTCCGCCATTGCCGCTTTATCAGCGTCATGTTATGCACAGTTGTCAATCGTTCAACGATACCGTTTAAAACGCCGTTTAGCTCGGAAAATTATGAATCCTAATGCGCGGTTAAATATACGTTATAGGCAGAAAATATTAGGTTGCGCAAATATCCGCTCGCGTCGCTATTTTAATACCTTATCATAAACCTTTACTGCGTATGAAAGATATTAGCTCCTCGACTGGATAAATTAAATTGACCTGGTCGATTTTGCTCAAGCAAAGTGACTCGTATCAGGAAATAACAGGGAGGTCCAAAAGATGGTTAATTGAATTATCGAAGAAGATTGTACCGGAGCAATTGCTTCTCATCTTGTCACTAGCTGTCGCGAGAACCTGACGAACGTGCTTGAAACTCTCTTAGGACTAAGGAGAACGCGTAGAACGGAATATTTAGAGCGCAGGACAAGATAAGTGCAACGAGCCGATAATATCCAGGCGAAATTCTTTCCGTATCTTGAGCACACAAGTCTTTTGATTGCATGTCCGGATAATTGTCCGAGTAATCAATGTCCAGGTAATCCAACGAGCTCATAAATCCGAATCAGCTACGTGTTTAAGCGTCGTTTCGCTAGAATCGACCGGTGCCTGACGTTCCGTTCCCCGGGTTGGTAATGAATCTTGTAATGATCACGGTGCAAGGTTCGAACATGTTCGCGACGTACTGGAGAAATACCAGTACAGGGAGAGGCAAAAATACCTGTTTATGCCAACCACTTTAAATACGCCTTTGTACGAGGGCCCGGGGAGGGATACGCGCCAGGCATTTTCGCAACCGCGTTTTAGGAATTCGCGAGAGACGAGCCCCTAGGGAGGTCACTTGGACGATGACTTCCGAGGAGGATGCGGCCAGAAGATACGTATTTTTAGACCCTACCGCGTACGATAATATTTTTATTCGACCTGCCCTGACCGTCCGACGATTCGAGCAAGTTTGGCGAGAAGAAAAATAATCGCCATTTTCCCTGTCGAGCTATTATCGATGTGTTCCGGGGGATAAATATCCGAACGAGGTGATCCATCCGGGATAAAATAGCCACGAATGAAAATATACCGCGACTTAATTCGTAGCTTGACTTACCATTCCGTGACAGAGGCTGACAGTGACGACGGAATACGGATCGTCGTCCACGGTTCCGGTGTAAAGGCATCCAAGTTCATGGCCTGGATGCTCCCTTCTGGTTGTGTTCTCGCTCATGTGAGTTATCTACACAAACAACGCGAAACAATTACAGTTTTAGAAACGAGCTCGAAGGTGAAACATCTATTTCTCGTCGAATAATAGCTTGCAGAATATTTAAATTGTTTATGAATGGTTAGACTCAAGAACGATTCTGGACCTATATCCCGAAGGGAAAGAGCTTTTTACATAATCACGTTTCGTTCCGCCAGACGCTACCGAAATTTAAATTTGAAGCTACGAAACATTAATAGCCGGAGGGGTTCCAGAAATATCGCTCCTTAATCTTAATTTTCTACGCGGGAGAGCAAATACCGAAGCAAATACCCGCGACAATTAATTTCAAACGCCTTATAAATAATAGCATTACGCGCTATGCTGCTTCCCACACTTAAACCGCTGTGGGACCCAAGCGTAGAAGCAACGTTATGCAGATCTCAGCGTCGGTACGTTGAAGATGGTATCTCGTACATTAGCATAGTAATAACGTAACCAGCACCGTGTAACGTAACAGCATTAACAGCAATAAACGCGTATCTCGGTAGATTAAATTATCGTACCGATCCGCGGGTAGTGAATGAAATTGAAACGTGTTACAAATTGATACCGGACGCCGTTCACTTACCTTAATATTCGACGATACGAAGCTGGAATCGAGCCTGAGACGCAGACGAAATCGCCTGCCGAAGGCGGTAAATTCGTATTGGGGATAAGAGTCCCAGACTTCCGCCGAGGCGTGGCGGAAATGGCCGCTGTGGTGCCTCGTGGCCGTCGTGTAATTCTCCGCTGCGAACAGACGGGTTTCACTTTATCGATAACGGTACTACACCTTCGCGAAACGGTTATCGAATCCACGGGATTATTAACATTAATTACGCGGGGGACTAAAAGCTTCCAAGAATGTTTCGTTTATTCTTTGAACCACCCCTAATCAGACATCACCATTCGAGAAACCTCGAAGGGCTTCGTTTGATGGGAGTTGCGGTGTGTTTCGTACGGTTCCCAGGCGCCTAGGTTTATAGCCGTGGCGTTGAAACACACGGTACACGCGCCAAAGCATACCTAGCATACTTAAAATACGGGGTTCGTGCCAGTTAGTAACTAGTTCATTTGTTGCCGGTAATCGTTGACAGTCGCGCAAAGTTGGCAAGCAACGAATGACTGGTGCGTGACCGGGTGCGTGACAAAATGCCCGGTGCCTCGTTGCGTTGCGTTAAACGCGGCGCTTTCTCAGCGAATGCGGCTTTTACCGTTCGGCCGATCCTTTTTATTTGTCGACGGCTGCCTATCTAGTTTCTTGACTCGCCGCAAACGTGTTCGACAGCAAAGACTACTGTTTCGTTAACTGTTACTCGCATGCGTGACTATTAATTTTTGCCCATTATTCTTTGACGAATAAATCATCGGTATTGTTCCACTTCGTCACCTGCCACACCGTCTGATCCATCATCCAACGTTCCACCATGACACCATCTTGCAGATCCTGGCATTCCCAGAAACTGGGGAGGAGTAGCTGCTAGCGTGTGTTCTCAGCTGTTCTTTAGCTGTGACGGAGATCTAATGGAGACATAGTAATTGCAGCGAGCTATTGGAGGTCCTAACAACTTGGTAGTTTTCCAGAAGACCCAACGAGTGTCCCCAGGACCTAAGAAAGGGTGAAAATTGCGAGCAACCTCCGGTACAGGTGATTTACGGTTCCGAGAATCGAGATCGCAGATCGATGCGCGGCGATCGCGTCCTTTATAAATATCTGGTCCCGCTCGCGTCGTCTGCTTTTTATCTGCTCGGGGTCTCGTAGAGCGTGCATGCGCCGCCCCGTCTCGCACAATCGAGAGCTTAACGAGGCGAACGTGATCCTGATAAAGGTGGTGCGCTCGCACCGGCCGGGGCTCGATACGCTTCGAGAATCCCGCGTACACGTTCCATCATCGGAATGCATCCCGAGCGCATCGTCGTCTCTAATTGCGCTAATTTGAATCGCCGTCGTTCCGTTCCTTTCTCGCGTCTCGCGCGTACGCAGATAGCGATGGGAGCAATGGTCTCACAAGCACAGCTTCCACGAAAATCGAGTCGGTTTTCTAGGACAGCTCAGGACTTTGAAAAGTACCCAGATTGAACGTAGCCTTTGTCAGAGTCAAGATGAAAGGGATTTGATAGACCCAGCAAGTGTTAGGAAGTTTGCTCTTGGGTACTCCTCGATGACAAAGTCTTAGCTCAGACAATGAAGGTCGTATAGTGCTCTAAGAGGCTAATAAAGATTGTAAGCCAGTGGTGTAAGTGGATCGTAAACGTGTACCACCCCCTGGTTCCCACCATTAAAGGGTTATAGAATTCTGAATAACTAGCCCCCTCAGTCGTTATCCCAGTCATAAAGAATTCGATTCTAGCGTGCAACGGCTATAAGGAAGTTTAGACTTGGATTCTCATCGCTGACAGGTACCAGGACAACTCCAGAGACACGATCCTTGACAGCTCATCGATCCGTGGTTTTGAGTGGCAACGTTTGGAATTCCGATCGCAGCTTTTGTTGAAACTCGACGTCTACGAGCGTGCTGATGCTTATTTGAGCAGATGATTAAACGATAGTCGAAGAAAACTATCAAACCCTAGCAGTTACTTGCGTGGATCCCGCTGCAACGCCACTTATTTATTGACGATTATTGTAACGGTATTTCGCACGCCATTCGCGGAAAGAATTATGTAATTTCGTTGGTCGTGGCTTCCGGGTTCAGGCCAGGTGTCTGAGGGAACATTCAAATGATGCTGGAATCTCAAAGACTGCCTGATTCTATTTCAATCCTTCCCAGAGTCTATCTACTGACTGGAACGTAATTACCAGACCAGTTTATTTTACGATTCTAATTATATTTTAACCAGAACAGTTTAAGATGACAATAAATTTGATTATGGTTGATCAAACCCGTTCAAACGGTCGTTGAATCGGTCCCATCGCTAGGCCCCGAGCCGCGTGTCAGCGTTTAACACGCCCGCGAAAAGCGTAACGCGATCCACGAACTCGATATTCGTTTCTCGTTTGCCTTTTTCGTTTTGTCGTTCGCATTCCCCGGCCACGGACGAGCTTTTCGAAGCCCTCGAACGCAACCGACAAACGAGATTCGTCGCGATTCTCATTAAAACGTCAAACACTCGAGGGCGATATTAGTATTGTCGTCGTTGCTAATCCCCGCTCTCGAGATAACTCGCCATTAAGCCGGCCGAAGATTCGACGCGATTGATTATCGAAGAAAGCGGCCGTCGATCAAGCTTTATCAAACCGAAACATCAACTTACGCGGATCCCCGTACTGGTTCTCGCTGATCTTCATCAGCATGACGTACTCCAGATCGGAGCTCGGGGATGACGACTCATGGATCGGGGATTTGTCTTGGTCCCTCGACGGTTTCACCACTTTCGGTATCACTGCAACAAAATTACACGAGCAATAAACACTTTGGTCTCATAAGTTAAGGAACAACTTATCGAACATTCGTAGAATTTGTAAATATTCTTCGCCAAAATACGCGTTGTTTGCATTTTGAAATATTGAAATCCTCCAATCCGTACTCTCGTTGTAAAATACTACTGTACAAATTAAATCGAATCTAATTAATCGTCGTAGCATATGTATTTTTCTCGTCGGGCAGATAAGACGGATAAAAAGAGCACGGACGGAGGAACACCGTGCGAACGGTGAACGCCATTGCGCAATTGGCTACTTAGAATCGATTAATAGGCCTTCCTCTTCGACAAAAATCGAAATTCTTTACCGATATCTCGCCAACCTTGACCAACAACGCAGCAAGTGTGCACTCGTGGAACTTTAACTATGATTTATGCACTCGGATCACTGACGTCTCTGGTCGTGGAATAATATTGGGTTGTGACTTATGACACATCCAGACTCTTTAGTGTCACATGAAATTCGCATTACTATTCTCATTCTGTAATTATCGTTTCCAGAGGTAAAATTCTTGTAAAAATCAAAGGATAAAGTTTCGAAGTTTAAACAAAGATAAACTACTTTCTATCAGTTATTAAAACCGGAAAGCGCTTCGTTTGAGTAACTGATACCAATTTCATTTGCTTAATAGAAATATATTGACATCTAATCCGACGCAGACGCGATGCAACAGAAAAATGCAAGTTGATCTTTTAATCTGACGTCTATCTGACATAAGACGGCGACATCTCCATTCCTCGCGTGTGCATTCAATTTGTATCGTCAATCATTCGTTTCCACCAATGTTTCTCAACCTTTTTCAAATTTCGATCCTCGTGGATTCGAAAGACTCGAGTGGCCGAGCCTGTAAACGAAACACTATAAATAAACGTTCTTTGCACTGTCCTTTGTAACGCAAGATGTTGAATCGTCGAATTTATCCTGATCGTGTCCTCCTTTCGAAGCGAATTTAGAAAAGCTCGAAATCGATTTGGCATCCACCGAAGTTCTTGGTGCACCATTCAAGCATCAATACTCCAAATAATTAGATCATCGTTTACAGAAGCGATACAACTTACATTTTTTCAAATATAATTTTGTTTACAGCGACTTTGAACTTGCATCGAGAGCTCTCTAAATCTTTGTTAACACCGCAGAGAGCGTCAGAGTCTCTGATCTTTGGCTCGTGACGAGACTCCGGATCTACGTCAACGCGTCTGAACTTTTGTTCTCGATTAATTCAGACCTGCATCAACGATTGTCCAAGCTTTCGAGCGACGAGAAAGGTTAGCAATCGGTGACACGGAACTTTGGCCTACGATGGCCTCTAGTTTTCCATCTATCTGAACTATTACGTCCGGACAAAAGTCGTTTCCCAACTGAAAATGTCCTGTCCCAGTATTCCCGACGGTGTTCGAGGGGCATAAATTTTCTGAGAATATTAAATATAACCGGAAGCACAGAAACGACTGGTCGTCTTCAGAATTTCAAATTCTGTCGCCACACGTTTCATTTAAGTACCCGGTTGATTGATCGGGAAAGTTTTCTTGTTAGTATTCCATCGGCAGAAGGCTGGCTGCCTCGCCCTGCTGATAATTTTTCGACGAAGTCACACTTTGTTAAACAATGCCAAAGGTTTATTAACGGATGACCCGTTTCGTTAACGAGCGTACGGGCGTGGCTCCACATTCATCGGTTCGCGGGAGTTTCACCTTCGTCTAGTTTCGTCCTTCGACGAACTCATTCTGTCGCGGGGCGATTCTTTGTCGACAGCCGGTCGTAAATCTCTATTGATCGATAATCGATTGATCCATGCCGCGGATGCCGATCTAACTGCCGTGTTACGCGGACTCGTTAAGCGGATTCCGACAATAACAAACGAACGATTTCCTGATTTCCAGATAATGACGTCGGCATAATTCAGCGGAAAGGGATGCCCGTGCTTCTCGTGCTAGCACCGTGACGCTAATTAGACGTCGGACGAACGAGACAATCGATCGGTGGTTGGAAAAGCCGCACGGAAGCGATCGCCGGGAGAAACTTCAACGGCGATTTTCATGGAACGTTTACGCCCGTTAATTGCTCGCCACGGATGACTGTGCGTAATGGATCAGTGCAATTATCCGCGGAATTTAAACTGGAAAAACACTGTTGCTGATTGTACACCTGACTCTACGAGAATTGGAACGCGGAATTTTCCTTGAACGACGAAAGAATGATTAACGGATGAAATTTTTTCTTGAGAACTCTGATACATTGCTTTGAAATGTAACGCGATTTATTAGAGCAATTTTCCCTTAGATCATCCTGCTCTGGATCGATCTCTCACGATCTGAGAGGCAAGTAGCCCAAAAACACTAAAATTTATTACTTCTTAAAAGACCATAGTTTTTGTAAGGATTCTGTATTTGGTACGTTTATTTTATTTAAATATGTACCAAAAGAATAATGCATTATTGGCAAGATGTTGTGCAACCGCGCGGCTCGAACCGATAAAATTTCAACGACCCCACGCAATTTGTTATAAACAATACCGACGTATCGGTAATCCGTGCAAGCGTTCGACCGTTAATCTACGCGGCAATATTCTGCACGCAGCTTACGACGTCAATCGAACGAGATAGTCGATCGTTTAACTCTCGTCGGGTTCGTACAATTAATTACCGCGATTTTCAGCGTGGAAAAACGACGGGTCAACCGATGACCCGGCTCGTTTTTTCTCATTTCACGTCGCAGAAACGATTCGCGCGCTAGAACGCTCAAAATGGCGCGTCAAGCGTCCTTTTCTTCCAGAATATCGTCTCGAATTCGTTGGCAGCGTTCTCGTATGGGTTGCCAAACTGTTCCACGGCGATCGGTATTAAACAAATGTTTTTAAGCGGTTTCGAGAATAGAAATTCAGTTTAGATCCGTGGTACGAGCGAGGTAATAGGTCCTGCACGAACTATCCATCTGTTAGAAATCGTTCGTCGAAGAACTGTCCGACTACTCGGCTGAAATGTATCGTTGCATCGTCACGCATAAATCACGTGCGACGTGCATCTAATGGAACTTCTTCCGATAATTCATACAATTGACTATTCGAGAAATATGACATCAGGAGTTAAATGAGCAAAAGTCCTTTGGCGTACAAGGGGTTACGTCTTATGATTAATTACGCTGTTTTAAACTACAATGTGCGTCTGTAAATTGGATAAAGGGAACGAAGCTTTCATTGAAATATTATTCTGGAGCGCCTCTTGCAATTTTATTGCAGCGTGAGAATTGGCGCGGAATCGTAAAAGCATCCAAGGAGCAGTAAATTCCTTGCAAGAATCGTAACAAATAAATGCAGAATCTCCTCTGGGAATCCATTTTAAACGTATCTACGACAGTATCGTTAAAATCTACGTGTTTCACGCACCAGTTGCATCCGTAGCAGCTAATTATAGAAAAAGCTTCTATAAGATCCCAAATTACACAATAGATGCCATAAAAATACTGTCCATAATCCCTAAGGAGTTGTTGGCACCGATTTTCTGAATGTCAACGACGCATGTGTATTTTAACGATAATGTCACAGATTCAAAATGTATTTTCAAAGATTTCGCAGTTATTTGTTGCTCTTGGTGCAGGAAATGACTATGTTTTGACTGCATTTACGATCATCCATCCTTCAGGCTGTAATAAAATTGCGGAAAAGCAATATGGCCGCGGTTCTATGATCTCTCGCTACCAACCGTGAAATAAAAAGTTCCCCAATATTTAAAAACGTATCCCTACGCCCCCAATTTATAATATAACCGAACGGGGTTAGTTGTTCGTCTCGATACCGTCGCCACGACCCAGATATTCCGAATTTGGTGTTCGAGTTTGGATCGTTCAGGACGAGCCAGCAAAATCTGATCGCGATCGCGGTTCTCCCCTTGCGAAACGCGAAGGGAAACGGGAGAAAGTTGGAAGCACGACGAAGGAAGCCGATCTCCTAGACTCGGTTTCAATGATAATTCTAAGTTTGTCCCCGGTCGACGACGAAGGGAACCCCGGTCTAACGTTCCAGTCGTGGCACGGCTGAAACGGAACAATGAACGGAGAAATTTTGACGTCCCACTCGAGCGACGCAGTATCGTGGACCGTGTCGCGGAACAAAGGGACTTTACGTCATGTCCGTGGAGATTAAACGCGCTTACTAAATGTCGACGCGTGGGCGGCTGCCGGGGCT
This sequence comes from Colletes gigas, assembly GCF_013123115.1. Lineage (NCBI taxonomy): Eukaryota > Metazoa > Arthropoda > Insecta > Hymenoptera > Colletidae > Colletes > Colletes gigas. The sequence goes on along the minus strand of NW_025106637.1, from coordinate 2,062,304 downwards.
ACGTGCATTGTACAATTGCATAACAATGCACCGCGGTGCTACAACGGGGAAAAGGGATTCGGCGATCCTAGGACAACGTCGTTACCGATTATGCGACCGATACTCGCCACCAGTAACAAACGTTCTGGGACAGCGCGGATAAGGGACCAGGAACAACGCAGGGTGCACCGTGCCACGGTCCTAACCGTGATTATTTTAACGAGCAAAGGTAAAAGAACAATTTTAGATACGCAGTCTGTCGCCATCATTGTACAAGTCCAGCGTTTGCAAGCCCGTTAATTTGTCTGGTATGTTTTATCGATCAAGATCGAGGAGGGAGTAATAGAGACACACGGTGCGTGGACCAGAGCCAATCTGACCAGCCAGTTTAGCAATTTTATGGCGCGATAGAATGCGAATAACAGGATTAAATCGACGACGATATACCTGTCCAATAATTCTATGATATTCGTTTCGATTTTGTTGCATCGACCGTGTGCCAGTTTTGCAATTTTGTTCGAACGTCGCTGTTACGCGTTGCTCAATCCATTGTATTCTTGGCGAGCGATTCTAACAAGCCATCATTATAGTACTCTTTGCATACGCTTCGAATAACACTGTTCGCGACTGGAATAAGTGCTCCATCTTCGATCTTTGCACGATCTATGAGCATTTCCCGAGTTATTGCTTTCGATTTTTTTTTAGAGAGAACAATACGATTTTTATGTTAAAACGTGAGATTATATATGGTTCTAGCTGGTTATTTTCATCACTTTGATAATCATTAATGTCGTATTAATGTGTGAACCTATTATAATGGAGTTAGAGCCTGTTCTTCGAAGTCCTTCCGGAAGCAGCTTCCCCTTTGTGAAACTTATCGCGTGAAAGGATAGACCCCGGGGCGGCTTCGACCGCGAGAAATATGCGGTCAACCAAGAAATCGTATACTTTTCTTGGAGACACTCGACCTTTCCACGCACGACCTTGACGACTATCCGTGAAACCACGTTTCGTTTAAGGCGACCATAAAAACCAGCCCTTTTTCTCGTTGCTTTCTTTTCAGGAATCTCTGTTACAGCCTTGGTCGTCCTTGACTTTCGACCAGAGGTTGCACGGCGGATTTATTGGACGTCAGTCTCGCTAAACGAAAACCATTTGGCAATTTAAGTGACAACGGACTGCCAATTAATTTAACGCGCGGGAAATTACACCGGGGAATGCCTGCAATTTTAATTCCGGGGGAACGATAATTACTCCGGTATCTGTTTATGGCCGTAGCGACCAGAATATGGACGAATTTAACGATCAGAATTTTTACGAGAGGTTATTCAATCATCCCCGAACAAAGATTTTGTAATAACTGATTACTGTCGTGGGAATACAATTGTCGGATAAAAAGAGGGATTTATCTTGTATTAAAAGAACATTATACCGGTTCGGGTATATTCTTCGTAGCTCTTTGCCGTATCAATCATGCATTCAAAGGCAAGTTTATCTATTAGTCACGAGATAAAACATCTTCAATTATACAGAAAGTCGCGGTTAATCGCCAACAGCCAAGCGCATTCATCAAGATTCCCATAAGTAGATAAACATTCTTACATCGGTGAATAAAGTTCAGTCGTACAGTTTGCCACGGAAACTCAATTTCACACTTTTCTAACGACTTGTATTATAGTAATTTAACGGGCTTCTTTCGATAAATAATACACGAGCCCTTTGGGAACATTTCGGAGCCCAAACCATCCTGTGCATATGTTCTTGTCACTGCCAAACTTGTGACAGAGAATGATTGCCAACTTCCGAGCCGGAAGTGGGTGGGACGCTTTTGAGCCAAGACCTTTCTAATGATACCTAACTTAACTATTTCAAGACCCGTGCTCGTGATAATACAGGTAGAACTCCAAAATGGAGCTCCAGAATATTGCAAAAATTACGATTAATTTATTATTGTGGAAAGTACCATTTTCATTTGCTTAATCGAATTAAAATGACTGCATATCGTGAGTGTTTCAGTGACTCAAAAATCGTATTGTTCTTATTCCCTCGAACGTATAGGTGGCGGAGGAGCAAAAGGAAGGTGGTCGTTTTCAAGGAGAACAAACGCAATAGGCTGGAACACCGAATAAAGGTCGGGTTTCTCGAGTAATAAAAGAAACCCCAGCCCACGGAGGACGCGATTACGGTACCCCGGTCGAGGCGAAAACGCGAGTCGAAACGAAACGCGATGAGAAAACGTTCCTGAAAGGGGCTGGGAGGCGGTAACGCGGACGCGGAGAAAAACGCTTACCGCGTGATAATCCGATATCCCGACACAGGATACAGGATATGGGGTGAGTGATAGAAGGTATATAGTTGTAGCGTACGAGCCGGAGACACGCGTTGTCGATCACGTGAATATAGGAAGGTTAAGTAATTCTCACCGCCGGACACTGATAGATGCCCTGTCCGACAAATACGATAAACGGGAGACACATTTCTCGGAATGCAAGCCAACCCGGAGTGCATTCCATCGTCTTCGCCGTTTCGCTGACTTCGGGGTTATCCAAAACTCATCATCCCGTCCACGTGATGGGATCCGGGTAGATCTTTCTTTCTAATCGTACCCCGTGGTTGCAATCGTCGCGTGTCCATCGTGGAAACTTCTATTTCCGATCGTTGGAACGTCGATACGAGGAAGATGCTGAATAGAGACATTGAGGAAACAGAAGTTTTATTCAGAGCCAGTTTTATTTTGGCTTGCTAGAACTGTCAAACTATTCAGTTTGTTTTGCTAGACGTCAGCCGTCTCGTTGCCGTGTCAGCTTCTAGAGAATTTTATTTCGACAATCGTACGATACGAGATGATAGTTGAAACAGAAGTTTTATTCACTAATTTTCACTCCAAGAAATTGACCAAACATTCCCGCCGATCCGACGCGCGGTTTTGTTAGAGTTGACTGGAATACCTCGGTAATTCGAAGTGCTCCGTGGGGGGGAATCGTAAATGTCTGTGAAATTAAATAGAAGACTATTTTCGGCGAGTAGAAGCTTCCCCGGGTCGGCGAGAGCAACGCCGCGCAGACACAACCGTCTTAGCCGGGTTCTGTTTGGAGCAAGCTTCCGGCAAACTGATGTCACCTCGCTTTTGTCCCAGGTCAGGATAATACGGCCAGGCGGGCCAAAATTACCGCGGGGATAAAATAGATCGTTGCACGACGTCCGCGCGTTCGTTTTGGAATTTCGAGCAACAGATTCGAATTGTCCAGCCCCTGTTCCGCTTTAATTCCGAACCACCTTCGGCATTTGTTACGAGCAACCTACTTCCGTCAATTTATAGCGTCTGCGAATAACTATCATTCCATTGGCGAATTATTTTAGAAGATACGAAACGGATAAACAAAGCAACTATGCTCTTAAACATGTTCTAAGGTCCCTTCCAAAAATTCCACATTAATACTCGTGCGTTTAAAAATAGTGAATCAGAAAATCTCGTCATAAGTCCTGTCAGATTTAATTCCCGCGAATATCGAAGGAAGAATCGCGCGATTCCCGTTGGAGACGATCCTAATTAGCAAATGGAAGAATTTTAAACAGCGATCTCGTGCACTCCGGCCCGCTCGTTAGGATTTTAACGCGCGCCGAGGGAGGACGCGAGACTTTTATTCCTCGAATAACATCCGTTCGCCGAACGACGGAGGAAACTCGACGAAAGCATCGTCTGCCGCAGCCGCAAAACACGAAATGTTTATGCAAAGAGAGGAGGGAGGAGTTCGATGCAACGGAGGGTACGGCCTTTTGCACGTCAAACAATGTCGTCCAGTTCAACGACACGTGGTGGGCTGGCGCCGTTTGGCAGACGACACTGTTCGCAACAGCCCTTTCTAACGAGAGTTCTTCACCTCCTTTCGAGCCACGTCGGCGTCGAACAGCGTCGCGATCGTTATCGGGCGTCGTAAAACGCCGGGGAATAGCGAAAGAAGCCAGCAATTAATTCGCCGCGCCTCCAGGTCGAAAATTAATTATTTGCTTTGTTCGTGTTCCCATAGTCTCGATTAAAAATTCAAGCTGGTAAATAATTCGTGGTCCCTTCAGTCCCTAGAAGAAACTACCCTGTTATGATAGCAGTCCCTCTGATCTCCATTGATGTTGCAACGTGGTGAAGCATGAACGGCGTGGGGGGGAAAGGTCAAAACTATCCCACAGACCTAATAATAATTCGTACGGGGAACGCATTAGCGTAAATTTCAAGAGCATCGAACGATATCGCGCTGTCCCGATAGCCAGCTGGCCGTAGCTTCGGCTATTTTAGCCCGAACCGTCTTAGAAATAAATTACAAGCCGAACGACGAATATATCCTGCAGCGAGGTGGCGATTCCAGCCTGACAAAAATGTTTACCGGACGAGAGGCTAAACGTTTGTCGGGCCAAGCCACATGAATCTCGCAGCTTCGACATCTTTCGAGAGAATTGCCCCAAGGTCGTCGAAAATCCAGAGTTCTCCTTCGAAACTAATTTCGTCGAATTCGGTCAGCCTTTCGTAGAACCGTCCACGTGTCTTGTCTTTCACGATTCCACGCGTCGAATTAATTGTAATACACGAGTCCGATGGAACGGTAGATTTATTCGTTATTCGTTAAACGCTAGAACACGGTTGTTAATATTCGTAGAGGCGAGCGAAACGTTCCGATGTATCTAATCGTCCCAAGGATACGCTGTACAGAAGTTTACGAGCGTAAAAGCGGCCGGGCGGTTGTATCGGCGGGATCTTTCAACCGCGACGAAACGAATTGATCGACCGACTGGTGAGCGATCGATTGTCGTTAATGAATGTTATAATTTACAACAGCAGGGGAGGTGGGGCGCTTGATTTATCGCCGACCCAGTCGATGTGCCCCGGTCAGTAATAATCGGGAATCAAGTTTTCTATATCGCCTAATTGCGTCCAATAGTCGAATCCAACTAATAATGATCGCGAGCCGTGCGTGCATTCGGAATTAGATTATCGATACCAGGCTGAATGGAAAGCTAACAGATCTAACGCGCGATGAAATATGGCTCCCGCGTTCGTTTAGCTTTATGTAAGAATGCTTTAGATAACAAATGAAAGGCGAACGTTGCTTCGAAGATACGAATATTTAACGAACCCCTGCGTTTACTTTCGTTCTAAATAAATGTCCAAAGTTTTCTCTGCAATCGGACTAAACTTTAAAATAAATACCCGCGCGGGTGCTTAAATAAATATTTAAGTGCGTTTGAACGTAGAAAGTTTTCTTGGTAGCCGGGTTAAATTAATGCGATGGCCAGAATCTCGTCGGGCAATAAATGTAAGCTTCTCGGGCGCCATATTTTACGTCTCTATCTGATAAAAGCAATGATGTCACAGACTTCTGCCCGTCGATTGGGAAGGGTTAAACGCTCGTACGATAAGGGTTAAAAATGTTACGGGCAGACGGGCCTGTGGACGGTGGCGACCAGTTCTCTAATGATCGCGGTATATTCTAATTAGAAAATCGCGTCCAACCTCGCGAGGCAGATTTCATTTTCTTTGTCCACCCTCGGTCTGACAGTGACGGATGATCTTCGGAACGGAACGATGCTCTACTTAAACGGGCCCTCGCACGCATGAACTTGCGCGTCGTCTCTTTACCTTCGGCGCGGATCGCTGAACTGGCTCCAGCCCGACACGATAAACTTCGGAATAATTGTTTTGACATACATAGCCGGAGAAATGACAAACCGAGCGGCGATACGGGCGCAGATAATGAAAAGGGATCGACAGCGATTTCCGCACATCAAACACGCTGCGTCGATAAATCACGCACACGGCTCTATTTGCAACACTGTTCCCAAGTCCGTCCCTACACCGTTCAACTCTAAAATATCGCAGAAAAATACTGTAAATCGATTCGAATTTACTCGTTTTTAATCGTTCACCTTTAACGAATTTCTCAACGTTTCTCCTCGTTTTATTACTCTCTTATCGGCCACTTTTACGTTTCTTTTTCCATTCACACTGTAGAAATGATGTTTCGCAATATTATGTCTCTTATTCGAACCGTTAAGATTACGTCTCGTTCGAAACGTTTTATTTAACTAAGTTATTTTGGAACAATTAATTTGGTTTCTGAGTAATTCATGCGAGTAGAACGGGGGAGGAGGAAGTTAGGTATTGTTTACGAGATCAGTAGGCAAAGATTGATATCGTTTTTAGATTTATTTCAGTATAGTCGGTGAAAATATTACGATTGACGTTGGAACGATTTGCTCAAACGACATTAAACACGATACCACCGATGACAGTGACATTTTGCTCCGCGATCCTGGTTAAAAACCGTTCTTTGTTCGAGTATCATATCGGACGAGCCATTAAAATTTCAATTAACCTCCGAATAATCGGTTAACGATTGTTTTCGTGCCTAATGAAACGTATACAATGGAAATAACGCGCACGTCGAATGGAATTCCTTTCGAATAATGAACCAACAATAAATAAATTTCGCGTTAACATTCGCATTATCGTTCGTTACGAACACGTTTGACGGAATTATGACAAATAAATTTGACGAAATATAATAACGAAACGATCGTAGAACGAATTTCTGAAATGTGTCAGCAATTCAAGCGAACTGTAAAAGGAAACCGTAAATCACAAAATGTCTGATGTTCGGTGAGAAATCAACGAATAAAGATAAATATAGATTGATAAAGAGTTACAGAAGGATTGGTTTAACAATCTCGTAAGATAGTGGCAAGAGGCGTCAAGAACGCAACCAGCAACGACAGACTCTAATTATTATCTGCGAATTTGTGCTTTCGATGCGTGAAATTTTTTAAAAATCGCCGCCTTTTGATGTCTGCTCGATTTATCCGACAGCCGGTCTCTTTGATGGCAAAACATACGACGATAAATTTCGACGAATTTAGCCCTGGTGTATTTATAATCGATAAAAAGGAATATCTCCATTCGAAATGTTATTTTTGTTAAAGTTCAGCTAAATATGGGTCAACGACGATTCGATGTATCGTACATCGAGTTCCTTAAAACGCGTTCGAAATCCAAAGTCTACCATTTGTATTTTCAGCGAGGACGAGGCTTTACAGTCGATGGCCTGAAATTAGCGATTCTTTAGCTGGGTTAATGATGTTTGATAAAGCGAGGCGGCTATTCTTACCCCGTTGATTAGCTTTGGTATTTGAGAAGTTGGATCGCAATGGATCCGTAATGAGCGTTCAATTTAACTTAATATTCAATCTGCCCGATATAACCAGTGCCTCTTCGACGTTCATTTTCAGAATCTCAATAACCACTGTACGATTTTATTCATCATCGTTCGTATTACAACAGCGGCGAAGTTTAGTAACTTTGTATCTTTCAAAATCTTTTACGAGGGGAACAATTTGATCAATGAACGAGGCAATACTATACTCGTTTAGTACTATTAGCGTCCACGCAGTGATACAGTGATTTTTATATACTCGAAGAATACTCGTAAAAGACGATTTGCAAAAGTTACACGGTGATTGATCATCTCTAATTAATAAGCGAGAGCGAGAAGAGTCCCGCGTCCCGTTCCGAGCATCATTAAAATCACTTGTTCCATTCGCGCAAGATCTTTCACGATCTCTCGATTGCGTTGTTCCCGATCGTATCTCTCCATTTCGATTTTACTTTGTCCACGCGTATTTTTAAATCTTCACTGAGGCTCGACATTCTATTTCCGTCGTCGCGCAGGAACCGTTAGGATATTTTACGTTTTCCCTGATTTCCCTTTCTTCGAGGCACGATGTTGCCAGATGAAACGAAAGAGTTCAAAGCTTTCACGTAGATTAAAGTGCGAGTCGTCGCCTTAGGGCCCGACGTATTTGAGATTCATCGGTGGACGTTACGCGGCTTACGTAAAGGTAAAATCGAGTTAATGTAATTTATTCGGACACGCTAGGTGATAAATTATAATCGTTATTGCGGCATCTAAAAATGATACGGGAACGATTGCATAATAATGTTCGCGCCTAAGAATTGCTCCGTGTACGCACGCATGGGAAGAAATCGTACGCGTATTCGGGAGTTTATTTCTGTGTCTCTTGCGAGACCCGCAAACACGGTGAAATATCGACGAATCAAACGACGCTTGAAATAAACAACTTTTGGTATTACAGAATTTTTTGGGGTAACAATCGAGCCTGTCGAAATCTCCAGGTTTTCCGGAATGGTTACTAGGAAACTTCGGAGGTGTTATTTCGGTGAAAATTGTTTCTAAACGATCGGATCCGGTCATCGTTAGTTTCCATAATGGAGGCTTTAGAGCTGCGTAAGGCGTAACCGCGGCTGCCAAGCAGATTTCTATTCGAATTCCGCGGAGGGACGTTAAAGTGGAAATACGCGCTGATCCGAAGAGGCAAGAGAGCATGCATGTAATTTCACCGCGGTCGCACGTGCGTGCATGTCATTCCCTCCTCCGGTGGAACGCATAAAGAGATCCTATTAATAGGTCGCATGCTCAATTGACAGAGCTCCCGTGTAATTTATACGCCGTGCCGTGACAGTTATTAGGAACCGGCCGATGCAATAAGGAAGTCGATCGACCGATAACTGACGCTGGATATTTGAGAATTACGAAAGTTCTGACACGTCCCTCAAATTTTTTCACCGATTCAATTGTGTTTTTTCCCCCCATCCTTCTTGAAATACAGAGTTACTTCTTTGTAAAACAGGAATAAATACGGGGCCAATCGAATAAATATAAATTGATGATCGACAGCTGTCAACGGATGAAAAAATCGCTCTCAGCGAAAGAGAACATGGAACGGGCACTTGTACGTCGAATGGCCTACCAGTTGCATGAGCTGCTAAACTCTACAAGGTTCGTACATGCTGCAGTAATTGACAAAAAACAGGTAGAACTCCAGCTGGTCGCAAGATGAGTTCAACTCGACGGCTAAAGTAAAATATGATGTTGAGACCAGATCGACGTAGGGTCATAAAGTGTTAATAACTCCTTAAGGGGAATATAATACTGTGTGTAAGAGAAACGTGGACAGCGTGGTGTAATTTTTGATCGATCCCAGGAGATCCACATCTCCTTCCACGAGTCACCATCGAAGATCATAGACTTTGTACGAGTGTAAATACGTTTCTGTGTTGTTAATAACTCTATAGAGGATTAAAAATTAAATCTTCCACTTTGGGCACTTGTCGAGCAAAATGGTCCCGTCAGTCCTCGAACTCCTTCGTTGCAGCTTCGATTGCATCACGATTTCTGGACCAAGTCGGTTTAACGCACACCGTTAGCCGAATTTGCATAGACTCCCGTGCAATTCGCGTCCGGATAACAGCGTTTAAAAGTGGCTTTGCGTGTAGTTACCGTCGCGCATGAAATACCTAAACCGATAAAGACACCTAGGCTTAACATTGTTCTTAATGCATTCCGATTCACGGCAGCCGTAGATGCATTCGGCACAAAGGATTCGGTTCTTCGTTACAGCGGGATGTAGATAGCGCCCGAGTCGAATAAGAATTTCGATGGATTTGATCGATAACGATTGATAAATGATTCGCGCTGATGCGTGTACCGCTTTGACAGGCGATACGCATAATATATCATAGATTATGAATCGCGTGCACGAGCCCGTGTGTGGTCTAATCGCTGATCTGCATTCCTAGATCCGCGGATTCGAATCGTTTCCTCGTCGAACATAATAATTATCGTTTCTGTAAAAAGCAATCCGAGCGATTCGTCCTCGAGTTTTGGAACCGTCGTTTTCGCCGAATATCGTTCACGTTATTTAAATTAACAGCGTCGTGCACGCGAACCGTACGAATAGAGTCGAAGCACACACGCAAAGGACATTCCAGTGGAAGCATCCACGGCCGTTGGTACTCGCGCTGACAGAAAGAAAGTGCAAAAGACTACAACGGCTCGCCGTCGTTGACCTTTTCCTTCTTTTCTATAATAATCCACGGATAGAAGCGATTTCAAAATTGACGCGCGCCTTCGTTGGATCGCGAACGTGGTGCAATCGTTCCTACGATGTCACCGGTACGCCAATTATACTTGACCCCCGTCGCCAACGTATTTCCTCTCCCGCTGTTTGCTGACAATTACATCTAACGCGAAATTACCGCCAGGAACGTGTCCGCGACGGTCCTTTCGTAACACCTACTCTCATTATCAATGAACGTTTACGCTCGTCCGTCGAGACCACTTTTGACTGATGAACGTTTCCGTTCGATGAATCGATTTAATGGACCGTGATTATTCTATTTCTGTACCACGACAACTTTCTTGACCCTCGACGACGCCGATTTCCAAACATTCTTCTGCCCGTTACCTTGACAAACGTGTCTATAGTCGTTGATTGTGTCGATAGAAATAGGTGCTTAAGAAATCCACATCCCCCCCCATCAAGGTGGTATTTTAATTCAGAGAAACGTTAATATCAAATAATTGTACAAAAAGTTTCTCAGTAATTTGAATTGGAAGACACTCGGCGAAAATAAAATTCAGAGAGTTTAACGCCCGACAAATTACATCGTTTACCAGTGCCCCCCTGACGGTAATTAAAATTTTTCAACGCGTAATCGATTCTATAAGGAAATCTTTCCAGCGAGGCTCGAACGTGAACCGCCCCCCCTCCCCCCGACCACGTTGCAGAAGTTAATCAGCGATTCGATACGGGAAAACTGATTCTCGTGGATTCAGAAAACGGCGTAAAACGATCCTCTCCACTTCCGTGGATCTCGTATCTTTTTCGCCGCGCTCGACACCCGATATCCACGTGGAGAACTTTTCTATGTCGCGGTGCATGCGAACGTATGTTTGCTCGTCGGGCTCGCGCGCCCATATGTCTCCGCGAGGAAGCACTTGACTTCTTTGCGCGTTCAAAGATGGACACCGTTTCAGTGTTTGCCGTTCGCGACGATCTAATTTAGAACAACGCGTTCTACGATCGATTTTTTCCCCCCCTCGTGGTTACATTTTCCCCATCTTATCGTAACCACCTGCCACGTAAATGGCGCCCCGTGTCGCGAAGCAAGTCGACGGGGACGATAAACGTCGACCATTGAATTTAATGTCGCCTTCTTTGGCCGGCGATACGTCTCTGTCATCGCTGCTCAACACTCTCTCCTTTACCGTCATCTAATCCGGTCATTATTCCGAGCTATCTGTAACACGTGGGACGTAAATCCGCAGCGAATCGCGTGACGCGTCTTAATGCAACCTAATGCACCACGCACACCAGCTACCCCCTCTCTCTAATACCTAGGAAACTCGTTAGATGCACCTAAACACGTCCAGAACTAAGTGCACTTAACACCTTAGCGTAGATCCGAGAGCAATGAAATCCGGAGTGGCTACAAACTGACGAACTCGAATATCCGGGACCCCCAAGGCCACTGGGACCCTGCAAATGGCCCATAAAGTTCACTATGTCGCGCTTAGGGGAGATTAGCCCAGAGAAATGCTTTCAACCGTCGAGCTATCGACCGTAATAGCGACCACAAACTAATCCAACATTTATTAGGGTGGTACGCGAAGCGATGGCACTTCCTGTTGTAAACAAAAGATAGAAATGATCTTATTTTCTGACTGCAACTTTCGTTGCACGAGTACCTTGAGAATTATTAAACGAAGTGAGAAATAGGTTCACGATTATTGACACAAGGATTACCGAACTACTAAAACTACTTGCTTTATTTATCCATCGCGAGGAAACGAGATTATTCTCGAGAAGTTTATTGCGCCACCGGGTACGAGCTCCTTTTTGGCGCGGGGGGCCCCTCCCCCCGCGGAAAGGCTCGATAAGGTACAAAGAAACAATCGCTTATTAATTCTAGCGCTCAGATAAGGCGAAACAACGCGTCGCGTGCAATCATTTCCCATGAGTCAATGTACACTGCACCGACCAAGGTAGCGCGTTGCGTCTAATTGCGAGGCCATAGTCCACCATTAACCGCGAATGGAACTCGACCGGGACTACCGAAGTGGATGCGTATAATTATGTCGTTGATTGCAAACTCGTGTTTGAACCGCGTGGCGATGTGGCAACTAAGATGGAAACGATCATTTTCCGCCGAAACAATCATCGCCGGAGCCCATTAGAATTTCAGAGCCTGACCCGGCTTGCATCCGCGCTGGATCGCGTCGGTTCGACGCGGAGGATCTATAAACGGAGACGGACGAGATCGAGAATTATTCGCTGCCGGGAAATGCTCTTGCAATTCGCGAAATTGCAACTTCGTGATTCGTTTGAAAAACAAAGTGGAACGCGTTAGCTGGCCTCTCTGGTCTATTTCTAGGCTAAGATCAAACAGAGTATAAGTGGGATGGTTTATGGGAACTCTTTGTAAATAACCGTTTCTATATTTTCAAATTTATTCCGTGCGGTTTCGAGTTATAATAATAATTGTGCCAGACTTGCGTACGTTATTAAATTTGAAGCGTAGTGGAAATAAATGTATAGAATTAAGAATAAGTATACGTTGGGTACATAGGCAGCGTCCTGCTATATATTATCAACCTAACCTTGATTAATAAATGGTGGTATAGACTTTGTTTCATATTTTCAAAATTACTTTATTCATCTGTAGAAAACAGATCCGTGATTTGGATCGATATCGAATAAATATTTTAATAAGAAGTATCGCTTGCTAGTGCCTCGTTTAATTTAAATATAGCTACGTTGGTATACAAGTCCCTTGTAAAATGTATCTTGTATACACACACGAGCAGAAGGATGAAATTTATAATATATTTACGTTTCGTTTACTGTTCCTTAATTCGCTATTCAATATACCGGAGTAATTTCACGTATCGGAACATTCTCTCCGCCTCGGAGTAGCACGCATAAGTTGCAATTCAAGGTATTACACGGATTTTAACGAGAGACCCGCTAATCCCCCAGCATCTCGAGCATAAAGAGAAGTTACTCTTGCTTCGAATTTCACGGTCGTTTTGAAACACCTTCGGGCGGCTGCTTCGAGGAAACGTATCGGAGCAGAGGCGTACGAGAGTTCGTTCATAAAAATTCTTACATACTTGAATGTGTATCTCAAGCAGATCGGCCGGTTTGGTTGGAGGTCGTCGCCATGCAGTCTACCCGTGTAAATACCATCGTTCAGATATCTCCAACGATTTTCATTTACTTCGCTGTCCAATATCTTTCGCCTTCGCGCAGTCGTCCGCGAGAACATGTGTTCGGGTTCCGTCTGATCGACAACTATTAAAAAACGTACACGATATTCGCGATTACCAAGGATTAGATAGGAAAGCAATCATTGCAAATTTCCTACTCGTTCGAGCGGTGAAAATAAATTCGAGCAAGTTTGTAGAGAGACCGTAGACGAATAGAAAACGTTTTTCCCAGCGTTGAAGTCTCCAGCCATCGCCATACATTTCGTACGCGAACCAAAATTGGTCGCGTTGATGTTTCGACATCTCGTCGATATTTTATTCGAACCTGACTCTTATATTTCTCGTTTTACGTGCACGCAATAATGTTCCCCGTGTGTAATACATTTGTCACGAGTTGTAATTCCGATAAAAAATTGTAAATGCAATGGAAAAGTCGACAGAAAGGACTTCGTGTCGTACGATGCGGTGTTTTGTTTAACGCGTGATATCTTTAACTGCAAACTCTTGCAGAAATACGAACCTTCGCGACGTACGCACTTTTCGCTGAACGTCGACGAAGGTATACGACTCAGGTTCGGCCGGTAATTAAATTTCCTCGTCACGAAAGTTATAAGATCGCGAATAAATTGTGAATCCTACTGTCGCTCGCTCCTTACGGAATATTCCGAAAATAGAAACCAGAATCAGAAAACTACACGACGCGATAAAGACGCTTTCTCTTTCTCGCTTTCCGAAAGATACGATCGAAAGCATAGCCCTGAAACCGTGGAAGAGATGTTTTTCTGCCCGTAATCGGGCTATTTTGGAATCGTAGCTGTACTCGATATGCAAATGGGAATGGATTTAGAGGAAATATAAACGGAACACCGATTGCGAAAGACCAGCGCTGGGCCGGTTCGCTGTATAATAGCGAAATCTGTGTCCCGAGTTATCTTCTTTGTAGCTACCGAAACGAGCGTCGCCTCTCTCGCATTCGATTAGCGAATTAATTTGAATGTTGATTCGCGTGCCAACCTCTGGCTGCGTGTTTCGACGTTCCAGATAGAGAAACCGGGTAATTGAATCCTCGGAAAGGAGGCTCGAACTATGGCTGAAGCTCATAACAAGGTTGTTTTCTCAATTATCGCAATTAGGACAGACGTCGTCACGCGATTCGGCCGAATGGGTAATTAGCTTCCATTTCGTACGAGATAGAAAACAAATTGAGAGGAGAAAAAGTCGAATGGCATAACAAGGTCCGTCTGCAACTTTTTAAACGCTATAATGGAATCTGAAATCATGTGGACTGATATTTCTCCGTAAGTGTTATCGTCAATAAACTTTGGGAAAAGACAATGTGTCGTTGATAGTTTGCAAGCAGTAAATTGATTCTATTTTCGTAGGTGGGCTCAATTAACTCGAGGAAATTTATTTGTTGCTTCGTCTCTTCCGCTTCCGGAAAATTTATCACGAAACTGTGTCGCGCTAGCATAAAGTTCGCTATTTTCGTCTTTTGGTTGCTCCGCGTGCAAAATTCTTATACTCAACTTGAAATTAATGTTATAGATTTGATTTTAATATCTAAATAATTCGTGTAAACGTATGCGTAATTTCTGAATCAAATAATTCCACTTTCACGGCGTATTTTAATGACCCGATGGTCTCGTGTGTATTTTAGAATTAGGGTACAAGGTCTGACGTATTCAATTCTCTTTCGAAATAGTTAGAATTGTTCCAACATAGAAAAGAGGAGGCTTCTTGTTGTCTTCGTGCTCGGAATCGATGGTTTAAGCGTTCACCCTGTACAATCCGCGAGTGGTTACCGTGTTGTTCGTTCTATCACCAAATAACACGTACACATAGGGATAGTTAACGTCTCTCTGCTGGTTGCTCGACGTAGCCGATCTAACACGCTGAATATGCACGCGTGTCCACGTGTACCTGCACCGGGGAAGCGTGTACACGATGTTACATGCCTTCGTGCAGACGTGCTTACACGCGCCGATATGCACGGATCGGCGCATTATGCACGCCGCATAACGAAATACACGAAACCCTGCACGAAACTCCTGGGATAATTCTAGGGAAGATGGCCTCTCCGTCCCTCGCCCCCAGCGGCTCGTTCAGATTTCACCGACAACATCCGCGAGCTCTTCGAGGTCAACCTTTACGTACGAAACTTCTATTCTGACTCCTCGTACCCACAAATTTCGCCGTGGGGTTGCAACTAAACATTAACACATTCCTTTTTCTAAAAAACGTCTCCAGAGCTGCTAAGAACTTCCAACGTCTGTTCTAATTTATTCCACCGAGAATAAACGCGAGAATTCCGCCGAAAAATCGTTCCACGATGACGGGGGATCTCGAAACGAGCTTACCTTTTTGAATTATGGCCCTTGGCGCGTTACAAAATATCAAACTGCTTCCCCAAGCGCAATTAGATAAGTTTGCCGGGCAAACACATCGCACTCGATACCTGTTTGCTCGTCTAGCGATACGAATAATCTATCTTACCAACGATAGAGTAAAAGAACTACCGTCGTAACTTCCGCGGCTCGATGCTCGAAAAGTTTCACGGTTGCTTCCGCGCCACAAAATCCTTCGTTTAACCGGGCGAGATTCCCATCGCGACGGTGAGCAATGTTTACGCTAATTTTCGCGGCGAACGCGTGCTTTCTTTGAAGAAATTCAGCATGACGAATATGCAAATGCAAGGGAGCCGAGTCAACGCTCGGCTCGCGAGATCGCGACGGAAAGATACACGAGAGCCTCGCTATCTGCAGTCATTAAACTCTTATCTGACCAGTTAAAAGCGAAACATAAAAGATCGGGAACGCCAGGGACCGGGGTGAAAATTTTACGACATCGGATTGCGATTGTTTCGGTTCCCCGTTCTTGGTCCCCCATTTATTTTCCCTGGTTTCGTTCGCTCCCGGGATACACGAGGCTATCTCCCGGGACCTCCGTTGATTATCGCCCCGTAATGATACGACTGTCATCGGGCGACAAAGGTAGGAAGCTACGTACATCGTAAATATTCAAACATCCATCCTCTTATCGCTACGACTTATCAGTACGATTGTACGCTCGTCTGTTCCGTGACGTAGAAATCACTCGTGTAAGATCTCGCCACAACGTCGAATTTACCTGTCGTTCGACGATTCCTACCTTCGTCAACGAGATAACGTTTCTTCTATAAAGCATCTCGAGAACTCGGCATTTTTTATTCGAGCCGTAGGATATTTTTCAAAGCCTCTCTGCAGCCATCAACCACCGTGAATTGTCGAACTCCGTCAGCAATTCGAAATCGCGTGTTCATCGAGCACAAGACAAAAATAAAATCAAACCGATTTTTCGAAGGATCAACTTCTTCTCTCCTTAAACGAGCATCGATTAATGCGTTGGCAGCGTCATCGAATTAACGTAAACGCTTCCATTACTTATCCCGACAAGACAATCAGCTACGAAACACGAGGCGGCATTACGATTTCCTTCTGGGAGGGGATTGTTCCGGGTCGCCGCATTAATTTTCGTTTCAATTAAGCCGGTGCCCGGGTACTCGCTGAAATTACGATTCCGAGTTATCGTTCGTAATCGGTAGTCAACGCGGCGCGACGTCTTCGGGGACTCGCGGAGGCGAAGAAATCGAGACCGGAGGAGGAAGGCCCGCAGAATAATCCGTGGCTCGTGCAATTAGCGCTCGTTAATGATTACCAGGCAGCCCGATCGGGACAGGGAGCTCTGCTCGCGGGGAAAGATCTCGGCGAGATAACCGACTTCAGAGAAACTAATAAACTGCTCGAAATTAGTGGCGGTGCTGCGCGAGGTCTCCCGGTCGCGATCGCGATCCGGGAATGAAGGCGTAAGTCAGCGCTTTTTATCCTTTTAACTCGCGTGTACTCGTGGCCGTGGCTGACGATATTATTTTAGATGGGTTTGCTCATTTTTTTTTCACCCAAAATGCTTCGTTTGTCTCCCGATTTGCGTCTATACGCGCTACAGGGTTTAAGAAATCTGCAAAATTGATTTATTTCTGTGTTTCTTGATGAGAAAAGTAATATCCTGCGTAGAAATGAGTGGCCCACCGGTTCGATCGAAATGAATAACGAATATGACTTCGATAAATTGAATCGATCGTAAGATTTGGGCGCGACGGAAAATCGAGCGCAATTTCAGCGACGATTTTTCACCTCCGAAAGGAATGCTGACTACGATTCGTCGAAGCAGCATCAGGTGCACGGTGCAACGAGCCAGCCAAGCCGGCGTATCCGCTTGTACTTAGGACGTAGGTACAGGTTGGGTAGGAATATGAGTACGGTCGACTGTGAATAAAGGTTCATGCTCGTAGCAATGGTTGTAGGTGTAGGTGTAGGTGTGGATGCTTTGGAGCAGCGGCCTTACAAGGACGTCTGGACGTTCTAGCTTTCCCTGAGAGCTGCTGCACACCTCGACTGAGACTAAACGCGTTAACGGATCTTTCGCAACTCCTCTGTTTCTGCACGACGATACTCGAATTACTTCTCACGCTACCGTGAGGCCCGGATTCGCCTTCGATGGCGGAAACCGACCATCGCTGACTCACTCTTAAACAATTCGCGGTCTTCGAGGCTCTCGATTCGATACCAATGTTGTGTTTATGCCTCTTTTCAACCATTGGGTTCATGGCCACTGACATATACAAGTCATCTACTTCGTTTTTTAAATTCTCTTTGTGTAAATTCGAAACGTGAAATGATGAAATTCAGACGTTGGTCAAAATGGACACCAAAGAGTCCACTGTTCTGTCATTGAGACGTTAAGATACAAATTTCTGTGATGTATTATAATTTCAATACATCGATTAACCAATATGGCGGCCACGAGAATTGAAAGATCCAAATATCCGAATTGACTTACCCTCGTTGGTGAAGTTCTCCTCGTCGAACATCACCGTGGTGGTGGCGGACTCGTTCGAAGGCCGCCTCGGTTCGTCGAAGGTCCACAGCCCGGATTTCGGGGCCCTTTCGACATCTTTCTCGCTAAGGTTTCGTGCCCCTGTCGCGATGTGCACGCCGGTCCACAGAATCACCAGGAATATCACGAGTATCACGATGCTGAATATCGCGGCGATGGTGGAGGCGCGATTCAAAATACGCGACATGTCTGCGTCTGTGCACATTTACACTATTACTGTTCAGTGTCCTGACGCCTTCGGGACGTCGGAAGAGCCGATCCTGGCTGCACGGAACGGTTACACGCCGGCCATAGGGACGGTCAGTAGATCATATTCGTCGTTCCGTGGCACGAAGATGGTCGGAGGGCGGAGGATTATCGCGCTGCAGCAGGTCGTTCGCCACTCTGCGCCACCCTCGAGCGACCATAAAGTCCTCCCGACGATTCTCAAGGCTCCTCTTCCTCCTCTCGAGTCCTGCTTCCCTCGTACAGAGCCAAGCGAACTTCGACTGGGATCCGCGGAATGCCCATTAAGAGCCCCGATACTCGATTCCGACGTACACCGCGAAACTATCCTCCTCGATGTCGTTATCTTACCGCTGATCCCTCGTACTATTGCCTCCTGCACGTCCTTGATTCGAACATGTGATTGCTAGAAACCCCTGATTCTTTCCTTAGGGAACAGTCGTACCGACACTTAACCACAGAATTACTCGCGAAGGTTTCTTGCGAAATCCATTTGAGAGGCTCTGATAGGAGGGTTTGCGGCTTCGGAGCTTCCTCACGACCTCTGAAAGTCCAGATAACGGTGATTGTTAATAATAGTACAGACTAGGGGCATAGAAAATCGCGATAGGCGTACGTACAAAGCTTGAAATCGATATGGCAAATGAATTTTTAGGTCTCCAAACTAGGTCGAACTCCCAAGTTAAATTCTGTGATACCCATTGCATGCAACTACCTCTTCGGACGAACACTCTATCGAAAAATTTGATTAACGACGAAAGATCGTCGAGAGTTCGATGACGTTTGAATTAAGCAGCGAAGTAACGAGAAAACAAAGGATCCCATCGAAGTAAAGCGACTTCCCTCGAAGAAAGAGAATGTTTTCCGCGATGAGGTCATCGGCTGAAGATGATTTCTCCGTGTCGGGCAATTTAGCCGTGCGAATTACCGTGAAACCGATTCGTGCCGCGTTAAACATTTACGACGCGGTGCGTCGTGTTCTTATCGGGCGACACGGAGGAGACCACCGCGCAAAGAAATTTCCGATCCTATCTTCGGGAAGAGACGGGGCAGAAGGCTCGCGATTAATCGACGGTTTGCTGATTGGATCGAGCAGCCGCGTTAAGTCGTAAATAATTGACTCGCGCCTCGCGTAATTGAGTCGAAAATGGCCTAGAAGGACACGTTCGAGCACCTTCTCGCTCTAAACGGAATAATAAGTTATCGATAAAATCATTAAACCCCCCCAGAAAGGATCGTCTTCGACATCAGTAGACTTTTTCTCGGTACATCTGTACAATTAGTAATCGTATCCCAATTATCCTCAATTATTCCGCGACTGTGCTTCTCGCTGATCGTTCGACCAGCAGCTTAATCGCCGATATGAATATGCAAATACGCGTCCCGCTGTTTCTGGACGGTCGGTGTTGATAATTTCGAGGTTCCGCGGTCGACGAGAGGCGTTCTTTTCATCGTGGGTCGTGCTGGATCCGTTGCAAACGGTGTAAAACGCAGCGAAATAGACGTACGGTAAAAATAGCGTCGAAATTATTTCACGCCTGCACCACCGGCGAAATACTTTCCCACCGAGATCGCGATTTGCGGCACGGACTCGCGCGTGGCGGCCCTTGAGCTCTAATTTACGACAACCAGCTACCAACTGCGTCGAGGATCGCCGGGGCAAAAAGAATAAAGTTACAAGGAGGAACAGAGATCGGTCGAGGCTGCTGGCCCCGGTTCGTAGACCGCTCCGCGTTAACCGAGAAGCTGAGAATCAATTTTTCGGGGATACCAAAGGCGAAACTTTTAGAGGAACATCGCGATATATCGATTGAAAAATGTACCCGCGCAATCGTGACTCATAGTCCTAGTTTGGCCGTAATCCGGACACAGTTCAATCCACTTCTAACCCAGTTGCATTTAGTTTGAACATTGCAGTCAAGTTGTTTTTCAGCAGACAATACACAGTCACTTTGAACTTAGCACTTAACGTTAATTGCTGTTAGCCTTTAGGCTGGTGTTGCAATTCCGGGTCGTCGACGAGAACAGTTATTGAAATATATTACATCGTTCAGATGTGACACGGTCCACACCTTCGTTGTCTTGGGGGCTCCACAAACTTCGAACAATCATCGAAGCAATTTCAGAGAAATATTAATTTAAAGTTTCTAAGGAGATCGTTAAAAATTGATCCCCAGGAGTAATACAGAATTGTAGAGATTCCGAGTTCGTAAATTTGCCAAAATTGTTGGAAGTGGAACGTTGATCTCGATTGGTGTGGCAAAGAAAGGAGATTTTCATACGTACAGACCCTGGCCAGTTGCGAACTATCAAAGCAGAAAATCGAAGAGTTTAACGACTTGTACTTTTGCGGTTCGCGTGCAACATAGTGAGCACTATTCCCCGGTTGGCAGTATCGCCAAGCGATATAAGCGCAGTGGTAATGAAAGCTAGAGAGGAACATTATAGAGGCGCAATGTGAGTCTGCGGCTTCTTCGACGTTGCCGAGTGAAATATAAAAGCGGTGCTCGACGTCGGCTGCTGACCTCGCAGTCACTTAAGGTCTGGGTCAAACTATTCTTGTCGCGTACCTTTCCTAGTCCGATCCATCGATCGATCAATCTTTGTCTGCGAATTTCTGTCGCTCGCCAACGTGCCGATGCATAGTTTCGTGGCCACGCGTTTGTCGAAATCCAATTGATATTCGCGGAATAAAACATCCTACGAATACCAAATTTGGCGCACCTCGCCTTCTATTTTCGATCCTCTCTTTTTATTAAATTCTTCGATCGGTAATTAAACGGGTAAATCTAGACTTTCTTGATTAATTTTTAAAATCCCATTGCGCCCATCGACTTCAAACTTTGTGAACACATTCATCCGTATTTCAAGTGACCGTATGAATTTTTTTAACGAAATGGAATCGAATTTGTTAAGACAGCAGATCGAGCTGTCTTTTTAAATATTACTTGCACTCGTTTTTACCGCGAGATCAATCATTTTTCCTCGTTACGTACACGATCGTAAATCATTCGAATGGAAAGTGTTTTCCACGATATAAAAAATATTTTGACGTATGGAATTAGCGACGGGAGACGTCGTTAAGGTACTCGTTGCGATGTATACCACTTTCTCCATTGGCGGAAACCTTGATGGCACTCGATGCGCGCGAAATATATTCCCGAATTTACATGAGGAAGCGTTTCTCAAAATTTACCACCGATACACTTCGCCGCGGCAGTATCTGTCAGCTAGGCAATTATTCGTAATTTAACGCATCTGTTAATTTGCATTACCTGCGTCGTGCTTCTGTGCCCGGTGAATTTATTACCGTTAACGATGACGAGTTTTAATTCGAGGATATTAATTTCGATTTATCCGCGCTGCATTGGGCCAGAGATTATTCAACCAGAAACGATTTTTGTTCGAAGCAGAAATTTACTTTTTTCCAATTAAATATCGCGTATTCTCCCGTTATTAAAAATATCAAACTGTTCCTTTCGACGGTGTTCGTACTTCTGACGGTCGGTTCGAGCGAGGAGTATCGACGAAATTTTGGCTGAAAATGCACCGACGTGCGGTTTCGAATTTGTGCACCGCAAGCGCCTCCAGCTTTCCTCTACGCATCTCGACTTTCGTCCATACGCGACCAGAGAAAGAGAGAGATAGAGAAAAGCCTTCGTAAGCAACGAGACTAGCGCGTTGGTCGTTTAATTTTGCATTCCGAAGCATTGCGAAGTAACGTGACACTCGTCGCCGATCTTAGATCCGAACGTGTCCGTTTTGAATTCGTTAATATCACCTGACGACGATCCGTTCTTGGCGTGCGTTTCATTTCTCAGTCGCCGCGAAGCAGAAACGACAATTACGCGCCAGCTACCGTGACTTATCGAACGAAACCAGGTGCAAATTAAATGGAAATCAAAATGGTTTAGAAACAATAGTTCTCTCTTTCTTATTCATACGTTATTTTATTAAAATTGTCTAAGAACTTAAGAAAATGCAGACGAATAAAGTAAACGAAGAAAGAAAGAGGAAAGACTGTGAGAAATTGCCCGATAGAAGTGTGATTTAATAAAAGTTAATTGAGATAATAAGAGAGCAACTCTTACTCTATTAGAATGTCTTATTATTCCCGATTTGCTTCAGTTTTAACTAGTTTTTAATCGCCCCGAGCAAGTCTGACCAGTTTCTATAAACGATATACCCGTATCGCGTAATTTTTACCAATCTTTTCTACCTTATTTCTCATTTCCCAAGGAAATAAAAGTATCAATCACCTTAACTTTAAACGGCTCGACGAAATAACAGCACGAAACACGCTAATGGTATCTGCAGTGCGTATATAAATATTGGCCGAGTGTTCATAAATTTTTAATTAAAAGTAATTTACAAGCGAGCGATATGCAAACGTCAAGGTCGTTCGAAATGTATGTTATCCGGAATTTTCGAATAAAAATACCGCCGGAGACGAGGACTTGCCATTGACCTTTCGCGGGTTTAGAAACTTGGCTCGGAGTGGCGGGATATAAATTTCACGGAATGGAAAAAAGTCTCTATAACCGTAAAATAAATTCGTTTAATCGGTATTCGTTGAATGCTAATAACTGGTTTTCGAACTAGGAATAAAGATAATTATCTTTCTTTATTCGATGGTTGATTTATGTGCAGCGAAGCTCTGGAATACGAGGAAGAAGCGAAGCGCAAGGGGAAACGGATTGTCTATTGTCAGACGCGTCTGGCAATCAATATCACAAGTATCATATCTCTGTAATTTTTCACGCGTGCATTGTATTAATAATCCGACGAAAATTATTTAGATCGATACGAACTTTACAGGAACAAAATCAATGAACACGCACACGACGTCTTTTAAGGAACGCGTCTCCTTTTCCACGTACAATTATTTTTATTTTCACACGAATCGTTTCCCCGAAACGTTCAGCGAAAAAAACGCACGAAGCTGCAACGTTTAAAAATGCAATATTCCGTGACATATCTCGCATATTTTTGTACACCGTACGTCTCGCGGAAGATATTTCGCACATTAATTGTAAACATTCGCGAGCGCAAGACTTGTTGAATTGTTCCGAATCGAATTCGAGATTAAAAAAACCACGAAGCCCGTTTAACCTTTATTTGCCAGTGTCCAGGCGTCGATACACGAAAATGTTAATAACTTACAAACAGGCAGGAAAGATTCTTCGAATTTAATACACCGCTGGACGGAATAATAATTTTTGCGAAATAACCTGTTCGCGGATGCACGAAAGACGACTGTGATTTTGCGTTTTCACGGCCGGTTCCGAGTTTCGGTACGAAATGAAAATTTTGAAACGGATTCTATTAATAACACCGTATTAATTTCGTGTCTGCTAATCGGTCGATTAAACGCAGTCGAAATAAATTCGTTTGCAGATAAAATAACTATTATAATTAAAAATTATCGTACGGGGGGAACGAAATTAGCTGTGCATTATGGAACAGGCATTAACGTAAATTCGGGACCGGAAAGTTCAAGGATACGTCGCTAATTGCGATTTAGAGATCATAGAGACGGCTCATTTGATCCGTTATCAGTGACAAATGAAAATTTGTTCGTTAAAAATTAAACGCCTCTTCTCAACAAGAAACGAGATAATAATGGTTACACAAAGAAATGTAATGATCTTCGCCCACTTGAGAATCGGAATTTGGATCATCCAGTGGATTTAAACACCTTTGATCCCCATCGACGAACCGATCGTTTTATTCGGTTCGTAAGAATTTAGTTCTTGTATCGCGGGGAACGATTCGAACGGCGCCAAACGTTAAATTTATAGTCGATGGGCGATAAATGGCTATCTGCTTTTCGCATTTCACATTATCGTTGACCTCTCCTTTGAGGAACACGACAGACAACTCGTGGACCGGGGCACGGAATTTAAAGAAAAAACTAAAGGAACGTCAGGTTTGGTTAAACTAGACTAAAATATCTGATGTTTCTGTTAACTCTTCGATGAAAGAGTTTCCTTATTTTTATATCGCCGGTACATTCGAACAAAAAGTTCTCCGCTGTTTGCACGCGCGCCGGCAGAAAATCGCTCGGTGCGTTTTTTAAATAAATCTGAAATATTCGATACTTTTTTTAATTTCGTATATCGATTGTAAATGCTGGAGCGAGCGGCGACAGTTCGTTCACCGTTTAATTTCGCAAACACTCTGATTAATTTGATCAATATATGCATAACGAAGTCCACAGGAAGAAGCGGCGAGCGCAACGCCGTTATATTTCCGCCGGTATCGCGATACACCGCGCGATTGTCAATGTCAATGGTAGAAAGAAGATTCACGATTGTCTACACCTAGCCTCGCGGGCTAAAAATAAATGAAATATGTATATATATTACATAAGGTCGCTGCGCGATAACGAAGCCCCGGTATCTAGACTTCTTTTCGCGCCGTTTCCGAGCAGCCGTTCTTAAATCGTCGCGAACTGTTGGATACAACAGCACTTCGCCAAAAGCAGGCAAAAATATACTGTCAAATAACAATAGTTTTCTATAACGTTAAATGGACATAAAAGGTTTGGCAAACTTTAACGAAGCGTCAAAGTTTAATCTTCGAGAGGGACTTCAAGATAAAATTTAATTCATTTATTTACTTAGTCTACTGTAATTTATCGTTCAAACAATGTTAAACTTTAGATTATTATATTTATTTAGAACAATTTTTCTTGTTCCCTCGACTCAATTTAAGGTTCGTGAAACTTGAATTTATTAAAATCTTTTAATATTTCTCTAGCTTTGAGAGGAGCTTGATACTAAAATATTTAAATATATTAAATTCTAGTTAGACAGTCCGCTAGTGTTGAAATTCAAGATTTAGGGCAAATTTTTATTGTTTCGCTAGAAACTAGAATGCTGATAAGTCGATGACGAAACTGCTCCGACAGTCATTATTCACCAACAACGGATCGAGAGATCAACAGCCGTGCTGGTGTGTCTAACTTTTAGAAGATCCATTTCTTAATCTACAACTTTGGTTCGACAAAGTTTGAGACCATAAGGAGGAAGTTGCGAAATCGTAATCGCGGAGGGTACACGAGTGCTTCCATATCGATATTTTAAATTCTAAATTAGGCTCGCGAAGGGGTTCTCGTGGATGGTGGACGCGGGAGTACAATGTACTCACGGTTGTCACGGATCCCTGGACCATTCAAGAAGTCGTAGAACTTGTCACGTTACCGGCGAACCGACCGTAGCACATCCTCCGCGGAACCAGTTGTCGCGAAACTTTTTTTCCCGCTCTTCGGTCGAGATTACATCCCGATACCGTAGCGATCTCGTAACCGCGTACACTTGGCGTTCTCGTGCGACGAATGCCCCGTTTCTATCACGAAACGGAACCCGCGCCGTGGCACACCGTGATCGCTGTCACTCGTACGGTCGAATCGCGTTCGCTGGTCCACGTGTTCCTCTGTCGTGCCACCTGCCGCGTGATCGAACGACGATCTATCGTGGATCGCCGCTGCCGGGCCGCCGGTGACCCGCGACGGTACGATCGACGATCGCGTGTATGGATCGGGGTACGAGAGCGCGTCGTGAATCGCAAAACAGGGCGGCGGGATCATGGGGCGACGACGGAATGGAGACGCAAAAGTGAGCACGACCGAACCGAGCCGCTAGCACGCACCGACTGAACGCGACGCGGAGGCGAATGGATCTCTGGTATCGACCACGGACACCGAACTTCACCAACACCGACGCCTCCGCCGCAACGACTGGCTACCAACAGAATTGGGCGGTATACGAGATCAGATTTCGTCTAAATCGGTATTCGATTAAAGTTGCATTCGCTGGAACCAAAATCACCAACGGTGGGGGACAGTTTTTTAGTGGGGGGGAGTTCAGCATGACGAGAAAATTGAAATTTCATATTATACTTCGTCTCTCTGGACTGTATCCACCTTCTAAAACACGTCCTGTGAACTTTATATCGATATGTAATAAATTATAAATTTTTTGAAGGCAGGAGCTTCATCAGTAATATGGAAAAATTAAAATTTTATATTATATATCGTCTCTCTGGACTGTATGTATCTTCTAAAACTTCTAAAAAGCTTCTGGAAGATAGAACTCCATCAGCAAAAAGGAAAAATTGTATTATATATAAAAATATATATATATATATATAAATTTTATTTTACATTAGGTCTCTGGACAGTACATGCCTTCCAAAACGTATCTTGGAAATTTTAAATTGGCATACAATGGATTATAAATTTTTTGGAAGAAAAAATTCCATCAACAAGCTGAAAAAAATTGAAATTTTCTTTATTATGTTACTTTTTATAACATGTCCCTTGAATCTCATATATCGATACGATCGTTTGAGAAAAGAAGTGCGCGTATGTAAAAGCATATGACCCAGGAATAAGGATATTTTCACGATAGATTTAGTTTCGATGATAGATCCGCCATTGATCCGCAACGTGGAGCGTTGAACGTGATATTTCGAAGACTATGCACCTGCATAGTTCTGTTTCTCCTGCATTCAGAATATTATCAGCGTTCTGTATAATGAAAGGCCTTGTTCTTTATGCGATAAGTGTACAGAAATCATCTTTATCCCCGAATTTTTTTCGTCCTCGAACAGGTGCGTGGTTGAGGATATCCTGTCACCACTGTTGTAATATGAACATGGAAGTTGCACGCCGCGAAGTTTGCGCAGCTAATCATTCGGAACAGTTTTACGACCTCGTTACTAGTATGTACTAGTCACATGAATGCTTTGAAGCGCTGTTCACGCGATATTCTTAAACGATATTTCTCGATCAGACGATCTGGGGTTCAAGATCCACGTAAATTTCAGTCGCGACTTCGATACGGTAAAAATTTAGCTTTGCAATTAGAAAGTTCAGATCGTAATCCAACCTCTTGAAAGAATGTTTTATTTAATTTCACTTAAAACCTAACATCAATACACCAAACTAATACGATATAATGACACCTTATGCAACTAATTATTTCGTTTCTTCCATTTCTTTTCCGCGCCCGACAAGAAATCTAGAATCAACGTCATTACGCTCCCAGGAACAATTCTGAAAGTAAGAATGACTCCAAAGTGGTAAATCACGATCGTAATAACGAACAGTACGTTTTCAATTAACTCCGTGCAACCCTATGTTAAGCCACATACCCCGTTATTTATATTTTTTAAATATATATTTAGGTTACTTGCAATGACTGATTCTGACCTAAGAATGGCGCTTAAAGTAAGAAGGCATCTAGGTATGGCGTACTCGGTATAATTTCTTCTTATCGCTTTTATTATTTCCTTCGCTGCGTACTCGGGCGATACTACTTGAAATATGTATGGAAATCTATAAGAAAAGCTAAGTCCATGATACCGTTTCTAAGATTTAAATAAAATGTCTTAAAACTTCGATTTGTAATTCAAAATGGAGGACCATTCACCTGTACTCTGGATCTTTAGCTAGTCCGGTGTCTACGTAAAATGGATAAATAGTCGTGAATTGTATACAAGCAGACCGAGGATCCTGACGAAACTCATCGCGAAGCCCATCCATTAATCCTGCCAACGAGAACGTTCAGACATTTTTAAAACTGTATTTAAGATTTTGGTTTATTTGGCGAACGTCGAGAAAATAGCAAGAATTCTCATACCTCTGGCTGCAAACTTCGAAACGCAATACGAGACTTTTCCAGACAACCCGTAAATCCCGCACATGCTGTTTATGCTCACTATATGCCCTTTCTTTCTCCTTATCATGGTTCGGATGAAACCATCGATCGTCTGAGACGAACATTTTTATAAACAGATTTACAGATTACAGATTCAGGGTTAAAAGTTATTTTTTGACCCTCAGAAAATAGAGAAAGATAAACGGGAACGTAAATTCTTTAAACTAACGACAAGTTGCCTCTTTCGTGCGTTTTCTATCCAGAACACACTTGGGGTCAAATGTAACGAGTTAAACATTTTAAAGCGTGTCGGACACTTACGTAAGTGTTGGTTACAGGACGAGGAATAACAATTCAAAGACACGCATCGATATTCTAGTAGTCTAGACACGCAGTAGACATGTGCAGTTAGCAAAGTAACTCGTCGATGTCATAAAGTTCCTTTTCCTTAGCGATTTAAAATTATAATACAAAAATCCCCCCGTCCCCCAAGTGTGCGTCTCTCCTCTGTTTTCATCGTTTCATCATTTCTTATCAAAATTTTAAAAGTATGACCAAAAGCAAGCACTTGTACAAGTAAACATAAAAAATATACTTTCTGGTAATTCTAAATTTCAATTCACGTTCGTATCTGCTAGATTATCATACCCAGACTTGAGAAAGAACATTTACATTGAACGTCGGCATGATATCATTTAAAGACCCGTAAAAGAAAGAACTATAATATAACACGGCAGCATTGTTAATCAGGATCGATACATCTGGTATACGCTTTTGTTCCATTCTGTCTATGGTCCTGGATACCGCCTCCCTATCAGACACGTCGACGTTAAACCCGTAAGCCTAGGAAGTTCAATATTATAATGGAATTACTCTTCGTTTCTCGACATCTTCTCTTACTTTTCCGCCATTGTTATACACGGCGTTCATCGTCGATTCGAGCTCATGGTTGTCTGTATCCCAGCAAATGATCGTGCAGCCCAGATTACCTAATTGTATGGCCAACTCTCTACCAATTCCGTGCCCAGCACCGGTAATCTGACGGAAAGATATCGCGAATGATAGTGAAGGGTCAACAGTATACTGCAGCGATTTCTAAGCTTCTTGGTACAGCAAAAATTTTTATTTTAACCCCAAAAATAAAATCTAGATTGCATTCTTAATTTTATCCACATTTACCAGCACAGTCTCTCCCAACAGATTCTTTGGTTTAGGGGGTATCACCATCCTAACAGCTGCAACCAACATGGCGGCGGTGATCTTCATCGACAACAGGAAGAGCTCATAGAGCAAATACAAATGAGTCGACCTGATTACATCCCTTATCATTTCTATTCTGAATATTTTTGACACTTCCATCTTGTAAAATAACTAATTGCTTGATTGATCGTTACGACGAACGGTGACTATGTTATTCTTTTGTTTCGATTTTATTCATACGAAATGAACTTCTTGGACGTGATGGGTTCTACATCGTTTATAGGTAATTAATTTGAGACTATATACATCGGTATAATTAGTAAACCTAGGCCAAAACTTAATTAAATAATAAATTGCATTTGAATGCACTTCCGGACAAGGACTGCATCGCCATCTACCATAGAACGTCCAAGCTTGTCGAAAAATGGTATACCGCGTCTGTGCTTTTGCCTTATTGAATTTCGGACCTGAAAATTCGGAGGTGATTTTAGCGTTCTCTTCTCATGGATGGTTGAGAAATTATTCACTGAATTAGTATTGATAGGCAAACAGCTGTAGTTTTGCATAAATGTGAGTTGACTATGGAAAGGATTAAAATTTATTTCTGAGTCAATGAAAAAAGTTAATGAAAAAATACATTAGGTGAAAGGTCTATAGAAATCAGCAGAGGCTAATAGAAACCAGAAGTACTTAGCAGGGTTCAATAATTATCACTAGTTATCAGTAGTTGTCAGCAATGATCAATTCTGATCGTAGTGGCTTTCATGCGTCAGCAGTTGTCAGCAATGTACAGAAGTGGCCAGCAGTGATCGCTATTAGATCACTGTTTAAACACTATGTCTTTTACCTGCAAAAATATTCGGCTATATCCTTTTAAAAAATAAAGTCCGACCCATACTTTATACTACAATGCCATATATTTAGTTCGTCATAACAAATTGATACGGTTATCACGAAACATGTCGAGGAAAATCATTAATAATTAATTTCTGCAACAATTACTTCTTCTGTTTCGTTCATATTATAAAAATACACTTATTGAAAAATGCTACAGCGTGCACGATACTGGCAAAGAGTGGACTCTCTTTTTAATTTATTAATTTTCAATCTCAAAGTATGTTGGTTTTGAAAAATCATAAACTACTACTACTAACTTCGTAAAACCTAATAACTGCATTGATTCATAAATATACTCGAAACGAGGATAGTTTAATCAATGTAATTATGTTATTTCTCTATGAATCAAAGATAGCGGACTGTCGGAATAAAAGTTTCGTTTCCGGAGTGCATTTATGCTTGTTTTTTTACTACGAACAAGTAGACGGTATAAGGTTTCCCGTCTATGTAAAATGCTCGTTCAGTGGAAAGGAGGCATTCTGATCCTTCGTGGCAGAGGATGTTTTTATTCCTTAATATCCGTGATAATATCGTCGATTTTTTGATTCGACAATCGTTCACTTCTTCCGTACGATCGTCCCGTTAAATGTGATCGTCAGCCATGGACATACGCGGCATAGAAGTTACGAATCAATTGCGTGTAAGTAAGAACGTCCGATCTTCTAACTGGACTTTCCTAGCCACTAACGTAGACCTTTCCTAAGCACCTAGTCGTGTTTAACAGTTTCGAATGAGGAACATTGTAGGATTATCACGTTTTAATATCCATGCACTCGTTCATTATCATTCTTGCCCGGTTTTAGACATTACTCTCAACATTTCTGTAATCGTTTTTATTTTAAAATGCAAGGGTAACGTTCGGTGCATCGTTCGATTAGTTCTGTAATAACTTCGCGCACGAACACTATGCAACCGTAATTGTCGTGGGAGATCGAAGGGATAGTGTACGGGATATTGTAAAATTGAATAAATAACGAAAATATTAGGTCTGTCGGTTCTTTTTTTTTTGCAGTTTAAACTTTGCAGTTCGATAACGCGAGTTACGTGGTATTTAATTGTTAGTCGACCTGTGTAGAATTAAAAATATGTCGTGTAATTCATCCATACCAGTCAGCTTTACTATGTCTCACATCATAGTTTGTTAATATATTTGTTATTATTCTTTCAGAGCGCCATTCGTGCTAAACTACTAGAATTAGGAGTACGATACGATGAAGAGTTACCAGATTATATTTTAGTAATGGTTGTAAATAAAAAATCTCGCCAGCAAATGCACGATGATCTGAATCTGTTTTTGGAAAGCTGTACAACACCGTTCGTCGATTGGTTGCACGATCAAGTATTGAAAAAGTTACAGAAGGTCACTGTAGCAAAGAAGAAATCATTGAGAGAATTTGTGCCTACGGTTGTTGTTAAGCAGGAAGAGGAAAGGAAGAAGAAAAAATCATCTACAACCTCCTTCTTGGACGATCAGGTCATTATTCCAGCTATAGACAAGCCTTCTAATAAAAGTGTAAAGGATGACAAGTCTGTCAATAAACAAAGCATGAAACCGTCTGTGTCTATTCAGAAGTTGGACACAGTTCCAATTAAAATTATAGATAAGTCCGCAAAGAGTGCAAATCATGAGAATAAATTGGACAGCGGGATAAATCATAGTGTTCCTCAACAGTCTTTGACAAGAAGAATGCAATCAAATGATAATCAAAATGGAAATACACCTAAGGATATATCCGTCTTTGAAACTTCCAACATTAAATCTGGAGAGTCTCATGTCGAATCAGAAGTGGATAATACATTGTCTAGAAGTCTAAAAAGGCCATTGGAAACGTCAAATAATTATCGTGATAATTTAGAGAAGAAACAAATTGAAATAAAACGATCAAAGATCGAAGGGGAGGAAGAAACGGCAACAGAGGACGGTACAAAGAAATTGAAGTCTTGCGTTAATAAACCAAAGGTTACCTCTGTTGTTTCTGTTAAAACTCGCCTTGGTATAACATCACCTAGAAAGAAATTCGAAGTTCACAGAGAAAAAACGGACAACGAGAGTCGTTACAAACAGAACGAGAAGCGCGTCGAGAAGCATCGTTTCGATAATACTCGCAACAATAACTTTCAGAAAGGACGAAACTTCGATATGGACGAACGTATTAAGAGAAACCGTGAAACTGAATTGAAACATAATGAATTGGACAAGGCTGGCGATATTAAGATTCGATTATGCAATTCCAAAGTGGAGAAAGTACCTAAAAGTATAGAGTTAAGAGAGAAGGTGAATGTTAATTTAAAATCAAAATCGATAGAGAAAACGACGGGCACGATTAAAGATCGTTTAGGGATTGCGAGTATCAATAAATTGCAAAAGCAATTAGGGAGTAAAGAACCGCCGGAGTTTAAGAGCAAACTTCTAGAGCAGGATCGTGATACCTTAAGTAACAATAAAAACATAAAAAATAGATTGGGACCATTAAAGAATAATTTTAGGTCGGTAAGCATTAAGGCTGGTTTCAATTCGGCGATCAGACGATCCCAGAGCAGCGAGGATGACGATTATTTGAATCTGGGCGCGGAAGAAGAATTGGACGATGTCGAGCAAACCGCGGGAAATTCCGGACCTATCAAATCCCACATAATAGCTGTAAATAAATCCGCGCCGATCAAGACTGAAAGAAAACGATTAAAATTGTTGGATAAAACGAGCAAAGAGTCCAGCGACGCGGAAGATATCGATGATACTAAGATACCCAGCAAAGTAATCGTAACACCAAGACCTTTGAAACCGCTACAGCCTACGCAAAAACGTGCTACACAGTCGCTTCTGTTGAGAGCTGTCGCGGAGGCCAACCAGTCTGTCGTTACGCAAAAGAATCCGGAACCGTGTTTGTTGGATAAAAAACAAACGTTGAAACGTCTTAAACCTGCTGCCGTTCGAGACGTGGGTCAAAATTTATCGGTTCACCTTAATTCCAACAAGAGATTCGTCATGGAGAAGATACAAGTTGAATTGAATACGGATGTTACGGAAACAAAATCGAAGTCTTGTAAGTACGTTTTCAGGGCATAAAAATGTATTTACGCCTGGAATTTGTTTATATAATTAATTTAATATTGTACGGTTTCTAGATGTACATCAATCGGTTACCGACGAACACATGGGGGTTGTAATGTCATTGTTTCAAAGGAGCGACGACAACCAGAAATTTTTGGTCACACTGAACGGATACAATAATAATCTTACGAAGGAGAAAACGGCGTCCGATGACGACGAACGTTTGGAAATGGAGGTAGCTATTAGCAACGCCCTCTAAATTCGATCCGATGCACATTTCTTGACTTTCTTTACCAATTCAATTAGTTATCGTTTGATACTACTTTTATAAATCGTATTTGAAGGTAAATGAAGACGATGAACTTGTGCTTTTAACAACACAGAATGATGTGTATGCTCAGAATGAGTCAGAAACATCTGTTTTTCAAGTAACCGAAATGGAAGATGAGGAGGACGCGAGTGGAAAAGAAAGAGCGGAAGAGAATAACGAAAATTGTAACACCGAGAATGTCGAGAAGACTACCGAGGAGGTACCGAGAAAGAGAAGAAAATTAAGTCCTATTGTGTATAACAGATCTCATTCGCCCAGCCCAGCGGACGCCAAGTCCAGCACGATACCAGCGAATCCAATATTAACCAAACGTAAGTAACGTGGTTACATCGTTTATTAAAAACACAATATGAGAATTCGATGTATTTGTATTTATTACTCCTACAGGTTTAGACAAGAAGCCATTAACCGAAAATGCAGTAACAGTTATAGACAAGTCGAAGGAGAAGTGTAGATATTGGCCAAATTGTACGTTAGGAAATAAGTGCGCGTATCTTCATCCGCTCGTTATGTGCAGGTTGTTTATTTATCCGATAGATTTAATACCGCCCCCGTATCGCAGTCGTTTAATTATTTTGTTTTCGTTGCAGTGCGTTTCCTGCGTGTAAATTCGGAGACAAGTGCGCTTACAAACACCCGAAATGCAAATTCGGCTTATCGTGCACCAAGTTGGGATGCGTGTTTTCACATCCCGCTCAACAGTGCAAGTATCATCCGTTCTGCACCAAACCGGCTTGCCCGTATTCACATCCGCCGCCAGTGGCCGTCGAAACGACGAGTCAAAGAGCGAAATTCACATGGCGCAGACGAGACTGAGCCACAACATTGTACAGATATACAAATTCCCCCTCCCTCTAGCGTTAGGTCAACCAAAATATTGGACAGGGATACAATCACGATCTGAACATTCCGTTTTCAACAAAGCGAGATTTAAGGGGTTACTACAGAACACGGTAGCTTTTGATCATTTTTATGTCAAGTATTTGTCCATTTGTCTCCCTCGAAATCGTACAAGTTTTGTCCAAAACGGTATACCCAATCACGTAGAGTCGCTCCGTCTGGGCTAATGAGAAACGCGAGCTAATTAGTAACAAAACTATGACGCAAATAATGGTTGTATCAAGTTGAAGCGATGTGTCTACAAAATGGCATATCAAACTATAATAATTGTAGTAAATATTTTCACACTTTAAAGACAACCGAGTTGAGATTATGTTTCGTTTGTTCTGTTATGTATCGTAATAAAGTCGTATAGGTCTGTGTTTTACCAAATTGATGTGCGCTATTTTAATTTTTTTTCGTGTTACGATGGAAAATGACTTATTTTTTAGCCTGTCGTAATGTCGTACCCCCTTAAAAGTGATAACGAGATTTCTAGAAATGTATCAGTAGATCAATACTGCCAATTGCGCTGGGACGCATACTCGAAAACTCTCATTTTTTCACTCAGGAATTTATTAAATGTTTTAATTATCCCCGAAGCTTTGTATCGTGTTGTCGCTACGTATTACCGAGAAGTAGGGTAACCGTGACAAGTTTTATCTGACCGGACATGTATTTTGTGTACGATTTATTCATAATGTGAAAATTGTTTGCGATGATATCCCTGTCCAGATGGAAAAGCGATGTTCTAGTTTGTACAGAAAGTACCATTCTTCCACGAGAAGAAAACTCGTCGTGTTTAGATCTCCACCTCCTGTTGCAGTCCGCTGACTCACAGGTATTGGTCGAAAACGGTGACGAAGTACGGTGACAGCCAATCAGCGGGCTGCAGCAAGAGTGGGGATGTAAAGAAGCTGTGTCTTCTTCTCGTGGGAGGACAAACGGGTATTCTTTCGATCCCGAACTTCGGAGGAATTCTCGACAGTCTGTTCTCTCTTAACCTGTATTATATATTGGTTATAATATCGTATATCGGTACACGCGAACGGACGTGTACCGATATCGTGACACGGCTTGCACTTGTTGAGTAACGATCAACATTTAGCACTGTAGCTTTATCTTTTACCATTCGCGACGTCCAGTCGAATGGACTGCGAATCCTGTTCGTTTCACTCGGTGTACACGTTTCATGAAATACTCGACGTTAATACATACACGTTTGACAAATAATACAAATGATACGTCGAATGGTGAAAAAGACACGTACTCGATTTATCGAACGATACCGAGTCGGATGCGTTGTATCTTGCATAATAAAAAAGGGAAACTGTTTCACGTGCACTCGAAATTATTACGAGCTCTATTTATTACTTGATGGCTGTGCAATAATCATCGTAATGATTTCATTTTCAATCGAAAAGCACTTACACTGATTTATAATTTATGTTGCACGCGAACGTGGCACGAAATAAAGAAACAGGTACTTTTATTATCCATTCGAAACGCTAATTAACGCGTCCGGTCCGTTGGGTATTATAAAGATATAAATCCTGTATAAACGACTATAAATACACGATTGTGTCTGTAAATTTAAAGGAAAAAAAAATCATTCACTTTGATTGTCCATGCTGCAGCCCGTACCAAACGTCGATCGTTTCGTAATCGACTGTACAATATAATCTATTATTTCGTTCTCGTTTACACGAACAAAATGCTTCCTACTTTCGATCGATACACCGATTACAGCTAGGATGGCCCATCAGTTTTCGTTATTTTCTTTTTCATTGAAAATTACATCGCAAATTACAATGAATAAAGATAGTTCGACGTCGACATATTACATTAAAAAATATATAAGGTGTTCGACATCGTAGGGAAAAATTTTAACGGGAGATTCTAGGGGCCAAAATAAGACGAAAATCAAGAATAGCAATTTGTTGATGGAGGCTTCGTTAAAAAGTTATTAACATATAAAGTTCCGTTCGTACTGAATTTTTATCTCGAAAATACGTAGGATTTCGGAGGTATGTGTATTCATAAAAAATGCTTGTAATTGACCCCCGCAACCGAAAATAATTTTTCCAAAACGATTTGAAAAATTTTTTTTTTTGCCAAAAATTTCATATCTTCTTGAATTTTTTTCTAGAAAGTGGGTAGGATTTAGGAGGTATGTCTATTCACCAAAAATGATTATAATTGACCCCCTCATCCGAAAATAATTTTTCCAGAACGATTTCAAATCTTTTAATTCAATTGTTAATAACTTTTTAACGAAGCCTCGATCAACAAATTGCTATTCTTGATTTTCGTCTTATTTTGGCCCCTAGAATCTCCCATTAAAATTTTTCCCTACGTTGCCGAACACTTTGTATAATATAATGAGTTTGTATTATTAATTAATGGAATGAATTTAATCGATTAGAAAAGTCCATAAAAAATGATAGGCAAAACGAAAGAACTCGTGGACCGTCCTAATTTAATTAGCTGTACATTTTCGTACTCGATTAAATTTCGTTAAGTATATATATATTTCGTTTTATATAAATGTATTAACGGCTGTAAAGGCAACCTCATTTTTACATTCATTATCGTCCACACGGTAGAAATTTTTGTAAAGATGAGTTTCGCAACGAATGCGTCTCGGCTTGTAAGTTTGCACTTTGCCCGTGATCCTTGTATACGCGTGTACGTAGACAATTTGCCACGATAAACTTGTATTTACAACGCATTCACGTGTGTCTGTAACCCACACTGCGCCTGTGTGCTTCGTGCCTAACGAAGCCGACCTTTCCTTTACCTGTGCAACAATAACTGACCTACATCATCGTGTATTTCAGGTGCACAACGAGTTCTCGGAAAACTCCAGCGAAAAGAGCGAAAAGAGTCCAAGAAACTGGAAAACAATTTATCGAAGACTGTTTCGGAAAATCTCTGTTTGTTTTTAAGGAGCAAGACCACTGCAAAAACCTGAATTTTCGCTAATTTGTATCTGGAAAAAAAACAAAAAATTTTCTCTCGATCTACAGGAGTATAATTAGAGAAATACGTAGGGGATTTTTGAAACATTAATTTTTGTGTGATTGGCGAGCATTTGAAGTGGAAAGTTCAATTTTGTAAAAAAAATGGGGCAATCATTTGTCAATAAATAATGTTAAAATTTCGTATTTCTCTAGCTATACTCGTGTAGATTAAGAGAAAATTTCTTGTCTTTTTCCAGATACAAATTTTATATATTTGTTAATAACATTCTGGAATATTATTTCAGGTTTTTACAGTGGTCTTACCCCTTGATCCTATTTAAAAAGGCTGTTGAAATTTATGAAGAGATCCATTTTGATAATTTGATCCGTACTCGTGCGTTTATATCCGAGAGCTGCGTCAGTGATGCAAGAGGGATTTCTGTGCACGTTTCAGTAACTGTTTACCACGTAATAGCGAGCGTTCCTTATACTGCAGTCTACAGTATTATTTTCGTGCGGTGACATGGTCGGTTCGCAGAACGTCGAAAATGAAAACGATCTTTGTACAAACACCGTGACTCATCTGGAGGGCTCGAAACCTTTCGCGATAACGATTCACGAAAACAAAGGAAACAGTACGGAGAAAGAAAAGAAAAATGAAATAGAACCACCTTTGGCTTTATTTTTATCGTCTAGTCTTTAAGCGTTTAGGAGCCTTAAGTTATCGAGATTCTCGTCCTAATTTTAACACGTATATTCCTGTAACCCTCTAGTTCATTAAAACATACCCTCGTTCGATCGCCAAATTCTTTTGTACTTGTTCCAAGCACCAGTATCTGTATAAATGTAAACAGTAGATATATAAAGAAAAGACACCAGCTTCGTACACCTATAATGATAATAGTGGTAATTAAACGGTTACTTCCAAGAGTAATTTTGTGTAAGCTGAAATAGGGAATTATTATTTCCTTACGTTAATAATTGGTGTGTTCTTTCACCTCACAAAATTACTTCCCAAAGCAACCTGCGACAAATTAAAAATTGTACTTAAATTAGTCGATGTAATCTGTAAACTAAAACGCGAAAGGGAAGATTCAGTCTTGTATAATGCGCTATCGTTCGATCATCGAGCTTTCAATAATTTCTGAAGCAGCGTTATCTGTACAAGCATAAACATTAGATAGTAAAAATAGTCTTTTAAATACCATTGGAAGAAAATTGGATTTTCCGCGAAAAGGGGAAAGATTTGGTACAGTTCGATGGGAGTTATTTGATCGAGTAACTCCCATGAGCCCCATAAGGAAATTTCAGAAAATCCTCGGGTCATTGTGGACGACGTATCCTCTGTGCTTATCTTATCTCACGAATTGACACGGTGCCTCTCGTCAGAGCTCTCCGTTGTTCCGTTTAGTTTTCTTCTGGGACTCGTGTGGTTAGGCGAATCACGGTGAAATTGCTCTCACGTACGCGATTTTCAGTTTCGACATTGCGTGCCGCGTCCCGAAAGAAACTTCGGATCTCTTCGCGGAGGAATTGAAAGATCAGCGAAATTTACGACAAAAGATCGCGGTTCTGTTCGTCATTTCGATCGAAATTTATTATTTCTTTGGAGTACGTGACTTCGCGTCTCAGCGAGATTTCGG
This sequence comes from Colletes gigas, assembly GCF_013123115.1. NCBI lineage: Eukaryota > Metazoa > Arthropoda > Insecta > Hymenoptera > Colletidae > Colletes > Colletes gigas. The sequence goes on along the minus strand of NW_025106637.1, from coordinate 2,023,423 downwards.
TACGGGGTTCTCGCTTCATCTGGCGTCCATCTTCCTCAGAAGGGTGAGTATTTCGCGAGAATATAACTATTTATAAAGGTTTATCCAAGTTGAATATCTTGCAGAGCCTCTGAAAATTAAAATCTCTAATGGAGTTCATTTTATGAAGAAACGTTAAAGATCTACGCTAAATTAATATAGAATATGATAATTCACAAATGTTCTATCATTCTCGAAGCATGCAAATGATGATAGAATGGAAGTAGAAGACTTTATCATGATTATAAATAATCTGAGAATCTAGTAACTGATAATTGCAACAAAGATCATCGAGTTCTAAGCAGATGGTGCACGTGGAATCGCGGATCATCGATATAATCTATAAAGAAGTGCACGATAACGAGTAATCGAGTAAAATATCTTCGCGACTTGATGCTCACTGTTGCATGCACTCAAGAATAATACTACAGATTTATATAATTAAAATTCTGTACGAATCTATTGATTAGAATACGTAGATCAATCTCTAGATTTGTACAGAATTTTTATAATATAAATCTGTAGTATTATTAGTATTATTAACTGCATATAAGAGTAAGCATCAGGTCACGGAGATATTTTACTCGTTTATTCGTTATCGTGCAGTTCTACTCTATTAATTGGAACACGTAGATCGATCTTTAGATTCGTACAGAATTTTTATAATATAAATCTGTATTATTATTGACTGCATGCAACAGTAAACATCAAATCACGAATTTACGAAATTATCGTGCAGTTCTACTCTATTAATTGGGACACGTAGATCGATTTTTAGATTCGTACAAGAATTTTTATAATATAAATTTGTAGTTTTATTAGTATTATTGACTGCATGCAAGAGTAAGCATCAAGTCACGAAGATATTTTTTACTCGTTTATTCGTTATCGTGCAGTTCTACTCTATTAATTGGAACACGTAGATCGATCTTTAGATTCGTACAGAATTTTTATAATATTAATCTGTATTATTATTGACTGCATGCAACAGTAAACAATAATCACGAATTTACGAAATTATCGTGTAGTTCTACTCTATTAATTGGGACACCTAGATCGATTTCTACAGTTCGAAAATAGAGAGAATTCTGCAGGCGTTGGAATCTGAATTCCGTAGAAATTGCACGATAATCGTAAAGGAAGTGAAACCATTTCGAAGGCGTGGTTTCCGGAAAGTGACCAATGATGTACCTTTCTTGCAAAAGGTCCTTAGAGAGAGAAAGCGAGAGGGAATTGACTACCCTCTTTCTGAAGGGTGGTTGTTGCGGGTCATATAAACCTGGCACGAAGATTAACCTGATCATACGGGGGCCCCCTGCCTTGGAAGCATCGTCCACACCTGGAAAAAGGCTTAATGGGCGTTCACGAGGCTGAAGGAAAGGTCACTTTGAGCTGCACCATGGGCTACGAGCCTGAAATCACGAACGAGGTTTGTCAGTCAATTTTTTAATAATCAAATGGGCATATTTCTAGCTTTTACAGACTTTAGAGTGTTTCTCTAGCAACGAGCCATCGTTCTCATCAGCGACTAGGATACGTATACGAGGGTTGTTTTAAAAGCTTCGAGTTTAATATAGAAACAAGTATTTTTGTTGGATTCCAACACTTTATTGAAGAGAAGAAACTCGTACAACTATTACGTCGACTGAAGACTAGACTCTTTCTGTCTGTTTTTCGGTATTGCAGGCGTTTATAAGTTATTGGTAGAGATGGGTAGGGGTAGGGACGATGATCAAGGGATAGTGTGACTCAGGAAGGGTACGAGGTTCAGGATGAGTAAGGATTAGAAATCTGTACTAGGATGTTTTGGATGTGTAATGTTTGCGAGGTGACGGAGTGGTGTTTGTTTGGTCGTGTTGGTCATCCAACATTTTTCTGGTTGAATATAGCTTTATTTTTCAACATAGTCTTCTCTTAAGTCAATGTAACACTTTCAACCCTTCTAAATAGTAGTCTTGCCCTGCAAAGGCATTGACGTTCGCGATGATCTCGTTCGATAGAGATCTCTGTTCTCCAAGCGATATTTTAAGAGAAAAATATCGCTTGGGGTCAGATCTGGTGAACACAATGCGTGGACAATCAATTTGAAATGCAATTCGTGAATTTTTGGCGACCACCAAAGTGTGAGCTGGTCTATCTTTAAAAAAATACTGACACCGACTGGCAAACAACAACTGAGCGTACAAAATTGCTGAAATTTTCACAGATACTTGTCAAAGCATGTACCATTCTACCAGAATGATCAAGACTTTTCAGACGACCCTCGTAAATATTTTTTTAAGGAACCAGAGACAGAGGACTCGTCTTCGATCAAGAAAATCACGGTGAATGTATTTTTTTTGATCCTCAGAGGTATTTGAAGGGGATCGCCGATATCCCAGAGTGTCGAGGACAGATCAATCTGGACGTCGATTACAGAGACTTCCCAGAGGAGAAGATCTGGAGCCCGAGGGAGGAGGTGAACGAATGGGTTCCACTTTACGTCTTCATGGCTCGTTCCGTTCTCACGTTCGTCCAAGAAAAACATGGTATCTCCAATCGAGAAGCCATGGAGAACTCCTGCACCGGTTACGCGGAACAATACATCACCGACATCCTACACGACTCGGAATATATACCGGAAGTCGCCCTGAAGACCGTCCTCACGAAAGAGTTGCCACGAAAACTGGTAGCGAGATGGACCAGCGAAGAAATCGTAAGCCTACACCATATATTCCTCTACCCAACAAAATTATGAAATTATTACACGGTGCTATTTTCCAGGAACTGTTCATCCAAGGGATCGTCAGACACGGAAAGAACTTTGCGAAGATCCAGAAGGATCTACTGCCCCGGAAGGACACCGTAAGTTTTAGGCCATTTGAACAAAGTAGATTTAAGTTTCAAAGATTAACTGTGTGAAATTTGGAACTATCAACAATTTTGCAGAAGGATATCGTGGACTTCTATTATGCATGGAAATGGTCAGAGTCGGCGAAGCAGCTGAGGAACTACCGACGTCGACGTCGCCCGACGACCAAGCGACGCGTACCGTCAATTGGCTGTATTTTCGGTGAACTATCGACCCCGAGAATCGTCACACGCAGCGCGACCGCCGCCTCCAGGATGTCCTCCCTCCGCAAGACCGAGGAGAGCCAGTTCCTGGACCTTGCAAAGTCCACCAGAAGCTCGAGCTTCGTCACGAAGAGAAAACGAAACTCGCTCGTGATTCGATGACGCGAGTTACAGATAGGGGTAACACCCGTCTTCCAGTCAATATTTAATAGAGGTTCCTATTTCGCGTACATCTAAATACACGGGTACCCATGTGCTTCTTAATAAAAATTTGACAATTGCAATGCCACTATCAATAATGGTACATTTCCTCTGGGTTCAGAGGATCGTTGTTCTTTAGCAATCGTACAATTGTTAATAAGGATTGGACAACTGCAATGTCACTATCAATAATGGTACATTTCCTCTGGGTTCAGAGGATCGTTGTTCTTTATCAATTGTACAATTGTTAACACTTTACCGGCCGGTAGCGGTTGATTAATCGGCTATCGGTCGGTAAGCGTTGGTCGGTAAAAAAGTTTATTAATACGCTATCGGTCGGTAAGTGTTGGCCGGTAAAAAAGTCGATTAATAGGCTATCGGTCGGTAATGTGTTAATAAGAATTGGACAACTGCAATGTCACTATCAATAATGCTACATTTCTTCTGGGTTCAGAGGATCGTTGTTCTTTATCAATTGTACAATTGTTATCGAGAGTTCAGTTTATGTCGGTTTGTACAATTTCCCTTGGTACACAGAGGTCATGTAGACCACCTACCCCCCGTTCGCTGACGATCATTTGGATCGACGCCATTGCGACCAATGTAGCTAGAAAACTAAGTCCCATTTTCGGGGAGTGGGGAACGATAACGTGGCGGGCCTCTGCTACCATGCAGCGTGCAGAGTGTTGGGAAGAAGCAACGAGTGTTGCTATTGTTCCGTTGTTACCCCCAATACAACACGTGTGCGGGTTAGCAGAGAGCCCCGAGTAGGTTTAATGTTCCTTATACAATATTCATTGTGCAATATGTAGTTAATATGATTCTACATATTTCCTTTACTGTTTAGAATATGTAATAATAAGCACCGATTGTACTGACGGAAAGAACATGTTCAAATACAGAGTACATAATTATAAACCCAATATTGTTGCGTCTGTATTGTAATATACTCTTATAATATACTCTTTTAGCAAGTACATGGCTTCACATCGCGTTAGGCATAATACACATTAATTTAAGACTACATGTACGTCAATCTAATTAATAAACAGTGCCTAAAGCTTTTTACTATGCATTTATGCCTACTTAATTGTCCCTTTACTTTGCCCCTTATCCCAAACGCGAAAATATAATACCTAATTCAGTGTATATCTATATCATGGCGCTCATGACGAACTATTTGACGACAAACTTGGGCGTTTTAACACCAGAGGGTTTCAGGTCGAAAAAAATGAGCGCCCTCTAGCGTTGGAAATAACGAACTACCCCCTTACAAACCTGGCGTTGATGGCGGCTTGATATATATAGATATAGAGAGAATTACGTAGGCTAGTGCCCATTTAAATGTCCGAGATCAGAATGATGGGCATTGATGGCCATTCAAGCATCTATGCGGAGGTATCCGCTGGCGTTTTAGACCACGCTCAGACTGCGACAAACAAAAGCTTTGCAACGCAAAGACTGCCTTTGTCTTCAGCTGTTTGTTCAGCGTGGAGAAAGGCAGGCGAGCTTGTCTCATTCAGCAGAAGACAATGTGCACGGCGAAGGCTGTAAGCATAATATCAGCCTCCATTGCTCGACTTGGACTTCGAGCAAACAAGTCGTATCACGATGTTCATGATATCCATTTTAAACAGGCCAATTCGAAGTTATAGACTCGTTCTTTGACTCTCGTAAATCTAAATTAATTAAAAGACACTCACGAAGGCGAAGGGTTAACCAAGCATTTTAACAATATTTCGATAAACGATTGGAGTTCTTGTTTACACGAAGCACTTGCAATCCCCATCGAAAGTCAGGATGGACAAGAGATGGGCAAGATTCTTATTTAAATAAAAATTATTATTCATTCTCGTTGGGTGAAAAATAAATCTTCGCGACGAACAGATGGTAATTGGGCTGCTCGATCGAATGAGGGTCACGAGTAAATTGCTATAGGTTCGTTTTATTGGTTATCTGTCGAATAAAATTTCACCCAACTCTTGGGGTAGACCGGTGAGCTACGCAGGAGTAATCGTCAGGCACAAATATCAACAATGATTTCATTCTCCATAAATTTCGTGTCCTGGAAACTTCTTTGAATCGAACGTTCCATTAGTTTTTTCTCAGAAAGACGTAATAGATTGTTGCTACAATTATAAGTGGAAATGTTCGCAAATACAATTTTCATTTTGGACCGGTGTACCGCGATAAAAAAAGGAAAAAGTCGAAGAAAAACCGATCGACTATCGATTGCACACACAACACACTCCCAGCCACCGTAAGTTTTGGCAACTCTGGCGCATTTTTATGTATTTATTACGTACAGAGGGTGCTCGACCAACCCTAAACCATAATCTATATCACGTGGACAAATTTTATTTCCAAGCAACAACGATGATGATGATGATAATAATAAGGATAACAACAATAATAATAATGTCTTTATTGTACCAAACTTGTAAACATTAAGGAATTAGAATTAAGCGAATAGAAGAAATTATAAACATAGGTATACATTAGGTACAAAGGCGTGGTACTAGAATGATCCATAAGTCTTCTCGTTATTTCTCCAGTATCATTTTTATACGAGGTTCTTATAAATAACTATATTATTTTTTCAATATAATGGTTGAGGGAACTGCGTTTGAATTTTCAATGAAAGGAAACGAAGAGATTTATGGATCATATTGGTACAGCTACATGTTGTCATTAACCTAACCTTGAGTCAATAATAACGAATACAAATTTTAGTTTTACAATTCGATTACAAATGAAACGGAAATAAAATTTGCCCAGCTCTGCGCTTTTTGGAGTCCAAATTTCAAGTGGCGCGAGTCCATGGTCAATTTTTACAAATTACAACAATTGCAGAGACTTCGAGAGACTATTCGACTTCCCTAAATGTCGTATTTCCGACTTCTCGATTACAATTACGATTGCACGGATAATTTGAAATTATTCACAGAGTCGAAAACAAGTCCTTTCATTTATACATCATCATCGAGTGCACTACACCTCGTCAGAGTACTTGATTAACATTCTAGCTACTCTTTTTATTTTTTCCCATTCAGAAATTAATTACGATCCTCCAATTGCATCGATCTTTTGTTCCTGTCGTTGAGAACTCGCGCCACTTGGGCTTTCAGTCATCAATTGTCATCGATCGTGGGACTCGAATGGCTTTGAACGTCGCCAGCAGAATAAAAAAAAACGAATTATACAATAAAGGGTTAAAGTTTCGTCGACTGTCCCGGCCCAAAGGACGATCGATTCGTAAAAAAAAAAAATCACGAGTTTAGCAATAAGTTGCGTTGATTCGACGAGGCTGTTAAGACACGGTTGTTCAATTCTGACGTGTTTCAATGCTTCCGCAGTAAAAAAAACCCTGTTCCCAATCGCCATTTCCATTAAGTTTTGCTCTTCAAGAGGTCTTCTCGCTTTAGAAGTCCCAGAATGATGAAAATTCTGCAATCTCGTCAAATAGTCGACAAAACTGCGTGTTACATTTCTGAGAGATTCAATTTCTATTTTTTTGAAGAAAAAAATTCTCAATGACCATTTATTTTTGGAAGAGCTAAAGCGAGGAGACTTCCGGTTGAACGTCGCGATAAACTATGTCTGAACTGTTTAGAAAATGTTCAGAGGGTGATAGTGTTTTCAACGTTGCAAAATTTATTGTATACATATATATGGCAACGATAATGATCACCGTAATCGGGACGTTCAACCCATCCAAAGTATTCTATTCGACTCGTGCACGCCTAACAGCGTTAACCATCTTTCCTCTCCGACGAAGATCTTCCAAGGACGGCTTCACCCAGAGAAGGGCGAAATTTTATTCGAATAATAAACAGGACTAATTTTGTTGTTAATAATCTCCAACATATTTGCAATTTGTTCCAAACTACTTTCAATATTGTTAGTAAGTTTATTTAAAAACTAGAGCCTAGAGTCCAGGTCCGAGAGGATCGAGAAGATCGTGTAATTTTCATTTATTATTCGAATCGTTTATTTCGGTGATCATTTAGCCCGTCTCTGGCCTCTCGTCGATGGCGTCCATCATATATGTATCACGGCAGCATTATCTCGAACGCAACGTACAATTTTTATATTAATTTCACTTTATAATAATAATATATATATAATAATATAATTACAAATAATTAATTATTCGTAATATTTATTTGAATATTTCACTAGATTTGTAGAATGTCTCTGTTTTCGCCCGCGTTTAGGCTCGACGTCGCCAGGATGTGAAGGCGCCTTCTTTTTTTCCCAAGTTTCGGTTTTATTATTATTTCTTTTTTTTGGAATTTTTTTTTTATTTTATTTTATCACAGGAGCCCATTTTCGACCGCGTCCCGGCGCCACGCATCGACACACCGTCGCTGGAACAACGCAACGGAGTGGCGAACGATAAAATCGTCGGGTCGATGGACGAAATAGATGTTCCGTCTGCGTTGATAAATCGTCAGAGTTCGATTCCTACCGTCCGGTATCGGCGTGAAGACAAATCGGAGGGATCTAATTGGTAGCGCGATCGTCGATCGAATTTTCATCGTGCATCGCCCTTTTATCGTGCGCCACTCCCCGTATTTACATCCTCACCCCGGATCAATCCTTCCCAAAACTCCCTTAAACTGTTACAAAAACTTTCCACCCGAACGACAACCAAAGATCTTCGTTTTAAAATAAAAACCTAAAATCGAGACGTAGCTCGTACACGATTAACGCGGCCCCCGAAATACGTGTGCAAATCGACCCCCCTTTGCACCGAATCAAGGTTACATTTATGGCAACGCGAACTCCAATTTGGAAAATGTAATTTCCCAAAAGAGTCGCAAAGGGTCGAAATTCAAATCTCGTACGTAGTGGCAGTTGATGTGAACGACACCGACACGAATAAAAAATAAGGGATTATCATTCCCGTGGGGCTTCCAGTAAAAATAAACGCAATTTCGACTGGTCGTCCCGGGTGCAATCGAGATCCCTACGTTCTACTAAATTCTCTCCTCGTTCGTCGATCGAACCCTTTCTCCCTTCGAGCCATGAATCTTTCAAACGTTCGCGTTCCGCGGAGGCGGCTGGAAAGGAAACACGACGCTCGATAATCAGTCCTTGTGCCTCTCGTATACTCGGTTCCCGTCTTTACGTATATTCGATGCCCTCGAGACCCTCCGTCGTCCAGTTTTCGCTTCGCCCACGCCACTGTAAACACCCCCTAATCGTTCCCCGATAACCGAAGGGAGCAACAGATGCTCGCCAGCACGTCGCACACGCTGGAATCGCGAGTCCTCGATTCCGCAACAAGCATCCCCGATGGACCCTCTAACCCCCTATTGCATCGGGTGTTCGACCCTCGTAAAAACAATTCCTGCAAATTAAATTAAAATAAAAAGTTCTTGCAATTTTCTGTTTCCTTTCTTTTATAATTGATTGAATTATTAAATTGATCAAGAAGGAAGTCGATCATTCGTAAAAGTAATATTCATAGCTTCTTGGATCCACAGATTCGAATTTATTTACCATCTCCGTGTATGGCTCAGCTGCTCAAGATTTAATTGCAGTATAAATAAGATGCAACGGAGGGTTGAAACGACTCTCTCGAAGAACTGAACGTACCTTTCCCAGGGAATTCAATCTACTTTTGCAGGACAATAGTTAACATTTTTTGGGGGAGTGGGGGGGGTACCGGTGGGAGGTACAGGAGGTCCTCCCAAGCCCCAAAAAAGGTGCAACGGGCGCAGGGAAGCGGGGGAACGCCTCTCGAGTCCTAAACAACGATGAACATGCCGCTCGTCGGTCGTGAAATGTTTCGAAAATCAGTTCCCTGCCCCCTCTCCCCCCTTCTCGATTGGCTAACGACGAGTCCAGTCTTCTCGAATGGCTCTTGGCCAACATCCACGGGACGCAACGTCCCTGTGAAGCATCCTGGTGAACGCGTGCCCCGATCGACGCCCTTGGCGGGGAACCCATGGGGTCGTCGACGGGGGAAAGGACGTCGTCCTCGCGGAGGACGCGACGGTCGGAAGGAATTCTATTTACATCGCGGCAAGTTGTCCTGAGTAACCACACGATCACAGCCACTCGGTGAGGCAGCCACCGAACCACATAACCACGATGGGTACGAGGTACGTCGTAAGGGCACGCGACAACGACATCTTCTGTCTGCTCGCGCCGCTGTCCGCGGTCGAGGTGCCGTTGTTGTTGTTGTTCACGGTATTCGGGACGTTGTCGACCCGCGGCGGAACGACTTCCGGGTGCACAGGCGGCTGGGACTGCTTCGGCGTTTCCGGCGGCGACGACTTCGGCTCGTACCCGGAACCCTCCTTGAAACCGTCCTCGTCGTCGGTCAGAGGACTGTCCTCGTCCGTACCGTCCCCGGAACCGCTCCCAGAACCAGTCCAGACCGTCTCCTCTGAAATTCAGAGCACGAAGGATCCGTCAAGACCGTGGAAGAGAAACCTAGTTCTAAATTTGTCGGAGGCAAAAAGAATTCCGCTCGAGGTTGATAACTGGTTTGAAAGGAGAGTGGACCCGACGATGGTACAAAAAGAAACTCTGATATTCCAGTCAGTCTGCCTAAACTCTGAGATTTTTACGATGGAGACGTTGCATAGTGAGTATGATGGGAGGTCGAGACAAAATTAATTACTCCTGAACAATTCAATTTTTGGGATCTCTAATACTTTCTTAACCCTTTGCACACCTATGTCGAGTGTGACTCGATATCAATTTTTATCTCAGGAGCTTCTTTATCAATATTTTTTCAAATCCAAACCACGGAGATATCATACACTTGAAACTTAAAAAATACAACAATAACGTAAATAAAACAGATATCTAATTGAATTTGTTTAAATTTCCCCTACTTTTTAGCTAACGTAAGTTTCAAATAAAACACTAAAAAGCGTTGGAAGCTGCTTGGTAACGAAATTCAAATATAATTCGGAGTGCAAAGAATTAAAGAAGATACAAAGATCACCAAAAAAAAAAGAAATCAAGGTGATGTTAATTTTGTTTGCTTTTACGCTTTTGTATTTAATTTTCGTTCGATATGTTCGTCAGATATTTAATGAACATTCTGATTGCACGTTCGGCGAGATAGGGAGCACGAGAAACGAAACAAATTGGTATTCGACGAAGAATCAAAACGGTTGATCGTTAATTGCCGAACGATAAATGCGCCCAATTACGGCAGACGCGAAAGATGCATTGAGTTCGTTGTACAAACTGGCATTTCCATTTAATCAACTCATTATCCGGATTCGATTAGCTATCCGCGTTTACGGGGCGAATGTACATTGTTACCGATTACACGATGGCGCCTATATGTTTTAACTAAATACATACCGCGCCGTGTGCCGTCGATGGGAGATTCAACGAATCCGTGTTTGCATTAATGGAAAGAGCATACACGGCGAAATACACGCGTGTATGAAAACGTTCCACCGGTTGGATAATTAAACCTCGCGTATGGTCTTGACTTTTTACGACCCTCGGTCGAAATAGACTCCATATTGGACCGGATGGAACGAATTACCGTGCAGAATCTTTTCACCAGTATTGTATCTATCTTTTTATAACGTTAACTTTACTGTAAATCTAGTTTTAAATGATCAATCAATAAGTGTCAAATATTCTTTCAATTCCTGTGAACTAAATGTTAGATATTAATTTTGTCCATCTCAGGGGTGCTTGATTAGGTACCTGTGTCTATCCAATCGACGTCCTGGCCATTGAACGCGGACTTGAGTCTGCTCGTGATGGTCGTCAACGCGTAGATCTGATCTCTGACGATCGTCGGTCTAGGTCCTGTGCTCCGCACTTCCGGATTCAGTATCTGAGTCTCTCCGTTCGATGACACGGGGTATATGTACCTGCAAACAGCAACGTGGAGATTTTCTTCACTTTTCGAAAAAAGGTTGACTCAAATTTAAATAATAAAATTGTACAAATTTGTGGATATAAAGATTCCTTCGACCAATTAAAAGAGGGCACCCTTTCGAGCGAAACCATTTTCTATAAAACTGGTGCCTCCAGTTCTCGAGCCACGGCCAATAAGGCGATGATGATTCGTAATTAAACGAGAAAACTACGGAGCAATCATTCGCATACCGAATCATTTCGCGCTCATCCAGGGAAGGTACGAGTTTTCTTTACAGTCGTGGCAATTTTAATCGAAGGTCGAGTCGACTGGTCGCATACAAACGGGCTAATGGCGCACAGATAATCTTCCCGAGAAATTTAAACGTCGATTCTGAAACTGTGGCGCTCGCGAAATATGTAAATTCCTACGTGCTTCATAAATAAGCAATGAAAAGCGTATTAATTTATCCCCCGAAATAGTAATTCGTAATTTTCCCGCGGCGGAATAGGACGCGTTGAATATGGAAAGCAGCACGTGGGATCTTTAACCGACCCTAGGCCTAAATTATTCAATTTCAGTCAATTCCAGGCAAGTTACAAACATATGCTCGCCGTATAAGATTAAAGAGGTTAAAAGGGTGGATTACCTAGAATGGAGAGCATTAATTCAATTAAATCGTTAGACACGTGTCCCTGTACCCTTTCGGGGACCTACATCTCGTAGAACTAGATTCAAAACGTGGCCTTAGCTGAGCAGAACAGAGCATTAAGCAATAGTAATATTTGTCGTCACTTCTACAATCTTTAAAACATTTTTTTTATCTATTTCCTACTGTTTGACCTATCCAAGTACTTTTATTCTTTGACTTGTGTACTCAAAAAAATTTAATAGCGCTACATCCGCGGAAGGTTCAAGCATTGAGTCTTTTACCTTAACACAGCAAAGAAGGATTGAGTGTTTTATCGAGCCGCTACGTGGCTGTGACCATGATCGACCAACAATTTGTTTTAATGATACCAGCAAGAAGATGGACAGGAGAAACATACGAAAGCTAATGGTGACTACTAAAGAGGAACTGGTCTATGCAGGCGCGGACGAGTTTGTACGTAGAAGGGAAAAGTAATGTTGCAATTCTGCTTCAAGATGCAACATCCACTCCTTCATCGTGTGTCACGCTTTTCGCTCCTAATATGAAATGGGTGGAAAACTCGGCAAAAACGAAGCGTTCGTCACACTTTTATGAGTGCTAGAATAATACTATCGAACTCATTCAGCTAAGAAAAGTTAAATTACAATACGAATCACATTGGAAGGGGTGTAAATCTTGTGCAGTTGAAAATAAACCACGTTGAGGTAGAAACAGCTGAGAGAAATCGACTCACTTGTCAACGTGGGTGCCGTTCCAGCACTCCTTCGTGTTGCTGGGTGGGACCACCAATCCATCGTTGCAGAGCTTGTAGGGTAAATACACCCAAAACTGTCTGGAGTCCCCGACCCTCTGTCGTATCTCTTTCACCAGCTTATCGAGGATAGCGGCGGTGGAGGCACGGTCCTCCGTGACAGTCTCCTGATCGAAATTCAGCGACTCGAGCTCCAGCTCGCGATTGTCTCTGCGTCTGCGTCTGCCCAGCACAGGCTTCCCGCAACCGGTGAACACCCTCTGCGAAACGTCGTGGCTGTTCTCCTGGAAGTTCATTATCGCCTCGGAGATTTTCAGGTTGATGGGTCGCACCAGCATCTCGATGTTGAAGGGGCCCAGCAGCCGGTCCGCCACTTTGTCCACGGCCTCTGAAATTTAAAGAAGATTCGAGGGGAATTAACGGTCAGCTCCTCCCTTCAGAAGGGTAGATTACGCCACGAGATTTGGCCCGAATGATTTTATTGGGGGACAGAGGATTCCATGATCTTCGACGTTAACGATATAGAAATCTTTCGATATCTTCGAGGGGTGGATTTTCAAGTGTCCTTAGCTTATTTTTCTTAAATTTGTTTAATGGTGCGGCAGTCACACGCAATTTATAATAATTGTAACCTTCCGTGGTCGATCGAGAGAAAAAGGAAAACAGCGAGAAAACGTGTTCTGGGTCCCAAGGATTCCCGTGGAGCGAAGGTTGGAGAAACGTCGAGTCCTTCGCGGCGCCCCTCTCCGCGAACGCTACGGAGGTTTTCTCACGCGACCGGCAATAAATAAAACGGACAACGCGTATCGATGCCAGGCGATCATATCGTGCCCCGGCGAGCCTGTAATTACAATGGAAACAATGGGACGGGAAATTACTCACCGACGAAGTGATTCCATTCAGCGTCCAGAGCCGCGTGCTGGGCCAAGCAACCCTTCATCACGTTGGCACACATGTCGCCGCACGCCAACACGGTCCCGGTTATCCCGCTGCACGATGGACAGACTGTCATCCTGGTGAGAGCAGCTGCACATTCCGCGGACGGTTTCAACTGCGAAAACAAAACGATTTAACAAACGTTCAGGCGTCGTCGAACCTCAAATCGACGCGATCAACGGTCACTGAGAATCGATTCGTCGTTAGACATGGTCAGAAAACGAGATGGGCAAATTATGTGTTTTTGAAAAATAGAATTCGCATAGAAGAGGATATATTCTACTGTTTTATAGTTTAAGAAAATTGCGTTCTTGCTTCACAACTTGCAGTGAAAAATTACATTTGTTTCTAACCGATCGACGATCACAGAGAATCGATTCGTTATTAGACCTTGGTCAGAAACTTAACGGGATGGGCAAACTATGTGTTTTTGAAAAAATAGAATTTGCCTAGAAGAGGATATATATTCTACTGTCTTATAGTTTAAGAAAATTGCATTCTTGCAGTGAAAAATTACACGTTCGATCGATTCTAACAAATTTTCGAAGGCCTCTCACGTTGGTTCCTATTATGGCTATAATAATTAATATTCTTATACGAAATTTTTAGAGGAAGTAGCTCAAGATATGTACTTTCGAACACATTAAACATTTATCAGAAAAAGTTTCATAGTTAGGGGAGAAAAATTCTTGAAAATTGCCTTTATTTTCAGCCGTCAGAATGGCTTCCCCCCTTAAGTCAACATAGACGTTTGTTCTCCCATGTTAATTGCTTGGTTTAAATGACTCACCGACTGCATATTCTTCACGATATCAGCGGCAACGGTCAGTGCTTGGTTGAAGGCCCTGGTGGCGACGAAGGACCTCTTGATCTGAACACCAAGTTTCTGGGGAACGTCGCCAAAAGGTCTCATCTCTTTCATGTGATCCCCGACGCATTCCAGATACTTGGCGTCGAAGTCGTATTGGCTGTTGAGCACCGTGAACATCTTCTGGTAGAGGATGTTGAAGAAGTTGTCCATGACGTCGTCCAGATCGACCTAGAACAATTGGAAGTCCAAAAAATTGTTCAGAGACATCGTCACGATCGTGAATAGAAATAATGGCCCTGTAATCGTAGTACCATTGCACTCCTCTTTATTGCAAAGGGTTAAACTATTCGTCGATAAAAGAGTTACGATCTGAAACAGTTTCCACCCTTCGTCGTATTGTAATTCGAAGGGAGATTGAAAACTTTTTACAGTGCTCTCGAAAACTTCGATTAAAAGCGGTAGGTTCGGGAGTCGGTAGCAGACTAGTAATTTAGTTCCTTAACAGATCGATGGAACTTCGAAACCGGGATGTGCAAATCGGTAAAACCTGGGGGCTAATCAAACGATACGGGGGGGGAGGAAAAACAAAAAACGAGATTTCCCCATTCGGGTTCCTGGCCAATATTCGCCGATCGAAGGAATAATCCTGCGATTCGACGGGCGCGTATTATCGAAACGGCGGGGAATATAAAAAGGAGAAATATAGAAGAGGAAACGAATTCTCGATAAATTCGTATCGTCCGATTCCATGACGCGCGACGACGATATATCGTCGATATAAATTCGTTACCGTCCGCGCGACGACTAGCAGCGATCGCGACGGTAATATATTCATGCGGGGGGCCATTTTCGTGCGAGCTACCCCGCACCGGGTACCATCCTGAACAGGTCCAAGTGGCGTCGGTGAATAATTCGAGGCGATTTGAATGACAATCGACCCTCGAAATGTCTCGTCTCGGTGCCCCCCGCCCGCCCCCCGTTTTCTCGCTGCTTCTTTTTTTATTTTGCTTCTTTTCTCGTTTTTGTTTTCACGGTGGACCAAGCGATTCGTGATTCCGTAGGCGTTGCACGTATGACGGATAGTAATGGCCCGTTCGATTCCCGTGTCTCTGTTGAATGGGATCCTGCTACTACTCGCAATAGTCTACTCGAACATTCAATCGAAAATGTTTCGTAAATTTTAGTGAAATCACGAAAGCAAGTACTACAAGTTTTAAGTTATAGAATCGATCGTTGCTCTGGAAATTATTTGCGTCGATAAAGTAAGAGTTCAAGTGTCAAAAGGAAAAATGGTCGTTTCGCGAGTGGCTGACTGATAATTATATCCTTAGACGAAGATCGAATGATAGTGTTTTACCAGAGGATGACCTTCGTGGGCTCAAAGGATCGACCCTTGGATATTTTGCAGTCCTTTATCGGAAAACGCCGCGATCGTTGTATGTCAAAAGCATTGATTAAACTCGCCTTCGCGCGTGACCCCTGCCACCCACCCCCCAATCACGAAGTCTCGTTGCTCGCGGTTAAACTCGGCTGGACGAGGGTCTGTCGTTCCAAAAGTTCGTCGTACGAGCCGCAACGGCGGGATAAAAGGGAAAGCCCGGGGACGTAGGCACGTAGGATAAATTCTACTTTAAAAAATCGCGTCCCTCGGACGTCGCTATTGATTTCATCGCGGAATTTTATTCGTCGCTGTTAAACAAATTTGTTTCCCCCAATGACAGACTCCTTCCACGTAAATAGGAACTACAGATAGGGGGTTACAGTTTTTGAAGAGAGTTCGGTTTGAAATTGACGCGCGAAGGGAGAATAAATGATACTCACCGTCCCCTTGCCGTAATAATTCTCCAATTCCTTAAACAGATCCATGAAAACGTACGAGTTCTGCTCGTAGAGAATCCCGTAGGTTACTTTGAACATGTCGTGAAAGACCCTTTTGCTGGACGCCAGGAGATCCTTAAAGAAACCTGCGAAAGAAGAGAAACCGTGTCACTGAAAATGGGAGACTATGAGAAACTGGACTGGGAAGCACAGCTTTCCCACAGAATTATTTTCTTGATTTTTTCTAAAATTTCCGTCGAAATTAATTAATCCCCATCATCGATGGATGGAAAATGTAATTCCCTTAATTGCAGGTCTCATTGTCGCGAGAATATCCGTCTCGCGATAACTGAAAATGGTACGATTCGCTCTTAGGGCGGACACCCCTATTAACGCGAGATTTACAAATCAATTACAGCCTCGATCCTCTTTCGGACGACTGATCGCGCGTTAACGGTGTTTTGCGTAAGACGCTTTGCGCGGATACTCCTATCCAATTTGCGAGCGTTAATTAACCACTTTCACACCCCGCCACCGTCGGTACCAACATGTTGCCCGAAGTTTGCGTAACAGCGTCGCGACGGAGCTGCGCGAACGAAACTTTCGTAATTCGTTCGCGTGAATCCCGAAACTCTGCTCGCAAAAACGGAAGGGAAGTTTTCGTCTCGTCTCGAATATGCTTCGGAGGGTAACATGGTCAGATAGATTAGGGGTGGTTCGGAAGACATCACGCGCCTCAAAACCCTTCATTTAAATCCGTTTTATCGCGAAGATCTCTTTACTTAATGTTGATTTTTACTAAATTGATAAATGAAAAATAACTATCCTTTAAAGCATTTAAAAAATAATGAACTAATGGAGGATTGCATAAATTTTCAAATAATTAAACTTGTAGAAGGCTGTGGTGGTACCAACAATCCATTTAAGGGTTAAACGATGAATTTCAGGGCAACAAAAAACGATAAAATACAAATGATAGAGCACCCTTTGAACATAGAACTTCAATTTGAAGTAACGATGGTGTATCATGTATTTAAAAAATTGTACAAATGTACAGGGGAAAGGGGTTTGAGGAAAATTATTATAAAAGAATGTTGGTCGTAAATAGACATCGTGGGGCCCTTAAGACAGAAAAGGTCGAGCATTTGGGGGGGTTAAAATCTCTGTGTCCGCCCAATAGTGGTCCAAATGGAAAGTAAAATCAAGACGGAAGCGTCTCCCGGGACAAAGTGTCTCAATCAGTTTCCACGACGGCGGGAAAAACGAGGAAAGAAGGAAAGGTCCGTGGCGTCGGTTGGGTTACAATGGCGGCAGCTTTTCCCGTCCCCAGCCCTCAATTGCGGTCGCGTCACCCTCGACGCGTAACCTCACGGACGTCCCCCGTCCCTGGAACACCGTTCTTATCGTCACTTCAGCCGCGAAGAATGTGATTAAAATTCCTTTTAACGACGGGGGAGAACAGGTACCCAGGGCCTCTGTGTAACGAATCGTCGGCGACGTCGACGACGCCCGGCAAAAAGCACCGAGGCCGTCGCGCGAAAGGGGAAGGAAGCACTTCGCGCGCCGCGACAGCTGGGCGTCGCGCTTTTAATTCGCGGGTACCTTCGTACCCCGGAACCACATCGCGTCTAATCCTTCAGGAACCATCTCTGACATCGTTGGAACCACCAAATGAGATACGAGTCACTTTAACCCTCGATCTCGAATTATTTTACTTAACGTTGATTTTTGGAAATCAACTTTCCTGTAGCAGAAACGATTCGTTGAAGAACAGAACAATTTCACAGGATGAAGTCACGAGCGTGACCAGTCGCCGTGAAAGGTACGGAGAATGAAATTTGAAATCCTGAGGAGAATGGAGCCCCGTCGAGTCGCGAGGGGATGGAAACGCGAGTTCGAAATTGCTTTGTGTATCGTTCGAAGTTGATTGGAAAGTCTCGAAAGGGTCGGTAGTTAATAATTCCCCTCTCATCCCTCCCCCCCCGGGTGCATCCGCAACTTTCTTTCGGTTGCCTCTATCATCTCCGTCTTCCACTTTACCCGTTCGCTCCCCAGTCCTCTTTTTCCTTTTGCTCCCTGTTTCACACTATCAGCCGCCCCCGTCCTCCACTTTTCGCCCCCTTTCTACCCCCCCACCCTTTCTCGCTCTCTGTCGCCGTACTTCTAACGCGTTGAGTGGCAAGCAAAGTGGGTACGTAGCTGGATGCGGCTAGGCAGTAGCACCTCAAAGGGAAGCACGGCGGCCGTCAGAGGAAGCCGTGGTCGGTGGAAAGGGCACGGGAAAGATTGAAGCTCGAACGAGGGTACCGACGCACGGCGTCGGGGCGTCTGGTGGCGCGAACTAGCGCTACGTCGAGTAATTTTGTTAATGAGAATCGTTAGGAGCCTGAGGTTTTCCAACGTGGTGCCGTCTAATTTTCGCGGCGATCGCCAAAGTGACTGGGGATGCCTCCTTAATGCACTCCATCCCCGTTTCACTCATTAGCCCGTAACTTTCCATCGGGGAGGACTGTCCACTCGAGCCACGATTCTTCTTCCTCGAACCAAGTCTCTTCCGCTTCGCGAACCTTCAAAAACTGTTCGATTGTCTCTAATACAGCGACTTTGCAACGCAGATGCAGTGCAACTCCTTTCATCCCCACTCCTGCTTCGTTTCTTTGCCTATTTTAATTTTATTTGTATAGACAAGCATGATGGACCATTGTCAATTCAAGTTGGATTTTCAAGCTTAACCTCTTGACGTACGATTTAATTTCAAACAATTTGTCAAACGTGTACTATTTAATTTTCTTTAAATTTGATCGAGCAAGGAATAGCCACGAAAAAGAATAGATTTGTTTTATGGATAATTCGTGAATCTAAAAATAATAACGAGTCAAACTCGTCATTGTACGACAAGGGGTTAATGGATCTACACTTTGAGGTTGAGACAGAGTAATTTTCCTGAAGTCTACGGTAGTCTGAGTCCTATTAAACGTCTAGATGGAGCACTCGAGTATCATGTCGGATGCATCCCCTTCCCAAATCTGGCTACTCGGAAGCTAGAACCGCCATTGTCATGCAAATCCTCTGTTCTACGTCTACGCCCGGAAATTCTGCATTTTGCTCCCATTCGAGCCTGCAGCATTTTGCTCGAGATCGCTCAGAGACATACGCTGTCACGCTTCGTCATAATCGTTAAACAACGGACATTACGTATAAAAGTTCGACGTATCCTTTTAGGGAACGCTGTGCCGTCGTGAACGAGTAAGTAAAAAGTCCGAAGGTAACGAGATCGGCGCGCAGGACATCAAACAAGGATTACGCGGTTGGAAAACCGAGGATGGGGATTAAGGGATTAGCAAAATTACTGTTTCGCCGGCCTGAAACGGGCTACTATATTTTCAGCGTCCGCCCCACGGACAAATAACTTCCCCGTAGTAAATAAAAGTACGACGACGACGTTAATTTACCATTACCGGAAATCGAATTACGGATTGCTTAATTGGGACGCGGATAATCGAATGAATATCATCGTTAACCTTTGTGAGGTAAAATCGAATGTAAGATTACAGACGATTGGGGATTTTGTGGTCTTTAGAAACTACTCCATACTTGTTGATTAGCGCAATTTGGTCTTTTCTGTTTCTAATTCGAGTTTAGCTATGTTTGAGACGGAATGCGCGATTTTTCTTTCGCAACACGCCTTCGAGGACCCACTAGACGCAACCCCCGCGGGCCACCCCTTCGTTAACGAAGGAAAAACAACGCGAAAAGCCTCCGCGG
The DNA here is from genome assembly GCF_013123115.1 of Colletes gigas. Classification (NCBI taxonomy): domain Eukaryota; kingdom Metazoa; phylum Arthropoda; class Insecta; order Hymenoptera; family Colletidae; genus Colletes; species Colletes gigas. Next base: position 2,003,568 of record NW_025106637.1, on the reverse strand, counting down.
ACACGTGGTTACTCCAGAGATCTCGTTTCTCCCGTCGTCGAGGACGTCCGGCCGATTAAACCGCCCTGAAAAGTCCTTTTGTGACCGGGAAGCGGCATAATTGACGAGGATGGTCGATCCTCCCTCGAGCGCGAAGCGACGCGGCGGTTTCTTTCGCGGTTATCGTTCTCCATCCCGTTTCGAGCTGGGATTGTTTCGTAACTGTCGTCGTCTGGGATGGGGGTGGGCTCTGTTCAACAGTGAACCGATTAGTCGCTCTCCTCTTGGTGTCTAACTTCGTTTTAACGGCGAAATTGATTAACAGTTGCTCCGGTTTTGCATTCGACCGAGCTTCATCGAGTTAACTCCACGCAGAGGAGTTTGACACCTTGCCCGGAGACAATGAGTCCCTTAGAATTCGGTTCAGTTGATCCAGAAACGTCGCGGAATATCAGATCGATCGGGTGCATACATTTGATAATAAAAGTCGATGGGATTATTGAGGCGTTTTGACTTATCGTATAAAAATTGTTTTCTCGTTATGGGTCCTTTTGACGAATTGCTCTTCGTTAAACGTTTGAATCGCGAATTATGGAAGGACCCAGATGAAGAAGAAGCCTTCGTTTAAATGTGATAACGCGAAAACGTTGAATTCGCGTCATCTCCCACCCCCTCGTCTCGCGTTGTCAGTGTAAACGTCCCGAGGTAGAATTTCACGCAGACTTGGCCGTGAAGTGATTAAAATCGTGAAAGTCTAGGGAGGTACTCACTGTGAAACCTGGCCCCTCTCGTCGACAGGACCTGATGCAGTCGCTGAAGAGTTTCTTTGGTGGCTTTCTCGTGTTTGTCACGTGCCCTCGCCTGCAGTCTCACTTCCATGTCCGCGGAGCAACAGACCTCTCCGCCGCTTCTCACGCTGCCGCATATTTTCAGCTCCTTTGCTGGAAAAACGAATGAAAAGAACCCGAGATTAAAACGAGCTCGAAAACGCCTCGTTCCTCGCCTGCCTGCCCCGAAAGAAAATCGAGCTTTCAATCTTTGTCCCCGCTCCCTTTCGAGACAATTTCCCCAAGACGTCGCGCGATTTCTTCGAATCGTCAATTTAATGCTATCTATCGGTTCACAATAAATACTTTGAGCATACAATTTTTCACTTCCCTAATAAATTTTTTGCGACCTCGATCAGGGTTTGGACTATCAAACAAAAGCGTTTTGAAGATCTGAATTTGAGAAGAGTTTGGAATGAAATTAAAGTCGTTCAATAACACGAGATATTTTTATTCGCGTATGGGCAATGTTTATTCGTCGTTAATTGGCGATATCGTTTGGAGTTTCATCGATGTTTGGTACGCGAAATGGACGATACGCGATGGAGTTTATTTATATTTGTTCCCGAACGAATTTTGATTACGCGAAACTCGGGTAGCGGCTCGCAACTGCTGTAATTTACGATACGCCCGACTAATTCGTTTCTCCTCCCTTCGTTCGCTACCCTTCGACGCTTCCTGGGAGCCAGCAAATAGGTTTCCTGGGAGGCCCGTGGCCGCGATGATCTCGAAAAATTGATTCCCGCGCGGCCAACCGAACAAAAGCTTTTCCCTCGTCGACGAAATCCAATTTTCTGCGCCCGGAAACGTCGACGGGCACAAGTGCCGGAGAAAGGATGTGTTCTCGCGTGAATTTCGCCCGTTGCATCTCGCGAGGGAAGGTTATGGTCGTCCAGACCATCCTCAAAACTTTAAACTTTGAACCTTAACACGAGAATGCTAAGAAGGAACATCGAGTCTATTTTTTATCGAGTGATTTTCTTTAAATCGTGGTGTTCGAACAAAGAAAATGGTAAACTTTACTTGCAGAGGAACCTATGGAACCGGAGTTCTGGGAAAATTGCTATGAATAAAATTCATTTCTGTTAAGAATCGTGAAAACGACGCGTTGCGTTCGCAATGGCGGAGGCGCGCGTGGAATGAATGGAGAGGATCGATCGGAAACAGGAAACAGACTGCGAATAAGACGTCTGCGGAACAGGAGGACGGCCACGATCGGCCCGGTAGTGTGTTTGAAGAAGAAATAGTCGCGAGAACAGCGAACGAAAGTTTCGCCGAGTTCCGTAAATGCAATTTAGTTTGGAGAATCGGAGAAGCGACAGCAGTGTACTACACAAAGCCGAACGGGAGGGGGATTGAAAGTCGCGTTGTTTCGCTTCCACGGACTCGGGAGTCTGCTCGTAAGTTTGCCCCGTGCGATTTTCCGGCCGGTTTGAATTGGAAAATCGCGCGGGGGAAATGGGAAAAATTCAATTTTCTTAGGCAAATCGAATGAACGGAAGAGAGCCAGATTTTCAGACGATCGTTCTTCCGTCATACTAACCGTGAATTCTGACACATTGATCGAGGGTAACATTTCTCTCGATAGTAGTGTCATCGATCCACCGAAAGACCGGAACAATTTTTTTCACCAGGAATGGGAATATATTTTTTTAATTAAACACCCGTTGAAACGTCTGAAGTTGCAATTTAACCTTAACGAGCACATCTTCTCTTCATTCTGGGGCCCTTCAGCGTTACAATAAGCCGCGTTTCCATCGCGAGCACAATATGAACAGGGTAAGTCTATCCATCCCTTATCGGTTAGTCGGCAGCTATATCGCTTATCTGCCAATATTTCCAGTCTGCCGTCTAAGTAAGCTAATTTCCAGCCACTCGGAACTCCGCGTCAACCTCTCGTAGACTCACCCGGCTCGGATCCCCCAAACCCCTCGATTTTCAACCCCTCGGCTCGTTCGTCGCGAACTTTCAAACGCGCCGTAAAAGTAATCCTGATTCATTTCCGCGGGATTGGCCGTGTCGCCTGGGCCCCCCCCTCGTTTCAGACCCGCAGTACCTGGACGCAAAAAGTTAACGAGGAAAGTAATCCGTTACGATTACACCACCGCGGATATGAAAGAGCCGTTCCCATCGGGAGACGAACGAGACAGCCCTTTCATTCGATTCTGTCCCTCGGGAGACGCTTGTCGACGAGGCCTTGACCCCTCCCACTCGCCAACACCGTTTTTTAAATTTTGTTTACAATTTTGAATAGTCACTTTTATTCTTATTGTTTGTTATCTCAGAAAAATATATAGTATGTGTTGACTGGTTGAACAATTTATATTTTATTGTAAAAAGTTGGATGAAATATAATATTAAATTCTGGTTAGCTTCCCATGTACATTAACAACGTGCATTAAAAATAGTTAAAGTTTACACGCGCACAGTGCCGAAACTACTAGCGTTTTATCAATAATTCAGATATCGTTAGAAGCGGCAAGGCCTCCCCTTTAAAATGGCTTTTGGTTTTTGTCGATCGGACTTTCCGTTTTCGAGATATCGCAATTTATGTAAAAGGTAATTTCTTTTAATTCGACTGTCTCACTGTCCGGCTCGCGTACAATAGCCTATTCACGCGTATTAAAAATACCAAAACTTTAGACGCGTGCAGTTCCGAAACTATTAGTGTTTTATTGATTATTAAGGCATTGTCAGCGGCGGCAAACCTTCCTCTTTAAGATGGCTTTTGGTTTTTGACGATCGGACTATCCGTTTCCGAGATATCGCAATTTATGTAAATGGTAATTTTTTTAATTCGACTATCTCTGTCTTCGTCTAGCGGAGTCGGACCTCCTTGTCGCACGTGCGTCGTGCTGACCTACTTCCGCGTACGTGACTGTCGTGACCCAGTTCCGTAGTATTTCCAAGAATTTACTACGCACTGTTTACTATTTTCGCGCGCGCGAGTCCATTCATCTCAATGAATGTAAACAAACCCTTCGGACCCTTATATCTCAAAAACTAGCCACCGCATCGACTTGAAATTAAAAACCTCATATCTCAGGAACTAATCACGCTATCGGGTCGTACGAACGCTCGTTTTAAAGGGTATTTCATCCCCTATCTGATGAATGTAAAAACTATTATTATTTATGCTATCTTCCATGTTTATTTTGACTTTTACTTTGACGCTCGACTTGAAACTAAAATCGCTATATCTCCGGAACTAATTACGCTATCGGGTCGTACGAACGCTCATTTTAAAGGGTGTTTCATCCTCTATCATATGACTACACCAGCTACTATAATTTATGCTATCTTCTATGTTTATTTTGACATTTTCTTTGACACTATGCACCCAAAGAAGTTTCAACAATTTCTACTGAATGTCATGGCGGTAATGTTTAGTATTAAATAAAATTTTAACATTGTTTGGCAATTTTATCTTCGTTCACACTTTAACTAAAACTTCACTGAACCGAGTTCAACAAAACTACCCCTGTTCTCTTCTGTACGCCTCGGGGCATGGAGTACGCCATTTCTATTCGACTGGGGGAAAGTAAATAACTATAAAAAGAATATACTTCGTTCATACTTGTCCAAATATTGAATTGGGTGACAGGGTTTCCACTGTGGAACTAGAAAAATTAATTCTCGAGTTGAAATGTTCAGGGAAATAAATTTGGATAGGATTTGTGGCTTTTAGCAAAGTTACAAGAATAAGTACTGGAACAAATTTTAGGTTATTCGGTTCACAATGATCTAACACTAAAATTTTAATCTTGCAGAATATTTTATGTGTCTTGTGAATACCATTTGGCGCAGGTTACCCCTAGTTTGCAACGAGTGCTAAAAACGGGAACCATAACCGTTCCCAATTCGTCGAGGGTGGCGTCCCCCGCTGCAAAGCAGTTTCCTTGCACCGGAAACCGAATAAAAATCTTCCAATAAATCGCGTCGCGGAAGCTCAACGAAGCATTTGACGAACTACCATTGAAAACCCCCTTGCAGCAGACGCTCGACCCCCGTCGAAGAAGGCGTCGCGACGCGCAAAGGCTCGTTGCGCAGTGTGTATTACACACGTACCGCGGCACACAGGGATCGTCGACGGGCGTCGCGCGATGCGCCGTTTGTTAGCGTCTTGACGTCGCTAAGACGCCGGGATTTCCGTCGCGACATGCTTCCTTCCGTGTCGGGCTACATCCACCAGCGACACCCCCGACAGGATACCGACCTCTTTTTCCAACAACCCCCGCGTTCGCCGTCTGGGGTCGGAGTTTTCACGAGCGAAAGGAGCTCGAGCCGGAATTATGAAAAACACGACAGTCGTGGCGGCGCACACGCGACGAATAAAACCGTCGACGATACACCGGTGCAAATAATAGCAACGGCAATAACGGTAACGGGTTATTTTCCTGTACTGGATACTCGCGACTGCACTCCAGAGGGAATCTTACCGAAAAACCAGACGACACGTCGCGGTAATTCGATCGATGGGGAAAAATAAAATAATCGAGGTCGCGTGAATTTTTATAAACTCGAAACGTCGGTAACGGGAGATTATTTTTAATCTACAGGGTGTTCGGCCACCTCTGGTTTTTTCTCGAAAATGTGCAGTTTTTTTAGAGATATTAGAGAAACCATGGAACGAAAAATGAAGTTTCAATTGTGGAATAAAATTGTAGAAACGTGACGAGCAAATGCGTTCTATTGTGGGAATAAAATTTCGTAGCCGAACGGGACGACGGAAGGTCCTTCGCTGGCCTTGAACGGTCAATTGATTTCGCAATGACCATAATAGCCAGCCCGTTATTATCGAGTTGTATTATTCTCGTAAACGGTTACCAACACCGCCGACGCGATTGCGAATTATAACGATCCTCGAATGCGCACAGGGTGAGCCGAAAACACGATACGAGTGATTTCTACGAACAAAAGTTCGAACGACAGGGGGATAGAAAACGATCAATTTTCTGGTTCGTTCGATTGGCTTTGCCTGTTCCCAGCGATCAAGGGCTGAACCTATCCACCTTCCAATTCCCGTTTCCTCCAGAAAATTGACGCATCTGCGTGTCACCGGCGATGTCGTCCCGACGAAGGGTGATTTCTCTTCGAATAGTAACCCTTCTCGCTGTATCCCGAAGGGTGTTTCTCGCGGAAACATTACGAACGTTTCGTTCCATCGCCAAAGGTTGCTTAATCGATCTATAACGACGCTCCACGAATAGAAGATGGAAACGGCAGTAAAAATAATATTGGAACATCCACTGATACATCTAAAATTGCTCGTAAGATCGAATAAGCGAATGTAGAATCTCAATTATTAAGTTATTGCAAACGTGATCCGAGATCGCTTAAATAATACAAAGATTCTACGATAATAATAAACTAGTTTTAATTGCAAAGTAGGGATGATGTAAAAAATATATTAAAGAGTTAATATATTTAACTGGAAACGTTCGATCGATTAATTCTTTTGGAAGCACTCTATATTGTGGCTGTATCAAATTCGTTTCCCATTGTTCGAATACCGGGTATCCAATTCATAACCCGAACCAAAGAAAACTCGCAATAATTCGCAATAAATCGTTTCGATCGACTCATTACGGACAAAATTGCCCCGTAACGTTCATCCACGCTGAAAATCAAATTCCAACCTCTCTGGCATCGCACCCCCCTTTATCTGATTATCCTGACAATCGTCGATGACTTTTCGATTATCCGTAATTTCGCTGGCTGCATTGATCTACATCCCTTTGTCCCGGGTGCGTCGTTCTCCGATTAAAAATTCAACGCGAACGTAATGATTGGATAAAAGGAAAGCTATCCCCCTCCTCTACGCGTCGATGAATCGTCAGGAATGGTAATTCCATTAGGAAGCATCCCGAAGGATACGTTATCTTATTAAACGTTACTTCGAGTAAAATGTTTAGACGGAGTTTTTGGGAGGTTTCGCAGGACAGAAAGCCCGAAATGGCGTAGAGTTCGTTCACCACGAATGCAATGGCGTTTACGAGCACGAGAAGTCGCTCATAAATTAGGTGGGGTATTGTCGGACTACGTTTTGCGCTCGTTTTTAAGGGGATGACACGGATTCTCAGACGAATCGATACGCCGCGCGAGAGAAGCTGCGACCTTTCGTCTAAATATAAAAAAAATAACGAAGCCACGAGAGCGTGCACGGTTCGATTGGTCCGGGATTAATCGGTTGTTAAGTTTGCTCGTTCAACGGCGTCAACATGTGTACGTACACCGGATCGAACCTATCGACGATCTATGTTTAGCACCTGGAGACCCGCGAGTCGGGAATATTAACGCTTCCACACCGGATGACGCACTCAGCCGCGTCTTTTCATGCGCAGAAGCTGGGGGCCCGTTTCTATCAGCCTTATCTACGAGGGGAAAGATGACATCGGTTGTCTATGCATATTGCAAACGATGACGACACTCCCATAAATATAGGATCGTGTCATATTCGTAACAGAGAACCAGCATTGAGCAACCACGGTGTCTGCAATCTTTAATGCATCGCTGTTCGAAAACATTACGATGCAATATTCGCAGCGAACGTTCACGGCGCGATAGACGTGTGCCATTTTAGACAATCTTCGATAGAAAATAAAACCTCCGTTTTCTAAATTGATGGCAGGTTCGAGTACAACTCTAATAAGTTCTCATGAAATCTTAAGCTTTAAGGAGCATTGTTATTTCTTTAAATTTGTTTTTTTGTTATTTCGTGGAATGGACGAGAGGTATATGCGGAAACTTATCGACTCGGTTCGCGCCCGTTCGAAATAATTACTTTCGTTTCGTTTGACAGGGGCTTTCAGCCGGGGTTCGAGGGAGCGTTCGCTTCCGTTAAATGCATCACTCGATTTTTTACGCCCGACGAACACTCTCTCTCCCTCTCGACGAGTTTTATATCGAGTATTCCAGGCTCGTGTCGCGTTTAACAGAAATCATGGAAGTGGCTTTGTTCGCGTGCGTGGACGGTCCAGAGGAGTTGAAATCCACACGTGAAAATGGTTATTCGTCTTCGACTTACTATGAAATTAACCCCTTGCTGTACAATGACGAGTCTGAGTCGTTATAATTTCTTAAAGTCAAGTTTCACACATTTTTACGTTCACGAGGTATTCGTAAAGCAAATCTATTCTTTTTCGTGGCCATTCCTAGCACGAATACATTTAAACAAAATTACATAGCTGCTGGATCGAAATATCCAGAGTCGCGAACTGTTTATTATAGCGCGTGATCATCGAAACGATGGCTGCCAGGGCGACGTCTTTTGATTGGTATTTAAAAGGCCGTTACACGTGGAAATTGGGGATTTTCGCAAATAGCGTCGCGAAACCCAATCTCACGGCGTAACGTCAGCAAACGGTGGAATCGTGTGCACGAAAAAGCGCAGGGAAATGCCGGGCTGCCCCTGAGCGGGGCTTTTCCAGCGAGATTTTTTCGCTACGCATTGCCACTTTGATGATTAACAAATGGGGAAATTGTTCCTTTTAACACGCGGATTTTTGCGCTCGCGCTACCGTCGGTCAAATACGCTTTTAGCGTCGTGCTTGCAACCCTTTGGAATTCAATTTTGCAACGCTTTGAAACCCGGGGGGGCTGCAAGTCCAATTTTTAATTATCACTAAAAGTTTACACGATCCTTGTAAAATTTGACTTTTCCTCGAAGACTCGAGAACTTCGCGAGCAAGTTTCGAGGTTCCCAGCCTCTGGAAGCTCGAAGCTGCGAATACTCGCGGTTTGCGCGTCGCTAATTCGTACCGACGTGCTTCCGAGGGACGAACACGCGGGTCGAGGGCCAAAGGAGCGTAACTTTTCCAACGATAATAAATGTTCGCGTATCAGGAACGCGGTCCAACCGCGAAATAAAAAGAAAAAAACCTACGAGAACCATCGTCGACATTAAGGAATCCGACGGAACTAAACTTAGACGACGGTACGCGTGCGCGAAGGAAAATATACGACACGCGGTTAAAACCGAAGTGTAAATAGATTAAACTAAACCCAGCCTGATATTCCAGCAGACGTGGCATCTGCTCCCTCAAAAGCAACATACAAATCATCCCACGCGTTTCGGTGTCGCGACGAGAAAATTTTGTTCGAAGCGTCGAAATAAAAGAAGCTTATCCCCGATCCGTGGGCGGTCCGTTTCCTGTTTAGAGTACACCCGAGCACCGAACGATTGACATTCTCAAGAGATTTTTATTTCGCGATTATAAATCTTACTTTTTGGATGGCTTAAGAAAGTTGGAGAAACGCTTGGAAAAGTGTGTAGAGCTAAAAGAATTTTTCTATCTTTTTCTAAGGACTTATTAAACGACCCTTGTATCTATTATGATTCGTCGATATCGAGTGGTAAACGGGGTGGTTTCTCCGAAAATTGAACGAAATTACAGTCATCGACGCGGATACGCCCTCGAGAAGTAACACGTGCCGCGAGTTGAACACGAACAACGTCCAAAATTACGCGGGGGGTGGGTGGGAAACGTTTGCGATCGTCGCGAGGAAGAGTTGAAGGGATGGTGGCTGATCGGCGGCTGTTCCCCGCCGAGACGAAGTGTCTTGGAATTGAAAACAGGGTGGAAATTAATGGGAACTCGGACGTGGTTGCCAAATATTTGCGTGCCAAGCGATTCCGGTGGCATTTCCATAAAGGTGAATCTCGGTTTGGTCCCGGCAGCTTGTTTTCCTTGGATCCACTTCCTTCGATTGGAAAAGGGAATTTTCTTCGAGGGTAACTCGAGGGTAGAACTCGAGGGGTAACTTTGTGATTGAGAGAAGGGACGTCGAATATCGAGCGGGAATTTTCTCGTACCCGGTCCCACGGAATATAATTATTATTACACTGGTCTCTAAAAAATACATCTGACCCTCTACAAACCGTGACTCTAAAGTATCGATCGAGAATTGTAAATTGTACGCTAGAAGAAAATATCTGACGCTCTTTGGATGTTAGTATTGAAAGCGTAGATCGTTCTAAACATACATGACAATAATTACAGCGATAATGCACGTAAGGGGTTGGACAAACTGACAGATAGTTATGATGGAATAAACTGATGCTTCCGCTCGCGTGAGCGTTTTGTTCAAAGTGTAGATCGGAATCTTAATGGCGTGCACGTCTCTCGGTTGCTCAAGTGCTGTGAAATCTCGTCGATTACGCGAGCCATTATTTTAATTATCTGTAACGTAATATTGGAATTTAACGGAGGGAAGGAAACCATTCAGAGTCGAAGCGCTTTGCGTATTTTCTAATCATAAACAAATAGTTATCTAAATATTACTTAGTATCAGTATCTCCTATTTGTTATGTTGTTACATATCGAGTCCAAGTCTTATCTTATTACTCTTTATCTTATCGAAACACGAAATGTCTGACAAGGTTAGAACTTACGTAAACCGAAGTTAATGATAAATCTCATTTCATTACGCCGCATGGAAGTTTGTATTTTCCAAGAAAAACCGACTCTTTCATCCGGGGGGGAAGCTCATTCGTGGCTAATCGAAAATGTTAACAGGCTTCTCTTTTCGAGAGACACAAAAGCGGGGAAAAACGAGGACCAAAAATTGCATGATCCACGGTTGGTATCGGCGTTAAAACGCATTGTGGCTTCCGTCTATTCGCGGGTGCCAAACGTTCCCAGGCAATAGGCGGAAAGAAACGGGCCCGAAGAGACGCGGAGGGGAGAAAAATAACATAGAAAACACGAGACAGAGAGGCGATTCGACCACCCCATCGGCGAAACTATTACTCTCCGCGAGCCATTCTTCTCCGTTTTCCATTATGTAGAACGATGCCGCTCCGTCCGCGTGTAAGCCCGCACGGACAGGGACGATATGCACGCGTGCTTTTCAACCATCGACCATTATGGGTTCCCGCCGCGAATCCCCATTAAATATTTACGAGCAGGCCGAATCGCCCCCGAGTGTGCGGGCACGGAACGCGGCGGGCTTCTTCTCGCCAACGTTAGCTCGCGATCAATCCTCCGTCGATGGGAAACTGGCCGTCGCGGCGAGGGGACACGTCCAGACGAGCGTCGTCTGGCGTCGGTACGCTCTCGCGGCGCGGATTATGCGTGATTTCAATCCATTTACCGGCCACCTAACGAGTTACGCCGTCCAACGACGATCGATGAAACGCTCGTTCCACGGTGATCGGTCCCCTTTGATGGACTGGCAAGAATCTTGGATAAAATTTCTGAAACTGTAGCTAAACTTCGTTTTACAACCCTTTTCGATCGAAGCAAACACGTGATCCAAGATTCGAAGCAGAATTAAGGTCTTCTGAGTAATCGGAAAGATCGATTTTTTTCTTGAAACTGTCTATACGTGACGTAACAAAATTTGTGTGGATTCGAAACAGAATTAAGGTCTTCTGGTAATCAAAAAGATCGATTTCCTTTGATGGACTGACAAGAATCTTGGACAAATTACTGAAACTGTAGCTAAACTTCGTTCACAACCCTTTTCGATCGAAACAAACACGTGATCCAAGATTCGAAGCAGAATTAAGGTCTTCTGAATAATCAGAAAGATCCATTTTTTCTTGAAACTGTCTAAATGTGACGTAACAAAATTTGTGTGGATTCGAAACAGAATTAAGGTCTTCTGGTAATCAAAAGGATCGATGTTTTCTTGAAACTGTCTATACGTGACGTAACAAAATTTGTGTGTATTCTTCAAAAGATGAGTAATGAATTCTTCATGAAAAATTCTCAAAGAATGCCTATCTTCCCCTCTACTTTATATGGATCTCCATTTGTAGATTGAAACTGCACTAAAGAAAAATGATAAAAGAAGAGAATATGGAAAAGTAGAACTGTCTGGAACATTTATAGGTCATCACTCTTCTATGAAACTGCGTTAAAGAAAAATAATAAAAGAAGAGAATGTGGAGAGCTGAAACGGTTATGGGTCATAGGTGACCAAAGAGAATATGGAAAAGTGGAACTGCAAACGTTGAAGCAGTGGATGGAATGGTCGTCGGTTGCGGATAACAGAGAGTCGAATAATGGATGTTCCATCGAACGGAGGCTTTGTTTGTTATCTCTTATTCGAACAAAATTCTGTTCAACCCCCCCGGTCCATCGGCGACCTAGGACAAAACAACATTCGTTGCGCGGAACGAAAATGTGTTCGAGGAAGCGTGGATCTTGCAACCTGGGGTTCGGGCGCATTCAACGTCGATTGTTTCGCACGTTGGTGCTCCAACGGGCTTTCCTTCGATTATTGAGCGCAAACGAGTTTCGATTTTCAGCTGGGGGAGCCGTGAAACTTCACAAATGCCCTTCTTTCGCCTAACAGGCATACAGGGTGCTCGACGACGTCGTTTTTATCCTTTCTCGCGCGAATCGAGGGACGAACGTACAAAAATTGGAAAATCAATAACTTTTTAGGGTCGTCGACAAATTGCACGAAATTACTGCTCTCGTTGAAAAATTCCTGTTGATCGACGTTCGCGATTTTAACAAAAACTCAATTATACGTTCTTTGATGCTCCCACAGATTATACAAGCCTGACGTATGGAGAGCGCAATTAATCTCGAGATGTTTTGCGCAACAGTGTAAATCACGGGTTGAAAAGATCTGGAAACGTAATTATCTTCGGGTTTTTGCTCCGGTGGGGTAATATTACACGTAACATCCTCTTCGTCTTAATCCTCCGCAGTGGTCGCCATTAAGTCGATGCAGTTTCAGACAGGAAGTTTATAAATAAACTCGATGGCTCGAGAGGAGTGGTGCTTCTGTCGAAAGTAAATAAATTTTCGATCGGACACCCTGTACATTGGCGGTGGTGTTCGTCGCGACGGGGATGGTGTTTGCACGCGCGTTCGCCGGGGGTTGAAGAACGCCAGAGCGTCGAGCGTGTCAGGATTTCCCCTTTCTTCGCGCTGGCACAATTATCATGATCGTTAATTTCGCTCCGTCGGCGTTCCCCGCTTGTAAACCATAACCGGCGCCCATCCCGTTTACATTGTTACACCGGCGGATTCCACTTTAAACATTTCAGCCTTTCCCACTCTTATGGGATAACCGCGCTCCTCCAACGTGGCCGAACGATCGATAGAATCGTGCGTTTCTGCCACCCCACAGTACGCGTTCCGCGCTTTCGTGTTAGGACGTTCGCATTGTTAAGCGGGCTAACTACGCCTATACGAACACCCTCTGTTTGCACAGGACTCTGTCCACCATAACTGGCCTTTTGGACTCTCTTCTTTCAGCGAACTTTGTCCTCCGTTGGACAGTCAGCTCGAGAAAGAGAATATTTGAACGAACGAAAGTTTGCATTCTTTGTTTAGATCTATGAGAGTGTTTTGTCATTTTAAAGTAGGAATAGTTTCCGCGAGGGGTTGCAAGTTCGAGTAGCGGAAGGAAGGTTTCTTTGGAGGAGCTGGATACAACCCGTCGATGATCTCGGAGCACACCCCCACAGGATCGCGGGGGATGAAACATTGAAACTACAAACTGCATCCGGGCACGTAGACGGAGCCGCGAAAACAGGAACGAAAGTTTCGTTGTGTCGACGGCACCGGTGGCGTGCAACGGATTTAGGGTGTTTTAGGGCGAAGCTTAGAGAATGGGGGTGAGAAGACATAGGGTTGCTAGGAGACACCCTCTTCCACATGTTATATTGCATTACCCTATGCGACTCGTAGGGGACGGTGAATTGGTTGCACGAGACCGAGAGCCGTTTCCGTGCTGGTTTTCGAGGGTGTCTGCGTAGAAAATGACAAACCCTGGCTGCTCGGATACGCCATTCTTTTCCTGACCTTTTCCACCCACCAGACGAACCGTTCGTCGCCGTTGACCGCCGTCGATCGTTCTTTTCCGCCGTTCTGGTCAACGTTTACCCTTGACCCGAACGAACCCGTGCCTCCTAACACCTTCGAATAATCGACCAACGCATTTAACCTTTCTCGTTAGCCGATTTTAGGGGACGGACGAGCAACGGGGAGGGCAACCGTGCGCGAAACTCGTGCTCGAGGACGCGTGAGATATTGAGATCTTGGACTTTAAATACGTTCTCGGTCGAGCGACGTTCAGGGATTCGCCTCGATTATTGGGGGGATAGGGATGGTTATAGGTAATCTTCGCTGTTGGTTTATTCGACTCCCCGCGGGGGGTTGCCAAGCTCCAGATACTGTTACAGTTTGGTGACTTTGCTAGAATTCTTCTTTTTTATTCGATACTATCAGCTCTAGATTTCGAGAGTCCCCACATCTTTTTCAATATTAAAAATTATCAAGATATTTAAAAAATCACATTCTATTTTATTCTGGAAAACACCTCAATTATTAATTCGATATTATCAGCTCCAGATTTCGAGAGTGCCCACATCTTTTTCCTACACGAATATTGAAAATGATACCATCAAGATATTTAAAAAATCACATTCTATTTTATTCTGGAAAACACCTCAATTATTAATTCGATACTATCAGCTCTAGATTTCGAGAGTGTACACATCTTTTTCCTACACGAATATTGAAAATTATACCATCAAGATGTTTAAGAAATCACATTCTATTTTATTCTGGAAAACACCTCAATTAGAATGATTACTCATGCAAACTCTGTACACACGAAAGCAGATACAATTAAACACTCGTTAAGATACTATTACAAGACTTGAAAAGAGAAGAAAAATCCCTAAAAGTTGAACGACAAATAAATTGCAATTGAGGATTGGTCGGAGGAATTTGGGAACCGCTGTTCGGAAGGTTTGCTGTTGAGAGGAGTGAATGTAAATTTGCAAGCAACCTGGAACCGAGAAGTTCGAAACGAGATTCGTCGCGGTTTGCTAAAAATCGCAGTCAAAGTTAGAGGAACACGAAGGAGGGAAGAGGTAGCGAAAGAGGAGTGGCGCTCGGGCTAACAGGTGGCCCATAAAATAGCAAAGCTTCCAATAAGCCTCTCGTGGCCCGCACCCTCCGGAACCAGGAAATTTTCAAACGTTCCAGCGCTAATTAATCGGCCGGATCCTTTTTCTCCCGTCTGTCTGTAATCTGGATTTCCGTTTTCAACCGAACGTAATGCACAATTTACAGGCTCTGCGTCTAGATTCTGATCGTCTCAGCCTCCGTTAAATTATGCCCCACGACAACGTGTCTCCTTTCTTTTGTTGATTTTTCAAGATATAAAAATTCGTGACTCTTCTCGAGTGTACGAGTGGCTGAATAATAACACGGTATTTCGTTGTTTCTTTCAATGGGACCAACACGCCTGATTTCTCCGAGGAAATCGTGGCCGGAGTCAATTTCCACGTAAACGTCGAGTAAAAAGAATTGTATACTTTCTACGAGTTCCTTTGTCACGCCACCAACTGTCCCCGGGCGTCTTTCGTTTCTATTTTTCCCTATTCCACGAAGAGTTAGACACGCTAACGGTCGAACAACGAACGGCGGTCTCACGTGACTGCATTCATATTCCCCGACGATTCATTCGTATTCACGGGAGGACCGCCGGTTTCGTATTCGTGGAGGAATCGGCTATCCCGTAAACCGTCGACCGCCGCGGGAATCATTATAATTTAGTTAGTCGCACATGCGTGGCCTCGTATCTCCTGCGGTCTGGCGCGACCGTTCTCCGGTTCGACAAAAAAAAAAATATGTCTTTTCACCTGCCCGGTCGCATACAAATGCGACCGTTTCGCCGGGGACCGGTTCCCCGCGCGTAACCGTAGGAAAAATGAAAAGCAACCTCGACGATTACGTCCAGTAATCGACGCGAATTCACCCGACATCCGGGAACGCTCGCTGCTCGCGACCGGGCGGCCATCTTGGCGATTATTTTCATCTCCTACGAAGCGCTAATCATCGATTTCTTTAATTGATTCCTCTGTTTCGGTACCAAGACAGAAAAGATCTATTTTCAGGCCTTGCAAAGTAAATTAATCAGATCAAAGTCACCACGTGGATGATCGTAATATTTTCGATGCATTAAAATTCGGTTCCAATTGACAATACGACCATAGACAAACACTAACAACGAGAGACCAATTGAATTCCGGAATCTGGAAAACAGAAGCGAATCGTAATTAACGCAACGAACCCGGGGGGGGGCCTTTTGTGCAACAAATGTCTCGATTCCCGACATGTTTGGGCGCCGTACGAAGGGGTCGAAGTCTAAACAGTACGGTCCGATTGTTTATCAGGCGTCACGCTAATCCCGCAGCACAATTGATCTGTCTATAATGAACGTCCGATCCTGACGGAGGTTCGGGATCGAGCGGACTCGAATTCCCTCACGCAGCTTCTCACAAAGGGAGAACGCGTGAATAGAGGGGGGGATCGAAGGGGGGCGATATTCGCGTCGTCTACACCTTAGGATCAACATCCTGTCGATGAAAAAGGGGTTCACTGACCACCGACGAGATCGTTATGTTTAGAAAACCCGGCGCTGGACGTTGTTGTCTTTTGGTCAATGCACCCGCCGCGGATCTAAACTCGGATCCCGACAGCGATAAACACAGCCGTATTTTCCGCTTTATAAACTCTGGACCCAGACGGCGGGGAAAGCTTTTATTCCAACGTGGGCGGACGTTCGTGCCTGGCCCCCATTGTTCCGGAGGTCGCAAAGTCGCCGCGAACTAGACTCTTCTTCCTGCTCGACGCTCGAAATCCTCGCCCCCCATCGTTATTGCTCGAAATCATTTGTTTCCCAAAACGGTACAGATTAACCGTGCACCTCGAGTAGCTTTTTAATTTTGTAGATCGTTCGTTTTGTTTTTGATTATTTGCAATTGAGAGTCGTGACCATCGATGTTTGAACTTATTCTCAGCGATCAATTTCAAGTCGAAGCCCAGTTCTACGCGGTCAGACGGCTGTTTTAAAACACTGGACGGCTAACAGCTATTTAGTCACGCCTTACGTTCTCAATTTCAAACACTTCTCGAATACTAAGGACTGACAGAAACGCTCCCGACACGTGTCGGCTTATTTTCGGCTCCATCGTGCAAAAGCCGGTCGCGAACCGTGGGTGGTCGAGGCAAAAAATCGTACGTTCGGTCCAGGTTACTATCCACGACACTCTGTTATTATTGTATCGTGATTAAACTTCGAAGGGACCTTTCGATCGCTTTAAATTTCTTCTGCGATGTGTAAATCAGGGTAGATTCGAACGACATACGGGCAGCGGCGATCGGAAGCGAGCTTCGGTGAACCGATGGGGTCGCGGTATTAATATTTCATCTTGTATCTTGAACCAACCCCGACCACATCGTGCAGTAAACGCTAGCACGCACGTGGCCGAGGTATATTTATTTTATTCGACCCTCGCGCGTTGGTAACGAGCACGCTGTCGCGTGAAAGTGCAGTTCCGAACGATCGCGTCGCGTCTATTTGTTTTCGGCGACCGTTTCGATGAATCCGCGAGAGGGGGACGGTTCTCGTCCTTAAATATTCCGGGCTAGGAATAGATTCGGCCTCTGCGCGCCCCAGGGCAGCATACTGGGGCCCTACGTGTCCCTGACACGCGGGTAAATTCGTTCGAACGAGGCTCTCACGAAAATTCGAGTTCTCTTCAGGAAAAATTAATATCAATTCACGATATCCTCCGGTAAATTACAGCTAATTTACTTATACTTTGCAGAAGATAAAGACGACAGAAAAGAAACGAGGTTCAGTGTCAACGAAAGGATTTAATCTGTAAAGGGAACGACTGCACTGCAAAGTGCACTGCGGAGGATTGCTCGAGCAATTTAATAGCGATCTGGAGGGGGGAAGGATTTGCGCGTTTCTTTGGAAATCTGTTAAACGGACTCATCGGTAAAGCTTATCCAGTAGACGTTGCCCTGGACGCGGAAACATTCCCAGCGGGGGTGGATTCTCCCGTTTGAGGGGACGACGAAGAGAGCTCGCAGCGACTAATTTCAAATTTTAGCGTAATTACTTCTAAATCGTGTTTCGCGGAAATTGGAGAATCTACTTTCGGAAATGAATTCCGCTGAGAAATCACTTCGACGCATCAATTTTACGGGGTTCCGTATTCAACCCGTTTTCTTTATTAAATTTATTTCTGGGCCACATAATAATATATTTTTGTTAATTACCCGTGAGCGTTAAGAGATCGAAGTTCGATTAAAAGAAAAGCTTCATTTTAATGAAACCGTCAACGCGTGTTTCAATAAAAGTAAGCGCAACCGGGGACCGTAAATCTAGCGTTAAATGGCTCCGCATCCCATTTCCGTTGCCGCGATTAAACATCGCTCTGTTATCTTGAGTCGAGATGGACAGGAAATCGGAAACAAAATAAATCATCGTCGTTAGCGACGTGTGACCGAACTGGGTTATCGAGCAATTACAGCCGAACAAGAATAAATTGCGGAAGTGACGACGCGATTAAACATGCTCGCGGTAAAATTCAGCCACGTTCCGACGCGATTTATCAATGGCCGTTCCCCGGTGAATGATCGCCGTGCCCCGGCTCGTTCGTTTGTACGATCAGGAATTAATGTTACTCCGATAAGGGCATTATCGGTCCAGCGGAAGAAAAAGAGCCTCGAACGCGTTCGCATTACGAAATGGCAACAACGGTTCATTCACACCGCCTTTGACCCTTCCCCAGCCCGATATTCGTAGCGATCTTCAGTTATTTTTAATCGGAGAATTATTTTAATCGTAGAATCGACGGGATAAAATTATCAGGATCGCGAAATAAAGCCGGAAGATCAATTTCGCAGCATCCAAGAAGCCAACCGCGAACAATTTACGATGTCTCGCGATGCTCCAGCTTCATCTTAACGACCGTGTATCGGTGCACGATACGGCTCTATCCCGTATCGATTCCTCGAGCGTCTTCGCGAAGATCTCGTATCGGAAGCACGGTGACATCGGATCTATTGCTTGGCGCTGGCGGATATCATCTCTGGCCGCGGATGTTGTCATCGTGCTGGGAAATCGACGCGACGGCGGACAAAGGAGGTGCTTAATGGCGCAGTAACCGCGTCCTGCGTGATTGTTCACCCTTTCGTTTGCTTTTAAACGCGAACGACGCTACAGCGTGCACGGGGGCGTGCTCCATAAAGTATCACGGCCATAATCTAGGATCGAGGTGCCGGGAACGCGTTGCTCGAAAATTGTGTCGATCCTAATCGTAACGATCCTGTCTCTGGACTCGAGAACTGCGCTAATTTTCAAAGGGGGGGTGGAATTTCCTCGCGAAGCAGGACTTCCGACGGGGCAAAGGGCAGCGTCCGTCGAAGAAACGAGTTTCTCGCGAATAACGCGGAGCAACTTAATTGCTTAACGAGCCGGATTATGCAAATGACGCGTCACTTCTGCCCACGCTTGTCGCGCCCGCTTGTTCCGCGGATTATAACGTGGCTGAAGAGTGTCCTGCCAAAAGCGGAGAAACCGTGTCCTCTACAAATTTCGACGACTCTCTCTCGAAGACCATTCAAAATGAATAGAAATTTCTTTTCACGGAAATAAGACGAGCTCTTGGATCAGTAGAATTTTTAACATTCTCGCGAGCCTTGCACTTTGGTGTCTGTGATCCCTGCAGTTCGATCGAATAATCTTGCCGGGCAATTCCGTGGAAATCGTTGGCGATAGAACGAATCGCGGCGTAAATTACCACGGGTGTCACGAGCGCCGCGATTTTTATACAGTTTCCAGACAATCGCGACACGGTTTTTTCCCCCCGCGGCGACAGAGATTGAGTCGTAAAAACTGCCGTCGCCTCTGCGCCGTATAAATCTGCCACGCGTCGAGCAAAAATGCGCCTGCCTATAAATACTCGTACGCTACAATGAGTTCAAACGGATCGTTCCACAGCGAGTTTAGGAGTTCCAGTGCTTCGATCACGGGCCGTCACTGTCATACGAACTCATCGAAACGGAATCAAACAACGATTTAAGCGTATGGAAATTCGATAAGGATCGAATTAGCCTGAGGAACTAATTTATATATGAAATGTTTAAAAATGTAGGAACTAAAGTTAAGAATATTACCAAGATCTCTGGGCATTATTAAATATTTACATATTCGTTATTATACAAATTCTCCGCAGAACTCGAGCAGACGTTTTTAATAGAACGAAATTTTGTATAATTCATGCGACTGTACGTTCGAATAAAAATATAAGGTCTGCAATTAGGAAACCATACGTCACAGATTTGATCAAGCGTCTCTAGAAATATAGAAATAAACGTTGATCTTCAATTTTTAATTTTTATAAATGATGCAACGTTTTGTCGAGTTTCTCGGGCAGACGGGAGAAAAATAATTTGAAGACGATAGACGACGCGACGCTCGATGACGCCTTGCCCCGCGGTACGTGTCAGCGTACGGAAAATAGGATTGCGAAGGAAACGGCCGGGGAATATTTCTGCCGGCGTTTTATCGCCGTTGCAAGACGAGATAGTCGTTCCGAAAAGATCGAGCGCCGTAAATCACCGCGCGAGACCCGGCAGCCATGAAAATGATTTATCGCGGGACGCTTTCGCGGCATATTGAACAATTACTATTGCCGGGGAGTACGCGAACGGCGATAAAGGAAAATAGAAAACGACGATCCTCGATGATCTCGCGACAAACTTCGTTAAAGAACGCTCGTTACGAAAGTACCGAGCGTTTTTCGACGCTCGATCCAATCCCGTATCCGCGGGGATCATTAAAAGTATTACGAGCTATCGGAGCGTGCAATTAAGCTGCATCGCTATTGAATTAGCAACAATATACCGTGGTATAAGTTGTGCAATTAGTGCTTCACGGAAGCCAAACATTGCGATTTCAGAGCGATGGTTAATTTACATTCGAGCGCCCGCTCTGGGGAAACTTTCCCTTCGATCGATCGAGGAAACGAAGTTAAAACGATCGCAGACCTCGCGATTCCTAAGTGTCTTAATATTTTGGGTGAAAACTATTTCGATACTTGTTAGCGATGGACTCATTTCACCCTCCACACCTCTATTGATTTTTAATATAATAATTGGTACCATTGTCCGCTCAAAACTGACGTAATATTATACGAAATATAGATCTTTATTATCTTAAATCTTTGAAACTGGCGCGCGCGTCTTTTTTCCGCCCCGATTACGACGACCGGAAAAAGTTAATAAAGCTACTTGGGGGGCGGCCAGTAGACGCGAATTCGCATCGAACGGACGGGACAATTTCGTGCAACGTGATATTTCCACGTCGAAGCTATGATTTGTTTTAAACTATTCGTCCGTGGTGCAAGATGGCGGAGCGTTTCGTGCCAAGGTTCGTCGCTGGATCGTTGGTAACGGGAACCGGCGACAAATTAGACGGCAGGAGTCGGACGTCCCCGCCATTAGACGCGACGCGTCTCTTAAAAGACGCGTTGCGTGCGAATAATGGACGCGCGGGCGACAGTTGCAGAAGCGGTACTCAATAAAGACGCGGCTTAATGCACGAGGGCATGCTCCCTCCCCCTGGTCGTTCGAGCGAAATTGTAAGATTGCCCGGCGCCGTTCTATCCCCACCACGGTCCATTTATGTCAATCGTCGAAAAACGCATCCGGAATTTCCCGTGGAGTCCGGAGTCGTTCGAGAGAGAAGGCGATTCGCGTGCCGCCATCCCCTGGAGCGGATCGCCGCCGATAAACACGCGATCGAACCTGGCCTTGGAGGCAGCCAAGTGGCAGAGGAGTCGTCTACGCGTCGATGAGCTTGATTCTTAATCGTCTTTGGACGTCTATATCCCTTGCAAGATCAAATAAACTCGATCGAAAGCCTCTGGCCCCGTAACAAGTTCAACCCTTGACCGAGTCACACGGAGAACGTGTTCTATTACGAAATCTTTTGATCCAAAATCATTTTACCCAAGTGTACTAAAAGAAAATTTGTTGTTTCATAGTTCTGGAAACAAATGAATTATGATTCTGATAGAAATTGGAGTGTATATAGTTTGCATTCGAAGTGACAATTGTCGAATGAATGTGATTGTTAGATCGTAACAGGTTCGTGGCGTTCGATATCTATTATTCGAATAAAATGATCCCTTGGCGAACACCTTGCGAGGGAAGAAAAGTGGCGGGCGCCTTGGAAGGCTGCACTTTCCAAGGGGGCGATTATTGAGCGCGGTACCTCGGAAGCGGATATAAAAATAAAAATACTAACAAAAAGGAGGAGGAAGAGAACAGGGAGGAAACGCCGGGCTATAACGATAATGGCAAACGTTAATAACGCCAGGAGGTTCTCGAGGAAAGGAGGGACGAGCTGGCACGCATGCGAATCAGGATGAAACGGAATCGCGTGGCGAGGGGGTAGAAAAGACCACGGATCTCTCTTACACGAGACTTATCTCGCTAATGCGGCTTGACTCGTAATTTACAGGGTATCCACGTCGAAATGTACATTTTTCAAATCTTTGTCACTCAAAATCTAGATGATAGAGTCATGTTTCCAGGCTTTGCTCGATATCGAAGGGGTTAAACGCGCGGAAAACTCCCTGGAATGGCCAGGTATTTTTCTGGCTGGAAAAAATCACAGTTTTTCGTTTCGAGGGGGCTCGATTGAGTCCTTCGTAGGAAGAAAGTCTCTCTTCCTCCCTGTCGCGGCCAATGAGATGGCACGAAAGGGAGTTACGGAGCACGGTCCATGCAGCATGTGTTCGTATCACCTGCTCCGCAGTTGCCAGCCTGGTTGCAGCTGCACACCGCCGCGCGTGCAACGATACACGAACCGAGAGAGACCAGGCCAGGAATCCGACCGAGGATTCGGTACGTAACCGGAATGCAAGGAGAACCGTGGCGGCGGAAAAAGGACGAGAACGAAGCTAAAGAATCGGCCAAGATTATCGCGAGCCTTCTTTTCTTCCCGTGGCTTGTTAATCTCGCGCGAATCTCCCCGTCCGTGGAAACTGGGGACATCCCCGAACCGACGCCATCTTGCGCCAGAACCTTTTCAAAGAATCGCCTGGAGAAAAGTTGCTCTTTTTGTCCCGTCAGTAAAATGAGATTTTTTAAGTTTGTAAATACAAGCTTTTCATTTGTATTTCCCCCTCGAAACTGAATAAATTTTGTTCGCTACCAGTTTCTACGTATTTATACTTTCCCTCCCGGGTATTAATACCGTGTCCCGTGGCTCCATCGATAAGATGTTAATTTTATGCTGTCGCAAGAAAAGTAGAAATCCTTGGAAATCCTTGAATCGATCGCGGCAGAATCTCTGCAACGAACCCTGGCAGAAATGTCAGAAGACGTTCGAGCAAAAAAAACGATTCTTCAGATTCGCTAGAATTTAATTCCCAAATCGAAGATTACCAAAAAAGAAGCTTAGCGTTTCGCAGAAATGTAAAAATGGCCACTCCGAGTGCCTAATAACCGGGGGATCGTTGATGTTGCAAGAGCCGATCCCGGTACATCCTAATTTCCGTCGTCCTTCGAACCAGTTCAAAAAGTCCTGCTCGACACCGGTGGACCGGTCGAATCGGGAGCTAAAAAACGCACTTTACACGCAAGAACGTGGCGCGAGACGCGGCCGGGAGCCGTCCGAAAAGGTTCGTTCGCGGACGAGGGGGCTACCTGGGCGAAACAAGGTGCATTCTTCGGCAGCGCCACTTTTCTCCGGGCCAGCGAACGCGCAGACCCACGCACGCGAAGGGCCAGTATCAAAGGGACCGGTGTTTCACGACCAGGGGAACCAACACCGACCGTGCATCTTCGACGCGAGAGAACAGTCGCGTGCATCCAGTGCCTGGCGGGACCAGAGTGTCGTCGAATATCTCACGGTGGCATCTGTGCCGCTTCCCTTTTCTCTCCTTTCGCCTTTGTGATCTCGGTTTCCCGCCTCCGGGGGTCGCAATCACGAAAATCGTAGACGGCCAGCGACCCGTGCTCCACGAATTCCAGGTTAAACTTTCTAGACCGGATAAAAATTTCGAAGAACGTCTTTACACGATACTCGCCAATTACAGCTGAGATACGAATGTACGGTGTCGGCCTTCCAAGAGAAAATTCTCAATTATTCAGGAACTATCAGGCCTGTGTGTCGATCGGCTCGTTAAACGGGACTAGCGTACCGCTAGGCGCGTCTCTACGAAACGAGAATCGACAATCGACAATCGAAATACAGTACCGTATCCCACTTACGCGGTTAATTAGTTACAAAGGTACCAAACCGTGAGAGATTTAATCCGAGTTAGAGCGCTGATTGCAGTGTTTCCATGTACGGGGAAAAATCTAACGAGTATCTAATTATGGATAACTATAGAAAATATCTCTTCTGGCGAATAATTATCATTAAATGAGTAGTAAAATCGAGTCTATTAATTTTCATAAAAATCAGCGACGTTGCTTGTAACTTTCTAGGTGCAGCGGAACGACAAAATGACGGTCAAAGTAGGTTGCCCGTTGAGGTCGACAGAAAGGCCTATCCAACGTCAATAGCCATATGTAGCCGATCGCTAGGAACGATCAAGATTCTGAATCGGTTTACCCTAATTGGAACAGGTCAAACGGCTACTCTCGAGTCACTTCGACGAGGAAAACACGCGAAACAGAGGCCTCGGTGTGCCCCCCCCCGGTCGAAACGGCCGTTGACGCGAAATAGAATGATTCGATTAGAGTGGCATAATTAAATTGGCGACGAACGGGGTGAAATCGGTCGGCACCGGCATCGAGGGGGCGCACAAGTAACTCGTCCGTGCACCAAGTGTCGCGCTGAACAAACGATCGGGGAACGCGTGTGCGTTGATATTTGCGCCTGTGCAAATACGCGCTTTCAATCGGCAATCAACGAATCGCGCGAAACACTCTGCGCTCGCTAAATAGAAATACAGCGTCGAGAATAAACTGACATTTCGGAGGGAAAGTCTTGCACGATTTGAAATTGGTACCAGTTGCAAACTTCTGTCGAATCACGTGTGTTTATAAATTTTTCTTTTATACGAGGTATCAAATTGAAGTTTAGTTCGTGATGGGGTAAATATACGTGCGTTGACGCGTTAAGTTCCAGCGGCGAAGCGCGTGGCACGCTCGATTCTTAATTAAGGAATCTGCATTCAACAAAGACGTCTGAGAACGTCCTGTCTCAGGACGCGTCATCGTGAATATTTTCCGAGTTTTATTAGACCTTGCTCTCGGTCGAGAAAAGAACGATGAAAAATCGTCGACGTAAAACATTGACTGAAAGGCGTTCCGTGGCTCGTAGCGGCGAAAGCTGCTGGCGGCCGTCGGTAAATTAACAAAGGGACAAATTACGAGCGGTATCGAAACTGGTTCCGCGAGGAGGCGGCTTTACTTCTTGGTTGGCCATTCACGAAAATTGTTCGTTACCTCGTTAATTATACAGCGAACTACGGAACCGGGGCCCGTTCAATTGCAAACGCGAAACCGGGCCAATTAATATGCGTTATAGTACAGTGAAATACGCGGTCGTTCGAGCGCTATTAATATTGATTGGTTTCAATTTTCATCGATCAACGAGCCGCGACCTGTGTCTCCGTCTTAATCGAACCTCTTCCGGGGTTTTTAACCTAACGATCCTTCGCGTCGACCAGCACGAAAATTTACGCGGTATAATTGTTGTAAAACGATCCCTGTGAATAATGATCGAACGTTTAACGACCGATGGATATCGATTCCCCTTTCACCGATTTTACGCGTTTCGTAACTTCGTTCGATATTCCTCGAACGTCCTAATTTTCATTAAAATACCTATAATGGCTTTAAGGGTACTGATTTATTATGATCCTCGTTAACCTAATTTTTCTATTTCTTCTTCGTTTGCTGATTCGTCTAATTTCTCTTTTAACTGAACTGCTTCTGGAAATAAATTATATACATACGTTTCTCGTTCGCAAACAAATTCCATAATCAATTAACCAGATTTAATCTTACCTCGACGTAGACAAATCGAATCGCTAATTACTCTCCCGTACTACTTGGAATGTTCGAACGCTCGATACTCACCTGAAACAAAATGAACGACGGAAAGGTTAGAGGAGCACGGTTGAAATCGTTAGAACAGTTTTCCGCCTCGGGATTAAACGGGGGGGGAGAGAGAATAAATTGTTTCGTCCGTAGAATTCATACTTACAAGCAGACATCGTTTATTTATACATATATATACATAGGTTTTTTTTTCTTAATGGAAATGGAGAGTTTAAACGAACCGCGTGATTAAAAGGATTCCCAAGCATTTTCCCTCGAAATAAACGTTACTCCATTAAATAAATCTTCCTCGAGTTAAACGTCCCAGGCCAATCGAATCGAGAAGTCTCGATAGGTACTCATCGTCAGGCTCAGAACCTGTTCCTCCCCTTTCTCTCATTCCCGACCATTAAGATTTCGCCTTAACATCTTCACTAACAAGCGATCGAAACTCGATCCGTGGAAATATTTCCATTCGGGACGTTTGGCCGTTTCGAAACGCTGAATCGAGACACTGTGAAGACCACGGGCGACAAAGGCACATTCCGCGGCTCTTTGCCCGCCATTTTTTCGCGAGACAACGTCAAGTTTCTCAATTTCTTAAAACACGAAAATTTATTTTATATTTCTTAATGGTTTAGGAGCGAAAGGGGCACGTTTTCATATAAAATCGGGGAAAGTCGAGTAGTCTGTCGATATTTAACATCCATCATTTCGCGATTTCGGTGTTCATTAATGGATCAAATCGGTAATTAGCGAGACGCACGCACGCCTACGCGATTAGTCGCACGCCGATTTGACTCTAACCACGATTATCGTGGCCACCGCAAATTAATTGGCTACCATCCGGCGACACGACCATGATCGACATGGATTCAATTCCCCTAATTACTGAACCGACTAACTGGCGTAATTATCTCCTCGCGGTAAATGACTTTTTCTCCCGTGCGCCGACGCGTTTACGTGACGCGATTCGGCCGCATAACAGCGAACAATACGGAACAACTTTAATACGAGTTTACCTCGTCGTTCCATTAAAAAAATAACGAGACGAAATTTCCCAGCAGCCTCGATCGGCGTTTATACTCGTTTCTGCAAACCGATACGCATTCGATTTACATCTAAATGTATCCTCTGACGCAAAAAGAACTCGCTTCTAATTATTGCACGGGCGAGTCGGGTTTTTGCCTTTGGGGGAAGCTGGTCTAACTATAAACACCGCGTGTCGTGAAAGTCCCGAGCCACGGCTAAGTAGAACAACGTTTCGATAAACAACTACCGGTTGAAAAATAGTCGTGCAGCCAGCGGAGAAAGAAACGACGGGAAGAACCGAAGGGATGAAGAGGAAAAGGCGAGAGGAAGCGAGCCGTTGTTACGACACGAGGAAAAAGGCTGCTGGCGCCACTCGGCCACCGGTTCGCGCCACCTTTCCTTTTCTTCCTCCTTTACAACCGACCCCCGTCCTTCTCCCTTCGCCCTTCGTCGCCCTTTCATCCCTCGACCGCGGCCAGAAGAGTCACTTCGCGTTTTATCCTCAATTTCGTTCCATCGTGTCGCGATTCGAACTGCCCGGAGAACAATTCCGGGGGGAAAACGATGTCCCCTAATTCTTTACAACATGACGGATAAATCTTGAAAATATTAATATCAAATCCCTTCGACTTGGACCACAAACATAGACGATGACAAATATTGAAGTTATATTTTAATCTGATTCCCCATCCGTTCCTTTCTCGTTTGAGGGATAGTTGGCAAACCCCGGCTATCGTTGACATTTAATTGGCGTTGGTTAACGTTTCTGCAATCGCGTAACATCGCCGCGCGGAAAGTCCTCGAGCGTGTGTACTAATTATTCGCCCATCCGAGCTTCCACCGCGATCGTTCGAACTAGTTAACGTACGCTAACTATCTTCGAGTGCGCACTCGATGCTATTGTACGCTTACGTGCCCGTACAGACGCGTGTAGCGAACGTGTCTGGCAAGGCACTCGAGCCTGCTCGTTTCGTATCGCGAAATTCGTACAGGTGTTTCCGCCGCGGCTTTATTATTTCTATTACCAGAATTACATTTCTGGCCACTCGTTGTTCATCAACGAGTCGAAAGAGAAGCCCACGGTAGTCTCGTTTGGGACGTTAATTTAAGGGATTCTAGTCCGACGCTTAAAAATATGTTAAAATCACGAATGGTGATAGAAGTTTGTTGAAAAAAACACCGAGGTACTTTCGCACGGTCGATTCGTAATATCGTTCGCCCTCATTACGCGTTCAATTTATCGTCGAACGCAGTTTCTCGCGCGGGTGGTGGTATGAAAATGACATGGCGATAAAAGATAATGATCGACGAAGAGACGCGATCCGTCACGCGAATTTACGACCAGCGGCGGCGACGGTGCAAATAATATAACGGAACGACGCGTCCCTTTAATTGATTTAATTCTCGAGCGCCTACCAGTCCAGCTTGAACCAATTGACAGGGTCGAGAGCGGTACTCGGTCGACGGACACGAAGTGCCATCAATGATGACGCTTTGATATTTCTGCCGCGGTAAATCAACGTTTGCGACGCTCGGTCACAATTTGCCCCACTCTGTCATCCGTGTAACTTTTTCGTAGCGCGAGATCCGTGGTTCAATTAGCGACGCTGCGCCTCTCTCACGCCCACAGCGTTCGCGTTTACGAACCTCCGTCGACCTGGATCGCACTCTCGTTCCGCGATGTTACTCAAATTCGATCAAAATCGTTCTTTTCTAACCATCGAGGTGCCATTTATAGCTCTTAGCTGGTCCATGGACGAGTCTTGTATTTTTCGAACACACTCTGATCCTGTAAAACGCTGGAGATTGCTAGCCAGTTCGATCTATCTCCGGAACAAACGGTCCGGGTAAAAAATTTGAAAGTCCCGGAGTTCGGTCCGCCAAAAATCCATTATAAAATCGAGAGAGGCAGTCCGAAAAGGGGGAAAAACGAGCGAGATCAAATTTCCCACGAGCTAATGGAAGTTTCAAAGACGCGAGGAGAGGCTCGCCCCGACTTCCGCTCACCTGTGCAAGGTTGAGCACCGTGCCGATGGAGGCGAACTCTCCCACGCGTCCGTCTCGTCGCCTCTTTCTCTCCGCTTCGATCCTCACGTTTTCCGTCTCGCTCGTCTCCGTCTGGACCGTTTCACCTCTCCCGTCCGCGATCCTTGTCCTTTCCTCGACTAATACGCTCTCCTCGCCGGTGGCTCTCCGTCCTCGTCGTCCCTCCCTTACGCTCTTTCGCGCTGCTTCCTCTCTCCACGGCCTCTGGTATGCTTTGAAATCTGCCGCCCGAGGTGCCCCCCGCCCTCCTCTAACCGCGGAGCGAACAGCTGATTCGCGAAAGGGGTCAACTACCCCAAAACTCCTACGTTCCCCTAATATCCTCTGCGCCACTACGATAAGGACCCACGGAGGAATAATTCGCCCCTATCTGGACCCCCTAATGTTCCCTCGAACGCCTTCAGATATCGATGAGAATCCAGCCCCTCGATGTCGCGTGTTTCCACCGGCCAAATACGAATAGCAAATCTTCAAAAGTGGACAAAAATTTAAATTTTCTTTTCAAATCAAAACTTCTTTACTGTCTATATTATTAATCATAGATGAATTTGGACCTAGATGAATGTCCATGGTTGCCTGAATTATTACTACCCCCAATATCAATAAAAAGAAATTGATTATTTAAGGGTTGCTTGAGAAATTAAAACGTATTACCAAACAAGGAATCGAGTCCCGAACGATAGATGCTGGATCGAGTAGTATATCAGCGATATAGTCCAGCGATGGAACCAGCATTGGAACTAAACGCCGCCGAGAATGCATTGGCGTAATAATGGCGTAATGTCTACTTTCGATCATTCGATGGAAAGGAATCGTCTCGACGCGAAACGTGCACGCGAGGGATATGCCCGCTGTTCAATTAACGCGCGAAATAATGAGGTGCGCTGCAAATTTGTCGCTCGAGTAACCTTCGGATATATCGAGATCACGCGTTGATATTTGCGGGGGCGTCATTAATGCAAAGCGTTAGCAACAATTATATTTGCTTCGTTCAATGAACGAATCACGGGTGTTCGTCCCCGGGGGACTC
Organism: Colletes gigas; assembly: GCF_013123115.1. Taxonomy (NCBI): domain Eukaryota; kingdom Metazoa; phylum Arthropoda; class Insecta; order Hymenoptera; family Colletidae; genus Colletes; species Colletes gigas. The sequence continues at coordinate 1,973,812 of NW_025106637.1, read as the reverse complement.
GAATGGAATGCGGTTTTGCTAAATCGCTGGCAAACGCAACGCCGGATATATATTTTGATCGTTCTCCCCTGTACACGTTTTACGTTTACAATTCATTACATTATTTCGATAGGCAAATATGGCGAGTGTTTCTATAGTTATAGGACTTTGCAAAGGGGATTATTGAAACAATATTCCTGATAGGAATAGAACACTATGATTTGTTTGTTTTTTTTATTGAGAGGGGAAAGATCTGGAGGATCCTTCGAGTATCGGGAAACAGAGTCGGTCCGGTCGATGGTTGAGAACCGCTATATCCTCCGCTGTCACTTACAGAAGCCGTAACTGCTCCTTATCCAAGATCTACAAGTTACAAAATACATTAGTCCACCATAAGCAGAAACGCTCGCCGATCTCAGAGCGCTACGTAACCCTCTGTGCTGCCAACTTCTCCTATACAGGTTGTTTCACATCGGGATAATCGTGATCGATCCGATAGAACGCGCATTTGAATAAAACATAGCCGCGTTACGCCTCTATACTATATGTTGAGTCACCTAAAACCGCGTAGGCGTAAACACTCCACCTTTGAGACATCAACTTCCAAAGAAGTTCTTAATAAAATAACAGAGGTCACTTTTCAGAGTAACCCTGCTTAAAAATAATATAAAGACCATGAACACGTTTTTTACATTTCAATACTTGGATATTGGAGTGTTCATTCCTAGGAATATCCGAATAGTAACGATCTGATTAGCCCCCAGTCGTATTGCGAGCTGGCCTATTAATTCAGAAGGCTATCTGGCTCGACCATCGCGCCGTGGGACGAGAAATTAAAGTTTTTAACGTAAGAACGCGAGATCGGATGCACGAACGCTAATGTCGGTGGATTATTGGCCGGTCGCGAATAGGACGCATTATAATAATCGGTCGGTGGCATCGTTTCTCTCGAAAAATGGAGCATCGGAGAGCCGAGGGAGACCGACGATCTTATCGAAGAGAACGAAAGGACTTCCTGATCTCTTGTGTGCTGGCGCGTTCTACTGGAAACAAAGAGATCGTTTCGCAGGTACCTCTGACAGACCCTTGGGGTACCCGTTCCGGCGAACCAAAAAATTCTGCTAAGAGAAAAGCACCAGCAACTGACCATCTACCAGTACTTAACGCAATCGACAAAAAGGGAGGAAAATAGAAGAGAGGGTTCAGTAATTAAGTAAACTCTCAAAAGTTTCAACAATTATCGTGTAGTTTACAAGGTTAACAATCATTGTAAATATAAAAGGATCGACTACCCTTAGAGCAAAGGAGAGAAATACACCCTGAAACGGTGGAGTCTAGGCGCCGATTATAAACAAAAGAAGCAAAACGACGAGCGTCTCGAGCGTCCTCGTTAGCCGGAAGAAACATTGAAAAGCTCGAAAACAACGGGACGAGATAAAAGGAGCAGTCTCTCTTTCCTATCTCCGACGCGTCCTGGTCTTCCAGTCGGAGTGACTCAACGAAAACTAGCGTATCGATTGCCGGGATGACTAAACGGGGAAGCTGGTTAAGAATCCCCGAAGTATTGATTCCGAACAAAGGGAAGATTTGGAACCCCTGAAACATCGATGCCGTGGAACAGAAAAGAACGCGAGTCGATGGGAGAAGAAAAACGAGGAAACTGAACGGAACACGTAATTCCCATCGGGGGCGGAGAGATGCAACGATACGCGGCGTTGTTTAAGCGATCGCCCCGCAAATTTCTCCGCTTCTGCCCACGCAAACGAGCATTAGAGGCTTCTACGATCTAATGGAATTAAACTGACCTTTTGCTCAAACTGACCTTTTACCGTATCTAAGCGAGTCGTCCTATTCCGCGCGCCGGCACGCGTTTTACGATGCACATTCTAATTTCATTACGTCGGGACGTGTTCTTAAACCGAATCGTCGCGCGGCGGAAACGCGGGAGACGCTCAGCCGCTTCAACTTTCGCGATTTAACGGAAAAAAATTCGAGCAGATGCTGAAAGTTTTGGGTGGAAAAAAAGATTTTTGAATTTTTAGTTGCTGTTAAGACAAGACAAAATAAAATAAATTAAAATAAGAAAAAGAAACTAGTATTGCAAAGACTGGCTACCCTGTCCACCTTTAAATTTCTCTCTGGCCACATATTTGTTATTGGGGGGGAGTTAAAGAAAATTGGAGGGTTTTCAAAGGGTCCAGGAGTAATTTCGTCAACAAGGGGGGGCCCAAACGAGGCAACCGGAAGGTTTGCACGGAATCAGGGCGGCCTACCACTGGTAATCAGGCTGGAAAGCAACGATGTCGCGGTTTTCGCGGCCACAGACGAGGTCAAGCCGCCCCGGCGAACCCGTTACGAATTGCACTCGAGTTTACACGTGGCTTCGGTGTAAACGGCACCAGCGGGTGTTTAATTTGTAGCCGAATGCCTCCGCCTGGGCCGAGGCAAACTCGTCGGGAAACCGCAGGATCCGCCGGTCGGATACTCGAAATCCTTCGCAGTGGCTCGGTTCGAAGTTTTTCCGGTCGTTACGCGGTGAAAAGCTTCGGAATAATTTGATTCTTTCTTTGCGGCCGCGGGGAAGGTAAAATGAAAACGTGCCGGGAGATTGAAATCGCGCGGAAGAGGGCCGGGGATACGAGTAATATTTCCGATCCCAGCCAATTTCATTAGTCTTTGCGTATGGTTGTGTATAATCCGTGGTTCCTGGTGGTTAAGTCTAGTGGGCTCGAGAATTTCTTTGAAACGAACAGTATGGGTTGGGCGAGTGTTGAGAGAACGAAGTGCAACTGCCTTGATGATAATAATAAAGATGTTCACGATGATTTGTTTACGCTGCAGGGAGGTTTTGAGTGTTATTACGATGTATTATATGGTATAATGCAGCGAAGGGAATCGGCGATTTCATCCGTCCCCGGGTAGTCCGGTTGCCCTCGTCAAAATCTCCATAGCACGAGACGACGGGCTGTGTCAAAATAGGGAGGCATAAAACCAGACGCCCGGTGTCGTAAAAAGGCGAAAAACGCGGCAGGAAAGAGACGTATGTATTTACAAGACAGCCGCCGTACGGCTACCGGTGGACCTGGCCCCCGTCATCGCGTCACGTGGAATTTTATGAAAGTCCGGCAAACAAGTAGCCGGCCGAGCAAACAGCCCGGGAAACAGGTAGGGCGAACGGACACGCATAAACGTGTTCCCAGGAGCCGGAGATATTTCGAAGGGCGATCGTCCGATTGTTTAGACTCGATGGGTCCCTCCGGGTTAGGCTACCTCCCTCGTCCCAGAATCCGCCTCGCGTCTCCCTCACTCCGTCGTTCTTTCATTCTTGCATCCGATGCAGCCTCGTTCCTTTTCACCCTTCCTTCTGCCCACCCACCCTTCGCGTTACCTCTCTCGCTCCCGCCTATCGCTGGGTCTCGTGTATTCTTTTCCTTTTTTCCTTATTTCATCCCGGTTCATTTTTTTCGTCTGCAAGCCTCGCATACCTGACCGCCACGAGTGCAGTTCGGTAGTGATGGGCACCCTCCTTGCAGAGTTCTCGAACCGATTTATTGCCACGGCTGAACGCGTTCAACGAGACACTCGATCGAATAAGGAATAGACGAATCACCGTTCTTCGAACCTTTTGGATACTATTTTTTACGAACTTTCCTCTAATATTTGAGTCATTACGTAAGTTTAGTACTGTTGGAAATTAATTTGTAGTTGAACAATTACCACACTATAATTTTGGAATAATTTACTGTACGTTGTACGGTTCTTGGAACCTGTAAAGTGGCATGATAGGAAGATTCTTCACCCGTGATCTAGATCTGTACCCTAGCTCGCGGGCGTTATTCGATATTATACAAAAGAAGCAAGACCGTGGAAGGATGACAAGAACCGATGTCAAACTGTCGGAATCCGGGCATGAAACTCGTATTAACAACATAATTCGTGTTAACGGTAATTTATAATATTGCACGATGCTAAATTAAATACTCGCAGAATTCAAACTGAACAATTTTTTAATTATATTTAGACACAAAAGAGGTCTTCGACTGTGACACTATTAATTTAAAAAATCGTGTATTCAAAGCAGTAAATGGTACCTCATAAATGTAAGCCACACTAAGAGCATACTGTAACTTGTTGAGTAACGCTTTTAATGCTGCAAGCTAACAGGTAACACAGAATGACCGAGCAGGTGCAACTATGTAGGACATCGTAATGAAATATTGATTACGTCGAACAAACGACGTTGCCGTGAGAGACGGAACATGTATGTGCGAGAAGTTTATTATCAGATAGCTTCTGGATAATGAACAAAAGCATTCTCATCCCTTCGTTAGTTTTATTTTCGCGTCTCGAAGATCCTCGCTCCGCTGTGCTCACCGAGTAAATGAAAAAGAAAATGCATCGAAGGTTGTGGTAATACGATGAAAACATTTTCCACTCTTGTATAGAAAATTTAATAAATTTAGTTAGCTATTATTTTTGATAAAAAAAAAAGTGAATCCAGCGATTCGAAACGCCTTGAGGCCATCGCTAGCAGTCGGCCCTGCCACGAAGAACAGGCCTGTGAACCGGGAGAATCGAAAAGAAGCAACGACGAGTCGGAGAGGAGAGGAGAGGAGAGGAGACACAGAGGGCCATCGTTGCATCGGTGACCGTACGATGCAATGCGTGCAGCCGCGTCGAAGCGCACCAGAAGGTACTGCATTTAAATCTTCGCTGGTGCAGGCCCAAGCGGTTATTACGGGGTTGGTATATTTTTCTCCCTCTATTTTTTTTACAGAGGCAACGGCAGAATTTTATACATTTTTCCGTCGATATTCGGCATTCTGGGAAAGGGCTCTAATAAAATTGCGATTCTCAATTGCAACAGTTTTTTACTTTCCCCGTTCTTATTGGACTTCGTTCGACGTTCCGTCCGCGCCAATTTCGTTCCATGAAAAACAAACTCGACGAGACGGTTATCAAAAATATTTCACGTCCGTGAAGTCCATTTCCTCGCCGAATTTCTTAACGAATCGTTTTACACTGATATTTTAGGGTCAGAATTGCAACCTGGACTTTCGATTTCATTTTACGCGTTTCAAATTTTCGTCTCGACGAGAGGAGCAGCATTGACAGATATCGACATTGGATACGACGCATTCAGAAAGTCTCCCATATCGTGTTCGTCGGTATTTGCAGCCACCGGAAGCAGTTTCAATATATCCACGCGATGCCGGCCAAATGGGTCCGCTTTTTCCATATCTGATCCAACCCGACCCTCGACGCTTCACGTTTGCGGGATTCTTTTATTTCGTACGGCTAATGATACACTGTCGCTAATTTCTGCTTCGAAAATTAATGTATTGGAGTACATAGTTTCGCGTGGATACAGTTTCAATGGAAGCACGGACCGTTTCTATAAAAAAAAAGTCGATCGAAAGTTCGACGTGTATTTTAATTGATAAAACAAGCATCAGACGAGACCCAGAGGGTGAAGATGAGTATAGGGCAATGTTTAGGAAATTCTAAAACTCCTTACAGTAGAATATAATAATAGAAGTACGAAGAAATCGAGTGAATAACGCAGTGGAAAGTGTCGATGCAGTTTGACAAGAAGAAAGGGTGAACTCGTCGATTATCGAGAGGGCAAGTCGTAAAACTTGGGCCAGGAATGCTCGAACGGTCAGATAAGAAACGGTATCGCGACGGCGACGATAAGCGGAGCGTGTCGAAGAGGATAAGACGCGCGAGGGTAATTGAATTTCGAGCGGAATTTACGCGCGTGGTGTCTCAAAGCGCGATATTTATGCCGGAACGGGGAAGGAGGTTTATCAGCGGCGGCCGAAAAATTATGGCCCGTGGACACACGAAACTCCCGTCGGCGTTTGATACGTTAAAAGTCCCGTCGGAGAATAATGGCCGCTGGCAAAAAGAGAAGCTGTCAGAACGGGCGAGAGGAACGCTCTTGTAAGTTCAGTTTACACGCGGCCGTGAAATTTACGACATCCACGCGATATTAGTGGGCCGCTGTCCCTTGTTAAGGGGTGAAAAATGAAGCGTAAGTGCTCTTTCGTGCTGGCGACCGGTAAACGTAGCCGCGAGAACGCTTCCACGGGTCTTATAATTCGATATTCCGAAACGCCGCGGAATTTTTTCGCCCGACCGTGGAACGCCGCGAAAATATCCATTTCTTAAACTGGGAGACGATAACCGTATATAAAAAATAAGTAGGTGTTACCCTCGTCGTTCTGCTCGATAAAAATAGTCTTGTAAACTTCTTTAACACAATCACAAATTACAATCTAAATTAAATATCAATGAACAATATAAAAAAGTATTATTATGCTTAAAAAATCTTGAACGCGAAAATGGCTTTGTAAATATCGAATTAACTTTATCGTTACGCCCGTAATTAACATTCTGGCGCGTCTGCCACCCTTTCTGAATCGCCTGACGCAAAGGGTCGTTACAAACGAACCAATTCAAAGACAGCATCGCGACGCGCGTTTAAAATATCGATGTGTCCCGACCGTTGGAAAGCATCCCCCACGAGCCCGCCCCCCCGGCCAGCACAATCGAAGAAACGCGACTGGCAAACTCGTTCCGCTCGCGAGAACTCTGAATGCACGCGACCGTGAAAGGGGAACTGCAAGAAGACGGAAAAGGGGGGGACAGGAGAAGGTGAAAAAGGTGTCGGGGTCTCGTCACAGAACCAATCTGCACGCGTCAAAGGTAAAAATGATAAACCCGCCGACGACGAATCGCGACGCACCTCCTCCGCGAAACAAAGGAGGGCGCAAAAGGTCACGAACTATGGGAAAGAAACGTTATCTCTCCCTTTTTTCATTCCGTCACCCCCTCCCATCTCCCTCCACATAGTTGGTCTCGGCGTCCCCAGGATTTAACCCTCGCTTATCGTCTCCCTCTCGCCCGGAGTCTATTTCCTTTTTCCGCCGTGGCTTTCTCGCGTTTCTTTTTCTTCCCGCCGCGTTCTCGGCGAAAGAATGAACGCGCGGAGACAAGCACTGCATTTAATACAACGGGCCTCTACGTTGCTCGGAAATTGAGAAATTGTTATTCGGGCTATTTTGGGGGAGGAAAAGCGATCTCGTCGCCTCGAAGGTGCAAAAAGATTGGTTTCGTGTAACTTCTACTATCCATTCGATAATACAGCACGGAATGATCGTTTTAATTTTATATCACAGGGTTCGAGAAATAATTTGATCTGCTCTAAAAAAGAGTAAGAGAACGCTAGGCGATGGACGAAATTGGGAAGCCTTTTTCATCGTCGATTTCTCCCGGCGAGCAGCGACCCGGTCCAGGTTGAATTATCGCTAATAAATTTCGCAGGGAGAACTTTCGCGGTTCTCTTTAACGTTCATTCGAGTCGCCGTGAAACTTTAGCCTCGCCCGTTAATTCGATCCCCGGGAATGCAACGAATGCTGGACGTCAAATAAATTTGTCAAATAAATTCCCACGCGTTGCGTGTCGTTAGTCAGAGAACGGCCCACGTGGTATTCCGAGCAATTTCCTTCGTCGTTCCCTTAAACTATTACCTTATTTCGCGAACGGGGGGAAAAAATCGTATTACAGGAAGACGGTACTCTGTTCCGTTTGTCTCCGTTCAGGAGAACACCGCCCCAGATTCCACAACTGTGATTATTAAATTACACTCGTGGTCAACGCGACGAATTTAATGAAAGCACAGTTGATAAGTATTCCAAATGCAAGAACATCAAGTCAGTTTATCGCTTGACACGGATTATTTGTTTTCGTCGCCTAAAAATCGACGAACGACCGATGTTGTGGCGAAAAATTAAGATATACCTTCCCCGGCGTCGATCGCGCGACGCTATCCCTTCGAGAGCCAGCTTGTGGGAGAAATTATGCAGGAATGCCGACGGGTCGACGATGGAATTTCGAAGACACGAACGAATCCTGAATCCGAAGATGAGGCGCTGGATAATGCGAGGCTTCGATTGCCGGCACCGGAGTAATTGGAATTAGTTTTTGGAGGTATGCGTGGATTTCGAATCCACGTCAAAGTCCACGGACGTGCAAGAAGAGGAATGCCAGGCATCCTCGAATAATAAGATTCGTCGTCGAATTTCGCGGGTAGAAACGGCGGTGGGCGTCCGGGCGGACGTTGGAACAGTGTTTCTTTCGCCTCGACTTTCGATCTTAATGAAAATTGTAAAACAATTAACACGCACCGACAATAGACTTAAGAATATAATAAAACTATTCGGATAAAAATGAGTACTCGAGTAGTCATCTGTTCGCGAAGCGTCGTATTTATTCGAACAACCCGACACTTTATCTGCGCGAGCGGGGAAAAGTTTTCGAAAAAGTCGTCGAACACGGAGCACAATCGCCGGAACGCCGATTGGAATCACCGAGAACCAACCGATAAAACAATCGTCCATTCAACCGTTCGATTCCCGGTGGTTCCCGACTTAAAAGCCCTCCGCGATAGATAAAGCCGATCGAACAAAAATTGGAACGACACGTTTCCTCGCGCAATGGCGCGTGTCATCTTTTCATCGACAGAGTCCCCGTTCTACGGACCGTTTTATGCGGGATCGATGTCACCCCTCCGCCACCCTCCCCCGTCCCGCGGTGATCGATTCGCCGCGAGAAGAACGGAGAGGAAATATGTATTCAAGTGTCTGTAACAACGCGACGGGGACAAAGGGACCCGTTCAACAGTCCGAGGACTCATTGGCGGCTGGCGGAGATGAGATGAAACGTTGTATTACATCGTGCACAGGATGTGTCGATATCAACCGACGGAGGCGACGTGACTGGATTCCTGGCGTGTTCGTTGCTTTGCCGCGATGGACGCTTTATTGCATGCCCCGCTGTCGGCCACTGGCAAACCCGATGGACGTTACTTGTCGCGAAATTAACACGGGATGCCGTGAAACGTATCGACTCGACGAGAACCGACCGTTGTTACGAGTTCATGCTCAAACGCGACTTGTTGTCCTTCCATAAAGTTCCAAGCGTGTCATCGATGTTAGAGTTAGAAATAACGTGATAATTCGATGAACGTTTCAACAATTGGTGCATCGATTGCTAGAACGTAGATCCAAGTTCGGTGCGACGAATAAATAAAGCACCAGCGTTTGGACAGAAATTCCCGGAGCGTTTTATCTCTCGAACGTTTCTTTTTTTGCGAGCACCGACGAACGACGACGCGAAGAAACTGGCTCGCGATTTATGCCGGAAGAAATCTCCGCGCGCAGCCGACTTTTTCCAACCCCTCGCGCTACTTTCCGAGCAGACTCCTCGCGTTCGCCCGACATAGTCGTTTAAGGAAATTATCTCGTACGAAGGAACCGCGCGCAAAATGCACCGTGGCGAATCAATTACCGGGGCGAACGCGAAACCCGTCTTTAGCGGGTAAACCCGCGATAAAATGTGCCGTATAACGCTCAAAGAGAAACGATCGCTGGATTTACATTAATTTGTAAGCATTACAGTGCAGAGTCAAGATCTTTTTCTCCCCCTCGCTCCCCCCATGGAGTCGATTTGCATACCTCGTTATTGCCTCGCCGACGGGAGTATTGGTCGTCGACGTTAAGAAACATGTCCCGATGACTGCGAGCAACCGGTCAATTTTCGCTGACTATTTTCTCCCCATTCGAATTACACACGTTTATGGTCTCACTGGACGCCGAAGGAATTTAGCGACTCATCTTGATATTAACTTTATTACATTCTGAATTTAATGTGATTTTACCTTGCAGAAGCTATTAAAGTAAACTGTGTGATTTTTACAGAAGGTTGTAACTTGTTTGATCCAGAGAATTTCATTTTTCCCCCGGAGGGATATTGTTAAATTCGATTCTATGGCTTACACGTTTAAGGACAAGAAAAAATTAATTTTTCCAATGTTTTACAATATGATCGGTACACTGAAGATCCAGAGGAATACCTCTATTCAAATTTAGAGATCAGAATTTTTTAAATGGGTTGTTTCAGTGCTTCGTATCACGTAAACTGAGACAACCCTTTTGATAAAATTTATAATTTATTTAAATTCGGAACTCTGGCGAGAGATTGATCCAATCACTTACCACCGGCGCGAGAACCGGAGAGACCGATATTGTTGGCAGTCCTGGTCCGTTTACTTACCTGAAACAAAAAGGGGGACGAAATTATTATTACGTATCGTTCCGATTCGATGAAACGGATGCGACGATTTCGTGCGATACGGAATAAAGCTGTCCCGTTGTCTGCGGGGAAAGTGCTTGTTAAAATAATGATCGCGTGCGCGAGTCGCTGCTACACGATTTGTAAATCCACTCTTTGTGCCCGATAAATACAACGAAGATTGACGTAATACGATCTCGATAAAACCGTCGAATGCATATAACTCTATCTCCGACGGATCGTTTATTCGCGAAATTACCATTTTACTCGTAGAATAACGAGGGGCGCAATTTGTAGTTCGTTAAGTCCGCGTTCGCAAGATCGCTCGGATATCGAAGATTAGAACGAGTTACGAATACAGTTACTGCAAAAAAAATGTCCATATAAAACCGATACCCCGCTATCCGGATGTACATTTATCGAGGAGCCGAGGCTAATTAGTTCGAGACGTATTACGGAATAAAATATTTATTTTCTGCGAATAGAACTCTACGAACAACACTTGTGTGTTACTGCCGGGTTAATAACCTACCCATTATAATCCTGCAGCTATGAAAATCCTTTATCCAGGGCTTCAAAAAATTGGAAATTAAATTAGAGATAAATCGGGAGTATAAAATCAAAAGAAAAGAAGTAACGTTCCTCCTTAATCCTAAAATGTGGTCTCCACGATATCGTCCACTCATTCCGTGCATATTTGAGTTCCGAATAAAGAAGGCGGAACGAGGGAAAATTTCTAGACTGCGTTAAAGGGTTTCCCGGGGCTAAATTTTCGAAAAATCATGAATAGTTTAGTGCGGAGCCTGGACCGGGCGATTAGCGAGCCAAAAGGGAAACATCGGGCGTTTCCTCGCGTGATTTAATATTTATAAAATCCCTGAAGCGTGGCCCGGCACACTTGACCCAGAAACCCGCGCGGACAGATAAAAATCTGCGCGTAGAGGAAGTTGGGCCGCGTGAAAAGGATAAAAATGCCGACGAAAAAAAGGGAGAGAACCCGGGAATAGGGGAGGGTGAAAGAAAGAGGTAAGAAAACTGAAAGGAGAGTCCGAGAAGAAGAAGAAGAGAAGGGCTTCGCGGTTGAATCGACCGACACTCGAGAGACTCGCAGCCACTCGACGCGCTCCTTGACCTTATGTATGTATACCTTCCTTTACAGCACTTTTCAGCTCCGGGACCATCTGTACCTGCCGCCCTGAATGAGACGGCCAGCTGAAAACGCGCCGCCGCCGGGCTAGACGGCCAGGAAGGGATACACGGAGTGAGAATTCCGTGCTCGTACAGCACGCGCGAACCGTTCCACGGTTTGCTCTTCGCCCTCGCGAGGCGCTTCCACCCTCCACAAACATCCGGGAGTAGAATTCGGGGTTTGCCGGAACCGCCGGGTGAAAGTGAATCGCCAACCTCCTACGCGAGCAACTTCAAACGCCATTTTAGACCCGTGCTCTTGCTTGCTCTAATATTAATTTAGGGGTGCAATGGCTACAACGTCCCACGTGGTCCATTTTAAACAGACAAATATTAACGTTCTGCGTTGGAGGAACGTGGTTAAAGCCACAGGCTGTCGTGATAAAAATTGAACACTATTTAATCATGATAACATAATAATACACTTTAAACTACGGACATTCAGACAAAAGTGAAACAAAGCAGAATATCAGCAGAAATTGCATTTAACCAAAGATAAACAGTTGCAACGTGCCTACCAATCAGCCCTGTGCTGGGGCGATTGCCTAAACTCGAGGGTTCGAAAGACGCGTGCAGAATGAAACCGATCCACCGACTGGCGACGAAACTGCAGAATCTGTTTGGTATTCTCTGCCCTGAACGGCAGCGGATGAGATTGTTTCTCGTACGGACAATTTACTGTTGGGTAAAAGGACGCGTGGCAGGGGCGAATTGAACGACGAAGAGCTCCATATACACGGTCGCTACGGTTTGTTCAGGCACGGGGTAACCGATCATAAAACCCCGCGAAAAGAATCAACGATACAGGTAATCGCGACGAGCATCACGACGCAGCGAATCGTGGAGCGTTAAATCGCTTACTTATTCATACGGCGCGGCGGTCTTTCGCGCGCCGTTGAACGTAGATTATAGTACTTCAGACGCAATCGTGAGCGTAGAAATACGGGGGAACCGATCGCAATCACCCCGACACTCGATTCCCCGACACCTTTCCACGCTCGTTTCCTGCTTTCTGCTCGGCGAAACAGCCAACCGACGATAGATTCATTTTCGATCGGCCTAAATGGAGTTTCTGTTCCATAATCTGGACCCAGCGGCTCGATCGCGAACGCAATTTCCTGCGCTGGCTGATCGACAGCTCGAGAACGATTAGACTTTCGTACCGAACTCCGTGTTTCTTCGATCGCCGGGTCCACGTTGCGATAAATTCCACGAGTATCCGCTTCGGAGTTCTCCGGTGGCCTTGTTTAACCCTCGTTATTATAATCCGAGAGGATCTAGATCGTATCTAACCAACTACCAGCCATTAAACGAATAAGGAAATTTTGTTAGCCAGCTATATTTAGTTTAAGTTTGGAGAAGATCTGAGCCGAAACGTCAATCTCTCGGAGTTGTTTACTCTTCGTCTTGCACCTGTTCTGTCGCTAATCTCATGTTATCTTGCATATTTAATCCCTGATCGAATTTGGCGTGAACGATCGTTCTACCAAGTGGGAAAACAGTTCTATGTTTATCAAGTTCCACGATAAATCCAGTTAAAAAATTGTGCCAGATTATCTACGCGATCCTCGAAGTCATCATTCAACTCGTAGGATTGTAAATCAGAAAACCTGACCAGTAACAGTTCCTGAGTCAATCAGTCAAGCATTTGATAAGGTCTGGCACGTGGAGCTTCCGTACAAACTCGAAAATGTACTCTCAAGACGACCCTGCCTCCGGAAAAGATACTTTCCAGTCACGTACGACAAAAGAGTCCTCCAAATACGGTGGAATCGGCTCTCGTGAATCCCAAAGTCCAGAAACCTTATTTTTAAGGTCTGACATACCAAAAATCAACCCTTTGGACAGCTGGACAACATCAAATTTCGCGTACCTACTCTTCTAATTGTCTCTGTTGCAAGATTTTTCCCACTTTTCCTCGCGAAAAAGCGTTCCACTTTCGTTTCCCTTTTCCTTCATTGTTCGCCGTGGATATCGATGATCGATCCACGGCTGAAAGGAACCTGTCCAACCAGGAAGATCCTGGACTAATTGACCTACGGCGAGGATGGAAGAATGGATGCGTGCAGCGTGCTCGAATCGCGGATGCACGCGTATCGATATCTCGATCCGGAGATTAGAGACGAACCCTCTGCGGTCAGTTTCTACATAAATTGCGACTCCCGACGCGTACCACGACGGTTTTCGTTCTTTTTCCACGACGCAGCGAGGCCCAGGAATTCGACGTATCGGAGATAACAGCCATTGTGACGGACATAAATTGAGGATGCGCGTTTCCTCGATGTCCTTAGCTAGAAATCCTTTTTATTGGCTGTCCAACCCGACGAGATGATAGCTGGATCTACCAGTTTCTCGATTGCACCGGTAGCTCCGACGATCTCGTTACAAAGTGGACTGTAATTCCGTCTAGACCGGTAACTCGAGTCTTTGTTCGCTGATCACACTCGCAGATATCGACGAGGAACTTTGAAACTTCGAGGAGAGATCCATTAACGGATACAGGGGTCCCTCCGTTGCAAAATGTTTATCGTCAGAATTTTAACGCGTTGTTGGAACGATCCCAATTTGACAAGGTTGAAATTAATAAACGTCGCGGAGTCACGGTGGATCCTGGCGTTCGGTTCGATTCGACATAGGTCGAACAGAGAAACGGGGACGCATTGTCTGACGGGGGTCAATTCAATAGAACGGAAGTCCCCGCCGGAATAAGTAACAAATTCCGTAGCACGGCCGTCGTCGGCCATCGTTCATTCACGGCCGTTTACTTTCAGTCACCTATCCGAGCCCGTTCATGTATTTTCCACGTTTAACCGAGTGGAACGCAATAAAGTTCATTCAGCGTCCAACACAAGGAGCGCGGAACTGTTTTTGTTTGCCAGCGGATAGCCATGGACCTTTTTGTCGATCCCATAATTCATGTCTAAGCCACTGATACGGGAACGTGGACAGAAACGCTGAGAAAATTATACACCCATGGCCTGATTGAGCTATCCAAACCGTGGACGGATCCGATTACTTTCGAAGAGCATCGTCCTTGCTTTGCCCAATGTTTGGCCCCATAAATCCGAGCAATTTGTTTAATAAGCGAACTTTCGAGGCAACAGTTTCGCAAAGTTGTTACCGACACGAATTTTTATCCGGCGAATGTGCATACCGGGGGCCCTGCGCCCCTGCTAATTACGATCCAATTATCTGGATTCGAGCTGGATTCCACGGTTTGACACGTAATATCGCGGGACGAGAAAGAGGGGCCCCGACCAGACGGAATCGCTCGCGGCGACAAGGCTGCCGCGCTGAACAGCAACGAGATACAATCCGTGAGTCGGATTAACTTCTGAGGGGAATAAAAGGCGTCACGAAACCGCAGACAGTCCCGATGAAGATTTCTCCCGGGCTCTCGCGTGTCCTGAAATTGTTTCGTTGATTACGAAAATTAGAGCCCCCGGGATCGCGGATCGACGAAGGCCGACTTCGTTAACTGAAAATATAAATAACGAAATATATTTAGCCTCGAAAGCTCGACGAGGCTTTTCCCCCAGTCTCAGACGTTTGAAATCTCAATATCGACGCGGAAACGTTCTGCATCGGCCGCCTCCTCTTTCTATTCCAATGTCGTCTTATGTTTCTAATCCAATTTACCGGCGTGCAGGGGTTCCTCGAAGTCAATTGGATTACAAGATCGGCGTGGTCGCACTTAACCCACGCTCGCCGGCGAATATGCTCGTTCTAACGTCTTCGTAATCAGTGGTTCTAACGACCAGCAGCGGGGCAATTCTCTTTCCTAAGTGCGCACGTACTCGCGAAGACGCGTCAACAGCGAAAGACTCTACAGAGTGGTGAATTGAATGCTCGAGAAGCTTCAAACTAATCGAATCGGCTGATTGAACCCGCGGGGAACCGTAAAGAGGTCTGCCAATTGTCACCGAGCACAACAAATACTCGATGAATCGCGCTCGCGATCGATAGAACCCTGACCCTACCTCCAAAGTGACTGAACTTTCTAATTGGATCTACGAATCCCGAGAAATATAAAATATTTTAACAGAAAGGGACGATTTCTTCTTCTAAAAGTGTCGCAACTTTCGAACTCGAACGAGGGAAAGTTGTGAAAATTATCACTTGGAGCGTTCAACTAAGCGGTAAACTTAACACTAGACACAGTTTAGAAGATTCTCAATTTTTAGTTTACAGCATAAGTTCATCCACTGTATTGTTTCTTCGTCGAATTAAACGTCGATCGTTCCCATCGCGGCCATGTTGGAACAGTCGGTGGTGCACGCATCGTCGAGCAGAAACGGTCGCGGCTGACGTCGAGCTGCTGCTAATGTATTTCTCATTGTCGAGATTCTTCTCCGTAAAGCGGTGTCACGGTGCGTCAAGTAAACTTCCCGGACACAAAAGACGGCACCCGGTAGCTGGTAACGCGCTGAGCTACGCGTCTCCAGCAGCAAACCCTGTCGCGAGTTCCGCCGTTGAAAAGTTCTCAGATAAGGGGCCGTTCCGCGACAGCCACCGACGACATTGTTACATAAATAAATGGGGACTCGTCTAGACATCGGAGTTTATCGGTTTTCAGTTTACTTCGAGACCCTTTTCGCGTACTTTCGTCGCTCCTTCCCGCGGAGCCTTTTATCTTTCACGGGGAACGGGCCTTGAGCGATTTAACCCTTTGCGGATCCCCCCGACACCGCCGCTCATAAATACCCGTCGAATATTTTTCAAACAGTAGTGAAATCATCCCTCGAAAGATTGCAGACTTTATCGTAGAATGTTTTTAACAAATTATTTCGTGGGGTGATTATTCCTAGGAATTCTTTCTCAACAACAACTTCACGAAAATGAATAATATTTTCACCAACGTCTATCAGTCTCTCTAAATAACCCATTCCAAACTCTGACAGGATTAAATGCCTTGGAGTAAGTGGATATATATATCATGTTCAGCAAGGAGACAGCGGATGGAAATAATCTGAGTTAATTGTACTACTTGCTCGTGGATCGAAACTCTCGAGTAAAAATAAATTACTTTTGCGTAAGATTATTTGAATCAACCGACATAGACCTGGTACAAAGAACACGATCGGTTTCCCGCGTTTCTATTCATAATTTAGCGGTCAGACGACACACTAATGAGCACAGTACCGGTTCGAACCGAATCTCGGTCCCGAGTGTCGCGGAGCAAATCTTGGAGTTCGACTTGCAAAAAAGGCCGTTCTCCCACGTAGTCTTGATCCTTTTTGCGCGGGGACACTCGCGCTTGCGTGTCTTTTTGTGTCTGCGTATCGCGTTAACCGCGTATGAAAAAGAAGATCGTGAATCAGTGACGCCAGACGTTATATTTGCCCCACTCGTAGGGGCTGTGAAAAAAGAAACGAGCAACTCTTCCCCGATAAGGATCTTCTAACTCCGAGTGGGCTGGCTTTTTGCGAACGATACTCGACGTTTCGCGCCAACGCCGACGAAGAACTCTGCGAGAACCGATCCTCGATCGAACATCCTCCACTACGTGGCTGCTAACTTCGTGGACTCGGCTGTTAGTCTTGTTACGTCGAATCGAAGCACGAATCTCTCGGGTATCTCTGACCCGTTGAACAAAACTCAACACGCTTTGCCTCTTAAATGCACGGAGAACAGCTCGAAACGGACGAGCTGGTGATAAGGTTATCAGGACTCGTTCCAATTCTTCTGGGTTTGTAAAACGAGTGAATTGTAATCGATGCATCGATAGAACCGAATCCAGTACTCGAAAAATGGAGGAAAAATGGAGAATGTCGTCTAAACGATTTATTACGCGAGTTTCCGCGAGGGCAACGTTCAACTATTTCTCATTGTGTATCGTCCGTCTATGTAGTCGACTGTTGGAGCCGTGGGGGAGTAGATACAAGATAGAAGTTAGGTCCACGGAGGTTAGTTCCGAGGCTAGTCCCTTTCTCAGGGATCCCGTCGCGTTAACCTGGCGAGATACGGCTTGAAAACGGAATCGCGCGAGCTCCGGCAACACGTTGCCAGTTTCGCGGGAAATTACATCCTGCGGAGCGATCCTTATCGCGTTAGTCCTTTCCTGGTGTATATCAACGTCGTCGAGAACCGACTTTGCTATTGACAGTAACGTCTGAACGTTGTACTCGATCCAGGACATGATCCCGAGAACCGACAATCTCTTTAGACCTCAAATCGATGATCTTCAACCTTTTTTACGAGAATCATTTAGTCAGACATTTAGAAAAAAAGATATTCGATGAGTTTCACGGGGGCTGTCGAGCCCATTAATTCTCATCGACCGATAAAAACGCGCCATCCGTATCACTTTGAGACCTTCCCTTACATTTAACAAGCTTTTGCTTTCCCGTGCGTTCCTGCGGCTTTCTGGCTCGTCGTTAATCTCGTTAATTCTGTTAATACCCGCCGTTCTGTCCCTTTGGGGGATAATAAACCCCGAAGTGGAGGAAAAACGCCGCGAGACACGAGACTCCGCGTACATATAAATCGCGCAGGTTCTTCATCGTCTTCCAACTTGCAACTTTGCGGAATGGATCGGCTTGAAACGCTCCGAGAACTTATTTTTCGCGAGGCACTCTCGAAAGATTTAATAATACTATCTTTAGTGATAAACCATAATTGTATTACTAGGAATAGGTAAAATACAAAAACGACTGTATCTCGTTGATCAAAAATCACTGTTTCAAATACAATGGAAAATTATTTGTACCTTTTCTGCGCGATATTGCCAGCAAGAGAGCCTAATGTCGAGTGTTCGTAAGTATATGTTCAGCACTGTAATCACGTTCCTTTGAACAGAGATCGGTGGAACGTTGAAATCCGCAGAAGAACAAACATCGATGGTAACTGGAGGATCCTCGGGGGCAGAACACGAGGCAGGCGGGTAATAAAGCGTCAAGGGGTTAACGCGCGAACGTGATCTTGTACAACAAATCGACGCGAACGCTACGCTTATTCCCAGCTCGATCATGCTCGAGGACATTCCAACCGGAGCGTTCGAATGCTGGCTAACACGCGTTTACAGATGGCCGCAGAGCCCGTGCCTGTCGAAGGGGCTCGGTGATCACGGTCTGCTGGCGCTTAGTCAAAACAAAGGGTCCCCCCGGTGATCCGGCAATCCTTCTCCCACCCTTTTCGAAATCCTCGCGAAACGCTATTATCGTTCGATTCGCGACAGGCTCCGAAAATAACCGAATCAACGCACCAACCCTCGACTTCCCGATATAAACATCGAGGGCGGGCTTGGAAACGAGATTCGCTCGAGCATGAAGGGGCACATATTTAGAAACTCGCGAAAAAACGTCTCTGATGACAATTTCAATACGTAGGTCTTGAATAATAAAAATATGCACTTGTTTTTGGGTTCAAAAACCACGAAAAACGATGATCATTGACCCCCGGAAATTGATAAAACGAAAATGTCAGACTAGTCTTTGATATATAATTTGAAGTACTTTGTCTCGTAATATAGATTAGGTTAAGAGGCTTCGAGGTAATGAAATAAAAGAGATGCGTTGACCTTGACTCGAAAATTCGGAGGTCCTAATTTCCCGGAGGATACGGAGGAGCGCGGGAGAGGATTTACTCGACCAAAACGCTTTTCATCTTGACACGAAACTTTTCACAGAGCCCTGCTAGAAATTACACGCGCTTAACGAGGGACTGGCTGTGCTAACTAAACGACGCCCCGGCCTTTACTAACCGGGCTTCGCTCTATATCCTCTCTTTGTCCGTCAGTCGTCGTTTCCCCCGTTGACACGTGTTAGGTTGATGGGTGTGAACCACAGCACGTGTCTTCCTTCCTATCGTCCTCGTAAAACCTCGAACCGTAATTCACCGCGGACGTAGTTCGAGACGTTTTGACGATTCGCCGCGTTAAATTCATACGTGTCCGACGCCGGGACGTGCTGCATCATGCTTGCTTTTGCAATTCTACCAGCGACAGTCAACTTTTTACCCCTGGATTTTTTTCTCTGTTCTTTTTTTTTTTTTACCACTCGACGACTGGAAAGCCGCGAGTTGCAACCAGACTTTCAGACGTCACGGAAACGGTGGATCGTCCTACTTATAGTTGACCCCTTTACGCCAAGGTATTTTTCGAATTTACGGCAAAACGTGCACGGAGTCTCCGTTTCATAAATTCGCGAATTTTTCTCGAATTTCTGGAATATTTTTAACGTAGGACAAAGACAGAGTAGTTTTCTTTTAACAAAATCAACGCTTGTTATTTTACTGGACAAACTATAGTGGAACTTGAAGGTTTACTTTAGCTTGGTGGAAAATAAATGTTTGATCCATGGACAATAGAGCGAGATCCAGCTTCGTGTAAAGCCAGCCAGATTCGTCGAGAAGTGGGACGATGTGGTCGTGACGGTATTTACGAGCGAAAATAGAGGACCGAAAAACATGAATTATGAACATGTTGCACGCCAGACGAAACAGTTTTGGTTAGGCGGGGGCAGTGAATAATCTATAGTGGAACAAAGAGAGTGTAACTAATCGAGAGACGTTCGGTTTTTTGGCGAGAAAGAAAGATGTTTCTCGGAAAACATTCTTGCCGTTTGATCTTTGAGATATTCTGCGCGGTATCGAAGAGTTAGAACAAATATTTTGAGAGACGGTTAGGCTCAAAGGAGAGTTTTATTGTGACGGGACAGAAGGCGATAAATCGCGAAGGCGAAAGAGATATCACATATATGATTTTAACCTCGTCGAGAGCCTGCCGTGCATTGTAATTTACATAAATTTACACGCAAACACTGTAGTTACGTACGAAGCGGCTGATAAAAGATTCGAGAATTTTTAAAGTTTTTTAATTCGGTCAAGAAAAATCACTTCGATCCGGAAACATCCGGCGGAACGTGCGAACGCCGAGATTGGAGCAGGCTTTGCAACTCGACCCTTCCCTTCCGTGAAAGCGATTTGTTGTTTTAGGGTGTATCAACCTGCACTTTACGACGGTCGTTAACGGAGAAAATTGTGTTGGCAGTAAACTGTAAACCATGGTCGCACTATTTTCATCCGCGCCGGTTCTTTTTTCGCAGTTTATGCGTATATACACCGGCCGTATCGAGCAACGCATACTGCTTCCGCCACGCGTTAAAACTTGCTCCCGATTCAGAAATAAAACCGTAGATAATCGAGGATTTTCTCCCCCGTGTTAAACTTTCCCAGTGAAACGTCACAATGAGACCACAAAGTTCCCAAGAAGTTCGTTCACCTAACTCGTAGTAAAAAATTTTTTTATAATTACAGAAGTTTTTGGTGAGTTTGGCTATTGCGAGATTTCGTACGGAACAAAGGCGTGGGGCGAAACGAGAACGTTTTGAACGGAAAATAGCGACGACAGCATCAGCTATTAGCGTATTAATAACAACTGCGTTGTTGTAAGGAGTCGAACGGCAGATACAATCTCAAAGCGGGCATTATCGATTCGAGGCGGAATTGCGATCAGCCCAGCGTTGGAATGTCCCGATCGCTGTTAATTAGCCCGCGCTCGCGTATGCGCGAGTTCGCGCGCGGAACGCGGCGGTCAACAGATTGCACGCGTTGCACGGGGCTCATAACCGGCTAACGAGTCCGATGCTTTCTCAAAGCGATTAATTTGCTTTAAAAGCCCCGAGGGAGACCCGCGCCGCTGTCGAACGCGTTCCATTTCTACGGATCGATGGGCGCATTATCTGTCGGAATCCCGTCGAAAACGCGACGGCCGCATTTTCCGCGAAAATGCAAATCGACGGCCGCGTTTGAAGTGGATGAAAGCCGCAAGGCACGGTGTCGTTTCGAATTGATCAATTATCGACAATGTTGTCTGCACCAACCGATACAGGACCATCCGGGTTTTAATAGACGTCTCGAGAACTTTCTATGAACGTTTTGCCCCATCGAATCTGTATGAATTCTTTATTTTTTTTGCACCCAATAGCTTCAAACTTTAGAAAAATAGACAGCATTTTCACATTTTCTTCTCGGTGTGAGTTTGTTCGGTAGTCCAGACCCAAAAGTCGCAATAGCCCTGGGAAAAATTTTAATGGGAGATTCTAGAGGTTAAAATAAAACGAAAATCAAGGATATCAATTTGTTGATTGAGGCTTCGTTAAAAAGTTATAGAACCATTTCCGGCCACAGAGTATATTTTCGGTAAAGAATTTTTTTCTCGAAAGTGCGTAGGATTTCGGGGGTAGGTCTATTCACCAAAAATTATTGTAATTGATCCCTGCGACCAAAAATAATTTTTCCAGAACGTTTTGAAATTTTTTAATTTTTGTCAAACAAGTCCACCTTCCTGAATTTTTTTCTCGAAACTGCGTAGGATTTCGGGGGTACGTGTAATGACCAAAAATGATTGTAATCGACCCCTGCAATTGAAAATAATTTTTTTAGAACGATTTGAAAAATTTTAATTTCGCCGAAAAATTTCACACCTTCTCGAATTTTTTTCTCGAAAGTGGGTAGGATTTCGGGGATATGTCTATTGACCAAAAATGATTGTTATTGACCCCCAGAACTAAAAACAATTTTTCTAGGAAGATTTAAAAAAAACTTTTTTTCGCCGAAAAATTTAGGCACTTACCCCCTGGCGATTTTTCTTAAAATTCGTTTTTGAGTTTTAGTAATTTTGTCTGACGCCCTACAGAAAAATTGTCTAATACTTTTCTGTAGGTACCCATGAGCTCTACTTCAGAAAAAAGTTTCATTGAAATATATTCACTATTATAGGAGTTATGGCCGTTTGAAAATTGGGCCATTTTTAGGGGGTTTTTGTTACTTTACGGGGTCAAGGAATAACTTTCCGAATATTCTTGGAATTCCTACATATTTTCCACTAAAATACGCGTTGTTTGCTTCTTGGAAAATCAAAATCCTCCAATCCGTTCTAAAGTTATGACGTTTTAAAGATTCGTATGAAATTTCAGTGAAACATATCAACGGTATGGTCAGACATGAAATTTTCGGTAATGAATTTTTTTCTCGAAACTGTGTAGGATTTCGGGGGTATGTCTATTCACCAAAAATGCTTGTAATGGACCCCCGCAGCAGAAAATAATTTTTCCAGAACGATTTGAAACCTTTCAATTTCGCCGAAAAACTTCACACCTTCTCGAATTTTTTTCTCGGAATTGGGTAGGATTTCGAGGGTATGTGTATTCACCAAAAATGATTGTAATTGACCCCCGCAACAGAAAATAATTTTTCCAGAACGATTCGAAACCTTTCAATTTCGCCGAAAAACTTCACACCTTCTCGAATTTTTTTCTCTGAATTGGGTAGGATTTCGAGGGTATGTCTATTCACTAAAAATGATTGTAATTGACCCCCGCAACAGAAAATAATTTTTCCGTGAATGATTTAAAATTTTTCAATTTAATTTTTTAATAATTTTTCAACGAAGCCTCAATCAACAAATGGCCTCTAGAATCTCCCATTGAAATTTTTCCCAAGGGTAGCCGACACACCCTGTATATTCCTGAGAAACTTGATGTTTAAAGTTTTCCATGCTCCCAATGATTTGTAACAACGAACCTTCCAGAATATAAAAGGGTTTAAATATTTTGAAAGAACGGAATGTTAAAAAATGCAGAATATTTTTACCTCGCGAGGTGTTAATCAGTGGAGAACGAAAGTGGAGAACGTTAAGTATCTTTTCTGTGTACATACGCGTGAAGCGCGTTCCGCTCTGTGCGGGAGCACGATTATTGTGAAACTATGTACCTCGATTGTAAATAATTTTAGCGTGGCCTATGCACGGATTGTTTGTGAAACAATTCACCGGATGCACGCTAACGTATCGACCGAAAAATTAGTTATTCCACGAGCACCGCTGATAATTCTCTGTGTACACAGATACCGATGCCGAGACTATGCTCATTTACGAGAAACAGGTTCGCGGCCAAGAGAACGTGTTACAGCACACTCGTTAATAACTTGATAATATATTGTGCTGGAATGCGCGGTCGGTGTGTGTTGTCTTAAGATGTGAAATACACAACCAGTCTCCTGCGCATATGAACTTCTTTCTCGTAGTCGAAGCCACGAGAAGCAACATATTATTTCAACCTGACCCGTTAACGTTCTCTCGAGACTCTGACACACTCGATACCGATGGAAATGCTCAAGAAACCTTGTTTCGCTTTCGACGCTGATAATTTTACGGCAAGAGAGCTGATTATCCCCGAGGAACTCGATACTTCGGAAGTTAACTCGTCCCCGCGATCATAATAACGATCAAAATGCAGATACGATAGGCAGAACGGTCTACGTTGCACTATTTTGGAGATAGTTAATATTTATTGCTGAGTTCGAAAATGTTTTGCGAATCAGCGACGAAAGAAGAAAGGTCGACGAACGAGTATGCAGTGGCCAATAAGATAAAGTTTCCCAATAACCGGGCAGACGAGCAAGAAGCCCCGACTGGTTTTCTGCTTTCGCGAAGCATCATCCGAGCTTGTTTTTAAGATCGCTCGAGGCAACGCGGCTAAACGCGATGCTGGATAATTTTTTACCAACTCGAGCGCTGTTCCGGGCGAACAGAACGCGTCAATGGCGAAAAGTACCCGCTTCGTACGAAAGAGGACCCCGTAACATTTTATTCGAAACGTAACGAAATAGAAAGGAATTTGCTTCGCGAGTGCCGTAATGAACGGTCGCGAGAGTTCGTTCTTTTCTTCGTCGCGGGTCATTGTCGGGGCAGGAGTGGCTTCGCGAAGCCCCGAACGTTTTAACGTTATTGGAACTTTCAGATTTTTTTCCCCCCCAACCCTCGTCCCCGGGCATTGTAGACCCATCGAAAACGCGCGACGCGGACGCGGACGCCGGGCCCTCCCCGGCTCTTTCCTTTCACTGCAATCGAGAAGATCGTCGTTAATCTCGAGAAACGCAAGAGAAAAAAAAGGGGTTCGAGGAGTAATTAAAGCGCAGACGAGTGTCTGATACCGGCAGTTCCTCCGGCCAGACAGGGAAACACAGGGAAAGTCGACGAGGGAAAGTCTATGCTGATAGGGCGGAGGAAAATAGGAACGAGAGACGCGGCGGGGGAGGGTACACGTAGGGGCAAAGGAAAAGAGGATAACGGAAAGAGTAATGAGAGAAATAGAAGGAAAAGAAGTCGTAAGAGAAAAGCAAGAGAGAGAAAGAGAGAGAGGAGGGGAATAATAAGGGTGGACGAGGTCGGAGGAGCAAATGCTCGTCCTCTTTCATCCCCCCTGATCCCCGCGATCCCCGCAAATATTTTGTCTACCGACTGTAGACGGGTGCTCGCTTCTTTTTTGTCCGTGGGCCGATCTTTTTTTCTTTCTCTCTCCGCGTCTACGTCGAATTCATCGTTAATCGTCGAGAGGTTAAGTACCACGGATCGTCGAATCGCAAATGGGACGTCGGCGTGAAAGAAACGAGAGGCGCCCTCAAAGTTTAGAGACGGTGCCGGTGATCCTCTCAGTGCCAGAGCAATGCGGCCTTTATTGCTACCTCCTCCAACGTAAATTCCCATCGAAACGCCGCACGACGGATGGGAACGAAATATGTAAAATTATTGGTACGAACGAGCGACGTTTTATTCGAGGATCCTTCGGAATCCGCTCGTTGATTCCGCTAAAAAAAAATTGCCCGGAACGCGTTCCTCTTTGTACGCTCGTCGTCTTGTCGCGGTTCCGTTAATTTCAACCAGACCCACGAATGCTTACTTCCGCAAATTTCCATCCATTCGTTTCAACTTCGACCGAATTCTTGTTCGGAGGATGTGTTTCGTAGCGCTTCTTTTTTTTACGAACGAAATACGGATCGGCGAGAAAATTGGCGGGCAATTAAAGGCGGTCATCGATCTCGGGGACGGGCGTAAATCGTGGCTCATCGACGTTCCGTATTCAATTACCCGATGTCTCATCTCGAATTCATTATCGGGTCGTTCTTCTTCGCGGTGCCCCTCGGTATGGCGCGCTGCCAAAACGCGTATCGCGTAAACGATTCGTGCGCGAGGCACAAAGATCCCGGGCGCGCTACGACACTGACGTTAATTGCTTCGATGATGAATGAAGACCGCGTCGATTAATCGAGCCGCGAGTGCACGGGGGGAATGGCCAGACCGGCTCTTAAAAAGTAACTCGCAACGCGGTCTGCTCGATGGGTTCTGCGTTTACTGGACACGATCGCGCGTAAGAAGCTGAATTTAATGCAGAGACGATCAAAAGTTGCGGCACGCCCACGGGCGATCCCGCTTCTTGCTAACACGAGACGAGCAACTTTTTGTCGTTTGTTAATTTTAAGAATTTTTTTCTCTTTCACGGTTTTATTGGCTTTTGCGCTTTCGTGCGTTTCACCCCCTTGGAGGAATTCGTCCCTACCCTTCGGGGTGGTTTCGTAGATGATCGCTGATATAAGAGAGGGTGCGCGCCGACCACATAAATACTTCGTCCGCTCGAGACGCCACGAAGAGAAAGGGATTCTTCTCACGAAGAGAGGATGCAAGAGCAATGCGAAACTAATTGATTTCTCGCATTAACGGTCGGGATATATAGTGCTCGCGAAAGTATGGGTGCGCTCGGATCGATCGTAAAATTGTTGACGCGTCCGCCGCGACGGAAAATCGGAGAGCAATTCTTGCGGAAATGTTCGTTGTTGTTAAAAAAACTATTTCTAGTCTTTCTTCTTTAGAAATTAATTTTATTATCCGTATACAGGTGACCATGAAAGCACAGAATCGGTGATTGTATACAATCATAGGCGAATGTACACACGGTCGCTAAATTAGCTGTTACGAGCGTGAATAATGTTTAAACTGCCGAACCGGTGATTTTGGTTAGGCCTGAATTAGGCGTGTATAATAGATAATTATACAGATCCGAGCTAATTTCGCGGTCGTGGACACTCACGAGCAATTATGTACGCTTGATTTCGCTATAATCGATCCTTTCAAAATCGCTACTCGACCAAGTATCGAAGTCTCCGACGATTTCCTCTTAACATACGACACTTTCTACGATCAAAACTTATCGCGTAATAGGTAAAGAACGCAAACGAGGCCCCGTTGGGCCTGTTAAATCGCGTTAGGTCGTTTCAACGTACGCGGTGGTTGATCGAGGGTTAATATTCAGCAATTCATAGGACAGTTCGCTGCAGGTTTGGAACGAAGAACGCATCGAACAGCCCATCGCCGGAGGAATCCTCGCGGCGGCCAAGGATTCGCTCTCAGGTCAGGTGGCCACGTGTGTATACGTATATATTATACGATTCGCGAACTATAGGCACCCTTGGCCCGAGGAATGCACGGTGGTATAGTTTATGCGTTGACCACATTCCTCTCCCATGCCTTGAAACGCTCCTCTTCCTCCGTCTCTTTCATTTAACACACCTACGTTCCCCAGGGCCTGTACATGGCCCCCTGTCCGCTCTTTTACTTTCGGTCTGGAGAGTCGACAGCCCCGCTACCCTGTTTCCCCCTCCACCTCGTACTCCAACCCGATCCATGAGTCCCATTTTTTAATTTTTTCTTTCCCTTTACTTCTCGCGAAGTTACGCATTAATTCAACCGGACGTCTCGGGGACGGAGAACTCTCGTGAACTCTCCAACGCGAGGAATTCCTGGGACTGGGCCCTTTTCGAACTGTTTCGCGACTAACGACGAGCCCTACGACCCGCCAAGATTCGTAGA
The DNA here is from genome assembly GCF_013123115.1 of Colletes gigas. Lineage (NCBI taxonomy): Eukaryota > Metazoa > Arthropoda > Insecta > Hymenoptera > Colletidae > Colletes > Colletes gigas. The sequence goes on along the minus strand of NW_025106637.1, from coordinate 1,946,864 downwards.
TTTAAAACTTTCTCATCCCTTAAGCCCGAGGCGACTTTTGTTTCTAAATCGGTTGAAACTACTGTTTTATTTTTAAAGTGCTGCATTCTAATTCTAGGGTTAATAGATTGGAACGGTGCGAGCGATTACACGAACCCCTCGGTCGGTTAAACCATGGACCGTGTTCGATCGACCTGTCGCCGGTGCAGTTGCAGTTGCAGCTGCAACGTGCAGGTATCCGCGCGAGCTACGCCCCGACAACGGACTATGACAACGATGCAGACGCGTAGAATTTAATGGACGACCTTACGAGTCGTTGCATGAAATTTAACTGCGCCCGTGCCCCGGCCACGGGGAAAGCCATCCACGACGGGGGCGCTTCACGTGAAATTGCATCATCTGTCTGGGTGTGTTTAGACCCGTGCCGCCTTTGAACTTTATTTCGTTTCGAGCGGACGTTATGAGGAAGCGCGCCTACTTGTGAAATTGAGTTCGGAAGGAAAGCTACTTCTTAATACACGTCCCGGGGTTTAAGGGCCTCCCTTCCTCGGGAAGAAAAAATCGATATCGTTCTTTTCTTCTTGCATATTCTGACAAGAACAATTTATAGAGCGATGGAAGATGGCAAATTGAGTTCGGAAGGAAAACCGCGAAAACAGAAGATTAAGCGAAGATGATCATTCTAATCCGCTATTAGCTATTGCAAGGACTCGAAGATTTTTTACAGTAGAAGCTTGAAATATTTTTTTTAGATTACGATCGCCGTGGTGGATAAACGATGGAGTTATGTGGGCCCGTTCGGAGCGGCATGCCTTGCGTTTGAGGGGCTCGCGATAGACGTTGAAAAGAATAATCCCTTATGCGTCGTTTAATGAATTTATAAACGTCGAACGTTTACCGGGACGATAAACAAGTAGCGCTACACTATAAATCCCGTGAAACGCGGCGATGTATCTCATTGAATTTCAAATTAAATCACAGACAAAGAAGTCACACTCGTTGCATCGGGGACCTAAAAGCCACCGGCTATAAATCGCCGGTGCGTTCCTTCGGTCAACGATCGGGCAAGATTTATCAGAGGACGGAGCCACGGCAATATCTGCCGCGTATCGTTCACGCATAATCGAGCACAAAGACCTGTTTCTGATCGCAACATCCGCGCAACCGCTTATCCGTCGATCAATCTCCGCGGTGGATCGATCGATCGGCAAATCGGGCTCAGAATCGCGGCTGGTTTCACACATGTAACCGGCCTTGCTCGTTAATTAATCTCGATCGCGTGTAGGTTCGCGCACACGGCGCCAGGGCTCGGTTGACCAAGGAATCCGAGCCGACCGCGGTGAAAAAACGATCGAAAACGAACGTGATCGATCGGATACCGGTGTTATCGAGATAATTAGCCGATCGGATGCAGGATACCGTGTCAAATAAATTTCTGACCGGCCATTTATATCTTGATAATTCCCGCAAACTTCGGTTCGCCGTAAACCATGCTTTTACCGCGTTACTTTCAGACACCCTTTACGAGCGCGTGTTCGACCTCGCGTGCTACGAACCCCTCGAATAAAAATTTCATTAAATTTTCAAACGTCGATGCCTTTAATACCATTTACAGCGAGAAGATGCGATAGAGGCACTGTTCGCACTTTAGGGTGATCAAATTTTGTTACAGTTTATCCCAGATCCTATCTCAGAAGGCTAAAGCAAATACAAGATAATTCGGGTTGCGCCCACCTCGATAAATCTTTGAACGCGTCACCGCAAATAACTCATCGTTTCGAACGACGGGGCGCGTCACTTCCGTCGACCTAACGACCGTTCGTGGATCGCGAGACCTTTGCTCCATATTCCTCAAACGGTCCCGATTAAAACATAAACGAGTCACCGGCTACGAATTCAAAAGCCGTCTACCCATTGACTCGCAGTCATTGTCGGGAGCCCTCGTCGTTTTCGGGGCCCCAGCTCCCCTACACGTGCTCGTGCGCTCGCACACACGGTCAAACCCCGCCGTCGAAACGTGTAGTTAAATGTGGGAGCGCCTTAGGTCAGACATAATAGTGTGTTAGGACTGCAGGTTAAACTGGCGGCGACCAACAGGCAGGTTGAAACTGGCGAAGGAATGTCGATGGAGAGAAAGAGAGAAGCTCGGTGGACCAAAGTGGAATCCGGTCTGCCCTCGTCTTTCCTTCCTTCTTCCCTCTCAGCCCTTCCATTTTGCTGAAACGGACCACCTTCTTCACTTCCACAGACTACTACCGTGTCCTCCTTTCACCCCCTATAGTCATCGACGACTATAATGGACCTCCCCCTGTCCCTTTTCTCTTCTCGACATGCCCGAAGGCTACTTCCTCTCCTCCTCTTCGAGAACGTGTCTCTCGAACACCATGGGACAACCCGTCGACACGGTTTTCCTTATTTCCATCCACACAAAACGCGAACGTTTGGTGACGATTTCTATCTAATCACGCTCTATCTCGTCTATACGAAGGATGATGAACGGTTTATGGTCTGCTTTGAAGAAACTTGCTCGACTTTCTTCCTGGCCGTGGTATTTGCATTGGAACTCCGATTGGAATTCCCCGGTCGAAGGAGGGCCCAGCGCACCCTTCTCACGGTCCCCGCGCGTTCGACTTCCACTCGTTTTTATTTCATTCGACAGCCAAGGACTCGAACTCGCGTGCTTTCCGCGATCGATCCGCCCGATAGCGGGACGTTAATGATTCATTATCTTTCCTCGTGGCTCGTTCCGCCGCGCTCGAACCGCCCGATGAAGCGATGATCGCTGGTCCCGGGTTTTAATGCAGCTGCTTTGCGTTCCATGGTTCCGTCGTTATCGCGTTCGACCGCTTTTATCGTCGCTACGAGGTCCTTGGGAAGTTAAGACGAGTTCGAGCACGTGGAATCGTTCCCGACGCTCTCGACATCGCGCTCTAGGTTCTCAAAATGCAACGGACGGGTACACGAACGCTGAGAAAAAGTGTTTGCAGCGTGGTACGGATGAACGGCCGCGACTGACAAGTGTTCGCGTGAGCGCGGAGCGGATCGAGCGACTGACTGTAAGGACGACTGAAAGAAATTACCGGGGAGAAGGGTTCAGTGAACTTGCTTGGAAGTTTGCGCGATGAATGCACGTGTAACGCGTTGTACGTGTTGCCCGGCACGGCGGGGCGGGGGTAACGAGAAATTGAAAAGAGATCAAAGCGTGGAGCCGGAATCAGCGTTTCGAGGAGCGAGGATCGGAGAATCGGGTCTCGGAGTGTCGATGAGTCAGCGGCCAGAGAGTCAACGAGTCAGAATGTTGAGTAAAAAGATCCGTACAGTGCTACTATTGGGGCCGTCCGAGCTAGAATTCTGTTACGTCTCTGTTCTGGATTACGTTACCGAGTTAATTTTGGACTCGGTAAAAAGATCCAGCTCCTGCTTGGCTTCTGCTACTCGTGCCATAGATGAACTTCCTGCTTTTTTACTTTCTCGATCGACTATGACTCTGGTTGTCCGAGCTTGCAAAACAGTTAAAGTAAAGACGAAGTATCAAAGTCGAGCGACTCGTTGCATTCAGGATTTAAATTAAAGTTTCTATCCCGACCGTTCGCGGTGACTTTAAAGGAAAACGCGCTCTCCGCGGACACATAAATTCTTTCCCTCAAATATTTGAACGTCCCAACACGCACGAGGGACCTCTGTTGTTACCCCTTTTACCACCATGTGTCTCCGACTCTTTCCAACCGGTCTGGTTTCATCTCCCCAGCGGTGGCAGAGCGGTTCCTCAAACGCAAAGTGCTTCTGGCGGAGAACAAACGCGCGTGAATTACGCGTCTGTCTTTCCTTTTTCGGGTGGCCAGAAGAAGCCGCGACAACGCAATAAAGGAACTTATCAAAACCCCGAGAGTTGGCGCGATAACGAACGGAACAGGTAATTCGGCCGGGTGTCTGTAAACGGCGTTGCCTCATGGGAGGCAAACACGGTTATCCCACGCCCGTTGAGAAGATTAACTGTACCGGCAAGAGCCGCGGCTGCGAGATAGTTATTATTTATCACCGTGTTCGACAAACAGCCCGAGAAACGTAATACGAGTCTTACTGAGGATTACAAGCGCTACGGGTCGACTGTCGCGACAATTTTCCATGTTTACGCGCGTTAAAAATAGTTAAACTTTACACGCGTGCAGTACCGAGACTACCAGTGCTTTATCCATGATTGAGACATCGTAAGACTTTCCCGTTTCGAGATATCGTAATTTAATGTAAAAGATAATTTCTATTCACGCGTATTAGAAATACTAAAACTTTAGACGGGTACAGTTTCGAAACTACTAGTGTTTTATACATAAATGAAGCGTCGTTAGAAACTGTAAACCTTCCCCTTTAAAATGGCTTTTGGTTTTTGACGATCGGACTTTCCGTTTTCGAGATATCGTAATTTAATGTAAAAGATAATTTCTATTCTCGTGTATTAAAAATACTAAAACTTTAGACGGGTACAGTTTCGAAACTACTAGTGTTTTATACATAAATGGGGCATCGTTAGAAGCGGTAAACCTTCCCCTTTAAAATGGCTTTTGGTTTATGTCGATCGGACTTTCCGTTTTCGAGATATCGTAATTTATGTAAAAGGTAATTTTTTTAATTCGACTATCTCTGTCTTCGTCTAGCGGAGTCGGACCTCCTTGTCGCACGTGCATCGTGCTGACCTACCCCACGAACGTGACTGCAGTGACCCAGTTCCGTAGTATTTCCAAGAATTTACTACGCACTGTTTACTATTTTCGCGCGCGCGAGTTCATTCATCTCAATGAACGTAAACAAACCCTTCGGACTTTTATATCTCCGAAACTAGCCACCGCATCGACTTGAAATTAAAATCCTCATATCTCAGGAACTAATTACGCTATCGGGTCGTACGAACGCTCATTTTAAAGGGCATTTCATCCCCTATCTGATGAATGTAATAACTATTATTATTTATGCTATCTTCCATGTTTATTTTGACATTTACTTTGACGCTCGACTTGAAACAAAAATTGTCATATCTTCGGAACTAATTACGCTATCGACTTGTACAAACGCTCGTTTAAAAGGGCATTTCATCCCCTATCTGATGACTGTACCAATTGCTATATTTTATGCTGTCTTCTATGTTTATTTTGCAATTTACTCCGACACTATGCACCCCAAGCAGTTTTAGCAATTCCTATTGATTATACGACTGATGTGTGATAAAAATGTATTACAAATTAAGAAGAATGTTGAGTTTTACTCGTCCCCTGATGCAAAGTACGTTCTGTTGGCGTATTTTGCAGCAGCGTGATTTAGATAACCGAATGTCAAGATCGAAATTATTCAACGAACGATTCGAGTCGTTTCGCTCCCTCGTGAAACCCCTCGCGCGAATCCGCGCGCACTAGCAGCAAGCGGGGATGCGTGCAGACTAATTGAGAACAATTCGAGCGCTAAACGAACGTGGCCGTCGGCCCGGGGAAAATGCGCCGTCGTGTGCGACAGCCGGAAGAAATTCTGAATCGAATCAGACGGCCCACCGGATTTTCCGAGTTTCGCCTCTGCCTCTGCCGCGAAGCGTCGATCTGTGAAGATACACACACACGCGCGCACACCACGACCGATCGCGTAACTTTTTCCGTCCTGTATGTACATCTCTGCCGCGACGGTTGTTGAACAGAGTCGAACAAGGACAACGTAGGCCACATTTTTTATTTTAAACTGGTCTTTCAAATATGACTGCTCGAAAAATCGAAACGAACAAATCAACGTTTGCTCATGACCTCTCCTTGCGGGTGGTTCAATTAACCGCGTTCGTTATTGGCGGGTGATAAAGAAAAAACGGGCAACAGAGAAGAAAAAGAACAGCCCCGTTCTTTCTGTTCCGCGCGAACGAAATGAATTTCACCGGCGTAAACTCGCACCTACCTCCGGGATCAATTTAAATGGCTATTCAGAACGGCTGAGTTACATTAATTGCGGTGCCGGAGGAAGTCCATTCATTAGTTTCATTGTTATTTCAGGCCAACAAAACCGGGCGGCCGCTCCGTGAAAAACAACGACCGCCGCTTCCGTCATTCACAGGACTCGCCTCTATTTTACGCTTCGGGGTAAAAAAATCTGCTCGACGGCGAGCGCGCGCGGAATATTTTCCGTCGAAACGCTAAATCGAGACCGCGCGGAAGGGACGCTTAACACACACGACGATCACGATCGAACACGATTTATATGAATTTTAGAAAACATTAATATTCTGTATCTTCCGAGACAGTCTGTCTCGTTACGAGACGAAATAACGCGTCTCGAAAGTTCCCAATAAATCTAACAGGAAGCCTCGTTGATCAAGACTCAAAGACCGAATGAGTATTATAAATTGTCCAATTATTCTCGAATTAATCAAATTTGAACCTTGACCGCATGACGCATCACACACGACGTATATCAATGTTTTTCACTTCATTTTTCAGCGTTCGTCGTTCGAAGAATTCGCTGTGCTTATTTGTACGTATCATACCGCACGATATGATAAATGAGCTATACACCCGTGTTTAAAAAAAAGCAAATGATTATTTATATCGAGGAGGCTACGATCGTGTGTTCCACTTTTCCACACGAATACAGTTGCTATTAACTTTTTACTCAAAAAGTTCAACTCCAAATATATTCGTACAGTTCTCTGGCCAGGTATAAAGTTTTTCAGAAGCAATTTTTGCAACAGGAGCCCAGTCGTACGAATAAATTTCACCGGTAACAGCTTAAGCCGTAATTTAGATTTCCTCTCGTCCTCTTTCGTTCCTTTTAACCATGAATAAAGTAACGCCGGGACTCCCCAACAATCCCGGGGGAATTTGATTTTTTAATTAATTCTACGTCAGTAGCACTGGGAAGCACCTTCCGGTAAGTTTTCCCCCCGTGGTCCAAGTATTCGTTTACGATGCAAGTAATCTCTCAGATTTACAAACGTCTCGATTACCAGCGAAGATAAATAAAAAATTTTTTTATCTCAAACAGTTTTTAAAATACAAATGCACGGTTCTAACGCGTTCGCTGTCCGGTTTCTCAGCTGGGTACTTAATAATGCAGAACTGCGACCCGTACACATCACGGTCGTGGACAGTGAACGGCGTTGGTTGTTTAAAAATCGATGCTCGGGCAAATAGGAACGCCATAACAAGAATTCTGAGAGATACTGTACAGCGTGGATGGTATCGTTGCACGAGTAAAAGCGTAATTCTCGTCGGGAACCAGACAGACAACGAGCTTATAAATTAGAAATGAAGGCGAGCAGGAAACAGTGCCAAGACGAACGCGCCGATATTTGCCGAGGTGAATAATCCAACGCGAGCGTTCCTGCGAGCGGAGGGCTATTAAAAATAAAAAACGAGGAACAAGGAACGGAGGGAAGAGCACGGAAGACGAAAACGTAAAAATTTAAGCTGAAGGGACGGCGAAGAGAAGCGGAAGACGAGGAAGATGCCTCGCGGGCGGAACAATGGCCGAAAATTGCTGGGCGAGATTGCTGGGAGGGAAAAGCTGCAAGATGCTGGATTTACATAAGAGTCGAGGCCGCTGGGCGGCCATTGTTCCCATACTCGCATGAAAGAGGCATTAAGAAACACCGTAGCGAGAGCCACGAGTCTCGAAATCCATCGACGATGATCCTTAAGAGGATTACACGCGATCCTCGCGTACACACGTGAACCATAATCGTGTAATTGATCGCCTGGTAACTAATGATTTGAGTAATTACGTCCTGGTGGGGCAGACACCCACGCCTCTTAAATTCAATTTTATTGCCCTCTTCGACGTCTAAGATACTGTACAGGGTGTTTCGATATCTGGGGAAACATTTTTTTACGATTACGAGACACGGTATGGACTTATCGGATGACCCGTAGATCCGCCGTTGCTTGCGTAACATCGTTGGAAAGCACAATACAATTAGTCGAGCCGGTCATTTTCTGAGAAAAGGGAGAACTCTACGCCCCCTCGAGCCTTATTCAGTAAACCAAGTAACGAGACATCGGTTAATTACCAACGGGAGAGAGAGAAGAAAAAAAGGCAGGCGACTCGACGTTTATCACGGTGATTCCGTTGATTTAATAAGCCCTCGCGTAGTCCGCAAAACCCTTCAATTAAGTGATAACGTTACAGTGCATCGGGCGGCAGCCAGTTTCAATGCACGACGATATTACTTCGGCCAGACCCTTCCATCGTCGACCACTAAATTCAGTAATTACCATCGTTCACGGAGGCGAAGCTCCTTCATTAATGTTCACGACGCACCGTCACGGGCCGTGTTCGCGTCCGGTGTCGAATTCAAGCTTTAATTACATCTAGAATTCGACGCGTTTTAATCAGGTCGCGACGGTCCACGGCGAGGATAGACGTAACAAAACGCGTTCTTCAAAGTTCCTTTAATCATTGCACCCGTCTGTGGTCATTTATTACGCGAACCTCGCGTAAGAGTCGTGGAGTCTTTTAAATTTATTAGAAAGTTTATTGATATTAAGAAAACAGGGTGTATCTGGATTCTACGCAGCTATTAGGCACGAATGATTAGAATCTGTAGAATACAGACCAAAATCCTCCCCTTTTCTGGTCGCAGGACTCAGATAACATCACAAAGGAAATGGTAACGCCAGAATCAGAGCACTAAGGTGTAATACATCCATGTTGGTACTCTAGGATTAACCAAACAGCCGTGTCGCCCTATTAAATCAGATAGTGGAGGTTTCACAGTAAATTTACACGTCGTCCGACACCACCGATGTTATGCTAAACGTTGAAGTAATCACCTGTCTGTTCTCTGTGCCACCGTCGAATTATCGGTACTTGGCAATTGGTGATTTTTCTAAAAATTCCTAATTAAATTATCTGTCTTTTTACAGAAGAACTTAAGACACCCATATCTTAACCAAATTGAAGCAAATAACTTCGTTCTCAATAAAATTGCGGAATAATGAAACTGATAACGCGTCGAACTTCGTTCAAACAAAAGCCCGGTAATAAATTCTGTTCGAAGATAAACAAATTCGTAGCGTTCGACGACCACTCGACGAAGAAAGCGCGATAAAACACTCGACGACGTTGTTTTTAACAATCTGCGTATTACGGTAACGAGAATCAAAGCAGCAACACTATCCAACGAGATCCCGCGACCGAAGAGCCGATCAACGAGATTTAAATCGACGTTTCGAACGAGAACTCTCGCGCGGCCCGCGAAACGATTAATTAAACAACGCGCGTCGTAAATATTTAGCAGCGTTCACGCAACGGGGTCCGGGATATTCTGTAAATTTACACAGGCGGTTGCGCGCACCAACGATAGCGATATTTATTGTCGCGATAATTACATTGCGCTCGATCGAAATAAAAAATTCTGACGCGATATTCGCAATCTGCGCCCGGCGCGGTTCGACGAACTCGTACGTACATAGGTGCGTTCTCTGAGCCACGTAACGAAACATCAAGCCGCGTAAAAACGCTCGAGGTTCTTTGGTAGGTAAATTGATTCACGAGAATACGAAACTTTTGGCCGATTGTGTATCTGACGTAACTTTCAGATAATTCCTGTCCACTGGCCGGTGCTATCGGACAACGGCTCCGACAGTTTAAACAACTCGTCTTCGTGCCCGTTTCTCGATAAACATTCACTGCGAATACTCACGCTCGTTCGATGCCTCTTATCAGATTTATTGCCGGGGAACACGAAGCAACGCGCGTTAGAAAATCGAGAAAACAGATCGCTAGCTTCCCCTTCGACTTCGTCTTCCTCGACGTACCCGCCGGGTTCTTCCAGCCATTGAACCGCTCGACTACGCTATGTAAATAGGCCGTTCGCAACGATGTTGATTCTATGTGACATCGATAGCGCCTGCTTCTTTGCAGAAGCTCGTTTATCGCGGGACGAACGCGACTGGTTACGTGTAACTCGAAGTGGCAGCCTTGTAATTTCAAATAAATAAATCGATCTTCTCCCCCCCCCCCGGTCGTTTTATTTCTCGAAAGCTGTTCCGAGGTTTGCACAGTTTGCATTCTCATATGGCAAAGGAAATATTTTTTGCGAAGGGAACTTTTTACATTAAAAATTCAATCGAAACCGTATCGCGAGAAGGCTTCGATTTCGATCGAGAGCGAAAGTATTCGAGATACGACGAGGCCGAAATACATATTTCGCCTCTTATCGCGACGAAATCGATACTTATCGCTGGGAGCGTAGCTCGGGGGGGAACGTGGACAGTCGCGAGATAAAATAAAAAATCTTTTAAGCCTCGAGAAACTATCGACGATGAATCGTTCTCGTTGCAAACGCGAAATACGGGTCCTCGTATTTGCGAATGCATTCAGAATTCTTATCTTAAGCGCAACCGCAAGTACGGTTATCTACGAAGATTCGAAATCCTTCGATAAATACGGAAAAGCAAAGAGCGGATATCTTCTTTTTCTTCACCGTGTACGCCTCTGGCGAGGAGATTATTCATGTTCCTCGCCCGAAACGAGAGAAACGTTTCGTAAAAATATCGAAAAACTATCTTTAGATCGATAGAATCGGTGCGTCCCGAGCGCTCAAACGTTCCGACGAGGGGCGTAATCGTCGACAATAATAATCGCTGCTTGATCCCTTCGTTACTTCCGGTCGTAGGTGGTCCGGGCAGCGAAAAAGGAAAGCGAAAACGGCGAACTATGTAGCAGGAAAAAAAAAAGGAGAACCGAGAGAACGAATGCACGGCTGACCTTCTGGACCCCGATTCGAGGCAAGGAACGGCATTCCCCATGGACGCCATTCGCCGGATCGGGGCCCCGCGAAAGGGAGGAAGGATCGCGAGGAGAGCCTCTGCCTTCGAGAAGGTCCCTGAGACGGCTATAAATTACCGGCTAATATCTCATAATTACCGAGCGAACCAGACTTCAGGAATGCCTCGGCAACGAGTCAGCATGCAGGTACGCGAACACAGCCTCTGAACCGTCTGGTGGACGCGTTTCGCGCCGAGAAATCTTCCTTTGCCTCGAGAATAGCTCGGTTTCTTCCTCAACTTCCGCTCCTCGCGTCTTCCTCCACGCGTCAAACCACGGCACACGCGGTTACTTGCGTCAACGATCAGGGGATGAAATTTCAACGAGAGCACGATCATTTACTCTACAAATGTATGCTACCATCGAACGAGACTTCATTGGTTTAAAATAAAATTTTAAGAAAACATTCCCTTTGAATGGTTAACCAACTCTTTGATTAACTAAAGTGAAAATAATCTACGAATCTGTTACAAATGCCCGAAGAGCATAAAATTGCATAAATGCATTTAGAGAGAAGAGATTCCTTTCCCCTTCCGTTAAAAATCTCGTGTCCAATTTCCTTATTGAAATGCCAGTTTTCGTACGGCACGGAATAATTAATAAGAAAAAGAAGAAACGTCCGCGTTCGACGATTTTTATTTCACTCGATTCTTTCCCATTCTTTCTCGTGCTCTTTCCCCGGGACTCGTTATTGCCGAGGCATTTGCATATACTTTCGACCGTGAGCCAGACGCGGCCTGGGGAAAAAAATACCTCCCCCCACCCACCCCCTGTTTCGCTTTCCGCCGTAGAAGAATATTTTTGATTGGCTCTCGTTCGCGTCGGGGGAATCCGCGGTATGTGCGTCACGAAAACGCAATTAACTTTTGCTACAAACGTTCGTCGACTTTCAGAAGATATCCTTGGAATCCCGGCGAGGAAAATGAAGCTACAGGCCCGCGCAAAAGCGCCAATAACCGCCACGGGGACGATAATTTATACGTAAACCTGGGACTGTAAAATGTGCAAAGTTGTTGCACAACACTGCTATAAAGCCTGATGCATCCTTGGAAACTTTATGAACGATCTATCTTTTAAAGAAATAAAAATGTCTCCCAGAAGCTACCAATAATGGAGTTCATAAATGGCTAGCTTGAACACTTCCTCTACTATCCAGTGCTATTATTTCTTTTTTAAACAAAGTTAATAACATTTTGATGAAAGACTTTTGCACAACGCTGTAACGTTCGTGCAAGGGGTGGATGTTTGAACGATTGGGATTATATTATTCTTCGAGGAGGAAGAAAGATTCTTTCCCCCGCGGAAGGGGCACAACAATTCGAGGAAGAATGCTTACCACCCTCTTCCCCTTCCGAGCGTTTCGATGTTTTTTTACGCGGGGCGGTGGGTTTAGCTTACTACGCTTAAAGTTTTAATCTCCGGACTAATCGACGCGCGTTCAACGATCATTGAAACTTGTACGTGATTCGAGCCGAGTTTAAGTGCACGATCAACCGTCTAATATCTACAGCACGCTCGAGTGCTGTTCACCCTTCAGTTAGGGAGCCTTCTTGCGAGCTGAAATTTAAGGTGATCCATAAAAAGCGTTGTACCTGACGGGGGTGAAGCTTCTAATTACCTTCCAAGCTTATACGAACAGTTCTTCCGTAAATCACCTTTGTCCCATCCGATACCACGTTACAAAAACAGATCAAGTTCTAACCCGTACGAGCACATCTTACAACGCACACCCTATGGATAAGCTATGAACTTGTTTAATGGAATAAAAAATTGTAGCCTCGAATGAATCCGAACTTTATAAAACCACCACCCAACAAAGGTATAGCTCTTATAGCTCTCTGTTTCCACCCTCATTGAGGGATAAAACTTATTTTTTTAATGCAAGCGTTTGGATACTTTCGTGTATATTGTATTCCACGCAGAAACGGAACATGGAACCGCTGCAGTCTGATACGTTTCCAAATAAACCGAGCATCGGAAGTTCCCGGGTGGACGAACAGGAGGGAAAACAGACTGAGGAAGGCAAACATATAAACTTGCTACGTACACGGTGCGTCGATAGAAGGTCGCGTCGGGAAAATCCTATTAACGTTTAAAACGTTTCGCCTCGTATTCGGTAATAATTCGACTCGTGGATATGAAAAGGTACTTTCCAAGGTTTCGAACCGAATCGATCGTTTCCCGCGAATGGAGTTGTCGCGTTCGAATCGCTATCGTGATCGGCATCGCGACTGGTTTTTACTCGTCTTCCTCGCTCGTTGGCTTCGTTGCGCGAAACAGAACGCGCATTCCTCCGCATTGCCTTCGAGACACTTTTACCTCGCGGAAATCGCGGCTAATTCTTGTAAATGCCTCCGTGGGATCGCACGAATTCCCCGTGCTCGACGTTCCACGTGACTCGGCCGGTGAATTAACTCGGTGAGGCCGACCAGCGTGCGAAATGAGGCGTCCCCCGATGTAAATAAAAAGAGAATCATCGACGGGGTCGCGTCCACTTCTTAAACGCTTGCAATATGAATAGATTGTCGCTGCATATCTACGCTGTGTCTTGTTTGAAATACCCAAAGAAATCACTGTGATCGAACAGCGCCGTTGGGGAGCAGCGCAGAGTGAAAAGACTCGGAAACAAAATGAAGTTGATGAATGGTTCGTCGGGCGATCGAACTGGACCGGGGCGACGTCGGCCATCGAACGTCGGCGTATCGCTTAATCGCACCATGGATCACCGGTGCTCGTAAAAACACCGCGTGAAAACGTAGATGTACGGAATGTCGACGTTGCTGGCCGAGATCCGCATACATCGACCCGGGTCGATCCATCCATCAAAAGATCTGTGTCAGCGGATGAATCGTCGCCGGGGCCGGTAACAGGGCTCCATTTTTTTTCTTTCCACGTCGAATCCTATCGATCCTTTCTTCTCTCGCTTCATCCTCGAGAGCACCATGGTCTCATTACCATAAGCGGGCGGCACTGTTGTTTGCGGTGGCAGGGCTGCGCGTGCAGCGAGCCTCTCACGCTATCCCCCGAACGAGCCGATATAATTAGGGTAATATTATAGTAGAACGATTCGACGGTTGTGCGTGTAATTTGTACGCGTTACGAAACCCACTTCCAAGGCCTGGACCGGCCAGCTTCATTTCTCACGATCGTCCCGCGTTCCGTGGACGTCCAACGGTGGACCCCGAAATCCCCCGAAAAGCTGAACAAAGTAGACTTTTGCACGTTTCTTATTACGTCTCTTAGAATCGATTCGGCCTTCCCTCTCGCGATGCTGTTTACTCTCGTTTAATTCTCAAGCCTCGAGAAATTAGTGTTGGTTATTTGGTAAAGATGTTTAGTCAACCATCGATCTTAGGCCACCAGAATCCATCGTCTCGATTTTCTATGCTTCTCCCGTCGCCTCGAGAGTCGACTTCATCCCTCGCGATATTCTATTTCTCGAGAACTAATTTCTGAAACGATATTCAAGACGCGAGAGCGTCTCCGGTGACCACTTGCAGCGCGTGACCGTGGCTCGAAACCTCCCTCGCGTTATCAGCAGCCTCCTCGCGTCCCTTTTATCGTGCCCTTTTGAACGTCGGACACTTTCCATCCCCGGCTGGCCTTTTCTTCCCTCCCGTTTGAGGCTGTCGGTGAAGAGAGCATGCGAAGTTCCGTTCGCGTTTCATTATCTATGACACCGCCGTCGCGTTCCGTTTAACGTCGCGGCCCTTTGGTAAACAGCTTCTTGATGTTTACTTTCGGCCGCCACCCTTCTTCCGCATTTTATGAAACGACGCACGCCCAGGGGTGAGACGGTTCGCACACACCCGTAAAATTCAATAAAATTGCTCCCTCCGCAATATTCCTTTCCCGAGTCGGAAATAACCATCGGCCAAATTGCCGTGAAGACTCTCAGAGCGAGGAAATCCGCTGACATCGATTGTTATCGGACCAAATTGAACTCCTATCGAATCCATTCATCTCCTCTCAATCCATTCAGAAATTATGATGTTTTAAAAACAAGCATGAAATTTCTGGGAGACATTTCTGGCCACACATTGCATTCTCGGTAAAGAATTTTTTTTCTCGAAACTGAGCAGGATTTCGATGGTGTGTCATTTCACCAAGAATGATTGAAATTGACCCCTGCAACCAAAAATAATTTTTCCACGACGATTAGAAATTTTTTTTTTTCGTCGAAAAATGTCAACACCTACTCGAATTTTTTTCTCGAAACTGCGTAGGATTTCGATGGTATGTTATTTCACCAAGAATGATTGAAATTGACCCCTGGAACTAAAAATAATTTTTCCACGACGATTTGAAATTTTTTTTTGTCGAAAAATTTAGGCAACTACTCGAATTTTTTTCTCGAAACTGAGTAGGATTTCGGTGGTATGTCATTTCACCAAGAATGATTGAAATTGACCCCTGGAACCAAAAATAATTTTTCCACGACGATTTGAAATTTTTAATTTCACCGAAAGACTTCAACACCTACTCGAATTTTTTTCTCGAAACAGAGTAGGATTTCGGAGGTGTGTCATTTCACCAAGAATGATTGTAATTGACCCCCAAAAATGAAAATAATTTTTTCAGATCGATTTGAAAAAATTTCTTTTCGCCGAAAAATTTAGGCACCTATCCCCTATCGATTTTTCTTAGAAACTCATTTTTAATTTTTAATAATTCTGTTTGACGCCCTACAGAAAAGTTGTCTAATACTTTGTTGTAGGTACCCATGAGCTCTACTTCAGAAAAAAGTTTCATTGAAATATATTCACTATTGTAGGAGTTATGGCTGTTTGAAAATTGGATAATTTTTATGGGGTTTTTCTAATTTTCCGGGGTCAAAGAAGAACTTTTTCAATATTTTTAGAGTTTCTACATATTCTTCGACAAAATACGCGCTGTTTGCCTTTTGAAACATTAAAATCCCTCAATCCGTTCAGAAGTTACGACGTTTTAAAGATTCGCATGAGATTTCGGGGAAGTATTTCTAGCCACGCATTGCATTTTCGGTAAAAAATATCCCCCGTGTTAGAAGCGAGGCAAAGAGAATTGTTAGTTTTGGCTGAGTTTGTACCCAGGTCCCGAACTCCCCTTCCGTTACCTGACACTACTCCGGAATCTAGCACGGGGGCTTCGAAGGGAGGGCTACGGCGTGCTCCGTGGCACTCTCTGTGCACCGATATTAGCTCGTCGGTGTTAGGGGTCCCCGGTGGTCTCCAGAGTCGCCCTCAGACTACGCGACGTCGAGCTATCGAGGACTCCGGCTACCACGCGCGTCATTATGCGACTTACATATTCGCCCGACGAACTTTCTCTGCCCGTGTTCGTGTCCCTACTACTCCACGTCCGCTAAAAGCCATCCTAAGGACTCATTGTTAGCAAGGGAGGCGTAAGGACGCGTCGGGGAACACGCTGGTCTCGACGAACCGCCCCGGGTGTCGCGAAATTCTGACGTTCAGAGGGTTTATCAGTTACCCGCTGCGCGGAGAATCTATGTTACTCGAGTATTTTCGCTATCTAGTCTCCTTTCTGGAAACTGTGCTTCGTGCACCGTCCCCGAACTTGCAGACGTTTCCCCGAGAGTGGATAATAAAAGTAGGCGCAGATTTTAGGGGAACGCAGCTGTAGCTCTGCTTAAACTTTCTTTCGCAATCTCATTGTGAGAAACGAGATAGTGCTTTCACAAAAAACTGTTCTTTCTTACGGATTTGTTTCCCCCTTTTGTATGACGATACGACTATTTGTATTCTAACTATTGTATATTTTATTCTTCGATGGAAATTTAAGTTTCTTCGAGCAAGTTTACGTAGGTGTGAAGTTGAAATCTTGAAATCGATAGCTAACACGAAGTAAAACTGTACACAGATAAAGTTTCGAAACACGACAGTTTCTGATACCGTATTTAAAATTGCCATTACCTCCTTTTATTTTGCACAATAAATTTCCCTACACTCGTATCACTTCCGACTCCCCTATCTGCTGCCATTACTTACGCGAATACTCGTTACTCGAGATAGGAAACCAAACTAGCATCGATCGTTTCGTACCAGCGCGAAGAAGAACACGAAGTGACATCGTCCGCGATATCCTAATCGGCCATTACCGTATCGCGTACGCGATCGAGCAAACCGGTCTTACGAAGTCACGTTAATTAAGTTTAATTAATGCGACAAACCCAGCACGCCAATCACATCCGAGATACGAAGCTGCGTGTAAATATGATATTCCTCGACGCCCTTGAATCTCTAACTCTAATTAAATGGCGGACAATCCGAGTCCGGGATCCGTGGATCGGTCGTTCCGTGATCTAACAAATTAATCGTTCGGGATTGGCGGCCTCCCTTTTTTTCCTCGACTCGTTGCTTCCGGGCACAATCGTTCTCCCTTTAATCAAATTGTTTCCATCGGAGGGTTCTTGGCTTTCGCGAGTTTCGAAAGCACATCAAAGGAAGGCTGCAGAAATTGTAGAGGAACTGCAAGCCATACTTGGAATGCCAGAGTGTCTAGAAAATGTACTATCGCTGTCTAATTTTAAAAAATGTAAAATTGCTCGTTGCTACAAAGTAGAGGAATAATTTTGTAGGTCTTTGAGAGCGACAGAGTTATTTCATCATCGTCGAAGCATTCAGACACGTGGACTGACTACGAATGTTGCAATGTCTCGCTAATATCAACTATCGAATCGGAATCAAGGCGGTATATCGATTAACCCGAGGCGTAAAACGGATTCAAAGTGTGTAGGGAACAGGTTAGCAATGTGACAAACGAAGTATGTCCGCGGTTGCGTCGTTCATTATCATAGTACGAGGGAACCCTTTCAGCCTATATTTTGTATCAACGAATTAATGTTATGTGGAATCCATAACTCTAGCGCGGACACGTATGTATCCGCAAAAACGAATGTAATTTATACGCATCCGATTCGAGATAATTTATATATCACGAGGTCGACGACTTCTTTGAAACTAATTTAAATTTAAAATTTCGCGTAAAAAATGACTGATAGACTAACTCGATGAAGGAAACGCTAATTTTTGATGGTCGGATCGATCCGAAAGGTACGTCTTGTCGATCGAACTTGAGAACCTGCCGTCTAATGGAGCTACGTACAGGTGTAAAAGAATACAGGCGTAGGCATAATGGCAGACGGTGCGCACGGAACGACGCATAAAGAGAATTTTCCATGCGCGTTGATTAAAAGCCCGACGCGCACAACCACACCGGTATTTACACTCCGTCGTCTTTTGCCCTGAAAAGTCTTTTGCGACCTAGCCGGCACGATTGTCGACACGAAACACCGAACAGAAGGGCAGAGAACCGAAAGGGGGGTAGGAAAAAGTCAGCCGCGATTTTCTCGTCTCGCCTGGCCGACAGAAAGAAGAACAGGTAACGCGCGCGACGCCGTCGAGATCTATTCTCTTTCGCGAATTCGCTTTTTAAAAAAAAAAAAAAAGAAAAATAATCAGTGTTTCTATTTTTCATTCACTCGTTTCCTCGGGGAACCCAAAGAAGCTGGCCGTGTGACCCCTTTTACGCCTCCTCGAGATTCATCCTCCGAGCAAAACGTTCCGTCTCCCTCTCTCTGGCGATTCATCGTTTCTTCTAATCTGTCGAGAGTAGACGAGAGATTTATCTTTACACGGCTCGTCTCTGGTCGACTTAGCGGACGAGGATTCTTGTTACGCCCGATACCCCCCCTCTTCGTTCCTTTAATCTCTATAAAAGTCCACGGGGTACGAATCTCGCGAAGCCTCGACGTTGAATTAATTGTCAAAGGGAAATCTGATCAGCGAGTGGTTTTTTTTTTTCTTCGTGACGATCGAAGAGGCTTTTGCGAGAAGAGGAGGCTCTCCGTTTGTTCTCGCGGTTCAGGTGCGCCGCGAATGATGCCGGTCACTCGCCTTGCGCGGCATTGAAATCACCGAAAGTATTCAGGCTTCAACGTTGAATCGATTACCAGAGAGAAATCTGATTAGCAGATTTCTCTTTGGACTTGGTCTCGATCAAAGGGACCAAAGGTGACTCGTTAAAGAGGAAACGACCGGGAATCGTGCACCTGTCCGCGCGGGAGTTTATAAACGACGTTTATTGCTATGCAGAATAGGCAGGCGCGGGTCCTGAGGACCATCGCGCCATAAAATGTACTTTATTGCAAGCGACACCGTAAACCGTGATCCTTGGACAGCCGTACAATATTTTTAATAACCGACGCGAGAGTTACTTGTTTATAATCGTAACATTCGTACCATTCAAATTACGAACTGCAAATTTTCATGTATATGAGCGTTTATAATTCCACGTCGTGTTAATATTGCACTCGTGGTGATCAATGAACGCTTAAGGATATGCAGGATTATACTGGCAATGGTAGTTAAAATATATAAATGATCGTGAATCAAATACGAGCTTGAGGTACGAGGAATTAATAAAGTCGATCTCGAGATACAGTATATTTACTGTAAATTATTTTCCAACGTTAAAAATTCTATTGGCGATGATTGCTTGGTTCAGACTAAGCGTCAGTTTATATTTCAATTACTGCGACGTTGTTGAAGGCCTTGGATATCAATTAACCCTCGTAAAGTAATAAAGTACCAAAGCTACGAACCGTACGCGATTAATCAACTATCGTTACAGCACCTCGCCTTTAAGAATACACGCACTACTGTACGATATGGCTTCCAAGGACCCTATATCACGGTACATCCAGCCTTCCCTCGGTGCACACTTCTTTCCGCCATTGTGTCTAACCCCTGCATTGCCTCCTACGTTATCTTTTTCCACGCTATATCACCCTTCTCTTGTCTATTTTAAACGCGGAAGGGTTCGCGGAGCACATCCGCGTGCAAGCTACTCGATCGCTAAATTTATATAAAAGTTCTTTACACCAACGAGTAAGTTGCTAACGAAGTTCGACCCTCAATTTTAAAGCTTATATTTAATTACATCCGTTTCATAGTGTTTTTTATCACGGACAAAAAATCCAATACAATTTGCTACATTTCGTTACCGTTAATAGAACCGGAACAAAGAGTAACGAACAACGAATTAACTTTTTATCTCCTCGGTTTCCAGTCTCTTTTATACTGAGAAAAAACGTTTAATCGTTGTAATAAAAACGAAATGCCGAGTAACTTTTTTTATTACACCGCATAATGAGCCTTTTCTCCGTTCGAGGAACGCTGCTCTAATCATCGAATACCAAAAAGACACTCTAAAAGATCGTAAACGAACCGAGAGGCGAATAAATATTAGCCAGGCGTTGAACATTGAAAAGGACATTTTGCAATCAGAGTGCTTCGTTCCCTCCTCGTTGAAGCTGATTGTTACGAAACGCTCCGAAAGAGGGGTAATTAATGAAATCTCATTAGCCTTCATTCATCGAGACGGATGACCGTAGTTTCTGGCCCGCCATTGTACGCTGGCGCGACAGAAACAGAGACAGAGGAAGAGACTCTGTTTATGTCACTGAATTTTACAACCTTATTTCCTGCTCGTAAAAGCAAACGTTCGCGGTTTTAACGACTTGCTTATTCCAGCCGCTGGAATTTGGGTGAACGCCACCGCCCATGATTTAAGACTATCCCACCCCCCCGAGGCCATTCTCGTATTCTTCCTTTCTAAATTTCGAAATTAACGCAGGACTACGGTTCATTCTAATACAAAATTTTATTTTCAATTTCCAATACCTTAATAAATTGAATCCTTGACGTTTTACGACGACACACTGGCAATTAAAAATGGTTACAGCCATTTGTTCGTGGCAATACATTTATCATAAAATGGAAACCACACCAAGTTACTTCTTACATGATCGTTCCAAGCGTGAACTTTATTCTACGTTTGAGCTACCAAAAAGAAAAAGGAGCTTCGAGTTTCATATTCGCGGCTGGAATCGCAATTAGAAGAACATGGATTTGCCGTGATTCACGCTAAGGTCACGTGCCAACCGTCCACGATTTATCCAGGACGAGATTTCGCAGGGTCCACCGGCCGCTAATTAATTTAATTCTGGTCGATTTTGCGGCGCGAGAGTTTCTCGATCGCGTCTCGCATAGCAAGCAGCACGAAACCGCGACGAAACACACGACGAATGCCCTTCGATTGATCGAGCAATTTCCACGCAAAAATACCCTCTCTATCTCTCTCTTTCTATCGCGAAAGTTTAATTCTTTGACAACGTCGTTGCGAATTAAGCTCCATGGCACCCTTTCGAGCACGTTTTCCCCGATATTTTCCTCGAACGTGTGAGCTCCAATGCGGTATCATTCGCGAGTATACGTAGGTGAAGCTAAAGATAACGCATATTCGCGATTCGGCGAGTTGTCGAGGCCACCGAGAGTTGACAACATTTTTAGACTGCAAATAATTGATACAGGCAGGAATAATTAACCTCCTTCGGAGTCTCCGGAGTTGAGACGTAAAAATAAACGTCTCAAGGAATGACGTACAGGTGAAACTCAATTGCTAGCTATTTGCAAGATAAGATTTAGAACATTATTTCCTCGCTAAGACACGCAGAAGATGTAAATATTGTTCCGAGTATCAACGTTGGAGATTAATTATTCTATGAAGGGTAATAATTATTTTTTTCTTTACCATATATCAGCGAAGGATTCGTATCTTCGTTCGGTCTCGTACTTACCTGGAACAAGAGAAAGATTCACAGTTAAACGGTGTTAATTAAGTGAAATATTTTCTACTTTTGCACTAATCTAATGTTAATGCAATAACCTATGTGTTCCTAGTCTGAATTCAAAAAGCTGTATCGCAATTATTGAAGTTAATGCCGTAGGAAATGCATAGCACGAAGGGAGGAAGTGGGAGTTACCGCGAATAAGATGAAAGAACTTCGTAAAAGAAAAATCGTAAGAAGAAAAAGTGGAGTAGACTAAAGCAAAGTTAAATTTCCCTTGGATCTTAAGTTATAATTTTCCCTCCGAGTATCAGGATAAATTATACAGCGCTGTCTTTCTTCTTGCAATCAAATCGGAACCGCCAGATTTCATTCAGAGAGCTTTGGATGAGACTTTGTTCTCGGAACTTGTTGAATTCAAACGGGCCACTCAAATGAATCTTTAATTATGGAGCTGTCGACCACTCGAGTCGACAGTCGCTCAAACTAGAGAACCGTAATTCCGTTGCAAGTATACCTAACGCAGATTTATTCGACGAGCGAGGCGGTAGCGTAAATATCCTCACTGATCGTATATTTCAACCATTGATATTTTATTTAACAGTCGCCTGTCTTTTGTTTACACTTTGTCGTCTAACTAACAAAAATGGCGAATCTCTCGTGGTGGCAGCAGTTAAGGAACGACCTGGGTGCAATTTCAGAACGGAAATTTGTAATCCAGCCTCTCCTGTCGGCCAGCAAACCTAATAATTCTTAATCTCGCGTATATAAAAAATAATGTGCTTCTACCCCGAAGCCGCTGGTGCTCGAGGGAATTTAGCGAACTCTCTTACGTCCGTGGAACGATTGTTTCTTTGGAATTAACGCACTGTCGTCGTAAAGAACACCCGTGGGCAACTATCTTTCACGGGAGTCAAAGTAAACCCTGATACATATAACATTAACGTCCAAGGGATGAAAAATTCACTCGACGCCCGGTGTATTAAGGGAAACAAATTTGTCGTTACCGTCTTCAGGGTGCAACTAGAAACTAGGTGGAACTCGAGTTGAGCGGTTTGAAATCTCTGAACAGCGAGCAGCCATACGGCTGGAAAATGGAAAGAAGTCGCTGGTAGGATGTTTGAAACCCCAGGAAGGGAGGTATATTTCGTCGTACTATGGTCGTCCATAACAGGAACACGAAGTAGACCCAAGGAAATACGGCCAGGAATGTCATGGAAGTTAAAATTATGTCGGCTGTTGGGCGTACATGCGTGAAGAGAGATGATACCTCGGGTGCGTGTAAATATTCCAGTCGACAGCATTTTGCTCGGCGTATGCTCCAGGGACTGGAAAACTTGCCGAGGAATCCACTTACCGGGGCTAACAAGAAACGAAATAACGCTGGAAAAGCGAGACGAAGGTTACCAGGAAGCGAAAAGCCAGGGCACGCGACTGCCGTGAGCTCGAGAACGAAACGTTCTAAATACGAGATAGTTCCGGGGGGAGGGGGAAGAAATTTATCAAAATTGACTGCCTTCGTAACTTCTTTGCCCCGGGGCACGGTAAATCCTCCACTTAGGCGGTTAATTCCCTTACCAAGCAAATCCAATTCCACGAATACGAAAAAATGAACACGCACGACCAACGATAAAGGAAGAAATCTATCCAAGGAATTAAGTAACTCTAGGAGTTATTTTAATGGTTCGATTGGTGAGCAATTGGTGTTTCGTTGCGCGTGTACGTGTCGCGAGTGGCAACCATTTGGAATAACATGTTCAGGGAGGAGGAATTTATCGACTCGGATGGCTCAACTGGTTAGACCAATCGACTGGCAAACGATCTTCGAGTCCAGCGAACCGACCATCCCTTTTCTCCCTACTTTCTTCCCGACTGTCGGAAGAGAGATTTTTCTTTGCGACCTTATGGTTTTCATGGCTCCCTGACTCCGAGTATAATTCAGGATGATCGAGATCTTCGGATCGGTTGAGTTGTAGGCGTCGTTCTCGATTTACGATTAAAATATTGGACGAAAGTCTTCAGTTTACAAAGACCCGGCAAAAAGGGAACGAATTAGCGTCTCGGGGAGGAAGCTGATTCGGGCAGAAGAACAGCTACGGCGTCTCGTCAGCGAGAAATCCACCGGATTCCGGACCGTGTGATGGTTTTTGTGTACGTGGAACGTCTCAAGGCGTCGCCGGTACACGCGTTCCTGTGTGCAAAAGCACACACCGGTCCCACAGCGGGGGCACGCGTGTGCATGCGTGCACTTTTGTTGTCGCGACACAAAAACCGCACGATGGAAGGAAATTCTCAGGGGACAATGCACGCGTAGGGTGCCAACAGCGTCTCCAGAGCCTCAGGAATATCCGGTTTCCTTCGGGAGGATGTGCATTCTGCGGCCAGCATTCAGAAGTCCCGAGAGCGTGAATTTCGCGAGACGGATTTGACGCTGGCGCGCACACACCGTGGAACTTTCATGGTTTCGGTTCCCATGGTTGGGCTAGCTTAGGTCTGGCCCAACGTTTTCGTTACGACTGACCATGCGCACACGTGGTGCACAGGAAACGCTCGGTGAACTCAACCTTGTTGAAGTTATATCGATAAACGTGGCGGAGAATACAGATTTTCTTTTATTGCTTCGACAAACCTAAACGTCTTCAATTGTCTTCACGAAAGATTGAAACTTTTGGCAATGTTAGGGGATAGGAACTTGATATTCGATACTCGGTATAATGTGCAACGTGGAATTTCCATGATCTCGGTTCCCATGGTTGGCTGGGTCAGCTCTGACCAACGTTTTCGTTACGACTGACCATGCGCACGCAGCGTACAGGAAGTGCGCGTGAACTCTATGACTGCACTTCCTCTTTCCACAAAGTCGAACCAGGTAATTTACGTGTCTGTCTTACATTATCATGAAACGAACAACTGTTATTAGAATCGATCCAGTGAAATAAGATGGGATAATAAGATATTATTACTTTTGCCTTGAAATACCTGCTACCATTGAGTAATCAAGGGGTTGGCAATACTTTAGCGATGTTACAGCGAGACATCAAGGAGCTAAAAAAATTATTTCGTGGATTTCAACGAGATTTAATCCGGCGATGAAGCTTTTTTCTTTTGGGCCTGCTGTGCATTTTTACGGAACAATTTCCGCTCGGTTCGGTTTGCAACATTCTTGCTCGACAATTACAATTACCCCGACCCCGTGACGAGTCGCTGGTAGCTTGCATCGCTAATTACGAGTCAGACAGGATGCAACAACTGGTACTTTACGCGCCGCGCCCGTTGCAGAGCCGCGATATTAATCAGGCGAATCTCATTTCCCCCCCCGGTTTTCATGCCCGTTCCCGTTCCCGTTCCGCGACACGAATCGATTTCAACTTTCCCATAGGGCTGCACGATGCTGGGAGAAAGGTGTTCGCGACTTTTGCCTCGATGATTAAATGCTTCGACAGAAACGGGGAAAAGGGAAGCGCGGGTACAAAAAACCAGCAAATATACGCATCATAATTATGTTCTGAACTCTGGATCCCAATCGGTGTAAATGGCACAAGAGCACTCTGCGCTTTATTTGCCTCGTATTTCTCGTTTAACGGGCGTATCGCTGCGATGCGGGGTGATTTTGAAAAACTGGGACAAGCTCTTTTCAAAGATACGAAAAAGTTTCCACGAAAAATGGAATGGTTCGGTGATCAATTTTTAAACGTTGAATTTCAGACAATTCTTGGCCCAACGAAGCTTATTTGTTAAGTTTTGTTCGAGTCTAACTACGAATCTCAATTGGGTTGACAAAGCCTAATTCCCGGTAGGTAGAACGACCACGGAAGGTCGAACCGGCGATGTTCGCAGCTTGTCGGCGAAATCGCGGGTTAAATATCGTTCCCAAGTGGCGGCTATCGCGTCGCGCGTAATGTTCGCGCGTTCTAATTAGATGTGCAAACGAGACGAGAGTGGCAGCAACACGGTTTACTATTAACGGGCGATCACACGGAACGACTGACGACCGTCAGGAAGAAAATCGATGACAGGGAGCAACGAACTTGACAGAAAGCTCGTCGACAGGCTCGCTAGGTGGAAAGAGCGAGAATGAACGACGTGGTGCGGTCTGGCCTGACATATGCACGTGACACGCGTCAAACGCATTCCTCGTCGCTGTGACCGCTTCTCCCCTACGACCAATCCCGCCCCCCCCCCCCACGCGCGCCCCCTACCCCCCGAACGATCTCTGTCCCCCGTTGGTCAGCGTCGCAGCAGCCACCGGTTCATTTGCAAATCAAACAGAAGGTCATTACGCGGAAACTTTGATACATTTGCAAACATTGCGAGGGTAGAGCACATCTGCGCTCTCGCCTGACCGGTTCTGTACGATCTTCGGCATAGGGGGCGCCACGATCGTGCCACGACCTACCGACCGCCATTTGCAATCCCGTTTCCAAATATTAGCAACATGTAATTCACGATAAATAATATCGATCAATTAATTTGTTCGATAAAAATTTTCTTAACGTTCGTATCGAAGTACGAGACACGTAATTTGCAATTTCATTCGTCGTTTGGTATTTCGTTAACCAAAGTGCGAGTCCCCTGTTTCCAAGAGAAAACTTATGTCCGATTGAATTATTCCCAGTGCATCTGGCGCGAATGTAACGCGAACACGATGTAAAACGACTCTGGCACACTCGAAAATAACAGACACGAAACCCCCGCGACATGTGTGCGTTTCTTTCTGGGTTACGGACTTTTCGAGTGGTCGGTCGCAATCTGTCAGAACTCTGTTCAAGTTGCATTTAACGGGGTGTTTCGTCCAATCGCGTCGTCGTTTATAGATTCGTTAATTCGCACGGTTGTTTCAACAATACCTGTTTTCTATTCTTTTAAGTTTCGTATTTCCGAACCACCCTGTACGCGTACGATACAACGTGAAATTATTGACTTTAAAATATCATGTTTGTTATCAAGAGGCCCGAAAGGGTTAAATGCTCCGCGCGTGCAACACGCTCGTTAAACTGATTCTTGCCGTGATTAATTGCCAGCTATTAAGCTGATCTCGTGACAGATTATTATTTTAAAAACAGCCGTGCAACAGCGAGCGCCGATAAACATCGTACGAGAAGAGGATTTCGTCTGGGTTAAGTTCGTACAGATCTACTCGTTTTCAACTTTATCTAAACATTTTAACCCGGCAATTATAGAATCAAATCGAATTCCCTTCGACCCGTGGCAACGGATAGGGTTCGACGTGCTCGATTTTGAAGTGTCCTCATCCCCCGTGAGTCACGAGTGTCGTTCTTCCCTTCCCCGAAAACGTTCCCGAACTCCGACTCTTCGACGTCGACTCGTTCCTTATCTTTGCATCGCTAAACCAACGCTAACTAGACACTCGAGCAACACATGGCACGAGCATGCACTTCGTAGGTGCGTACACAGCGCACGGATGCGCGATGCCACGCGTGGTATGGCGTCCGTGGAATGTGTCCTCTCTTGGGTTCCCGTTCGTCGTCTCCGTGGCGTCTAAGATAAATACAGGAACGAGAGAGCAGAAATAACGCGAACACGAAACGTGCTGACGACAGAGAACGGGTTGATAGACTTGGGTGGCCCTCTGGAATCTCTGCGCTAGAGAGTGACGCAATATTTGTTTCGTTTGCCAGAGTCCTCCGTGTTGGAGTTTGTTTAGAACCGCGATCGTGGACCAAATCTTGCGACGAGTCTTTATTAAATAAGTAATTACTATGGGAGTAAAAGCTATATGCGTTATTCTTTTGTTATGCATGGAAGCATAGCAACCTGAGAGTTTCTAAGTTACTACTGTATCCAAGTGGACCAGAGTAGAAAATAGTTGCACGTTAGATAACATTTCCGAAAGGCGAATCCTCCGAGGAGTTAGTTATAGGTATCCAGTGGCAAAGTGTTTGTATTTCCTCCCGGATCATCCTGAATAATTGAAGGGGCCAACGGGTGGGCTACCTTTTTCGAAACTTTACAAAGGACGATCTCCTCGAGAGTGTAGCTTGAATGCCTACGGGCGACCTTGAGGGAAAGTACGAGGTTGTGTCTATGGAAAACCCTCGAGAGCGACGCTTCGCCCTTTTTACCTGCGACCAGGATGCTCCAACTTCGCGCAAACCTGTCACAGCCTGCTCCCAATACCGAACAAGCTACTCGAAAGATTCCCGAATAATAATTTGTGTCCAGAGAATGTACACACAATTGGAAATCAACAGGAAATAAAAGGAATTCTAACAAAAGCCACGGCAACCTATTGTCGAGCTGATCTAAGATGACTGTTCAAATTGAAAATTAATACGATCCCACGAGAATCGTGAGAATTATGCAGGAATGCCGTGTTCGAAGATCACCTTAGGAAAGGGTCCTCCCTCTAAACGTTCGGGGTCCGCATAAAAAGTCCACGAAAGTTCAAGCACAGATGCCATATTTCTTCCAGAAACGTGTTTCCCATTTTTTTCCTTCGGTCACTTGCATATGCATCTCCCTCTCGAGCTTTGCATGCAACGGACGACCACGGGGTCGTCCCGAGCACATATCAGGATTTCCAATTCAACGATGTCTAAGGTGCACCGGGGGATACGCAACAGATAGCATCCAAACTGCTTAAATACATGCTAGACACGCTACGAACCACCCACCGATTATACCGAATGCACCGAATAATACGTGGTTCCCACTAAGAAAAACGTAAACGTAAAAAACGTGTTTTGTTCGTGTTCAATATTTAAAATTAATCCCGTAATTTTCCAGTTCAACGAACACTCCGAGCCTGCAACGTTTCGAACCACCCTTCACGGACTATCCACAACCATTCGAGTTTGCCTCGCAGCTATCACAGAGATGAGTCTCGGTCGCGTACAACTCTGAGTCACCCTGTACATTAGCCAGAAACTCATCGAGCTCGGGCAAACAAGGTGAGCTGGTTTCCAGGCGTATCGCTAGGGTTATTTAAAAGTTATAACTTATAACGTCGACCATTTAAAGCGTGCTGGTCCCTGACCAGTCCACCGCGACCCGGGCATCTCTATGAAAACGGCTCCTTTCTGCATTCCGCGCCGTGACGACATGTTTTAGCCTGTCAGAACTTCGGAACTCTCATAACTTACTCCGAAGACCGCTTGCATCGTTGCTATCCTCGTTGGATGACCAACACGACCATACAAACACCACTCGGTCACATCCCAGACATTACAGACTCATCCTCATCCGAACATACGAATCACGATTTCCAATCCTTACTCATCCTGAACCTCACACTGCTATCTATCTCCAGCAATAGTATATAAAAGCTTGCAAGATTGAAGAATCGTCAGAAAGAGTCTAAGTACTTAGTCGACCTAATACAAGTTGTACTGAGTTTCTTAAGAAAATAAAGTGTTGTCAACGCTCCTCCTTCGCGCTATTCAATATTGTAGAAAGCGATCTTGTCTTTATTCGATCGAAAGCTCTTACGTGGATGGAGCTTGCAAGATTTTTGTTGTGCCTACCCCGTGCAATTAAATCGCGAGGCGAATTCGCTTCATTGAAATGTCGTGTAATTAAGATGGAAAGAACGTCGACGATATTTAATATCTCCGTTGGTTAATAATTAATCGTGGAAAAAGAGAAGGCTCGTATTGAAACCGTAGCTCCCGTTTCCTTATCCTTACAAGGCGCGACAATTAATGCAGATACCGGTTTCCCTAGCCTTTAATGAAGAAACATATCGCTTATCAGACTCGATCCGGTGTAACACGATCCATAAATCAATTGTTCCGGACCCTGTAATAGCGTCTAGTATCGGTTTCGTTTATGTAGCTACACGGGTCGAATTAACTATCCTGCCACTGCTAAGCATTACACTATAATCGAACGAGAAATTCTCGAAAATCGATACCGAGTTTGCGGTCCTTATTCCGTAACGAAATATTAAAATATAATAATATTAACGAAACCAGTCGTTGAAGTGAAAAATACTCGAGTGGCGAGATGTTATAATCTGAACGAGATTAAGCAAGAATTCTCTAACCGAAAGGAGGTCCAAACTCTGACTAGAAAAAATGTAAGTCTGAAATTAGTGCCCTAATCTCCCAGTCCTTAAAGAATTCCAAGCCTAAAACCGTGAGGTCCGATACGATATCAATTATCTCGGTTTCCGTGTCAGAAACAACAAACTTCGTAGGATTCTGAACAATTCCAACGTTGACAGGGTATTCTGGTAAAAGTCTATTCGCTTTTAAGGAATTACGTTTACTGGAAAACGTTGATCAAAGTACGAATGATCAACAGTTCCGTTAAAACTGCCTTTTCTGTGTACGACGTTAATGCCGCGATATGAAATTATTCTTCCAGGCTTAGAGACCGGAGAATAATTAAGGAAAGAGGCGACGTCTGCGTGCTCTCGACGAGAACAATGGCCGACGAGAGCACAAAGTACGAACTGAAAGTCAGGCTCATCCCTCCCTACGACCTTTTGAAGAAAACTCGGGGGCAAAGAAAGAGACGATGATGGTGGAAAATTCTGACCGGCTCGTCGGTCGAATCTACCTGATAGGAGATCCCGACGATGCTCGCTGCCATCAACGTTTCGTTTCCTTAATGATCGTAATTCGACGAGTCATTGTTTCCCCCAAGGGCACGTTTGCACACCTGTTCGACCGCGTGAACGCCTTCCAATTCGTAGCCCCGGCTTATTTGGCCCTATTGTCGACTAATTTCCCCGAAAGATCCAAAGAGAGTTCGAAGGGAAACGAACGAATAACGAACATCTCGAAAGACCGTGGGAGGTCCTGCTCGACATCGACAAACTTTGGGGCAAGTTCGTTCGACCGTAGGACGATTTTAGGCAAACGTGGACGTAGAGTATTAATCTTTCGCGATTCCAGATAGTAAGACGATCGACTTGTGGTCGCAGGAACGTTCCTTCATATCCTGTCCGACACGATGGGGACATTCGTTGGCGTCAGTGATCCCTAAGCCCCGACAAAGGAGGAAGGAAAGCCTGTCGCGAACACTGTTCTCTCCCAGTCGCTGCTAAGTCGCCATCAATTTTACCCCTCGTCAAAAAGATAGTCCAGGTGTTCTATCTCTAATTTCTCCACGATGCATGTAAAGCTTTTCGCCTGTTACGTACAATAACAAAACATTATAAGCTCAGAATATGTACATATACGGTTCCGAGTGGAACCTAAATTTTTAAGCACGAATCTCCGGAAGCTTATCCCATCGTGTAGAATGGGAGGTACTTGCGATCGTAGAAAAGATCATCGGGAAAAGTGGCATCTTTTGTAAGATAACGAGTCCCGAGTGCAGGTAGAGAACTGGACAGGTAAATGACAGACGAAGAAAGGTAAAACGAAAGCTTGTAAAAGCGAGGACTAACGGTCAAGGTTATTTCTCTGACCGACCATCCCCCGGATGCTTCCATCGGTCGACTTATTAACCAGTCGTTAAACACCGTTTTTTACGATCGCGTCGATACACACGTCCGTTGGCGGATTTCGACCTCGGGGGCACGGATTAAATAGAGGTGTTCATTTATTTAGATCGGTTCTAACAGTTTCCGTGGCGCAGAGCGCTCTCTGTTAGGCAATTGATCGTGTCTGGGAACTGTCAACGTCTCGTCACCGTTAACGGAACGCAGACCAAAGAGAAGGCGCATTAGCATCCCTCTATCGCGACCACGTTTTCACCCAACCTCCGACAACGTCCATCGTTCCATGGAACAGGTTCGAACTTGTTCGAACGTCTCGAACAGACCCTGTTTCCCTGAACGAACAACGGTGCTTCCGATAATAAGTTTCCAGCGTGTATGCAACGTTTATAGCGCCAGTTTCGCCGACGGGAAAATCACGAATAGTTCGTTCGATTCAAGGAGGCAATTCATTCTGTATCGTTTATTAACCAACGCAACGTGCATTCATTGTAGACGCGTTTGAAATATTCTTTCACGGGGCCCCCAGTCTGCACGCACCCTCTGGCGTGATTCTACAATACCTACTGTTCCCCAACTAATCTGTTATTGTTTCCGCCGCGATTATCTAAGAACAATCGTATTCGGTGAAAAGCAGAGCCACGAACGGGTTAAATATTCGTTTAATCGCGTGCTTGCGCCCTCTGGCGCGCCCCCGTTGAAACTATTATTCCACCGTGCCATTATTTCCCTAACGATGCCCATGAAAAATCTCTAATTATTCCAACCTTTATTGTGTTTCATTTTGTATAAAAAAAAAAACAAAATATATGGATGAATCCAGTCGAATGGTTGACATTTCTACCCCAAAGATAAAGTATTTTCAAATATCCTCTCCGCTAGTGCCAGATTTTTTTTTCCCCCGCGTGTACTAGATACAGTTGTCGCGATAAAACGTGGAACGAACGACGCTTTTTTTTTTTTTTTTTTATTTCGTATACCCTTCGCTCTCGCTACACCTCATGTTCTTCCCAGCTCTTTATCGCCCGCGAAACCCACGCGGCTTCTGTTTCATCTCCCCGATAAACGTTTATGCACGCACGCAAAAACAATAACAGAAATAAACCATTCCAAGATGGCCGGACGAAACGATCAAGAGAACGACTCGCACGAAACGCATTTCTAATACGCTGCCCCTTAGATCTACACGATCGATAATGGCTCGATTTACGCGGTGCTATTTATAGACGCGATCGCATTTTTATGCGGTTGATAAAATATAATTTACCTTTCTTTGGCGCTGAAATCCTAACGAAAGTTGCAATCCATTGGTTAACCTTTCCTCCGTGAACTTCTTTTTACCAATTCTTGTATTATTTAATAAGCTTCCAAACCACTTGTAAAAGATTTATAGACACTTGAGAAGCAAACACCACGTCAACGATTTATCTATTACAAATTAGAGTTGTTAATACTGGGTAATACAAGGTATAGGTACAAATACTGTTTCAAAACCTAACCCCATAAATGTAACACTCTGGACACCATTAAAGATGGTGGCTGTGTTTCGTAACTTGTAGGTAAAGAAACTGAAACGGATAGTACACTAAACTATACTTCTGTGCATCTCGTATGATACGCATTCTTATCGACAGGGATGAGACAGAGTACATTAACGCCACAAACAACATAATCTTAATCTTCGACAAATTATTTTTACCAACAGTGATTACAAATTGCTTACGATTCGACTGCCATCATCATTAATTCGGATAAAGTTGGTACTTAATGCTACGATAAATGCCAAATTCTAAGGGTTATCTTTACAATAAAATGCTTACATAGCTGTCGTTCCACTCTTCGTTCTACGAAATTTTAGTCATGCGTCATGTTAACGGCACGTATAATATCTTGTTATCTATTCGGTGCGAGTAAATACACTTTTGAAGCTGGTCGTATTTGATTGTACCGATTTATAAGGCCCCAACAGGCTCTCACTGTATTCACGCGAGATATACCTAACTGATAGATTAAAATTTCCTATTGTACCGGTGTCTAAAACATTTGTTACTACGCTAATCATAACACTTTCCAAAACATTCTTTCTTCGAAGGGACATTTCGTTTAAAACAAATAACCGCCACGATGATACGCTAGCAGCGTAAATAAATATCCGAGTAAAAAAGGTTGAAACTCTTGGGAGAAGCAAGTAAGTGTTTATTTTATCTGTGGCGTTTTCGACTGTTGGTCGTACACATGACTAGAGCATGTTCGTAAGTTGAGGTCCGACGTGAGAACTTCTTGGAATTTTTCTTTCGCTCGTTTTCTTCCCAACTTGTTGCCCCATCCTCTAAGAAACACAGCCCATAATTCAATGGCCATAAATATTTCGTTGAACGTGTCTCTTTGCACGACTTCTCAACGAAAGTTCGCGAAATAAATCACGGATCGTCGTAAATTACGAGCGCGGCGTTCTAATTTCGCACTTTAATATTCTTTAACCTTACATTTTCCAAACTGTTTGAAAACGCTTCGTAACGACCAGACACATTCTGTGTGCTTTAAATAACTTTTGAAAAGTGGAACGTACGATCAATCTAATTTTCAAATACCATTTTCTCGATAGAAATATTACGAAAATTTGGAGTTAGACAACGTTAGACAGGTCAAGCGTAACTCGGTTCGATTGGCATAAAAATCGAGATTCAAATACATAGTGTCATAGTTTTAAAAAAACGAATGTGATTAGGTTACTCACATGAAATCGCCTCCTTCGGAATATCACTGGCAGGAAAGCCTTGCGACTCGAAGTACGGCTTGACAGCGTCACATTTTAATCCGGCGCGCACCGTCGTCGTCGCGACGCTAAGGATCAGGATAACACACAACATCGACAGCACGCCACTCATAATTATTCTCGTAGAAAGCACACGCGACACACTCACGAACTGACGCGACAAATACGCGAAATCCGACACTTGGGTCTGTACATTCGTGGCAAAATAAAGAATTTGAGATCGCCGCTTGGTTCGGCAAGCACGTTTGGCAATTCGAAACGCACAGCGCCACGATGGTATCCGTAAAAAAGGGGGGTACAATTTAAAGATAACCGTTGACAATTTCGCGAGAGAGGAAGCAACACGATACGATACCGCCCCTACGGTGGCTCGAGACGCACTGACCGACTCGTGGAAGAGAACGCGTGCCGGCAACGGGACGCATGCGCACAACAGAACGACTTCCAAGCAGTAATCGGTTTGAAATGTAGCGTGTAATCGCGCGCCACACTAGTTGCCATGCGCAGGCCGGTAAATCTATTTACATCATATTATATTGCATCTACACAATGCATTTACAAATTACTT
Organism: Colletes gigas; assembly: GCF_013123115.1. Taxonomy (NCBI): domain Eukaryota; kingdom Metazoa; phylum Arthropoda; class Insecta; order Hymenoptera; family Colletidae; genus Colletes; species Colletes gigas. The sequence goes on along the minus strand of NW_025106637.1, from coordinate 1,912,708 downwards.
CTAATACTTAAATTATTAATTTTTAACGTAACATTTCATTCATTCAATGTACGAAATAAATAGCAAATTAAGGAATTTATGTCACCTTTACAGTAAAAAAAAAATAGAATTTTTATAAATATACATATGAAATAAACTTTGCTCAACTCTGTTAAAAAAATGGTGCATTAAAAGAAGATTGAATAAACACGCATGAAGTAATTCAGAACATATTTAATGCAACAAATGGTTAACAATATAAGAAGCGTAAAACATGTCCGACGAAGATTCAAATTTAAGGCACTATTAATATCTTCGTACGAGTATTATCTATTTTATATTGGTGCGTTATAATATTGGACGGCATTAATACTTTAATTATTGGACGGAATTACTATTATTGCCTATTATAAACTAGAACTAAACATTAAAACCTATCGAGAACTAATACAGATGTAATTGTTATTGCATGAGGTTTTATAATAAACCAAGGATTGTATCCTTGCAGTCCTTTGACACTGATTAAACAATAAAAAATAAGTAAATATGTATCATAGTCTTTTTCTCTTTTAAAGCGCGAAAAACAAGTTTAAAACAAAGAATTGCAGTCATTCAATACTGATTTCAAAGTCTACAATCAAAGAATATTAACAAAGTATTGCATAAGTACTCATTGCCTGAGGCTAATGTTAGTAATGACTTATACAAAAGTTATGTACCATGTATCTGATAAATGATTTCTTTAACAAAAATATATAAATGTTTTTTGAACTTACACATGAGATCAGACAGTATTAATTTGTTATGTTATATCACTTTCTAAAAATCACATGTACAGTTTGCAATATACGTTATTCAAAACAATTAGATGGTCGCAAACTTGTGTAACTTTATCTTATAGTAATATAAAAAATGATTTTTAAAATTTGATTCATTCTCTTCGATTATTATTACCTCTAATTGTTTCAAACTACGTGTATACACATGAAAACGTGACATGCTTTCTATATGATGAACGTAAACAATAAGATGTGTCATATTTGAACTGTGCATACTTACACTCATGAATTACATGTACGTAACTGTGCTGTGACACAAGGGGCAAGCATTAATATTAACAACATCACGCTCTGTCGCGACATAGTGCCTACAAACAGTACATATCCACGCGTTACTGAGATCCATTAGTGGCTTTCCAGAAATGATACAAGGCGGAAATCTAGTCATACAATTAGGACACGCGACGCACCAATCTGGTACAAGACTTTCGCAATTCGCACACTCCGTTTTAGAGTTGCGTACATCTTTCGGGCTGTTTTTGGTGAAAATATCCACCGCCAAATCTTCGTACTCTTCTCTGGTCGATTCCGAGATACTTTCCAACGATTCTAATTTAATGAACGCCTTGGAACAGACAGCAAAAGCATGATTAACTGCGCTGGACAGAGCAAGTAGACAGTAAATATCCTCAGGTTCCAAAATGTCCTCGTACTCTCGGAGTCGCAAGGCTGTTTTCATGGCTGCATCAATGTTTCCTGAATATATTTGTCTATGAGCCAATAAAAGAAAGTGATTCGCTTCTGCGCCCTTCCAGGCATTCTCTATGATACGTGTATCTTCATTGTTCTCTGCTATACCCATCACAACGTTGCTTCGGGCCCCTTTAATTGCCGGAGTACTGTTAATATGATCCTCGATCAGCAGTGCTGCCAGAACATAGATCTTCTTCACGCGCAAGGGATTTGTTCTAGTTTTCGTCTGCTCCTCGGCCAACTGAAAGAGTAACTTTGCTGCTTCCAGATTGTAATTTGCTTTCTTGTACAGTTCTACTGCCTGCAATCTCTTGCCATTGGACAAAAGATGAGTGGCGTACTTATTTAATAATTCGCCAATTTGGGCCATTTTATAGGTCCTGGCCAATTCGACCGCCTGGTCCCAATGATTAAGTCGGACACAAGTATCCACGGCTAGTTTCACGTCCCCGTATTTTATATAAGCTGCAACTGCCTGGGAGCACATGCCCACAGACGCTAACATCCTTGCCACTGTCTTCAATAAGGGACTCTTGTCTGGTAATTGTTGCACAGTTCCTGCCAACTGAATAAAGTCTTCCAACTTGTAGTAACACTCCACCAGCTTCTCCAAATTTCTGCTCTTTTCGTAGTACTCCCTCGCCCCCTCCCAATTCTGTCGTTCGGCATAATATTCTCCAATTTTGTTATAAGCATACTCCATCTGTTTGTCAGATCCACCGATACCCATTTTCATCAACTGCACCACGCGAAAGTAGTCCCCCAGTTTCTGACGCAATGAGATCGCCAAATCTCTTCTATCCATGTCTAAGTATAATTTCTCCGCTTCATCGTAGTTACCAAGGTACGCCGCTACCTCAGCTTTCTTCAACTGATCGTTGTGCACGTTCTGCAGACGTTTTATAAACTGTATGCCCAAGTAATCCGTACAACGGACCATCGCGTTTTCCGCAGTTTCCAAGTCCAGCTTCTTCAGCGCCGACTCCGCCAACAAACGCCACAATCGTGGATGCGGGTTGTCCTGAATGAAGTTATTGGCTTCCTTCAGTCCCACTTTATCCAATAGCTCTCTCGTGTCTCTCAAAGACTTTACTTCTAAATCTACTATCAATTCGTTTTTTGTATCCTCCGGTTTTTGCATAAGATCATCCAACAGGACACATCGTATCTCTAAATCTTGGAACGAACAAATATATCCAGAACACGATATTGGTTCTTCGGGATCATATTCTCTTAGGACATACATTCTGGTCTTCTCTATGATTGCCAATAAAGTTGGATTGTCTTGCGCCCAACACATGGCCCATACATCTTTTCTTTCAAATTTGTTTACACCATCTGCCGACTCTCCGTCCTTGAAACTGTTTTTTTTAGAATCTGCATCCAAATCCAGCATAGTCAAAACACCAGTTGTATCTATGATGGATACCCGTGACGCGTCGCAATTAATTGCAATTTTAAAAAGTTTACAGGCCGTATTGTACCTATTTGTGAGAGTTATCTGCGGTAAGGAATACCGCTGAATCATTCCTGATTCTCTGCCTACCAATAAGACATTGTCAGTCGCGGATAGGCAACAAATAGGGTCCATGGTAGCTTTAGTATTGATAGGTGTTACAAAAGATCTGTCTTTGTCTAAATCTTGGATTACTTCTGTCACGCCGGTCGGAGTTTCGTCTATATGATAAATTTTATCTTTCTTAAGACGCCCTGTATGCAACATGCTATTACGCGGAGTGCGGTAACTCCATACCAGAAAATTATTTTTGGATGCAGTAATGACGACACTGTTTGTCATGGTCACCCATAGTGGCTCCAAATCTATGAACTTTGTATCTATTGGAGTGGCTATTGAATTGCAAACTAAAAGAGCGAATTGTTCAGATCCTTGTACCATGTTATTCTTCACTGCTAACACGCAATGATCTCCATACGAATCTAACGATATTAATGCTCTTACATATTTATTGCAACATGTATTATTGACTGTGTTCCAAAACATAATAGAAATGCCGTCTTTGCTGATCTTTTCATTTGTATACACAACTGTGTTACTGAAGTATGTCCACTTGTAATCCAAACGGATATTTGCAAAATATATATGAGAATCAACCGACAAAGCTACTCTGAGAGATCCTCCTTCCCATGCACAGCATGTAACCTCTCTACCAGGTACTTTCAGAGTTCTCATATGTTTACCAAACGGAGTATAGAACTGAATGACATTAGTGCCTTTTGTTTCCCCATTACCTAACATTGGCATCAGACCTGTTACTGCCAATAAAGAACCACAACTATTCCAACAACACCATGCTGTTGTCATACCAGTTTCTATTACAATTGGATTATCATCATTTGTACCTCTCATAAGTTGTATTTTACCATTTCTATAACAAATAGCTAGAGTAGGGCAATCAGAAGCAATATAGCCATTTCTTCCATCATACCATTGCAGTGCCATTATTGTTGGAGCCTGGCCACTGTTGACTGGTATCATAGACAACTTTGTTAAAAAGACCCCTTGATTGTCATAAAGATGAACTTCGCCATTTTTTAAACCAAACAGCAGTAATTTCCCATCCGGGGACCATTGCACAGCAGCAAGAGATATATTCTTCAATTCTTTTCCCCAAATTCTATTGCCTTCAACAGAACCAACAATAACTGCTCCATCTTCATAAACTATGCAAATTTTTAAACCATCCAAACTCCATGCCATTCCTTTGACAACTGATTTATTACAATTGTTTATCATCTCATCGTACCAAGAGCCTTTGTATAACATCCAAACAATAATCACACCATTTTGATCGCTAGAGGTCAATTTCTGGTGCTGTTCGTTCCAAGTGACTACTTGTACATGGCTATTATGACCTTCTAAAGTCTGATTCATACTTAAATTACTAGCAGCAGTTAAATTACGGGACTTCCCACCACTGGTAGAACTATTAGCATTGGAATCCACTCTAAGCACTTTCAATAGTCCATCTTCTCCTCCAACTGCTATATAACCTTCTTTCTGATTCCATGCTATACAATTAAGCCGAAAATTATTTGGTATAGCTATCTTTTTACTCAGATACACAAACATTTTATTAAAGTGGAATATGTATTCGATATATATTTTTTCTTATTAGATAAACTTCTGAAAAAAAGAACACCATAACTCCAAATTACAACAATCTACTTTCATGCTAGATTTATACATTTTTTGAGTCACATTACTTACATTATTACACAGCGATTACGCTTATAACCCTTGTCAATTAATAAACATTATTTATGATCCGTCATCAAACAATTTGAATGATTTATACGAGTTTTATAAAAACAAAATTGAAGAAACAGTTACTGTAAACAACCATGTTTGATCATACTACGGACGAGGTATAGGATAGACTATACCAGACTATGCATCTTATGGAAGATGGTGTCACCTTAAAAAACGGTGATCTTGGGAACTACAGTTAATTAAACTACATTTACATATGTATTATCTATTATATATTATATACATTACTTAACAAGGATGTCTGTAAGGTTAAAATAAAAAATTTTGTTCATATATTCAGTTTTGTATGTATAAAAATATAACGTTACAACATTTTGTTCGTAAGACTATACAATTAAAGTACTGTACATATAAAAGCATTTTCAATTTGTAAACTCCTTAATCAAAGGTTTAAATATCACGAGATCATACGATAATTTTTTCGCAATACCTTTCCCTCGCCATAAACAAAGCCAACACTCGTACACGTCAGAAGACATGTTCACGATTAATGTACAAATTTCTGGACTCTCGATAAATATTTCTGAATCAGGATACGTGACGATACTTTCGCATCCATTGATATCAATATGCGCCAGCGTTGGTGTGTGCTTCAATAGTAAATTTAAAGATTGTGCACTTACACCTTTATTTCCTCTAAGCACCAATTTAGAAATATTCGACGCTTTCGACAATATATTTCTTATATCGCTATCCAATAAATTACACGCAACAAGTTCTAAACGTTCTAAGTTTGCGAACAAAACATTTTTATTATTGAAAGTGCTTTTAACCATGTTAAAATCGTTTAAAAGAACGGTACTAGATAAATTTAAATTAAGTAGCTGTCTCTGTAACGAGGTGCAGAATTCATCCTCCTTAAAGTTGTTCCAAGAAATATCCAAGTTTAGCAGACCATTGTTCTTTGAAAGAAATTGAACATTAGACAGTTGACAATATCGTAAATTCAATGTTTGCAGTTGCACCAGAGGAACAAGAAGTTTAGAAAGTATTTCTTCACTTGTTGATCCAAGTGGATTATAACTGAGATCTAAATACTTGAGTTGCGGGGGTAGTTTTTCTAATTTATTCAAACACTTGGAATCGATATCGCATCCTTGAAGGCATAATTCTTGCAAAGTCGATAATTTCAAAATGCAATCATGCAGAACACTCCCTGCTTCGTGCAATTCTTTATTGGATAGATCTAATATTTGAATGTTCTTTTGGTACTCTAAAGTTTTTAATACAGACATAAGTTCTCTACTACTGACATCTTCTTGCTTCAACCGCAAGATGAACATGTTCTCGCACGATTTTAAACACTTTAATATGAATTCACGGACATCTGAAAATATTAAAAATAATAATCATAATGAGAAATAAATTGGTAAACTCGAACAAAAGTTACTTACCTATGTTGTAAGTTTGACAAATAATCCGATATCGTTCAGCGATAGGTGGTATCTCTAATTCAATCACTTCACATTTGAAATTTTTAACAATGTCTCCTTCGTTTAAAATTGTAAATATATTATCAGAATTTACAGCAATACCGTTCATAGTTTTTAAATCGAACTTCGCGTTACATCCGCTATCGTCGTAAAATTTCTTTTCGATATCCATTAAAATGTTTTGTACCGACGGTTTCGACACATTTGAGATTTGTACCTGAGTTTGAAATACTTTCCCTTCGACGCATACATTTAAAATAATCGACTTTACTATAACATCAGCTTCTCTCGATTCAAATTCTATGGGAGATGGGTTGATAGGCGAAGGTGTTCGAGAAACAGAGTTTTTGGTAAAACCAATTGACAATAAAGAAGTCTGTTGCTTTTTCTTCTGAATTCTGCGCACATTAAAAGAATGCGCTATTTCGGTATTACAACTATCATTACTTTCATCTTCGATCTGATCAAATTCGTTGTCTTCTATCGTAGGACTCACAACCATTGTTTTATGACGCTTCGAATTATTCTCGAGCTGAATATCATCATTACTAGATTTCCTCTTTATTTTTGGACTGATATCTTCATTGGAATATCTTCTGTTGTTACTACTTTCGTTAATATCATCCTCCAACCAATCATCCAAAAGGACTTCATTCTTGTTCAAAAGCGGGTTGATTATACGTTTGGGACGAGTCAAGGATGCTCCAATCGGGTCATTTCTATGCTTTAAGCTGGCTATAGTTCTTTTATAATCTTCGCCTGCAGAGACCTTTTCATCGGTACCACTTCTGTCGTTGATACAATTTCTTGAATTGCGTGATAATTTCTCTGATTGTTTGCAATTTTTTCTCTTGCTTGCTGGTATTATAGCAGACAATTTTGAATGCATTTCGATGTACTCAGCTTGTTCTTCGGGAGACAAATAATCAACACGATCTTTCCATTGCTCCAAACAATCTAGTACGGTATCATCTTCGTTTGCCGTTAGTTCCACATTTGCACCATACTCCATTAGGAGTCTCATCATCGAAATATTGCCGCAAGATGCTGCATCGTGAAGTGGAGTAACTCCCTGACACATGATGCTCCCAGCATCGTTTACGTTCGCACCGTGTTGCAACAATAATTTTGCTACCTCCACGTAACCATGATTGGCCGCTTCGTGAAGAGGAGTCCATCCAAAATGGTCTCTAACATTTATCGAATGACCATCAGTTAATAATTTCTCTACCGCTTCGACATTGCCATTGATGCAAGCTACATGAAGCTGTGTTTCACCCTTTTCATTTCTTTTTATCACGACCGTTTGTTTCCTTGTTCGTTTCCTATACGTTTTACTATTTTCCTTGGTTTTCAATTCAGTCTCTATATCCGACAAATCTTCCAAGCAAATATTCGCGCCGATATTACTTTCGTCTATCTCATCTTCGCTGTCAGAACTGCTTGGTACTTCTTCCAACATATCCAGTTTCTCCTGAATCATTTTTATCTCTTCCGTTTTCCCAGAATTAAGAAAATAATTTAATTGTTCTTTTAAAACGGACGTCTCCAAAGAAGGATCGGCGCAAATTTTTGCATTAGTCCAAGCTAAATTGTAAATTTCTTGAATCTTGTCGTCGGTTGCTTTGGTGTCTATCAGTAAATCTGCCAAGAATAAAGCTGATCTACAAATTTCACGCGAATCTGTGCAAAGCTTTAACTCCCTCTGTGCAAAATCTAACGCTTCGTTGAAGCGTTTTACGTCCTTTAAAGTTTGAGCTAGACTCAACAAGGCTGCTCCTGTACGATCGCTTTCGATCTCCTCTGCGCAGTTAAGCATCTTTCGATAATAATCGATAGCTTTTTCGAAACATTTCGCGGCAACAGCCGTATCTCCTAGTTTTTCATAAAGTCTCAACTTACCGCTTGTACTTGTTTCTGTCTTTAAAGCATTCTCAGTTTCATTTAAAGTTACCACTACAAAAATATTACATTTTTTAAAACAATGTAGTTTATTATAAATACGTTCTCTTATTCTATTACTCTCGCGTCCAATAAACTACGACGTTTTAAACAATTTATTATGTAATATAAATTAGACAGAAAAGAAAATACAACTTTCATCATTTACATTTATCAATTTCATTTTTATGGACATACCTATTCTGAGAATCTTTTCTACTTGACATTTAATATTTTCCGATAGATTGTCCGTAACGTAAAGGGAAACTAATATCTTGCGCGACTCGCACCACCTTTCCATTCTTAAAAGTAGTTCTGCCTGTAAGTATCGCGCCTCTGCTTTTAAGGATGGATTGTCAATCTCAGTGGCAGTTTCGAAATGTTTTAACGCCGATTCATAGTCGTTTTGCCGTTCATGAACTCCACCTAGGGCAACTTGTGTTCTGTGAAAATCTTCTTGCAAATTATGTGCTTCGCACAGTGCTGCAGCTTTCTCCATTAAATCAATAGCCTGCTGCTGTTCTTTCTGAATTTCTAACACTAAACCTAGGTTCAAAAGCAACCGCGCCCGCATTGTAATCAGTTCCTTCAATTCAATATCTGTGTCTCCTAATCTAGATAGACAATTAACAAATCAAATATATTTTTACATTCCATAATGTCATATTGACTAAAAAGTTAATATATTTGATTTGATTATATATGATGAAATACTAAACTCATTACAAAGCCTTATACTTTTCATATATGCTTTTTTTGCCCTTTTCAGGGCTTTGGTCTTTTTCTCAGACTCAACCAGGCTTTCAGCCCAGCAGAAATATGTTCTACCTAATGTGGCATAAGCTCGTTGTTCTTCTAATAAATTTTTTATCTCTTCGGCTCCTTCTGCCTAACACAAGAATTTTGTTATAATTGTTTAATACAATTTCACTGATCATAAAAATTAAAAAAAAAAACAAACCCAAATAATGGTTTTGATGCTTTAATGCTTCCTCATAGTTGTTAAGATTCGTGTGTATCTCTCCAATCATTCTGTGGGCCACTGCAATGTTTAATTTGTCTCCTAAAATACTACAGACTTCCAATTGCTCTGTATATTCTTGCAATGCATCTTGAAACTTTCCAGTTTCAAAATACAAGTCCCCAAGCTCTTTAACAACTTCAGCCAGCTGTTGGAAATTACCATCTCGCGTGACCCGCTTCTTTTTTTTGAGTAATCCTATTATTGCATAAAAAGAGATTAAATAATAGGTAATGACTGAAGTCCAAACAAATTCTAATAAACAAACAAAGGAAATATCAAATAACAAACTGAATTAGCACTTACTTTCTGTGTCCATTTTACAAAAATGTAACTTATAGAAACAAGTGATTCACAGGATTTAGATTAATTTTCCTTTGTGTTCGACAGCATGTTGTCATGCGACACAAAGCCAAACATAACCAAAATCTAAGCCACGCGTGAAAAATATCAAATCACTACACCAAACACTTCGTAACGGTAAGGAGAACATAAAATGCTTATAATGGATATATGAAATGAAATTGTTAAGACAACAGAAGTTCAAATAATCATCAACTGTTGAAATAAAAAGTAAGCTGTAAAAAAATAATCGTGTTCTACGATTCGTTTAATTCAAATTACATTGAGTCAATGAGTAATTGTATTAGAATACAATGATACGTATTTATTAATTAATAATCTGTTCATAGAACCGATAGCGTATTATGATGCAAGTACTCGCAGGGTGCCCCACAATGGATTAGAGCGGGAAATAATGAGAACGGCCATGCCACCGACAGCAGCATCCCCCGCGTTCTGGGAATAAGAGTTACTCTCCCGTCGGCCATTATCACGAATTACTACGTGTACACGTTCACGTTTTAAGGCTTTGTAACTGGTTAAACGAACATAATAGTGTTTAAGTATTGACAATGCGTCTTTTCTACCGTGCCCCCTTCCTACCCTCGATCTCCTCTAGAATTTAAGAACCTATAATAAAACTGAAATAACGCCATCTAGTATTTAATCCGCGTGATAACTAGAAGCTTGCGATGAAAAAGAAGGGGAAATGTTTGGCGTGTCGTATTCCCCTCAAACGGAACGAATTAATGGACCTCTGTGTACATACAGTTATTGTTGAATCAAGTATTTAATAGTTATCGACAGGGCGAGCTGGAAATTAGGACGATCGAGGACGAGCAAAGTCTTTAGTATTTTGTGATCCAATACATGATCGGGTCATGGCGTATGTTAATGTTGCTGAATGGAAGACTGATCAAGTGTGCGAATGGTTAAAAGGTGCGAAAAATCGAGTTTCTTATCGAGTTAGTGTATCTTTTATTCTATCTAAAGAAACGAGTGACTATTGTTATTTATACATCATTGTAATTTGCCTGTGAAAATGCACTTGCTATATACGCCCGTGCCTCTCTTTTCTCCCCTCTTTCCTTTTAATCAGTCACTTTATTACATGTGAAAAACAGCGTTGATTCGTTTAATCGTACGTTGCAAGTGTGTAATTCACTGATGATGTGTTCGCCTTGAAAAGAAAATGTTGAACCGCGAAAATTTCTTGTAAGTGCAAGTAATCATTTCATTCATTTTTGCAATTACTTGATTTAACGATATTTATCATGAACGTTGTTTACGTGTATTTTTTTTTTATTGTAATTGATACACTCTTTGATGATCTTATTCACTACATTGTACATGATGTAGGAAAGAAAATCTGGACTTACTATTTTGAGAATAAATTATACTATTAATTATGTTAGATACAAGATACCTTAATACTATTAATTATTTTCTATGGTAATAAGATTTCTTGAGCGAATATTATTTTTATAGGATTGGATAATTCTGTACTACCTTATGTACATAGTTTCACAAATCATAGTGTTAGTGGACAACAATTATTGAGTCTAAGACCAGAAGATTTAGAACACCTTGGAGTAATAAAGCTTGGCCATCAGGAGATCATTCTTGAAGCTGTAGAATATTTAAGAAATTTTCATTATGAGCTCGATCGTGAAAATTTGCAACTCCTGGCATTGCGTTTATCTTGTCAAGCGCATAGTTTGCAAAATGAACTGTCCCGTCAGACGGACTCCAAACCTGTTACTACTCAAACATTATCCGATGTAGCATCGGTTATAACAGCTGTGAAGCCATTAGTAAGATGGCTCGATCGTCCTCCATTCAGTGGACAATTAGAATATAATGATAAAAAAGCTGATCTAATGAAACTAGCTTTAGAAATGGCCACATGTGCGCAAAGAGATAGATTTGCAGAGAAACCAATAGAAGAAATCAGAACAATTTGTGGTCAATTAGCAAAACTGGCAGATTATATAATACAGGATATTACTGATCCTATGATATTGCAGCCTGCTAGTTTAGATTTGGCTACTTTAAAAAAGAAACCTGGAGATGACTTAGTAAGTTTTAAAATAATTTTAATTATTTCTCTTAAAATCAAATAATTTCTTTCATGTTGGTTTTAAATAAATCTTTAATGTATTCAATGTATACAGTAAATTTAACATAAACTGTATGATATAGTTTGGAATGAATATAGAAGAAATTATCTGCTACATCCTTTGTAGATAAAACTGCTATCATTGATTCAACACAACTTTAACTTCCTGTTCAGATAATAGTTTAGTAGTATAGAGAGTGAGATATTTAAAACAATGTGCTTGAGTAATTCATTTAATTTTAGCGATTGTCAGTTATATATCACAAAATTGAAAATGTTAAATATTATTTTTTGCAGGGATTTTACATTTTGCCATCTTTCCACGGAGCTCATCAAATTGCTGAAATTAAATTTGGATCAGCTGCTCATCAATGTGGTAAAATGGAAGAAGGAGATGAAATTGTTCAGGTAATTTATCTTTTCTACTTGATATTTACATGTTAATAATTCGAATGAACTTTTCAGGTAAATTATCAGACTGTGGTTGGTTGGGAACGAAAAAATCTTTTGGAATTATTTCGTGAAAGTCCAGCTGAAGTATTATTAACTTTAAAGCGTAGACCAAGGCACACAAAAGTCTATGGTCAGATTTATATAAAACCATATCGACTTCCCAGTAATAAAAAAACATCATACACGACGCGATGGCAACATAATTTACCATCACCAAGACCAGAATTATTGACCATACCAGATTTCACAATGCCATTACCAAGGTATAATATATATATCTTATTCTATAGCAAAATTAAAAAATTGTGTAATATTAAATCTAAATTTGTTTAGGCACATGCCAAAGAATCCGAGTCCGGAACCTGCAAGTATTTTAGATACTGTCAATATATTAGACACAATGATCATAGATAGTAGCGACTCGGATAGCGAAACGGAACCCCCTTTATCAATTCGATTGTATTCGACGAAGCCAAGAAATTCAGTTCAAAGACGAGCTACTATAACTGGTGCTAGTCCTACTACTAAACATAGAATCGATATCGAACAATTTTGGAAAGAATTGAAAGAGGAACATAGTACAACTCAATTACGCGACAAAGCGGCATCTTGCGCTCACGGCCTAGATAATGTACCTTCAAATTTACGATCACAAACGTGCTTAAGTATAGAACAAAGTAAAAGAAAGAAAAAGCCTGACGGGCAAGTTGATGACAAAAAGCTACAGTTCCAAGAGAAATCTGTTAAATCTGATGTTCCTCGGATAGATAATACAATTAACGTAATATACGAAGCAAAAGATGAATGCAAGACTATTCAAAATTGCGAGGAAACTTTAACTATTAGTAATACAAGTAATCCCAGCCAGATTCCTCAAGCATCTATTAATGTTACCAATAATAATAATTTGAGTGATACAAGTGTGCCTTTAGATGAGTGCAACAATTTTATTAGAGATAGGCATAGTAATAGTAAGAATATACTAAGCGGTAAAGAATCTAGTATATGTAATGTTAAAGAACGCGGGAAATTGGATAAAAGTTACAGTACACCGGCATACGATTTAATGGATACTGACAATGTAGAAGACAGGAAACAGAAATTATTTTGTACATTAGAATCATCTACAAATAACGTAAGCAATGTATCTGCAACTAAGACTGATATTCAACTAGTTTCTACAAATTTGGGAGATCAACAAAAGTTACGAAATATTGGTGATAAAAAGCAAAGTACTCGTGCGAGCCTTGATACCAATGTTCAAAACGTTACTGGTATCGACACGCATATTGTGCAGAATAATGACGAACAATACGCTGAAAAATCTCAATACTTGGACTCGCATAAAACATTTACGTGTAAGGCAACCGATGTAAGTCATGGAAGCAGTATAAAAAGTAACCAAAGCAATAACGAATGTATTATCTCTGATGTAAATAAATATGACAAGAAAAATGTAACGAATAATTCAAACGCCGAATTAGAAAGCGTATCAAAGGCGGCGTTTAGCGTTAAAAACTTTACAAGTAATTCAAGTTCAAGCTACGAAGTAAACGAAGATAAAGTAGAATCAAGAAACAATTATGCGCAGAACAATAGCGAAAGCAATCCGGGTCTGACTAAATTCGGTAAAATTTTCCAAACGTTTAATTGTGCCTCGATAGAACATACAAAATTAATGGAAAAAAAATCTCCCGCTGCATCGATCAAAGAAACAATACAAATTCAGGAGCCAGCATGGTCAAATTGTGATTTGATTTCTACCGAAGATGATACACGGACTGTTACTCGGAGCATTCCTCAAATTCAGATTTGTCAAAAAGCGCAAACTGATAACATAAAAACTGAAGGTTCAATTGATCAAGGAAATATGATACAGCCTTGCAAATACGTAGAGCAAACGAAAATTGAATCTAATAAGAAGCTAGAATCTAAATCTCATTTAATACCTCCAGATCCTCCTCCACGTAAATATTATTCGAAATTAACGAGTTCACCTTTGGACAACGCTTCGAAAGTTTTTGAAGATCAAGATAAACATTATGCATCTCAAAGACCTAATGTTAGAAGAGATTTGAAAAAACCAGAATATTGCATGGAGAATTACATAAAAAGTAACTTGAATCTTCAAGAGAAACAAGATTATTTCGATGTTTGTAATAGCTTTACAGAAAAACCAACAGAATTTATTGACGAAATAAATACTTTAGGTAACGAATGCAGACCTAGTTTAAACGTGGATTCTTTGTACAGAGAGTACACTGATAAGCAAGTGAAAGAAGACAAGTCTATCTGTGATAAGTACGAACCTTTTGCTGAAAAGTTCGGTCACGCTAGTTCAGGAACAGAATGCCATAATCCTGAATCTTGTTTTCAAAATATGGATTCTCCGGATGGTTCATGCTCTTCAAAGCAGTTTCAATCCCTGGAACATAAATCGAAAGTTTATGAAAAGGAGAAAAATTTGGAAAAGGGAGTAGTTAATAAGGCTATGATGGTAGCCAGAAGTATTGGGCTGCATGGAAGCTTAAGCAAATCTTCCAGTAGTAGTCCCAGAAGTAGCAGAAAACGAAGCATATTATTTGCAAGTAAGAAATTAATATAAAAACCATTTATCGATTCATAATGAAAATTTTAATTAAATTAAACTCTTTGAATTTAATAATATTCATTGTTGTGCTTCTTCTTTATTAGGAAAAAGGAATATTTCTGTTAAAGATATAGGTACAGGCGATTTAGAAAGTTGGTTAACATATCGTACAAGAGGTGCAGGTGGTGCTTGGGCTAAAGCTTGGTTTATTTTGAAATGTTCCTCTTTATACAGGTTTGTTGATTAAATTTTGGCATTCTATTTTATATTATTACAAATATATATATATTTGATTGTGTTTATAAATATAGGTTTAAAACTCAAACCAGCATGAAGGCAGATTGTCTCATAGCTTTAACAGGATTTACCGTGTCACGAGCTGCTGAAGTAAAATCGAGAAAATATGCGTTCAAGGTTTATCATACAGGAACAGTATTTTATTTCTCGGCGGATACAGAGGATTCTCTTACTCTGTGGCTAGATGCAATCAATAAAGCAACTTTAGGCGCGGATGGTCACAGTCGAAATAGCGCTCTTTTTAGCGAAACGGACGAGAGCGATGGCGAACAAAAAACTAAACTTAAGAACGCTTATACCGCAGAATATAAACCAAATCTGGAGAAATCGTTTGGATCGTTAAAGAAAATTGTTCGCAAAGATTCTACCGGATATAAAGATCATGAAATTAGTGGTGCCAGTTTAGACAGAAAATACTTGAAATTTCTTGGTACACGAAATCACAATGTACCTGTTCCAACTGCACAATTTCGAAGTTACAGAAGAGTACTTCCCACAACAATACCCAACAAGTAAATCTATTTAATAAAAAATATTTTGCTTAAAATAAAGTTATAATGTTAATTCTCCTTTTCAGGAAGCAAGACTCTGTCCCAAATTCACCAGACTTACAAATGACAATCGCGGGAAGTACATTCTATGGATTATGTGCATCTCAGAGTACTACTGATATGTCAAATAGTTCTCAAGATATGGGTGATTACAGACGTACAACAGACAGGTAATAATCCATATTGCATGTTGTAAAATTAACGCCATTCTTGTTGCTTTGTATATTTCGTATTTAATTTAAAAAAATTTTGTTAAATTTGAGATACAGTCATACTATTTCCTTTATAATGGTAACATATTTTTAATTTCAAAAAATCATTTAAAAAAAACTGATAAGTATTATTATACTTCTCATTGCATAATAAAATAACTTACACTAAATATCGATTAAATTTATTTTATATGTTTATATCTTGTGCATGTCTTTCCTTATTTTAATTATTTTCCTGTTCTCTATCCTTGATTGGTTTGTAAATAATATTTACTATCGAATTTATCATTATTGGTTTTTTAATGGAACATTGGTTTTTTTATCTTATTGTGTATAGAAACTAGTGAAACAATATTTTAATATAGGTGTCTTAATAGCAGAATTAGAAGGCCCGATGAACTACAAGGTTTTATTACATTAGAAGAATTTATGTTATCTCAACAAGAAGATCGCGGACAAATAACAAGAAATAGGTCTGTATCACCAAGGATGACACCTTTAACTAGCGATCATGTCCTCGTTCAACATAGAAATTTTCATGATAACGGGACAGTTAATGAACAAACCAAAATTGCTACCGAAACATACACCAATAATGACGTTATGCATGGTCGAAATAAAAATAACGGGGAAGTAATAAATAATAGCGCATCGTATGGATACGCGCGACACATGGATAACTTGCATACAACGAGACAATTAAGCGGAGATTTCGATTTCGAAAGAAATGAAAATAAGGGCGAATCGTCAAAGCTTTCAATTCACAAAAGGTCGAATGAACTTAGTTGCGTTCATAAGAAAAATGCATTGGATGGATTAAGTTCTCCACAAGCAAAACCATGCGATTCGATTAATTTCAAGAATGTTACGCATGAACAAAAGCAACCAACTTCCTCGTATCATAATAAATCAGATACTGCTGAGAAGTTTGATAAACAAACAAGTACAGTTTGCGAATATAATACCAATGCTTGTACACATCAAGCACAATCTTCGAATCATGAAATCTCTAGATCATACGATTATTATTCAGGGAGGAATATCGGTAATTTAGTGGAAGATATTAAATCAGTTCCAAAACGACTGATACGCAACGATGGTAATTTTTATATTAAAACGTTATGTCTATAAAATATACAAAAGGCTTAAATTGTTTTAACTTTTTAGGTTGTTCCGGATCTAGCAATGATCTTACATATCATGCTTCTTATGAAACTCTACAACGCGCAAAAAAAGATGCGAACATAAGTCGTAAAGGAAGTTTCAACTTAACAGGCCGTCGTGATCATACTTCGTCGGATAAGCATTGGTTAGATTCTTTACGACGAAGCGATAAAAAGGATATCGATTACGATAAAACTCGTCTAAAAAATGTAGCACAGTACCAACCACCGCCTATACCAACTTCACCATTTGAACAAGAGGGAATGACAGCTGCATTTGAGATGCATTTAGACAAAGGTGAACAGGTTCAAAAGCCAAGTCGCTTGAGAAATTTATTTGGCAATAAAAGTCAACAAAAACCTTGCACGCTCGATCTGCCTAAGGAAACGCAAAAAACATTGCTAGGTAAAAAAAATTTTTTCATTTTATATTACAGTTTGTATTTTCTAATAATTTTGTTCGCATTATTTTCACAGGATCGCCAAGATTACATAGAGCATTGTTTCGAGAGAAATGTTATAACCAGTCACGCTTACCAAGCCGATCAAATAGCCAAAGTCCTGGTGATAGTGGAATCAGTCAATCCGTTAGTTCCTTCAGTGGAAATAGTCCACAAACGCTTAGTCAAAGTTTTAGTTCGGTTAGCTCCGTTAGTGATTGGAGTCCAGATACACCATCACCATGTACCCCAAACCTGACAACAAAAGTATGTATCTGAGTGATATAGAAGTTTTAAAATATTGTATCAAACGTTTACTACAGCATGGCAACTTTATTTGTAGAGTGGTGCAGGTCATTCCTTATGTCAGAAAGGATTTACCAACACAGGTAGACATTCGTTAAACCCGCCAACATTACCCTACATACCACCACCGACATCACCACCACCTGATTACCCCGGTCTTGAATATCCACCAGTATTTGAACCTGGTACTTACTCTCTATTGGATGCTTCATTACTGCGTAATCGTAATAAAAATAATCGTGACACTCATTAACCAATGACGCGTGTCATTGATCTACATATAATAGCCAAAGATAATTTCTTTCATTATTCATTAATCTAACCAGGTATTTTATATGAGAAATCTAAGAGTTTACTAGTATTTTTCTATAAGTATTCAAATTTAACCGTCCATTTTAGAACCATTTGACTGTTATCAAAATCTTTTTGTATAAATTAAAATTGTAAACTATCCACTCAGAATGATATGATTGATATGTAACATATGTTAGCTGAGTGGACGACTGAAATCAATATCATATCATTGCCTTTGTAAGTATACT
This sequence comes from Colletes gigas, assembly GCF_013123115.1. Classification (NCBI taxonomy): domain Eukaryota; kingdom Metazoa; phylum Arthropoda; class Insecta; order Hymenoptera; family Colletidae; genus Colletes; species Colletes gigas. Next base: position 1,894,495 of record NW_025106637.1, on the reverse strand, counting down.
ACAAACACCATTTGTATCTAATTTGAAAGGAGTTCCATTTTGTTATTATCATTACATGTAATTATTGTTACTATAAATGACTAAATTGAAGACATTTTATTGTATTTTTGAAAATATTTCTAGAAAGTATTATGTAAATTAAACAATTTATTGTATATGAATTATGTAATCCTATATTAATCAGTTAAGGACGTACGTTTACATATAGAATGTTATAAGTCTATTCTCTTTTTACATAAAAGGCTACCAGAAGACTATAATAATATATTACTTGAAGAAAAAGATTATAAAAAGTTAAAATATATTAGACCAGCTAGAAGGCATAACCTATTTACGATATCAGGTTAAAAATTTATTCATGTATCTAAGAGTACCTTCAAACACTTATTTCTATTTTAATCCTAACATGGAAATTAGCTAATAAATAATTTCAAATACAGAAAATGGAAGTGCTCTTGATAATTAGTAAAAGGGTGTTGCATAATAAATTTTTTCAAGTATTTTTAATACATATCATACTTACACATACATTTATACATGATGCAATTACGTGTAAAGTGCCTACATATGTTTTTTTATATAATTTTTGTATATAATTACGTTTATATATTAACAATCAACATAATTTGAAGCGCATGATTTTTATTCTAATTTATGCTCAAGAAATTTTTTAGAAGTATTATAAAACTAAATAGCATTGAAATTATCAATTGTGTATTTTCTGTACTTTTATAGCAGTTTGTAATTATTATATATGTTATAAAATGTTTAATTTATTAAAACGAACGTTTGCAACTTAGTAATCAGATGATATTAAATGAGTTGTTCAAACATAACATTAAACAAAGTACTTTACTGAATTTCATTACATTTAATATACATATCATCTTTATTGTAACGTTATTAATTATTGTTTTAATGTATTTATCGTAACGTTTTGAGAAGCGATCAGCGGCAGCAATGGATTGGACCGTATTCAAGATTGCCGGCATAACTTTGTAACTAAATTTTGAATTTTCAAATACTTTATAGATATTCGAATACATACCATGAATAAACTTTCAATATTACTATTCCGTTGATTGAACATAACACTGATCCTCTAAAGCGGAGAAAATTAAACATACAATTTCCTTTCGTAAGAAAATCATTTCAATATTCTTACTACATACTTATTCACTGAAGGAGTCTTTTCTACAACTCGAAATCTAGTGACAATCGAAACATTTAATAAAATTAGTTTCTGTTTAAATATTAGAACATAACAAAAATTTGCTTTCTTCGCTAAAGAGATTTAGGATCAATGAGAATCTGTTGTTGTCACGTGATTTTATTTAAACGGTTAAATTAAACCGACTCGTTTGTTTCGCTGAATAACGTATAGTACGATTCAGTTGGTAAGAAATAGTTTCTACTTAAATTTTAATAATTGTGATCATTAACGTCGTAAACTAGATATTGTTTAAATATTTACGTATATAGTATAGAAGTACGATAAAGGATTAAATTGATATTAAATAATTATGAAGTGAATTAATATATATCGGTAATTTTCTAACCTTTCGATAATTTCAATCGTAGACATCATAGTCACAGACATTGTAAATAAAGACGTACAAAGGATTTCGATAAAAATATGGCAGATCCAGTCGATTATATTGATTTAACGGTAGATTCGCCAGGAAATAAATTCTTACTAAAATCACGAACGAGAAATACTGAAAATGTATCTGTCAATATTGCAGTAACAAAAAGGCGACGAAAGCGTAATTTATCTAACCAACCAGAACTACAGCTTCACGATTCTGTCATGTGCGTATTACTTTGCTATTTGTATAAAATTATTTTATCAATCTTAAACAAATTTACGTAAAACTAATAGATTAAATTTTATAGAGAAATACCAGTTGAAGATACATCCACATCAAAGCAACCTATAAACACGGATCAAATTAATTCACCAAAGTATGGAATTTATTGTGGCAATGACTATACTCCAGAAAGTTTAATTCCACTATTATGCCCAATATGTTATGAATATTATTCTTCTAAAATAAGGCCCATATCTACTCGTTGCGGGCATGTATTTTGTACACAATGTTTAGAACAAGCATTACGTAATTTAAAAAAATGTCCAACATGTAAAACAGCTGTTAAATTCAACCAGTGTACCCGTTTACATTTATAATTTATATATTTTTTACTTATTATATGTACAACATTTCAACATTGTGACTTTGCTCTCTTTTTCTCTTTCTTTTTGTATATACAACAATATTATTACAACACAATTTCATTTTACACCATATACATAAGTTATAAATTACTATAAATCATTGTAATAGTCAAAAAGTAAAAGTAATATTTTTATGCTGAATAATATGTATCATGTTGTGCAAAGTTTACTATTTTAAATGAACATGACTTTTATGATAAATTGTCACATTTTGAAATACTTATTATATTCCTTTATTTAAACTTATTTTAATATACTCTGTTTCAAAGCATGATCAATGTTTACATTTTTATTTCTACCTTGTAGCAGTGTCCTCCCCAATGTGTTTCACCTAACGGAAAATAATTTAGTGTTTTGTGTCTAAAAGAGACAAATTTTCACATTAATATAATCATATGCTTTAAGTAAATTTTTATTTCATATAATTAAAATTAAAAAATGTTTAAAAAGAAGGAAAATAAGGTGACATATTTTTTTGGTGGCACTGCAATAGGAATTTGAAAAATTAATTTCAAATACATCAACAGTAGAAATTCAAAGTATTGGTAAGTTTCTTTTATGATTTTGTAGCAAATGAGAAAAGGTATATACACACACACCTAACCTGGCGTAATATGTGATTCGCATGATAGGATATGTCGGCTTTTCCCACCATTCCGTTAAACGCTAAAGAAATTTGTCGTTACTAGTGACGCCGTCGATGCACTCAATTATGACAAATCTGGCCACACTGTTCTGGCCTGCGCAGTTTGGTGACATTGGCTGTTGGATACCCTGGTTATAGAAGTTTCTTCAAAGCGTTTGTTTTGATGTGCTTGTCGGTGTTTGAATAAACGCGATATTGATACAAAAAAATGGTATATTTAGAAGTTATTATATAAAAAAACAAGTTATTAAAATATCATTAATTCTACATCTCAAAAGCATAATGTTTTATATTTTAGTTACCTTTATCGTTATTAAGAACAGCACAAAATCATCCTATGGTACGTATTGAAATGTTAAAAAAAAGGATATATCTTACATTTCATTTAATAGGTACATATTAATTGAATAATTTAATGCAATATTTCATAGCTTGTCGAGCTCAAAAATGGCGAAACGTACAATGGACATTTAGTTAGCTGTGATAGTTGGATGAATATAAATCTTAGAGAGGTTATATGCACGTCCAGGGTATAGTAATAACATTTTAAAATTAACGTTTTATTTATCGGTATAAATAACTTTTACTTACATTATTAATGTGCCATTTAGGATGGCGATAAATTTTGGAGAATGCCAGAATGTTACATTCGAGGTAGTACAATTAAATATTTAAGAATACCTGACGAAGTTATAGACATGGTAAAGGAAGATGTGCAAATGAAATCAAGGGGCCGAGGTGAAATGAAAGGAAGAGGACAAGGCCAAAGGGGACGCGGTAGTGGAAGAGGTACGACAGCATGATTATATGTTTGCCTATTCTTAAATGAAAATAAATATCTGTATTATCTTCTACAGGTACCTTTGGTCGTGGAGGAAGAGGTCCTGCGCCTCTTGGTCGTGGCGGTGCTAACCAGGGGTTTCTATATCCACAAAATTGGATATAGAACAAATTTCAAAATAAACCAAGGATCGAATAAAATTATATTTGCGTTAACATTTTAGTCCAATACAATTGTTTCTTGATCTTTTTTTATATCTTACTTTTTAAGGTTTTCACTTATAGTTTTAAGACAGAAATTTGAAAAATAATGTAAAATATAACAATACTTATTGCGTACTACAATGTTATTTTTTCAACTTAACAATTTAGTATTATAGTTATGTGATTATATACTGTTTGTCCGCGAAAAGTTCTAGTTCACAGTCCTCGACCAATAACGATAACGCATGCAATGAAAGTGAACCTAACCTTATTGCAGATGAGCTGCATAAATGTACCATAGAGAGATGACTTGTTGGCTAGGCACCGACAAATTGAACAGCACAAGGTCAAGGAGAGTAGGTTTTCGCGTCGCTTAATTCCCACGAGAAAACACTGGAGATATATCTTTGTTCTATTCATTAGTATTCTGAGCGAACGATTACGCCATGTCGTTCACGTCTATCGTCACGCGATTGTGTTGCGAGCGACTCAGCCAATGACAATGCGTGTAAGAACAGGCGTCGTTACTACGCTACGGCCAATCGGCGTGCCTAGTTAAAACTCGTCTCTCTTATGATATTACGATGAGTAAGTAGAGACTACGTGAAAATTAAAGCATATACCTACTGCGAGCGATCGATTACAATGAAATAAAAATTTAAAAAATAATAAACAATTATAAAAAAGAGAAATATTTATTGCATTTACACGAAACAGAGGACATAGAATGTACTCTCTTAAATTTATTATACAAAATTCTTACTCGCTAATCGTGGAATAAAATTTAAATAGTACTATACAGTGATAACATGAATTATTTATTGTAGCTTTAAGAGAATAATAATTCGGCTATTATAATTCTAGTGCATTAATTATTCTCAAAGTTTGATGGATGAATGAAAAAGAAATTGTAAATAGATACAAAATATGACTATGCTCTCAACGTAGGTGCACAATAAGTGTTATTGTATGGTGATTCGATTTCCATGAACTGCAATCAATAGAATATGTACATATTAAAGAGGCTACAAAAGAATTTGCAAATTAATAATATTTACCTTAATCTAATTTCCAAGTTTATATTTTGGAAATGGATTTCTATTTATCGTCCTTCAACTATAATGAAAAAAAAATTAATTAATTGATAAGAAATTTTTTTTAAAAATAATACGCATAGTAAAACTTACTGTATGAAGCCAAATCTATTTCATCTGGTAATTCTGTAATATTAACATCAAATCTTTCCTGGACATCATTCAGTATTTTGGCATCACTTTCGTCACTTACTAATGTAATTGCAAGACCCTGCAAATATTAAAATATTGATAAATTAACTCTTTTATTACTAAAGATGGCGCCATAAAAATCATTTTGAAATACTTTTAAGATATTGATCATAAAATACGTGAAATTGACTAACCTTAGTACCGAAACGGCCAGCCCTGGCTACTCGATGGAGGTACGTATCAGAATCTTCTGGCATATCGTAATTAAATACTATGTTTACACGTTCAATATCCATGCCACGGCCAAACAAATTTGTAGCTACAAGTATACGCTAAAAATAATACATTATTATTTGTACATGATTAATTTAATATGTCCAATAAAACAAAACCTTTGACTTTATTACCTTTTGAAAATCTTTGAATTGTTGATATCTTGATAATCGTTCTTCTTGGGTCATGCCTCTATGTATCCCGATAGCAGGGAAATTTTGTTCGGTTAGAAGTTGTGCCAAAGCCATACACCTTTGTACAGATTTCACGAAGATAACAACCTATAATAATAATAATAATAATGATGCGAGACGAACAAAAATTACGATGATTTAAATATAAGAATTTTTCAATAAGTGGTATAAATAATTTGACCGATCCCTATAATGGACAAACCTGGTTGAATTCAAGAACATCAAGTAATTCAAATAGCTTCTTATTCTTTTCATTCTCCTTAAGTTTGACATAATGCTGTTGTAGACCATGCAATGTGAGTTTCGCTTCATCATCCACATAGACTTCCATGGGCTACGCAAAGAATGTTTTTTACAAGATTACCTAATTTACCCTAACAATTATCACACCTTGATAATTTTTAGACTCTAATACTTTTTGTGTTTTAATATGTTAAAATTAAAATTTCAATCGTTACTGAAGTTGAAAATAAAGAAAAAAATTAATAAGTGCAATTCATTGTTGGACCAAATGAAATAATTAAAAAAAGAAAAAAAGAAAAGAAACAAAAAAATATATATTTTTGAGACATGAAATAATAAACGATAAATTAAAGAATAGAACAAATGATGCGAAGATGCAGAGTATTTTATGCATGTCCCAATTTCTCCCGCTTCCTTGATGACAATATCATGTCAATTACTATAAAAGAAAATTGTATTATACGATTTGGAAAACTTTTTGTACGACGTCTCATTTTTGCAATTATTTGTCGATCGGATTAGTCATACTGGTTACATACGGTCCGGCGACTTCCATCTCTGGGTAGTGCCAACAACGAAAACTCAGCTGTCACCCCAACAGAACTAAGATGGCGCACCCATGAATGTTCTCTTTCACACATCCGCTGGCCACTCGATGCCAAACCTCTTCTCCCGAATTCTGGTACATTCAGAACGTGCCCAGAATTGGTCTCGAATATTCTTGGTATGCTCGTATATCACAAAATTTTACGGCCTCTGAGATTTTCTAACATCGCGACTTAATTAGCTCATGATTCGTGATACACAAACTGATTTATGCTTTGTTTTCACATACAGATTGACACGTTTTAATTATGTATAACACTTCCATTGTTGTCCAATTTTCACTCCTACTAATAGATTACCAACCTCCACTAGCCTTTTGCAAAATATCAAAATGTGTTGTTTCAATTACAATTACACGAACGCGAATAAATTAGACATTATGCTACGTAATTGCAACAATACTGTCAAAACTGCTCAATCTCCTAGCTAACCCCAGTTTCCCATATATCCTCTTGCATCTTCTTTCTTGCGCTCTTCTGTCTTCAGGTTGTCTTGAGGTCTTCTTAGCCCCCCACCCAAATGAAAAATGTTTCCAATGCTGCCCTAACTCGTTTAAAAATCTACCCCTCCCTTTACACCTGCCTCGATCATTACCCGTACAATGTACAAATTTTGTTCCACCCGTCCCATCCCGACAGACAATGTTTCCAAACATTTGCGTAATGTTGAATGTAATCATTTTTAACAGTCAATTTCAATATGCGGCCGACAATTAAAGTACTTTTAACATTGAAGACCGGAACTAAATGAAATTTTTTTAAAGCATCGCCGTCATCTTGATTAATTCGAGTACCGACATTAAACGAAGGTTTTCATTCCCTTTATGAGCAGATATCGCCATCCGATAAATGGACGGACACTTTGGAGCAGTAGCTCTTTACATTCAATTTGTGGAATTTGATATTCAATCAAAATCCAAAGACATTGAGGGACTTTTCGTTATTGAATTCTGTATCACTTCTTCAAAGTGTTGTCTAACTAGCCTAACCCGCGGGTGCGCCGTCAACAATATTTATAGTATGGTCTGAGCTTTGTCCTGGGTATGAATACAGGGCCAACGAAGTAGGAGCAATCGAAGATCGAAGTGAAGAGGAAGATTGGTTAATTACATCTTGCATAAATTTTTTGCAGACAGGACGTATCTCCTTGGATAACGTAGCGCTGAACATCATGACTTGCTTGCCGTGTGGAGTGTTTCTAAATATTTCCTGCACATCCCTACGCATGTCTGGAAACAAATGTTTGAAAATAGAATTCGCGTTCAAGAAAATTCATAAACATATAAGTACTTGTATTTATAGCTACCTAGTAATTCAAGCATTTTATCGCACTCGTCGAGTATAAAATGTTTCAGGTGCTTCAGGTTTAATTTTTTATTCCGTACAAGAGCAAGAATACGACCAGGCGTGCCCACAACGATATGAGGACATGTGTTTTTCAGAACTTCTTCATCTTTCTGAATTGGCAAGCCACCGAAAAAGACTCCAACCTAGAATTTCAATACACAATTTATTATTAAATAAAAAGCATCATTTTTACGTAAATTTAAATTAATTATTAATACAAGAATCTTCGTCAGAGGTGGGGTTAGTGGTAATAACGAAAGTCATCATACTTGGCTATGACAAAATGTATCATCATTTGAAGATTCTCTAACGCTAATTTCATTAAAATACATCAAAATAAATAAAGCTTACCTTCACATGAGGCATGTACTTGCTAAATCTTTCATATTCTTTACTAATTTGAAAAGCAAGTTCTCGCGTGTGACACATGACAAGAACGTAAACTTGGTTTTCCGTTAATTCTAATTGTTGTAGAGTCGCTAACACAAATACAGCTGTTTTCCCCATACCAGACTTTGCTTGACATAATATATCCATGCCAAGCACTGCTTGAGGAATACATTCATGTTGTACTGTAAATAATATTTATAGAAAATTAGGTACACGCTCGATATATGGATCAAATATTCAACAATAACGAAGACTCAGCACATTGATACATATCATTCATAATAGAATCTGTTGTCCCTATCTAATATCATCATTTTATACATAAAAATATGTAATTACTCGATTTAGCAGACCAATTAGAGCAGTGATTACCAAACTCTTTGAACAGTGTCACTCTTCTTTGTTTCTTACCAAAAAAACTGTATACAATAAATACTTCATTTAACGCGATTAAACATTTTTTCAATTAAATCAAGAATTCATTAAAATAAGGTCTGTTAAATTGAGATTTTACTGTATTTTGTACTTGTATTATAAAGATAAGTACCTTCAGATGGATGCTCAAAACCACAGTCAACAATTGCACGTAATATTTCAGGTTTTAAAAGAAAATCTCTAAACCCACTACTGTGGATAGATACATATGTGCCTTTGACTTCTTTTTTGGAAGGTATATCTCCACTACCGTCAACTACTTGCTCAGTCTGTTCCTCATCTTCATAATCCAAAAGATCATCATTATCCGCCATGTTTATATGTATATATGTATTAAATTATTGCTGAAATTAAAAAATATAACATTACACATACAAAGAGAAATAATAATTCATACTTATAAGAACATTTATACAATTGTACCAAGCATCCATTCATGTTAAAACAGTAAAGTAATTTCTTTAAAATCATTGAATTATATCTCAGTTTTCTATTTCTCATATATTACCCACCCCATAATGTTAAAATAATATTCTATATTATTAAGAAATAATGTACATTTCTGTACATGTTTCTGCATACAACAAAAATTTATGTAGTTATTAATCAGGTAATTCTACAATGAAAACCTTTTCAATTCTTATTCAATTAAAATAAAAAAAATAATTTATATTCCAGAAGTACAATAATTTGTTAAAATATTTCAACATAAAACATTCGCACGAACAATAATTATTCTTATAGTGCATTTGTTATACATGGATACAAAAACCTCTTAAATGTCCTAAAATAAAATAAAATGTATGTATTTCGACGCGCTTGCCTACAACGATAACAATTTTTGTAGAAACTGTACACGTAACGTAACCGCCATTTTAGTAACGATGCTTAACGCTCGTCGATGGAAAGTGAACACTACGATATAATTTTAACTCCCATTTTCTACTACATGTTTCATCTATAATTATGTAACAAATATGTACATATAGATGCGTGTTCAATTATAATTCGTACAATAAATAAATGTTATATCTCTACCTGTAACACGTTTCAATAGATATCGCGCAAGACGAATATTTATGTATGGTATGATTTTCGCAACGTATCATAATTATTAACAAAACTAATAAGTGCTACCGAAACTTTAGAATATTTTTAATTTAATCAAATACATATTTCAAACAGATTGATATTCAACAGACAATTAAAAGTGGATTGCAAATGGACAAACTTACCTCTGAACAGATCTCCAACAAACTGACGCTCACTGCCACTGTAAACGGAACAATCGTAGGCCCCCTGCAACTATTTCCGGAAGACTAGTGGTGCCAACTACAAACTGATATTCTGAAAGAGCACATAATATACGTAGGTTTATATTAAAGTTATTACGAAAAATATACATATTTTCCTAATATGTAGGTAAACTAATTGTACATATTCGTTTACATATTGAAAAATCAAAATGCTAGTGTTATATAAATACATTAACAAGCCATACCTACTACTTGAGAATTCCCCATGTTTGCACAAGAAAAACCGGATGTAATAATTAAAATATTAACATCCTTGTTATAAACTGAAATCAATATCAAATTAATAGCTTTTATTTATCAACTACTTCAGTGAAAATTTAAATAAAACTTTTCATTGGTTATTGAAATATTTATTAAGAATGTTTTTGTCAAGGAAACGAATAAAGTTTAAAATTTTCGATCACTCACGTGGTCATCGTTAGAAACATCAAAACATGAATATATTTTCTTATATTTAAAAAACAATGACTATGTATTATAAATAGTACAGTTCAGAAGCAAATATCAACTCTCCAATATGTACTATTTTCAATTGTGGTATTTATACATTATCTTTTAGATGCAACGAAATAGACACTTAGTCTATTGACTATTATATTAATTAAAATATACATAGTTTATAATCTTTCTCGATAAAAGTTATTTTTAATTTCTGATCTTGAAGAGCAACTTAATGAAATTTGTTAAAAAATAATAATACTAAATGTTATAATGATATTGTTTACCTGGGCATTGCAACTACTGTTACTGTAAAATGAATGTTTATTAGAAAAATGAACGGTATTGTTTAAATATGGTAAAGTTTATTTAATAACATCACAGATACAATAATTATGTACACAAATGTCTGAGAAAATGTTAACCCAATGGCTAGACATTTTCAGCTATCCCATTGTCAATGTAAGCACTGAAGTACTAAGTTTCAGATAAAGGTGCTCCATAAGGGCGGACATTTGACAGTTTCGAAATAGAAACTTCGATTTTCAAAATCGTATTTGTAGTCTAGAATTACGGCTCATTCTAGACATACGTTTATGCCTGCATTACATTTTTGCTAATCATTAATACACAATTAGCAGCCGTCAATATTACCCCGACTGTATTACAAGTTGTCTTCCGACGAGGACAATTTATCAAATACGTAAAGTTTCAATTGAGCGTCGTGCCTCTGTGGAGGCGCGGTAGAATCTGGTTTTACCATCTGCGAGGCACATGGAGGATCTATGTTACGGGGTAATAAGGTATGATTGAGCTCGGGCATCGAGGCAGTTGGATCCTTCAGAGGTAACGTTACTTCTCTCAAAGAATCTGTAGGTGAGGGAGGAAGCACCACTTTCTCAGGAGCATTTTGAATAAATATTACTCTAAAAAATATTATTAATAAATATAACAAATGAAATATAACATTTACGATTGATATATAATTTGAAATAATTAAGATACTTAACTAGAAAATAGAATAATTACTAAAAATACAAATTACCTGTTAAATGCTCGCCATTTTCTGCATAGTGTAATGTATGCTTTGCACTGGATGTACATAAAAACTAAGCCTCCTGTAGAGCCAATTACAACAACTATTAGCTTAGTCCAGAAAGACCAGTCCACGTATCCACGTCTCGCTTCTTCCACAGATCGTTCTACAAGTACATATAAAGACCAAGCCACACAAAGTGCAGCTACTGCATGGAAAGCAACCGCGCACCATAGTTTACGAACGTCTAGCGCTGACATTTCAAGTTTTTCCCACTGTAAATTATCAATTATTGTCTTTTATTTACCATAATGAATTGAAAAATAGTCATTTATAGTTTCGTTTCTAACACAATAAATAATACATTTATAAGTGCAAAGGATCAATACCTCGCAAAATGGTTTTGTTTTGGCATGCATAATAAATGTGAATTTACATAATTCACAAGCACGTGTGTCTGAAGCTTTTATCCATTGCTGAAGGCAAGCCTGATGTACATAGCGTAAACTGCCACTGCAATAACAGGGTGCGAAAAGAGGAGCACCTTCTTCACCTTCACAATGGCATATTCTATGATAAAAGAAGAAAATATATTTATTTACATATAAAATGCATAATATGTTTTGGAATATTCCAATACATTTATTAACTATTATTTTATTTCTCATAGCATGTACCTTATGCCAACACACAATTTCTTAAAGATGATGTTAAAGGTGATTTTGTACTTACCTGCAAATATCATGATTGCTTGAAGACAATGTGCTCACAGATGAGTGACAATGATCCGGTATAATCGTAACTACTGTTGCATATGTTGATTCCTACAAAATAAATCTTATGTTATATATTTTTCCCTTAAATATATTAGTATTAAAATCTCTTCCAGTAAGGAAAAATATTATTAAAACTTTAATAAGGGGTAAAAACAATAGCTACACATGATAGTATATACCATAAGTTAAAGGTAATTGAAAGGTCAGAATATATTATTCTAAATAATATTTATATTTGAACAGAGAAGGATAAGCAGAAAAAAAATAATGTTTAATTGTATAATAGGAAAATATATGAAACAAGTTTACCCTTGGTGTCCATTCTGGTAAACCTTCACCAGTAGCAGGGCTATTGTTATTGGAAGGACCAAGAGACAGAGGTGGTTGCCAGTCAGGCGGATTAACATTGATCTGATGAACCGGCATCACTCTCTGACCTCAGCAAAGATGTGATCAGTGATAAAGAACATTAACGAAACACATCCTGATGAGTGTTTGGTAATTTTTTTTCGTTGGTATCATGTTTAAGCACATATCAATAGTCAATCATATGAAGAACTTATTTGCCATAATATTCAATGTTTAATTTCACTGTGTATCTAATAACCTGAAATTATATTGTAATTTACAAATTGCTGTTTAAATTTAAAATATAATAATAATTAATTTTACTAGTAATATTAATAAAACTCTATTCTGATTGATTAATTGATAACTAAAAAAAAACTAGACAGATATTTATATAAAGATTAAAAAACGATGATTATTCCAAAGAACATAAACATTTATCAACATGAATTATTCCTATCCATAAATACTAAAATTTATAGTGCAAGACATTAAATAAATTTACTATTAATACCAACTAATAAATCAAATTCTATGGTGCTAAATGATGATTATTAAACAATTCGAACAAGTTGAATAGTGAATTTTAGTCTTGTCATTTAAATTTATGAAGTTTAGAGAAACACTGAAGAAACATAATATATAAAAGCTATTGACAATGATGGAATGCGTTGTACAATATATATTTTATTAAAATCACTACGTAAACGTAACACTTGGTATGAGAAATATTCAACAAAAAGAAAACAAAAGCATTGGCGTCACATACATCTTTTCGTTTCCGTATAAAATTACAGTAGAAGCAATAACAGTTTTCTGCTTAGTAACGATGATTGGCTAAGAAATATATGGTTTAAATAGTCTAATTTTGAATGATTGAGCAAAGTTTAGTAAACAAATCTCCAGTATTTGTCTTAATGTAATTTTGCTAAACACAAGTCAAGTCAAGCTTGAACGATTTTGACACTTTGTCTCGAGTCAATGACACAATATAGGAGAACTCGTATTCACTGCGATAAATTAATTAACTTGCACAATTTGATGTTCAAATTATTTTCAAATGGCTTCTGGTTTATCACCGTTCACGTTTTAAACACGCGCTATTAACCACATTAGTATTCAAAATTATTACGAATACAGACTTCATTGCGGAACACAGTCCTTTCTCCATAACAGACTGTGTATCTCATTTCTCTGATACGCCTCCATAACGCAGAATGTAGGCGTGGCGTGTGCATAGATTCAACCAATCCGCTGTTAGAAAATGACATTGAATACAGACCTGGTAAAATTTGAAATAGAACCTATGTAAAGTTAGAACTGGTACTATTACAATGTTTTACAGGAATTCGAATACTCCGAATATGCGAATACTTGTACATAATTCGAATATTAGTAGTGAAATACAATTACTTGAATATTATTATTTAAAGAAGAAAGCATTCATATATTTTCGTTACTTAAATAACATGCATTACTAATGTATTTACATATTACATTTTGCCATTAACTGATACGGAAAATTTATACAACATTAAACAACTTGATGTCTAATCTATATGACGCTATTCAGATACCTTTAATTATTGCACAAAATATTTAAATACATAGAAAAATAAAAAGTTAACATAAAAGAATATGGCGTCACCTCCCGTGCTCGCCACCAGAGGGGTCGCGCTCTCACAAGTGCTCGACTAACCCTCCGTTGCTATACATGTACTCCTCGATCGACTTCCTAATATTTAGTCGTCTAAAGCAGGATCTGTTTGAAAGCCTTTTACTGATGATTTCACTAACAAACCCGGACGAAGCTGAGCTCACGTTGTAAAACATGGCTTGTACGGTAGGATATGTGTCGGCTTTTTCGCTATACCATATTCCGGTTAGACGCTAAGAAAGTTCGTCGTTACTAGTGTCGCCGTCGATGCACTTCAATTATGCCAAATCTAACCACACCGGGCCCAGAACCCAGAGTAAACTGTTCTTCTACTTACGCATAAATTATTATATCAAACTATTTTTTAATATCTTCATTTAATTACGGAAATAAAATTTGAATGAATAATTGTCTACAAATGTAATTGTTATATTTAATCATATTTAGGTATGTACATATATGAAACTTATCAACATGCTTTTGTCTTCGATATAATTAGTATTTATATTATTTTACAAAGTGTAAATATACGAATACTTTTAATTATAATGTATATTTCTTATAAACTTTGTGTATTTATATGTTACAGAAACGATGTTTAGTTTTCACAATTATATCATGTCAAAAAATCAATTTCTTAAGTTATTTTTCATAAATGGTTTATTTAAACAAAAAGTAAGTCTAAATATTCATTAAGAGTTGATGATTGATGAAATTATTAGTGTTGGAACATTAAAAAATATCTTAAATTTTGCAATAGTGAAAGTTATTTTTCTTTTATACAATTTTGACCAATTTTGTTTAGATAAAATTATAAATATTATTTTGTTCCAGTTTATGGTAAAATACTGTTCAGTACTAACAACTTATATACATGATCTGGCTGTTCAAAAGCAAGCTACAATGAAACTAAGCGCAGATCCTGTAAATAAATATGTTTCAAGGACTCATACATGCGGTGAACTAAATATTCAAAATGTAGGAGATAATGTTCGATTGTACGGTTGGTTAGAGTTTCAAAGAATGCATAAATTTATAACATTAAGAGATGCTTATGGTTCTACACAACTTCTTATACCAAATGATGTGAGCACATATAGATATATTCATTTAAAACAAATATGTAATGGTAACTTAACAATTTGAGGTAAGATCAAGGATTTCTTATTTTTTATTTTAGAGAAAGGATTTGGAAGAGTTAGTTAGGAGTTTAACATTTGAAAGTGTAATAAATGTAATGGGTACAGTATGCGAGAGACCCAAAGGGCAAGAAAATAAACAGATGAAAACTGGATATATTGAAATACAAGTAAAATCTTTGGAAATTTTAAATGTTGCAAAACCAAATCTTCCGATTTTAGTTAGAGAATTTAATAAAGGAACAGAGGCCATTCAAATGAAATACAGATATCTATCTTTAAGGTATCCTCAATTACAAAGAAATCTGAGATTACGTTCACAAGTCATAGCAAAAATGAGAGAGTACTTGATTAAAGAATGCAATTTTGTGGATATTGAAACCCCAACACTGTTCAAAAATACTCCCGGAGTATGTATTTCAAAGTGATATACAGAATTTGTTACAGCAGGGGTTTTAAAATTTCATATTTTTGTACATATAGGGTGCTCAAGAATTTGTAGTGCCAACAAGACACCCAGGACAATTTTATTCACTGGTACAGAGTCCTCAACAGTTTAAACAATTATTGATGATTGGTGGTTTTGACAGATACTTTCAAGTTGCTAGATGTTATAGAGATGAAAGTTCTAGACACGATAGACAACCTGAATTTACACAGGTGTGTATTTACTTGCAAATATACATGCTAAATATCAAAAATACATTTCATAAATATATCATTTCATAGCTAGATATAGAAATGGCATTTGTTAATTCCGAGGGAATAATGGAATTAATTGAAAATTTGTTAGTATATTCTTGGCCTGAAGAATCAGAACCAATAATTGCTCCTTTCAAACGCATTGAGTATGACAAAGCTATGGAATTGTATGGTACAGATAAACCAGATTTAAGGATACCGTATCAAGTAAAAATTTAATATATTTTTAGTTTAAATATTGTTAAATAATGTTAAGAACAACAAATATTGTTAATATTTCAGCTTCATAAACTTACAGAAATAATTGATCATTCAACATTAGAACAAAGTTTAAAAATGAAATGGGATCAGAACTTCGAAATTTACGCGTTGGTTTTTCCCAATAAGCATGTATGTTTATGAATAATTTCTAACTTTCTTCTTTCTCATCTTTTGCACATTTACAATAGATTTTCTAAATTTTAGGATTTCCTTAAAAAATCTGTTAAGGAAAATATTTCTAAACTACAACACGACTATTTTCCTTCTGTGAAATTAATTCAAATAAAAGTATTTAATAAATCATTAACAACAGAAACGAATAAAATGTACTCAAACATTTTAAATGAAAATGTACAACAGGAATTAAATTTAAATGAAGGAGATGTTCTGTTCTTAGCTTGTGGACATAAATTGCCCACTGCAAGTATACATTTATTAATAATCACGTTTAATTAAATTTACCTATTTCGTCTTTAATTTCCAAGTATACTGACATTGCCTTAAAATGACAGCAATTGCTATTAGGAAAAGTACGCATTGAATTTACAAATCTGCTGGAAAGTAAAGGTCACAGTATTCGTGTTTCCGGAAACGAAATGTTGTGGGTTACTGATTTTCCATTATTTTCACTTAATACAGAAGAAAATGAATTGGAAGTCATGCATCATCCATTCACACAACCTCATCCGGACGATATTCAATATCTTTCTGAGAATCCGACAAAGGTACCTACGCTTGTTACTTAAATAATGTACTCGGTAGCATTTTATTAAATAAAATATTTATTTTACCAAGTAAAATATTTATTTTATTATAGGTAAGAGGATTGCATTATGATTTAGTTATGAATGGTTCAGAAATTGGAGGAGGATCGATACGAATTCATGACGCAAATTTGCAAAGACAAATATTGAAAATGTTAAATATAGACGAATCTTATTTAGCACACATGCTTGATGCTTTAGAATGTGGTGCACCACCTCATGGTGGGATTGCATTAGGTATTTTACTTTATATATAAACAATATTAAAAAAAAAATGAACATTAAAAGAAGCAATGTTTTAAATAATAATATTTTCAAGGACTGGATCGCTTAATGTCCTTACTGTGTAAGGAACATAACATAAAAAACGTAATAGCATTTCCAAAAACTACCGAGGGTCGAGATTTGATGTCAGGGGCACCAGCTCCAATTTCTGACAAAGAGAAGACGTTATATCACATACAAACCATAAAGGAATAAAATAATAATTAAACAATATTCTTTGTACTGTATAGTATAATGTAAAAATAATGTACAATTTTTGTCGAACTTTTTTTGAAGCATAAAAGCAATCACAACCTCCTTGAAAATCCAAAAGAAAAGAGGAATGACTTTTTCAGTAATTCAATATAAATGAAATATATTCCATAAGAAAAATAAAATTCAATTACAGAATATCATAGATATTATTCAGATATATTTCGAGAACCTGTTTTTCGATTTACAATATTCGTAATATGTCGTATTTCTGTAATTACAAATAATTCTAAATAAAATGTTCTTATGACAGCGATCATGACTGCAATTGATCTTTGTAATTTACAATATCCGTTCATATTGCACTTCCGTAATCCTATAAATAGTTACAAATGAATCGTGGTAATTCTGAGACAGCAGCGATAAATGCGACTGATGCAACCTACAAAAGTATAAAAATAAACTATCAGACATTACTGGTTTAAACGAAATTTTGTACGATCACTATCGTATATCACAAAACGGGAAATTTATCGCGCGAAAAAACAGAATTGTATTGGAAAATTGTATCGTTGTGACTTACAACGTTTGAATAGTATTATTATTAGAAACTCCACCGATTTACTGCATAGATGTAATTACGTTATATTAACACACGTGTTACGTAGCGTTACATGTCCTAATATTGTTAATGATTTTGCAAAGTAACGCAAATGTGAACAGCTATTAATATAATAAAAATAATTGTGTAGTAATATTATTTTTCAAAATTAGGTTGAATTTACGTTACCAAAATGGTAAATAGCCAACCGTTGTCAAAAACGAGTATAGAAATAAAATGATAAGACCAAATTTTGATGTACAAAAAAAGTGTTTTATTAGAATTTTTTTTCTTTTTTTTTTCTTTTTTTCTTTTGTAGTAAAATATCATACGTTCTATTCAAGTGATTTAAAAAGAAAATAAAAAGTTATTCTGCGCACTAAATCGTCGAATCGGCACACGTTGTCGGCAAGAAAAATTCAATGAGATGTATAATATCCATTTCTGCTTTTCTCAAATACGCCTAAATAACATTAAATTAAAAATTCGCTAATAAACGCGTTGATATGTTATTACGTTTATTCGCCAGTGGAAGAAAATTTTACTTGTTGACATTAATATTCCCTGGACTTAGCGAACTGGAACATAGATAAATGTGTTCACGAAACATTTTCTTTTTTTTTTCCAAATGGGTTTTTTACGATATACAATTTCACAAAACAATGCGAAATCTTATTTGTTGTTGTTTACGTAATACAATTTTACTAACTTGTATCTCTTAATTACTTTACATCTATTTGTTTGCGTAAGGCATAAACAAAAATATACAGCTTACGAAGAAAAAAGTCCTGAGTACACACGTTTAAAATCCTACTAATTCAAATTATATTCAATAACTCGACCGTTTCGCGGTTAACTTCTGTACTTCGACGTTTGTAACGACAAACAGAAACGAAGAAGGAAAGACCAGATGGAAGTTCTGAGATTTGTTTCTGATAAAATACAACATTAAAAATGTGCGTACTCTATAATTCACCGTTGGAAGATATTTACGTCATTATTCAACCTTTCAAACTGAATGCATTCTAACTGATGGACTGATGTTCATTTCGTATGTTCCTAGTTCTCTAAGACACTCTATGATGTAACGTTCTGTGTGTAATAGACTGATTCTATTCGCGCAGAAAATGTAAACGTTCAAAAATTAGTACTGTATGAGGCTACGGTTTCGTATACAAACACTTGACGGTAATTTGTACAAGAACTTAACGTAGGAACTTAGAAGCGTATACAGAGATCGTGTTTCTTCAAAAAACTAAACGTTGCAAAATAACGATTGTCTAAACACAAACAATTACAAACAGACGAATTATTTTAATGATTCACATCACATTTAGTATTTTTTTTTTTTTTCTTCTGAGGCGCACCTTAATAAAACGCTCTCTTAATTAGTAAGACTCTTCCGATCGACAAACGATGTACACCTATCTTAAGTTCAATTCTAAATCCCTATGTTAAGTGGCCGCGTGAATCGACGATTACGACAGGGACGTAAGTGGGATGTTGCGCAGTCCGGGCACAGCATTTTCCTTCCGTCCAATTTGTCCTTCATTCTTCCTCGAATATGTCGCATAAAATAATAAGGTAAACGTGTCGAATGAACGTTGAGAAATTTTATCACTCACGCAACATCGGTGTCTTTCTTTTTTTTATCGACTGACTGTGTACCCCGGTTGCGCGCAACAGAATGTAAACGCACGGTCGATTGATGAAAATTTTAAATTCGTAAAAAAAGGTTTCGTACTTTTTTTGTTTTTTTTTTTTTTCTGTTTTCTATACATATACATACATACATACATACTACATACGTACATACACGCGTGCGCAAACACACATACATACATATATATATATATACATACAAGAATGACAGGAAACGTTAATTAATCTCGATAAAAGAGAAATCGCTAACATTTACGCCCCTGACTTTGAACAAATGAAGATGGATTCAGGTGGACTTGGTGGCCACCCAAATATTCGGTCGATCGATCGTTTCAACTTTCATTCCCCGGTTGCACGATTGTCGATCGAACGTTCCGTCACAATTTGACAGAGTTATATGTACAATTTCTCTCGCATTTTTCCTTCTGGGAACACAGTGTTTCGCACGCGTTACCCGCGAATTACGGAAAATTTGTTTGCGTTAGGATACTCTCAGTTTGGACATTTACTCGATTACAAGTTGGCAGTATGACATAGAGTGTTTAATCTATATACGTAGTACTTTCGAGAGACGATCTGATTCTTTAAGTCTGCACCTTCAGTGTTCATTAAACTTTCCCTTGCTAAAATCCGATCGGTTGAATATAATATTCGTTCTATATTTTTTTTTCTGTTCTTTTTGTCGTCAGTCTAACCCCCCATTTCTCAGAAATATCGCAAGACATCTATTCTTAAATAACATCGTACTATCCACTCGTTCGTTTGACACAGGTATCGCGATATATAATTGCGCACGCTGTTTCGCCACTTAGAAAAATACTATTTTACAAGACGAGGCGAACTCGCGCGTTCGACGACACAATGTTATGCACTCGAGCCCGCAAAACTCGAAGATACACAAGCGAACACATCAACATACAAAGAGAACACATTCCCGTACATATGCACATATACACACATACACCGTCGTAGAATCAATAGACAATACGCAAATATGTGACACGCTCGGTACATACATGCACACACGCACGCTTTCATATAGAATATTATAACCACCTACTCTTGCATAAAATATGTTAAGGAAAACGTCTAGAAATACTAAAGGACACTGTGAATATAAATGGTATATACATGACGATGAAGGCAGACATATATAAATGAACAGGCAGAGTATACACAAGTAAGTCATGAACATGAGAGTTACACATAATTGTGTAATATTTTATCGACGCGACTAGTCTCGAATTTGAGAGCGTATCAATGATAAACGATGACAGAAATTTCGATAAGTCAATTCTAACGCGTGTACAATAAAATGAAAATATTGTTTAGCCGTTGTAATTACATTATATAAAAAGATGGATTATCAAATATTTATTTAATATTTTTTTTTTCATTGAATTAAAGCGTCCGAACGTGTTTGCCTGTCCATTCGTATGCACTTGTTTCTTCATTAAAATGAGATGCCATATCACGATGACATAAACATTAAACTTTACTGTACTACTGTGAGACGATTAGACTTAACTGCACTTCCTACCATCGTCGAATGTTTCTCACCCGGCCCGCCGGTTCCACGCATGTAGATTAAAAACGATACCATATCTAGAATAATACATATACAATAACGTAAGTGCCATCGTGGTATACTTTCTGAATTATTATACTTTTATCGCATGGAAGTCGTAGAAATACGTGATACCTTACTGCCGTCAACAGAGCGTCTACTTTAAACGTCCGCGTGTTTATTACGCACAATAAATAAGCTCGATAACTATCGTTCTTCTGCACTAACAACGTATCGTGCATTATTTAAATCTCAAGTAGACTCGGTTGTAATTGGGTTCAAAGAAAATATCCCTGATTTCGGACGGCCACTGGGGACTTTTAATTAACGTAACCCAATTGCTTAATTTATATCGATAACAATTTTTACGCGCGCGATATCAGCGATTACAATTCTCAATTTTGGATACCAATACTATAGAATTGAACGCGGGCGCACACGTATTTGCGTGTGTCGCGAATTTCATGTGTACATGGTATACAATAATAATTTTTGAAGTATCAGTATGAATTTATCAATTTCGTTCGTTTCTTTTTTCACTTTTGTGCTTCAAACTCGTTTCAAATTATGTTAAGACACGTTCAATTGGAAAATGCATATAAATATATGATTTTAATGTGATACTGTACTATGTGTCAATTTTTTTGCCATGACCATATACATGTATATAAATGGCTTGACCTGACTTTGTTAAGGTATAATCAAAGATGTAATAATAACAAAGTGCATTGTAAAATTATTGATTGCTCAAAAATTAATTAAATATACAATTCAAAGAGTTTTTGTAGCATACGGTAGATAATTCAATATCATTATACTACACACAGGTACACAAGAAGGAGTTATGTACACAAGATGACACATTCAAATACTAGTGATATTTGTAGTATACTTTGAGAAAGAAGAGAAGCGATGGTATATCACGGTTCTTAAATATTGACAAGGTGTTATTATGATGGTCACGTTCATCGCACCATAGAGTACATGACGATGTAAACAATGAAGATGGCAGAATACATAACAGTACACAATGAACTCGAGGCGAGCCAATGAGCCAAACGGACCAAACTCCTAGATATTACATCAACTCTTCTGCTTCTTGGGTTCATTCCAACACCAGTGTCTCATACATCGGTTATTCTATTTTGTACACAATGTAAATGCAATTTCTGCTTGTTTCAGATACCCAAGAACTGTCCACACTCATTTCTTCCTTGAACTGATATAATTTACAGTCCTTTCTTGCACAAAATTAGGTAAATTCTTGCGAGCTTTGCCCGACATTCTGTACATTAATTTTATGCACTTTCATCGACAGTGGGTAGCCAAAATGCCATATTGGTACAGGCTGATGCTAGCATCATATACTTAGGATTAAATTGAATACATTGAACAGGTGCTGGATGATCACCATTGAGCACACAAACTTTGTACCCTGTTTCAGCATTCCATACGTGCACTCTGCCATCCGTAGATCCACTGAATACGAATTGGGAATCAGGACTAAAACTGGCTTCAATCGCAATTCCTTTGTTATTCAAGTAACCAGCAAATGTTTGTAAAGGTGTACCATGAAATGCATCGATCAAACGAATTGTGCTGCCATTCGTGGAAATCAATATTGTTTTACCATCTCTGCTGAACTTTAATCCTGTCCAGTCACATTCCTTTTCTTGTGACAATTTAAATGTGACAAATGGTCCCTTATCAAAACTGCGTAAATCATATAATTTTATGAACTCTGAATTGACACCTGCAGCAAAAATAAGACCTTCTGGATCATATGCAGCAACTGGACGTCCAGAAACGTTCATAACACCATGACAGTTAGGTGAACGTAAATCCCATAGTCTTAAAGACTTATCTAAAGAACCAGAGAGAAATGTGTCTTCTATGGGACTGATACATAGCGATACAACTTTCTTGCTATGACCTGGGAAATATCTTATATACTTGTTGTCGTGTAGACTTAGATAACGAATTGTGTCATCAATCTTGGTACTGCTGTGTATTGCGGTATTCTTTGCGTGGGTGAAATGAATTAAATCTACACCATACTTCTTAGAATTGACTGTTCGCACCTGGGTACCTTTCTCACAGTCATATATCACGATCTGGTCATCTTCCGAACAAGAAATCAAAGTGTCTCCGTTTGGTGAAAAGTCGATGCTGTTTATGCGGTCGGAATTTTCACGGAAAACCTTGGCCACCTTGAAGCTCCTCACCACGTGGTCAACTAGCTTCATGGTGATACACGGCGCGTTCTCCCTTTCGTGCCGTCCTCTTAACCTTCCCGCTTCCGCAATTTCTTTCTCCTTCCTTTTGATGTGGCCTAGGCGCCGAGGCGCGAACCTCCCGCGGAGGGGTCAGGGGTTCGTCTATGTACCACTGTTATTCACTTGGTGAGAAATAAAAAACCAGCGGGGAGTTCAAGAGGTCAGAGAATTCGAAACGAGGCTGAACTACCACCCAGTTACCCCCGATTTTTCTCGATCTTCCTTTTCTCAATATTAGACTTCCTTTTCAACCAAGTTGCTTTACTTTAATCTGACAAAGGGATCCTTCACTACCTTCTCTCTTTCCTACGAACGGACGCCGTTGGCAGACTACCGCACACCGCACGCACAAATTCTGCCAACTGTTTAGAGAAATGGATGACGAATTACCGTGAACATTCTCAAGATACTGTAGAGTTGTACCGTGAGTAGAGCTATCGATCTGCGTTGACGTCGATGCAACGCATCGTTAAGTGAAACTGCATTATCAATGGAGCTGGACGAAATTTGAAATACAAATATTTCGAATGCCGAACCTGATGAACATCAATGCGAATGTAAATAAAATAGTATTTTAAATGCAACATGAAAGTTTTAGAAAGGAAACAATTTTATCGAAATAGCAAAAGAATGAAAGGTATCTTATTCTTATTTATAATTTTATTTACAAACCAATGGTTTCTGATGCTAGCACTATTTTTTCTAAGTGGTAAAACATCAAATTGATCAAAGTTTTTGGTTATTTCTAATACGCACTTGTACACATTTACGAGTGAGGTTATCTCTAATTCATACATGTCAAAATAACATAAAGAGTCCATCAATAGCCCAAAATGAGACACAGTTGTTGGAAAACCGCTTATTTTTGTTAAAGAATAATTTTTAAATCTTGTTAATTACATTCAAGAGTTATGACTCAGCCTATGAATCATACATCTCATCTGTTCAACAGATGACGCAGCATGTGGGTCAAAAAATACGAAAAAATATTTTTGCTATTAGGGATAGTCTGATAATAATATATCGATCTTGAAAGTATTAAAAAATGATTATGTACTGAATTCAAATAAGCTACTTATTATTTATATTAGAATAATGCGTAAAATGTTTGTCAAAGTATTACATGAAATACTTTATGCATATTAGGTAATTCTTTTATTCATTAGTCATAATCATAATTAAGTTTGAACGTATAAACTATATTTGTTTAATCATATTAAACAAATGTACCATTCACGTATCGGTAATGAATACGTAGTGTATCAAATTTAAGCATATCGTGATATTGGTACTCCTGCATACTGTAAATTTTCAAACATTCGTTAGAAGAAACGTAGCTAACGTACCAAAGATTTGTGAGTGAAATAAAAAGTATGCTACGAGATATTCCATCAAAGATAAATGCAGAAAAGTGATTGTACAAGAGGTATAAATGAATATTTTACAATTTATTAAGGAACCGTTAGTTTCGGTTTGCAGCATAAAGGTTCGTACAATATTTCGTCACTTAAAAAATGATTAGTCATTAACTAATATTAAATCTTTATGTGCAGCTTCGCTATATAAATTATAAACATATAAAATTTGCGTTATCACAAGATAATGTCTTTACTAGAAATGTGTTCTGTAATATCAGAATAACAATATATTCCGTTGTCTTCTTTATATGTACTTCGTTAGTTACATAAATAAGATAAATTTTATCATTGCAAAAATCATAACTAAACAACGCAAATGTTTTTCTTATATTATTATAAAATACCAATTTCAGTTTCTATTTTACTATCACTTTGACTTTGTCAAAGGCATCGTTGTGCATTATTAGTGGAACAATATCAACTATTATTAAATACATAAGACAGGTTTTCTTATGGTTCATTATAAACTCCTTATATTATTTATACGTACGTATTTTTCATCTTATCGAGATAACAATTTTTGATTATATCAAACACATGCATAATGGCAAATGGAATTTCTTTTATCAGTCAGTTTTTTCATTGATACTTTCATGTGTGTTCTTTCATTCAGAAAAGTTTTAGTTGAATTTTTTAAACGAAGAAGAAATAGAAACATCATGATACATTATACTACTAAAAACATATTATTTAAACACTAAAAAAAAATGTATCATTCTGTTTATATTCCATGTACATTTATATCATTGGAACAAGTATGTATACATTTATTGCAAAGCAGTTTACATATGAGTCGAACTAATATTTCTCTTTTTTGCATTATTTATACTTATATTTTAAAATAAATTTAAATTAAAATAATTTTAACTTTTACATAATACATTTTTCACTGTTCAAATTTTAAAATACACCTTATGCTACATCAAATTAAGCAAAACAGCACATAGATTGTGCTCATTAAAAGCATTAAATTCTGTTGTCTTGTCACTGACAAATACCTATAAAAAATTTCATAAAGCTGAATAACAAATTATGCTCAATAATGATATAATGTAATCACATTAAAAGTGTTTGATTATAATAGGTAAAAAATAGGTATGCATTTTTGCGATTAGAGCTAGATATAAATGTTTCCAATGTATCAAATTCAATGTATTTACAGCCATCATTTTTTTTTTTTATTTGAACTATGCAGTTTATATTTCTCTTTTATAAATTTAAGCTTAAAAAACATATTTACATCTAAGTGCGTTGCTGAAAAGTCAAAGTAATTAATACCGCTTTTAAAGACATATTTAATTTGTATCATTAAATTTAGTATCTGTTTGCACAATTTCTTATTACTATATACTTTCTAAAATGTAGATTAACTTTTTAAGTAAATATAGCCTCAAAATATTAAAGCTTAAGATTATCTTTTAATAAAATTTTCATTACTTTTATTTTATAAGGCTGATGTTAATATTGACTGCTATTAAATTTATATAAGTATGTACAGAAATTATTCACATAATATAAGTTATAAATTAACATCAATCTTTGTAGAGTTTTTATGAAATATGCGTAAATAAGTGTCTAGACATTTAATTCATAAAATATTAGTGCAATAAATATTTTCACATAATTAGGCTTATGGAATGTGAACAAGACACTTTATTTGAATCAAGATAATTTGTGTTGCAACAATAATTAAATTAATGAAATAGTTATATAATTGTTATACAACTATTGCCTTTACATATAAATTTTTATGTTTCAGTAGTCTCTTTTTTCGTTGTGATGAATATTGAAAGCTTCCAGTTCTAATCAACATTCAATGAAAAATATGCTTAAACGGTTTAAAGCATTTTGTACATAGTAAGTAGTTTTTATATCTCTTTACTTTCTTTCAATTTATATTAGGATGCCACAATGTACAGTTCCATTATTATACCTTCTTTTTAAATCTGTTTTTAAAAAACTATATTGCAAAAAGGAATTAGAGTTTGCAATAATAGTAGTGACATTAGTATATTGCTTAGAAAATTAAATTAGCAAAAAATATAGTTTTGTGTTTCATTTCGCTTTGTGTAATTGTTAGTTAACTATTTAAATAGATTTATATAAAGAGAAAGCTTCAATTCTGGCACGCATTGCTATATGATGAATTTGTTTTAAATTTATACTCCATTTTTTATAACAATAACAACAACAGTAACAATTATGATACTTATAATAATTGCAATGTCTTATAATTATTGTTTTTTTAAAAGACATTATTAATGATTTGCTTGCAAGGAACATATATCATGGTAAAGCTCTGTATAGAGTATACTGAAATTTACAAGACAAAATGGTAGATACTAAAAAAATATAATAGGTATAAATATCAAAGCCACTGTTAATAAAATTTCATATCATCGTTTTTAAAAATTCAGCCAGATTTCTATTACTATTTGTACATCAGTATACTTTACCCAAATCGAACCAATTACAATTTCAAAGACTGCTGCATAGAGCAATAGGCCCTGTTTTGGTCCCTGAACCTAAAACTTGTACTTATATTTAGCATCTTACAATTTTTACGTTTGTTATATCATTTGTTGTGAGCTAAGAAATTAATGAGAACCAAAATGTTACAACTCTTTTTATGTTAAAGATATAATCGAATTAATAAATGATGTTAATTGTTTTTATCTTACTTTTTTTTCACAATTTTTTAAGTGAAATTAAAATTGATGACTATGTTACCAATTTTAATATCTCTAAATTCGATATCTGTCGTCAGTTATCAAAAAGAGTACAAGATAATGTATCTATACATTTGTTGATGAACATTGATTGGGTTCTATCTTATTCAGAAAAGATAATTAATTTTAGAATGTGCATGTATAAATAAATATTTGCTTTTGACAGGATGTTCTCATTGCAAATGAATAATTTTTTTTTATTCAATTTCAATGGCTTAAAAAATTTTTTTGGAGGTTCAGGGAAATTGGTGATTGTACTTAAGCAGTTTCAGCAGATTAGACTAGTGTAGATTAGCGCATTATTTAAGTTAAATTATAACTTTTCTTCAAAACTACACTTTTTAAATTCATGTGCAACAAAGTGTAAGCAATTAATTTAAATTAATACTTAAATACATATACTCGTGCATATACACATACATATATAATAATATATGATTATATATGTATGTATCCATGCTTCTTATCTGTAACATTCAATTTAATTTCAGATACTGAACATTGTTTTTATAAATCATATAGGCTATGCGCGATTATTTTGCATAACATGTTGCATACTTTGATTTCAGCTATGTAATACTTTGTAAATTATTATAAAAATTCTTCAATTAAGGCTCTTTGCTCAAGTTTGTGCTATTTGTGTAATGATTGTGCAGTGCATAAACGTAATTGCTTAATCTGTCAGGCCAATTGTTAATTCATAGTTACAGAAACATGATTCCATGTTCACATTTTTCTTATGAATAGATATTATATATATATGCATATATACATATATCTATGTTATTGCATATACCTATTATAAACGTGTAAATTTCAAAAGCATGTTCAAGTAATACTAAATGTCTTTAATTACGCTATCTATTTCGTAGGAAAGGCCTCGTAGTGCTAAATATAAGAAAAAAAAAAGTTTATATTTACGGATTTAACCTTCCTCTTTGCATGTTCTATTTAAAAATTTATTGTATATTTTTTCACTAACTCGGGTTACCACGGAATTTTCACTGTTTGTTAAATTTGTTCCTTGTCCTTGAAAATGCATAAAACGATAAAACACATTAATTCTCAAGACCGCTTCTGTGCCCACTTCAAATCGTCTGCTCTTGGCTTGCAACCAGTAGCTTTTTCAATGAAAATTTCCAAAATGTACCAAAAACGAAGCTTTTCTAATGGCCAATTCAACCATCCGGTAGTAATGCAGAAGTAGGTTTCATGCGGTGCAACATGGTGCACGCGATGATGTTTTCTAGGCAATATAATTCTGTGTTCTTGTAACCAAACGACCCAAGTAGGTAGTCCGAAATACGTGTGAGACCATTTATGTATCTGAAAAAAATCTTTTATGTTGTTTGCCATTATGTCACTTTGTTAATGCTACTCTAAAAAAAATGACAAGTAACTTAAAGAGAAAAAGAATGAATTTACGAGCTATACACAAAATTGTACTTTGACAGAATTTTCAATCATTTACCTGATTAGTCATTGCTACAAAAATTGCAAGCTGAAACCAGTAACAGGTCCAAACAAATTTCTGTTGAATTACCGATTCTGGGAGACTTAAAAAATCCCATGTTAATTTGCAAAGGAATGGTATTGTGACCATAAAATTATCACCATTAGTTTCTATAAAATCATGCCTTGTTATACTCGTTGGATCAATATGATGTTCTCGAAATGGTCTCAAAAAGTTCTGCAAATACATGTTTTTATATTTAACAACACATGAAGCAATGTAGGTTTCTATAGTTAAAAGGAAAATTGTCTTCGTGTTTCTCAAAATATTGTATACTTGTTTAACATCAATATAATCAAAATAATATCAACAACGTAACATCGAATAATAGCTTTGCCGATACCAGCAATTATATTCTTGTACGGTTGTTTTTTACCTTTCCAAGAATTGGAAGTTCCACAGAGCCCCATGTATCAGCGGCCCAATGTACAAATCCAGATGCAAAATCTGCCGTAACAATGCCGCAAAATGCTGCCATCGCGATTGAACTTACATTTTCTACTCGTAATCTGACGAGGATAAATATTGAATTAACCACCATGAGTGTAATGCAGATACCAACACAAATGCACTCTTGTGTTCTTTTTCCTAAAATACATAAAAAATGTTGCTCTGAAGTAATATCGACCTTCGACATATTAAAAACAGAAAACTCGATCACGAAATAATACATATACAACACACACGCTCGTAACCGCATACGCAAGAAAAATTATAACAACGTTTTAACGAGTACTGTACAATCTAAATACAAAAACACGTATTGTTAGACATCTCTTTATTTTTGCACACAAGCGACGATTCCAAGGCACCACCGATGTATAGTCAATGTCTTGGCAAGTATTAAAATCAGAAAACATACTATGTGCACGTATCGTGCGTATGTTATTCCAACGTCTTGCATTAAATATAAAATGAATCATTAATTGTATCAAAATCCTCGCATAAATTATATTAGAACGTATTATTTCTATGATCCCGCTCCTTTTTCATTAACTATGTAATTTCGTTTCATTGATATTTAAATTAACGAATTAAATAATTACCAGTGCTGTAAAGATTTGCGAGTTCTTGGGCACCCTTGTGATTAGGGCCCCATCTCGGCACAGTTCTATCTTCTTGCGAAGTCGGTACCACCGAGTTGGCATTGGGATCGTCCTCGAGCATCGAATTCTCGTAGATTTGCCGTTCGGTTTTCACCGGCGCCAAGAAATTCGTTGCCATCGAGCATGCGGCTGAGGCCGCTTGGCCCAAGTTCGCCACCTTTATTTCATCCATAATTATTTCCGTTATTAATCTAGAATATCAAGGGGAACAGTCGAAAACGTGCGTTCTTCTACGAATCGATCCGGTTCTGTTGTATCTTTTTCGACATCGCTGAATCCCCTTGTCTCTGTATGTTTCTATGCACGGTTTATTCTCTGTTGAATAGTTTCTTAGGGAACGTAAGTGATCTTTTAAATTTTGCATGTAGAAACGGCCATAACATGTCACACATTATTTGATGTACTTTTGCATCATCTATAGTTTGATCCATTTGATTTTCGTACAAATATATCCTTCACAGTCATCACATCGTTTATTAGTAGTAGTTGATTTTGTTCGTTGTTACGTTTTCTTTTTCTCTTTTTCTCTTGAATTCTTTGTAATTGACCCTTCATGCGACGGGGTTTGTGCTAAAAAAAAAAAAAGTAAAGAACTTATTATACGATACAGTTTTTATAACATACATATTGCCTTGAAAGATACATCGTTAAGTTGTATGTATAATATATAAAGTCTACAAATTTTATCACGTGTAATATGCGAAAATTATAGCGTGCCGAAGCATCGTGGTTTAATACCTTTTATTGGACAATATTCGAGTAGAAAACTTAATCTGATATTACACGCGATGTTACGATAAAACGTCGAAACTGACGGTCACAAGTACTGAACGTTCCGCCTTTGATAACGCTTTTCCGGAATTAGAATGTCTTGGAACAGTCTTCGTAGCGTCGAAAATATATTACGATTTATAGATAATATCGTGTAATATTTGTTTAGTCACAGAACTATCAGGTAATTAATCGTAATAATATTGATCATCACATGACCATGACGCGGAAAGTTAGAAACATCATTCAGTTAGAACTCTAGTTCGTTTTGTTGCTTGAAGAATATTTACAGGACTTTATATTCTGTCTCTTTACTATTATTTAATTAAATGTACAGTTCAGTTATTTAACGCGAGAAATTATTTCTGCAGGAAAATTTAAACTATATAATTAATTAGCAGAAATGTTATCTCAGACTGGTATCTTTAAAGTAGGATAAAGATAATGAGCCATAAATATCTAGACCGTTGAAAAGTAATAACAATGTGATTTAAACCTTTGTGCGGGCACCGGTAAAGTAGGTTAATTTCGCTTTTACACGAGCTTAAGAAACAATTTTGATAATATACCAAGTCTACCCTTGTCCCTATTTTGATCGTGTATCAACCAATCGAAATAATTCAAGGGTTACTTTGTATCACGAATCACTTTTAGTTTACCAACATATACAAATACCTCATTCACGGAATTGTACGTGCAAAAAAAATTAAACTTTTAAAAATTTACGTTTATAGTAATTAAAGGTCTACAGTAAGGATTTCGTGCAGTTGCTTATGCAGTTTTGTACGGTAATTGATCAAATTGCAAGTAACGGCCTTTTCCTACATAATGAAAGTGAAGGTTACGTGACAACATAGTCAATCAGTTTTTTTACATTCTCTATTGTGCATACTCTAGTAAATATAAAATTTATGAATACTTCGTTATTGATGCTTTTCAAATGTGGGCATGGACGGTACTTTAAAACCGGCGACATACATAGTTATACACACGTTCATACATACTTGTACGCTATGCATATAGACACGCGCTCACACGTGCATATTTGCATTGGAAAAAAAGCAAGTTGTAGTTAAATATGAATACAGGGTGGTTGGTACAGATCTAGCATTGATTTTATGTTTGAATATTATAACAAATTGAATTTCACTGAGTTAAATGTCGAAGGCATACCCATGAGACGGACGAAAGGAACAAGTATGACAATAGATAATTCTTGCAAAACTTAGAGGATTTCTCGATGCCTCCGTGCTCCGTCGATATCCTGGTCGTCGCATTATCCAGCCATAAAGTTGCTGAATGTGCACGCTCAATTAGTCACTGGTAGAACCGAAAGAGACCTACAGCGAGACACTATCGTACCTCGTATCGATGTAACACATACACACGTAAGAAAAGCACGCATGATGTTCACATGCATTAGTAGTTTCGCGCACAAGTTTTCTTCTTTTGGCTCTTGTTACACTGTGAAATCACTGCAGAAAGCTAGGAGTAACAGGTTCGGGATTTTGTACATTTTTGCAAGTGACAGGGAATACAATATAAGAATATAAAATCGGAAAGGCGGCGAAGGTAATAAAAAATTGTGGGGAAAGAGGGACGGTAGGATTAATTGACGAAACGATCGAATAGATACGGTTGTTACGATTTGGCATTTAACTTCGGATACTGTGCTTCTCTTGTAAACCAATAGGAACAAACGTAACGAAGAGAACGTAAACGGAGGCGCTAGTTTCGCCGTATGCCTTACACAGTTCTGTTCGTGATTTTCTTCGGTTCTTTCTCTTTTGCTCGGGTTCAAGTTGCGTGAATTTGCTGACTCTTTCCTTCTTCTTTCATACGAGCTTCTCTTGCAACCCCGCCTCGTTTCGTGACGAACGACCGGCGCCGCCTCACGACCATTGCTCGCGTCGCGTCGCGATGCTCCCGTGGCGCCGTCATGCGGCTTACCCTTTCTGACGTTACCACTTTTATATGTAGGAAGATTTCCGTCTATACGAGGTGGGATAATTTGTTACGGTTGAACTTCCATTCGCTTAATTCCGTCCTGCCCACGGGTAGAGCATCTTACGCGATTTCGCCCCCCCTCTAGGTACCATATTTAGTTTGTATTGTGTCTACATACAAAACCCGATATTAACTGTACATACATACAGTGCCCGTATCTACGATACGAAGAAAAAGTGGGGGTAACTTGGTTTTAGGAGCAGTTTTGAACAGAACTGATCCAAACTGAACTAGATTTAATATAATGACACAAGACAGTCCTGTCTACAGTTACAGATCCTTATGCTGTTATTGGGCTCATACATACATGTGATACAATATCAAGTAGCGGAGATATGTAACGAAGACAGAGCGAGGGAGGGAAATTGCTTTGGGTGTAACTTTGGATAGGACTGATTCAATTATTTAAAAGCGCGTGTTGGGTGAATAATTGTTTTATTCTAACTTTCATTCGAACAGCCTGTACTATTATTTTTATGTAAACTGCACGTGAATATATGGCCATAAAAAAAAACATGTACACGTCATCGATTAAACACGCAGCGGTACGACGTGACTATTCTTGTGTGTATCACGACATGTTTGCGTTCTTTAAATGTTACGTGTGTTCTTATTGTGTGACTCAAATCCATGTAACCTCTACGAAATGTGTAATTACCGGCGCATATGACTTCATTTCTATTAAAATTACATTTCCTATGCGCTAATTATAGCACATATTACTATTGCTTTACGTGATCTGATTTATGCTTTTAATATGTCGATTCTATTTAAAGTTGATATAAAAATTTTACAGACACGATGCCTATGTACACGTAAAATCATGTGATCATGCACTGGACACTGCACGTTGTACATTATAGAGGTGAAGAACCTAGTACATTTACTATTAAACAGTGAACAATTAAGTGTTGTGCAAAGTATGATATGACCTAAGAGTCCTTTAGACTAGAGTATGTGGCGTCTCACGGAACATTCATACTTTATTCAGAGGTAGATCGACCGAATAGCTAGCCCCTAACTAAGTTTTTCATAAGTTATATCACGAAGATATGTAGACCTGCGATCACGTAATAGATAATGGCTTTCACGATAGTATACTATTATGTATTATACAATACATATCATAACGGCCATTTTTAATGCTAAACATCAAATAGATTTTAATTTAATTAATGAAAAATTATCGATTACCTATCGATATAAATCGATTATTTTTTATTATTAATTCTTTGCACTCAAAAAATTTCCATCGAGTATATCATTAACTTGAAATAATTTTTCATGAAAATTTATTTTATTATATTATTATTTAACCGTTCAAATTTTATATCAAACATTTAATAGTCCTGCTACGGAACTTTTCGAGTGCAAAAGGTTAAACCGATCTCTTAATACGAAGCGTTGAGTTCATGATCTATCTATAATTTTATGAAAGCATTTGACCGTATACTTACCGTGTATATTTAAGCATAACAATCGTTTGATGGTTGCAAAGAAACAGTGTTACAAACGAAAACTTTTCTGCTAACTTTCAAAATAACATTATTTTGTACTATTCAGTGAACTCTTCTCCGTAATTTATCTGTTTGAGGTTATCTGTTCTTCTTTTAGCCTTGTACGACCAGTCTAGTTGCCAAGTTACAATAATGCCAAAATAAACTCAGAAGTGCGAAACTTCGGTTGACATAAATTCTTAACTGTGATAAACGTGGTACATATAAGAGACGGTTATCAATCAAAGGAATAAATGTTCTTTCTTTACAATGAATTCCGTTGTACCGTTAAAGGAGAAATGTGATTTGTTTCTAGCTGGTAATAGTCAATAATGAAAAGAGTTTCGATATGTTTATTTACGATTTGTATTACGTGATTTGACAGTAATTATTGAATTATCAGATGTTCATAATATGAACCTACGATAACATAAAATTGTACAGTTATGCGTGCAAACACATAGGTGAGTTGCAATCCAAGTGCTATCGGCATCTACAAGCTGACCCGGAAGACAAAACGAAGATGGCATCATTCGACTGCTTACGTAGTAGCTAGACCACTTTTATTTTCGTCGACCAACGTAGCAGCCATCGTCACGAAAACGACAATTGCTATTTTATACTTTTCATATTATATAATTCCTACTAAAGTTTATCGATCATAAAAAAAAACATAAATAATATAAATTATATCGACAAAATGAATTTTATACAGTAGTATAATTAACGCGAAGCGATATAGTATTCTTATATAAGCTAATCTAATTTAATACTTTAATCTTCATGAATGAAGTTCTCTGTAATTGTGTAAAAATATCTTTATTTTTTTTGGATATTCTAATTAGTAATTTATGAAAAATACCTGCTTATTTGTTCAGTTATGTATTCTGTGTAATACGCTACTGCACTGATTCTGTTTACGATTTGTTTTTCGGAAGTATTCAATTTATACATATGCATTTTTTTCCCCCGGTCAGCTAAAACATAAATTTCTAACTTTGCTGAACATTTATTTTTATGCTGTCTTACAAAGTAATTTTGTATTTCGCGTAACAATTTCATTATGTTGAAAATATTTACCTGACGAACTAAGGAAAACATGCAACAATGTTACGAAGCCTCTTTTATAGTTACGATGTAAAATGACAATGTTTTCAGTAAGCACTATATTCACATCATCCTACGAACAGTAATTTAGATAGTAGTTTTGAAACTTACTATTAAAATTTAGTTATACCGTGATTGGTCTAGATTTTCCTTAGCTTCGAAAGACACTGAATCAACTAACTATGGCATGCGTAGCGTAGCAGTGGCGACATGATGCACAGATGTCCAATATACGATGCACCAGCGTACAACGTGTGCCACAATGACAAACCACAAGTTGATATTTTTCGCTGCGGGATTGAGTAAGTAGATATCGGTCATTTACGGACTTGCGTGCTGTCATATATCCAAGGTACGAAGAAGACTGCACGAAGCGTGGGAGAGAACATATTATACACCTGACACGACATGATTTCGATTGTTACAAACACTTGTCCAAAACATGTACAGGGTGGCCACTGCAGCGGTTACTGTAGTTCTAGAACTTATTACTGATCGTTTGTGAAAAAAGAGAAGAAAAATCTATTAGTTTTCATCATGAAAAATAAATCACATGAAACTTTTGTCAATAAATCATCAAAAGTAATTTAAAAAAACTATAGCGCTACATAAAGTAATTCATGAAGTCGTTTCTATTCGATTGAACCATTTCGGAAAATTCACTGATTCGTGAATATTCAACGCGTGTTAAAACAGTATCATAGAGTGAATTCATGATGCTAAATTTATAACACACTCATCAAACTATCGTATAAAAATAGTTTCATTCATTCATCGTACTATTATATCACAAACATTTGCATATAAGCCAAAGAAAATATCCAGAAAACATAAGGGGGGTTTATCTTAAATTACTTCCATAATTAATTAGAGATATGTATACCGTATATGTATATATATATAATTGGTATACATATGTTTCGTAACGAATCATTAATATTTGGTAATGTTTATTGAATTTCTGTAATAAGAATATTTTAATAAAAACTTAAAAATATAGTAAAGTTCGCTTATGCATAATTAATGTTAGTGTAAAAAAGAACTTATTTGCTGACTCGATAATAGATTTTGATTATATATGTCAAATCTATATAAAAAATGATATAATATATAATTTTATCGTAATTACATCATCATGACTGCATACCTATAACTGAAAGAAAAGTAACACATATTTCAGTATATGTGATATAGATCTTTTTCAGGTTTTTTTTATCAAAAAATTATCATGTTTATTAACACTGTGTATGTGAAAACTTTTTATCGTTATCGATGTATTAAAAAATACAATTCGGTTACTCTTACGAATAAGTAGTAGATCAACTATGTACTCATATACATTTCGGCACAAACACTTGTCCATATTACACAGATTCAACGAGAAACCATATACGCGTCTGACTCCTGATTGACAACATGACATTAATGCATTCATATGCACACATAAACAATTTGTATTAATCCGCGTTTGATAGAAATTAATTCGTATTATTTCCGTATTGCCAACAAATATTATAAACATTGTAACATGAATATGAAGTTTTAGTTACGTGTCATACTACATACAGCAAGGTTAGTTTTATTTACTTTTACAGGTTCAGTAATAGTTATAATTATAAGTTATTTTTTCAGTGTAATAATGAAAAAGCAACAGTTTAAATCGTAATATTTGTTCATTATCCTTTGAAACAATGAAGCTGACTGTGTTCAATGAAAATGATTTTGTGCTTTTAGTAGGAGAAGGCAACTTTTCGTTCGCTGTTGCTTTGCTCAGACTTAATTTAAAAATTACTATCATTGCTACATGCTATGAAGCTAATATTTATCAAGATGTTGGAAAGAAAAACATAGAATGTTTAGAAAAGAATGGTCAGTATCTGAAAAAAACAAAGAAAGACTAGAAACAACACTGTCTTTTAATTAAATTAGTTGTATAAAGAATTCTATGCTTTTCTTTTCAGGAGTCTGTGTACTATTAGGTGTTGATGCAACAAATTTGAAAGAACATCCGATATTAAAAACAAAGTTATTTGACAAAATTATCTTTAACTTTCCTCATGTTGGTGGTAAAATGCGAATAGAAAAAAATAGAGAGTTATTAAAACAGTTTTTTATAAATGCAACAAAATTATTGAAAAGTAATGGGCAAATATTAGTTACTTTATGTAATGGCCAAGGTGGCACACATATTGATGATCCACCGAGGCGTTGGGATGATTCATGGAAAATTACAGAAATGGCATCCCATGGAAATTTTGTATTAAGTACAGTCGAACCATTTCAATGGTTGTTTTTTCAAAATTATATAGTAACTGGATATCGTGGTTTAGATAAACAATTTCACTCTACTAAAGCTTTGACTCATGTATTTGTTAAATCTGAACCTCCAAATGTATTGAATATTGTTCCTGAAAGTAAAATAGATATTTCTCAATGTGATGATAATTTTTCATGGAAACGTATAACTGAAATAACACATACATCAAATGTATATGCACATACATATGTATTTGATATAACTTTTAGTGTTGAAGGAAAATTTAATTCTATTAAATTTTATACATTATTGTACAATCATGCTGGTCGCATTATAAATGATATTAATTTGTTACGAATATATAAATCTTCTTCACAAAATATAAAAAAGAGAACTTATAGAATATATTATAAATCTGATTGTATACCTTTATATAGAAAGAGAGTCATTGATATACACCAAAATTTAATTACAAATATTTTGGAAGATAATTTAAATGTGCTAGTTTCAAGATAGTACTATTTTATCTATAAATTTATAACACTATTCAATGTAAATATAATTTAATAAAATATTGTCGATTTATACCTAAAATAATATTGTATTATTTGGTCTATTTTGTAATATAAGCTTTTTAAAAATTTAATTAATTGCAGATGCATTGTTTTCGTCAAATAAGAAGTACAATGTTACTTATTACTACTTGGAAACAAGATATTATAAACATTACTATAAACGTGCACAAATATAAAAGTACAAATAAAAATGTATTTAATTCATTATATACTTCTAAATGGTTTCAACACAGAGAAAATGTTCCTAAACCATTACGCGATACAAAGCCAAAATCACAGAAAGATACAGATCGAAATTTTCTTGATATGAAGCAAGTATGAAGTATTAAGTAAAGCTCTTTGAATTTCTACATAATATTTACAGATACTAATTTCTATTTATTTAGGTAAGAACTATTGGAGGAAATGGTGGAGATGGAGCAATATCATTTTTACAATTATGGTCAAATGATTGTGCTGGACCTGATGGTGGAGATGGTGGACATGGTGGTCATGTAATCTTTGAGGTGTTAATTCTTTTAATTTAGACCTAATTAAAAGTTATTATTCCTGAATGAAAATAAGAACTATGAATTTTTAGGTATCATCAAATGTTCATGATCTCTCACATGTAAACAGTGTTCTTAATGCTGAAAATGGAGAGAAGGGAATTAATAAAGACTGTTTTGGAAAAAATGCTAAACATACTATTGTGAAGGTTCCTTTAGGCACTATAGTACGTAATTTAGACGGAAAAATAGTAGGTGACTTAAATAAAGAAGGAACAATGTTTATTGCTGCTCGAGGTGGTGCTGGAGGCCACGGAAATGCATATTTTAAGTCTGACTTGCAACAATCACCATATATAAGCGAGTATGGTGCACATGGAGAAAGTTTACAATACGTACTAGAAATAAGAAGTATGGCACATATTGGTCTCGTAAGTAGAAGCTATATTTATTAGTATTCTTATTCTATTATTGTAATTCTTTTAATTTTAACTAAGCACTAGCAATGAGAAAGTTATAAATGTTAAAACTGCGATTATTTTGTTTCTTTATAATTAATGTTAGTTATATACGTAATTTGTTGACGATAAGAACATATAAGCGGCAGTAATTTATTGTCTACGTTTTAAATTGAAAAATGAGAATATTTCATAATAGTTGAAGATATAAAAGAATTATTTACAACAAAAATAAGGCCATAAATTAGAGAGTTTTAATGTCGAGTCCCATTTCTGAGGAGTGGGGGAAAAGCAGCATCTTGCTCCGAGCGGAGTGGTGGGGGAAGCAACCATCGTGTCGTTGCTCCTTTCAGTACGCCGCGTAGTGCCAGATAGGGAGGGTGTTGATGTGTAGTGTCTCCCTCCACTACTCAAAAATGGGACTCTGTTTATTTCTTCGGCTACATTGGTCAGTTTCATGGTCAGTGTGTTTATTAAATGTGTCATTGCGTTAATTTAACCCTTTGTCGAATAACTTCGAATGAGACTCGTGGTCGGTCAGTTAAAATCGGGCTAGAAATGAGTATCACGGATGAGGATAAGAGCCGTGGAGCATCGATCAGACCCATCGTAAACAACACATATCGGGCTCGTGGTTTGTAGCCGTGCATCAACGTAAACAAAACGGGCTAGGTTCGTGGTCAATTTTCATCTTTGTTATGTTGTTTCAGTTTTGTAACCGACTTTGTGATCGTTAATGGCACACTCTGTTGGAATTTAAATCGTAGGGCAAGGGGTTAAATACAGTGTTTTTAGTATCGTGAAACGTCGTTAAATATTATTCCTACACGCAAATAAATTGCTACTAATTGCAGCAGCTTATTAAAGTTTATTTAGTGTTTTATAAGGAGTTGCAAATATATTTTAGATTGGCCTTCCAAATTCAGGTAAAAGTACATTATTAAGAGCTATATCTAGGGCTAGGCCAAAAGTAGCACCATATGCATTCACTACATTAAGACCAAACCTAGGAATGGTATTATACGATGACTATGAACAAATTGCAGGTTGGTAATATATTACTGCAATATGATCTCATTTTTAGTATATTTTTAATTAGCCACATATATTTTTTTTATTAATTGTTAAGTGGCGGATTTGCCGGGACTTATATCTGACTCTCATAAGAACAGAGGTCTTGGTATACAATTTCTAAAACACATAGAACGTTGTAAAATTTTATTATTCATACTGGATATTACATCTGACAAACCATGGGCAGATTTTGAGACCCTGATGTATGAAATTACACAATTCAATACAATGTTAAATAAAAGGTCACTTCTCATTGCCGCGAATAAGATTGATTTACCAGAGGCAGCAGTAAGATATATTATTTTTTTATAAGTTAACTTCTCAAGGAATAAAAGATCTGGTAATATGATTAATTATACAATTACAGGAAAATTTAGAAATACTTAAACAAAAAATTGATTTTCCAATTATTCCAATTTCCGCGAAAATGGGTATAAATATATCCAACTTGTTAAAAGAAGTAAGAATTTTATACGACAAAGAAAGGGAAGAAAGTGAACAGAAGAATGTCTTGTAATACAAAGACGATTCTAATTGATTATACTGTATATTTATAATAATATTAATTAATAAAAACAATTACAAAAGCCATTTATTTAAGGGGTATATAATGTTTTAGAATTTCACAGTTTTTTCACACAGCTTAAAGTCTTTTATAATTGACGTTACTTGTGGTTGATTTAAAATAGTAAGGAACCATCTATTTAAATTTGTGTACTGTTTCCTACATGCTGGATCAAAGGCATGCTCATATAATGGAATCAGAGCAGTGAAAATTGCTATGTCCGCAAGACTAATTCTTTCCCCAACTAAATAAGTTTTTGTCTGAAGTATATCATTTAGTTTTTTCAAAGAAGAATAGAGATCCTCTTTAGATGTCTTAATATTCCCTCTCATATTACTTGGTATATTATCTGCGAGACACGGAACAACCCAACCAGATACAGCTGGTAAAATATGGTTATCTGCATAACTTAACCATTGTAAAACTTCACTGAATGTAAAAGAATTTTTCGAACACCTTAGCTGACTATTTGCCAAATAAAATGCGATCGCGTTGCTATCAAATAACTCGAAACCATTACCTTGTAATCTTATGTCTCTAGAAATTACACCATCGTTCTTAGACTCCGATGTAATCAATTCCTTACCACTATACTTAGCTACTATTCGTGCGCGGTAATATTTGATACTTCCGGTATTACCAAAAAGTATTAATTTTTCATTGGAAGTTTTAGAACACACAGATTTTTCATCGCGTTTATCAATTATAACGTTCTCTAAAAATATACAATAAATTTTTTCTTTAATAACATACCCGTATTAATATGTAATAAATATTTCTTTACCTGTAATCCCAAGCTTCAAATTGGCAAAGTTCTTAGCCATGTGCATTAATTTACTTAAACACGAGATATTTGTACCCGTAGCTTGAGCAGATTCAGGTTTTCCACCTCCTTTCCCTTCCATAAGCGGAGCGATTTCTTGGATCCATTCATTTGCTTTCAATCCTTTATTTATAGCGGACTATTATATTTTATAATACATAAACGTTATTTTTTCTCTCCATTTTTTAAACAAGAATCAATATTCAATTATACATGTTTAATTTTACCTTAGACACTGCACTAAGTGCAAAAATTTTCTTAACATCAGGATCTACAGTTACAAGTAATGCACTTGTTTCTGGAGACACAGTTTTTATCTTTTTCAGAGCAGAATCTAAAGCCTTTGTGTTGCTATATGCTTGCACAACTTCAACCAGTATCGGGCATCCAACAT
Organism: Colletes gigas; assembly: GCF_013123115.1. Classification (NCBI taxonomy): domain Eukaryota; kingdom Metazoa; phylum Arthropoda; class Insecta; order Hymenoptera; family Colletidae; genus Colletes; species Colletes gigas. The sequence continues at coordinate 1,852,115 of NW_025106637.1, read as the reverse complement.
TTTGTTGAATTATTTGGTGAATGGTATCTACCACTGAATTAGCGATTGCAACTTTTGCTGCGCGTTCTTTATTATCAAGCGTCTTTTTTAAATCTTTTAACATTTTACGCATTTTGTCCTATGTATGAAAAAAACATGCATACTATGAATTTACATATACATTATAAAATGATATGTAGGTGCAGTATAAAAATGCATACCTTTCTCCAGCTTGAAATCGTGGCGCGTGAGATGTCGTCTGTTAATTCAATGATTTCTTTCACATAATCTTTTGCATTAACATCACTTTTATCAGCTGTTATAGTCATTTGAAGTTTATCTAAATGACTTTGTAATGCAGCTGCTTTCTTCTGAGATTTTGTAGCTTCAGAACCAGTGAGAGCAACTATGCGCCTAACGCCTTTAGCAATCGCTTCTTCGCTAGCTATAACAAAATTTCCTATGTGTTCTGTGCAATGTAAGTGCCTGGAAAAATTCAAATTATGAAATATTTATTGTGCAGTTTTTGTTAGACAATTTAAGAACACTAACGTTCCCCCACAAAATTCTACACTGGTTTGCATTGCAGCAGGGCTCAAAGGATCTTTTTCCAAATCTTCAACTGGTATACCTATGCTAACTATTCTTACAGGATCAGGATACGTTTCTTCAAACATAGCACGTAAACCTTGAATAGTCTTTGCTAATGCTAAATTACTTTCTTTAGTATAAACCTTTTTCTTCTCTTTTATCATTTTGTTTGTAATTTCTTCTACTTCTTTCACTTGTTCCGCGGTCATGGCACCTGTAGAAACGTGTTCAAAATATAGTTAAACATTATTCGGGCAATTAAAAGTACATAATTTAACAAACCTTTATTCGTAAAATCAAAACGAAGACGATCGGGTGCAACTAGAGAACCTTTCTGATCAACTTCTGTACCCAATACTTTTCGGAGAGCATAATTAAGGGCATGAGTTGCGGTATGATTGCTCATTACAAGTCTCCTACGTGTAATATCTATATTTAAGTACACTTTATCACCCTTTTTTAATGTACCTTGTCCCACAGTACCAATATGCAAGACATAACCACCTCTTACTTGGACATTCTTTATCCGAACTTCAGTTTCCTGAACAATGAAAGTTGTTAGTTATATACGCGCACACACATATATAAATGCAAATGTATTACTTCCTTACCTCATCATCAACCTTTACTAAGAATCCTTCATCGTATATTTGTCCACCTTGCTCTGCATAGAAATTAGTTTGATCCAATAAAATTCCAACTTCTTCTCCTGGCGATACTTCATCGACAAACGTCTTAGCACATCTAAGAGCAATTACAGTACCGATACACGGCGTAAATTCATATTCCTCGTAGATCTTATTGTTGGTAACTGTGTAATTGTATTTTGGTAAATCATTAGTAGGCTTGACTCCTTCATTTTGTAATTTAGTAATTGCATGAACATCCAAATTAATTTGATCATCTACACCACCGCTTTTGCTTTGAGAAATGATCTGGTACAAACGAAGTAATCAAATTATTTTACGAACGATGCATGTTCAAACATTATTACATAATATTTTATACAGTACTTGAGCTTTTTTTCTTGCTTCTTCGTAACCTGCCATATCCACTTTCAGTCCCTTTTCTTCGGTCATAAGTTGTGTTAAATCAACTGGAAAACCGTATGTATCGTACAACCGCCATGCAACATCGCCTGGGACAATACTCGACGATTCTAATTTCGTTATAGTTCGGTTTAATAAATTACGACCTCGTGACAAGGTCTTAAGGAACTGGATTTCTTCTTCGTTAATAATATCAGTTATATATTGTGGATCTTTAGTTACTTCTGGAAAAACATCACCTATGGGGATGCAAAAGTATAAAATAAAAATTTGCAAAAATACTAGAGTGGTTCATAAATTTCTTCATTTTTTTTAACATTATTTTTCTAAAAATCTTTTAAAGCCATAATAAAAATGTTTACCAAGTAGCTCTACAACTACGTTCACCAATGTTCCAAAAACTCCGGGTTTTGCATTTAATTTTTCTGTCGCATAACGCACAGCGCGTCTTAAAATTCGCCTTAGTACATACCTAAAGTATAACTGGTATTAAAATAACAATTTAAAAAAGTATATGTAAATAAATATTAGTTTGTTCACCCTCTGCCAGTATTATCAGGTACACCCCCATCTGCAAGAGCAATTGTAATAGTTCTTGCATGATCTGCCAAAACTCTATATGCCATATCTATACCATCTTTATCATCTGACCCCACCCGTCCTTGATAAGGTGGTGCACCTGTGCTTTTCTGAATTGCATCGAAAAGCGGTACAAATAAATCTGTATCATAATTAGCATGTTTATTCTGAATAACCGAGACTAATCTTTCCAAACCTAAACCACAATCAATGTGTTTTTTTGGCAATGACCTCAGATTTCCATCAGACTCTCTAAAATAATATGTAATATGAAATAAATTAAAATTTATTTCACTTGTTACAAGTTACTTGCCTATTAAATTGTATAAATACAAGATTCCAAATTTCTAAAACATTTGGATCATCCTGATTCACTAAATGAGCTGCTTCTCTATTGCCAATACGATCATAATGTAACTCACTGCAGGGTCCACATGGTCCAGTTTCTCCCATTTCCCAAAAATTGTCTTTCATATTTCCTGGTAATACATGTGTAGGAGGTACTCTAAGAAAATAGTAAAGGAACATTATTGTAGACCAAAATATTTTTGTTTAACATTTACACAAATAACAACTCAAAATGTTATTAGTATTATATATTCAATTACCCTAAAGAAAGCCAGATATTTTTACATTCTTCATCAGGCTTTAAATTATTCTTCTCATCTCCTCCAAAATAAGTTACATACAATTGATTGGGTGATAATTGTAATATAACTGTTAAAAATTCCCAGGCCCAAGTACAGATTTCTTTCTAAGAGGAAGAACATAAATTTAGGATTTGCAATAATATTTTTGCAATATATAGTATATACATTGTAAGTTTTAATAATTTACTTTAAAATAATCTCCAAAAGACCAATTGCCCATCATTTCAAAAAATGTATGATGATAAACATCCTTTCCAACATCATCTAAATCATTGTGCTTCCCTCCAGCTCTGATACATTTTTGAGTATTAACAACTCTCACAAATTTTGCCATATCACTATTTGGATCCACTGTTCCCAGAAATATTGGTTTAAACTAAAACAAATTAGAAAGAATAGAAAGGTATATGTAATAATGTTTTTATTATTATATTATACCTGATTCATTCCAGCATTTGTAAATAACAGTGTTGGATCATCATGAGGTATTGTAGAACTAGAGTGAACATATTCATGACCTTTACTTTTAAAAAAGTCAATGTAAGCTTGTCGAATTTCCTTGGCATTCATTGAGCTGGTCATATTAAATTTTATTTTCTCCTTTCTCTTTCCTATTAATTCTGAAATAAAATAATACGCGATGAAAGGTATAAAATAAATTGCAACATATGGAAATAAATGTTTTCGAACGAATGAGCGAAGAAAACAATTGAATAATGAATGATAATTGAAAAATTGTATATTTGTGTTGTAATATCGATATTATTATAACGTTATAAGGATTTCGAAAAAACTCACGTAACGCTGTATTAAAGCTTATTCAACCTAGATATATAAGTTTATATCAAAACAGCTGGCTATACAACAGCGGTGATAACGTCTTTCAAAAGAGAAAGGAAAAACAACATGCACACAGCGTGGTCACATTTGGCATAATTGAGTCCATCGGCGGCGACACTAGTAACGACGAACTTCCTTAGCGTTTACCAGAGTGGTGGGGAAAGCCAACATATCCTCCTGCATGAGCCACATGTTACGCCAGGTTAGCACTTCACGCAATTTCGGGAAATCGATAAAGAACATGAATGGGAGCCTTTCCTTCATGGTCTTGAACGGCTGAAGTCCGTCCTCGTAGCATATAATTTCGATTCTCGACTGCCCAGGCATTTTTACGTTTCGAGCTATACAGGGTGAGGCTCGAGATTCTAGAGGCCAAAATAAGACGAAAATCAAAAGAATACCAATTTGTTGATGGAGGCTTCGTTAAAAAGTTATTAATAATTAAATTCAACAATTTTAAATCGTTCTGAAAACATTATTTTCCAAAGTGGAACAAAATGTTAAAAAGATCATGCATCAAATTGTAAGGGGATCCTCGTAAGAAGGCTTTAATCTTCGTAATGGTTTTAATAGGTCGGTGATCAACAATGACTAGCTTATGGTCACTGGTGGTCAACAGTGAGGTTGACATCAAGGTCAGCGGTCCAGTGAAGATCTAGAAATGGTCAAGAGATGGGACCGATCGAAATAGTTGCTTTGTAGACAAGACCGTCTTAACTGTTAACTCTAACTTTGGCTCTGATTGGTCTCCCTACCCTTTCATTATCTTAGACATATAAGCAGGGTCACTGCGAAGAATTCTTCAGTCTCGTCGCGGATTCGGGAGTGGGCAAGTAGCCAAAAGTGAACCGGGGACCGCTGATGACCGCTGATGGCCGCTGCTGACCACTACTGACCAGGGCTGACCATGGCTGACCAGTGCTGACCAATACTGACCACTACTGACCAGTGCTGACTCGCGTTCCTGCCACTACTGACCACTACTGCCCGCTGCTGACCACTACTGACCAGTGCCGGACGGTGATGACCTATGGTAAGAACTGTTTAAATATTCTCTCCCCTCCTTTATTCTATCGTTTGATACCAATTTCGCGTCAATGAACTGATTTTGCCTTGCTTGCCTAACTGACGTTGCTATAATATGAATATTTTCTTACTTTACAGATGGTAACTACCCTATATACTGACAACAAGTAGTAAGTCCACAACACTTATTTATATTTTATTATTTTTATTTGTTTATTTGATGTAAATTCAAGCTTCGATATGTATAATATTGTTTTCTTGCTCGAATTCTTGTAATAGTCTACGGAGGTACTTTGTTGATTCTTCCATTTCGTTTGATTGTTTGGCATTGATTTAAATTGGTGTCTCGATCCAAGTTACATTCATTACAATTACGAATTTGATATGTATAACATTGTGTCGATGACACTGATAAATATAAGAATGTTCCTTTTAATATGTAGAACATGGTGTCGATGCATATACCATATTTGTTTTGAAGACACTGATTAATATGAGATTTTTATTTTTTAGTTAGGTGATGTCGTTTTTAAGTGTTTGATGTCTCAGAGATGTGACAAGTCTACCGGGCCAAACATGGATAAGATGTCTCAGAGATGTGATAAGTCTACCGGGCCAAACCTTGGTGAGGTTTTTGGCACGTACAATTGGAAATTAAATCGTAAGGCATGGGGTTAAGGTTCGACTGGTTGTATGCGTGCTGTCTTTGGCAAGTGTAGTTAGTACCTTTTGCTTAAAATTATAATCTTCTTGCACACCGCGATTTTTAAAATGACAAATGTCATAGTAGATTCATTTTTAATTTGACACTCGTTTTAAAATGAATATATAATGAGTACATACAACATATATGAGTAGTATCACTTTCTCTCGTTCGCTTGTTCTCTGGTTCTCGCTTTCCGAGATTATGTCTCGACCGAAAGGATCGGAGAGTTTTGGCTCGATCACCTCTGTTTGATTGAATGAAACATGTGACGCCTGTGTATTAGGTGTGATAGCTCTTACCGCTTCAACCCTGGTGCAGCTTGGTTCAGCTTAAGTGGGGCCTCACCGAGCGCATATATTCTCCTCTTTATACGGAAAAGAGAATGACCTCCGGTGAGAGTTCTTGACCCATATCCGTTCTCGAGTACTAAGCGGGTCCTGTTGTGACCGTGTGTCCTCCAGGGCCCGGCGGTTGTACGTAGAGAGGTCCGATCGACGTGGGTCAGGGGCGCGACTTGCTTTTCTGATAATCAAGGCCGGGGGGGATCAATCTGATACCCACACTCACTGCACGCTTATGAGCACGTGTCGCGTCGCGTTTTATTTAAGCGTGCGATGTTATTACACGCCGCAATTTTTAATATGACAAATATCGTAATATCAATCGAAAGTAGAGTCATGATTTTAATATCTATTATAATACTTATAATTATATTAATTTTAGAATGAGTGTCAAATTAGTAGCTTCCGATTTTTCTTTACATTCTTCAATAATTAAATTCACTTTCATAATTTAGTTGACGACTTTGGGTATCTTCGATATCGAACATACCCAAAGTCTTCCTTTACTTATTAAAATATATCATTAGATTGACTTGCAAGAAGATATTTCGCGACGAATACATTTTAGAGTCAAAGTAACCTCGTATATTATGTACTATTTTTACTTTCTCACTGCACTTGCCTGTAGTTGCAGTATTTGTAGTTTTATAGATTCGGTGTTGGGTATATAGTTCTTGCATGTGTCAAATGTTTGTTTGTTCTCTTACTAATCTATTAAACAAGTTTCTGTTACAGAGCATATTCCTATGGAAGTTTCAGGTATATAAAAGTAATAATTAAGAATTGTTACAATTTTATTTGATACTGCTTTGTTTGTGTTTCAGAAAATCATCGTGGGATAAATAGAAGATAGAAGAAAGAAGAATGTATATCATGTATTTTGTTTCAGATTGTTTAGTTTATGTTTTAATAATTTAAATTTATAGTTAGGTAGAATATAACAGTAGGCAATATTTAGGTCTATTTCTCTGTTTTGTTCATGAGAATTTAGAGGCAAATTCGTTCTCGAAAAACTCTTTCGTTGGTTATTTACTTCGTTGGTTGTTTCCTTCATTGGTTGCACTTTCATTTATTGCTTCTTCGACCAATGATCGCTGGTCACAAAAGATCTTTATAGATCATATAATCTAAGGTCTTTATAAATAATATAAATTAATGGAGGGTGGTTGGGAATCGGTTAGGGCGGGTCTCCATTCGCAGCAACCTCCACGTGGTGAGACCTGGGTAATGTTATTTAGCGTTTAATTAATAATCGTATCACTTTTAGCCGGGTAGTGCAATTATTAATTAAAAACTAAATAATATTAGCAAATTGGCTGCGATCCGCCTTGCATAGGTCATCATAAATATAGAGCTTCTTCACTACGTTAGTTTTGATTCTCATTGATTCATCAAAGATTCTAAAGTATTGTCACAGATGAGGTATAGAAGTAGATCCTTCATCCAATGTATTTTTGCGGCCTATTTTTATGGGGTCCCGAAACCCCATTACCATTTTCCTGTTATTCGCAACGTTACCGACAGATTCAGAAATTAATCTACAGCTGTTTGCCTATCAATAATAATTCAGTGAATTTTCAGGTCGGTATGGCAGGCAGATAGGGCCACGAAAGTCCATAAGGTCACTCGTATATCTCATCTGTGGGTACTGCATTGAAATTATTTCTCTGCATCTGCAGTCTTAATTCCTAATGTTAGGGGCGCTGAAAACATATTCTAGCCGGAACTGATAACGTTGGAAACTACGAGGAAATGATAAGGGGGTTGAAAACCCCAAAGACATGTGAAACGAAGGAGCATTGTTTCCAATGTCCATTTTACACTTGGCTTTTGTTTGTACTTCGTCAGTGATTAGGCACGAGGGTAAATTTACTCTGCATGGCATCTTGGCTACCAGAGATGTCGCCATATTATCGAATCCGAACATTCTCTGCTCACGAAGGACTAAATTCGAAAGTTCTGACTATAATACACCCACCCCTAAAAGCTACAAGTCTTCAGATCTAACCTTTAGCCCCTTTTTACTCTTCTATGAAGGAAGTCCGTGATATTTGATCCTTGATTGATAGAACGAACTAGACTTCTTCAGAATTTCGATCAGAATTATTTCCTGGTATATTTTTAACAAACCAAAAGGCGTAGAATTCAGGATGAAAAACAAATAAAACGTTTCTTCCGTGCAGCGACGACAAGAACGAGACATCGAATTAATAATACTCGCAGAAAATTTGTCGCGTTCGACGAGACAAAATTTCGAAGGCATTAACGACGTTCGGTTTGGACATTTGTTCGAAATTCAGGTCGCGAGCGTATTTTTATATCGGGTCCGCGTTAAAAATTCAAACAGCGCGACAATTAATAAACTTTTAATTATTTTTCCGCGTCAAAGGGCCCTTTATATCGGGGCGTCATTATCGCCTTAAAGCGATGCGAAAAAAAAAATTTCACGATACATCGAAGCCCATAATTCGTTTTTCAAATGAGAATTATTAAACGCAGTTCCGCGCGATTTCTGAAAAAATCCACGAGCGTCATTAGACGTAATTGTTGATTTTAATGAAACAGTCTTGCCGCGTCGTTAACATCGCCGAAACAGACAATGCTTTACTCTCGCGAGAGTTATTTAAAATTATCAAAAGAATCTTGAAAGCGATCGCCAAAGACAAATGATAACCAGTAATACAGATTCGATGTTGAAAACTTTTAGAATGTTTCAATTATAGTTTAGATCGAATACCTGTTTAAACGATCTCGTCAGCGATGGTCGAAAAAGGGTACGACGAATTGATGAAAATGGGGAATAGGAACGCAGTGGCGTTTTGTTCAGAAACTTTATTCATTACATACACTAGCCGACTACTATGCATGCGTTGGGGCATTCAGATACAGGGAGTTCGCTTGCGATCCGAAGAACGTTGTTTAACGCGCGTAATTCGCGAACAACGGCGTTGTTTTTATTCATTTTCGTTACTTCGTTTCACCCTTGCCCCCGTGGAGCATGTGGTTACCTCATCCCGTAATTGATTCGTTTAAATTATAGTGCGTTACGTTACGTGTAATAGTCCGGGTGGGGTCTAAGACGAACGAAACCCTCTGCTCGTCGAGCTTTCCCTCGCGGATCGGGGGGCGGGGAATCTTTAAAGCTGTCGCCTTCGAAAACAGGGGAAAAGAACGATCGAACAAAATAAGATAAAGGAACGTGTAAAAGTTACGCGATCGGAAGCAAGACTCGAAAACTCGGTGTGCGCAAATTAGCCGATCACGGGACCGACGCTGAACGCAAAACTGCAAAGAGACTCGTCAGACTTAGCGTGCCTCGCAACCACATATATTCGTATTTATATTTTTATATATATATATTTATATATGTATACTTTGTATTTATATATTTATATACAGTGGGCGGGGGGGTAAGGTAACGACGTCGTCGCGGCGCGAACGCTCGCTTCGAGGTGAAAGAATAAAAATTACAAATAGTGCGCCTCTGTATCGGCCTGATCCTTAGGCATTGCTTCCCGTTGACCGTAGGATGCGAGAACGATTAGGGGAGTGGTCCATCGCGACGCAAAGCACGAGTATCGATAGGAACGATCGACTCGTCCTCATCGATATCCATTCTTCCACCTTCTATTTTTACAATTTTTAACAATTCTCTGCCGCGAAACTGGCTCGCGAAAACGACAAATCTTAGCTCCTAAATTATGTAACAAACAACGAGTTCCATCGTGAATCCCGTGATCCTGATCGTCGCGATCGAATCTCCCTTTTCTCGTTGACGATTCGCATCCTACGATCCTAGTCCCTAATCGGCATCGAATTCTCCGATCGGCCGTCGAGACGCCGTTACACCGACGACCGCCACACGTAGGTGGATCCGTAAATAAAGTATAATGCCTTAACGAGCTAGAACTTATACCGACATATTGCACATTTGACAACAGTTACGTTCTTCTTTTAAGTACTTGAGGGGGGGTATAGGAAGTGTTCGCTAATAAACATTTCTGTTGCACTCTGTCTCGCGGGTTGATCCAACGAGACACCGTCATTCTCACGCACTCGTGCACACGCAACACTCACGCATTATCGATGAAATGAATCCTCGAGTCTACCGTCCGTCGAGGACCGTAAGGAAAAGATCGGTTCGCGGGCGACGCGACGCCTCGTAGGCGTCTTCGAGGTCAAGTTCGATGTGTCTGTGGCTTCTAATTCGTTAAATCGTCTCACTCGTCGCGGTGATTCGTTTTATTCGTCGTTTCGTTGCAAGTCGTTTCGGTGGTCGCCCTGAGGCGTAATCTCTGTTTTAAAACACACGCTCCCGTTCGATTCACTCTACTCAATATCACGGTTGCCATACATATGTATATATTTATATATACGTATATGTATAATACATAATACAACTTCTATAATATATATTACACATATACTCGCACTATTCAAAGCGGCTAGAACTCCTAATTAGTTATTTTCGTTCCACTTCGCGTCGAATCGTCGCCTACTCGCGTCCACGGAGCTGTCTGGCGTTTTGCTACCCCTAAGTTCAGGGTGAACGAGCGATCTCGTTAACGATCTCGACACCTCCGATGCCGGAAATCGCGAGATAGGAACCGACGTCGACGGATGGAAAGTCATCTTTGCTCCACGGATCGATGATTTGTCATTGTACCGGCCGTCCATAGGCCACTGTTTCGTTGATGAGGACCGACTCCAAGTGGTTCTCGAACGAGAACCGCGTAGGCCCTACGCGATATCGATCTATCGCTTCGATGATGCCTCGACGATCGTGGCGATTCTTCGTCTATTTCGTTGTGTTTGCGTTCGCTCCTAGTAGGCAGTTCCTTCGGACCGGGATACCCCCGATCAGTCTCGATGATTCTGTTCGCGGTAAATCGTCCCCGTCGACTCATAGAAAAAACGCTCCGACGAGAGCTCCGTTAACGACTGTCTCGAACTCGGTTCCCTCGACTCGCGAGATCTAGAATCGGTGGCCCGGGCTCGGACGTCTCCAGTGGCTGATCGGTCGAGAACGGACCACCTGTCTTCGTCTCCAAGGTGTCGAACGGTTTCCTGTGTTCGTTGTTTTGCGGGAAAAGCGTCGTGACGGCGATTAAACGGAAGCGTGGAGCGTGCTCGATGGGGGTCCTGGCGGGTACGCGGCGCTGGTTGGCGCCGCCGTGGGCTGCAGGCTCAGTTGCAGCTGATGCTGCTGCGCCTTCGCCCTTAGACAGGCGATGCTCTCGTTCCTGAGCTGCTCCGTGTCCTGTACCATTCCTGCGAAACGAACATTCCACCCGGTTAGTCGTAGACCCGCCAGAAATCGAGGAGTCGATTCCCGATGGTCACAGCGGGAGCAGACACGATATATTCTTCGGACATAAAAATTTCGATCTCATTAGGTGCATGCAGGCGTTCAAGTACGATTATTCTCGATCGTTAGAAACGACGACAGTGATTTTAGGATCCCGACTTGTATCCTCTGGTTGTTACAGAATTTGCCATCGAGTCCGAGCGGCGGAGAATTTTATTCGATAAACGCGAACTCGGCGGACATAATGTACCTGAAGAGGATGAGGGTCCCATGCCATCCTGACTTTCTTGGCCGCTTTCGGAGCTGGTCGGTCCGCCTTGGTGATGGCTATGATGGGGGCTGCTTCCGCTTCCGTTGTGGTCGTTTCCGCTGTCCTCGCCGCCAGACTTTAGATGCTCCGCCGCTTCGATTGACTTCCGGTGCATCCCTGCGGGGCCACAGTCAATCAGTTCTTGATTATTTTCGATATCTTGACTAAAGCTGCTCGTCTTAGATGATTGAGCTGATACACACGAACAGAAAAACAAAGTCGAGTTTTGCTCCGTTGTCTACGATCGTTTTCGTCGCGTTCATTAAGCGTTGCTAACTCCGGCAGCTTGATTTCTACCGAGAACCTTTGTGATCGATCAAAGATCGTGAAATTAAAAATAACAGGACGCAGCAGGTCGCGTCAAGTCCAGTCTTCTAACACGACGATGAAACAGTTGCGAAACCTACATATGCGAATATATTTAATTGTTCTTCTTGCAGTCTCGTTGCATTTGCGACGAAACAGACGGACGCGCGTTAAAAGAAACGTTTGCTAGGCGCGGGCGCTGGCACAAAGGGGTTAAAAGGGAGGTGTCGCGCGTAACCGCGTTTCGGAAGTTAGCAAAACTTAATGCGCCGGTCGTGTCGAGATTTCGGGGAACGAAACACTGACGATTCTCACCTAGCAGCCAGGGCGCGACCGACTCGTTCTCCTTGGCGCTCTTCAGAATGGTCTCCGGAAGCGGCAAAGAGTGTCGCACCATCGCCCCGTACAGCCCGTACTCCGCCATTATGGTGCTTCTGCCCCAACACTTCTCCGTTTTGCGCCACTTTGCTCTCCGGTTTTGGAACCACACCTGAAACGATAAATTACAACTATGCCTAAACGCTGTTTCGTCATTAACGTTACCACTTCTGAAACAAATTAACAGTACTTTAAATCAACCGAAGTTACGTTAATTATTGTGACTCTGGACGAGTACCAGTAACAGAAGGAACGAAACCAAGCGGAAGATTGCTTATTAGTTTTCGAATATTGCTCCTACGGCCCCGAGGAAGCGTTTCTGAACTCGTTGGAACTTCCCCTGGCCACACTCTTGACTCACGCGTTTATTTAATGATCATTGTCTCCTAATTGGAACGCAACGAGCGGGGCGTCGAGCGATCGGTTTCGTGCGTGCGGTTCCGTGCATCCTCATAGTTAACTATTACGCTTAAACGATCGGCTCGGTGTTCGTTATCCTGTTTTTCGCGGTCCAGTATCCAGTTAGGCTACTTGTTAACGATTCTGTTCGTTGGACCACCTAGGGGGACGACGCGTGCCGGTTCCTCGGGACACGCTCGCCTCCACGGACGAGTTTCAACTTTAACGAGCTCGAGTGCTAAGAAGTTTGCCGCCCCGTGAAACGACAATGAGTAAACTAATCGTAGCTGCGAAATTGGTAATTAGAATCTGCGGTGTTCAGCTTCCCGAATAAATTATGCACCCTCTTTTTACCGATTTTTAACACTAAACCTATCACGACCGGTTCAATGATTTATATTTCATTGTAAAAAGAAAAATTCTGGTTCGTTTCCGATGTAAATAGGAAATATACGAATAGCAGAAATAAAAGGAGAGAATTTTCAGTGTCCATTGTCTTAGAATAGTCCAACAACGTGCATCAAAAATAGCGAAAATTTAGACGCGTGTAGTTCCGAAACTATTAGTGCTTTATCCATAAACGAGGCATCATTAGAAGCGGCAAAGCCTCTCCTTTAAAATGGTTTTTGGTTTTCGTAGATACGACTTTCCGTTTTCGAGATATCGCAATTTTAGTGAAGGCGTAATTCTTTTATGGCGCTTCCCATGTTAAAACAGGCATTAAAAATACTAAAACTTTGGACCCGTGTAGTTCCGAAACTACTAGTGTTTTCTTCATTATTAAACTACTGTTAGGAGCGGGAAGGCTTCCCCTTTAAAACGGTTTTTGATTTTTGACGATCGGACCATCCGTTTTCGAGATATCGCAATTTATGTAAAAGGTAATTATTTTCGTTTTCACTATCTCTGTCTTCGTCTGACGCGTCGCGTCTGGTCTCTCGCTCGCACGTGAGTCGAGACACTCGTGACCAGGAAGTCGTAGTATTTCCAAGAATTTACTACGCATTGTTTACTTTCTTACGCGCGCGAGGTCATTCATCTCGCATCAATGAAACTCCGAAGCCTCGTATCTTCGAAACTAGCCACCGCATCGACTTGAAATTAAAATCCTCATATCTCCGGAACTAATCACGCTATCGGGTCGTACGACCTCCCAATTTAAAAGGTATTTCATCCTCTATCCGATGACCGTATCAAATATTATTATTTATGTCATCTTCTATGTTTATTTTAACATTTTCTTTGACGTTATATGGCCAAAGAAGTGTAAGAAATTGATGTGCGATAAAATTGGACTATAAATTGTTTATTTAATTAAAAATGGGTATAGATAAAGTGTTGGTAGGTTTGGTGTTAAAGAAAATGATTTCTTTTCACGTTTAAAATTATAATTTGGCATTTCCACTCTGGATTTAGTAAAATTAATAGAAATCTGACGAACAGACATGGCGGATGTCTCGATAAATGTCAGTGTTCCTTAAACTGTGATTTTATTTATTTTGCTTTATAGGAAAGGAGTAGATATAATTGCAGTAACTATCATTTTTGCTGTCTTCTTTGACGCTGCATACCCAAAGTAGTTTAAACAATTCCTATTAATTATCCTATTGGTGTGTGATAAATCTGGATTATAACTTTTTAAATACGCGTTGTATACGTCCAGCCTTGTCGAAAAAAGAAACGTTTCGATCGCGGGAGGCTGATCCCGCGCAGCAAGATTCCAGGTTGACGTGGAAAATTGTACCAGCGGGGATCGGGACCGTCACCGGGAATCGTTTCGAGGCTGTTCGACAGCAGCCAATCCGTCACGCGCGTTCCAGCTCCTTCCTGGCGGAGCGGTGTACGTGATCGTCCGAGGATGTTATTTAAAAAAGGCCTGCACACGCATCATTTGCGACGACGTGTGCACCGGGCAGACACCGGGGGAGGTGGCCGGAGGCCAGGGCGTGTACCAATTTGTAGCAACAATGCTAAAGTCACCGGCAGAATTGGAACGTAATTCGAGTGAATGGGAACCCGTTGCCCTGTCAATTTGCGCTGCCACCCCGAAATTATCTTCCGCCTAGCTTTCGAACGAGCTGCCCGGCCTTTTTTCGCGATCCATCCACCTCCCAACCCACCTCTCGATATAAAAATACTCACGCGAACGATAGTTCCGTTCTCGATCGAGAACGCGAGCTTTTGTGCCGCTAATAGCTACGCCTTACCAACAAAACTTCGCTGCACTTGCAGCTGTTTACATCACTTCCGATTTTAGAGTTGTTTGCTCGACTAAAGGGTTGGCCAAGCTTCAGAAGTTTATATGCCTTCTAGTTCAGTGTACGCAAGACGTTTCAGAAAAGAAATGCGTCGTATTAATATTAATATTAATATTTGATAAAAGGACTCGGTGTCTGGCATTTCAAAGCTTACTTCCGAACAGACGCTGGAGTTTAGTTTTAACCGTCGATCCGTCGCAGACTCGGAAGTCGCGTAATCGTAAGTGACGGTCCGTCATTCCGGGCCGATGAAAGCGGAAAATCAGACGCGTAGAAACGAAAGGGATTGGGAGCCGCGTCGCGGAAACGGTAATGGTCGCGCGGAATGAGAGAATCCTGCAGGAAATCTTTCATTGATCGCGGACAGGCGTGTTCTATTCGCTGACGCGTAAACGATTGTACCGATCATAAAGCTGTTACTCGATTTCCAAGCGACGACCATAACCGACGTGCTCGCGCGACCGAAAATCGAAGAAATCGACTTTAAACGATCTTCGAGTTCGTGGAACTCGGCGAACAACTTTTCCAACTCCCGTTCGACTTTTACCGATGGCGGAAACTTTGCCTTTACCCTCTGTCTTCTTCCTTCGTAGAAACATCTTTCGTTCGATATTAAAATATAGACTCTTTTCGGTGTAATTACGTCAGTATGGAATATTATGGTAGAACCAGAATCGATATCATAACAATTTCGAATCTCTGCTTAATGTGCTTTATGTAGGGTGTATTGGAAAAGGTAGGGCTATGGGGACGTGTGATTCGAATGAAACGACAATAATTACTAGAATGTACTTTTTATTAAATGATATGTGGAAGGTATATCTAAGAATTCAGTTCTGTTCTCTAAGAGATCTGTTGCAAGACTGTGACTTCACCCTTAGGAGAAAAGGCGAGAGTGAAGCGCAATTCGCCCTCTTATCTTTCTATAATAAACACCATTGAGTTCGTAGAACCCATGGCCAAAACTCCAGACATATACAATCGTCACTGGAGATGATTTTTGTAACAACGTGAGACGGTTAGGAAATCCAACAGGGTGAAAGTTTAAAAATTTCCTCGAGTCGTAAATCCTGCAGGAGGACAGTGGTCCGCGCGGTGTTCGAAGAAGTTCGCCAGAAGTAGTATCACACCCCTTTTGAAAACGAGCCAGGAATAGGTATAGAAAGGCATCTCGGAGTTCGCGAGAGCTTCGGGCCCGTCGCCCAATGAGTCCTTTATAACTGTTCGGGGATCGGAAATCGCGTACCGGGATTATCCTTCGGCATCCTGGAATAGCTTACCGAGAGACGGAGACACCGAAGCACGCTGACAGAATGGATATATGGAGCCCGCGGGGGTTGCAAAGGTGGAAGGTGGGAGGGGGGAGGGGAGAGGAGGGTTGCAGTGCAGAAGCAGCGGTAGCAGCAACGGCAACGGCAACGGCAACGGCAACGGCAACGGCAACGGCAACGGCAACGGCAACGAGGAGGAAGAGAATCCTTTATGGTGGCGTTCGTCGACTCGAAGGAACGGGAACTCCGTCGGTGGGCTTCTCGCTCTCCCACCTCTTCCTCCTCCTCCTCCTCCTCCTCCTCCACCTTCTCCGATTCCGCCACCCCTGCGTCCCTCGTTCTTCCCCGTTCTCTGGCCCGCCACCCCCTTTATTGGCACACCCGGTATAATAAGGAGTGAGTTTGTATTTAGTCGGCCATGCGCAGTACTGGCTGTTGGCGTATCATCGATCAGACCGGCGACTGACTATTGGACCAAAACAAGAGGATGAGAATGGGAATGGGAATAAAGAGAGAGGGACGGACGATATAGAAAGTGCGACGGGGTGAGACCGGGAAAAGTGGAAAGAGGGGGGTGGGCGCGGGGGGGTTGTTGAAGGGAGACGGACGCGGTCGTCGGCGTCGCGACGGGGAGAAGGACGCGCCAAGAGCGAGGGAAAGACTTCGGTGGCTGCGTCCAAGTTAGACGCGGGGGTTAGTGTTGGTACAGAATGATACGGGGCGAAGCGAAGAGGGTGATGTCGGGCCTGCGGGGGTGTGCACTAGGAGAGGAGGGGGTCGGGGGCCCGCGGTAACTTGCTATGGATTACCAATACACCGATACGGGATACACGGTCGCGAAGTCAAGGGATAGCCGGCGATCGGGACGAAAAGAGAGGATGGAGACCGCCCGTAGGAGGCTGGAAGCGGAGAGAAGAGCAGAACAAGAAGAGGATCCGCTGGCGGGGGGATGGGGGTTCGAAGGGCGTAAGAGAGACGGAGTCGACGGCACCCACCTGCCTGCTTCTTGCTGCAACACTCGAGCTCGATGCCAGCGCGATGTATTGAAACTGAGGCTGAAGAGTTGCCGTCAGGTACTATAGCAGGACGAGGGTCCTCGAAGGTCTACCTAACCGAAAGCTTTTTGATTTTCCGCCATGGAGAGAGGCAGCCAAGGCGGCCAGGAACACCCGGACGAAGCGGGGGAAAATTGCCACCAAGACGCGCGCGACAACGAGACCGTTATTTTTCTCGAGACCGACACGGACCCCGACATTGTCTCTCGCAATCCGAGCATCCCCGCAGGAGCTAAGAATCCCGCGGATCCCATCGGCCGATACACGCCTTCCGCCTTCGAATCGTCGCGCGTCGTCGCGCCAACACCGATACAAACCCGCGCAAGGTGATACTGTCCCGAGGATAATTGGAGATCTCGTTACTCCCCACCGGTAACTTCAATTTACGATCGACCGATAATGAGATATCGAGTTCTCTGCTTCCCTGTCCCAACCCCTGCCCGCCTCGATCTCCCACTCTGCCGCGCGATCAACCCCAACCCGCCGCGCGACGCCCGCGTCGTCAAAGCTCGAACCGATCCCGGGACGTATTAGATGCCCGTTACATGCTTATTAAACGCTTTCCTTCTTGCTTATTAAACTCTCCTCTCCCTTTTACCGAACCACACAACATTAACCCCGTTTTAAAAATTGCATGGGAAACCTTGTACCGGAAAGCCGTGTGATAAAATTTACTCTGGGTTAAAACAAATGGTAATTCGAGGGAATCTTGTACAATTTTTTACAAAGAATGATGGTTCCAATAGTTTCTGAAATAAATCCGAAATAGGAACTGTTTCAATTTTCCATTTCCGCGCAACAGACGAGCAAACACCGAGTCACCAAGTTCACAGATCATTTAATATGATGTACGCTGATCGCCAGGGCGAGTAATGGGTCCGGGTTCCCACAACTCGTAGCCAGGGGAACCAGTAAGCCAATTAATCTCTTCCAATAAGTAACGCGCGTGCGGGGAACCCGCAAGGTTGCATTAACCCCCGAAAAAGCGCTTGTTTGCCGCGTAATGCGCGAACAAGCATGTTCGACAGGGCTCGTTGGTCATCGGCAAATAGTCGAGTCGGGGGCCACGGGGCACGGGGGATGGACCCCATGCTGCGAAGTGGCACGCGCCGGGACATCATTAGGTGGGACACTTGCTGGACGAAGGACGAGCAGGAGGGTCCCGAGCGTTAATCATGACTTAGCCCCCCGCGGACAAAAAGGACCTCGAGACGGAGTGAATTAATATCGACTGCGGCACTTGGACAACGACCAGATATTTATTACTGCGCCAAAGAAATTTTATTCCTCCGTTTCAACTCGAATGGGGAGCTCCGGGTACGCCGGATTAATCATTCAAAATGATCCGATCGTCTATCTCGGTGGCGGAGTGCTGGTCGGTTGATTAACAGGAAATCACCTGATAGAGGTGATCGATTGTGCGGTACATAAAGCATAGACACTAATAGGGAACCCGATGAAGCTGTTACGTTGGTAAAGGGTTGATATCCGAATACTATTAGACGAGGTCTGATACCCCAAAGGATGGTATTAACACCGTAACGCGGTGTCAATGTTTGCTCGATGATCGTGTTGCAAGAACCGGAGGAATCCCTGTTAAAGGCAATAACTTGGAACGGGCAAGGTACTTCTACCTTTGCATATCGAATAAAATTTGATCGACTCTGCTTCTACCGGAATCTTACGACCAACGCGAAGGATCGTCAGGCGTGAGCGGGTGTAGGGGGCTGGCCAAAAATTCCAGGCGATCCAGGCGTCAGAATTTTTCGCGAACCAATTCCCATCTCGGTCTCCAGGAGGCGAGCGACTCTGGTCTCATTAATTAACGCCAAGACGGCGTTGCAGCTTGACACCGCGGTTTCTTTTTGCTTTCCATCGCGCTCCACGCAGACGTGTTTCCACGTCTCTTGTCTCAGCGCGGTTTTCACCACGCAGACTCCGGGTTTCGATAGCGTTTCATCGGCGGCGAGGGCGTGGCGAAACTTCGGCCCATGCTTCTAACTTAATTCGGTTAGTCGAGATTTATATCCGCATCCAGCCGGTATCCCCCATCTCGCGTTCTCTCCGTTTCGCCCTCCCCCCACCCCACCCCACCCCCCCTGGCCGCCCACGCTTCGCCAGATTTCGCCGTGGCGCAACGGGGTTTATTAGAATTTATAAGCGACCCCGTTGACAATCCCGCAACGCCCAAATTGCTGGATCTTCCGCGAGCCCCGATTCCTGCCACTCGAGCCCTTATTTATTCGCCACCCGTTGGACCGGGATGCGCGAGATGGCGTTATTGGTCAATTTTTGGGGTGGAACGCGGCCAGCCGGAATTCATCGCTTTGTTTGCCGGCAATTTTACGAGCCTCGTCCGGCCTCCTTTCCATCCCCGAAATCACCGACCTAAGAAACTGTCTTGATCCACGAGTCGCTGGATTTATGGCTGCTCGACTCTAAAATATCCCCGGCAGACTATCGACTGTCCGCACCAGCGATGCGTCACGAGTTTCAAAAAGCTCTGGATCCAAGCTCTCGATTCGCGACATTTTTTCACGGTGAAAACAACGCGTACGTTCCCACGCGTTTCCTGAAAAATTCTACGTCTCTCCTAAGGGATGTTTCGCGACGGGGACGCGCGCGCCACTTGTCAGCGTCTGTCTAGGCGGGCAAAAGTCACCGGGTCACCCTCCAGCCGTGAAGATCATTTAATCATTCGAGGACGAGCGATAGAAAATTCATGAGCTCGACAGCCGCAACCCTATTACGAGGGTCGCAGGGTCCACGGGCTATTGGATTCGAAGGATGATGCACCATATAGGTCCGCTTTTATGTGCGAACGATCGGGCGCTTCTTACGAGCGGATTATCAGCGTCCCCCGCGGGAATTGTTGCCCGCTGAATCACACGCGGAGAATCCTATAATTCGACTTTAATTCGATCTGCCGGCAATTATGACGCCCGCCGGGAACCCCCGTGAAGAACAGCGTTCGAGCGCCAAAGTGGTAGTCGGCGATCGGACTTTTCCGGCCACTCGTTCGCGACGAATTAGTTCGGCAAAAAGCTCGTTGCGTTCGACCGTTGGAAAACGATGAAATCGTCGCGTAATTACGCGCCATTATACGGTAAAAACGGTTCGAATCTAAAAAGCGATCGGTCGAAATTACGCGTCCCGTCGAGCCCGTGTGTTTTTGACTCGTTCCGACGCGTTGAAAATTTCTTTTGATCGGCACCGGGTTCTCCATTTCCGTTCAAGCCTCGCAGTCCCGGTTTCGTTTTCCAGCTTTCTTTCTTCCCACCGAAGGCACGCTTTTACGTAGCTCTATTATATTTCTCCGCTGTTATTTGCAGTTGGGTTTTAACACCTTGTGTATATAATTATTATCGGGAGAGGAACATGAGATTTTCCACGGTGGTCGTTCCCTTGAATTCGACTTTGGTCGTCAGTTTTCCGGGGAAAACCATATTTATGGTGGTCTCGCGACGCGAAACGGGGCTCCGGGAGTCAAGGGGAGACGGTGATCCGTTTCCAGAGGAGTCACGCGCTCGCAGGCACGCATACTCGCGCGAAGAGCGAGAGA
Source organism: Colletes gigas (assembly GCF_013123115.1). Classification (NCBI taxonomy): domain Eukaryota; kingdom Metazoa; phylum Arthropoda; class Insecta; order Hymenoptera; family Colletidae; genus Colletes; species Colletes gigas. The sequence continues at coordinate 1,831,507 of NW_025106637.1, read as the reverse complement.
AAAGGCAGGAAAAAGAGGGTGACCGACGCACGGGGGGGTTAGAAGTGAAGAAAAATAGGAAGAGGGAAAAGAGAAAGCCTCTCTGCGAGGTTATATTTTTGTGAAACGTACTCGTCGGTCCGCCACAAAGGTCGTGGGCTCGCCATCTTCGTGCCGGTGCTCGCCTGGTACGCGGCTGCGAAACGAAAAGGCGAGAAAGCTCGTTGGATTTTAGACGCAATCAATTTAGGCCCCCGTCTTTGTGCGCTGCACGCGCGCGAGCGCAACGCGGTCTGTGTACGCGCGTGTGCCACGATACGTCACGCGTGTGGGTGCGCGTAAAGCTCATCCGAGGACACTGCGCTCTCGAGTATTTAATGCGTTCGTAGCTTTGTAACCCCCTCCGGCGCGCAGCACACACGCGAACGCCCTTCCGTGCGTGGCGTCGCGACGCCGGTGTGCGCGTGCATCGCTTTCCTGTCGCGGTCGTGGCCATCGAAAAGACAAAATCAATAATTGGGCACGGACCAGCCTCGAAATTTCCTACCCGCGACGATTCCCCGCCGCGGCCTACGCGTAATCACGCCTCGATCCTTCGCGGACCTCTTCTTCCTCTCGATTGGGGGTGGTTTCCAACGTTCTTCCGGCAAAACTCGATCAACTACCCCTGGCTATTCTGTACCTCGTCGATAATGCGTTAAATATAGTAATTCGTTGGACTCTGCGGAGCATTCGAGTGGGTGGACAGCGTAAGACATCCATAACAGAATGTTACTATTCGGAGTAATCGACAAGAATAGTATGTTTGATACGACGTGTAAAAATCGTCGCTACATTGTAAAAGAAGGCACTACTGCATACGCGAATGAAAGGTGGTAGGCAGATGTTGGATGTTGACAGGATAATCGGACAATCATCGACAGTTTGATAGAGTTGCGCTTGAACTCGTACAGCGAATATGACGTGCGGTATAATTCTAATAAAATAGTAGGAATCGAACGGAATGGAAATAGCTGAAACGAATTAGTGCAAACTGCGGTCATAACAGTATATGTAGGAAGTATGCAGTAAAACAGAGTTTGAGAATTAATTATTTTGAATTCTCGTATTTAAATCTAAGCGGTTTATCTCGTCTTTGCAAGGAAGCACTTGTATTTGACTTTGATTCGTCTAGTCAATAAGTATCAGGGGTACTCCAAGCTGTGTCAATTTCTCCATCGCGTGATCACATAATTTCGGATCAAAGTCATCGTTGACGCTCTTGAGCCGTGGCTGCCCGGTTGCAATGAAAAGAAGATTTTCGTAATCCGTTAACGATGGTCGGGCGCGAAAATATTTATTTTGCCCGGCCGAGAGGGGCTAATTTCAGGGCTCGACGTTGTTTACACAGCGTTAGCGCGGCCTTTAGAACGTGTTAACGTCTCCTCTAGGCACTCGAACCGTCTTCTCGGACCTTTACCCGGGATATCCACCTGTCGTGCCACGTCTGTGAGGTAGAATCGAATTTTTCAGAAAATACCGTGACGATCGTCGTTCCGTGGAACTGAAATAACAGCCCTCCGAGGGCGGGATAATTTCAACCAGCCCGACCGGTCGTGAAAGCACACTGATTTCGATAGTCGATTATTTTGTTCCGCCAGCGGGATACGGGAATAAGAGAATAACAGGGTATAATTTTCGGCGTACCACGCGTGGCAACTCGATGGAGAGAGTTCGCAGCGAAGTCGAGCCGAAAATTACCATAAATTCGCCGTGCGAATGGTAATATCGCGACATAATTCACGTCGACTTACGACGCCGGCCGCCTATTAAACATAAACACAAGTAGTAGGAAGTCTCGTCCGCTGAAAATTCGCGGGTCATTTGAGCCGTTTCCGCGCCATTACCCTTTCTTAGCCTGGCTTCTTTGCGGGAGAACGAGCCCCGGTGGACGGAGGACGAGAGATCGAAGTCGAGCGGAAGAGGGTTGAAGAGGAACGGTTCCGTAGGTGAGAGGGTGGTGGGGACGGAGAACGTAACTCGATTCCTCGTTACTTTCTTCTCCACGGGTAGATTATATCCTCGAAACGAGCCAAACTTTCAGCTTTCCTCCCTTTCTTCCTGTTCATCGGTCTAAACGACCGGCCCAGGACCCTCGAATCCACCGATTTCATTCGCTTCGCGTCACGATGGACCGCGACTACTAGCTCCTCGCGTCTTCAGATCGTTATTGTCGCGAGCCATTTTGGTAGCGACCGACACCGGGGGCCGAGGGGGGAAACGGTTTTGTTCGTTCTCGTTGGTTAATGCGCCACTCCCGCGACGAGCGAATTGCGCCCAGAAACGAGAGAATTAAAAATGAAAATTCGTAATACGCCCGCCGGGGATTATGCTTCATTTTCAACGATTACTTTCCTCCTTGAATACCCCGAGCGCTTAATTCTCTGCTTGTCCTTGCGGAGCGTCCCGAGTCGCCCGAAGACATTCGCGCCGGGGAGACATCTTTGCGATCTCTTTTCATTCGCTTTTGATGGCGCGAGCAACCTAAATACGGGGGCGAATCGCTCCCCGATTCCCCCCGCGGTGTCTCCTCTTTTTTAAATTCAAAGCTCGGTCCAAAATTACACGAGTTTTCGAGAAAATTGAGGATCGTTGCTCCGAAAGAGTTCGTGAATTTTGTACATCTCACAGACGAAGCATATTTTGGGAGAATAGTAGTTTGCAAATGAACCAATTATTATTAACAACCGATGATAGTCAGGGGAGGGTAGATCGTATGAAATTGAAAATGCTAGGAGGCATGGCGAGCTTCGTTAAGGCACTCGTTTTCACATACTCGCAAATGAAGCGAAACGTATATGGAATAATGAGTTCATTATATTCTATACGAAAATGATGGAAGAATTATTTCCAGCCAAAACAGCTGCAAAGTTTCTGAATAAGTTACAGAGTCATTGAAAAATGATCCAGCAGGGGAAAGTTCGGAATGCTTGAGAATGTAGCGAAACAAGGAGCGGCGAAGTTACGGAGGCACCTTTGTTTTCGGTTCCATCGCCGGCAGGACCTTACGTTTACGATCCAGGCAATCTTTCACATAATTCAGTAGCAGTATCCTTCTCGCGTAGCCATTGGGCGAGAGCAATTGAAGAATCGAGGATCTTTGGCGAGCGAGATCGAGTTCGAAACGAGCCTCTTATTCGGTTTTACGAGCGATGCTTTTATGCACGCAGCTGCCAGGCGTTCCTCCTCGGGAATTCTCCAATGGAACGCCATTTTGTTGAGCGCAAGCAGTTGTTCTGTCGGGATCAACGTCGCGGTGACTCGAGGGAAACCGAATCGTTCCCCTTTTTCGAAACACGAATCGACAGAACGAGGCACCGCGTCTTCCTCCGCGAAAGTCCAAGCGAACTTGAAGTTTCCACGAAATCCCGGGAACGCGGACCAGTTGTTCGCGGCGATAATTACACGCCTACGAATCGTATCGAGCAGTGGGCCGAGAATGATCGTGCACGATCGAAAGGGCACGTCGAAGACACGAGGTGGCTCGCGCGTTCGTGCTTGGCAGGCCGTTCTAACGAATCGTCAATGGCGCCTCGACTGAAACGGGGACTGACAATGGGGCCCTGTTGTCAGAAAGGGGGCTTCCTTCAGAGAGACCTTTGTCAAGGAACGTACGTGGAAGCCGGCTGAGAACCCTCCAGAGGGCCCCGTGGATGACTTGCGTCTCGCGAGCCGTTCGTCGCTACTTGAAGTCAATTTTTTCCTCGTGGCAGCGGCGGTCCGCTGGCTTTCCATCCTCTCTCGCGAACGATTGTGCGAGCCACGTCAAAATTCTTCGCTAATGGGCCGCTTACGGCTCGGATACGCGTGTTGTTTTTTCCAACGAGCCCGTGGGAGTCTCGGGCCTCATTACCCCGATAGCTTCGAACCGAGAAACGTCCGTCCGATCGACCACCATCGTTCGCTACCCTCCAACTAAACAGTTCCCTTCCTTTTACGCGGCTGTTTCCACATTATTCAATCAGGATATTTATTAAAGCGTTGGCTGAGCTTTTCTCGAAAAGAATTCGGGTTCCCTTGAATCGTTAGTTTCATCTCAAACTTGGCAAACCAGTTCCAAACTATACGTTCTGCCGGTCTACCCCATCGTCGAACCGTCACATATCTTATTTCCAGTCGCACCATTACTATTACCGGTTCTGGCAACGTTTGCGATACGAATACGCCGCGCTGACTTCTCCGTTTCAGTCGCACAAAGGGAACCGCTGGCGTTGGATAAATCGTACGCATTACCGAATTAAAATCGTGTATCGGAAATACGATTAACGTCAGGAATTGGTGGTGAATGGGACAGCGAGGCGCGACAACGGTCCCCGGCTGAATGCGACCCGCGATTTATTAAGCGCACGAGCGCGTGGCGCCGCGAAAATTAAACAGTAATCGAACAGTGATTCGTGGTGTCATTTTGTCCGAAACACTTGGCGAGCCGGGGGACCCCCCTCTGGCGTTTCTATATCGATCAGAGGGAAACGACGTGTGGCGGGACCGGGGCTGTAATTTTCTCGCCCCCATAAGAAGCCGGTAACCCTCCAGTCGCCGAAATTACGTCCGTTTGTGAACGATTCCGCGCGCCCAATCAGACGCAGCCTCATTTTGCGAGCACCAGAGCGATCGCGATAACGAGTAGTCAAGTCGATCGGCCGTTGCTGTTTTCTATTGAGGCTCCCGTATGGGGGGGGTGGATTCGGGAATCAATCTCTCCCTTTGCGTCGAGCTTCTTTCCCGACCAGATTCACAGACTTTATTACGATCGGTCTCCGAGAAGAGTTCGAGAAGTGGTCAGAAATATTGAAACACCTAAACGTTGAATTTAAAAATTTTATTTGGTCTTTAGTTTCCGTGGAAATGTAACGAGCAACTGGTTGGTTGGAATCTCGACCGGGAAGGGATGAGCGAGATTGATCATTTCGACGGGAAAAACGTCCGGGACCCGTGGATAGAATCTGTTGCGGGAACAAGCAATTATATCGTCGCGCTTGCGAATCGCATGCACAATTACGCGAACTGTGGCACTGGGGTCTGCCGAAGACATTTCGATTAACTTCGCCGCGGGAGCGTTCCAACCTTTCTTTCTTCGAATAGTCAACAACGGTCGTTGAAACGCGTTTCGGGAAGTCCTATAAAATTACGCGATGGCTCGATAAAGAGATTGAATCCGGGACAATCGTCGCCATTCTCTTCCGCGCGGAAATTTAATCGAAACTGCCGAGTACGTTCGAATCGCCGAAAGTAATTTTCGGATAAAAATTCTGAACGAACGAAGGGAAGTACGAGACGTCCGATAAATCTAATGTTCTACTACTTAAAAAGACAGTCCACGGGCCGGAACTTGGTCCGTATTGGTATTGAATTACTTTACTCTTTTGTTATTCGTTACCTATCGTTCGAACAAATATTTTTCGCCTTTGGTTAGAATCTAATCTTCCTTACGTACCCCGAGTGTCGCGACAATGAACGTTACGGAGTCTACTCTGCTTTCAGGCGTCTGAAAGTTTCTCATTTCGCCGCGACCCGAAGACGAAGGAATATCCTTTGTGCCTTCTCTGTTCTAACAAGAAGACGCTTTCCATTCTTCTTTCCCTTTCGCGGACGTTTCACCGGCTATACCTTTGTCCCCCATCGAGATGAGAAAGCCTCTTAATATCAAAAATCAACGAGCGTCTCGTCAAAGAGAGCACCCCGGGAGCTTCCTTTATAATTTTTCGATCGAACAGACTCGCAGCGATTTTGGAAACGCGTCCCGAACAATGCTTGCCATACAACGAGCATAATTAATTAATTGGTTCGTACTGCGTCTGACTCCGACACGCTCATTTAATCAATTAATAACCCTTCGCCGTGACGGACATGACAGCTGGCGTTCCGTCAAATCACCCGTTGGAGATGGGACTACCGGAAACAGCCCTTTCCGGTCATCTCTTTCAAAATTTCGAACCTAACGGCGCGTTACGAGCGAAGGGTGAACCCGATGAAATTGAATTTCCGTACCAAGGAATCAAAAATAAGCTTCTGAATAGGTATTTTCGCTAGAGGAATTGGCGGGAGTAATAAACGGGGGCTAATTTAACGGTCTCGACTAATTTCATAGATCGAACTGGGTGCAATTAAAAAATGTTATCGATAACTGGATTAGGAGCTTTGAGGACTACTGTCAGCGACCACCGGATGAAAATTTTTGCACCCCCGGGTGACAGATTTTCTAGAGAGAAATTGCTATGATCGCGAATTGATTTTCGCAGAGAATTTTGGGGGCGAACGGTGTCGGCGATTGCTCGATCGCGGCTGCCTTCGCGGGTAGCGCATCAACCGTCAGAAAATGCCTCTAATCGATACGAAAACTGGCCGCGCCGCGACGCTCGTCCTCGCGTCGACGGGCCGACACGCGTGGGCGTGCGCGCACACGAGCGCGCGCGCGGGAAAAGATAAACAAAAAAAGACGCGCGGAACAAAGGGCAAAAAGGAGCTACAAAGAAATTAGAAAAGAAAAAGGGGGGTCAAAGTCGTCTCGGAACGGGCAGGAACAGAGCAAGGGACGAGGAGGATCGCGGGAAGAGGAACGGAGTCGGACGAAGACGCGGTGAGTTAACGTCGGAGTGGCGGAGGGACGGCGGAGTAGGGGGCAGGCGTGGGTGTCGCGGGTGAGGGAGGGACGGGGGGGTGAAAGAAGAGGCAAGAGAAAAGACGAAGAAAGCCGGCACTCCCACATAAAAATATCACCGTTAACGATTACCAACCCCTCTTTTCGTCCCGCGCTCGTTATATTGTGTCCCCGCCGCGCGCGCAAATTTAGAAACAAAAGACGGGTGGAAGGCGCGGCCTGATTGGCCGACCGGTCCGCGACTCGTGTCTCTGATTGGCCCGCGGGACCGCACCCATCCTGCAATGGCCGCTTTGTCGTTTCACGCCGCCGCTACTCTCTCTCTCTCCCTGTGTGTACGCGCCTGCACGCTTCAGCCGCGAAGCTTCAACAACCCCGTGAAGCGCGACTCGACCGTGCCCCATCCCTCACCGACAGTCTCTCTTTCGCACGTTTCTCCCTCTTTGTCCGGCTAACCGAAGCGTCTTCGTCGCGCCGTTTCCTCGCCACCCCCAGCGGTTCCTTTGCCACCTTTGCTTCGCGGCTCGCCGCCACGTTCCTCGAATTATATCAAAATATAATCAGCACCCCGTTACGTGTGCGGTTCGGTCATTCACGTACGGACAAGCGTGGACCTTTTAAAGCGCGTGCACATCCACGTGTCAGCCACCGTCGAACGGGTGTTTCTACTTGAAATTCTCCATCGACTGGCCGTGCGCTCCGCGATCAACTCTCGGGCCCCGTCTTGACCCAAATCGGAATTCATACACGGGCGACAGAAAATGGTCGGAGCAATTAGGGTGAACCCGTTCTTGAAAAGTTTCCCTCGTGATTGACAGGCGGACGAGATCAGGGGAATGTTTAGACTAGAGTTTCGGTAGCGAGTGAAACGCCCGTGGGAACGGATTCTTGGAATGCGCGCGGAGATTTTGGGGGTGCAAGAGAACGAGAGAGTCGGGGAGTCCGGAGTTCGTGCGGGGAAGTTATTTGGAGAGTAATTACAATTTAATTTTATCCAAATATATGGATATCATTTTGGGAAAACTACCTTCTCTCTGACTTTGAAATTACTGTCATGTTTCTGAGAGGGAGGTTCTCCAAGGGCTAATAAATCTGGTTGTCTGTCTTTGTTTTTCGGGCACGCAAATTCGGACCGCACGCATGTCGTTCGAGAAAGGAGACACGGTCACGAAATGGCAAAGAGAAAGGGAGACGGGGCGAACAGAGGGGCGAATAGCGACGAGAGGAAGAGGGACGGGGAAAAGGGGGAGAGAGAGGGAAGCTTGTCCCGGGTCCGCCATGCGAAAACCTATCTCAAGCTATGTAGTACTCTACGAGTTCGCGGTAACTAACCGTCAGCCCGGGAAAATTCTCCCTTTTATGGTCGCGCCTTTTGGTCCTGCCACTCTCCACCCCCAACAACGAACCACCGCCGTACCCCTGCCCCTTTCATTTGCGACTGTTCTTTCGCCGCTTTATGCCCAGCGTCGATAATTCCGCGCGATATCGCCGCAAGATCGGCTTGAGTTGCCATTCGCCATTGGCCGGAGGAGGAGCAACGAGTCGTTGTGTCGTCGGTTGTTGCGTGGGGAAAACGTTGCTGTTTGTTGGACTCTGGTTAGAGGAAGTCATCTTTTACGCTCGTAATAATTGTAATTTCTCGTTACAACAGTCGTTGTCTCTGGTCGATAGTCGAATCGATAAAAGGGTCTGCAATCTGCTAGATATTTCTTGGAAGGGTCAGTCGTCACGTTAAGGAAAGGGTTTGCAGTTTTACGAGGTTGCAAATGAATTACTAATTTAACAATTATCGCAAAGGAACGAGGATATTGCGTGGCGTTGTGTCGAGAAACGGACCCGTAAATAGTCGGAGAATCGGCTGGCCGTACAACCGATCGGCGAATCGCAATCAGGAAGTGAATTAATGTATTACCTGCAACGTTGAAAATGAGCAGTTTCTCCGCGCTCATTATGTTGACGATGTATGAAGATATAAAATTAATTGCTCGGTAATTTACGCGAACGGAACCAATATCAAATGCGTGCTAATTGATAATAATTCTCTTTGACGAATGAACGGGCGTGTTAAATCTGCTTGCAAAAAGCCTCCGGGCGTCGGTGTAATTCTAGGACCGAATTATCGACGATAGAACGACGGGTATTTTAATTGAGTGAAAATATATAGCGGCTTTATATTTTCGTATTATTATCGCGAACGGCCGTGATTAATTTTCAAAGAGCGTGTAACGTTGTTAATTCCCGTTAAAGACAAAATTACCGACAACAATGGATCCCCGGGCATTAACAGCGAATTATACTTAAAGCACCACGCGAAGCAAAATGTCCGCCGTCCATTCGAGAAACAAAGGCTTCGACGCGGCGAAAAATGAGCTCGGAAAATTCGTATTAACGCGTCGTTCGAAATTTTCGCTGCGCCTGCCGACAATAGGCGAAGAAATCGCATTGTGCGTTCATTTAATAGGGCGAACGATGGAAAACGTCGCTGTCCTGTTCAAAATGGATCCATTTGGTCGTACATCTGCTCGACGTTCTCTGCGTCTAACGCGAGTTCGATTCGTCATATATTTATCGCACGGATCGAAAGATTCGCGAAAAAGCAAACGGCAAAGATGGACGGTGTCCTTTAACGGGCTCGATCGGTTCACGGGTATCGGGGCGAAGAAACTCGATAGCTCTGAGTCGCGAATTTCACAAGGGGGTCGTGGCGTATCGGGGCTCTCCGATTCGTAGGTCGCGTGCTCGGGTTTCATAGGTCTTTTGATTTTCGCTCACCTGTATCCTGTCTTCGGGCAGATCGGTTCGGAGGCTGAGCATCTCCCGAGCATAGACGTCAGGATAATGGGCTTCCTTGAACGCTGCCTCCAGCTCCTCCAGCTGTTGCGACGTGAAGATCGTCCTGGAGCAACAACCGTATGAACCTAGTTATATGCCATTACAGCTTTTCCCTTAAACCTACCCTACACACGAAGCCAAAACGACTATCGCGCGTCTTAACTTCGTTCACATTCGCAAAAAACTCGCGAGAAGTTTCTGGTGGCCGGAAATCGAAACAGAAATTGTAATCGTACGGTTGGAAATGCTCGGTTATAACGGTACCGCGCGATAAATAATTTCTTCGATCCTCGTCGAACGTAAAATTTCCTATATTTTTCACAGCCGGGTTTCCAACGAACGAATAAACTCCGATGTGCCTATATATCCGCGGATTTAATGAAATTTTACAACGCGGCATCCGCACTGCGACAAATGTTTAATCGACCACATTCGCTGGCGACGCGATAATTCTTCGTTTTCTAGCGTGACGGGGGCTTCGATCTACGCTCCTCGAAGTTAACGATACCCGATACGTCTTACGTGGACGTTTCGGAGCGATAGTTGCACATTTTAACAAGCAATTTGGTCCCCGAAACCGTCCGTCCGCCGCGCAATTACCGGCGAACGATGATTGCATTCGTATTGTCCGTCGCTTCAAAATAGCCGAAAACTCATTACCGGAGAGCGAGGGGAGGCGCCGGTCGATCGCACGATGAAAAGTTTTAAACGATACGTTCGCTCGGGGATAAATTTATCATTATCGAAAAACGAAAATTCGAAACCCGGCCCCGATAATTGAGCGAGAACGCGAAAGAATAACCACCGTACGGGAACGTCCGACAATTTCAACCAACGGTTATTAATTATTCCCGCGGATTTCAGCGTTGGAATTTTTGGCAGCCACGCGAGACAGAAATCAATGGCGGCTGCCGCGGACGCGACGCAACGGAACAACGGTAAACTATAATGATTCACGGCTGTGAGATACTCACCTATGACGGCGTTTTTTCTTCTTCTTTTTGCTGAACCCGGAAAGACCATCGACCGTGAAGTCCTTTCCTGAATCTATATTGTGCCCCACACCTGAAACAAAACCATCCAAGTTAACAATGCTCCAAACAACGTTGTCGATTAATCTATTAATCTTTCGAATTCCGTTTCACGAATCGAAACGAGACTAGGTATTTTATTTAAATCCGAAATACAGTGTCGCGACTGGTACGCAAGCATGATTTAAGCACATTCACCCTAAGCTTTCCAGAGACTTCCCTCCGATGACTGGAGGCGCCATTCGTTTGCGCTTCATAAACTCGCCTGCTCCTCGTTCATCTTAATCTACTCCAACATTCGCATATTCGATCCTATCTCCCTGCTAGACCTTTTTTTATTACACATTAAGAAAATATAGTCATATTTATTCGAGACTGTACGATAACAGGATCGTAAGAAAAGAATATCGAATAATCGTCGAGAGAATTAACACGTTTAAGGCGCATTTGCAGCGAACGAATCGCTCGTTATTATCACATTTCCATTCGAGTTCCATTTTTAACGCGTATCTTTTTCCACAGAAAAATCTGTGGCTAGTGGAGTGCACACGTTCGCTTGGGCTCGTAGCTCATTATTCGATAGCACTGGCTGTAATTGATAATTATGCACGTCGCTTTGTTCGAGCCATGCGCGCACCTCGCGGATCAAATTACCCATTATACCTGACTTGCCAATGAATCGAAACCGCGTGCATATCCGCGCAAATTATGTCGAACGAGTGTGTTTCCCTGCTCCCATCCGCTGCCCTCGTTGATCTCCCTTCGTGAATATTTAACGTCGATTAGAGAAATTCCTAGCTATTCCCGGAACGACTTCCCTTTGATTCCAGCTGCTTACCGTTATTGTCGCATTCTGGATCAGGTGTCTCTCTCGACGAATAATCCTACGCGTCGCGAACACCCAGAATTCTACGTCAACCTTAGAGCATCGAGACGAGAAGGATCGCTGTAACCCACTGACTTCAGTTCGGAATTTGTGGCCTCGTGCTTAGATCGCACTGTGGCGAACGCTAACCCATTTTGCAACACCGATTTCTTTTGTCCCGAAAGCTCTATGATCCCTGCAATTCGTAATTCATAGCTTTCTTTCTTTGTGTATTTTGTTTTCTCTTTTTGGTACGTTCATTTGTTTTCCTCTGCTTTATTGTGTTTGTGTAGTTTGTTCGTTCTTTTAATCTCTATCGCCCTGTGCGACGAATGAAATTAAAAGTAGCTTGCTTTACAATTAATATTCCTATTCATTGTGATGATGAGGATCAACGAAGAAACGATTTTCTAGTTCGCTATTTTCCAGCACATAGGATCATCGGGGATCAATGAGCATAGGATTTTCAGTCTTGGGCGAAAATGTAGTCAACACCGGCGACAGGTACCATGATTCGATCAGAGGAGCTCGCGTCGATCGGTACGCAATTTCCGGTGGACGAGATCGACTGTCGTAACGCGGACATGACACTCGATATTCCGTGGAAAATCCCGGAAAATTGATTACCGATAACGGAATTTCGAGTTGGTCGATGGAGCCGCGTCTAACAGCGCGGAAAATAGAGATGAAAAATTTTAGGAGAGGAGAAAGGAGTCACGAGACTCTGTTGTCCGGTTCGGGTCGCGCGTTGCATATTCGTCTCTGAACGTTCGTATTCTCCAATTAGGGAGCGTGCCCGGAGAGGGGGGAGGAAGAAAAAACTTTTTCCTCCCCGTTTATTCGTTTTTTTTTTTATTTTGTCAAACGCGTTGCTCGCCCCGGCTCGCCACGCGCGCGCGTAAATGGCAATTTTCCGCGAGCACGAGAAGCGGGGAATTAGAAAAGTTCGTCGACGCGGGCAGGACCCGTGGCCCGAAAATAATTATCAATTATAAATTAATTTCGAATTAACGAGCGGAGAGCCTGCACCGTGGCGCGCGCCGCTCCACAATGAAAACCACCCTCCCCCCGGGGCTAACTCGTTACTACAGTTGTTGTTGCGGCTGGCAGCCGCTGGTGCCGCCACTACCGGCGGCTAATTAACTATTAATTAAGAGCTTAATTCCAATTATACGTGTCCTTCGACTAATTGGACCCCGAAACGCATTGCTGACGTCATGCGCGCGAACCTTCCACCCCCTCATCCTACTTCTTTCGGGAAATTATTTCCACGAATGCTCCGCGCTAGTTCACCGCCTCCCCAGGTGTTTTCCTAAAGGTGCGTTTCCATTTATCGAACCACTCTAACTCTGGGAGAGATTGCTAACCCACAACTTTGCTCCAAACAGATGTTTCACCTTAGTATTAATAACTGAGACTCCTATGTGGACTTACTTTATTTTTGAATCGTGCAATTAGTCAACGAAGCCACTCGTGGAATGTGATGCTTCACGGAACTGAGGAGTAAATAGATTTTGTTTGTAATCTATGATTCGAAATAGTATTACACATCTTTGCGGCCCACATTGTGCAGAGTTCGCCCTCCGACTCGTTCGTTCGCTAAATGGAAACACACCTTAACGTCTGTATGAAACGTTGCTCGCGGTTAGTTGAACGCGAGCGAAAAGCCAGAAGCTCAACGCTGCTTCTAAACGAACGGGAGACGATTCGGTTCGAAGCCGTTTGAAGGAACGCTTTCAGAAATTTTGAGAATTCACGGTGGCTGGTGTGCGTGCAATTAGAGGGATGGCTCTTGCGAATTTTTCACGCATGCTTTTTGTGTTTTTGGGAGAGCAAAGGGTCGACGATTATGCTGATCCCTCTTTGATGTCTTTTCAAAAACACTTTGAACCTTCCACGTACGTTTCATTGTGTCGCGAAAATAGTCTCGCGCGGATTGAAACACGACCGCCAGAAGTTTCCAGGGAAAATCGACCAAGAATAAACAATTCGAAGCTGAAATAATTTGTTGGAAACAAAGATCGGGGTATCGGGTAAGTGGTTGCTCGGCGACGCGGAGAAAATGGAGCGAAAGCTAGTTTTCCGAACGCGTGGGCGTCGAAACAAACGGAGAAGCCCGGTAAAGAGAAGCGAAAAGAGGAACTCGTATGAATTTCGAGTCGAGCAGCGTCGCGGCGGCGACGCCGGCTACGCGCGGCACGCGAAAATAGCGAAGGCTGCTTTTTAGAAGCATTGTTAATCCTTTCTTATTCTTCTCGGGGCTCGCGTTGTGCCGGCTCGCGTTCGTTCGCGTCGCATTTAACAGTTTTCTGAAAAAAACCGCTTCCTCAAAGTCAAAGGAAGAAACGACGCTGTGGCCATCGGTGAAACGAGGGGGAACGTTGAAAAACGCACGGTTCCTAAGTCTAAACAGTGAATACAGAGCCGCCAGCCAACGGTTTCTGTTTCAAAGAATTTCTGTCTAATTGCCCAAACGAACTATATTAACCCAATGTTCCTCCCCGAAGCTCTCGAGCCGCGAAACACGCTCGTAGTTCGCGGTTATTTAACGAAAACTATCGTCCGCGTTACTCTCGTCTCCGCGAGCTTCACGCCGTGGAAACTGTCTCTCCACGCTCGTCGCCAAGACGAAGAACTTAATGAGCAAGCGTCGCAGGCATTCAGCCGATTCAAGGAAACTCCCTGGCTTAATTTTATCCAACATTTCTTCCCGCGGCATACACACGGGACGCCTCTTCGCGCTGACGAGCTCCGTCTTTTCCTACCAGCGCGCGTCAAATAAATTTTGCTCTATTTACGCCACCCGCGTGCTCTATCAATCCGACCACCGAAAAGCCAACGGATAATTAAAGTCGAATGGGAACCGCGAGCGCGGAAAAGATTGACCGGGTGAATACCCTCCAACCAGGCCTTGGACTATTTATTTACTTAATTCCATTTACAAACGGAGCGGACCTATTACAATTAACCCTTGGAAGAGACTCCATTTAGGTCGCTCGTAACTGTGTAATCCCAAAATGCTCCACAAACTCCGAAGATCAAAATTATCGAACAACGCGTATCGTAAGGGATGATATGTGGATGGACAAAACAACGTGACCAATATTATGCAGGTTTCGAGACTCTCGTTGCTGGTTAACCAGGTCGCTGCATGTTATCATGTAATAATAATCTGGTTACGTGAGTTACTATACACCATTAAGGGTCGAATCCCGCGCAGGTTGCGGTTACAATTTCCGACACGAACGATTCGAACGCCGCGCGAATAATTCAATTTTATTTCCGGTATTTTCTATTCCCACAAAGGAGAACTAATGTTGCGTCGTCTGAGATCGCGCCGCACAAAAGGCTTTATTTTTCCCTCGGCGTTGAAGGTGGTTATTTTCCGCATAATCAGCGGGAGGAGATTTCACCGCGCGTCGTTGCCGCGCGAAGGGAGAGAAACGATGGAGCCGGTATGGAAAATAAATATTTGAGGCGCGAACACGCGCGGCTCAAGACACCGTGCACGGGTGCTCGCGCGATGCATTGTTTCACAAGATCGTAGAGAGGCCTCTTTACGCCACCCCGGCTCCGCGTTGCTTCCTGCTCCCGACTTTTTAAGTACGCTTATTTACCGCGAACCGTCGAACCAATCGGCGCCGGAGAACGTGGACGCGGGTGCCTGGGTCGGCTGTTAACGCGCTAATAACCACGGGAAAACTATCCCGACATTCCACGCTACGCCATCAGCCTGAATTATGAAATTGAAATTAGCACCCTCGATACGAAGCGTATTTTGCAAATCACCGAGATCAATTCAGAATTTGCGCAAGAGTTTAACCGAGAAGACCGTTTCATCCCTCGAGCTGAGATACACCATCCCTCGTAAGCTCTGTCGTTGCGCGTAATCGCGGCGTAGGGAATCCAGGAGCGATCGCAAAACATCGTAATTCACCGAGAGGCTTGTTTTCGTCGTCGCGACGCGTCCTGCGCGCTCGAATGATCGATATTACGGGCAGCAGGAAGCGTCACGACGGCTAAGTTATAGACTGTAACCGAATCGATTAATCAAATCCAGTTAGCTATTACGGGACCAGCGGGAAACGCGTTTGCCCTCTACCAGGATGGATTCGGGGCGCCCGGACGAGGCCCGTCTCTCTCTCTAATTTGTCCTGGATCTAATCCGTTCGTAGTGCCCTCGAATATCGTGGGATGTCGCGACCTCCCTCGAGACCTTGGCTAGGGAGAGGTCGCGTCGTATTTGCGCATGCAGCCCACTTCAGAACCAATTGTTTTTAATCTCCTCGACGAGAGAGAACCCGTAAGATTGTGCCCGGTCGAGCGTGATCGTGTGCGCGTCGCCGTTCCGACGATTCGACGTCGAGGAACGTTTTTATTGGATTTAATGCGGGACATCCGAAGAGGTCGATCGGTCCTGACGAGAAAGGAGTATCTTTCGTAGCCTCTCGAACTCTACCCGTTTCTAATGATTCTGACCTGTCGGGTCTGGGCGAGGGTAGACCCTCGATTATCCCTCTGACGGTGCTGTCTCGACTCTACAGCGTTTGCTCTTTGGTCCAAAGTTTGTTTAACCCCCTCGGATCACCTTATTTTACAGCTAAATAATTTTAGGGCGCGCTGGTACCGAGGGTCGAACAGCAGGAAACGATAGGAGTGAAAATGATTTGGGGCTATGGATAAAAATATTACGAAATATTCCAAGAGATAAAACGAAAGGTGAAAATTGAAAAGTTTAAAAGCCTCTTGCACGCGCGTATCTTCGACCGTCTCTCCCCACACGGCTATCTTGGCGACGAAATTCACGGACAGGGGGGGAGTGCTCGAGCCCCGAAACATCAACCCGCGGGGCGAGATCGAGGAACGGCTCCAAAGACTCAAAGGGCCCGCGCGCACCATCGCGATTACTAGCAGCGGGACGCAATCGTTCGCACAAAGTGTCCCCCCGTTCTCTGCCCCGCGCGGCGGTATCGCCGATAAAAGGAAGAAATCCAAAGCAGCTTCAGAGAAAACTTCG
Source organism: Colletes gigas (assembly GCF_013123115.1). NCBI lineage: Eukaryota > Metazoa > Arthropoda > Insecta > Hymenoptera > Colletidae > Colletes > Colletes gigas. The sequence continues at coordinate 1,815,146 of NW_025106637.1, read as the reverse complement.
CGGTCCACTCGGCCAGGAGCGCAGACTTTCTGCACCCACAGAGGCAGCCGGAGTGGCAGGCGGCTCTCGAAACACCCTCCCGCGCGAAAACAGTGGTAGTTTCCTCGCTAAATATATTCACGCCATGCGTACGTACACTCGTAGACCGTGCAGGGTTGTTTCTCGTCCACGCACACCGTCGAACACCGGCGATTACACGAAGATTCCATCGCACATCCCCGTATCGTAGGGACGTGGATCGGTGTGCACGCGTGTGCGTGGTGGCGAGTGTGTGTGCGTGGCTCGTGGAGGATCGCGGAGAGGGTGGGTGAAGCGAGGAGACGGTGCTGGCGGCGGCGGGCGGCGGGTGGTGGTGGTGGTTGCGAGTTGCTGTTCCTAAGCGAGGGTGTGCACGGTGCTGTCAGGTTTCAGGGTGGTTACACGGGGTGGTTGCCATCGGTGTGTGTTGGTGGCAGGCTGGTTACCAGGCAACCGGCAATAAAGGAGCGTGGATAGCCAATGGCGGCTCTCAGTACACCCCTTCGTCTAACACGGCTTGTTTTCCGTGCTTAAGAGCGAGACAGAAGGAGCTTTTGCTTTAGTAGCTGTTAAGACCTTAAACCCGTGGCCTTGCTTGGCTGGCTGCCTTGCGCCAGACTGCTCGCGCCTAATAGAACCTCTTAGAGTACCCGGCGATCCGTGGTTTCTTCGATAATTGATATTCGAATCCTCGACCCCGAACCCCGGGCTCGGACATCGCGAGACTCCTCGCCGAGCTTCGTTTCGTCTCCGTTGCAAAGTCTGCTCAAGTACGTGTCATAAACGGGTCAGAAACGACCCGGATTCGACAAGGGTTGCAACCATCAGGATTCCAAAACAGCAATTTCACCGAAACGAATAAACGAAAGAGACGTCCAGTCGTTTGTAAAGGGGGCCACCGATACCGCGCGAAATCGCGTAGCAAATTTCCTGCGACCCGCAACTCGTCGAAATTGCGTCCAGCTGGACACCGGGCACGGGCCGGGCTGGAAGACCATACCCGTAGAAAGGGAGCCAGCGGAACACGAGGAGTTTACGTCGAGCAAATGGAAACGCGCGAAGTGTTACGAGCTGGAGGGTGGGTCGGGACGTCGTCGCGTTGTTACACAGTGGCTCGTGTGTATGGTGTCCCAAGGGTAGGGCGAAGGTAGCACGTAGCACACCCCTGGGACGTCTTCTGCCGTCACTTGTCCGTATTAAACCAGGGTACTAATCCCGAAATTTAATTTGAAAATCTTTTCACGGCGCTGACGGTCCTCTCTTCCTCGTCGCTTCCTCGAGCAGGCTCTCTCTTCGACGACCGTGGGGGGGAGGCTATGCACCGCGAAGACGTTTCAAACCCGGGGAATTAACCGGGCCTTTGTGTCGCGTAATTGAAAATTCGTGCCCGCCCCCTTCTCGCCGCACGTAGAACGAACGGATAAATGCCCTTTCGTGGATTCATCGAGAAATTACCTCATCGCGCGGCGAATGAGACGACTCGTCCTGACCCCGCGGCTTTCCTCGTCCCTCGGCTCGGCTGCCATTTTATAAGAACACGCGTAAATGCGAGAAAGCTAGTGAAAGCGGATGATTAACGAGAGGAATGCCAGTTCGCGAACACGAATAATCGTGACCATTAAAAATTGAAGAAGACACCAGGAAAAACAGCGGCTAATCGATTACTCGTGGGGTCTAATTACGTTTAGAAAATGAAACGAACGAAAAGATTGATTTTTTAATCGCCCAAACGAGCGTATGGCTCGTTGAACGCAACCAGATACGAAAACGTGGAACGCACGGGGGTTTCTTGCTCGACGTTGACCGTCAGCGGCCCCCTAGGTGCTCCCCCCGAATCCCGCGCGAAATGCCGACGCACTTGAAAAATGCATCAGGCCGAGAATTATTTATCGAGCGCGTGAAACATGTAACGCGGTCGTTTACATAGTCGAAAGGGCGAATGGAGCGTATCCGAGTGCAGTCGATGCTTGGATACATCCCGAGGGATGTTTCGGTAGATTAGGGACCCTCAACTCTGGGGTAGTTTTGCTGCACCATGTAACACGCTGTAAAACACTTGTAACAAACCGACAGCAGCTTAGGGGTAAGCTGCTAATGCTTCTGCGATGTTCTCGGGGTCGAATTAATTTGGCTGGTCCGATCGTTCGCCCTCTGGAGAGTAGCTCGATTCGCTCCGCGCGTTTCACCCCCGAAGTCCTTCTTTTCATCTATCGTTCACGCTTCGAGCCAGCGATAAAGCAAATTATCGATTACATCTGCACATTTTTAAAAATCTCGACGTATGGAAAATATTTTAAAGAACCATCTTATTTGACTTCTATTGGAAGATTGGTATTAATTCTCTACTGCTGATTGTACGCGTACAATTTATAAGAAATTATAAAATTGTAAAATATTATTCTCGTAAAAATTTGGAGACCCAGTTTTCGAACTGTTCGTCGATTTTATCGTTGATATCGATAAGGCGCGATTGAACAGCGGCCGACGATAATTATTTTCGACGCAATCTTCGACCTCCGACAATGATAACGAAGAGGGATAATTAACGCGTGGAGGCGTGCCTCGGCGAGAGGCGGAACGGGATTTCTTCTAAGCAGCAGGAATTACGTTGTTTCTCGAGGCGTCGATTCGTGCATCGGGGTGCTCACATATAATGCAGCCAGTAATTAAGTTCTCGAGTGAAACCAGTCCCTGGGACCGGTTATTTCGCGGAAACTCGACGGCTTAATCACGGTTACGCGCGAAACGCGTTTCATCGATCCCGGATCCAACAATCGGAGGCCCCTTGGTCCCCTTGAATGACGATAATTAATGAATAGGACGCGGCCAAAGGAGGGGCCTGGAAAGAGTAAGAAACGAGCGAAAAAAATCAAAGAAAAAGAGAAAAAGAGTATAACGAATTCGTGGGCGGAATTTCTCGGAAGCGCTTCTCGACTCTTTTACCCTCGACTACCCCGGTTTCTCTGTGCCTCTTCTTTTTGCTCCTGCGAGGCTTCACACCTCGTGGTCAGAAACGTGTTTTCACGCGCGTCTCGAACCATTCACCGGACCCGCGGTGGCCATGCTCGAAATTCGACCCCTCTACGAATGGTGTGAATATTATGATGGCCACGCATTCAGGTGCCAGCCGGGGACAATGAGCGAAGTGTTGATTGCCCGAAAACAACGTGTTTTTTCACCGACCAGTTCGCGCGTACTTTGTTCCACACTGCGAGTACTCCTCTCGCAGGATGTTCAAGGACTCCTCGTCGCTTCTCCGACGAGCAAACTTCCATCGATTGCACTAGCTCTGAAACCGAGCGTTTTCTAATCCTGTTGGTGTCTCACCATATTCGAAAGAAACAGAGCTCGTTTGCTAGTAGGTCTACGAATTAATTTCGTCACAAAGTAGCCAAGGAATACCAATATTGGAGCTATAATACATGGCTCTGCAGAAAACAGTAGTGAGTCCAATGAATAGCGCGTCAGGCGTTGCACTCTCGTTGTGTTATTTCGGTTTTAAGGGAAGTTTCGGTAGCTTTAGTGGTTGGTAAAAGAATCGAACGAGGGAGGTGTCAGGAGTAGAGTAGCGAAGGAGAGTAAAAAGCGAGGAGCCCCGAGCAAACGAGTCGGATTTAAGAGTTAAAATTAGTGTGAGAGAGTTTCAAGAGCGTGAACGAGTGCGTCTAGTGTACTGTAATCAGTTCCGAGTACGTTCATTGTTATTAGCGAAAGGGAACTCCTTTCTATTTAACCTGTCCGGCCGGCATTCCGGCAACAGAACCCGTGGCTAAGGGGTACGCAGCGGCCGGGTTCGGAACGGAACGTCGGATGGCGGAGCGTCGCGGTGCCATTCACGCGTCCAATTAATACTGAAATTGCAGCTATCAAGCGGCGCATTAGGCACTTCCGTGTGATTAACGCGGGCGGCGACGGGCGCGCGGGGCTTTCAAAGTTCCCGGCGACAGAAAAGCCTCGAATCCGTTGAAAAGGAGAGGCAGTGTCGGCGGCTGGCAAACAAGAGGAGACGAGTCGCGCGACTTCACCCGCCGGACGACACAGCCCGCTTTTCGCGCTGTTTGCCGCCTTTGCTAAATCGCATTAAATACTTTAAACGCGGGCGCGGGGCGAGCGAGCGAACGAACCGACCTTCCGTCGCGCGCGAAACGCATAATTACGAGTCCTCGGCAGGAAATTCAAGAGGGTTAGGCGGGACGGCAGCGCGCGCGCGGTTTTTAGCGAATCGCCTGACGGAAAACGAGGGACCCAGAATGGGGGAGAGAGACAGAGGGAGGCGCGCGACGCCTTGGCAATTCCCGAAATAAATTCACTTCCAGCACGTGTGGCGGCTGCGACTCCGACTCCGAACCCGCGCTACCCTTAGGTAATGTACCGACAGAGAACGAGACGACGGGACACGGATGAACAGAGACGTCCGTGCACCGAGAGATACAACCGAGGGAAAGTGTCGCGCACACACACACACGCGCGCGTACCAGAGCGCAAAAGGCTTGAAAGAGAGAAGGATCCAGGCCCGGACAGACGGACAGAGGGAGAAAGAACACCACCCCATAGCCGGCTACCCCTTTCGGCTGGCCAGTGCCGGCATAAGTCAGGAATTCCTGGCACGCGGTATATTGCGCGGGGGTGGAGGCACGGCGGTTATAAGCTATAGTCTCCGGCGTGGCATGGCATGCACAGCCATTTACTTCATTATGTCATTAAGCTTAATGGCCCTGGCCCTAACACGGCTCTAGACTATAGCCACTTCTACAGTTCGTCCCCATTAACTCCTCTCTCTCTCTCTCTCTCGAACGAGCGAGCGAGAGCGCGACCTCGCCAGCCCTACAGCCATCCTGTCCACCCACCGACGGTGTCCTCCCTCTTGTCTGCCAGCATCCTCGTGAACCCGCCAGGGCTCACAATGAGCATCGACTTTACGCCGATGACCGGCTGAAATTGCCGCTGGCGTCGTGGAAAATTTAGCGTCGCTACGGCCACGGACGTACCGCGACGTCGATTCGCAGAGAACACGTTATTTGAGCTTTATTTTCGCAGACAGATGGGACGTAAAGGGTTTCGTCCGTGATCGAGGACCACGATAGAAACTTTCGCGATAAATCGACGCGTCTTTCATCCCCACGGAAACTTCAACCGCGAAGCAAGTACACTCTTCGCCAAAAAAATAATAATCTGTATTTTTCCCACCACGCCATGGTGAATGTATTAATTAGTAGAAAAAGACCCGGTTCAACGCGTCGCGTATTTTCGCCGGAACAAAAATCCCAAATATTGTCTATTTTTCAACCCCTTTAATTCGAGCCTCTCCAGCCGCGACTATTAGTGCGTTACAAAAACCCTGAAACGTTCGCTACTGAGCCCGCCAACGTAGGCTTTTAATTAGAGAATCGCGAAAGAATCCCAGTCTCGATGGAACAAAACTCACTCGTTAACAGAGCGCTCGCGCGAGCTCGGGCTAAGTGGCTAAAGTCGCTGAATAATTGTTCGTCTGTAAATTCGCGTACAGTCGAGGCGTAAATCTCTAAAACGTGCGATTATGCGACTTATTTTCCTGGTCGAAGACGTTGCTGACGCTTCCAATGCATATCAATTTCATTCGTGATTAATTATGCTCGCGTGGAGAACATCTGTGACCGATTGTACGAATTTTGCCCACGTTTCCGGGATTCTGTCCCGCTGTACTCCGGCAGTGAATTCCTCGTTGGCGTGCTCCGAGTCTCGTTTTCGACGGGAACGGCCGCGCGACGGGAATAGATTTTATGCTGATGACCGGGCGAAATTGTCGGTAGCATCGCGTAAAATTTACGGTATTCATAAGAGTCGCGCGATCATGCAGTACGCGGCAACGGCACCGTAGCGACCGTTCGCTGAGCGACCCCTTCCAAATCCGCGCTCGATGGAGACGCGAGGGTCGCAAACTTGTTACAGCACTGCTTGGGGTTCTAATAATTGGAGAGCTCCGAGCCAACGTTCCGTCAATCCTGGACAAAAATACGATAACTTATCGGGAAACGATACGCGAGTGTCGTCGTTCGTATCTAGTCAGAACTCAAACTAATAGAGACACAACTGTTCGACGAAGAACAATGCAATTTTAATTCTCAAACAGATAAAATTGACAATCATTCTGACTGGCAGGAGGAACTGCGTTAAATTTAAATTAAAGTTACCAGGACCCTGATTCCTGAACTCCAACGCCTCGAGCTCGCGAGGACTAATCCGGAAAATATGCAGGAACGTCGAAGGGGTGCATTCGTTGACGGCGATCGAACGCCAGTTTTAATAATTTCCATAATTTCGCGTTTAGAGCGGGGCTTTCCCGTTCGAATCGATTCAATGGCGCGGATTAACAGTGTCGCGGAAGCACCCTTTGAAAATAGACCGACTAAACATCGGGAATTAAATGAAAAGCGGGTTGGAATTGTTTCGCGAGTGAATGATTTCATAATTATTCTCCGAGTGGCTATGCTCGATAATACCGATGATGCACAATTCGCTCAATGGCGCAATTAATCGTCCCCTAGGCGTGCAGACTTCACCGATCTTCCGCCAATCGATCAAGATAATGGCGGTGGAAAATCTGGGTGACATAAGCTTCCAGAAAATTTTTTATTCGTCGATCGTGGATGAAATTTGCCCCGAGTCTGGCTCGTGGGAGTCTCGTTTTAATTCGACGACGACGACCGGCAGAGCCGAGCCAGCGAAACACATGCAACGCTTCAGGAAAGTGTTGACTGCCGGCTGTTTTCGAAGTAACCCAATATTTTTGTAGCCGAACTACATATTTTGTTCCTTGGCGCCAGACAAACTCACGTCCGCACATGTCGACCTAAATTTAGTCCTCGAACCACTCTCATCGCCCCTGTCTTGGCTGTCACCGCGAAACTTTTGTTGTCGAGTTCGTTCGATCGAGGACCCGGAATACGCCTGTTGTCTGTTCTTTGGAAAATGCTTTGCAAAGACGGCCACGGGTACAAGTTTTGGACGTAAACGCGTATCCAAAGTGCTTCGACTTTCGACGCGACTGTTCGTAGCTCGATCTTTCTAGGATAGAAACACGGTATGCGTGGTAAATTATATAGAAGATTGGAAAGATGATGTCTCGAAGCACCGCGTTGCTCGAAATTCGGATTGATAAATGGAGGCATTATTCGAAGCATCCGGGAAATTCTCTAATCTTGACAATGGTTGTCGCTGTAGGGACGAGGTAACTTAACGATCGGTCGGACAAACTCCTCAACGTCTCGTTGACTCCCCTCAAGGTCGACGAGAAGAGTCTAATTGTCCCTTCCAGAAGAGAGACTTGGCAGGCTTTCAAATTTCTTTGCTTACAAATTCATAAGGTACCCGGGAAATACACCTTCTCGAAGGAGATTCATTGAAATTAGTGCAATTAGCAGATCTGGGGGGGGATCCAGGGAGGAGACAAGCCGGGCGACGGCTCGTAATATCGATCCCTGCATCGATTACGGAAGTACTAACGATGAGATCGAATCCAATATCTGCTCGGTCGAATTAATTTCCCTGTATCTTCGAGCCGAGTCCGTGTACATAAGCAGTGGTAGTACGTACGTGTACCATAGAGGGGTGGACAATTCCTCGTGGAAAAATAAACGTGGAAAATGTAGGTTTTGTACACGAGTTTTCGTCGTAGGAAAAAATTTCTCCGACTACAGGTGCACCTGAGTGTGAATTAATTACATTTTGCTACTCACGGTGTTTTCAATGTTTTTAACAAGTAATATCCAGTTAGAATAAATTTATTATGAAAGTCGAACAGAGGGAGAAATTTTTTAGAATTACGAACTAGAAGCTAGATGGAAGTAGCTTGAATTGAACATAAAACACAGGCCACTCCGCGCAGAGAAAGGGGAATTTAAATCTTGAGAACGTATATGGTCCGATCGCGTCAGCAATACATAATAGACCATCTCTTTCTTCAATCGAAGGAACGCGCTAACGGCCTCGTGGAGCTGTCTTTGAAACCCAGAGCTAGAAGAAATTCAATCCGGAAGAGCTCACATCCTCGACACCCCCGTCTTAAATAGCCACCATTGTTTTTCCCGTTTCAACCGACCCATCGTCGTTGAAAGAAAGCTTCCATATTTCGTCCTTACTTGCATCCTCGCGTAAAAGGATCACTGTAAAAATATCTATGACCGGAAGCGTGCGTTTGGAAACTCATCACTGTAGATCCCCGCGAGGATCTTACAGGTTTCTTATCCGTTCTCCTTCTCTCCGTTGCTCTCGGGGTCTCTCGATTCCGTGGTCCCTTCCACGGGCTGGCTCGCCCTCTTCCGCTCAATGGAACGCGCGCCCATCGTGGAAAATCGCACCGGTGAAAAGGTGTGAATCTCCGGCCCTCGAAAAAGGACGACAATGCCCCGCGCTGGGCGTCGTACAATGAGCCTCTAAACCCACAATGTAGCCACTGTATCTGCACGAACGAGCGGACGAACGAACGGCACCGAGAGGGCCTCTCTTCTCGCGCGCCACCCCCGCGACCTGCCCCCTTTTCATCGGCACAATCCTGCCGCAAGGAGTCGAGGATGCCTGGATGTGCTCGAAAGCACATTTTTCAGCCGCGTAATATTTATTCGTCCGCGAGCCGTGTATCGCTTCAAAGTGGCAAAGGTGAAACCGAAAACCCTCTCGGCGAGGGTTGAAAAAAGAAATTTCGGGGCGAAACGGGAACCACCACCACGCCCATCCCTGTCAAAATATTTCCTGAGAAACGAAACGATCCCCCCCCTCTCTATTTCCCTGTTCTTCGTGGACGAGGATGCTTTTTTTATTTCCAGGTACGTGCGCGATTCGGTCATCCCCCTTCGAAAGGGTTCCAGGTTTCTACACGCTCGGCGTCGTGGCGCGCGTTTCGAGCGTTTTGCGAGCGTGTTAATCGGTGCGACGGGTGTCCGTGTGCGCTTGGCGCGGCACAGATCATTGTTCATTGTATTGCGGAGCTCGCAGGACATGGCGTCCTGCCATTCGAGCAGCTTTTTGTCGGGACCAGCTGAGTCAAAATGGCCTCCGGCCGGTGACGTCACGATTTCACGTGCGGAGCACGCAATAGGTACACGCATCGATCCCCGACTACTTCGAGGGCCGGCCAATGGGTACCCCGAAAGGATTACGAGCTCGAGAACGCCACTGGATCTTCCTGAACATCCTCGTACCTCACTGAGTAGTGATCAATATTGGCTCACGATGGCCAAAAGAAAAATCTTTTCTCCCATAATTGCCCCAATTACACCCACTATTTTTAAAAATGGTTTGCAACTTCATGGAACGAGCACACAATGTCACGCTCCGTGTAACTTTGATAATTTCTTGAATATCCACTCGATGCTTGGAAAATACGTGTCGAAGTCCCCGCGTGTACGTGTAAAAACCGATTTCGTACCTCGAAAAAGATAATTACGCCCTTAAGGACACAAACGAACGAGAACCCGGATAGAAATTCCTTCTCTGCCAACTACTTTATTCAGAATAGTGGTCCTTTTAGTCGCGGGAAAATTCTGTCGCGAACGCGAGGCAATCGCAAAGGGAACGCGAAGCTAATGACCTCTATTCAGAACGCACTGTTAAAAGTGCGACAGTTTCTGGCTCGCTCGACGCTGTTGAAACTGTTAAATCCATCGAGCGACAGACGGTTGGTCATTGTTAACCCCTTCGCGCCCAGGGACGGTGTCTGCTCTGTACTTTAATCGTTAATTTATGCGACGAAATTTCAACCGATAGCAAAATAACATCCCCCAAAAACTCTGACGAGTAATCTTCAAGAATTTAATCCTGTTCGTCTTTATCAACATCCCCGATGCAAGTAAAGTGGAATTTTGTAAACGACGCGTGCTTTTCTCGCCGTTGTTTCGCGCGAAACCGGAAATGTAGGCTACGCCAGGATAAGATCCAAAGGATCTTTCCGGCAAAGAGTCTGGAGTGAAATTCTTCTTGATCGAATTACACCGGTTCTAAGGTATTCCTTCGCTTATGCGCGTTTCACGTTAATTACGGTGCTAATGAGCTCCAGCAAGTAATCAAAGCAAATGTTTCATGACACGAGCGTGAACCGTTTGAAGGCTTTTCCTTTATGCCGTTTGGCCTTCGTTTGGTGGTACCGCGCGTGCGCTGGCGCGTTTTCCCCGCTATTTCCGTACCCCGGTTCTAAACTTCGTTTAGCGGGATACGCCATCGCGTGCAGGCTCGTTCGATCGGTCGATCGACGGAAAAGCCCGCTCCTCGTTTACATATCGCGAGCGAATTACTTTTGGTTTTTTTTATTTTTTTTTTCCTCGACGAATCGGGGCGTTATCCGCTGGCATGTTTTTTTGATTACAATTCATTCCCCGTGTTTACCCTGCGCCCGCTGGTACGGGCTCGTGCAGACAAACCGCCTGCTCCAGGCACTGACTGTTACTAATTAAGGGCGGTTTCAGTACGCGTGTTAATTCTTAATTAATATCTTTGTCGCCTCCTCCGACGGTGGCAGCCCTCGGCACCCATTTCTCGCTCGTTCGCCCTCCCTCCCTTCTCTGTCCCTTTCTAGCCCTCCCCCCATTTTTTTATCGCTCTCTCGTTTCCACCAGCGTCGCACCGACGACGTTTTCTCGCTTTTATTTCCGTCTGCTACTCGCGTTCTTCTTCTCCAGCTACCGACCCTACCCTCTTCGTCGCTCTTTAACGACACCCCAGCACACCACCGTCCACCCACTTCTCTTCTGGAGTCTCTCGAATGAAAGGAGATGTATGGGAACACACGCGCATCTCGAGCCACTATGATAGGTACAATCGGTCACGAGTGACGAAAGAAGAAGCAAGAAAGGATTCCGGCGGAGGAAGCGCGCTCCTCCGATTTACCACTCGCCCGTTTCAACCCGCTGAATCTCTTTCGCGACGAGTCGAGAAATCGAGCTGGTTAACCCCTTTGTCTCCGTTAACCCTCCTGATTCTCTCATGTAATAAACGCTCCTTCTCTCTCTCTCTCTCTGCCTCTATCCCGTCAAACTGTCTCTATCCGTTTTCTTTGGCCCTAACTTTTACATAAAATAACATCGATATTCCAACGTGCACCGCTTCTTCAAGGGAAAATCGCGTAAGAACGAACGACGAGTGTCCTCGTCTCGAAGTAAACAATTCACCGTCTCGATTCAGGCTTTCGCTTGAAAAACTTTCTCTGGACCAGCGGGGGAATTTCACCCCCGAATATTTCTCGATCGTAATAGCCAGCAGGGGCTCTCGAGATCTCGAACCGAGTCTCGCGTTCACTATTTCGCGAATAGTCAACAAGGTTCGGGTCCGCATTGAGCGGTGGCGGTCTTTGAAACGGAGCCCTTTACGACGAAAATGTCTGTAAAGCACCCCGGCTCGAGCGACTGTATTAATCAACCGCCGGTTCTTTCCTGCTTCAATGCACTTCGGTTTTCACGATGGAAAAATACACTCTTGGATTTCCCTTCTTGCTCTCCAGCTTCGATTTTCACAACCCACCTTTCGCCTTTTCTTCCCCCGCGTCTCTTCCGCTAATCTTTTCTTTTCCATCTAGTCCGCGGCTCTGTCCCGTTGATTATTATTTTATCCGTCACTTTCCGTGAGATGCGAATGATTTTTCGATGGACTTTCACGACGGAATCGTGAAACTGCTACTTCAGCAGCCATGGAGGAGTATCAACCCTTAAACGACCGCATGAGGGCTATCGTGGACCCTTCATTATTTCATTAATAATTCATCGACTTAATTGAATTAATACTTGGCATTTTAGGTGATCCTCTCTATTAAGCTCTCTAATCCTATGTCGTGGTTACGTGTTTCTCTATTATAATAGAACCTTCCGTGTCTGAACGCCCATTATCCAAATACCCTAATAACGGAGCGCTCTATTATCCTGTTATTAATCTCTGTTCGAAACGAATCCAATAATAAATAAATAAAAATCGCCGGGTCTATTTGGACAGTGTTTTTCGCGTTGTACGAGGTATGGTAAATAGGTAGCGGCAATATGCTCGATCGTAGCGCGATTTAAGGCATTTACAGGAGCCAAGCTCTCTCCTCTTTCCAGCGTCTTCTTCGATTTCGTGATTCCCTCCTGTTTCGTCGTCGACAGGCTTGTCTCGGGCGCTTCTTTTCACGGAGAAGGTTTCCAGCAGGCGGTGAAATCGATACTGCGGGAAATGAGATGATTGGATCGGACATCGGGGATACCTCGTAAAGGCTGAAGGATTCAGAAGGCACGAGAGATCGCAACGACGTCGGGAATCGGTGCTTTGGGGTATTTATGTCGGTTATGTTGGTAATAGATACGTCCTAGGTGACGTTCAGAGCCACCTAGACATCCGTGAATTTCTCTAACGTATCCTTATCTCGGTCCACGATAATCTAAATTTTCTGAAACTGTGTTGGACCATTGTAATACGTCGTCTGAATGAGCGCACTGAATTTGAGATTCTGCTAATGGGGCCACTTTGAGCAAACTTAATTACGAATATTGTTGGTCTGAAAAAGGCGGATCTAATTAACTTTCCAGCAACTCCGAACAAATGATTCTACTCGTTGGATTAATAAAAAGCCAGGCCTGAGTTTCGTATTGTACATTGCAGAATATCGATCCTCAGTACCGCCATTATAGAATCATAATTGCGATCATTGCAACGCATGCGTCGAAAGATTTTGAATGCAGCGTGTTCTGGTAACCATTTTGCTTACCCAAGCATTTAAGATACTCTGTGTAATTAATGCTACGTCAAACTCTATGGGAAACAAACAAGATATCGATAAGCCAACAGTGTTTGGACGTGTCAACGAAATCTGGGCCAAGTATCGCGAGGCGAATCAAACGAATATTTCTTTTTCCCTCGTCCTTTCAAATCTGCCCGTTAATTAGGATCTATTTTCACTTTTCGAGGACACCTTTCGTCGATAATTCGATTCCTAAAGCAGGTAACGGGTCAGATTTTCCGCGAGTAAATTGATTACGTTGCTCAATCGTTTCCTTCCTAATTACTCGCGTCTCCGTAATTCGATTCTCGCGATTTCCCAGTTAACGAATCCGTCAACCGACGAGGGAAAGTCCACGCTGCGAACGCAAGTTGGTAATAATTCCTTTGGCGGTGTTTCTTTCGTTAAATATGCATCTTTGACGCAACGGGTGATACGACTCTTTGGACTCCATTTTACCGCCCTTATCCTTAGGGAAACCATCTCTTCCAGAGACACCCTTGTGTAATTGACATCGCGTCAGTCCGTAAACTGAGGCTGAAGGACAGTAGTAGGTACCCTCCTCGCGGAAAACAGCTCTTCCACGGAAAGGCTCCCATGCCCCGTGTTTCGCCGCGTCTCCAATTTTCCAGGCAGCTTTTCTGAGCGTCGCTAGCACCACCCCGGGGGCCATGCCAGTCTCCTTTTGCTCCCAGAATCCTCCGGTATTTTCCTTTGCTGGCAAATTGGACTATTACGGCGGGTGGCTCCGTACCTCGGCAGCCGTGTCCTCGCGAAAACCGCGTATTTTCTCTCTTCCTTCTGTCCCCTCCCTGCCCTCGCCGCCCCCGCGTGCCCGTTCGACGGTTCCTTCGTACCCTTTTCCACGTCCCTCGACACAGGTCCTCTTACCTAGCGGCTCAAAGTGGCGCGCAGTTGTTAAAACAACCAATTCTGTCAGAAAGCTGCTCGTTACGGACGCCTCTCGTCCTCGCCCGGGATCCTTCGTAATCCTGATGGCAAACCGTTCGTTTTCCTGCTGACGCAACGAGAAACCCCGGCCAATAAAATCATTCCAAACGCATTTTCCGCACCCCTTATTTCCTACATTCGAGGCTCTCTTATTATTTTTATTACTTCGCGTGGGAAACAAACTTTGGACAGTTAAATCGGTGATATAGAATCTTCCAAATAAATTTGTCCAGGCTTTCTCTTACTCTCGATTGTTGTTTCGGAGGTTACAGGTAGGCGAAGATTGCGTGTCTCCGAGGAAATATATCACTGCGGGTGATATCTGCTACGCGTTTTAGAGGAATTCTATAGAAACTTGCCCGGGCCAAAGAACAGCAATTTAGAATTTGGCTGTGGGCGTGGACGCGGAATCGAGTTTCGGGAAAAGAAAGTCTCCCGTTACCGATTAGCGTTCGAATAGGGGAGGGTGTGGTCGGCACCCTCGATTTCACGAAATATTTTGACAAGAAATTTAATATCGCCCCGGAAAACTCGAGACAACGCGAAATTATACACGATTGCCCGTACCTGAAGCTTCCTGGTTGCCCCAATATTCTTGCTTCTATCTTCTCCATGGAAACTTCCATTGTCCCTTATTCTCCACGAATAGGAAATGATTTTACAAATATCCCCTTATCCCCTTTTCGAAGCAGAACTTTTGGAAATGTCAGCTTGACCCAATAATTATTCGCGGTCTGCATCGAAATATTTATACGGCGGATCGATGAAGACGCGAGAGCACGTAACGAAGTGCAAACCCGGGCCCCATTAGACGGCGAAGGTCATCCACAGTAATCATTTTCAACCTGTCGTCCCTTGTTTCGAGCGACATCGCTTTGCGGGTCAGACCAGCGGCGCTTAATGGCTCGGAAAAATCAGAATCATCGCGGGCATGAATACGTAATCAGTTTTTCCGCTCATCCTTCGCCGCATGACGTCATCGGGACACCGATGTAGCTTCGTCATGACCGAATGAACCGCGTTATGAATCGTAATGGGAAATCTGCTTCCACTTTGGTACATTTTTCACCCCCCTATCCATATTCATACAATTAACATTTCCAAATCATCGACGTTCTACCGATGACCTCGTTTTTAAACAATGTTGGATCGAAGAAGATTTAAGCCACCCTGAAATTGTTACCATTTTTTAAGAGACTTAACATTCGACCATAAATATGTTGTTTCGCTCTTACGCGATTTTCCTTCGGTACTTTCGGTTCGAAGAACAGTTTGCCGGTAAACTTTACGCGAATTCTTCCGAAGTGCATGATCGTTCGCGATAAATATCGAGTAGACTGCGTCGAAGAACTCAGGCGAGAGGCATCGTATTTCCTTGCACGGTCGTTTGCGCGTCTTTATGGATCCGCCCCGTAAAATTCGAAAAAGTGATCTTTCGCTTCGTCGAGAATAGACAGAGATCTAACGGATTGGAGCAAATCTTCGAAGAACCCCCAAACGAATGTTTACAGCGAATGTTTCAACGGTAGAATAATTTTATATGAGCGCTAGTGTCTTTTAAATTATCGTTAAAGTTCGATCATTTCTTACCTGGACTCGGGTTTGAGAACGAACCCTTCGACTGAGAGAATCCTGAAACAGAAAATAAAAGAAACCTGATGTTTTAATACATATTTAACAATATAACGAATAAGGTTCTAAGTAGACTCCTTTTTCCGGAAGAAGTGACAAATTAATCCAATAATTATTAGGTATGAAAAACATCGCTGATGAATAAGAGCATTATAATTGCTCTACATCTTCGCGAGGAAATACGCGGCGAGAGTGACGGAAAGTGGACTCATCTCTGAGAGTCTACTCGGAGGGTGAGTGAATCTGATGACCCATATTACGCAGAAAACATTTATACCACGCTTTCTTCCCTCAACGAATAAACGAGACTGCCTGTCCAAGCATTGTTAATAATTTTACTCGAGGAATTTGCCATGAACAGAGTTTAGTACATTACAGTTTCGTTAGCACAGAGTTTTAAAACTCTGTTGCTTCTTTAAAACATTGGCGTGCAGGTATTTCGTAAATAGTTTGCTGTTTAATACTTGCGTTTACCGGAAATCCGTTTAATAAACGGATATTTTCAGTGGAATGTCAGCGACGGTTTAAAAAAAACGGCGCAGGCCCGCGGTTTTCAGGAACAGAAATTTTTAATTGACCACGAAAACATTACAGCTTATGCTTGGTTGGCATCCCGCGGCCGTAAATTACGCGCGCAAATATTCATTGCAATAATTATCCGTCGCGAGTTATAACGAATGCCAGGACCGAAGGACGCCGGAAGAAAAGAGCGAGAAAAAGAAGGAGGAAGGGAGCGAGAGAGGCAGCATTCGCGAAATGAAATTTCATCTAAAAATTAACTAGAATTCTGTGAAACGCGCTCCGAAGGGGGGTGGCATGCAGTGCACGGCCTGCCTCGGCGCTCGACCCTGATTAACGACTCCGCGAAATTAACTCGACGATTATTTCATTAGCGCCTAGTAAGACATTTTTCATCCAGTCTCAATGGCCGTTGGGATCTAGAGAGAGAGACACGTATATATATACGCGGTATAGCGCGGCTCGAATGCGCTACCCTTAATGACTTGACGAGAATTAACTGTAATTTAATTAATTAAAATCTCGCGGGGGAAAAAAAAACACACACATGGACCTCTTTCGCGCGGGACTAGACGGGAGCCAGGTCACCTCGTTAGAATGATTATCGGAAGAGTTCACGATCTTGAATCGATACTGGATCGAACCTTCTTCGCGAGTAACTTACAAACAACGAAATTTAGATTGAAAACGGCGGGGAAATCGGGCTGGCGGATCTTAATAATTGCGTGCCCATAAGTTACCCGTTTAACGAGTGACAAGCCTGGCACTCGGCGGCGGCAACAACAGCGATATTCGTAATTAAAGGCAATTTTGAAAAACGGCGCGCGATCCTTGCCGCGTCGCGACGCGCAGACGTTCGGTCGCGCGAGCTCTCACTCGTTAGCTCCGCTGCAGTTCCTGCGGATTTAATTGCCCAACGCGCGACAGAACAAATCCGCGCGTTAATCGCGCGACACTGGATTCTGAATCACTTTGTCGACCAACGACTGGCTGGCTTTTTCCCCATTTGTTAAGGATTTCGGTTAATAGTTCCGCAGCGATTTCGCCGCGCGAACTGCGATCCGAGGCTGGAAAAAAATAATTAAAATTCTCATCGTCGATCCACGCGACGATAATTGGTTCGCTTCGCGAGAGATTAACAGGTCAATCTCTCAATTTTTCGCGTAACCCGAATTATTTCAACAAGTTTCGTTAGGTGTAGAGCGCGATTTATGCACGACGGTGCACCGTTCCACTTCGCCCGAGTAGCTAGACAGCTCTTGAACGAACGATTTTCTAACAGATGGACACACGGCCTGACCTGCTTGTCCCCCAGATTTATCATTTTATTCAGTACCGATTGTCAGGCATCGGCATTCTAATGCACTTGGAATCTCAGTCGTTGACGAGAGATAATTTGTTTCTAGACTAACGTTTTACTTTATCCGGCCAACAAGCCAGAAGCTTAATAACCAAAACGTCAATGGCATTTCCTGAAAGGGCAACGCGTCTCCATTCGTAGCTCGGTCGCGGAACGAAAATAAGTTCGCCTATTAAGACGTTCCGGCGCGGCCTCTTTCTAATAAAGTCGTCCAACGCGAGGACGCGCCGCCGCCGGGGGCTGAAAAACAGGGGTTGAAAAAGATTCCCGCGTTCCTAAGAAGGAAGTTAGGGGCTCGTTCTCGAGAGAGACAGGGGGGGGGGGGGAGAGAGGGAGAGAGAGTAGCTGTGTGGCTCGCGTTTTCAGGAACGACCAGAGGCCCGGCCGCGACGTTGTAGTTGTGGCTGCGCGGCTGACGGCCACCGGGGGCGGCGGAACTCCACCCTCAAACGACTTTAACGAGCCGCCGTCTTAAAATGGGGATGCCGGCTCGCGCCGAGTTTGCGCGTTTGTTTGATAAATTAACCCAGAAAAGTGCGCTCCGACGTCGGAACACTTAACAAGCCTTAGAAGCACCGGGACCGCGGGAAATGTGGAGCAGGGATTCGTTGATACTCCAACGGAGATTAACGCACCCACCTTTGCGCAGAAAATGTCACGCGATGCAATTATTTATTTCAACGTTCGAAAATTGTTTTCTCGGGGCAAATCGATCGCCAAGAAACGAGAGAAACAGGCGGTTGACGAGGCAGGGGGGCGCGGAATCGCGATCGTAGCGCTGTTCACTTTGGAGGTGCAAAGGGAACGCGTGTCACGGGGCATTATATTCCGGTATTATTCCGCTTTTCCTGCGGCTCGTTCCCGCCCTTCACGGAATTCCCCGTGTCCGTCCGCGCGGTGAAACTTAAACCCCAATCGCGCACACGGGTGAAAAGGTTTCAGATTTTTTGAAAACCCCACAATGCGACCGTTGGCCCGCGCCACTGGTGACAAGACAGGGGCCTCCATTGAGAAAAATCCACTTCCTAGGTCTCGTGTTACCGGGCGTATTTTGACAAGATCTCATTGTCGTCGCGCGGCTAAGCCCTATTGACTCCATTATGGCCCTATTAGTATTATACTAGGATTTGTGGTTACTCCTTGAAAGACGTCCTTGCCTGCCCCCACCCTCGCGGGTCTCTTTCTTGCCGGAATCCGAACGCTCCGCTCGCGTTGGCCCATTCAGGAAGCGTTAACGCGTCCCGGGCTCCTTCGACGTGAAATCTCCTTCGACGCAGAGTCGAGTCAGACCCCCGAATCCCACCCTTCCTTTGTTTAGATCGCGTACGAACGTTTCTCGAATATTCACCCTTTCGGAAAACCACTATTTCTGTCCGATTTGCGTGCCCTGGCCAGCTAAACCGATGGTTCAGCGATGGAAGCGAGTCGTACGCGACGACGTATCCTCTCGCGTTTGCGCGCTTAGGCGTGGATGCGCGCGTAAACGCGCTCGCGTGTAGACGGGGTTCTCGGCGGCTGGGTGTAAGTGGCGGTGGTGCGTGTGTGCCGTCGTTGGCGTGTACCGGGCTTTCAAGCGAACGACCGTAAGTCGCTCAAATTGGTATGGATTTCCAGTCCAACACCTCGATTGTCCCCTGTGAAGAGTGCTTCGCGAGCATACATGAATTCACGCCTCAAACACACGGTACGCGCGCCGTAGTCCTCCGTTTTTCCCTCTCCCTCTGGCTCTCGGTTTCGCGTACCCCGGTTTCTTGCTCTTCTCTCCCTCGACGGAGCGACGCGGCGCGGTGCGGCGCGGCGCGACTCGGCGTCGCTCCGTGCTTCGCACCCCCGTCTCTCTCCGCGCCGCTTAGCCGTGTATCGCTCGCGCTTTCTCGCCCCGTAGAGGTGTCGCGGAGCAAATCTTTGCCCGTCGCTGTATGAATGGGCACGGGAACCGCGCGGGTTCACACGCGTGTGCACGCGTGTACGTGCAGAGCGCGCCGTCAGCCCACGAGGAGCCTTGATTGCGTGCCGGTGAATGCGTTTCCACCCGTTCTCTCTAAGTAGCAGCTCATTCCGCGATGCTTGCTCTCGCGACTTGGAAAACCAAGGTAGTAGTAGCTTCTCTCGTGCCCGTAGCTCTTCTCGGCTGCCACGAGTGCGTGCGTGGGTGCGTGGTTGCGTGCGTGCGCGCGACTACTGGTACCCACACCCACGCAACCCCCGCCGTTTTACACGAGCATCTTCCTCGCCCCGGCCGACGCCGATCTCCGGGACAGAGTTTGTTTTTTAGCCTCCCGTCGACCCGCTCTTTTCACCCAGCCATCGCGAAACTCCTCCTTTTTGCTATTTACGCCCGGTAATTATTTGTCGTCGAGCCGACGAGGCCGATTACCGAGTGCTCGTTACCACGGGCCATCCAGGAACCGCAGCCAGCCACTCTCGCAAAGGCCAATTACTCGTCTCGCGGATTCGTCCAATTTCGAAACGCCACGAAACCCCTACATCTCCTTTCGTGTACCACCAAAATGGAGGCTAAGCTCGATGTTTAGTAACCAAGGTCCGAATAAAAAATATGTGTAAAGTTCAGAGACGCGAACTCATTTTGCAACATATTCGCTCACAGTCGAAGACTACTTCCACCACTACCGAGTTCAGCCTAAATTCGCGCGACGTATCCGGACGAATAAACACATTATCGTCATCCTCGAGCAGAACGCGAGCAAAGCCCAGTGTACGAAAAGGGTGTCGAGGATGCATCAACGTCCCATTCGCGATTCAGACGTCCCATTTACGACTTGGTCACGTTTCTTTACACTTCCATTTACCGTTTGACTCTCAAAGTCTCAATTCGTTATTCGCAAGCAAGTTTTAAATTATTACTTGCGACATTACGGTGAGAGGCGTCCGAGTCCTGTATTCCGTAAGCCTCGTATCTCGATACATTCTTAAATAACATTTTCTAACAATTCTACGTAGGATAAAGCGTGTTTCGAGTTCGACAAACCCCCGTGAATCGATCCTCGAAACCAGCAAAGAATTACAGAGAGCCGCGTGACGTTGCTAGATTTGCACTAGAATCCCTAAAGGGATCCCCGCGGGCGACAAAAGGGGCTCGTCGAGGAGCGCTGTATTCGCCTCCTACTTTCCACCCGGAGTGTGAAATTAGTTGCATGCACGGAGGAGGAAAGGAACGTGATGCAGCATAGAGCGGAGTCCGCGTAAGCGACTCGAAGCTGAAGAGGCCGCACCGTATTTTCAATTTACTCTGACCCACTGACGCAGTGCGTCGTTCGGGCGCAGCCAGCGTCGAGGCCAGATTCGATACAATCCTGCAATTAACTCTCCAACGCGACTGACATCCGATCCGACCGGAAGTCACTGTCCCGCCGAATCGTCGACGACTTCGATTACGCTCAATTTCCCTTAATTTTCATCGGCGTCGAGCGACCCGTGACGAGGATTCCCCGATCGACACCCACTCGTCGCGGATCCTCCGCGATTTCCAGAAACTGCTGAAGCTTGCAGTAAAAAATGTTTCCCCCGGTTGTTAAAAATTTTGCCTATCGAGTACATTTTCGAACCAAACGATAATATTTTTAATCGAAATGGTTCGGAATTATTTTGCGCGGAGTTAACGCGATAGCGATCAAATTTCGCGTACCTGTCCGTCAAGTTGTCCCCGATACCGACCGAGTACCGGTTCGAAGGACATTACTGCATCGGGGGTAAACTTTCAGGGCTTACTGTACGCGCACGGGGCCACGGTAATGGACATAGTTTGCCGGTAATGTCCGAGACTAATTCCCGTGTTATTTCATTAACGTCCCGCAGGCTCCCGAGGGGTTAGGCAGCCACGTCGACCGCCACCATTGCCGTAACACAGCACCGCCGGGTACAGCGGCAGTCGAGTTCGAGCGTAGCCCTCGAAGGGTCTTCTATTAGGCGCGTGTCAAAGGGTGAAAATTTACGAGGTGAGTAGCAGGCGCGAAAAGGCCGATTGATAGTCGCCTACCTACGCGCCTACGCATGTATGTACGCGCACGCCGCCTTCGACTAATGCCCCGCGAGTTTACGCTATGGTGAAACATGCTTACCCAGCCTGTTAGCGCGCATGACTTCTACCGGGGGTGGTAGATCGATACCGTTTGTCTGTCGATAATCGTACCCGTCGACGGATTTTCCGCTCCTCGCGGACCCGGCGCGCTCCACCGACAAATTAAATAATTGAACAACGATCACACCTACGCGATAGCCGCCTTCGACGGTTCGATCTCGTTACTCGTCTCTGCGTCCATTCAGCTACATTTGGTTCTTTAACACGGCTACGAGAGGCTCTGTTCGTTAACAACGTTTATACAACTTGAAAGACAATTGTTTGGCAATCAAAGAAACGTGCTGGTTAACAACACGAACTAATCATTAGAAACAGTTTAGAAAATTCTTATGTCGAGGCGAGCCACGAATTTTCTTCCAGACGCCTCGCTCTCGACAGATTCATCACCGAGTTTAGTTTGCTTGACCCACTTTCGTCCAATCGGCAGCATTCGTGTTTTATTTTACAAAGTGGGGTCCACGGGCCACTGTTCGGTCGAAACGCGTTACGGAAGAAAGCCGAGACAGCACGAGAGGCAAAGTAGGACGCTCTTAGCCGGCGGGAAACTGTCTTCGACCGACCGATATTCTTGACATCGACTTCAACCGGCTGGGTGGACGCGTTTGCGGGCCTCCGCGTCGATTAGGCGAGGAAGTCTAATTTTCTTTGCGATCTAGACCCTTCTCGATAACAAAAATACGAAGATGAAGGTATTTAAGAACGCCTCGCGGAGTCCATTTTGGCTCGGGGGTTGAAAGCGAGCATTTAGTGTTTGTTTCGCTTCGAGGATGGGAAAATATTATTACGGGTATGTTTGTAGGGTCGGATGAGACAAATTGGATAATAGTAATTTCCACTTATTACCGATTCCCCGAACTTTCTTATCCGTATCGCGCAATCTATTTCGTATTTTCCATTGGCAATCGTACGAAGGGTAGAGGGGCACGAGCCGGAGATTTTCCTGGTATTCCCCGGATTGGTTTGTTCGAGCGGATCACACGATTAGGCGATTAGTCGGTGGAGGGGTCGTATGATTGACACCGCGACCAGAGCGTAATGAGAGAAAATCATTTCTGACCGAACCGGGAAAATTCGTGGTCGACCGATCGATGGGAAGATCGGAACTACCCCTTTCGCACGCCAACGTTTTACGCGTACGTTCCGCTGGCTGTCGATGTTATTCATCCCCGTAAATAAATCGTGGAATCGTGAACTCTTGTTCTCCCGTAGACTTTTGTTGATAAAATTATTTGAACAATGTTGGACGGAGTAGACGTAAACGAAGTCAAGATACTGCACGAGGACACCGGGAGAATATTGCTGCGAGCGAGCAAAGCGGGTGAATCGTGACGCTTGAAAAAAAAAAAAAAAGAAAACAGGAAAAAAAAAATTAGAGTGGCGTCTCTCCGCGCCGAGAGACTGAATTTTCCTACTTCTGACGGTGAGCACGCCCTGGCAGTGTTATCCAATTATTCTAAGTTGTTAAGGCGAGTTAGGGCGCTTAAGGGACTAAATTAAGACATTCCGCGCGACAAATCTCCCAAGAATCTCAATTAACTTCTCCCCGGGGGTGCCGGTACTTTAATTAACTGTTTAATTTCGTTTAATTTGCATTCGCAATTGCATAAGCCGCAGAGCCAGCTAGCCAGCCGGCGATATTTGAGACGACTCAATTAACTGCCGCGGACGCGTACCCGATGCTCCTCGAAATATGTCGTTAGCTCTTCGTCCTGGCTTCGACTTCGCGTCAATTTTTTTCCCCCCTCCTTTCAAACTATTTTCTCTCACACCTTTCGGTCTTGTGTATTTACGTTTCGCCGCCT
Organism: Colletes gigas; assembly: GCF_013123115.1. Classification (NCBI taxonomy): domain Eukaryota; kingdom Metazoa; phylum Arthropoda; class Insecta; order Hymenoptera; family Colletidae; genus Colletes; species Colletes gigas. Next base: position 1,792,053 of record NW_025106637.1, on the reverse strand, counting down.
GCTGACGATATTAATTTACCGGGCTCCCAACGCGATCCGGGAATTTCCACAAACCGGAAATAGCTCCTACCAAACCCGCGCGGGTTGCAATCTCGATTTAATTCCATCGATGGTGGATTAATTTTCTAGAGTTTGCGTTCCGTGGTGGCGTTCGAATCGAGTTCCAAGTGTAATATTTACGAAACAATGAAAGATTACGAAAGAAACCACCCCTCTTCCCAGCCTCCCTTGTATTTGCATTCTCGGAGTTCGTGTTTCGTGGAACGCGACTCGATCAGTTTCTCGACGCGTTCCCGAGTTCCGGGGGGCTTCTTCTCGCGCTATCGATGGGCTAATTTGACTTTCAGCGACTCCCGGGGTACGCGTGATCGCGCAAGATCGCGAGAAACGCGGGCGAAACGTAGGCCCTCGGGTGGTTGCGTGTTCGTGTCGCGAGACTCTTACACGCGTCCGCAGCCACTTTCCCGGAAACAAAGCCGGGCGAATGCATAATCCGCTAATTTGTTCAAGATTTCTCGCTCGAGTGCCGGCGCTTGCTTTGTCGCGAATCCATCGTCGAAGCTGAGCGCGCGTGGGGGCTCGCGTTCAAGCCGCTTTGAAGTACTAATCAGTATCGACCTGCGCCTACAGGCCGCACCCCTTATCCGTGCTTCCACCATCGCCTCCCGCCTCCCACACCCCCCACCCCCTTATACCAGTTGCGGGGTAGCGAGCTATTTCTCCCTTTTTTCCCTGTCGTTCCGAGACTTTCCGCCAGAAACCATTCCGTCAGGGGCGTGACGAATTAAGGCGCGAATCCTGTCGTTTCCCCGTGCTATCCGCTCCGCTTTAACCCGTTCGCTGCTCTCACGGATCCACGATCCTCGCGACCTTCTTCCACCTTCGATCTCCCCTGATTCACGATTGTTTTCGGACAATCGTCAACGCGGATAAATAGAAAAGGAACGGGTTCGAAGAAAAGCGTGGATTCCTTTGTATCGAAAACGGTTCGTGGAACGAGCGAACGCGCCGGATGACCGGTCGCCATTGAAGCCCCGGGACAGCAGTAGCGTGAAATAATGGTCAACGATCGGGAATCCTGGTGAACGTTTGCCGCGGAGTCTCCAGGATCCTGTGCTAGCATTTTCCCCGTCCCTCGGATGAAAGGAGCACGCGGGAACAATGGCGGGACCGATTGTGGCACGTTTTACGGAATCGTTTGCAGAGATGTGTTACCAGGACGATATCAACGGCGGAGAAAGAAGCGGGAACGGGGCGACAGAGGGTGAGAGAAAGCGCGAGGAATAGGAGAGGGACGGGATCGTGGGGTTGGTAAGGCGGGTGGCGAACGTACACAAAATCGCTGCGAGAGGAAACGACCACGCAGACGAGGAGGGAATAAACGAGGAACAACGTTGTCGCGTGGCCGTGTGTGAGGGTGTAATAGAGAAGGAGAGGGAGAACGCGGGAGCAAGAAAAGGACTGGACCGACGGGAGTGCGCAAGGAGACTTCTCAGGCGTTGATAGGCAATCTAGTTGATTGCCAACTTCAAACGAACCGAAAAAGCTGCGAGCAAGCGCCGGAGAGAGAGCGAGACGCGCAAACAAGCCGTTGGAAAGCCGAAGACCCCGACACACCGAACCGCACCGAATCTCGGAATTTTTAGACAATGCCATCTCCGCAGTTTCTGCATTCCGGCCATCCTCCCTCTCGCCCCCCTGCCGATTAACGAGCTCCCAGCCGAATCGATCATTCGCCATTTACCCTCAGCATTCATTGTCGCCGTTTTTCGCGCCCAGTTCGAATTTAACCCTTCCGTCTACGGTCCACGAATCTTTGCAGCATGTTTCTACATTTTCGAATACAAACTTTTACACTCCTCCAACGAGAAGATTGCCGTAGTTTTTGGAGTTCGTGGCTTTATGAGTCTGTTGTACGCACAATTATTCCCGGTTTGGAAATCTCGATGGCTCGGGGAGCGTCTTTTAAAGTTCGCGAAATCAGATTTAATTGGCCCGCGCGTTTGCGATGTCCGAAATCCACGGATCCCCGTGAAGTGTGCAAACAAGTTCCGAGCCTCTCGTTCCGAATTTCCGTGCGCCGGGGTCCATTATGCGCGTGGAACAAAAGAGCCGTGATCGACGAACGACCCAGACAGCCTTCGGGACTCGCTCGACGAGACGGATCCGTCGGATTTTCGCCGCGGCGACGCGCCATCGATCTCACGGCGATCGATATAATTTATTATCGGGGCGAAATCGAGCAGTTGGCTTGGTCTGTGCCCTCGTCTTTAAGTCTGGCTAAGATTTAAGACAAAAAGGAACGAACGAAGCGCGCCAAATAAATGCTCTACTGTAAGACGAGGTGCCAGAGTGACGTTTGAATGGAAGGGCAGATCCTTTGTGCTGCACCGGGAACCCGACACCCGAAAATCGTTCTCAAAATTCGTTATACGGGACAACACGATCTGCTCGCGATACTACGACGTTAATGCCATTTCACGAAAAACTCGATTCGCCTTTTTCTGCACGATTTCGATACCCTACTAGCACCGATCCACCCAAGAATCCCTCCCTTACACGTTCCATTCCATCGATCGCTCCGAAATTTTCACGTAAATTGGAGTAATAAACACCTCTCAATAGTACGGTAATTTATGTACAAATAGGGGTAGTTTACACATGATTACTTGAAACAAAAGAGACATGAATTAACGTGCGTCAAAAGTCTCTACTCCCTTAGACAATTCCGAAAACAAGGATTTACAAAATCTTAGGATAAAGAATTATATAATCAGGAAGACTATTTTTTTTAAGTTTAGTTAAATTTTAAAATCTGCATCGATCGTCGACGTTGTAATAATTGAAATCGAGTCGATCGGATTCTCACGAGGCCGTGATCGCGGGGGTAAGTCCGCGCGAGTTGAGAACACTTTGCCGGAGTGCGGCCATTTTTACGTTTTGTCGAGGCTCTTTGTGTTTTGGTGAGACATTGCAGGTCTGCCCAACACTCAACTCATTATACCACTAATTATTCATAACGTTGGGGATTATTCTGACAAAAATATTCAATTCCCACAGTGCACTCACCCCACACAGCTACCCTCTTTCTTTGCCCGATTCGTTTTCTCCGTCCCATCTAACGTATCCGACGCTAAGCACCGCTCGACCAAATCATTCGACCGATTTTCTACTCTCCACGTCGCGCAGGAGTAAAAGAACCAGCGAATAAATCATAACTGTACATTTTCGGGGGTGTGTAGCTTCGCTGCAATTAATTTTCAAAGTTATTTGGTGTCTCCAAAGTGGCGTAACCCCTTAACATGCGATTCCCCGGGCCTCTGGAGGCTCGATGGATATCGCGTTACAGCCTACCGAGCAAACAGGAAATTATTTGCACACAAATCGTACGGACGATTCGACGGGGCTCGAGGCCTGGGTCAGCTGGCGCGCACTCCTGTTCGATTTCCCCAAAAACGGCACGATACTCGCCCACGGACAATGGAGTTTTCGCGTACAACGCGTTACGCGCGACAAAGGTGCGCGTCGATTTTCGGTAACTCGATCTTGAGTGGCTCTCCGTTAAGCGATAGCCGTAAGTGGCACGTTAAGTGCTCGTTTCACGCCGGGACGACGCGATACGCCTATTAATTTACTTCAACGCGTTCCTGACGCCGAGGGTCGTGGGTTCAACCTCGTCGGAAGATTGAAATGCAATCCCGGTGATTGCCGATCAATGCTTTATTACGATGTATCGGTGTACCGCGAGCCTGGCGTCTCGACGTCGTCGTCGCCCGCGCCAGCATACTCGCGAGCATTCATTATGGGGGTAGTCGAGACTCGAAACGTTCAAAAATCCATTCTAACGAACGCTCCTTCGTACAGTCGAGCTCCCAGTATCCGAATACTAATTTTTTAGAAAGGAACAAGAAAAGTTAATGCAAGATCCTCGACCACGAGCTATTCTACCCTGTCTAGCAACTCGTTTTTCTCGCCAACTAATTGAAATTTTGAAATCCGACTTTAATACCTGCTCAGATCTTTTTGATCTGATCGTATCGAATCAAAAAGTTTCAAAGATTTAAAAATCGATGAGAAGTAATATGTACCTCATTAGGGTACATTACACTATGTACACGTTGATTCTTGTTCATCGTCGTTCAATTATTCCTGGATAAAAGGGTAAAAGTTATAAAGGGCCGACAATTTTCGGGCCAAAATATCAGACTACCCTCCTTAATTGGTTTCTCGGTTCTTTCTTAATCTCTGCTCGCGACTTGGCCGAACAAGGAGCGCGACTAAAAGGCCATTGCGACCCGTTGCAAAGACCCGGCTATATACAGCGGCGTAGCAAGCGAGTGTGCCCGCCCGTACAGAAAAGTTCCGGTCACTTTTTTAATTGTAAATTTCACGTTTAGATGCAAGCGGCTAACGACTTGCCAGACTGCGATTCTTGTTCGTTTTCTATGACTGTGTCCGCCCCCCTCGCCCCACCACCCCCTCCTAAGATGTAGGTCTTAACGAATGTGTAAGATTGAATGAAGTGGTTGCTCGTTACTTCGCGACAATACCCGGCCGCGGTTTCTGTAAAATTAATTATTAATTCTTCGCACGGCCCCCCCGAGCGAAAGAAACAGTTAGAGGCTCCCAGTTCGCGGAATAAATGGTACGGTTATAATTGTCGATGCACAATGGGTCACGCCTCGCGAGTGAAACGATGTGACGGTGGAAACAATGTCATCTTAATCGTCATCTATAAATATATATACGGCGCCGGGGTTTAATGATAATGACGGCGTTGCGTTCAGCGCGTGGCGAAATGCCATTCGTTTGAAATAAGCAATGAGAAATTTCGCGATAGAATCGTTTCGCTTGTGAAAGGGCCGACCTTTTCTTCCGCGAAGAACGTTAATAACGGTTTAACGCGTTCGCCTTTCACCGGGAAATTTAAGTATGAACGGAATCCGTTGATAGTTTCCGGATGTGTTAATTGCAAGGTACGGAATCGTCGCGACGCTGTTGCATTCCATCGGGCCAAAGGGCACACCGTGGCGAGATTCTGCTTCGAACTATCGGACTTACCAGAGAGATTATTGATCGATGCTTAAAAATTACGATAAAAAATTCAAGATGGACTCTGCAAGAATTGCGAGTAAATATTCGTAAAATCGACGAAGGTACAGGAGCCCTAATTAAAGCGTGGCGAGCATTATGCCTGCTCGGGTCAAGCTTAAAATAGTTTTCGTTCGGTTGGTGATTAATAGTTGCTCTAACTACCATTCTAATCTTGCTGATGTGTTCGATAATAGTTTATCGATCGAACAGTTCTTCGTTTCTGAGAGATTAAAGATGTAAATCACGTATTTAAAATCGGTACTATTTTGTACTAAATTGCTTTTTAGATTTGTATTGCTGGCTAGCTAATCAAGACTGGTAGCGACATTATTATACCTTTAGATGATTATTTCTGATATATTTGATTAGTTTAATATCGTAAAAGCCATCTTCTGTGTCAAATTAGCCATCGAATCACTCTTCAAAGATATTTATAAGTGTCCGAAATTTTGATTATGTAAATTTGATTATTTAGCCAGAAATATTGCAAACATTGATTTGTTATTGACTCTTCTAAGTGCTACGATTTTCGTAATTCTCCCCTAACAAGGGAAGAAGCCAACTTACCCCCTTCTCATTTTAAAGTTCTTTTGCAGAATAATGGAGTACGTATCCCTGTTGGAATGTGTAGAACATTAGATGCACATAGTCAACAATTAATAAGGATATAAGCAATTAATGTATACATACCATAAGCTACACGTTGTATATATTAACCCTTTGCGGTACAAGAATTGTAAGAGTACTGAGATAGAATAATACAGGGTTTACATTTTAGGAATTGTAAACAAAGAACAGGGGTCAGCAAGTATAACTATTATGCTTAAAGAAACATCTAAATAGCCACGGGACTGCAAAGAGTTAATCACTACCATCGAGGCAAAAGTAACACCGAGTAACTATTACAATCATAGACTCATATCACTTGCGTTATGAAGACTACGTGACCATAACTATAAAATTATCAACCCCTTAACGCTTCTGATCAAACTCGACCTAAGGGGTGAAAATAATAACTATCCTCCACATTCTACGTTTCAGCTCCAGCTCTATTATGCTAGAAACGTAATATATAACATAAAAGAGACAGTGTTATGTAGTATAGAAGCAAACCCAATAGAGAATGTGAACATTAAGGGTGCATCGAATGTTTCACGCGTTGCAACGTGTTCCCGACTGTTGTTATCCTGAAAAGTGGCGTTAAGATCGACGAGGGGGTGGCATGTTGGGTCGTTTCTCGCAAGTGTCGACTATCTATCAAAGAAATGATGAAGCTATCGACTCACCATGGGGTGGCGTGTGCTGATTCGGACTGTGCTGATGATGATTCGCGGTGACGGCGGTGCCCGGAAGTACGTGCTGCGCGTGTGCAGCCGGATGCACGTTGACGCCGGCCGGCGAGGCCGGAAGCTGTCCCGGCTGATGTACCTGATGATGGGGTACGTGGTGCGCGGGGTGGGGGTGGGGCGGCGGCAGGAAGGCAGCGGCGACGGCCGCCTGCGCGTTCAGGTAGGCCATCCGCGAGGCCGTGAGGTTGCCCAGATTCCCAAGATTCCCCAGATTGCCCAGATGGTTCGTCAGGCTGGGCATGTAGTCCCATAGCTTGTGATGAGGCGCCGTTGGCGCGTACGAGACCGCCGAGACGCCGGCCGGCGGCGACGCTTGGGGCGAACCGCGATCGGTTCCGCTTCCGTTTCCGGCCCCGTTCAGGCCCAGCAGCTCCTGGATCGCGAACGGCGATCGCTGCGGCATCTTCGTTTTATTTATCGACGATCACGCGTGCTCAGAACGACATCCTCCGGAGAATTCTCGTTAGTTACTTCCTTTTTGCCTCTCGAAACTTCGTCTCTAGCTTTCAGAACATTCTCTACCGACGCGTGCAGAGAGAACAGGATTCCGAGTGTTATCGTTGCTCTTCGAGAACTTCTTAACGATTCTATAGAAGGTTCGAGCGGTTGTGTATCGAGATCGCGCCTCGACTCTTAGGAACTTTTGTCGCCATGCTGTCGCTGGTAAACCTCGAGCGATCCTGATTCGTTGGGCCGTCGGTGAGATCGTTTCGATGCACGAGTATGTTCCGATGGTAGGTAATACGATGAACAAGAGAGGATCGAGTGGTCGTGTCGCGGCTAGGCCTTGGCGTGACGTGTGCTCGACGTCCGACGGTTTGCGGCGAGCGTCCGCATCGCCTCCAATATTTCTGTCAATGCGATTTACGGTATAGGCCCGCCACGAAATCGTTAATTGCCAACGATTCGACCTCGCGAAAAATTCTACCGAGTGTTCGACGCGACGGTGGTCGAGAAATCAAGTTGCTGGACCCCGACGACGGTCCTAAGTGTTTTCATAGATCTCCATCATAGGAAATACCTCGAAAAGGAATTACGTGGTGCGTCGAGTATTAAGTGGGAGCTTACTGTGTGGTGTTTTCGACTTATCTTCGTTGTAAGGCGAGAGATACGTGGCCCGTCGAGCGAATGAACTCCGGGCTGCGTTTGGCGTGCGACGGCAAACTCGAGCGGCGACCCGCGAAACAAACCAGGCTCCTCTTCTTCCGGAAATCGAATATCCCGTGGTTCCGTCTCACACTTTAACACATCTATTGTCTACCAACTACGCGTCTAACGTCACACTATCGCCCTGTCTCTTCGTTGAATGGTTGATTTTCGTTGTGATCAGGTACAGGATTCCCGGGCGTTCCGTCGACGGAGTTACTCGGCCATCGCGGCTCCCCTCGGACTCGTTCAGAAACAATTCGAACCTTATCTTCGTACCGGGGCTCTATTCAGGGCCTCCGATAGCACGTGACGTGGGCTCGTTCACCGAACAAAACACCTCCGGACCTCAGCGATGCGCACGGAGGTTCCTAGAACCGCTTCCTTTCATTCTCGGCGGATTGAATTACAAGGACAACGTAGGCTTCCTCGTCCCCGAACCAGCTGGAAGACCCTTTCTCGCAGATCACGAAACAACGTCCATCGGCTGACCAGAGGCTGAGCGTGCTAGCGATCATTCCTCTATCACTGCGACTCCCGTGCTCGCGGTTCCCACGTCGATCCTCGACACTTTAAAAAAACTCCTTTTCGTCTGTCGGTTGGCGTGCGTGTCGCGGGCTCCGTCGGGAGCGGGCTCGCCGAGGACGTGATCGCGGTCAAATCGAGGTTCGGAGCGGTACTGAGAGCGGACACCGCGATCGTACGCGGCCAAGACGGTGGTGCTCCGTAACGAAAAGTGTCAGAAGGGAGCAGCGTGTGGCTGCTCTCTCTCGTCGGGGTAGTGTGTCCCGGTACGGTGACGTGTGCGTCCGTCCGTCTGTCGTCGTGGCGCAACCGCGTCGTCGTCGCGGCGATGGGCAACTGAGCTGTCGAGCAGCACGGGGTTGCTCGACTGCGCGACGACCAACGAAGAAGGGAAACCCCCGGGGGCGGCTGTGCGCCGCACACGCACCCACACACACGATCGCGACCCGTCGCGGAGGGTGGCGTTTACCAGACCCACACACACCCCCTCCGCGCGCGTCCCCCCCCCTTCCCCCGCTGTACCCCCTCCCCTGGAACCCCTCTGGATAACCCCCTACCCCTGCGTCACCGCCCGCCGCCCTTTCTGCACGATGCATGCACGCAACCCCACTCTCTGCCCTTCTTTTCCGCACTCGTCGAACCCTCGCGACAAAGGCGCCTCCGCTACTTTGCGCGCCGACAGTGGCCGTCTCGCATCGCGGATTGGTCGGTTTTTTGAGACGGCCAGCCGGGTAGACATAGCCCTAGTTACCAGCTGGAAGGTGGGGTCTGACAACGTCGACGCCTCGACCGGCTACGCCTACGACAGACCGGTTTACCACGGGGAAAAGACCTCGTCTTCAGGAACCGGATCCTCCGAACCGCGAGATGGGACGCTGCGACGTCGCTGCGTGCGTCGCTCGGCGCGATACTCGAGAATTTTGATAACCGCTCCTCTTTCGAACCGTTCCTGCCCCGTTATCCGACCCGCACGGACAGTTTCGCGCAATTTTCATGCAAATGCACCCCCTCCCCCTCCCCTGGAACCTCGCAATCATCTTTTTCATATAATACGATAGCTGAGCTCTAGTTCTAGAAACGAGGATTCCGCTCGCGAGGGTTGGGAATCTTTCGATTTTCCTTGTTAAAAATTTTGACATCGACAACAATCGTATGTCTGTAAACAACAGTGATGTTTGCAGTCCAATATGTGCTTAAAACGAGCGCGTTTAGTTGCGTCTTTCGAAAAATGTGCGTCGATGGCGCGACGGATGTTTCGAAGTAGTTTTCCCCAAGTTCGAGCGAACGGACCTTTCGCAGGAATTGTGGCGCAGTGAAACCGGCTTTCGCCCAGAACCTTTATTAACGCAGGGGGAGTGGTCTAGCCACGGGCCAATCAGAAAGCGCCACTTTCAACCCTCATTGGCCAGGACGTAAATCGATTTATCACTCAACCCGTCTGCGGCGGACAGGGGAAACACGCCCTTAAGGCCGTCCGGCTTAAGGTCGACTCTCCTCGGATGCCTCTCGCGACGCTCAACACCGCCAATTCCACTTGAGAAGGGTGGTGGCGGCGTCGGTGGCGTCGATGGTGGTGGCGGGCCCAGTGGCGGGGGTGGCTCGGGCCGAACGAAGACGGAAAGGGTGTGGAAACTCCTGATCTCCGGCGGCGAGTCTCTCGACAGTGTCGGAGGGAATTTTTTCGAAATACTCCCGGAGCCCCGTGGTCGGATCCACGCTCGAAATTGAGCCAGTTTTCGAAAACGAGGCTTTTCCTTCGCTGTCCCGTTCTCTGCCTATCCGCCTATTCATCCACGGCGGTTCCTTTATCCATTTTCGACACCGTGGATCGCTTCGTTTCCACGATCCCTCTTCTTCGAATCCGTTGTCTCCTACGAGGATTCCCAACGGGGGACTTGAACCATCTTGGAGCACCAGGATGCCATAGGTAGCACCAGACGTCTCATTTTTCATCACAGTTCCACGCTCCAATTTGCTGCCCCCTTGTTTAGTTAAAAAAAAATAATTTACTTAACGGGGAAGCTCGATCCTCATTAAATTCTAATATAATTAACTCTAACAAATTTAGGTTTCGTTTCTTTTATAACAGCAGCGTTTATTAAATTAGCACCTATAGAAGCCTACGTTGAATTTAATCTTCGCAATGATATGAATACACTTTCTAATGTCAAAAGAATGCATTTTAATGTACCCGTCTGTGTCACAAAATTCAATATAAATTGCTATACCATCAATGTTTGTAAATCTATCGTTTGGGACCCCATACATTTGTCAATAACTGACAATACAGAGCCAGTAAAAACAAGATATCACTGCATCTTCTATTTCCCTCGTATCAAGTGCAATTCTGCATATCGAATCTATATTTTTCTATATTAAAATACCTTTATTACCACAGAGACGTTTCCCGGAGCTCTTGATAGTGGTTTCGAGCTTAGGCCTGATTTCGGCCCGACAAGGTTCGCTCGAGGAAAAAGTCTCCCGCGTATCGGACATTGGCCACTAACTCCGAATAAATTCATTTATAGACGGCGAAAGGGACTGGGATTAAATATGTAAAGAGGAAAAAATCGGGGACGCAAAGCGTAGTCGAAATTAAGAACCGAAGCTCGCTCGGCGATTTTTCTCCGGGAAAGGGACTGTCTCGTGCATTTATCATTCGCATTTCCAGATGAAAAGCGCCACGATACGTGCACGTTTACGCCTCTCCAACATTTGCCAGCAATAACTCCAAAGAAGCATAATACCGAAGCTGAGATAGTCCTTTTATCGGCAAAAAACTCGCGCACCTTTTCGCCGAGGAAGAAAAAGTGGAGAGAGGGAGGCAGGGTGGTTTTGTGCTTCGAGCTTTGTTTCGGTAAAATATCTCGGAATCCCAGCATTCATCTTCTCGGCTAAGGAAAAGTGTAAGGCAGCTCCTTCGTTTCCGACTATCTCTTGTTTGCTACTCGCATCAAGAAATTATTGTACGTTTCGCGGGACAAACATCGATCCAATATGGAAAATAATATCATTTCCACATTACCGTTCGTTTACTTACATCAACGGTACATCAATGGGTTTCAATTTTCCATCAAACTCTCAAACACTGTAACAATATATTGTTGAACAAACTCTGTACGTAAATTTCTCGTTCGATGCACAGATACTTGGAAGAAAATTTTGTTGGACCTCTAGTTTGCACAGTACTTAAGTAACTCTTAAAATAATGGTTACCGCGTTCGCGTGGTAGTCAGAAAAATGTCCCAAGCACTAAAAAATGTAAAAAAGTACAACTCATTCCTGGACGGCTTCACGAGCTTCCTCTTAATAAAGAGACTCGGGAATTTATACAACAAAGGTAGTACATGCTGTGTAGAAAGACGAAATATAGCTCAGGCGCACGCCGACGAATATGCACTCGGTTTGGAAAAGAATAACTTTTCGAGAGAGCTCCGTTCAAAATTTCTCGACACTATTCTTTTGCATTTCATTCGCTCTGCTATCATTAGTCTAAATTTATTTTAATTCTTTCGCCTGGGGAGAAGACACTGTTCGAATCAATCTCGTACAAACACGGTTGCCAGAGTCTTTGCAACCCCAAACAATTTTGTGCGAGAAAAGGGGATTTGAGTCGAAGCAGGTCGAAAGAAAGGTGAAAAATAGTGGTGAAAATCGGGTATCCGCTCGTGGCGAACGTTTCCCGGTGAGGTGGTTCCCTGAAATTGCAATTACTGGTGTCGCGCGTGGAATTGGCAGGGTTTCGAAAAAGATGCTTCAGCTTGGAGAATCCCGGGCGCCGAGGGCGAGCAGACGCGATAGAAACGGGGGGGTCTGGAACGGCGACGATCTCGCGAGAGACCAGATTAAGTCCTCGCCAGCTTCTTAACTTAACGGATTATTGTACTTCAGTAAATTCAGAGCATTGTGCATGGCCGTGGTCGTGTAAGGGCGCGCGTATCAGCCGCGTCACACCGTGCGAGCGCAAATATCTTCATCGGGTCGGATCGCTGCTCTCTGGATGTTTAAGCCTCCTTCAGCAGGATTCCAGCCGTGGCGACCTGCCGCGCTCGTGCTTTTTCGCGAACGCGTCGTGCACGATTTTTTCGAACCCCTCCGCAGCCGGGGAACAGGGTCGCGATAATTTGCAATATTCGCGTGGCGCACGGGGAACGCGATCAGCGTCCTCGCGAGGAGCTCGTGGATCGCGAGATTGCCGCTCGTTAATGCCACGCGAACGCCAAAACTGCTCCCGTCGAACATTTTTTTCTCCGCGAAACCTTCGGGCTGGATTTAATTGGAAATGCGTGGCTCTGATGCGTTTGATGAACCGGGCGACGTTAAACGCGCGGATGGTGTTTCGCGTGTGAAAGTTTCATCTTCGACTCGCGTACACGTGGAGAAGAATCGCAGCGATTTATCGTACGGAAGAAAATAATTTCTCTCATATCTGATGAATGAAATCTGGAAAATTGCATGGATGAGCGTAACTCTTCTGATCTATGAAAGGAAGATGACCGATGCTTACAGCTCGCTTTCAAAAAAGTAAATCTTCTGTTGCGTATAAATTCTATTCAAAACAGTTTAATCCCAATTTTTCTATGAGAATCTGGATGTCAGTGCTCGTGTACCAAACGTAGAAAAATGTGAAATAACCGGTGAAATTGCTCTCCGTTCTGTTTTAAAATGAAACGTTCTAAATGTAACGCGCTATGAGAGAGGGTTTTATGCTCGCGGAAATCAAAATATTTTTGCGACTAGTCGCGAAATCGTTCGGTGAGATTTAATTGGAAACGCGGGGTTCTGAGATGGTTAATGCAACGAGTGATGTTAACGTGTAAAGGGGAGGGGGGATTCTCATTAGGAATGTTAGAAAAAGTTGATCATTATTAGATATTCCGTAAGTACGTATCCTTGAAATTATGCACCGATCTACGGGAAATTATCGAAGTGACGGTATTGTTAACTGACTATTAAAAGTTGGAATAATTTCTAAATCTTTAAGAAGAAAACGAAACCGAAGAAATAGAGTGTCGACCGCGCGTGGGTCGCAGATTGATTAAATTCCTTTTGTTACCGCGCTAACGAGCATTTATTTCGTGGCTAGCGCTATTTACAATTAGTCGATGCACTATGCAGGGATCCTAGTTCCGGATAACTAGACCTCAAACCACTCTCGTACCCGTGCGTGCATGTGTTCCGCGCGCGAACACGCTGCCTCAACTCACGCTCTGTTAATTTATCTAATTACAATAGTAGTCGAGATCATTTATCCTGTACGAGAGGAAATTTGAGACGAGCGCTGCCAGGAAATATGAAATTGGTTGCAATGCTCCAGGTAGCTGGAAATTCAGCGATATTACCGTGTAACTACCGTCCGAGACCTCTCCTTTCGATGCTGCGACATTTTCTAAAATAATTCGAGCCTCCCTCTTTCTGCCACGAGTACGCGCAACGCGTTTCAAAAATAAAAAAAATAGATTCAAATATGGTCTACGGTCTTTGTAGAAACTTCCAGTGCAAACGAATACTGAATTCAGAAATTCCAATGGAAAATCTCGATATCTATGGTGTCTGGAGACGTTGTTACGAAATCTAATTGTCGGCGAATGCGTTGAGAGGGGCAAGAAACGCCGTTGCAGCGATACGATTTACGGGTACGTCAGAGGAGATCAACGGGGCAACACGGCGTCCCAAAAATCGCATTCTCCGTTGTTCGAAGATGCGGGAGAGACTCGGCGGTGAGTCCGATCGATGCACAATGCCGGTAAATTAATTTCTCAGACCCGATTTCACCGAAGAGGCCCACTTCCGACGTCGATAAACTTGTGCCCTTCGCCCGTCCGCGTTCTCTGGCTGGAAACTCCGAACGAAAGGATCTCATTGCTCCGGCAATCCTCTTTTCGCGAACATTTTCGCCGAGTCCTGCAAAATTGTTAATCCGAAGCTTTTCCAATTACACGGCCCGTTCTCGTTCTCGTTCTCGGTCGCTCCTTCAACCGTGCCCCCCTCACTCGCCCGCCAACCCCGTTTCCTTCTCTCTCTTTCTCTTTCGGCTCTTTGTAAGCGAAAATACTCAATTCGGACGTTAAATTCAATTACAGCATTCCTGATTAATCCTAAGTATCCTTTTCCGAAGGAAGAACGACTCTCCTATCGACTACTCCCTCCGCTGGCTTCTCCTTCGAACGAGCTGGATCTCTTTCGGCTTAACCCCGGTCCTTAAGTTGAATAACTGTTGCGAACGATATGACGCCATTAAAATCTGCTGATCCGGATCTTGCTGGCCCGCGATGGACGCTCGAACCTACACGATCGCCAGGATTACCATCGATGGACACGAAATCTGCCGATCGCTTAGCCGGAAGACCGTTCTCGATTACCAATACCAAACGAACACCATTACAACTTCGAGAAGATAACCGTGTTTCGTTATTCCAGTCAAATACTGGAATAATCAGACGCGAACAATCTCTCGTAAAGGTACTCGAAATTTAAAAGAAGAAGTTTCACGTCGGAGGAGCTTTTCGTAACCATTGTGCCACGTGTTTATCAAACAGTGACGAATTTCGAGCAGTCGTAACTTCTACGACGCCTCGCGATTAGTTCTCTTCCCGTTCGCGTCGCTTTGCACAACCGTGATGTAACGAAAACTCGATCGCCAGCTGCGGAATTTCGTCGCGATGATCTCTAGCCGATGAAAGTTACATAAATCAGCGACAGATCTGGCAAAACTAAGCCACCTACGAAGTCCAAGTTAGATGGAGTACTTGTTATTTGGTATAAAAGTTTCGAAGACAGATCGTCTCGCAAAGGGAAAGAAGTTTCATCCAAACGATTCTCTCCCGACAGATTTGAAATTTAAATAGAGAAATTGTTACGGGGCTCGAAATATCGCGACTTCGACGCCAGATTTCTGCGTCACCGAAATAACCGGTATTGAAAAGAGGACCATCGGCCCGCGAGAAAGCAATTAGACCACGGTGAAACAAAACGAGACGGACGGAAACTTGGTCGCCACCGTGTCGTTAGTTGACTTCGTTTCCCGTTCGTCCGATTAACTGAAACATCAATTCGGCGAATTCTTTCTCCTATTTGTTTCGCGCGTAATCAAGACTCGCGCTCGAATTGTTTCGAGAAGCTGCAAGGTAAACGTTGGAAATAAATGAAAAATCCGAACGACGAGATTGCTGGATCGTTCGTGAATCGCGCGACGATCCCGCAAAAAGTGTATCCGTTAATTCGCGTTTTCGACGCCGGTGCGAAATCACTATATTTCAGGGCCGATTATTTATTAACGGTTAACAGTGTTTCGTGGCGTGGCGGGGCCCGGGGTGTACGCGGACCACCCAGGGCTCGTCAGAAAGGCGACAAGATAATTTCTGGCTCTCGAAAAAGTCAGCCAGTCATCGCCTCTAACTGGTAGTCCTTCTCTTAATCTTCGTTCCATGAGCCCTTGAGTATCCGCGGCCACTCGAGCTTCTCACAATGCTCTGGCCGGCGCCGTGGTATCTCATTCTATTTAGTTCTCCGGATAGATGCGTCGCATTAAATGTGTCCAAATGACGCGCGGAAGTGCATTCTCTTCTGGGTAGCGAGGAACAAGATGATCCGGGAAGAATACGTATCCGCTCGTCTGCGGGCTTCCAATTCTCCTGAATATCTGCTCAAAGTTTCTTGAATATTTCCATTCATGCAGAATTCGGATTTGCTACCGTCGTGCAACCTACATAACGACTTAATTTTGGGACTCAGGGTGCCAGTGACCCGCGTGAGAGACGACAGGAATTTTCCGTGTTTTAAAATCACATTTGCTTTTTAAGTAGACGAGAACTACACGACGCGAGTTAATGAAAATCTGTCATCGGACTCTTCGATAGCTGAAGTATCGGCGAAACGTCAAAATCGCTTCCCTGCTCGTGCTTGGAAGTCTCAAACAATGTCTGTAACACTCTGGACATAACGTCGAGTTATTGCAATGGTTTTAAAGTTTATTGATTTCGATTTTTAACAATCTTAACGTCGTTATTGTTGCGATTCAAACGTTTCTTCAACATCAATCGACCGTTTCGTAAGATTTTCTTCGCTATAAAAAATCCTGATCATCGCCAATCATTTTAGATGGATTAGCAAGCTTCGAAGAGACCGCGAACATGACTCGCGAGCAGTCCTATCGTTTCGTAATGGCTATCCATCGATGGCGGGGCTCGGCGTCAAAAATCTAGTTCTTTTTTCCAAAATCTCTAGGGAATTTCGGGGTTCACGGGGCGAGGAACAGATGGCAGCATGAGTCTAGTCGGTAATTCTGAATGTGCTGCCGTCTGCGCGCCCGGAATCGAACTGAATTCTGGTCAATACTTTTTCCATCTTTCATAGGGGAAAATAATATTCCCCGATGTCCTCGGGAGCAGGCTCTCCATTTTGCGCACTTCTCTCTGCACTCGTCGCGAATCCGGCGTCGCGACGCCGCTGCACGGGGCTTCGCGATATCAGTAAAATTACAGACACACCTTTTGTACCTTGAAACACACTCGTAGAACACGTTCCCCTATCGTTTACGCGAACAAAAATCTTGATCGCGACCCTTCGTTGAACGAATACCTCATTTAATTCCATTTATTTCTACGTGCATGAACTTGTTTCTGTTAAAAATAAGAAAGAGTAAAAGAATGGCTGGGAAACTATATTATGCATGAAGGTACGAGGGAAAAATATACACGGAAAAGAAGTTACAAGTTGTGTAGCAGAGATCAGGGAGCGTTTATTTCTTTTCACAAAGATACAGTGATTGTTATTCTTTTCTTTTCGTAAAGGAATGTAATTCAGAGTAGTTTAACGACTATTTTATCGTTGTATGACTACAAGTAGTCTGAAACACACAATCTATATTGTAAAAATATAGATTATCCAAACTGGTGGTTGACAGATTGTCTGATTTTGTGAACACTGCTTCGGTGGAGTGCACGATAGAAGTTTCTCGTGAAAGATATTGCAGTTCCTTAAATTTTCAACGCGTACAGCGTAAGAACAAGGCACGCTTTGGAGCATCGACCATTCGAGGGAGATTTTTGTAAAAGCGTAAAAAGGCATAACTCGTTGATCATTGTCGACGCCTCTCCCTGTCGCATCGATCATCCGTCACGTACGCCCGGAATCATCGAGTTATTATAAACACTTTAGCGCACGCTTTTTCGCGGAAACGAACATAAAATTGCTTTAATAGCTCGCTTTTAACAGTTATACGTCGAGATGACCGTGCGCCGAATTTGTTCGTGATTTAAAATATGATTTACCGGGCGGAACACGCTCTGTTAAGTGGAAGAGTACCGAGAATGATTGAAAAGGTGTTCGATGGACTCCGGTTTTCCTTCGCTCGAGATCGTTTCGAGCTCTGTTGAACGGAATTGTTAATTTCGAATTGATCGAAGACGCGTATACAAAATATGTACCAGTTTCTAAACGCTACGTAAAATTTTACTAAACACAAAATAAACAGGGGTCGATTCTTTCAGAGTAAACAGCTATTTTCTATTTTAATAATGTGCATAAGGCATTCATACGACTCTATTCGTTATTTACGATAGGAAAACAGATAGAATTTGACTCATCAATCGGAGAATATGAATCACTACTTTGGAAAACAATTGGAACCAAGTTTAAAGTAAAAAATACATACGTGGTTGGTTCAAGTGTGTATGGAAATTGCAGAAAAAATGAAAATTACTAGTCTGACCGACGCAAAAATGGGGGTTTCCTCCCGTATTAAGGAACCGTCGTTCCTCGAGGCGCAATAAAACCTCCCCGTCCACCCCCGCGGTCAAAGTTCGTTCCAGGTCGCGGGCGCGCAGTTTTCCTTCGATTTTTCGGTAGAAAAACACACGCCTTGGTGCGAAATCGAAGCGAGTTAATCCTTTGATCGGCGAAGCAGGCTGACGAAGGCCTGCGGATAGAATCGGTCCGTTAACGCGCCCCCCGGGCTGAATATTCTGGACTTTTATCAAAGTTTGAGGAGAATCGCGCCCGCGCGGCTGCCCTTAATGGTGAACCGGATACGCCTTCAAAAGGAATTACGTAATACGACTTTTTCGACGGGTTGATCGCGGGGGTAACGCGACCGACGACTAACGCCGACGAAAGGAGAGAGCGAGCCCTCGTTAAATATTAAACTTTAAGGATCGCTTTTCCACGGAGGCCGGGGCTTCGTCGACTTAGCACACCGACACACGGACAACCGTGGGACACAGAGAGGCGTTCGTGCACGAAGAGGAACAGGGAGGTGCACGCGTACAGTCGCGTTAACGCCTCCGCGGCCGCGCGCCGTCTTTCCTTCCAGTTCCTCTCGTAACGACATCGCGCGATCCTTCGAAACGAGACATTTGAGAGATTATGCCAATCCGGCGTGTAAACCACCCCGGTAGGAAATACTTACGAGTTTCCGTTGCGCCCCGTTGTCCTTTTTTCACCCCCTGACACTCCCCTCGAAGCCTCCTCCACGACTTCTCGAACCCGTGAAAGAGAAATTAACGCGTCGAGGGTGTGCCCCGTGGTTTCGCGACGTTTTGTCGAGACGCGACGGGGATTTTTCGCCGATCCTTCGCTTTGTTACTTGTTGCGGAGCACTGCGGGATCCGGACGATTCCGATCGACGACGTAAACGAGTTTCATCGGAAGTACCCGCGGTATTCCCCGATACAACGAAATAAATTTCTTCGGTGCCCGTAAATAGCAGAACGAATTTTAGGGATCGAAACAGGCAAGGCGATAATATTCTTATGGGTTCTGTTACGAGGCCAGAGCGAATTTTCATCGATGGTAAATGTTGGATGGGGTCGTGAAACGTTCTATAGCGTTTGCCGGCGCGTCGACGCGAGTTGTCCGCTCGACGGGGGGGGGCGAAAATCTGTCCTGGCGCGTCCGCGAATTGGCCCGATTTGTCATCCGTGTCAAATCTCGGTCTGAGCACGTCCGGTATTGGCCATAGATCGTCACGTCATTCGCTCATTATACGATCCAATTAAGGCTCGACTGCGATACGGCAACAATCGCAGTCCTTCTGTCCGTGCGATTGGCCCTATTCGGAGACAACGCGTTCCCGTGAGCGCCTCCGGGCTCGGATGGGTCGAAATCATTCGATGCCCGATTCCTTGACAGTCACGAATCCTCGCTTATTAAACCGTCGTCCTCGTTTGTGCGCGAAATCGTCCTGGTGGAGTCGCTTCTGTGTCAGGAACACACTCTCACATCTTACTAGGAAACATTGAGTTGGTTCGAACGTTACAATCAAAGACTAATATAAATTTTATTTCGAAATAAAATTGACTCGGAGATCTATAGGAAACGAAAGCTGGTTCGATCTTTCGATAAACATTTGCGCCATTAAGGGTGGTTAAGACGACTCTACGAACATAGTAGAAAAAATGCAAGTTGAAAATCGTTAACGATTAGACACTATTATCTTGCTCGTGTCGACCAAAGTCCATCCATGTATTATTACAACTGTTCGCTCGCGAAGACGTCATTTTCATTCCGCGAAATCGCTCGTTAGTCGATCGTCGTTTCATTTGTGGCGAACAACCGACGGTAATCGACGTGCTCCGTGGCGGCCATCGGCGGTCGAAGGGAAAAAGGAAAACGTGGCGGGGACGAAAAATAGAAAGAAGTAACGCGTTTACCTCTCGTTTCGGGACATTTCACGTGGCGACGAGCGAGAAGGAAAGGTGCCCCGGCGTCCCGAAAGCCGCGATATTATTCTCATTGCGCCCATCGAACCCACACAGCCGCGTCCGCGCATAAAAAGAACCGGCCATAATGATTCGCGTAACGATTTCGGTTTATTTTCCCGCGGCTACACATCGAAATATCTAATGGGACGTCGCGCGCCACCCCGGAACGCTCTCATTACCGCATCTCGTTCTTTTCTCTTCGGGCATTTTAATTGCAGCAATGGGCCCGCGCTGCCACCGCTAAGAAATAATTATGCTCGCCCGTACCCGCGAGCAGGTACCAACACCTACGCTCGTCCAGCCACCCGCCGGATCCACCAACACCGGGACGCGTCCTCGCCCCTGTTCACGAGACCATTCCTCCTCTTCAGGGGTGTACAGAACCCCCGAAGAGTCGGCGTTTCTTGTTCGCGCGACCCCCGGTCGTTGCCACGATGGTATCACGCGTGCCACGCCCCCTTAACGACGAAATTACAGCAGCCATGTTTGTCCAAAGATCAAAGTCCCAGGGCCAGGTGCAAACGAACGCGCCTCTCTCGTCCGCGGCTCGCTCGCCGGAGAAAAAGACGCGCGAGTGCACCGAAATGATCCTCGTTCTCCTCGATTCCACCCTCGTTTATCCTCCCTCCTCTCCCCACCATCGCTCCGCAACGAGTTTTCGGTGAACGTCGTTTAAGGGTCCATTCTACTTTGTGGGTTTCGAAAAAATCCCTCTTTTCTCCCGATCAATTTCAACGTCTTACGTCCTCAGAAATCTGTTCCCTGACTTCAATGGCGGAATTCCGGAAATTTCGTGAGACACTGGCCACGATCGCGACAAAAATGGAGGTAAATGGTCGTCTTGAAATGTATGCGATCGAGGATAGTGGAAATTTGAAGAATTTATCGCTTTGTGCGTTCATTATGCAACTGCAATTATCATAAAAATTAATTTCCTATGTCTGTTATATCTATTGTGATTTCTAAATCGTAACACCAGATAAACCTGTCATTCCATTCCCGATACTAACGAGAAACCTAGCCGGATGATTTTATTATAATTGTAATTTTCGGTGTCGGGGTCACGTCAGTTTCGATGGCGAGGAACGTCTTAGAATCGGTTAGCATTCGACTACGATCGATCCTTAACGCAACGAAGGCGTGAGAGAAGCGCCGATGGCTCGTAACAGGTCTGGCCAGACATAATTACGGCTGACTACTTGATTGGTCATTTAAAGCGAGCAGCAGTTGCCCAGCCTTCCGATGCTCTCTTCCTGTTTTCTCTTCAGAAGATCCGCTCGGTGTCGGAGGGGGCCCTCGACGCATAGTTAGAAAGTGGTAGACGTTCGAACGATGGACAGAGTGAAATTTCGTGCGTTGTAGGATGATACAGCTTTCTTATTATTCGACCGACGAGCAAATTGTCCGAGGAACTTTGTTCAAAGGCGCCTTTGTACGATGGCGTATCGTTGGAACAATACGAAACTTTCGATAACGTTGCGCGCTCGAGGGTGCCAGAAGTTTGTTCAAGGATTCGACAACAAATTCGTGACTTGGCTTTCTTTCCCGGAAGCCTCGAAGCTTTCTAGTCATCGAGATCGTGGAAGCAATAGGAACAAATTATGACGTTTCTTAATCATGAGAAGAAACATCCAAACGAGTTATCCCCTCAATTTCATCTGAACCATCAAGATCTCCAATGAGAGAAATTAATAATCCGTAGCGTTTTCTCCGTTAATGCTACAATTGCATAATGAAAGAGTGTCGCGAGAGTGTATCAGTTTACACACTGGAGGCACTCGAGTCCGCCATCCGTTAGTATCGCGGTTTAGAATCTTGGACGACGCGTGTCTCGAGTATCCAGAGTGGAAAAGAAGTAGTCTGTCGCTTTTGGCACTTCTCTGGATTTCCTTCGCCCCTCGCGAGCCCGGCTTTCCAGAGATTTTTCAGCGTGGCCCGAGGCTAGCCGAAGATGCAACAGGCCTCTGCTAACAAACCGGGTGAATCTTCTGGCACTTCTGCTCTAGTGGCCTCGACACGTGTAGTGTCATACATGGAAGCACGCTAGTTAAGCTAGTATCACTCCTTTCGCCCCTGCTTCCCGCTTTTGCGGAGAGCTGCTGTCTGACGAGAAGAATGCAAAGTCGGGAGGGAAGTTTCCGCGAACGCAAACTTCTCGCCGTTGTGACTTCGTTGTTTCTTTGGACACCTTCGAACGCCCACGCTCGGAGTCCCAATACCACTTCAAACATAACTACTCCATCCTTTTCGGAACTCTGAAGTTCTCCTGACGGTTTAAACATCGGGTTTTGTTCAATACTGTTGATATTCTCAAATTTTGTGCCCACAAGTGTTGCAGTAGGCAAAATAAATGATAATAGGATAGAGTTGTTTTAATCTTTTGTTCTGCTCTGTATACTGGGTGTTCTGGGAAAAATTTTAATGGGATTCTGGGATAAAATCAGGGATACTCATTTGTTGATTGAGGCATCGTTAAAAAGTTATAGAAACATTTGTATATTTATAGTATATTGATCCCCGCCACCAAACATAATTTTTTCAGAACGATTTGAAATTTTTTAATTTTCCCGACTTTGTCCACCTACTCGAATTTTTTTCTCGAAAGTGCGTAGGATTTCGGGAGTGTGTCTATTCACCAAGAATGCTTGTAATTGACCCCTACAGCCAAAAATATTTTTTCTAGAATGATTTGAAATTTTTTAATTTTCCCGACTTTGTCCACCTACTCGAATTTTTTTCTCGAAAGTGCGTAGGATTTCGGGAGTGTGTCTATTCACCAAAAATGCTTGTAATTGACCCCTACAGCCAAAAATATTTTTTCTAGAACGATTTGAAATTTTTTAATTTTCCCGACTTTGTCCACCTACTCGAATTTTTTTCTCAAAAGTGCGTAGAATTTCGGGAGTATGTCTATTCACCAAAAATGTTTGTAGTTGACCCCCGCCAGCAAAAATAATTTTTCCAGAACGATTTGAAAAAATTTTTTTTCGCCGAAAAATTTAGGCACCTACCCCCTGTCGATTTGTCTTAAAATACGTTTTTGATTTTTAGTAATTTTCTTTGACACCCTACAGAAAAGTTGTTCAATACTTTTTTGTAGGTACTCATGAGCTCTACTTCCGAAAAAAGTTTCATTGAAATATACTCACTATTGTAAGAGTTATGACTGTTTGAAAATTGGACCATTTTTATGGGGGTTTTCTAACTTTACGAGGTCAAGGATCAACTTGTCGAATATTTTTGGAATTTCTACATATTCTTCACTAAAATACGCGTCGTTTGCCGCTTGAAACATTAAAATCGTTCAATCCGTTCAGGAGTTATGATCTTTTAAAGATTTGCATGAATTTCTGGCCAGAAATTATATTTTCGGCGAGGAATTTTTTTCTCGAAAGTGCGTAGGAATTCGGCATTATGTCTAATGACCAATAATGATTGTAATTGACCCCTGCAGCTGAAAATAATTTTTTTACAACGATTTGAAATTTTTTTTTTTCGTCGAGGACCTTCCCAGTGCCGTCAGGACCTACTCGAATTTTTTTTCTCTAAAATGGGTAGGATTTTCGTCTCATTTTGGTCTTTACAATCTCCCATTAAAATTTGTCCCAGGGATGGCCGAACATTCTGTATAATTCTCGCTTGTACGATATCTCTGGCACCAGTGATTGTTGCAACATGTTCTTGCGTTACGTACGAAGGATGAGGTTATCGTCTCCTTTCCAACAAAGGCTCTGTACAAAAGGTCCGCGACTTTCGTGCGTTCGTAGCTCGTCTGAAACGCTGATCCCGACCCGAAGACGACTCTGGATCCTCGAAAGGCGAGAAACGATCGCGGCGGTGCTCGATCCCGTGAGCGTTGGAAGGTCCTCGAGATTCGTCCTCGCGCAGCCCCTATTTTCGACAGAACAGCGATTTTACGATGTATCTCGACTCCGAAGGGAAAACTGTTTGTACACCTCGCGTGATCGACCATCGTGTTCCCCCGAATTTCGAAAAATGCAGTTGCAACGACAGTCGTACGGTCGTGTTTCTCGGGGCGTTGCCGGGGCTGAAGGTAAGAGGAGATCGGAGAGGGTCGCGCGGTCGGGGGAGGATCGGTGCAGGGGGCGCAGGGCCGTATGAATATTAATGTGCTGAAACAGCTAAACGCAAGAAGCAAGAGGGCCCTTCGACGCCCGCTATCTATTAATCCTCAGCCTGCAATCTGCATCGACGAAGCCACGTGGTCGAGGTTTCTTCCGCGTTTATCTGGAACGAGATTACATCGCCTGTATTGAAGAGACAGAGCCATCGATGCTGGAAAATTCATTACGATATTACTTCGTTCCCCGCTCGAGTGGTCGATCGTTCATAGGTTTGTTAACAATAGATTCATGAAGACATCCTTCACTTAGGATATATAGTTGTATCTGTACATCGATGAAATTCAACACAAACTGCTAGGATATAATATTTATGAGCTGTGTAAATCTGTTGTTAAAAGTCAGGACGTGGCTTCAACGATTGGCGAACGGATCTATAAGACGATTCTCGTTGCAGGCACTTGTAAAGTCTATTCTTTTGGTACCCAGCGACGGTGTTGGTAATTTTATATAATGACTACTCTGATCTGCGTACAATAGAGAAAATAGTAATTATAGAGAGTAAACAAGAAGACACACCATGACGTAAAACAAAAGGCTCGTCGACCGTGATTTTTGGTCCCTGTTTTCCGTCGAAGATCGCGATCTAGCCCGATCGCGGTAGAGCGGGGTCCGGCGAGCCATAAAATCGAAGTCCGTCTGCATGGTCGGCCAAAAAGAACTGACCCCCGGGGCGAGGGGGTGGCGAGTCACGTGTGTACCGGAGCGCCGGCAAGGAAGCAAGAAGCGTACCATCGCGAGAGTGAAATGGAAAAATATTTTTCCATTTTCCCTCCCGTGACGGTACAGAGGGAGGCTCCCGGTCTTTTCTTCGTCTATTATGCCCGTTACACTCTATTCGAGATGGAGAGAGAGAGAAAGAGCGAAAAAGAGATAGAGGGAGTTCGCACTTATGTGTATTTTATGCATTCGAACGCGGATGCAGCCCGTTTCTCCGTGACGGGGGGGAGGAAGAGTCATGCCGCCGGGGGGAGGGGGTGGTCGGGTGTCGGATAGTCGACGGCGTAGAGACAGGAGGGGGTGAGGGAGGGCAGCTGGAGCTATCAAGAGGCTACATATAAAATCATAAGGCACGTCGGCCACGCCCACCACCCCGCGGCTTCACCAATCGCCGCGGACTGCATTTAAATCGCAACCCCTCGGTGCATTGTCGACTTTTTTTTCCGCGGGCGGGGTGACTCGCCCCTGAATATATCATCCCGCGGGCTGTGCCAACACCGGGAATATTCATATTCCTATTCCCTATTCCTGCTACAACCCGTCGCACACATCGCGTACAACCCCCTAACCCCCTCTCGCTCTTCTCCTCGCTCTCTTTCCCTCGCCGGGCTTTCACTCTCCCCCCCCCCTGCCCCATCGTGTCGTCCTTTCGCGATCTCCCTGCCCCCCCCCCCTGTTCCTCCTCGTGCACACGCGAAACCCACCCCTTTCCCGAGCGGAGCCGCGCACGTGTGTCATTCACGCGCACTTATCCACCTGTGTACGCGGAACCGTGCGTCGACCATTCGCATTCTCATTTTCCTCTCATGGTAGTTCGTAACTCGGCTAGATAGAGAGGAAGGAAGACGAAGGGGGGGTGGGGAGATGGCTTCTTCCTGACGGTTCCCGATAATACCGTCGACGATGAGAGATGCACACAGGATGCGAGCGAGAGACGCGGATAGCCACGGCCTATCCGACGCCTACGACGGAAGCGAGACGAGGAACGCGCTCCGAGTTAATGGATTAGGAAGGTATTTTGTCCGGGGCTTTTTTTCGGTCTGTCGCGGAACCGTGACGGATCGTTATTCAACGGATTGCTCCAGGGGGCTCGCATCGATTGTGATCGAGTTCAATGATCGCGGGGAGCTTCACTTTTGCCTTTTCTTGATACTCTCTGTCTTGCGCTGGCCCGACTCCCGCGGAAATGGTAAGTTTCGCGATTGAAACGCCTCCACGCCTCGCCAGATATTATTTATTAACGCTGGGATCCACCGACGGGGGTCTAAACCACTCGTTTTCTCACTTATTATAACGATCATACCTTTTGCAGTAAATACCATAGTACAGTAGTACCGTTTTGTATATGATCAACTTTGTAAAGTGGTCTCCTTCTTTAATATTTTGATTCATTTCACAATTACAGGCACAAATTTTTAGTAGATCTATTCCTGTATAAAATTGTCCGGTATCCTGTAATAGTCCAAACAGTTATAGTAATGTTTGAACGCATGCAGTTTGTTTTACACAATGTATTTCGCGAAAGAGTATATTTAAAACATATAGGGACAATTTCTTGCACGAAACTTCGTTTTGCACGTTTTGCAACTCGTTGGGAACGCGTGCAATTGATTACGACTTGGCTAATACGTCTGTGCATCACTCGCTGTTTCTACTTGTATCACTGTTCATAATCACTGATGATGCTGTGGTACGAGCAAAAGTAACACATATAATTGACCAGTTTTAACAACAGAGCGAGCAACACATCTTACAGGATACAGTGTGCATTGTGGTTTAGTCAAATTTCGCCTGATCCAGTGGTTTCCAAATTTTTTGAAAGGTTCACTGTTAGACGAGAACAGTGTGTGATTTAAGCACAAGATTCTACGAGAAACAAATACAAGTGTCTCGACGATTTACTCGTGCAACGATACATTAAAACGTTTCACGTTTAATCGTGCCTAAACAGAGTTTATTCTTCGTGTCTAACGATATGAACCGGCGGAGGGTTCTCTGCAGATAAATGACACTTGTAGCAAATAAAGCAATTTCGCTCAAACTCCGTGCTACGTGAAGTTCCTTAATTGTATTTAAGCGAAAATAAACGAGGAGCAACTTACTTCGGTCTGCTGTAATGACTTTTATTAAACGCGTTCGCGTGATATTCTCGTTAAAGTTAGTTCGGAGTAGCTTATTCGCAGCTTGTTGTTAGACGAGGATATCCTAGTTGGACAACTATGTTCATATCGCGCTCGACGGGAAACGAGGGAATTACCGAAGCACGTTCCGTTCGAACTTTGGTCGGCAAAAATCTGACGAATCTTGGATCTTTACATATAAACTGATTAGAAACTTAAAATTAAAAAATTGCAGATCGTAGGCATGGAACTTGCAGCGTGATTTCTTTCTTCGCGAGACACATGGAGAACGTCGAGGGGGAAAAAGGACGAGACGGGGACGAGCGTTTATCCTTAACGATCAGGAAAAGGATTTCTCGCTTTACCGGACACGTAACGCATCACGCGGAGGAAGGGGTAAGTGCAAAAGTAAGGGACGAAGAAAAAGAAGAGACGGAGGGAGCAGAAACGTTGAAACATTCTCTAAAATTATTGGAAGGGTACAGTAAGAGCGCCAAAGGGGACCCTTATCCCTTCCTTCGGGCCTATCTTTTTAGTACATCACCCTAACACCCCCCTTCCCAATACCCGGCGGGTTCCATCGTTCGCTCATTTGATTTCTTCTTCGTGCGGAAATGGCTGAGCAGCCATTCGCGCGAGACTTCCGGTCGACTGGAGATAGAAATGGAGTCCCCCGGTTGAAAAAGGGTGAGAATCGTTGGCAACCACCGTTGGGCTTCGTTGCCGCGGGAAATTGCCGTTCCCCGAAAATTGATAATAAATTCGATAATGCTGCGAATCCGCGTGCCGATAATCGAATGAGATAAAATACCAGGATATCTTGTCGGTAGCTGCAGAATTGTCGACGTCTTCCAGCGTTTCGCTCTATTTCGTGACTCCTCCGCCCCCCCCCTCCTAGTGTTACCGTTCACTTTATTAACAATCTCCGATCGACTTCCTTATTAAATTCGAGAATTACTCGGAACTCGATTACTCGCCAGCGGGACAAGAATCCAAGAACGTATTAAACTAATTCGTGACCTTATTTTTAACAAATCTCACCGAGAAAGAGTGTAGAATCACGTTAGGACACTCCAAGTTAGTTTCTATAACTATATAAGACAGCGGAGGATATGGTCCCGTTGTATTTTCTTAAAACGTTGAGCCTATTATTAAATTCCGATCGAAACAATTGGTCAAACGCCTTTGGGAAGCGGTCATTCGTCTTTCGAGTCCATAATCATAGCATAATTATTCCCGACGGAGCGTATCGGGGCTGCGAAAATATCGGTGAAACGGTGTCGGTGGAATCAGCGACAATTATAAATTAAAAACGATGAGACCGTGTCGCCGACGCGACGCTCGCTTACTCGTTAGCTCGTTGCAATTATAAAAGTTGCAAGACGCTCGTAATATTTCACGGGCATTGTCGTGGCCCGGATGCTCGCCAACGGCAGTTTCGTGCGGCCGCCATTTTACCCACCCTTAATTTCTGGATCCAATCAAAATGACTCACGCGACTTTGCAAGGCGACCCCGGGGACCCCTCGGGGCACACCGGTTACGAGTGATGCAATTACGCTTAAACGCTAACGAGCTAACTCTTGATAGAAAATGGCTGTATGCTCCGTTGGCTGCAAACAGTAAAGCCATTACAGTTCCCTTCTCTCTCTCCTCCCTTCTCGATCTTTCTTCCTCGTCGACAATTTTTGTCTTCGCGTAACGCAACCACCGAAAAAGACTTTGCAAGACTAAGGGTTGGACATCTTCAAGATCACCTTGTTATTTACCACTAATTTCTGTCGATTCGAGGATCATATTTTACAAAAGAAATCCACGAGCAAAGTTTGGGCTCCGAATCCGTGAGAAGCAGAAGACTCCGTGGTCTCCGTCGAATCTCGAAGTAACAGATATTGCTCCCCGCAGTGGCAAAAATCGGGTGGAAGGAATTGGATCGAAGACGAATATAACTTGGAAACGTAACTCTTCGCTCCGAGGAGATCACGGAACGAACCCACCCCCGTTTTGGTGCGCGGGTCGGGCTCGGGAGGCCGTCTCGTCCCGTTTAATTGACCGCTCGATTTCTCGACAAGAAAGGAACCATTTGGGAAATTGCTAAAATTTCTATCAGCAATTTCGCGAGCGAGTCCCGCCGCTGGAATAAAAGGCCGATGGAGCGGACGGGGAGAATAAAACGGGCGCGGGGGATGCGGTATATACGGGAACGAGAGCCAGCCGTTGTCAAAGGTCCGACGCGGAAAAGTCGTTTCGTCCTGGCCATTGTCAAGTGCCCTCGTCCGAGGATCCTAAAGGCGCTGTCCCGCCGATGTCCTTTCGCTTCCGCAAGGAACTCCCTCCCTCGCGTTTCCCCCGCAGCCTTTCCCGCTGAATGCTTGTCAGAACCAGAAGACATCTTTTGTAGCGAGCTAGTGGTTCGAGGAAAATTGTGTGTTGTACTCTTCGATATCCCGCGAACGAACACTTCCTCCTCCTACTCATCCTCGTCCTTCGCTTCGTGTGTCCTTCCCTCGACCATCGCGGACCTCTCCCAGAACTCTCTTGGTTGATTTAACGGCGATACGCAATTTCAGGGATGATGTCGCGATATCCTTTTTCCGTGGACCGAGCTTCGACGATGTCACCGACATCGCGGTTCGTTTAATGGCTTCGAGAAAGCCTCGAGGAAGTAGCAAGATGCTTCCTCTTGGAGGAAAGATTCCCCAAATTTATCAAAGTTCTCGACTAAGATTGGATAACTTCTTTGGTGGCGTATGAACATTTATAATACACTCGGGGGTGGCATTTGCGGGGTAAAACGAGGGCCCACCGAGAAATCTGAGAAACACTGGTCCGGGGGATCGGCGAACGTGAATTCCTCCTCTGTAAATTATCGAGCCCACGCAATATCGCTTGTAATCGCGGAGAAAAAGACAAAAATATGCGGGGAGCGGCTATACGTACATCAAGAACTTCCATCGGTCATGATTTCTCTACCCCGTGGTAACGCGCCTCGGGTCATTAACGTTATACGTCCGCGCGTCGCGAGAAGAATGGAATGGCGGGTTAAAAGGAGGGGTGGAATCAGGGGGTGTCGTGACGTGTTTGCGATAATAGCTACGATTAGAGTCGCAACGGCATATGGATGGCGCGGTGGTTTAATGCGCTCCTCGGATTCCACGAACGCTCCATATGTACGCTAGGGTCCGAAATAAAAATGTCGAGACACGCTCGCACAAAGGACGCAAATTTTAATAATAGATTTATGCGCATATGTTTAGCACCACGGTCGTTGTTATTTCCAGGCGGGAACCTGGAGGGGGTTTCAGAGAGCGCGACTGGTTTAAGGTTTAATGGTATCTGCAACAATTGCAAATACTATTCAAAGTTTCGCGGTGACGATCCCGAGGATCTTGTTTCCGCATTCGATTATCCACCCCCGCGGTTCTCGTTGCGCCCTCCGCGACGAGGGCTCGGCGGTCGCCATCTTGAGAACGCGCGACCTTCCTCGCGCGCGATCATCGTTTATGCACGCGTTGCGGCTCGTTCTTGGCGCTCGACGCGATATTAAAAATGGCCCCCTTCCGAAAAAGAATAGATCAGAGCCTCGCCGTGCTGAGGGGTGCGTTTGTGCTATCATTTTAGGACGCTGGGGGCGAGTCAAACGGTTCGAACACGCGACGAGGGTTAAACATTTCGAGTGCGAATTCTGCACTTCGAGCTGCCCTCCATTTTCTTTCCCAAGCATCGGTTTACGCGTTAGGGTGGTCGAGAAGCGTTCTAGTCCCTTCGATACAATCGGGCGTAATTTAATTCGCTTTGTTTACTGCCAGTTCCTCTCTGGTATTATATCTTCTAAACAAACAGACATCGTAGGCTGACCGTTTAAGCGATGACTGCGAATATTGACCAAGCGACGACGTATGGAAAGACAGTTTACCGAGCAGCGAAGATGATAGTCTCGCGAGTGTCTGTAGTGCTCGTCCCCAGCATCTTTCCGGGCGTCGCCATTTTGTCATTAAGCTTTCAATCGCAACACGTAAGTCATTTATGACCCCCTTCGTTCCGCCGCAGCCCTAAAGGGTTTACGCTGGTGGCACTCGAAATGGCCCCTTGGAAAATATTTTTCTACTAATGGCCCCGGTCTACCAACCCTCGACGCAGCCGCCTTCCTCGCCAGGTCTTGCCTTTCCCTTGTCGAACCAGACGTACGCACGGTAAGTAATTGAACATGGTCACGTGAAAACAACCCCCGCGCGTCGTCGGTAAATGCAAGAAACGAGGGTCGTAATACGGCGAACGCGCGTTCTCCTCCGGAAGGAAAGAAAGATGGAGGACGGCGGAACGCCTCCGAGGGAGACATGGTGCTCGCAGATACGCACTTTCGGGAATACCGGGGTGGCAATTTCATCGAATCCCGAGGAAATTCGAGAACGTTTGCTCTCGATAAAACGACAAAATTGCTCTCGATGCTAGCGAAAATGGCACTCGACGTAACCCCACCAAATTCGATCCTGTTAGAGTCGTAGATATTAGGGTGCGGATATTTAAGTTTCTACTTTGTAGATTCTTATCAGAGCCCAGGAGTTTCTAGAAGAGGCCTTGACAAAATTGTAGCATCAGTGTCACAGTGTGGTTTGCTAGTTTGTAGGTTCCAGTTGCGGTACCACAAAGTGATAGAAAGCAATTATAAGTTTGTATCTATTACTTTGGTCTACCGTTCGAGGGAGAACTCTGCTATAGTCTGTCACAATGTATCTACGAAACGTTTAGTACGAATTTCTCTTACGTGCATATATTTCACGTAAAAAATTAAAACGATAGTTTCGATTTGGAAATGGACTCAATGTCTTCTTATTTTCTTCTCGAGCTTTGCATCGAATAAAAAAAATGATTCCTCGAAGATCGTCGGTTCTAAACGTCGAAGCACGACCCCTAAAGCATCGAGCCTCTTTGCCTCGTCACCCTCCGTGGCAAACATTCTCCCTCTCGCCCTGGAGAACGTTTATCTCCGGCTCATGCATAAGAAAAAAACCTCGCAGGAGGATAATCCCTGAATTTTATTGCCGGGTAACGGAAAAAGACACCCTCGACGGCATTAGGCGACAGAGTCGATGCAAATTCGTCGTTTCGCGACATCCGGCCACGACGAAGTCACCGGTTCGCCGGGGAACGGCGAAGAATCGGCCCGTGGCTCGGCTCGTTAGCCGGTTATTTATCAGCGATTTTCGTTCCGTCAGGGTCCCCGCGCATAGTTTTCGGCCCTCCAAATCCGCGACTTCGCATTTAAATCGGATAATCGGGTTTGCCAGCTGCGAAGGGTCGCGAGAAAGACCGAGACGAGGCGAAAGTCGGCCCGCGAGCCGCCATCTCTGCGTCCCTCCTGCCATGTTGATTTTTGCGCGGGCGTCGGGGTGCCTGTATGCGAAGAGACGCGTCCGTCGCGCGCGACCCCGCGATCCCCGAAACGACTCGCGACCAAGGCGCGACGCGCCTCCGATCGATGATCGTTGCACGATCGAGCGAACCTGGTTTCGAAAAGACGGAAATTCCCGAGGAAATTCATCGCCAATTTGCGAACGTCTCTCGCGTAGCAGGGACTCTATCCCGAGTTATTACGACTGTCCCCACCTCCCGTTTGTATATCCCCACCCGTTGTAACGCTCCCGAAGGGCTGGTGCACACAAAGCACACATCTACCCCATTACGGTACAGTCGGCGCGAAAAGGGCCAGCCCTTTCCAGCGGGATTATTATTGGCGAGTCGCAGGCGCTCCCGGTCGACCGCGTCCAAGGCGTGTATCGCGTCGAACTTCGAGTATCGAGCGATCGGTTCTTTCGACTTTCGTCCGAAAACCGCATCGGGTTTTCGCCCGGTGGGCGGCAAACAGAAGGGAGGACGAAGAGGGCTGGGAGAAATCGGGAGGCGCTCCTCGACTCTCCCGGCTCCCTTGTGCCCGGCACTACCCTCCCCCTGCCTGCCGCGCGCACCCCTCGCTTTTTTTGCATTAATTAAAAGCTCCTGCCTCCGGGCTGCCAGCAGCACGGCCATCTTGGCTGGAGGCACGCCCCCTCTCCTTTGTTTTCGGATTTTTTTAATGATTTCTCCTTTGCAGACGCGCGTATCCTTCTCTCTTTCTCCCTCTGTCGTTCCCCCCGCTCGATCCCCCTTACCCCTCGTCCCTCCTCCTTCTCCCACCGCCTACTTTCCGCGCGGTTCTTTCTCTCCTCGCGCTCCTCTCTGCCTTTGCAACCACCCAAACTCTCCCCCTCCCCCTCCCCTGCCCCGGATCGCCCCACCGTTTCTGTCGAAATTTACCACTTCCCCCTGCATTCGCGTTGCATTAACGCATCTGTATCGACGCACGCACGCACACACGCGCCCGCGATCGAACTGCATCTCCGTGGTTCGAGAGGGGTGCACCATAATACCAATTCGAGACGACGCGACCGTCGAGGGGGACGGTCGCGCGACAGAGACGGAACCCCGGCTAGAGAGGGAAGGGGGGCGACCGTTCTGGCTATGGTTTTCGAAATAGTTCGGGCCTTTTCTGCGTTTAGTTTTTTGCCACCAGCGCGTGGCGTCAGGTTACGCAGTTTACACGCGGGATTATTCGCTTTTTTCTTTCTCCCGATCGCCTCGTTTCCTCCTTATCCCCGCGCCTCACCCCCCTTTATCTCTTTTCTTTGCACGGACGGACCGCGCGAGGGGGGAACGGGTCACATCGATCGACGCCTGATACGAGGATCCTTCCATCGGTATGTCTCTTTCTGTTTTTTTTTTTTTTTGGTTTTGTTTTTCTGTTTGGTTTTGGCCTTCTGTTTGCTCCTCTTCTTCTTGTTCTTTTTTTTTTTGAGAGGGGGGTGCATTTCTCGTAGAAGCTAATGCTCGTTTCCCCATGATTTTCTCACGGGTTTTCGGGAATAAGTCTCGGCTGTCCCAGCCACTTCGAGATGGGGACTTTTTTCTTTAGACACGCATGTTTGTTTCTTGGAGCTGTTTTTTAACGAAATTCGAACAGTTTGGGGTTGTTTTTACACGAAATATGTTAACTCTCTGACACGGAACCGTCTTGTTACAATTTCCATACACCAAACCATAGAATTACGATACCTTTTAACATTAATTCTTACGTTACGACTAGTAGAACACAACTACCTATGAGTAGACAATTCTATAATCTTTGTTTCCATCCAGAATATTTTCGATTCACGATTTTTCAAACAAGAAGCTGTCTTCAGCCTCGTCGCGCCACAACTTCAGCATCTGCAGCCTGGGTTCTTCGTTTTTGTGTTTTATTTCCATTGAACTTTACTCGCCAAGTAAAAACAAAAGGGCAAAACGCTCGTGGACGAAGTGTATCGAGGGTGAAAGTATTTGTATCGCCGATCAGATTTGAGAGATCTCGTTCCTAATCGCAGCAATAGTTTTGTTTAAAGTAATACTCGACACGGTGAACGCGACGCGTCGAAGCTCGGGTCTCGACCCCTTCGCTCGGGGGTAAAATATTTTTCCGGACGTTTCAAAAAGTTCGCGCATTACGGGCTGCCTGAATGGTCGTTCTTATTGTAAAAAGCCGAGCGGGACATCTGCGCTCGACAATGTTTGGACACGTCCGCGACGACACACAACTTTTGTCCAGCGGGACTTCAATGCGGACGTCTCCGCTCGAACTCTCCACGGCATAATGGAATACGTCGTAAATATGAAAATTTTTCCAACGGACCGGGAAAGACCCTGCCAACGAACTTTGGAAATTCGATTCGCGCCCGAACGTACCCTGGGAATCGTTAAGGGTGATTCCGCGGACAGGTTCTCGCGACAGTGAAACAAATTTTCTCGTTGTTAGGGGTAGTTCAAAGTAGTATGTTTTGAACTGGACATTCATTTGCTCCGTAATAGAGATTCGTCGAAGGACCCAGGGTTGTAAATCCTATGTAAATTCCTTTTATTTATTTAGGGGTCGAGATCGAATTTTGCCCTTTCAGCTGTCCCTAGCGAAAAAAGTATACTTTTATAATATAAGCACACAAGGCAGAATTAATTTAATTCTTTGTTTAGACAAAGTTTTTTGCCAAATTTAGCTTGTGTACTTATAGGAGTAAGAGGCAGAAGGGACGCTGTGGTTATTTTATTATTTAATTGTTAAAAATGGGGAAATGACGCGGGAAAAGTAGGGAGTCGAACGTAACTTTAGTCCGTATTTGATATTTCGCTCTGGACAATTGCATTTGTTCGCTCGAGCCTCGACGAGAATTTTCCCAACATTGTTAAACTCCAGGCACTTGTTGGCGCAATCTTGAAATCGAGTTTGAATAAATTTAATCTACCGCGTTCGGAGAGGAGGAAATAAAATTTGGTCCATGAATCGTTTGCCACGCGACGGGAGCCGCGATCCGTCGGCAGGTAGGCCTACTCGTTTACTCGCGTTGCCAACGGTTTAAGTATTATTCCATGTTTGGCTCCAAGGATTGCATAATTTGGACATTGTTTAACGAGCAACTCGAAGCATGGACATCGTGGGTTCCACAAAATCAAAAAATACAAATCTCATTGTCTCGTACCGATGAATTTTTAAGACGTATCGATCACTCGGACTCTTTTACTAATTTCTCGTTTCTGAAACATTGAATCTTATAAATATTATAGAACCCCTAACCGTCTCGTTGGAATCTGCTTGGGCAGAGTTCTTGCCCCCCGTTCCTAGCAACATTTCACCCGGAAACAATGAAAACTCTCGACGGGAGGCTATGGTCGAACTCCAGCGAGCCTCGAAATTTCGTCCAGAATTCGTTCCGGATGTTTATTCAGCGAGGAGCCGCGATTCGCGAGCGAACGGTAACCGCCAGGGCCGCCGCGGAGGCGAGAAGCTTTATCGCGATAGAAAATTACATCTCCTCCGGCCGAGGATGTAAATCATTTTGTAGTCCGGGTCTGGAATGAAGAGTTCATTAGCGGCACTTGTGCGTCTTTGTCGTAATTACTGATGGAACCTGCACGGTTCCAGCCAGGAACACGTAAGTTCGGGGGAAGAAATCCGCGCGAACGTTGTAATTAAATTGTCGCGCGTCGCCGGCTTCATTATTTATATGCTTATTTGAGTCGCATAATGCGCGCGAGTGTAACGAATTGTATATAGCCGCGTCGTCTTTCCGTATAGAAATTAATTAAAACGAACAAATTACAAGAGATATAGAAAAAAAATACACCGTACACTTCGTTACACGGGCGCGCGGCTGAATTAATCGCGACCAACGGCGACGATTTTGCGTTAGAAAAATTTTTCGTCGGCTCGCCGTCGATTTTCATTCTCTTCCTCCAAGGGGGAGACGTTGGGGGGGCGGGGGGCGGTATCGTTTCGCCAATTGCAAAGCGCGTGGAAACTTTTAGCGCAGCGAGGGAATATTTAGCCCGCGAAAAGGAGCAGACCGTTGAGGAATCATTAGCGAAGGCACTCGGAGTGCTCGACGTCTCCGAATTTATTCCGGTTCTGCTCGGCGACGCGAACGATTACAGAAACTTTCGGTTGTTAATTGTATTCGTCGTGCCAACTACCGATAATGCTCGACTTTACCCGTAGACTCGATTCCCCGGGATTGCCAGTTAGAGAAACAGTTTGATACTGCAATTAACGGGTCGGCTGCGGAGTCAGCCTTCGGGCTTCGTTAACGCTATCGCGATACATATTTTTCACCGAGCTCAGATCTTCGAAACGTCTTTCCTCGAGAGGGATAGAGTGAGACGCAAATTGCGAGCCGGCTCGTAGTAATGGAGCAACGAGAAATCGGATCAGAGGAGGCTTCGAAAGTGGCTCGGGTATCCTTCGAGCGACGTCGCGCGTCGGAATCCAATTTTTCAATTTTCTCATCGACGCATCCAGTCGACGAGGCGCTCGTCCCCGTAAATTTCCATCGTCCGTGTCGTTCGAGGCTCCCTATCAATTTTCTAAGAGAAAATTTCGCCTGTCGTGCGAACGTCTCTCGTCGATCGTAGTTCGAGAAGCTCCAAAATCTATCCTAGATCCCGCTAAATGAATCGCTGAGAAAACAGTCGCGAAAGAAAACAGTTAAGCTTGGAAATCGGACCAGAAATAACAAAGGTCCGGGCGAAACTCGGATTCGGCGAGTCCATTGAATCGACATCAGTATGCACAAAGATACTGTGTCTCAGGTAAAAAGGCCGAGACGCGTTTCTCTGTTCGCTTTCAATCGATCCGCTCGAGAGCGGTTCGCGACCCGACGCGTAAAAACGCGCGGCCACCGTCCCACGGACGCGAATAATCGAATGAAAACGGGTCCGTCAGCGGGCCAGCCACCCCCTCAATGTCCGGGCTAATTTGTCGAAGAATCGAGTTTGGAAATTTGAGAAGAACCCGAGGCAACGTAGCCTACCGCGCCTCTTGGACTTGTCAGCCTTTTCACCGTCCCTTCAATTCCTACTCCTGCCTCTTTCTCTACCCCCCGCCCCGCCCCCGCCTACGCTCATTGTGGCCCCCGTGGCTTGACCCGGCGTGTTTGCGGGATGCTTCCAAATTCGAAATTGTCACTCCCGACGGTGTCGAGACGCGTGTTTTTTCAAGCGGTTCCCCGCGAGTCGTTTTGCGACGCGGGCACAAAGCGCGAGATCGTTCGCTGGATTTATGGTCTCCGGTTCCAGTTATCGGACGTTTATATCGTCCCCTTTGTGCATCAAACACGATCTCGTTGAATAAGACGACAGGAAAAAATCTCTTGTTGTCGCGATGGACAATATTCCTGATACCTGCGACCAACTACCGATGGATATCTCGTGTTTTGCTGCTGCAACAATAATCTTACAACAGCGGGCGTTATTTTATTACGTAATGCGAACTATGGGGGTTGTTTACTTCACCGAAGGAGACTCGAAACGCGTCGAGGCAGGAAATTGGCTACTTTGGAAGCCTTACGTAACCATTTTATCGAGAATTCAAAGCCACCTTATCGAGGACCAAGTTTCAGGCATCGCGACTCCAATCTTGCAAGACAATGAGTGAAAAATTTCAACCTCCCATCGAGGAGGTTCATCGACCACCCACTCGTCGCGACGAGGAAGCTTCTTTTAACATCTCGTTTATCATTTTACGCGTGCTTTTGCCTCGCCACCCTCTCGGGGAAGAAAGAACCACCCTAACTAGCGTCGCCTATGAAAACCGGAGTCCTCGCGTTTCCAGAAGCCGGGAAGCCTTTTCTTCCGCGATTCCCGCGGTAAGAGTAACGCGTGCTCGCGCGTTTCGACATTCTTCGGGCACAATGTGCTCCGGGGGGTGGCTCCGGCTGCGAGGGACAAGCTGACAAGGAAATTACCTGGATGCGAATTTCGCGACTCGTCGTCGTCTCCGTTCGCGGGTACCGTGCGATCACAATGGGCGCGCTTTGCGCGGTTAGGCCTTAAAAATCGCATTGTCTACTTTCCCTACAGTCCCGCGATTTTCTTCCTATTCTCCTCCCCGTCGTCGTCTCGAGCGGGGACGATCAACCATGCCACGAGGAAAACAACGACGTCGTTGTTGCACTTCGTTTACTCGCTGACGGTGTTTACCTCGTTGTCGCTCGAGGGGAATATTGGGAGAGCGAGAGGCGATTCGCAAACACCGCGGGAGCACGCATTACCATTCGACGAAAACGCGGGGACGTTTTTTAACCGACGACGTTGCCGAGCTCTCGGAGAGATTCTCCCTCTGATCGAGAAAGAAAACGCTCCGGCGTTGGGCGACGTTTCGTAGGACAATTTCGAGCGAACTCTTTTTCTCCTTCGCGAGATCCCGTCACCGATTAAAGCCTCAGTTTGTTGTCCCTTTTATAGGGGAATACGAGTTTCCTCGATCACTTTCCAGCAGCGAGCGTTGCATCCGCGTTTCAACTTGACCGACGACGAGACGCGGCTTTGATGTTTTGAACCGGGAAATGCAGCGTGAAAAGTTCTCTGTCAGTTACGAGTCGTCTATGTACTCGCGGACTTTTAACCGCCTCGCTTTGACGCGACAGCGAGGCTGCGGGAAATTGCGTTTGATTAGAGGGACGCGGCGCGCGGACGCGCGCGGTTGTTGCTGTTGCTGAATTGAAATTCGTTTCTGCCTTGCGAACGTTTCAATTTCAGTTCACTAGCTTCGTCTCTGTTCGGCCGCGAAATGGAAACGTAATCGATGGGGAATCGTTGAATTTCTTACTTCCTATCCTTCTTTCAACCACCTTCTTTGCATCGGCGTTTGACGGTTGCTTGGCCTCGATCGCGTACCAAAACATCGTGTGATACGATACCAAAAATTATTTGAGTTCCAATGGTTGGTCACCCAAAGAGGGAAGAGTGAAGCTTGGTAGATCGGGGAGCATCGAAACTTGTGTTTATTCGACTGGTTTGTTATATTAAACCCTTCACAACGAAACTATAGCTCGTACGATAGGTGTGACTATTCGCTGCCCAAACTCGGTCAAAGATTTCCACTTTGGGGAAGAAGTCTCGTTGGTAGTTTGCAAATCGGTGACTCGGATTCCGCCCGAAGCTCCTCGATTAATGATCTCCTTCGATATCGATGCTAGACACGGAGCCCTACTTCATCGAACCGAGATTTCATTATACTTTTCTCGTATCGTCCAAGTTGCAACGACAGACTATATTCTGTTAGCAAACAAATCCACGTTATAGATGGCCACCAGAAGTTGCCAAACTAGGACAGAGATACAATACCTCGTCTCGTTGGGCAGAGTATGGGGTGCAATTTTATTCGAACGATAATAGAAACCCTGCAAAGGGTAACGACGTGTCTTTCTTCGAAGTGAAATATAATTCGGGCGTGCAGTTTCGTTTAATCTGAAAGTTGTTCATCCACCACCCCCTTAATTAATTATCGAGATGAGAAAGGTCGAGGGCGAGTTTCGCGGAGACTGCTCTTACGGATTGTTTTCCCTAAACCGCGGCTAAAGACCACCTAGCCCCTTCGCCTAACCGTCTTCTATCCGACTATCAGCTCGCGAGCCCACCCCCCGTTCGGTCCGATTCTTTCCCGTTTCGCATCCTCTGTCTCTGGCTCCCGGTGGCGTAGTGGTACGACTATCAACAATCAACACCCTCGAGAGCGGCGGTGGGTTGCGGAGGGCGTAGGGAGGAGGGCGGAGGGCAGAGGGGCGAGGCGACGGGAGGTGGCGGCGGTCGCGCCCTCCTCCACCCCGCGGAGCAACGAGCGGCGATGGTGATGGTAACGGTGACGGTGGATACGGGCGGAAAAATGTGTGCGCCGGGCTATTCCGGCAGCTCGTGGGAGAGCTCGTTCGATTCTCAGTGTCTGGAAATAATTAGAGGCCGAGGTGGCCCGGGTGTTGCCACGGCAACCGCCAATCAGAGGGCAAAGAAAAATTTTTCCTTTTATATCGCGCATTTTTCTGTGCTCGCCCCGCGAAAAAGGGGCTCGCGGCGGCGGCCCGGGGGGTGTGGGAGGGAGGGAGGGGGGCGGCGGAGGGCTGGCAGCTCTGCGGATCGCTGCCGAGGGGGGTTGGCGAGGCGCGCTCCGTCACCCCCACGGAAAGATAATGTATGCAGAGACACGTTGAAACATGTGGATATACGGGTGGCTAGGCTTGTATGCGTGTTCACGTGCAACAGCCGCCCGCGTGGGTGTGCGACGAACGTAGACGCCAAACACTCAGGAATCTCGATTGCACGTTACCACTCTGCGCACTCTTGTCTTCACGGTTCGCTGTGAACGCTGCCCGCCGATGCAGCCTCGACAACGTCCTAAGTGCTCCCGCGAATTTTCTTCGCCGACGGACACGCGGGGCCGCGGTTCCTTCCTCCACTCGCCCATCCCTTTCGACACCCTCGGTGCTCTCGCGATGATTATTGTCCAACGCGGCAGTTTACCGGCCAGAAATTCGGCAGGGACGCCGATTCTTGCCAGGTGAAACCGATGGGGGTTGCTGGGCTCTCGTTCCACCAAGTATTTTATCCTGACGCTTCGCGAAAGGGTTCGAAACCTGTAGCTGTACCGCTTAACGCGCGTAACGTGTAAATCTCATGCTGCCAAATATAATGAAACCGAGCCACGGTGTTTGATATCCGTACGTTAATATTCTGTTACTTTAATTCAACAGAGTATAATAATGCAATCAATCAAACATCGATTCTGCAATTCGACGACGGTGATGCCACATATCTCGAGAAGCTATTTTCCAAAGAAAGTAATGAATTATTCGCAAGGGTGGGTCCAGAATTTCTAAGCCGTCCGTAATTCTTCGCCCTCGAGGCGCAAAAAAATTATTATAATTAAAACAAATACAAGGTGCAAGTTTCTCAAAAAAATAATGAGATACGCGTCGTAGCATGTTCTCGACATTCAAGTTTTTTAACGCTTGCAATGACTTTCGACGAGTCGACGGCTCTAATGCGAGATTATAACATTAAATAAATTACGGTCGACGGAAGGCTTATTTGATTTCGTATTAGAAATGAATCTTTCCGTGGAAACTCGAAGCGTCGATCGGGAATTATCGTTCACGTCGTGTCGTTTGCCATTTACGCGATCTTTTCGCGGCAGCTTTACAATTATTCGAGAAAAAGTTTCTGGCCTGATGAAATCTTTGACAATCCGTTTCGCGCGGCATGGCACAGCCATCCCATTAGAAACGGGCACGAGATGTTGTTTATTATTTCGTTTGCACGATGCCACCGCGCAACGAAAACAGTCTCTTTGATGTGTCGCCGCGTCTCGTGGCATCGGCTTTTTCAATTAATGCAAAAAGGAGTGTCTTAGGCCGACACCCCATGGAACACTTCACCTCGCTTTCAAAAATGGCGTGCGTGTGCCAGAAGAGACGCGATTCCTATTGAAAGCGCTCCTTGGAGCCTGCTCTGATCACGTTGATGACAAGGGAAATGCGCGAATCAGACATTTCTTTCGGGCAATTGCTGTTTCGCTATCACAACTTAGCTAATTCGTAAAGGAATCATTGATTGGTCATTACACTTTTTACACG
The DNA here is from genome assembly GCF_013123115.1 of Colletes gigas. Taxonomy (NCBI): domain Eukaryota; kingdom Metazoa; phylum Arthropoda; class Insecta; order Hymenoptera; family Colletidae; genus Colletes; species Colletes gigas. The sequence continues at coordinate 1,750,293 of NW_025106637.1, read as the reverse complement.
TCGGAAGAAACGTCCAATCGAGTTCAAATGAAAAAGTAACGAATATATTTTATTTATAGATAATTGGAGACACGTGCTACGTTGAATACGATAACTGGAAATATAGAGTGGTCCGTGACGGACGGTTTTTTATTCGAGTGGTCGCAGCAAGCGTGTTAATAAACGCGAGAGAGATTCCGTGGAAAAAATTGGAGGAAATAAAGCTCGGTTTCATTTTTTATTTCTAATCCTGGAACGAAAAACTGCAACGCGAGCAAACTAATATTAAAAATTATTAGAAATCGCCGATATCGGGGAACAAAGGCGTTCCCGAGAAATCGTCGAAAAGACGTCCTTGCGCGCGTCACGTTCGATGATTGTACTCCGAAGGAAATAATAAATGTCGACACGCACCGACAAAAAGAGGCTCTTTCCCTTCGAAACGAAGTGTGGGTGTCACGAAGCAGCACGGCCGCCTGAATGGTTCTTATTTTGGTTCGGTTTGACAGTGAGCGCCTTTGTTTTGGGCCAAACTGAAAGCCGTACCTGTTTTAATTAACTTATTCAAACGATACCTGGCCGGATATGTAATGTCACCGGCGAAGGACATGCGAGGGACGTTTAAATGGACCTCTTCAGATACATGGCAGGTCGCACGACCATCGTGGACCGTATTGGAACGGACGAAATGTCACTATAGCGTTTCATTGGCTCCGCTGTCGGACACCATTGTGATACCGGTTCGAAGGCGAACGTGTGCTTCGAACAAGTGAGAAAATCCAACGAACGACGACCCGAGTCGTCCACCATTCGACCTTCCACAACGCGCGATCGTTTGACAGCCATTTAACCCGTTATCGACGAATTTGTTATCACAACGAATACATTTTCGTCTCTTCGATCGATTCTCCGGGTTTCGCGTTTAGATTCTCGTTGCAAAATAAGAACTCGAAGCGTCGCTTCATCGCGTGTCAGCGCGATTCGTCTCGATCGGAGATGACACGGATCCGAGCGAGAATCGAGAATCAAGGATCCGTCGAAGTTTCGGGTTTCCGGCGGTCAAAATTTCTTCCGGTGGGCAGGGTTCGCGGCGCAAGAGAATACCGGGGGTAACACGACACGTATATCCCTTCTTGGGCCAGCACGTGGGAAGAAACCGCCTCCTAAATACGCTCATAGAAACCGTGAAAGGGGTGTGTTTCAAAACATGTCACCTTCAATATCGGCGCTGGCCATCGATCCGATACCAAGCTGGACGAAGGAACGGGGCCCCCGGTGTTCCGTTTCGTGGATCGAAATCGACCTCGATCTCTTACCCCGTCTCGAGACGTCGTGAAAGAACGGACCGCGAAGAAATCTCGATCGTTCGCGTTGGCTTCGCCCGATTCGAGCCGTTCTTCTTTCATTTTGACGGTCCTTCCGGTTTCGGTGTTTAATGGCTCGCGAGTTGACGGATAAAAGACGGGATCGATTTATTAGCTTGGCTCGGTTTGCGATTAATTGACGGGTTACTCGCGGTGACGCGATCTTCCGCTCGTAAAAAGCTCGATTCCACGACGGATGTTTGGGTATCCTGTTGCTTGACAGTCGGGAAATCGTACACCGATATTACCTTCCTAGAATCTAGGAATCTAGTGTCGACACGAGCCATTTTCAACGAGGAATCGCCTCTACTTCTACAGATTTTTAATGTAAACTTTGCAGAAAATTGCAGTGATCGTTAAGTCGAACAAGTTCGTTCCCCCTTTGTTTTGGGGCCATGTTTGTGCAACCATAGATTAAATTCATTGAAGCACAGTTCACGAGTGAAATAAGTAATTAAAGATCGTTCCGTTATAATTGTCCAGCGAGTGATTATGATTCTTGTTCGTTGTCAATGGCTGTTGCGAGATTCTTCGCCTCCCGGGCATTACCGTTGGTGTAATTAATACAGCCAGCGATCAATTACGCGCGGACAAATTGACCTTCCTAATTTGTCTCGCGTGTCCGTTAATGGAATCTCATTTGAACGCGGAATGTGGGCACGCGCGTCCATCGCAATGCGCGTTAGTATCTGCGTGGGCATCGAAAAATGAAGGATATCAAACTCTAATTGCCCCCCGTTTCCATAATTTTCGTCCTCCTTCCGTCAGATATGTCGTTTCACCGTTTGCGATGCGTAAATAGATTATGGTTGTACCTGGTTTGGTCTCCGCTGTTCCGGCTTCGTGATACACAAACGATATAATCTACTATCAATTACTGGCTGACCAATTCCCACTTCGATTGATGTTACGCACGATTAACGAGACGTTACAAGCCCGTTACGCGCGTAATCGTGCGTTTCCACGTACGTGGACACATCGATCTCGCGATCCATGCGTGTAGATCGCGAGAATCGATCGGTACACGAGAACAGTGGGATTGGAATCGTTTAATGCGACGAACGTCGATGGAAGTTGGTATAATTCTAGCTGTAATGTTCCTCGAAAATGTTGCAACTTTGACGCTTCTGCTCGAAACTATCGAAGCAAGGATCGTCGATTGAATCGAATACCATCCAACTAGAAATCCACAAAACGCCAAGAATGATTATTTATAATATGTATATCGGTACGCGCGATACAATGAAGCGAACGGAGAAAAAATGATTCCAAAGCAACGTGTCTCCGAGGAGGTTCGTATTCCCAGTTCACTTTGCCTCGGATTGGATTAATGGTGACTGTGTGCGCGCCTTGGATTTTCATTACTTTCATCCACGCGTTCGGCGAGGCGCATTTCCACACCCGCGCATTAACCTTTCGCGAAATTTCCAAAACCGACGCCCGCGAAATTACCTGGACACCCAACGTTTATGATCGCGTTAACCTAATTGCGTTCCAAGGAAATAAAAATTTCATTTTGACTTGCTCCCATGGATCGCGCGGATCGTCGATGATCTCAAGAGTTATCCTCTTAGCGAATTAAAGTTACGAATCGCGCGATATTTTCTGGGCCACCCTAATAATATTCCCGTATCGCCAGCCGCGGAGTTTCTGCGGCTTGATAGGCACACACGCGTGCACACATCACCGGAGGCAGTAGGACCGTGACGCGCGGGTGCTCGCATAATGCGTTTCTGCGCTGCGGAGAGTCGTTGGTGTGCGTGTGCGTGGGCGAGGAGAGGCCCCTCTGTCTCACCCGCTTTTAAACAGTAAATACATTTTAGCGGTGTAGCGGGTAATGTGTAATATTTTTAATTGGATCTCTCCGTCTCCGTCTCGCTCGGGGCCGCGGCGCCGCCTTCCCTTCGGCCGCTTCTTCCCGCGGCAAGAAAACCGCTCGAAACTCCGTCCGTCTCCGTCCCACCGCACCGTTCCCGTCCCTCGCGGTCGTCGCTGACGGAACTTGCAATTATTTTCTCGTACCTTGTGGATTGTCGCGCTGTAAAAAATTTCTTCTCTCCTTTATCCGGTCTCGCTCTATCCTCATACGCGCGCGTGTGAGCGCGTTCCGCACTGTGCGTGACGTTTGGGGGGCCGCGTGTGGGTGAACCGCGTCGCTTTTTTTCCGCGCGCGCTTCGCTCTCTCGCGGAAGAGCGCGGGTTTCTCGTTTTCCCCCGATCCTCCTCCCTGTTTCCCTGCCCCTGCTCGCGCATTATATCCTGGCTTTGACGGCCGCGTAGCCTCCAGGTGGCATTAGACCCCGCAGAAAAGAACACTGACGGTGAATTAGTGACAGTGGCGGCCCCGGCCGATTCTTTTCGCGACGGGGGTGGCGCGCATTGCGGGTTTTAAAATTGAAAAGCAAAATGGCGCTTAAAGGCTAGACCGACTCCCGAGGACCGACGATACGGTGCTAATGGCCTTCCCGCGGGCTGGCCTCGTCCTGCCTGCTTCGAGGAGCACCCTGTGTCTCCTTTACCGTCAGCCTCCTCGGCGCTTTTCGGCCCTTATTGTGTCCCCGTTCGCACCTGACGATCGTAATTGCCGCCGCGGTTTCGCGTCTATTCGAACCTCGTTGCGTTGCAACGGACCCCTCGGAAACGATTATTAACGATAGAGATCGCCCAATGGGCTTTACGACGGATCCTATACTGCTGCTAGAAGTCGTCAGAATTCGTTTCAGCCTCGCTTTATTTTCCATACCCACTTTCTCTTCGATTTACCTCCTTAAATGCCACGAACAGCTCCTTATATTATAGTATCTATCATATGCAGTTCATTGATCATATATATCTTCAGTACTTGAGCCTCACTATGGGTTCTTTTAGCCATTATTAAATTGCATGAGCCCAGGAAGCTCCAAGGAAAATACACTCAGGGAAAGATAGATCGTTTCTTTCTCGTTCAGAAATTGCGTTCGTGGCGATACGACTATGTACCTAGGGCTACCAATCAGCGACAAGAAACCCATCTTTACCACTGTGCATGTTGAATCAGTCTGAGCGTCATAGAAGTAGTCAGCTGCGATTTCTTCCATCATTTCAAATCACCGTAACAATCTCTGTAAGATCATTATTTGTGACTTGCCTCCAATGACGCGCGTAAAAAATTTATTCCGCGTGCGACGAACGCGTGGAAATATTCGTCGGAACGCGACACGTGGATTTAAACGAGAATTCCATCGTAAATCGAATTTTTCCCTCCGTGATCGAGCCGAGAATCTTTTCTAATTCAGAAGTTTTCTTGGCACTCGAGTTTCGTAAATTCGTAGTTAGAAGGACGCTGTTTTCTATTTCCAAGCATAAAGGGACGCAATGTTTCTCGTGTTCGCGTTAAAATAGTTCGCAGAGTAGCTGACGGACCTCGTTAGTTGTCCTCCCTTGGATAATTTTATCGGTCACTGTCAATTACCGTGTCATTAAGTCGCGATAAATTTTTAAGCATCGTTCGAACGTCCGTCCCGTCGTTATCTAATGGGAATCAAACGCGTAGTCGGACAAAGGACGCAGATAGAAATCTCGATTGTCGTTCGCATGAGAAACGTGCATCTGTTACCAGGTGCAACGAACGTTTTGGATAAACATCTCCACCGGATGATAAAGAATTGCGTTATTATTCGGGCCCGTGAAAACTGTTGTCACCGATAACCATCGTCGCGGCCGTGTGTCGGTGGTTGAAAACACGCGCTCGATGGAATTGCAAAACAGCGCTGTTTTTTCTGTTGCATTTCACAGGATGAAAAGCCCGACGCAACAAACGACGAGATGAAAACTTGGCGCGGCGTATCCGTGCACGCTATCACGAAATGGAGTATCGCGCAAACGAGCCAACTGTAGATTTCATTTAACACGGCAATTTTTCGCCATCTACGGGCTCCTTACATTGTTACAATAATCCGATGCACTCGACGGAGTTTATATTCGGTTGCTCTGTGAGAGCAATCTCGGTAAAATTGGAAAATATTCTCGTTTATGAAGCAAATATTAATAAAAATATTACCTGGCTTTATAGAAAATGCTCAGTATTATCAATAAATATAAATTAAACTTTGGAAAGTTACTCGGATAACTGGGATTACAAATAATTAAACAGTCTTAGAAAGCAATCTATTTACGCCTAGACGTTTAATGAAAAATATTGTATAAGGCCACTGATTTATATTTCTATCGAATGAAAAGAGAGAAAAAGTAGTGTTCTTCGCGGCAGAGCTTCTTAGAAATGAAAGTAGGTAGTATTTTTATTACGAATTATTTCGTTATAATGGAGATCAAAGAGACGAATCCTAGAAGCTTTATTTATACAAAAAGAGTGAAATTTAACGTGGGTAGTGGACGATGAAGTATGTATCTTTCGCGTTGGGGATGTCAGAAAGAAGCTTGCCGTCGCAATGGCGTACTTCGTCAGTACATTTAGGCCTTCCGCTAAACATTTACGCGATTGTCCATATTTTCCTCGAGCTTTCCATGTCAGAAGAGCTTGCAATTCTGACTGAAACTGTTGCAATAATGCAACCAGAATAATCCAACATAATAACTATTCGACAAGGCTAAGAGTACATCAAGAATACTTGTCACTGTTTAAAATCGAAGAACAAAAATTAATTATGAAATTTCATCATTTCGATCTCGCGTTTCGGGAATCAAACTCCAGAAAGAGTTTTACGGTACGAAATCGAACAAAGGTTGTTACGTGAACAAATTAACGTGACTCGAAATACGCCAGGAGGCGCATTCCCCGAGAAAATCGGTGAAACGGGAACCCGCGAAAGCTGTCGGAACGAGGATCGGGCGAATCCACTTCGTCAACACCCGATTATCTCTGGACTTTTGACAAACGAGCCGCCGGGGTTAGGTTGCAATCGGCCATTGCCGAGGAAGATTGCAGCAGGACCGAACGTCACTCCTTTTGTGTGCCTTTCTTCTGTCGCAATCGGCGCGTAGCACCACCATTTTGAGCGACGCGGACGTTGGCCCAATTTTTAGGGGTTGGTCTTTTGTAGATCGACTGGCCAGCCCCGAGCGACCCTCCTGCTGTGACATTTATTTAACAAGGTAACGACATTACCGCGTTAGGTCAGATTAGGGGATCCCCCGGCGTGAACTCGAGGGTCTAACGACCAATAGAATTTATTGTTCCGGGCAATGTACGTGATTTTTCGGTCGTTGCGTCTCCCATGATGGCTACGTAACGGATTTTCTCTACCTCCATCGGGCCCGTTCGTTTCATTCTGTATACATTTTTTATACATGCGTCGTGTCCCGATTCCAAGGGCCTTTAACGATCTTCCTATTATATTGTTTGCTCTTTCGCGAAAGAGGGCTTCGTACAATAGTGTGAAACAGTTTAGTGAATGCAGTGACTCAATTTGCACCGAATTGGCAAAATTCTGTCCACGATTCATTCGATTTCTATCGACGTATTATTAATACCTGCTTGTGATCGAAAGGATCGTCTCGATTTCCTTTCAAAATTATGTACATTAATAACGTTCCGGGTGCAAGACAGCTGCAAGTATACTCAAAATCTTCAACAAAGAAGTCGTAAAAATTCCTTCGTAAGATATTGTTAGCGAACCAAGTTAGCTTTCGTTAGTTTAGACTGCATATTATCATTACAGTATACTCGAATTTCTAATACAATTCACCAGGCTTCTGGCTTCGTAAAGAAAGCAAGATACTATACTCTTCAAAAGATAGAAATACTGTTATTTTAAAGAATAAATTCCGCGTTAACAAACAATATCTACGACTGTTTGTAAATGAGTATATCCTTTGGCTTGCTTCCATCAAAATCAGTGTTTCATTTTCAATTTTACGCATGTTTACTCACCATAAAATATATTAAACCGTTGTAAAATAATTGTACATCCCTAAAAGATTGAAAGGGAATAGAATTTCCATTTCGTAGAGTTATAGGTCGAGAATTCGTCGTTCTTCTCCACGCGATCGTTTTCCAGCCGTGTGGTACGCGTTTCAGCCATTTTGTCCGTTCTCCGTTGGAATCCACGTCGGCGGATGAGGCCTCGGAGGCTGTTCCACGGAATCCTGTCAATTAAGGTGTGTCATGTCGTCGATGATTCCCTCGTGTTGGTCGAGGCCGCGATACGACGAGAACGCCGAGGAAGAATAATAAGTGGAGCGCCATTAGCTCGCGCGCTCGGCCACCGAGCTACCTCTAACGATTTATTTAGCCCCGGGAAAAGTGGAAAGTCGGTACCGCGTACGGCTCCGTATAATACGCGGGAATCATGATTCGAGTTAACGAGGATTTTTATAGAACAAAAAACGCACGCAGGAAAGGAACGAAGGGTGAACAGAGACGGAGATTCGACGGAGGCGCGGCTCGAAGTCGGAAAGCGGGAAAGGGACGGCGAAAGAGGGATAAATGTTCCGGGGCTCGAGGCCGCAAGTATTTCGCGCGGCGTCGACGTAGGATATCATTATCATTTAATTTTCGCGTTCGACGAAACGAATACCGAATCCTGGCGTCGTTAACGTTAACGCCGTTATTCGGCGGGTCCTCTCGTTGTTTTCTATAGAGCGTGAAATTTAAATGTCCCAATCGATGGCCGATCATTATTCCCCGCTGTATCGGTGGGAAACGCGACCGGTAACTGGTACCGCGGGCGGCGGGGGCTGGGCGAGATGTTGAAAATACAAATCATCCGTCTTCGAACCGTTTCCTTCGAGTCGTCGGAGCTCGTAAGGACTTTCTCGAAACGATCCACGCCTCGAGAAATTCGTCCTGCTTGTCCTCGTTTGGCCACAACCCGCTCGACGACTGTCATAATTCCGATCGCGTTGCAACCATTCCTCGATACGAGCTTTTTCGTTCGATTCGAATGGATAATAGGTTCTACAATGAGGGCCCACAAATATTTAATAACACAGAACAAAATTACGACTATATGATATTTCACTATCCGATAAAAATAGTACAAACGCGTCAGACAACGTTTAAAGAGAACGAATTTTTGAAAAGCATTTTACTACCAATGACAGCATTTTAATCAACGAAAATATATATTATGAAATAATTTATTTCATCATAGTTGCATGGATAGTTCATTATTGCAGGATAGTTCTAATTTGTTGTAGCAAATCTGATTAAAAGCTTGATAACATTTATAGCAATAAGAAGATAGTACAGAGAGGAAATAATACTCGAAGAAAATCTTTGGTAGTCCTAGCAAAGTTTTACACTTAATTTGTTCCAAAGTAACGAGTAATCTTATAGAAACAGAGCAATAATTAATATTTAAAAAAGTTTGAGTGCTCGGTTGAAATTGCTAAAAATGTGGTGCTATGGATTTTCTACAAAATGTTTGATCGAAGCATGTATATTGGGATGTTAAAAACTTCTTTCGATTCTTACATTCGTAGCGGAAAATGTACCGTGGGAATGAAAACTAATTTACAACGGTCCCTGCAAAATACTGTCGTTAAAACCGTGGAAATATGACATTTTATTGAATGAAGGTGATTACGAGTCGTTGGAGTTCAGCGAGTTTATGCATTTAGCAATAAAATAATTTATCAGGGGGTTGTTAGTAGTATACTGCGAATAAGATTAAATTTAGGGGTGATTGAGCACACATTGGCGCCATCTGTAATAATGACAGGCAAACGCGATCATTTCTTTTATACCAATTCCATAATTAATAATAATGTAATATCGATTTAAATAAATACATTACTTCTCATAAATACAGAACTCTTTAATATTATTATTCGACACCCATGGTTTCTTCGAATTGTCTTACATTGTGACATAGGGGAATCTTCTTTACCCATTGCTATAAAATTCCCCTAAAAATTTGATATGGAAGTGAAACTAAAAATTCCCTTAGATTACCGATATGGAAGTGAAACTGTAATATCACCACAGACGAGGTATACGAGTAGACTTCACACCCTATGAACTTTCGTGGTCGAATCTGACTGCCATACCGACCTGAAAATTCGAAGGTGATTTTAGCGACCTCTTCTCATGGATGGTGGTCAGTTGAGAAACTCACTGAATTAGTGTGATAGGCAGCAGACTGCGTGTAAATGCATACGAGTTGAAAGGTACGAATTATTCGCGTTTCCTTGTCTAGTTAAAGTTGTAAATAATTTGCTAAAATCAGTCTATCCGCGGTTTCTATCCGAGGCTCGGGTTCGTAATACAAGCTTCGTGAGACATCGGAGCTTCCCCCACCCCGCCGACTAGTTCCCGAGCGTTGCCGAGCACAGCGGACGGCCATCATTCGTACTTTGAAAATAAACGTAGCAAGACGTGTCAAGACGTACCGGCGTTTCGCGACCGAGGTTCGTATTTCCAACCTGTTTATCCTTTCACTATTACTACTCGTGTTTACTCTTGCAACACGGTTTCGATTCAATCATTACTTAATTGTAATAATCGTTCGCGTACTTTAATGCATCGTTATTTCGTTTCTGTTACAGTCTCTTATTGGAATTCGAAACTAAGAAATAATAAGACTTGTTGGAACTTGTCAAGACGTGTCGGCGTTTCGCGACCAACGAGGTACATACTTACGTGTTTAACCTTTTAATATTTCTTAATTAATTATGATTTAATTTGTATTTCATTTCTGTTGCAGTCTCTGATTGAAATTCGACGCCATGGAAAGTTTCATTGGCGCGGAAACAGACGCCATTACAGATGGCAGACGAGTCAACAAATTTTGGAGGGAATATGTATTGGTAACTTCTAAATAATTATAACAAAAAGTAACATCCATATCAATATTTATATATTTTTATTTCTTCATTACGTTATTCGTTGGAAGCATGATTATAATTTTATAATCGGCCATTGTTAAGATAAATTATAAAAATCTTTGACAAACTTTTTATCCATTTCGATATCTATCGAAGTATACAAAAATGGCGTCGGTAGATATCGACGATACATTGAAATAGTTTATATTTAACCGTATTCTGTTCGCGATTGAACATTTTCGAGTGTTAATTGATTGATTGTTTATATTTCTTTCTTTATGAATTGTTGTAATTGCAATTTCCATACATATTTCGATACAAGTTTCAAAAACCTAGTAACTGCGGAGTTGGATTGCTTTATTCAAGCATAAATAACCAACAAACTTTGATTCTTGCAAATTTCGGAATATTTATAAAAATTACGGGATATTCTAGCATTCGATAAAGTAAAGTTAATCATGCTTACAACTCTAACTATGAAATTTAGTGATATAATATTTATAAATTGAATAATTACTTATACGTAATTATTTTCATATATAATATTTTATCGTTGAATCGATTGAGAATATTTCGCCTTCGTGGCATTGAATTTTTACGTGGTAAACTATGTATACAATAGTACTAAGTAAAGCAGTATTTTTATTGACGAACACTAGTAAGAAGTAGAAGAAAGAAAACCAGTAGGTAAAGCACAGATGTGCTTGTTGTGTTTCTTATCTCCTGTCCCTTTCTTTCCAGCTATTTTCTTTCCAGGAAATTTGTTGGCCGCGCGCAATGCGGCCGGTAGATTCAGTGATTGTGCGTAGACAACAAGTTTGTTTCTCGGGGCAAAGTGACCCCGAGTATGTTATCGTTCACGATGTTAGGCAAACGCGAGAATAGAAGCAGTGTTTCTTACGCAGTATTAAATTATTTCCAGAGCATCGTGGCTCTTTCTGTTTTCTGAATCGCGAGAATAGAGTCATTTGTTCGCCGATTTAAATCTTCGGTCGCGGTAATCTAATATAATATTTTCCAATCAAACTAATTATTTTTTAAATTTGAAATTTAAATTTCTCGTTACCGGAATTAGAGTCAGTGCATCACTGAAGAGGATTATTCGGCGGTGCTCCACGAGCAAACAATGTAAGTATAAATTTATACTTTGAAATTTTTAATTAAAAATCTCTGTAGTTTCAACCATAGATTCTAATTGTTTTCTTACAGTTTTCTTACAGTTTCTGAACCTGATCTTGGTATCCAGCAGCAGAACCCGGGGGGGTATCGGGCGGTGGACCACGAGCGAACAACGTAAGTATAAATTTATACCTCAAAATTTTTAATTATGAATCTCTATAATTTTAACAATAGATTATAATTGTTTTCTTATTCTTTATAGCAGGACCATGCAGAGGGCTTTGATGACTTCCACTGGGCAGCAGCAGCATCATCATGCAGTCATCCCAGAGGTACAAGTTCATCATGAGTGAGTTGCATGCTATTTGTGTTCCTCTGGTCCCCAACCATGTTGTAGGATGAAAGATCCGAATCAACACGGGTGACCAGTTGTATACTTAGTATTTTTGACGAGTTAAGTGACCGTGGGTATGAAAAATACCCATGAATTATATTTTTTTAGTGCAGGCTAGGGTCTTCTTGCACTCGCGTTTTTTAATGTTACCAATAAATGTTACACAACTTCATACGAATTATATAATTGAGTAGAATACGAATTAATATAATGCAAAAGCATTATACCGATCATATGATCCAGTAGAATATCTTACAACATTAACATAATTATTAAATATTCGTTTTATCGATTAATACATCATATGATGTATTTCACGTGCAAGAAGGCGTTTCGCGACTGGTCGTTTTTCAACTCAAAGGAACATGCATGTTAGTTTCATCTTTTAAAAAATTTACTTTGACGACAGAAACGACCAGGGATAATTTAATATTTTGAATAATAATTTAACAAATTTATTTCAATTTGCAAAGTAAATTCTTTTATCATGAAATCTTTATTAAAGTCTTACATTTTATACAATTAACTTTCAGTCACAAATTTTTCTTGAATAATAATATTTTTCAATATTAACGTACTCTGTTGTTGATATATTACATATAACAAGTCGAGTCATTTTAACTGAGAATAGATACCGTTTAGTTGATTATTAATAACCAGTTTTTCTAGTCAGGATTTTCAGGATACTTTTCCGTGTTCGTTGCCTAAGTTCATGCACATGCCCAAGTGTTATTTGCACGAGCGAAGGCAACGGGGCACGATGACTTAGTTTGTAACATTTATAATAATAATTTATCCGTGCGACTGACAATGCTAGTGTATCGTGCACGATGTACTGTCCACATATGTGTGTTTGTGGTTAGGATGTGGAAGTGCATCGAATCAAAAGTTGATTACAATTCAGATACAGAATTTTTTAACATTAGATTCATATCAATCGTAATAATAATATTAAACTTATAGTTATTATTTACTTGGCAATTGTTCGTATTGCATACACGTCAATGATATTGCATAAAATGCATAGTGAATTAGCTTTTCAATCTTATATGATCATATATAGAGTATATTTTAATAAAGACTATATTAGATATATTGAAATGTTTTACATAAATAATAAAAGTACGCAATGGGCACTAGCTTTGTCAGTCGATTCCAGAAATGGTACGTACATTTAGAGTATGAATGAGGTTGTGTCCGGGTGTCGGAGGAACCCCGGGGAGTCCTCTCTAGTTTAGGTCGCGCCCGGACATTCAGAATGAGAACCGTGGAGTGTTTGTTTGAGAGACTGAGTTTTGCAATTTTTTAAATATAGGGTTAGGTAGGTAGGTAACTTATTCTCTGGTGTGTGTGTTTAAATCTAAGTAGGTAGGGCCAGGGCAGGACTGTCCACATTAGTAATTCGGGTAGGCGCGTTTTCGCGTGGCAGTTCTGTTCCTGTAGTTACGATTTCGAGAGTAGAAATTTTGCTGATTCAAACGGTGTACATGTGCTGTTTGTTTCGGCTTTATTTTCGACTCCTCGAATCGCGCGACTCTTAAAGTCGCTCTCTCGCGTTCGCGGTCGTGATCAGGTCCCTTTCGAAACGTTCGTTTCCCTCGAGATGACCACGTTTGCTCTTTCAACAATTCGTATATTGTTGGAAGACTACGTATTGCACGAAATCTCGAGCCCGGTCTTAAGTAAGTTTCAGGCATCGGCAGGACCGCCGAAGAAAGAAAAGGCTCTATATGAGCTGAAGAGGCCCTGACAAACTGTTTCAAGAGCGGGCTACAACAAATGGCTTTTCATCTTCATCCTCGGATGAGGATGGAAAGTCATTCCTCTTACTACTTTGTCACTTAACTCGTCTGTAGTTGTAGTTAGTTTATTTTTCTGGCTGGCTCACGTATGCATGTACCTGATGGTACATGATTGCACCATACATGCCAGTCATCCCTCCCCATAACTCGCGGTTATGATATACATAGAGTTGCGAATATCCAATAATCGCGTTTGCTTTTAGAGTTGCGAATTGTTATTTTTCGCGTTTCCTTTTCAGGGTAGTGTTGCGATTAATTACCATTCGCGATTGTTTTCATGCAAACTTAGGTACCGGGAGTTTGCTTTAAAAGTAGCGTTGCGAATTATTGATTAACGCGATTGCTCGTAGAGTTGCGAATTACCATTTTTCGCGTATCCTTTTCAGGGTAGTGTTGCGAACAATCACGATTCGCGTTGCTTTTTTACTCTTTTATACATATAATGGGCATCAACCGCGTTTGCAATTTTCATACTATAAATTAGCGTTGCGATCTTGATCAATCGTGCGATTTTTTCTTTAGAGTTGCGATATTTTCAATGCCCAAATTCTACCCCAATTGTAGTACTAGAAGTAGTTAGATTATTTTGTGGCCAGTACATGTGAATTCACATGTACCATGATTCCCCTGATTAAAGTTAGAGTTGCGAATAATATACAATGTTCGCGTTTGCTCGTAGAGTTGCGAAAAAATATTTATCGCGTTGATATATCAGCATTGCGAATAAATACGATTCGCGATTGTCTTTATGCAAACCTAGGAACCGGGCGTTTGCTTTAAAAATAGCGTTTCGAATTATTAGTAAACGCGATTGCTGTTAGAGTAGCGAATTACTATTTTTCGCGTTTGCTTTTCAGGGTAGCGTTGCGAATAATTACCATTCGCGGTTGCTTTTATTCTTACAAGTCGCGTTTGGAATTTTTCTATTATAAATTAGCGTTGCGATTGTTGATTTATCGCGTTGTTGGCCCGTAGTGTTGCGATATTTAAAACGTCTAACTTCATCCCCATATGTGCCACTCTATTGTAGTTTGAAGTAGCTTGATGTAGTTCGTTTCTTTGTACAATTTTATTTATTGTCTGATTTATGTTTCAGGGAAACATCGTGGGATTAATCAAGACACCAAGAAGAAATATTTTTTCATATTTATTTGTTTTATATGTGTTATATATTTTATTGAATATGAGTTTTTGTTTCAGGAAAACATCGTGGGAGTGACGAAGACACCAAGAAGAAAATATCTTGTCGTATTTCTTTGTTTCATGTCGGTTATAATTTATTGTATATTAGTGTATGTTTTAGAAAAACATCGTGGGATTGATGAAGACACCAAGAAGAAAATATTTCCTCATAGTTCTTCATGTTTCTACAGATTGCGTTAGAATATAAGTACAAATGTATATAGATTATAAGATAAAAAAGCTTTCTCCTGCCCTTTATTAAATATTATCGAAACGTGTGCGTAAATTTAAGTAGGGATGATTAATATTAAGGTACATATTAGTATTCTAATATGCAAGCTCCATACGTGCAGTTGCACATTTCTGGTTGGCTCTTCAGTGTCTCATTAGACACTGTCATAATAAAAACACCTATTTAAGAAGAAACAATTAATAACAAAGTACATATTGGTACTTTCATAATCAGGATTCGTACGTGCAGTTGCACATTCCAATTTCGTTTCTAGAAACCATGTGGTGAATTATCTCACATGTATCAACATTTCGTTAGGTTTTTGATCTCTTCATCAGTCAGAGTTCGTACGTGCAATTGCACATTCCAATTTTGTTTCTAGAAAACATGTGTATCATCTCACATGTATTGACATTTTGTTAGGTTTTGTCATCTCTTGATGGGACAGTTCTTTTAAGAACTCTTCCTTTGTAGCTCATTTCTATCTTTTCGATAGCTTCTCTCTCAGATAGGTATTCGAATTCCTCGCCAAAGGAAGGGTGGTTGGGGCGAGGCTAGGGTGGGTCTCTATTCGCAGCAACCTCCTCGCGGTGAGACCTGGGTCATATTATTTACTATGTAATTAATATTATTATTAATTACATAGCAAATAATATGAGCTAATGGCTGCGTTCCTCTTATAGTTTCACGTACGTTCTTCAGAAACTATTCCATTTGTCGTAACAGTCGCAAAAGTATTTCATTGTGTGCTAAATTCCCACAAAAATTCAGATATATTCATCGAATACAGCTCTATTTAGGTTTACATTAAAGAACAGAGGATTTGCGGTAGACTTATAAATGAGGTGCATCCTTACGTATTTTAATAATCTTGATATCTTTAAATAATCGTAATCGATTGGTTACTCCAATGAAATTAATCGATCGATGCTCAATTCTGGACTGTACAGCTTTCATTCTGTTAAAAAATACTAAAATTTCTGTAATTTCATTTTCTGTCTCGCTTCCTCTTGTGTTAATTTCTGAATCTGTTGGTAACGTTGCGAGTGACACGGAAATGGTAATGGGGTCTCGTGACCCCAGAGAAACGGGCCGAAAAAATACATATTAGGTGAAAGGTATACCTCGTCTATAGCATTACGCGATTGAATTATAATTCCCGCCGTGTAAATGGTGCTGCAGTCTTGTTCTTTTCTGCGTTGGCAATATCCCATATGACAATGCTAAGGGACTACAAAAATGCATTGAATCGTAGTTGTATTTCATTTCTAATCTGTGTTTTAATTAATGTAATGCGAGGTCCCATTAAATGATACGTCTATT
Source organism: Colletes gigas (assembly GCF_013123115.1). Lineage (NCBI taxonomy): Eukaryota > Metazoa > Arthropoda > Insecta > Hymenoptera > Colletidae > Colletes > Colletes gigas. Next base: position 1,734,132 of record NW_025106637.1, on the reverse strand, counting down.
CTATACCTCTCCTGTGATCCAACGTTTTTGATCCATGATGGAATACGAGTTGTACGCCATGTGCGGTGGGAATTAAGACTAAACGCGCGGAGAATGATTTATTTTTTAAACTATTCAAGTCTTAATTAATCTGAACCTGACGGATAACTCGAATGTGTAGGATTCAAAATACTTGTATACTTTCTTACTATTATTTCAACGAGTACCAGGTTGCATGCTGTAGCACTTACATTTCGCAATACTAAATACAATCATTCTCAGTGCTAATAATTCATGACACTATCCTGAAAGCAATCGCGATCAATACTTACTATTCGCAACATTAGAAACAGTCGCGGAATTGTATCCGCCATCCGTTCGAATTTGCACCGACGATTGTCCATATACCGAATAACCCCGTGGACTGTCAATTTCAAGGAGAAATCGTTGTATCCGCGACATTCGATATTTATTCCGCCCCGAACGTGTATCAATGTTACATGTCGGTTAAATATTTAAACGGTATATCGAGTACACCGCAGCGAAACGACTTTTCCTTTCGTAGAAGATATCTGCAGGTGTAACGCGCTGCCCATTTCAGAACACAGAGGCGCGATTCGACTGCATTACTTTCATTTATTAAATCAGACCTTGCAGAACCAGTATAGCTTGCGTAAGAAACAAATTGCTATAAGAGATTCGATCGAGGCCCGGATTAGGAAAATGTCGATTACGAACAGAATTATGTAACGACTTGTAACAATCGTCCTCAAATAATCATAACAAAATGTTTTATTCCTTTCATGGATCCTGTTGTTTGATGTATTATTACGGTTGCCTAGAAACTATCGTGCATTCGAGATCTTGATCCATCGAATAGTTCCACACACTCCCTAAAATGTTCTCTCGCGTGTAATAGACGGGTGTACGAAGATTTGGGGTAAATCTAGATATCGTTTACACGAATATCAGCAAGTTGTATATGAAAGTTAGAAATAAAGGGTCGAAGGTAGCCTCGGTCGGTCTGGCGACGGTTGAATATTTCCCGCCCGGCGGCAACGAGGCCGCTCGGGGTTTCGATTAATCGATAAGACAGTTGCCGGCGGCTGTGTTGCTCGTTTCCTTATCATTGGCCTAGTTCGGGGTCAGGCTACCGAGGGCGCTGCACGCGCGGAGGCCGTTTCCTCGCCTCCTTCCGCCGGTCGCGTTCAAGTCGAATTCAACATTGACCGTCGTCGGACGGGCCTCGTCGCCGGGGCGAAACTGTTTCGCGTGCACGCGTCGTCGGTGACGGGAAATGACGGGCGAAGGCCCGCGCGTATCTCCCGTGTGCTGGCGCGTATTCGTGACGCGCGTTACGTGAACGTCCTGCGCCCGGGACACGGCTGTTCGTCGTACGTGCTAGCATGAGCATTTCTCAGGACAGCGCGGCCACGATCGTGTGCAGGGAGGTATTCGACGAGACGTCCCATCCGTCGAACGAAGGTACGTTCCAGAGACGGAGTCGCGAGCCGTTCGATCCACGTCCACCCGCGAACCCTTCTCGCCCAGCCCCCGTACTCTCGATCGATGCAGCCGGGGTGCTTTTCTTCCCTCGCCACCACCGACTGTCAACCTCGCTCGCGTCTCCTCGATCCGTTCGACTGATACACCGAACCGCCGATTCCCGGAGGTCGTGGCCTTGACCATCCGTCCTGTCCTCGCTCGCTTCCGTTTGATCCTTCCGGGTGGCCGACGAGCACGGATCGCGTACCCAGCTAATCGATCTCGGGCACACCGTTCGGCGCAACCTCGTCAGCTGCCGTGCTCCCGAAAACATCGCGAGAAACGTCGTAACAGTCTGACGTAATTCCAGGGAAAAGTGACTTATCGGAGGCGTACCGACGCGAAGCGTTAACAATGGCGCGAGGACCCTACGATAAGACGTTCTTAACCTTTATTTATTCCTACTTCCATCGTGAACACTTCGAAACCGAGACACCCTTGGAATCATTCCCGATTTGCTTGGAAATTGCGTAGAAACTATCGAATTGTATATACGCGAAGTTTGCCACGCAAGAACGATGCCTGGCAGGCTGAACCCGATCTGTGAATGGCGTTTCGGCGACCTCGCAGGGAAGGGTTAGAACGTATAAAGTTATAAATAAAGCGACAGAGGGTTGAACGGTTTCGGTGGTGAGTTTCCTTGTTTATTTACACCTCGGTCGGACGGGAGCAGTGAGCTCGTAGCCTAGCGCGTCAAGGAAAATCAATAGGATCCGCAGTGCGGCGAAAGTTTTGTCATACGCCTCGGAAACCCACCCCCTTGGCGGCCGTGTCAGCGGCCAGATTCCCCAGGACGAAATCTTTCGCGTGAAATATCGAGGATCGAGCCTCCCCTGCCGGTCCATCCGTCGCGAGGATCGATCGAACGAACGATAAGTCTCGATCCGTGCCCGTCGCGCTCGCTGCGAAATTTTCTCCACCGGGCGGTGAAACAGATGTTGTGGCGGGTTACCCCCGTACGTCGAGCCACCTGTCAAAGACTTCCATGATGGAATTTTAAATCGACTCCGCTTTCAGCGCCGCAGTCGCGACTTTTGTTTCTGCGAAGAAAACCGTCGAGCATTCAGCTCTCTCCCCCGACGATCGAAGATCCACGCGACCGTTTACTTTGACGTTAATCGCACCTTTTGCTGTTTTCGAACATCCTCTCACGAAGCAAACACTCGCTTTCGATCATTTCATTTTCGCGGCACGAACGTTCGTCAATTTGCCGCGCCAGCATGGATTAATAATCTCTATTTTTAGTTTCCAATTACAGGATGGAGCACAATGTCGTGTTTGCTCGTCGCGATGTCATGTTTAATAGAGCACCGTGTTATTAAAAGCCCGTTCGTTATTACAGAATTTCAGTGTGATACTTTGTCGACGAGTAGATCTCGACGATGATCGCGGGAGATCGGTAAACACGCGTAGTATTTACCAAACCATGATCCTAAAGGATAATGTATTATTTCTGTGGGATCGGGAAGATAATGACTCCGCTCTGTTCCGTTCCGCACAATTTTATTGTTGCTGTCGTACAACGACGTGACTCGTGGTGCGGGTTACGCTCGACTCTCCGGTACGATCATCGCCACCGTACCAAGAGGCCTTCAAAAACAAAAGACGGTCAGAGACGACGACAACGGCTTTTCGGCTCACGCGGCTCTGGTCGTCTCGTGTGCAACCATCGTCTCGTGTGCAACCATCGTCTCGTGTGCAACCATACATTGTAGCGGCTTCGAACGGCTAAGGCGTATGTGGTGCCTTGGCCGCCACATTTCTATCGAGTACGCGGAACGTCAATAACAGACGGAGCGCACACAAGCTCGAGCTCGTTAATCATCTTTGGCGGTGTTTGATCGAATGAAACGACAAGATCGATGTCGCGATAAACTGTTATTTTATCGGTGGCTGTCTTTCGAGCGTCTAATTTTTGAATCTTTGCTCGCGACATACGCCCGAGTAGCTGGGTTGGGTTAATGAAGAATTAATTAAGCATGACCGAAAGTCGATACACTTTGCGCGGAGTTAAGGCTTTGACGGTCGCTTGGCTTGTTTAATCAGGGCCACATTCGGCTTGCCTACTTTGTTAAACATCAAAATTTTAAGGAGCTTGTCTAGTTTGGAAATAAAAAATATTAACTCTTCTTAATATCTTCTGAAAGTCTTTAGTCTCCGACACATTTTGGTGATTACGGGGAAGCAAAATGCGCAAAGTTACTTTGCACAGAACTCTCTGTAAACTCTAACACAGCACGAAACTTGGAGCGGCTCTTCTTGAAACGACATTTATCAAGCTGGTTGGCGTAATATCGCGGGAAACAATAGACCGATTGTTTTTTCGTTTGACGCTGCTCCACTCGAACGATACTCTTGTTCGTAACAATAATCTTTGGATTTTTTTAGAACGAAAATTGTTACCTATGAACGTAAGATTTAAAAAATAGGTCTCAGATATCGTCGTAGGATGATACGTAAATATCGTATGATTAATTTTCGATGTAGCGGTTTTAACTGCCGCATAAATGCATACGAAAGACCTAGGCGACTCGACGACGTCTCTCGGATTAGCTAAAAGCGTAAACGCGAGCACGTGAATAAAGTTTTTCAACGATCAGCGCCAGAAAGTTAATTTCGATGTTCCTCGCGGCACCGTGACGTGTTTCCTGCAATGCTCGTTACACGCAAAGACATCTCGTCGACCCTCGTTCTTCCGGAACGACAGTTCCGCGTTGCCACGTGTACGCTCCACCTGGCCTATAATCGATAGACATCGTTACACACGGCGTGCACGGCCGACCCGGGAACCTTGAAATCACTTGTTTCAAGAGTTTATTAATATCGTCTCGCGTTACTCATCGACGGTCGTATTTATAGCGACGGACGATTTAAAAATTCCACCCCTTATCCGCGAACGACGACGACGACGAAACGGGGCGGTTCGCGAGGATAACAGCAAGGGGCGGACAATAGAGACGCGTCGTAGTCGAGAATTTCTTTGTCCGTAGCGGAATCCTTGACCCCGTTTCTCCGTTCGTGAAAGCGTCGGGCGTCGTGCACGCGTTTTCTATCCGTCGATTCGCCGGGCAAATTAATTACCCGCCGCGTCCCGCGTAGGCTTCGCGATTTAACCGATTTCCAATTAGCTAATGGAGTGCACGCGTGCTTTTTCACAGAGGTGCTCGACTACGCGAGACGGCTGGGAATCGACCCCGATGCGGAACCGCACCTTCTGGAGTTGGCCCGCGAGGGCCTCATGGCGGCGCTGCCCAAGGGTTGGCTGCCGTGCTATCACGAGCTCAGCCATGCCTGGTATTATTACCAGGCTTCCACCAAAACCACCACCTGGGAACACCCCCTGGATGCCGTTTACAAGGAGCTGGTCGAGCAGGCCAGGGCCGGGAACACCAGGCAAATGAGCGTCGGTACGGATTGCCTCGTCATTACGGCTGAATGGAAAATATAGGATTAACCCTTTGCGCTCGGAACGCATCCTCGATACGCCATTTTCTCTGTACAGAGAACCGTGATAAAGACTTTTTCTTTTTCTTTTTTTTCGTTGAATGGCTCCTGATGAATCGAGGACGGCCGAACCGTGCGTGCACACCGTCTCACGAAATTGATCAGATATTTTCCCCCCTCCCGATTATCGTTTTATCAGAAACAGGAGACAGAAACGTCGCTCTTATTTACGAACGACGTTAGTGTTCGGAGCGCGGCATTTTCTTCGATAACCCATTCGTCTGGAACAGTGGTTCTTAAGCCGGTTAAGCTCGCGACATAGTTTGGAAGAAGATGCATGGTCTTTTTGGACCCGTGACACGATTCCGGGAGGAAAAAACCTGGCACGGTTCTGCGTCTTGAAGAAGTGCACAGGAATTCGGTTATAAATCGCTAACACGGTGGAGCGAAAAATTTAGTTCGATCTGGCACCGGTTCGAACACAAAGAGCACTTTTTTATTGGCTGTACGTTGGTCGAATAAAATCTTGCCCGTCTCCGACTTTGGTACGATTAAGAATCATTGATCTGGAAGCTACGATCATCGATGTTTGCTTCATTGATATACGAATTAGAAACACATTTCTTTGTTCTTTAGAATTTAGGCAATGATTGGGTATTGGCTTTCGTTCGTTCGACTGGTACGAAATGCTATTCTGTGGTGATCGACAACCATATCGTAAAATTTATTTAGCTAGTTTGGAAAAGTTAAAAATATATTCCCTTGAATCGCAGATCTCGTTTCACGTTCGTAATACCTTTTACAACAGCGTGTATGAATAGATAGGTGTATTAAAATCGTCGACAGTTTTTAATAGACTTCGATCAGCTTCGAATAGCTTTTATTAAACAACTTGAAAGCGTTTCTATGGAGACATAATGTGCAAACGAAACGCACCGACCGTGCTAAGCGAATTTTACCTTCGACAAGCAGAAACATTCCGCTGGAAAGATCCGCAACCGTGTCGCAATTTGATCAATTTCGTGAGCGACTGTGATAAAGAATATCGCGATAAAAGACTGATAGACTTAAAAATGCGACGGGCAACGCGTCGCAACAAATTTCGAGTATTTTCTTATTCGTGGGCGGGAAGTCGCAAATCTTGGCGCAGCAGGTTATTTATTAGATGTCGGATTTCCGCGCGTTGTACATGTATGTAAAAACATTGTATATAAATAAAGCATAAAGTGTGAATTGTAGTCTCGCAATGGCATGATTATTATTTCGCTCGTTTCTCTCAAGTTCGTGCAAAGGGTTAAGATTCGCCAATATTTTCTTGACGCCTTATTTTTCCATAGATTCGAACGCTATCACGATCGATTTCCACAGCAGACACGAAGGATGTCTGACGACAGCGTGAAACGTCTGATGTCGCTAGATCAAACTGTCTCTCGATAACGTTTCGATCGTTCTCCCGTATTCGTTCGATTTCTCGATAAAGGTGTTTGTAAATATGATAAGATACACGTAATCGTATCACGAATCGGTCGCGGTAACGCTTCCTAGAAGCCTTATCTCGTCGTGGTATGCGCGAAACGGTAAAACAATCAGTCGTCGCAGCCGTGAATTATTATTTTCGCGATTCGCGTCGACGGAAGAACACCTGTTTACAGGTCGTGCGCGATCATTGCCAAAAATTCGACGATCGTCGACGGCGTTGCACCGTTCCACGCTAAATGCCTCGTCTCGTTAGCGCGTTCTCGCTTCGATCCACAGACTCCAAGGACTCGCTTGGCAATCGTGTCGCGACCTGGCTTTTCGTCAACGACGAATTATATTTTTAGGCCGTTCAGCGGAAACTTTGGCCGCTCGTCTTCCGATTTCACCGGTGTTCGCGCGTCACGCGTACTTCCTCGTTTCTTTCTCGCCGGTTCGTTTCCCCTTTTTCTGCATTTCTTCCGCGCTTTCTGTCGCTGAATCGACCGTTCATCGTCGGAACCGCGCGCTCGCGCGACCGATTCCATATCGGTTACGTAAAGTGGAAATATTCTTTCGCGCTTGACCTTGGAGCACCGAGTTCGTGCAATTACAGCACGCTTCGTTTTCTTTTCCAATGACCGCAGACCGCCGACAACGAGACGGCCTCCACTTATTGGCTCGGTTTTTTTTTTTTTTTTTTTTTTTATTTACGTAACGCCACGTAACGCCACGCGAGCTGCCGTATTCAGGTTTTCCCTAACCTTTCGATTCGCGTACGCGAGCACACAAAACCGGTAAGGGTCATTCCGCGACAAATCGGACTGTTTTCGGAGAAACGCTTTAGATTTTCCTCGAACTTCAACACGATGATTTTCCAAATGAAAAACAGTGTTAAATCTATATAATATCAGGTCTGGATCTTCCATGATAGAAAGTATACATCTTTACTGTTTAAAAATTTGTTCAAAACTTCGTTACCAGCGATTTGACTTAAAAAACTGTTCGATTCCGCGTGGAATGGTCAGTTAAGAATTGGAAAGCGAATCGACCGTGTTGTTATTTACGGGAACGTGTGCCGATTACGATAACGTAAACCTTATCTCGCGCGGTAGCCGTTTTCGCGAACAAACATGATACGTTCCTTTAAAAAATACTTTTCGAAATTCGTACGGAGATCATTTTCGCCAAAGTTCATCGAGTTTTTGCTGTCGCGCGTTATCGCGCCGCGGTCCGACAGTCTCGTTGTAAAAGTGGCTCAAATCGAATTAAGTTAATCCTCCGCTGCCACGAGTGACAACGATCGTTTGCACCGAAACCATCTTTGTATACTGATAGCGATCTTAATCCAAACCATAGACATTGCAAAGAATTAGATTGTATTTTGTTGTTCCGCACTAAACATTTGGAATTCGTTCCACTCGCCTTGGGCATGAAACGAGGTCTGAAAACACTTTCTTTTCGAGTTATAGAAAATTAAATTTTAATTCGTAATCGTTACTGAGGTTAAAATAAGACAAAGATCAAGGATGCCTATTGACCAAAAATGATTGTAATTGACCCCCGTAGCTTTTAAATCGCTATATTTTCTGTTCTCTTATCTGGATGTAATTTCAGTTTTGATTTTCCAAGGCTAGATTTAATGGTAGCATACGTTTTCCATCGTTGAATGCCGTCCTTAACAGTACAATTACCTTCAATTTTCCGGCGTTCACTATTTTCTTGTCATTAGTGTGTATGCAAGTGGCACAGATATATTACTATTATTATCTTTGCCCAGAGTTTTGCAAAAGTGTCTAGCTAGATTACAGGCACGATAACTATCCGTCATTTTCTTTGTACAAGTAGCAAGTAGTTACGGCACTTGTAATCAAATGCATCGAACACTCAATGTGCGGAAAAAGGAAAACCACCGTCTGATCCAAGAACGAATCTTTGTTTAAAGTGTTTATAACTCGAATTGGAAGTGCTTGTAGGCATACGATCGTATGATTTTTTTTCAAGGTGAGTAGAAAGCTCCAAATGTTGTGTCATTTGTACAAATGGTTTCGCTTCGCAGTTCTATTGTATCTATGCTAGAAATCTGTCTTTGAATAGTGTCTGCATTTACATGTCTATGCTTTGTATCATTAATATTAATAGTACTGGCAGCGCCACTTGTTTGCGGATATTGTTTTATCACACGGATAGCACTCCTCTCTTCGTGAACTCTGAGCTATTTTGCACGTCTGCTCCGTGACTTATGTTTCATTAAACGGTTCATTTCTTTGTCTTTATTATGCAGCTCTTAGAAAGTATTACGCATTGACGATTTTTCCATACACTTTCCCTTCGTTAGAATTTCATAATATTCCGTTGTTTCAAAATATTGAAATTCTAATCTTTCAATTGCCATATCGTGCGCGCGTATCGTTGTTTGTTGGTGGACGAGTTTGACGACCTGTGATTCAAGCTCACTCAAGGTCAATCAAGGTCAAATTATAGTTCTTTAATAGTTGAAGGAGTGGTTCTAGATGCTCCTCGGGGCTCTAGTGTTCGAAAGGCTTGAAAAACATAGTCGTTGAACGCGGTTCGAGCGCAACGAAGTTACACACGGTCGAATTTGTCGCGCGATTTCCTCGATCGGATACACCGACGCACGGCACTCGTCGAAGAGCCCTTGAAACACTTTCGTGCCGCTCGTGAGCGTGCAGCACATTCGTTAAGGCACTCACGTGTCGGTGCACTCGTTCGTGAAAGTACGTAATAGTCGCTTGAAACGTGGATCCGTCCAATTATCGCGTCGTCATATCGGACGCGAATCGTTGCTGAAACGACGCTCTTCGACGAAGCGGCCCCGACGCCGATGACGCGATCTGAATGAAAATGGAGCGATGAATCAACGGTCACGCGAGCATCTCGATGTTTTTCCGCAATTCCAAACCCAGCTGCAATTTTTACCAACTTTTGGCATCGAGTCTGTGTAAAATCGTATTCAGAGATTTTTCTATTTCCCCCGTCGATCTGTCCCGCGATGAAAAATGGTTTCTTCTTCGTTAATAAATCTGCAGCGTTCTGGCGAACAAGATTTATTCGAATAATACTTTATTTCTTGTTTGAAAAGCGAACACGTGTGATTAATAGACACTGCAACCGAGCGGGGAATGTCTACGGATAGTTTATCGCAATCTAACAATAATTTATGTTTGACAACTGTCATGACAATACCAATAGTTTTTTAGTTAGCATAGTGGAGTGAATTCCCCGTTTGTTATTTATGAATGACGTCCATGTTTGTTCGAATATAATTTTACAGTCTTCATCGTGTATGCAAAATACCCAAAGATTAAAATTATCATCGAATCGCGCAGTGTCGCATTGTAGAAAGTGGAAGGTTTTCTTTAAAATCGCAACCGGTTCGTCACGACCCAGATCAAATTGCACGAACGCGAAAAGTCAATATTTCTTGGCAGTCCTCGCCCTCTGGCTTTCTCGTTTTCACTTTGGGAGTAGCAGAAGATTAAAGCCACAGGGGACCAAAGAGCAGAATTTTTTCGGATTTCTCCGCATCGATGAATCTTGGTGGCCCTATTCGCTGGTAAACGAGTCTCTCGATGATTACGTTCCGCCACGATTCAACGAAACCATTTCGAAAAGCATTTTGCATAGTTCGGTTTTCTAGGAAAGCATATTTCGGGTAACCTCGCGCGTCAAAGAATTACTGTTCAGCAAACTAAAGATAACGTTCCCAAAACGACAGAATCCTTCTAATCCAGTTTTAGACACGTCCCTTTTTTCGCGCAAAGAGATTTTGACGCGTTGGCGAATCAACAAACCCAGCGTAACGTAAATGTTAGTTGCAATCGTTCGTTCGTGAAAGAGCTGAAAGGGAACCGAGCGTTGTGGTTGTGAAAAGCGTTTCGAAAAAGAAGAAACACACAGTTTTAGACGCGTCGAGAGCCCTCCTCGCTGATACATAATCGGTACGGCGCTTCCCAGGCTTTCAGGCGTATTTTCTTATCCGTTCCATTGCTGCTCCTCTCGTATCCATAGTATAAAACAACAAAAAAAAAAAGGAGGAAAGGAGCGGAAAACAGTCGTTGACTTGCACTCGAGGGAACGCTGACACTGTCGCCTCTTTTTTTCTCGAGAGATCGCGAACGGGGAAAAAGTTCGCGCGTATTTCTTTGATCCCTGGTGCAAGCATCAGCTTTTCCCCTCTTTCGAATCCTGAATCGCGATCGACGGCATCGAATATCTACACTTTACTGTTTCGTCCCTAGAGGAGGACTCGAAAACGACAGCCAAGGATCTCGAGTCGTCGCACGAAGAGTCAACTTTCCCCAAGGACACCTCGTCCTCGAAGGACCCGATCAAATCCACCAAGTCAACCTCAGCGTCCACGAGAATTCCCACGAAGTTAACGCCCCTGAAAAAATTAGACAAAATCGAGGGTGCCAGGAGGAAGGATAGTCCGAGTCAGGAGAGGCAACATTCGAGACTGGAAAATCCTCTGGCGACCGACAGAGCCGCCAGGGATTATACCAACCTAAAGTTCCAAGATCCTCGATTCTACGAGTGCCCGAAGCTCTTGGAAACCATGCAATCGATGTCCATCGCCGCTGCAGCGGCGACCACCACGCCGGTGGACGAGCTGGATCTGAAGGAGGTGTTGAAGAGATCGGAATCCCTCAGTCCTCGTCACGAGAAAGACTGGGAACAACTGTCCAGCAAGTTTAGCTCCGAGGAGAACATCATCGACATCGATAAGCTCAGTATCACGGCGTTAGCCAAGTCGGAGAAGTCGGACAAGTTTGACAAGGAGAAGCATCCAAGTCAGTTTGGCCAACAGAAGGAGCTTACGCTGAGCGGCGGGGGAACTATGTTTCTAAAGAGCAACAGAAGCAGAGACACCACTCCCAGCCAAGAGGGTGCTAAACTCGAAGATTTTCGGACCGTCGCTATCTCCGACGAGATCATCATCGTTGGCGGGGACAGGTTGAAATCGATCCTAAGAGAAAAACAACCGGAAGATGGTAAGAAGATTAAAGGTTACGGTGTTGATAGAGATCGGTTGAAAATATCTGATCGTTTCGAGCACTTTTACTTTGTCTTCCGTCACTTCTAGCTGTCTGTACAAATTAAGATTGCATATTGTTTGCGAAGATTAACGATAGATTCAAACTTTACCCTCTTACAAAAGTATACGTGCTTTTCGATTGTAATTATTAATTCGGTAATATTGATTATTAACAGACGACAGACCGGTGGACGAGGAGCGCAAAAGCGTTCGGTTCGACATAGAGAAGGAAGTGGACATCAAGTTCACTTACTCGGGGTCCGAGGATGACTGGGAGTCCGAGTCCGAAGAGCAGAACGTGCGAATATCAGCGACGATTCCAAGCAAAGTCGCCTCGATCTTTTCCTCCCAGAGATCGAGCTCGCAGAGCTTCGACGACGACAACAGGGAGGACTCCGAGAGCAAGCTCGACGAGGATACTCGGAAGAGTTCATCCTCGGACAAGGCCGAACCCGCGAAAAAGACAGGCAAAATTGTGGGCAGGAGATTCGTCGTTCAGAACGTCACCGAGAACGAGCATCGCAACCAAATGGCGAAGGACAGCGTGTCGAGGGAGAGCAGCCTGGATTACGGATTATTCAACAACAAGTTTAACAAAGTGAAGAACATCGACTTGGTCTCGAAGAGCGAAACGGACTGCAGCGCGGCCAGGAGCAGCGACTCGGACGAACTACGGAAAAACAAGTCGAGAACGGACAAACCGAAGAAGTCGTCGTTGCGTTTCTCCAAAGATAGGCAAACGGACGACGACGACACCTCGGACTTCTCCAGAATCAATCAGGAGCTGGAGCTTATGCGACGAAGAAACTCCGAAACGATGAGCTTGAACGAAACGAGGACGAAGCTGAGCAAGGAGCATCAGAAGGGCATCGAGGCGCTGAAGAAAGAGTTTGACGATAAGCTCGAGCACGCGAGGATGGAACTGGAAGAGAACTTCCTGGAGCAGAAGAAGCTGCTGGAGAAAAGTCTGGACGACAGGCTGGAGAAACTGAAACGGGAAATGGTCGAGAAGGTTTGATATCGTGACAATTATTATAGAAATTTGCACAGGTTTCGTTTTACGCGTCGACTGACAGGTCTGATCGTTTTGTAGGAGGAACGAGAGATCCAGAGGCTGATCGCCGAAATGGACGAGGCGAGGTTGGAGAACTTGAAGAAGGTGAGGGCCGAGCTGGAGGTCTGCTACGAGAAGGAGAGGCAGGAGATATTGTCGAACCTGAAGACGGAGCTCGACGAGAGGAAGCGGGAGCTGCTGGAACTGAGGAACCAGGAAATGGGCGAATTGGAGAACGAGTACGAGCGGGTGTTGGGGGAGGAGAAGCACGCGAAGTTGAGCGAGCTAGAGCTAACGAAAGAGCACACGGCGAGGGTCGACGCCTTGAAGAAGGAGTTGGAGAAGGAATTCGACGAGTTGCGCGCCGAGCTGCGGGCACAGCAGAGGGAGAAAGTAACGAAGATCACGGAAGATCACGAGAAATGTCTGGCAGAGATTCTGCGTGATTTTAGAATCGATGTGAGTACCTGACGATGCCTATTACTCTAAGTATATGAAACTGTACGCGCGTTTGTTGCGCAACGGTCGATTCCATTTCCATCCGACAACGTTCTGTTTTAAAATCCTACCTCCGATTCATTGTCCATTGTTGTTTAAGGAAATTAGGTTATGTACGCGATAGGAACGATTGGCGTTACGCAATAACCAGTTGACTCGTGCACGAGACGTTCTATCGCAAGCTTCCAGCCAGACCGCGTCAGGCGCAATTTCTTTCAGCGAACGCAAATAAAACTGCTCGCCATGTTCCACCGGGTTTTAATAGATTCGTAATTCGATTCCTCGGTATCGTCCACGATTGTGTAATGCCGTCCAGACGCACGCCTTAGCGGATAGCTTTAAGAGAGTTCCTCCCGGAATTGTTGTACACCGAGCGAATTATATTTGAAGAAACAATAAAACGACAGTTGCGTACCGTCACAAAATGCATCTGTACATTTATACTATCTCCTCTATACGCACGATACACGAAAACTGCTCAGGCGTTTCTTAGCTGCCGGCGGGGTCGGTCGGGTTCGTCAGGTTGGATCGGTTTCCGATTGACCGGCTCGACGATCGAAGAGGAATCAACGATCCAGGCGGAGGATTCGTGTTCGCTCTTCCGCGGACGTGTCTGAAGGGAATTTGTCTGCTGGCGTTTCAGGAGGGTCTCACCCGGAAGATGTACAAGCAGCGTTTAGACGAGATACGAGCGGACTTCACGCGGGACGCGGAGAAAGAGACGCGGAAACAGGCAGAGCGAGCAGCTCACCAAGAGAGCATGGACGTCGAGAAGATGCGGTCCGAGAATCGACTGCTGCAAGACAAGTACACCGCTCTCAAGGAGAAGCACAAGAAGCTGAAGAACGAAGCCCGTTTGGTCGCTGAGAGGAGAAGCAGAAGGAAGGCGGGATACACCACGGCCTCCGAGACCGAGAGGTCGACGTCCACCAGGACGAGAACCGAGGACAGGACCGAGTCGTCGGAACAAAAGTGAGTCCAGCCTCATCATCCCGCTTCGTCAAATTCTAATCCCGGTCAACCGTTTGCCGTTTCGAGTTTTGCTCAATTTTCTGTGGGTCATTTCGCGCCAAATATAAAATATATCAAATATTTATTAATTCAATTTCATTCTGTGAATATTCTTGCGGTTTCCAACAAGTATCGCTGCCAAAAGATTCCGATATTTGTTGACCGTATCATACAGAATATTTGTCTGTTAAATCTCGTACGATTAATTTTAAAGCATCGCCTTGTCTGCAATCTGGTACTTTCTTAAATCGATCCCAAAAACTTGTAGCATCTGTAAAAATTCCAAGCAAAATGTTACTTGAAGGAGTATTCGATTTGGCACGAAATGATTCTTCCGCGTTCCGAACGACCCAAAACTCGGGTTCGCGTTAACCCATCACACTTTGTTGCAACTATTTAAGATATCGTGCCATTCTAGAGACGCCAGAAGGAAGGAAGGGGCGGAAAACGAATCGAATTGCAAAAGGTTGACACGCTGGATTGCATTCTGAAGTACTTGAACACGATCCCTTCGAACGGAGTGGAAGCATGCTTTTATTTCTATTTCGTGTTAAATGTACTAACGCTAAGTTCTTGCACATCCATTTACTTCGTCACAATCTCCAGTGCCTTCACAGTCCGTGACACTGTACCCGAACCGAGCACGCGGATTGTGTACCATTGTGTGTTCCATGTTTCCTCACGATAAGAGTTGGGCACTGTTCGAACGATTCCAAACGCTTACTCCACTCGAACCAATCGATTTTGGTCCTCGTAATCGTTGCAACTTTTCTAATTTCTAACCACCGCCGTGAGAACTTGCATAGATCCCTCTACGAGACGAGGATAAACTTCGATCTCTTGAATAGAATATTAAAAATTGGTGAATTTTTGAAAGATCCTTAAAATTAAACAGTGTCCAGCGCTGTTCGCGACCACGAATGTTGACAACTACGAAAAGTAAACTGTGAAGGTACTCTCTCACGCTCATGCGATTCGCCCTAATGTCTGGCTATAGGCCTTAAATCGTGCTCGCAGTACCCCGGTGAGGAACACGCGTTCGAGCTCGGCGACGACGAACGCCAAGGGTCACGAGGCTCAGGGTGCAAGCGATCACACGGAAAGCCACCACGAACCGGAAGAGCCGAGCGCTCAGAAGGTCACTTCGGGGTTTCAGAAGACCGCGATCGCGGCCCTCGCGAAAAGTGCAGCGCGATTCGAGTCCGACGACACGACCACCGCCAGCGAGACGAACGCGAACATGATGAAGAAGAAGAAGAACTTCAGCAAGAGGACGACCAGCGCCGCTCGGGCCAGCGCCAGCGCGAACGCTGGGAACAATAACAATAACAATCCTGAGAACCCGGTGGAGAACATCAGGAAGCAGCTGGAGAAGCTGGAAGATCTTGGCGATCAGCTGCCCAGCAACGAAACGGCCTATACATTGCGTTATCCTTTCCAAGACAAAGGTGACTGTTGAAGAAAGTGGCCGGCCCAGTTCCTTAATCTATTTATTTCTGGTAGTGTTAATGTTGTGTAGTAAACGAAAGAAGTACACACGTTTACTTTGTAGTTTTCGACACACTTCCACAATGTACAAGTCAAATATCTACAGCTTAAACGCTTCGATTATGCCTACCGAATACTTTGAACGCAAAACGAAAGTTTTATCTTCTCCTCAGTTCTGTCGTTTTCTTTATTTATTCACGTAGTTCGCGTTTCGCGACCGTTCGGCAATTTTCGTTTCCATCCCTCGGAATTCTGAAAACCGTTTTTTTTATTTATTTCCCCAGGCATCTATAGACTTTACTTTGGCTAACAGCTTATACTCCTCGACTCTATCGTAAGTGCACCACCAGATTTTTCGTTTTCTGTTCCGTCACCGTGCTCGTTTCCGTTTGTCTTCGTTTTCCTTTTGTTCCTTTCGTTGTTTGTTTTCTCGCACGCCGCTTCCACCGTCCAGCCCGAGCGCGAGCTCGTCGGATGACACCGAAAAGGATTCTGCTCAATTTTCTAGCACCGGCGAACGCCTCTTCGGAGCTGGAGTTTTTCCGGCACCGAATTCACGTCGAGAGGGATTCCGTGAGGAGGGCTCAGGAGGCGCTCAAACACCAGGAGAACGCTTTCCAGGGTCGGCAGAGGGCTTGGAAACAACGTAGCGCCAGGGCAACCCTCGAACAATTGGTTCAGGTACGATCGTCTTCGACGCTTTCCCAATCGATGGCTTTTTAACGATCCTATAATTGTTTGTCGCAGGTCCGAATCAAAATACGCATTACAAAGAACCTTATTCAATATATTTTATGTATTTTATGCTGTTCGTAGCACCTAGGCATGCATGGATCGGTTACCCAAAACGGATCAACCCATGACCTTCCTCGCTATTTTAGATCGTGATACACCCACGCTAGAAATTGTATACAGGAAGTTTCATCGTATCTGGGTTATTTTCCAGATATATAAAAGTCCTAAGCCCGAATTTCTTTACAATTTTCACGACTGTCTATCCTTTTCGAACGCCTCGTTCTTAAAAACATTTGAAACCGAATCGTTGTTCGTCTACGGTACCCGTTGATCGATCTTAGGAGGAACGCGAACTGTCAGACATGGAGGTGAGTTTGCATCGCACCAGGAGTCTTCTGGGTGAGAAAGTGATTCACCTGAGACACCTAGAGCAGACCTTAGAGAGAGTGGCGAGCGCCAAGAGGAACGAGAACGATGCGACTTGCACGAAGAATGACGAAATGACGCTGAGCGACATGTCCAGCGCCAGCAGTGGTTTCAGCTCTACCGATTTGGGGACGGATACGTTCATAGGTGAGCTCTCGAGGCCTCACCCGCACTCACCATTCGCTATCTCCGCATCATCGTTTTCCGTTACTCATCGTTTCCATCGTTTCCTGATTTTACTCTCCTTCGTGTCAGCTTCGAGTTTGATTTCCGTTCTCGGTCGACCGCGGCTCTCGGTCCGACTGGCTGCCGAATACGTTCGCGATCGTTTCCTCTCACTCGAGAATTTATTTTCGGTTTTGTGTCATGATCCCCCGTATTCAGACAAACCGGATCACTACCAGGAGTCGACGGAAATCATCGCAAGTCTGGAAAACCTAAACTCGGAAATACGTGAGATTTGGGGCGTTCTGAATAAGCGGCAGGACAGCAACGTGCCGCCGCCGCCGACTTTGATGTATTCCTATTTGCGATGGCTACGTTTGCATCATCTGTCGGCGCAGCCGCACAACGTCCAAGGTCCGTGAAAATCGTTTCGAATCGGCGACGTCCGGTTCGAAATAAGAGTGTACGATCGTTGACGGCGTGTTTCTTCCAGGAACGTTCGGCACTCCGAATATCCAGTCGAACATCCTGTCCCAGTTGACAGCCGCGCAACCGCCGACGACCACCACGCAAAACATCATCGCCCAGTACGGTCCTAACAGCGGTTTCACGACCAGCGTCGGGACCGTCGAGAAAACCTCCTCGAACCTGATGGAGAGGACTTGGAATCTGAGGGACTGGTTGCGTCAGGCTCGCGTGGAAAACACCGACCTGATCGGTCCGGGTCAGGCGACCCTCTGAAGAGCAAACCGTTGTCTGTCGAAAAATTCGTTTCCAACCGTGACTCGTTCGCGAAGCGATCCTACCACGAAAGGAATCGGTTCGTTGAAGGCTCTCTTCGAGAAGAGACCCGGCTGAGCTCGAAGCAAAAGGGTTCTTTCGCGCGACCGATAGACCATTGTACGTAGTTTTATTCTGTACATTCGTAGCGACACGTTTATTTACGCGTTCCTTTAGCCATCGTACATTGACCGTGTCCACCCAGTATCGTTTGGAAGCGAGTTTTTCGCCGTTCGTCGTTAGAATAAGTCTGGTAACGTGCACTCGTTCCGACCGAGTCCGCTGCGTTGGTCTCGAACTTCGTCTCCGTTTGTTCCTAACGAGTTCAGTTCGTCCGTTCGCTGAATCAACAATCAAGACTGGAAACGCGCGCGTAGTCGTCGCCCCTAGCCCTGGGGCGTCGGGACGCGACGACGTCGGCGCGCATAGGCGTTCCTTGAAACGTTCGCTGGAAGAGCAGCCTTCTCGACGATGAAACGAAGGAACGTTTCGCGAGCTTAATATTCGCCCTCGAGTTTTCACAGTTGCATCGAGCCGTACGCGTCCACGTTTAGCGTTTTTCGAACGAGAGGTAAAACGAAGGCTTAGGGGAATGTGGCAAAAAGTTTGTAAATTGACGTGGGAACGGGACGCGATGAACCTTCGGACGCGACAGAGTTCTAATTGTAAATAAGAATTTCTCGATGTCCGTACGCGACTCGTTACGGTTCTCGCTGGTTCCTTTGCCCGACAGTCTGTTCATCCTTTATATATATTTTCGAGAAACGATTTTTTCCGCGAGTGTAACGAGAATGTAATTATACCTCTATATTCTATACACGTACTAAGTAACGTATAACATTTATCGGACACTCGGAGCCGTTTCGCGTAAGTTATGTCGCGTCTGCGGCGAATACCGCAGACGAAACCGATCGCGCGATCTTCGAGGATCGATGAGTGGACGATTGTAATTCTCACGACTTACAGAACGCATGTGATAATCCGAATCAAAGTTATTAATAGAGGAGACTTAGCTTTTGTATACTCATTGTCGCGAGCCATTGAGACACGTTTTACAAGCGCCCGGACAACGGACGGTACGAGACCGATTTTTCGGCCACTTGTTCGGGACTCGAAGCTCGAGCGCGCGTCCGAGGCTCTGCCGCGTTCACCACGATATGTCTCTCGAATGCCAAACTTTCATAATTAACGACATTCTTAATCGTACCGCGCGTACCACGATATTTACAGGGAAAGTAGACGGCCGGTGTATGCCAAACGTCTCTGGTACGATCGAATCACCCCAGAGACGGCTAATTACTCCACCGTACCAATTACAGATAATTTTAGAAGTTCAATCGATCTTCGATCCCGATGCATTTAGCCCGCAATAATCCTGATCTCACTAGATGTATAGCATAGAGCGGTCAGGGACTCCACCCTGTCAGACGCGAAAATATTAACTGAATTTTTAACTGGTAACTATACCCTAGAAATCTCCCGGCGATTTTACGATAAAACCTTGTTTCCTCGTAGTTGTTAAGCAAACGGTTCCTTCTTTCTTGTTACTCTCCACGTTGATACTTCGTACAACTTTGTTTCGTTTAGCGATCGTCCTTACGTTGATCAACGTAATTACGATAATATGTATCGATAGAACGTCGAGTCGATATTTGGAATCGTAGAGTTCGACTCCGGAACGCCCTCGATAATCCCTACGAACGTTCCACAGTGTAGAGATTTTACATTAGCACCGTCCTTGCGAATCGTACAAGTATCTTCCTCGTGAACGAATCTACCGTCGATGTTTGTGCATCGAGCGCTTCGAGCATTGTGCAATAGCCCGCGAGAGAATGCGTTTTACAACTCGATTCCGTTGTTTTGTTACGTCGATTCGATATTAAGTTCCTCGCACAATGAGTTAGAAAGAGGTTTCGTCGTGTCTCGGGTAAAAAAATGGCCATTCTTTAGCATTTACGAGTCGTACCTTTCGTCCGAACTAGTTTTACTGCAAGCTGTGCATCTTAATTATAAAAGAACATTTTTAAATATGGGGATGATCCTGGTTCGGACGAGAACTGTGTTTACGTTACGTCGATTAGGTTTTTAAGCATCGTGTTTAAGTTTTGTTCACGGTAAGGTTTTATTATGCACCGTTTTATTCGAACGTTTAGTTACTATTTTGAAAGAGTAGTTTCTTTCATCCGGGACACGGGACTTCGCGTTTCGTTGCGTTATGGAAGAGAGGATGACACATTGTTTGTAAGGATTAAGCGACACGACGAAATATAATTTTATTTAAGAAACTCGCGCGGCCATCCTGGCGATGGCCGGAAATGCGAAACGTACGGCCAAACTTCATTCGCTGGAGTTTATTTAAATAAACGATACATAGTTTGAGAGAAGTTGCATGGAAATTCATTGCTTTTCTCTTTTCGTTCGTCGACGCGTACGCGTACAATACAGGAGGCATTACGACGTACAAGATTCAGTAAAGTAATTTTTGGAGTATGTACCTTGTATATTCTGTAATATAGTATATATTTGTATGGGTGCAAATATATATGCTATACAAATCGAGCTTCCTGCATTCCCGTCTTTAAACTCTCCCCGTAACAAATTAATAGGTACTTACGATCGAAAAAGCGGATTTCTTCCTCGCGAACCTTCCGGCAAATAAAGTTAAATAAACAGTGGATCGGTTTGATAATTGCGGCTATGCAAATAAACTGCAATCCGTGTGCGTGTTTTCACACTGATCGCTGTTTTCCTCGAACTCGTCCCTGCTAGGCAGCCACGAAGTCATTCGCCGGTATTTGCTACCAGTCTTGTTTTTCAGGAAACTTTGCGCCGCCCTAATCACCGGCGACGTTTTGCAAACCAACAATCTGATGCAGGAGGAATCCGTTCCGTCTACCCTCTCGATCAATTGATTGGCCAGACTGTCGTCGTGCGCCTGTTCGATCAACTTTTGTATCTTGAAAACAACATCGTTTCATCCCCCAAAATAAAGTACCAATTTGACTTTAACGTTAACATCAACTCACTCTTTCGTTCTTACTGTCCATGATTATGTTTGCAGGATTCCAAGACGTTTCATCCTCGTCGTCCAACTCCCTCGCGATGTTCTCTTTCGGAGGTTTCAGCCCAAACAGCGAGCTTATCTGCAAACGATCGCGTCGAAGTAAATTACGATCGACTCGTCCGTAATCTTGTAAAATATTAGTGAGTCGTAAACTGTATATTATATGATGTATCACGTTCTACGAACAGTACGAATTATAAAGAGTTTTCTGTCGGATAAACGAGAATAAATGGGGGACGATTTTACTTGCCATTTGCGCAAGAAATATGACGCTGTTTACAGCGATCGCTGTAACTTTCTGCGAGTCGAGGCCAACGAGTCGGAAAAACGCGGACATAATGCTGGAGGGTACGAAACTACCCTTCTGCTTGGGTACGTAGTCTTCGCCCAGTTTCTCTTTCTGTTTACGACCCAAACTTCTGGCCACCAAATCAGCAATGTCCTTCGCGGTTTCCAAGTAATTCGTCGCGTACTCCAAGCCCGCTTTTATTTTGCCCAGGACACCTGCGATAGAATAAACAAAACGTATCTATTAAAATTTAAAGCGATCCTCGAATATTTTCCAATATTCCGTGACCGACCGTCGTTCTTCTCGGGCAAGGTAGCTGCAAAACTCGTAACAACGCAGACGCCTAAGATGCACAGAAATTTCTGCATGGTGACGCGACAAACTATACAGGAACACTGAAAATCGCACTCGATTCTCTGGTAACGGGTGTTAATTGCACATTTCCACCCTGGTGAGTTCTACCGTTTCCGTTCCTGATTCGTGGCTTGGTCGACGTTTGCGACTCTTTTCGCTTTGTCGACCAAGCACGAGAAAGGAGATTTCGCGATTCGGGAGACGGATGTATCTTGAAACAGTACAAAACGAACGTTTGTCGAGACGAGAAACGTTTCGTGTACTTTATCGCGTCGAGTTTAGACCAAATAGTGTTTTCAGCGGTCCAACATGGCGAGCAGGTGAGTGGCTCGTTTGATATTAGAATTTTATTTCAATGATAGGTCGATGTTTACGAAACGCTTTCAACGCTTTCGGTTTCAGGAGCTTCAACGCGGTGATTGTTGCCGCGGCTTTTATTTTATTGCTGTTTTCGTGTTTGGAAACCGCGTCTGGGAATTGGACATTTTTATACGCGGACGAGATTCGCGGGCTGAGCGAACTGCCGATGGCCGAACTGATCCGAATAAAGTCCTCCTTCGTGGGCGAGAAAGGTAGAGAAGAGCATTTATTAAGCGTGACGAATGGTATATTTAAATTTAATCGTGTTTACTCCACTGTATGTGGCTATTAAGTCTCGATGGACGAACGTATTAATAGAAGGAGTCGGTCAGAAGTAACGCTTTTCTAGATTAAACATTTTCTTTGCGCCCTCCTTGGATCGTAAGAAGCCCCGCCCAGGGTTCCCAGCCCCCACTTTGGAAAATATAGCCTAAACGCATTTACTGCCGCACTAAATTTGGCCGCGAGTCCAAGCAGACCATGGGTTTCCCGATCGTTTCAATGAAACGATTGACTAGATTCGATCGTATCACATACTCAATGCCTTGCAATCTAAATATTAATCTCTTCTAATGTACGCTGCGAACTCGACTTCTCGCGTCTAAAAGCATCCAGCACAAAGGCAAACGTAACGTATAATGATTACACAACTGTTCTTTATTGGAACGATCAACGAGGTACAATTTTGGCCTGTAAAAATTTTATTTTCATCGCCGTTTATCGTACAATGATCAGTGATATGTGTTTACGTGCACAGATTTCATCGAGGATGACGAAGAGTCTGTCGAGGCGTCCAGCAGAACGTTGTCCCTGTCTCTGCCGATGGCTCTCCCTTTGAAGGGCGCGAATAAAAAGCCAATGAGACGATACGAGGAGCATTACGAGGAGAAGGGAAAGGACACGAAGATCTCGAAAATTTTCCAGCTGGCGGTCACCGCGCTCTCCTTCCTGGCCTTTGGCGGCTATTTGATGACGCTCATAATAACGGCTATTCGTCGAAACTCGAACAACGGGAACAACGGGAACGTTATCGTGCTCTCGGTGAGTCGATGCCTCTCGAATCGGAAAACACGCGGCGCTATTGAAAAACAAACCCGATACGAGCCGGCTGGCGCCGCTGGAAATTGCGCTCGACATTACGTCGTTTTCCAGAAACCGCGGGAACGCGTCGATTCCAGGTAACCGAAGTGCAATCGAATACCGTGTGCCTTGTATTTCAGAATTTGCAAGGTCTGCAACCCTACAATCGCCCCAAGAGAAACGTCCTGATCTACGATCCAGCGGAGAACGACTTCGAGATCGAGAAGCTCTATCAGGGAATGATCATGCTCTCGCGATCCTACGCGATGTACAATTAACTAATCTACCAACGTTTTATATTTTGTATAACACAGTTTACTTTAAGATAATGTTTCGAGAGAATTTTAAATTTGGTACCATCCCTTAGTAAACATTGGCGGAAAATGGTGTTCTATTTTAATACTGGCTGCAGCTGAAGCGCAGCCAAAACGTTGATAATACGCAAAATTATTAACATGAACATTTCGCGTTTAGATCGATTCACTTTCCTTTCGCGCAAATATTGAAATTAACTAATCGTTAGTGTGTTACGTTGATCTAGTTTTTTTTCTGTGCTCGAGAAACAAAGGGAGTTTATAGATTGGCTTGTGGGAGTTCGCGAAATGGCCGCGACAAAGTATCCCTGGTGATCGACGGACTCAATTAGGAGTTCGATTATCATGATCCGGTGGACTCTCGAAAATCCTAAAACCTAATAAAATCGAATAGAGGATCACGGTGTGTACATATCCCGAAGAATATTCTTAGCGTGTGGGTAGAGAGGCTGCTTCAAACATGGCTGTCCAAATAAACACCTAAGTGACTGTATACTCCGAAAGTCTGCATGCAAAGATAACCATATGGCTTCCAGAGATATCATCGGCCATACATCTCTATGCTATTATTCCACGGATATGTATAGCCTGAGTTGCATTTTTTGGAACTTCATGTTTTTACCGTTGTTTTCGTTCACTCGTGTCGTTCATAATTTTTTCGCGCATCAAACGCTGTTCAAAGTTATTTTTTAAAATCATTCTCAGCAACACCGGTAAAAAATTCTATCCAAACAATATTCTTAAAGCATTATCTGTGGGTGAAGGAGTATTTTACGTATCCAGTAAAATAATACAACGAACTGCGATTAAACTTACAAAGGGAGTGTTCGAATCGATCGAAGCTCCTCGATCACACACTCATTTTTTGCGTTTTAAATTGTACGCACAAGAAATAAAATTAATTTGCAGCCCGCGCCAAGATGTCGTCGAGGTTTCACGTATAAATTTGTTAATTATTTATTTTGTTTCGTAACATTTTACGGGGCGAGTACCTTTTACAATATTTACTTAATAAAAAGCTCGGGAAGCGTAATGCTTACGAGCAACGCTCGATGGAGGCTCGCAAGCCTGGCTCAGACTCATCATTCTTCAGGGACCAATCTTCTTAGAGACACGCCTACAGCATCCGCGCGGACCAATCCCGCGTTCGAAATTGCAGGCAACTCGGATGATTTTTTTTTAAACCAAAATCTGCTCTGAAGATGGCAGGAATACCTTCGCTCATTCATTCTTATGCACTTCCGTGAAAGTCATTCCATAGCGGTTAATTATCTCGCGTTTCCTACTCATCCGGTCCTCGATGGTAAAGAAATTGAATATCGAAAACACCGCGTTCAGTCGTTTGTTTCAATCATGAAACAAAAACAGTGAGACCAAAGTGCTTTGTGCCTGACGAGAACTTTACTCGTGAAAATGTGGTGAACGTTTCAAATCGTCGAGTGAGAAAGACAGAGGTAGTTAAAAAATTTAGAACGATCGTAAGTGAATTTTGACGAGTGATAAAAATGAACGAACTCAAAACCTGCATTGTGGATGGAACAAATTGTTCGAAGCAATTAAAGTTCGGCGTGGAACGCATACTGTCCGATGAAATTTCTTCGAAGAAAACAGGTAAAATCACTTCCATTCGAAACGGATCGCTTAATTATTTAATTTCGTCGCGAAGATACCGAAAAGTATTTCGTACTTAATTTAAATGGTTCGTCAGGGTAAATATGTTTCACGAAAACTTTTCTTCCCAATGGTATCCTAAAGTACTACGTTTCGCGTAAAAAATACCAACCATGGAAAGAAAATTTTTCTGACTGCGTATTCGTCCTTCGAGACTGTGCAAATTATGTATGTAGCGCATTTTTGTATCGTTATAGTTAATGGAGAATAATTAAGCGGCTGGTTTTGAGTGGGACACTTTTTATTTCACGTTCTTATGGACAACTTTTGAGTAAGATCGTGCGTTCGAAAAGATGTGCTCAGGCCACTTCCGGTGCAATTTTCCACCGTGCGGTGCCTCTGTCCCGGAGGTTGCGTCAGGTGCGAAGGCCTTCGAATTTGCCCCAGACCTATATACGGGCAAACTACGATTCTTGGCAATTATGGCAACACGAATCACGCAGGCGGAATAATCGAAAATTATGGAAACATTTATCGGCCAGCTCCTCTACGACCTGTCCCTCGAGGTAAGAATAGCATTTCTACAAAATTTCGTAACGCCGACGGAATAGATAATAATAGTTCTCGATAATCCAGGCGCGAACAATTATTTATCTATTGCGCAAACGGTCGAACTATAAACGAACACCACGCATAATTCGTTTCTTTGAAATTTAGAAGAATCTGTTCTTTGCATCGTAGACAGATTGTTTCATCGTTCGAGTTAATCGATAATTTAAAGACCCCCCAGAAGAGATTTAGATCTCTTTAGCGGAAATCATCGCGCGAACCTGCGCTCGTGAATACGAACGTTGCGTCATTAACAAATGCGACCATATGGACCACTGTCTTGTCTCTCGAATACTCGCCAGCAAGTAGGGCAAAATATTTACGCGTCAGTGTATTCTCGTGTTTCCTGCCCGTGTTTAAACGACATCTTAAGTGCCACCATTCGTTTACGCGCGACGTAAACAGCGGTTTCGTCGGGACCCTTCTTCGTTAGTTTAAAAGTCGGAACCTTCGACTGCCCTCTCCGCGTCCTCGTGAAACCCTCGAATGCTATAAAATATCAATTACCATAATTAAACGCATTTTACGCCTATATTATTCTGTTTTTTTTTTTTCAATTTTCTCCCTTTATCCGTTTCTTGCGACGCGTTGCAAAGGGCAGAATTTTTAATTACTCGTCAAAATCCGACTCCGACGACGAGAGTTCCGAGAAGTTGCATCTTCGAAGAGCGGCATAGAGGTCCAGAAATAACTATGATCCTACCGGTCGTCCAATTCATTCTGAGGACCGTACCAACCGGAGAGAGAACCGCACTGTTTAAATTCGTACACATGTTGTATACATTCTGTAGGGCTGTAAATCAGCCAGAAGTACCCAATCGCGGGGGCCTCTTGTTCGTGCTAGGATCTGTTGAAACAGACACCCGTCCGGCTTAAGAGTTTCGACTACCGTTTACATCGTGTCACGTCTCCCTCCGATTTCTGATATGCACCGCGTGCCCCGCGACCGATCTCCCCGCGTTCGGCTTTATAGACAGAAAACGATGTATCAACTAACATGTTGCTCGCTCGAAATTCTACATTTCGTTCCACGGGAGATTTATTTTTAATTTACAGCGCCGATAACTTCCACGACGACGCCGACGAGCCAACCGGAACCCAACGCGAGAAGAAAACGATCCTGGTCGAGGGCCGTGTTCAGCTCTTTACAGAGGAAAGGGTTGGAGAGGAGATTTTCGTTGCAGAAATATATAACCAAACCGGACAGGAGGCAGCTGGCGGCGACCCTTGGCCTAACCGACGCGCAGGTTGTGTATCGAAACGTTAGAGAACAGAATTACAAAAGGAAAACAGTTAAAAAAATTGTCCAACTTTTCCGCTGTGTGTAGGTAAAGGTTTGGTTTCAAAATCGACGAATGAAGTGGCGGCACACGAAGGAAAGCGAGAACGCCGCTACGACGAATCTCGATACGCAGAAGGACTTGTCTAGGAAATTAGGTAAGGACAATTCGAGGAACGCGACGACGGAGAAGACTGCCTCGGAGAACGAAGAGGACGTCGAGATCGAAGTCGACGTGTGAACTTCTCGAGTGTACATTAACGATTATCGATACGGGTCTACTTTGTAATTTCTAGCTATAAGTTTGTAAAATAAATAAAGTTTCTATACAAGCGATCGCATTGTTGTCGATGCGAGCACGCGACGCCGAACGATTCGATTCGATGAAGGTTGCCACCATTTCCAAAACGCTACGTTCAAACTTTTTTTCCATCCGCTACCGAGGCAACGGACTTGTTATCTTTTGTCACAAAGTTTCCTGCGGATAATCTTCTACTGTATAAAACAAACCGGTGAGTGAGGCAATTTCGTGGCGACTCGTTGGGAATAATCAACGGATAATAGTTAATTGATTTCAGAAAGAAGATGAGTCTGTTGCCGAAAATCTCGCTGATCTCGCGACAGTATTCGGTGATAAAAGCGACGAAGCCTCTGACGGTGACCGAGGGCCAGAAATGCCTGAATATCAACGCCTCGGACATCATCTGTAAGCACGATTCAAAGTTAAAAGAAGCATGTATAATTTAATTTTAATATTATTTTGCGTTTCAGCCGCGTCCATGACTCAAACTCAAGCAGCTGCCATCGTCGCCGAGCCCCTAGGAGCAGATTCGATTCCCTTGCTGGATTCAGCGTCTACAGAAATGTCTTCCGCCACGTTCGAGGTGCCCACAGCGAAGATCGAGCAACAGATGACCGTGGACAGGACACC
This sequence comes from Colletes gigas, assembly GCF_013123115.1. Classification (NCBI taxonomy): domain Eukaryota; kingdom Metazoa; phylum Arthropoda; class Insecta; order Hymenoptera; family Colletidae; genus Colletes; species Colletes gigas. The sequence goes on along the minus strand of NW_025106637.1, from coordinate 1,706,602 downwards.
ATTACCGTTCGAAGAGGTTCCTGGACCCGCTGTTCTCAAGTTGTGGGAGAAGTACTGGAAATACGTGCCGCTGCTGGGTACGCAACTGTTTTCCAGTCTGCTAATCAACAGGTTCACCCAGGGTACGATCCGTTGAAGTACCGATAGGTCCAACGGCGTGTCAAAAAAGTTTTATTTGGTCCAACGCGACGAACGAGAGTTTCCAGAATTGATTTCTGTACATTATTTTTGAGATTCGTGGTTCTGGGTAATTGCAAACAGCCATCGATGTTTACAGAGAATAGAAAAATATCGTCGAGCGAGATTCGTTTAAATCTCACGCGAGTTGTTTTCAGGACGACTCACGTGGAATCGTAACGTCACGCCTCTCAAGTATTTATTCAACGAGTATGGTTGTATCGTGAGGGTCAACGGTCCGCTGTCCGGGGACATCGTTATGATTCACAGGTAGGATTTTCCTCGGCAATGTACTTCGATAGACCTTCGTTCACTTGTTGACGTTCGTAGGCCCGAGCACGTAGCAGAGGTTCTGAAACAGGAGGGGGACGCCCCCATTCGAAGTGGAATAGACATTTTGCAGCACTATCGTTTACATCATCGCAAATATCGCCTCGCTGGGCCGTTCTCGTTGTTAGTATTCCAACATTACTCTGATTCGAACAGTGTTACACGCGGTTAATTCGTCGCATTCTGTATCGGGAGTTCTTCAGGCAGGGTCCCGAGTGGCTGGAGGTGAGAGAGAAAATCGAAGAGGAGTTCAACCAGATAGCTTCAAACTTCTTCTGCAAGATCGACGCGGTCAGCGACGAACTGATCAACAGAGTACAGAAAATACGCAACAAGCAAGACGAAGTACGTATCCGACTTGAAAATATTCGAGAATTCCAAGAGCCCTTAGCCCGATTCTAACAGAGATTTTTAATCGTCGTCAGGTGCCCCGCAATTTTCACGAAGACATACTGCGTTGGGCGATGGAATGTTTCTTCACCGTTACATTGAACAACCACGTCGGTTTTCTCGAGTCAGCCGGATATAATTCGACGTCGGAAACTGCAAAGATCGTGGACGCTTTGGCGACAGCTCACAAGTACATGAGTCGTTGCGAAACGGGTTTTCAGGTGTGGAGGTTCTTCCTGACACCTTTCGCCAAGAATCTCTTCGAAGCCTGCGACGTCATCGACGCGTAAGTACAAAACTTTCCACCAGCTCTTTCAGAATTCGACGATCGATTCGTAGAATCGTTCCTACGCTGTTAAGAAAGAAAAAAACATTCGAAGCGATTAATTTTTTGTCGAAAGCGTGGTCGGGAAGTACATTCGTCTGGCACAAAGCAAGCTTCGAAACCGGTCGTCGGTTGGACAGAATTCGAGAGTGGATGAGGGTTCGCCGGTTCTGGAGAAGTTCCTTCTGAGCGATGGAATCCACCCGGACGATATTTGCACGATGTTGATGGACATGATCATCTTGGGCGTACAGGCGGTAACGATCTGAAATTAAAACCAGCAAGAACGGTCGCGGGTATCGAAAATTCTGTACGTTTCCAGACTGCAAACTGCGAAGCGTTTTTACTGTATCATTTAGCGAAGAATCCGCGTACTCAGAGAAAAGTCTACGACGAGATCGTGAACGTTTTGCCGAACAGAGACTCCCCATTGACGGAGAGCTCGCTGAAGAATATGCGGTACTTGAAAGCGTGTCTCCAAGAAAGTTTAAGGTGAGATTTCGAATAGAAGCAAATACGTCGTGTCGTGTTTAATCGTGTTAAATCGATGGTTCGATTCGAAGGTTGAGACCTGCGTTCCCGTACTTTACCAGACTTCTGCCGAAGACAATTTCCCTTCACGGATACACGATACCCAAAGGGGTGAGTAAACTAACTAGAAAGTCTATCGTCGTTGGGTTTCGTGTCGTTATCGAGTCGATTATAAATGTTCTTGAAGACGTTTGTCATAATGGCCAATCAAATAACTTCGCAACGGGAGGAAAATTACGAGGACCCAGAGAAATTCCGTCCAGAAAGATGGTTGACGAATTATTCGGATGGTAAGACGGACTTTAGCTGCTTACCGTTCGGTTATGGGGTTAGATCGTGTTTAGGAAAGAATATGGCCGAGACAACCATGATGTTGCTGACTGCGAAGGTAACGCGAACACGGTCGATCCCGCGATACGATAAATGCACAGGTGGAATTCCTCGTCTCGTGTTTCTTTCAGCTTGTACGGCAATTCAGAATCGAGTACGATTACGCTGATATCAAGAGCAGATTCATGATGGTGAACGTACCCAATAAACCGCTCCGTTTCCGTTTCGTCGACAGGATCTGAACTCTGCGAAGCGATTTCTTTTCTCGGAAGCAGTGCTTAATTACTAAGTTAATGTACAGAGGTTGGTAGAAAGTACAATAAGAGCGTCGCGAGTCGCAATAACTGTAAGTTACTGTCCAGTTCTGTTAAATATTCGCTCTATTAAAAAGGATATTGCGCAGAATTTGTGGAGAACAAGTAGACTAAGGGAACGTTTGAGATTTAGAAATTTTTAAAGAAATATTCCTTTATTTTAAAACTCTGACGACTAAAATTGACACATTTACCTTGAGGTACGAAGAGAACGATCCAACGTAGGCCTGTTTTCAATTTCGAACGTTCAACTTTCGTCGTCGTACTTCATCATCGTTACCCGTAAAGCGGTGAACAGGGAAAATATGTTCGAGACATACTGAAACATGAGAAATTGTCGATAGTCGTATCGTTGATAGGACCTAGAATAATATGAATGCAATCGTACCGAACAGTAGTAGCTCAAAGACAAAACCGGAATGATACATTTGATTTGAATGGCCACCGCCTTCTGTGGTACCAGCATAGACAGCATGTTCTTTTGCATTTTCAATGCTTGCTCGTACCACGTGGACTCGTACGCGCTTTGGACAACATTCTGGCTCTGACGGTAACAGTAACTCACTTAATAGCCTTTAGCAATTCGAGAAAAGTGGTATAAACTCACTATATCTATCAAGTGATCCGCTGGCCACGCGCACATGAACACCTCTAACAACGCAGTCGCAGTCAAGCATAAAAATTGCACTTTGACCGTGAAGGGCTGTCGCTGTTCGGGAATAAAGAGCACATTTCTCTAACGTGTATTCGTTATTATCTATATTAATTGCTTTCCGTTACGCGTTTCTTTTATACGGAATCCGATATGTAGCTTTCGCGCGAAATATTAATTTAGCAGAATCCTTACCGCAATGAAATTAATACCGCATAGCACAAGCGCTACGCCGCATATTGTTATCGTATTCAGAGCAATTAATTGAACAGACTTGACCACTTCCTGCGCGTATCTATAACAACACGTTCCACGCGTTTATTCTGCGGAAATGTACAGGGTGTTCGGTCACCCCTGGGAAAAATTTTAATGAGAGATTCTAGAGGTCAAAATAAGACGAAAATCAAGAATATCAATTTGTTGATTAAGGCTTCGTTATTAAAAAATTTTTAATCATTCACGGAAAAATTATTTTCGATTGCGGAGGTCAATTACAATCATTTTTTATCAATAGATATACCCTCGAAATCCTACTCACTTTCGAGAAAAAAATTCTTTTATGCCTCAATCAACAAATTAGTATCCTTGATTTTTGCCTTATTTTAGGGGTGGCCAAACACTCTGTATAATTACCAGACGCTCAAACCAGGGACGTAATAATTTTAATTAACGGTAAATATTTTCCATTTGTCTCTGGTTCCAGCGTTCAAAGTAGTCCTCCTACCTTTTCAAGGAGTAATATCCTTCGACGCCTTTTATGAGATCCTGAACGTCGACGATGTTTCGTAGCTCTGTCATCAGAATCTCGAACCTTGCTGCTGCAAAGAACAGCAGCAGAGCGCCGAGCATGTTGATGCACACGTGTGCAGCACATTGCATGCAGACTAGTGCCTGGTGCAAAAAGATGGCTGTCCTTAGGGGCTCGTAGTCGACGGAGAACGGATACTCGGTGTTCATCGGGAAGGGCTCGGATATAAACAAGGTGCCCGCGATAAGAGTAGTCGCGGTCATGTAGAACCACATCGAAGACATCCCGTAAAACGTCGAATACTTTCTCACGTACTGTTGGTACACGTATTTATCGTATCGTTTCGCCTTCGCGTAGCAGTCTATCATCTCTTCGATCAATCGCTGCAACGCGTCGCTAAAATTAGTGGCTCTTAAACCTGTCTGGGATCGATCGACGATCGAACTCGTTAAGACGCGGATCGAAACGTCGGTAAAGTGATACCTGAAGACGATCGTACTGTGTGATGCAGAAGATCGTCTGCATCACTATCTGCGTGACGGCGATCGCCAGGCAAGCAGCCTTCGTGAAGTTTTTAATGTTGTTTCGTTCCACGTAAAGAGCGTACAGCAAGGATAAGAGGAGCATGAACGCGTTCAGCGTCATCGCGAATCTGACGAGCTTGAAACGAAGCTGCTGCGATTTGGTGGCTGAGGATGGAAGCGGCCAACAGCAGGTCAGAACCACGCTCAGTCTGGTAAACGTAATCGCTTTCTCCACCGTTATGTCACCGAACATCGCGAGGAAAATGATTTGCCAACGAAAATACCAGAAGAGGTGCACCGTGCAAATGGATCCGCGGGCGAACTGACTCGCGAAAAGTTTATTTACGAGCCGGTACATACGCGATAAATAGATTATGCGATGCGTCGAACCGTGTGATTTCCGAACAGAAGAGCTTCGATGCAAAATGAATACGCGAATATTAGAATTGATATCGAATGCAACATTCAACGGAATTGCATAGGGTTGCCCGGTACAGCTGCATACGTAAGCGACCCATCGATCAATTCTTTTTATTTACGCGGATGAATTGATACGGTACATCTGTCGAGGCTTTCATAGCAGTTGCAAACATTTCCTTTCCGCTTTCACTGTCAATTATCTGCCTCGTGCGAGAAGACAACTGCGGTGGGCGGGTATTTGCTACTGTGGGAAGTTCCGCTCGTGCATTTCTTATCTTGGTGATTTACTCGTGCATTTTTTTTTTTATTAAAAAACAGTAACCGAAAAAATACGATCTTTCGCCACGAAACGCGGGATTACCGTATTCCAAGAAAGTACACAATTTGTGTAAATATCCTTTATTTTCGATATAGATGACTAAAAGTGATATATTTCCTATGAGCTGTAGAGATCAAAGAAATGTTCACATCTATTTCTCAGCTGTGTGGTTCAGCCAATTTGGTGTATGTAATAATATTGCTTTCACGTAATCAACTTACATTTAACCAGTCAACCGCTGGTTAACGTAGAGTTAAAAGACTCGCGCATTAAGTCTTCGTCTTCGTCGTCCATCACGATTCGCAATGCAGTAAATATGGAGAATGCATTTCCAACGTACTGAAATATTATATTAGATCAATTAACAGTACATTCTGGAAAACTAGCATCTCTGTAAGTTAGGGGCGGATTCAGGGGAGCCAGGGGGCAACTGAAATATATCTATTATTCATTTTACTAGTGACGTTTACGTATTTCGTTCGCCATCCTTTTCTGGATCCACCCCCATTGTAATCATTAGCATACCGAGCAATAATAGTTCAACGACATGATTGGAATGACACACGCGACACTGACGATTATAGGCTTCTGTGGTATCAATGTGTACATCACTATTTTCTGCAGCTCTAAAGGCTGATCGTACCATGTCGATTCGTACAAGCCTCGAATAGCATTTGCGCTCTGGTAGATAAAGAGAATTTAAATTTGTAAATTCGTATGGAACAAAGTAGCGTCCTGGAGCTTAGTATTAAAAACAATAAGGCAATAAGGAACTCACCGCGTCCATTAGAATGTCGGCTGGCCAAGCGCACATGAAAACTTCAGTTAACGCGGTCAGAACCAAGAATATGAATGGCACTTTTACCGCTAAAGATTGCCGCTGTTTACAGAAAAAAATCATTTTCACGTACATACGTTGATAAAATATTTGTTATACTTACTCCGATAATTTGAAGACCGCAGAGCACGAGAGGAAAGCTGGCCACGATCGTTGTAAAAAGAGCTGTATATCGAGCGAATACAACCACTTCTTGCGCGTATCTGAAACAGATATTCCGGTTGAATCTCGTATAGAACGGTATCTCTTATTTTATGCCTGGTAATATTGTCACGTACCTTCTGACATGGTAATACCTGAGTATACATTCTATTAACATCTCGATATTCTGTACAGCGCGTAGATCCACCATTAGAATCTCGAAAAGCGCCGCCGCGAACAACAATAGCAACGCGGCGAACACGTTTACACATACGATCGAGGCGCACTGTAGACCGACCACAAACTGATGTATAAAAATCACGGTTCTCAAAGGTTCGTAATCGACGCGAAATGGGTATTCCGCTTCCGTTTGGAACGGCTGATCCAGTAACAGAGTTACCACGGAGAAGGCAACGGCAGTCAGGAATACCCAGATCGCCGATGCCCCGTAAAACGTGGAATACTTGTCGACGTATTGCTGCAGGATAGATCTTTCGTACGGTTTTGCGTTCACGCAGTAATCCATCATTTCCTCGATCAATGCCTGCAATTCGTCAAAGAACGATCATAGAAATTGGTCAGTTTTGGATCCGGCTGGGTCCAAAGGTGACTAATGGCCACCATTGTTCTTTGTCGATTTACGTGCTGGAAAATTGTAGATTTTACCTGAATTCGATCGTAAAAAGCAATGCAGAAAGACGACTGAACTGGTATCTGGCTGCAAGCTACGGCGAGGCAAGCAGCTTTCGTGAGGATGATCGAATCGTTGCGATGCACATGCAGCGCGTATATCAGTGGCAAAACGAGCGCGAGAGAGCTGACGATTGCTAGGAATCTTTGGATCTTGAAACGAATCAATTGCGTTTTCGTGGCTGTCGGCGGCAGCGGCCAACAGCAATTCAACGACACGCTGAAACGCGTGAAGCTTATAGCCTTCTCCGGCGTTACGTTTCCGAACATAATGGGAATTAAGGCAATAATGTACTTGATGAAGGCGGGGAAGTAGTATCGCTTTTAAAAACGTGGAAACTGGCGCAACGGAACGGCAATTAATAATAGTGGTAAAGGAAATGCGAGGTATGTTGGTACACGCTTCCGTATAATCAATACCAAACGATTTCAGTTACATTAATTGTTAGCCGTCTATTATGTTATACGTGTTGCATTTCTAATGATGGCTTTCAAGTTTTCCTTTCTCTTGCACGAATATAGTTGGAGCAAGCGTTACTTGGCGTGTAAATAATCCATGTACACGTTGCACTCATGATACGTAAAAATAACCTACATACGGGGCTGGAGAGTTGCATGTTATTATTTCGCTAATACGTGTCGTTTAGCTATTAGCTGTTTGCAATTAGCGGGGAACGCGTCTAAGAACACCGGGCAATCGAAAAACTACAACCGTGGCAGGATATTGGAGGGTGAGTCGACAAAATTGTACTTTTATTACCACTATTGTTTCCTTACGTCCGTAATTCTGACATTGCATCGCGAACAATTCGCTGACTCAACCTCGTTTTTCACTTTCGAATCTTAAAATCGGTAAAAAGAACAGAGAAACGCAGAATGTTTGGTGAATACTTATTCTCGAAAGGAGAATTGTATTTTTATTACCACTATTGTTTGCTTACGTCGGTAATTCTGACATTGCATCGCGAACAATTCGCTGACCCAACCTCGTATTTCACTTTCGAATCTTCAAATCGGTAAAAAGAACAGAGAAACGCAGAATGTTTGGTGAATACTTATTCTCGAAAGGAGCTATCTAAAATTAATGTATTTGCTTTCAGCAGTTAGAAGTCAACCAGTGGCAAACGTAGTATTAACAGTCTCGCGTAACATGTTTACGTCTTCGTCGTCAGTCATCACGATTCGCAATGCGGTAAATATGGAAAATGCGTTTGCGACGTACTGAAATATTACATAAGATCAATTGATGGGCACATTACACGTGATATATGAGCTTGACACGACCATTCGCATACCGAACAATAATAGTTCAACGACATGATTGGGATAATGCACGCGATACTGACGACTATCGGCTTCTGGGGCACCAACGAATACATTACGATCTTCTGTACTCCCACGGATTGTTCGTACCACAACGACTCGTACAAGCTTCGAATGGCGTTCGCGCTCTGATAGCCGGAAAGAAAACGATCGTGATTGAAAATCCATAGGGACGATACCGTAAACGAAACTCACCACGTCCATCAGGTTATCGGCCGGCAACGCGCACATGAAAACCTCCACCAACGCGGTCAGAGCCAGGAATAGAAATTGCACTTTTACCGCGAGAGGTTGCGGCTGTTTAAAAAAAGAAAATATCTCGCGTTACTGATTCTCGTCGGGTTAAAATAATATTGGAATTATACGTGTACTCACTCCGATAATATGGAAACCGCAGAGCACCAGTGGAAAGCTGGCCACGAGTGTTGTGGAAAGGGCCGTATACCGAACAAACGTAACCACTTGCTCAGCATACCTAAAATACGTATTCCATTTAAAACATTCCATCGAGAGAATAACATTGTCTAGCACCTTCTCACGTCGTAGTACTTTTGTATGCACTCTATCAACGTTTCGATGCTTTCTACGGCGCGCAGGTTCGCCATTAAAATCTCGAATCGCGCCGATGCGAACAACAACAGCAACGCGGCGAACATGTTCACGCAAACGATCGCCGCGCATTGCAAACCGACGAGCGCTTGATGGAGAAAAATCATCGTCCTCATGGGCTCGTAATTCACGGGAAACGGATATTCCGCGTCCACCGGGAAAGCTCCTTCTATGAACAGAGCTCCGAAGATGAACGCGATCGCGGTCAAGTAAAACCAAGTTGCGGACACCCCGTAGAACATCGAATACTTGTTGGTGTATTGTTGAAGGATTCGTCTTTCGTAGGACTTTGCTTTCGCGCAGTAATCCGTCATCTGTTCGATCAACCCCTGTAAAATATCGCAATTATCAGTAGATTTTTTTTAATAACTGTATAGCAAAGGTGATTCTCGTTTGTAAACTGTTCAGAGTATCGACTTATTTTCCGAAGCGAGTGTGTAGATATCGAACAGGTGGAAAATAGTTGGAAATTCTACCTGAATCCGATCGTAATGAGCAATGCAGAAGCACGATTGCACCGGGATCTGTGAAACAGCTACGGACATACAAGCCGCCTTTGTGAGGATGACTGGATCGTTGTGGTTTACGTACACCGAGTACAAAAGCGGTAAAACAAGCCCCGAGGAGCTAAGGATCGCTAGGATTCGCAGAGTCTGGAAACGGAGCATCTGGAATCTGGTAGCAGTCGATGGTAGCGGCCAACTACAGTTCAGGGCTACGCTAATGCGAGTAAAGTCTACGGCCTTCTCCGGTGTCACGTTTCCAAACATAATGAAAGAATATTAAGCCTATAATGTGTTTGTTGAAAATAGAAACTCAGAAACGAAACTTTTCACTCCTTTGTCGCGCGAGTACTGAACGATTCCTGTACGATTGGTTCGCATTGCGAGCTGGAATGCGCGGTGTCGCTTTAAACTGCAATCAATAATTTTAGCGAAGGAAATGCAGAGTTATGTTGGCGTATATTTCTTTATAATCCATACCTGAAGAATTCAGACGCGAAGATTGGGTCTGCTAGTATGATACGCATGTAGCACCCCTAATGATAGCGTTTAGATTTTCCTTTCCGCTCCACGGGTATAGCTCCGTTTTCTACCGAGCGTTACCTGGCGTGTAAATAATTCGCGTACTGTTCGTTTCTATGTAAATTTTTCTCAGTCAACTGACGGTAACTTCAATCATGGTGTTCAGTCAAAGTCGAAGAACGGCCTGCAAAAATATTGCAAGTGTCGAATGGCGAATAAATATGAAAGATTGTACCTCTGAAAGATTTGTCTTTTTCGTCGCAGGAATTCTTCTGAAAGAAGTTGAATTATCTTTTTTGTTTTTGTTGAGACAAATACAAACTTTGATTTTTACCTAAATTTGGCATTTTTTTTTTTAGCATTCTGGCCCTCAAAAGGATCGATGCAATCTTTCATGGCAATCTTTTGCTATCCGGAAAAGGTGGCACAATATACAAGTTCTTTGCGCCCAGGTACAAAACGAAAGGTATCGTATTAATTAATAATAAATAATTTTAATTTACTTTATTGCACTTTCGAATATTAAGGATAATCGCTACTCTTTGGATAAAATTTCGTATCCGATGTTTATTCAAGTTTCGTAGATGACTAATAATTACTGTACAGAAGTATATTTACTCACAAATTCTCAATTTTCCTTCAGTATCGTCGATTGCACATACTGAAAGCGTCCAACAAAGCTTTAACCAGTAAACGGATGATCAGGGTAAGCATATAAGCAAAATGTATTTTGTATTTTTCATTTTAATATTATAACTAACTAAAATGATGGTATCTATTTCGAGGTAGTACTACTAATCATCATTCACTACGAGTCGCAATGCAGTGAAGATGGAAAGTGCATTCGAGACGTACTGAAACATCAGAAAATATCATTCGATATCGGAACGCGATTGACCAGTTTCTACGAAAGCGTTCTCATACCGAGCAAAAATATCTCAACGAGAGGACTGGAATGATGTAGAAGCAACTGATAAATACCGGTTTCTGTGGCACTAACGAGAACAGTACGGCTTTTTGCAACTTCACTAAATTGTTGTACCACGGTGATTCGAAGAGACTTTGGACAGCTTTCTCGCTCTGGTGGTAAAACGATATCGTATAATAGTAATTTAGATTCCGCGCGGATAGTATGCAAATGCATCTCACCGCTTCTAACAGATCATCAGCCGGCCACGCGACCATGAAAACCTCCAAAATTGCAATCCCAGCCATGAACGCGAACTGCACTTTCACCATCGCCGGTTGTCGCTGTTTATAGAAATATTTTTACATGTCTGATTTCATCTTTCGTGACTGTCTCTCGTAGCAATGTGTTATACTTGCACCGATAATATTGAGACCGCAGAGCACGAGCGGCAAAGTGGCCAGAATCGTCGTGGCAATAGCTGTATATTGCATTACGCTAACGACTTCCCGCGCGAAGCTAGAAAGAAAATTACCTCCGCTGTGTGCTATCGGATTCATCGACGCGTACTTTTCTTATTCCGATCCGTACCTTTTGACTCGATAATACTTTTGCAACGCCTGTATCAACGTTTCCATACTCTCCACCGCTCGGAACTCCTCCATCACCATCTCGAATCGCGCCGCCGCGAAAAATATCAACAGCGCGGCGAACATGTTGTTGCACACGATCGAAGTGCACTGCAGACAGACAAAACCGTGATGTAAAAAAATGGCCGATCTCAAGGGCTCGTAGTCGACGGGGAACGGGTACTCCGCGTCTATCGGGAAAGGCTGAGCTATAAACAGAGTTCCGACGAAGAAGAACGTCGGAGTCAAGTAAAACCATGATGCAGTCACTCCGTAAGGCATCGAATACTTATCCAAGTATCGTTGCAGAATGCGTTTCTCGTACGGTTTCGCATTCGCACAGTACTCTTGCACCTGTTCCACCAATGCCTGAAACACGTCGCCACGGTTACGTTCTCGTACGAAGGTTTTATCCTCGGAAGTTTTACCTGAATCCGATCATGGTGTATGGTGCTGAAGAACATCTGGACGAAGAGGTGCACGATAGCGTCGGCGAAGCAAACCACCTTCGTCAGGATGATCTTGTCGTTCCGGTTTACGTACACCGAGTACATCAGCGGAAACGTGATCACGGAAGCGCTGAGGACCGCTACGAATTTCTTAATTTGGAAACGGAGCGTCTGCGTCCTCGTCGCGTTCGATGGCAATGGCCATGAACAGTTCATCGATATGACGAATCGGATAAAATTGAAAGCCTTCTCCGGCGTTACGTTTTGGAACATAATCGCGATGGGAAAAACGAGTCGAAACGCTTCACACTTTTGAAACGAAAGAAATTAGCAACGTAGGAACGAAAGACTCGTCGGACGATCGCTTTCGAAGAAGAAAAAGAATTCTGTGCAACGATCCGCTTTTAGCAGTAATTTGTAGCAGAGGTAAGTACTTACACTTACTTTTGCGTGCAACTCATCGTACAGTTGCGTGAAGTGGTGTTATTAATATATTATGGACGCTGTTACTTCAATGACAGGTGCAGATGTTTCTCTTCATTTGCGAATGCAATTACGGGTTCAGCGCGCGACGACTATAGCGATGGGCGATGAAGGTGCGTAATTAATTCAAGTACTGCGAATGTATAAGAAGTTTAAAAAAAAGTTATCTTCCGCATGTTACGATTATTATAAGGGTAGTCAGTTTGTATAGACAGCTTTGGATGTAATCAAGCACGATTGCTGGAAATATCATTTTTTATTTTCGTGACAAGTGATGTAATATGTCGAAGAAGTACACAACACGGAGTTAGTTGTGTGTTAAAAAATACTACATCCACTCGATCAAAAAATCTGTATTAATTCTAAACACAACATACTTACCAAACTCGGTCCTAAATAAAAGTCCCACGTACGTACGATTATTTTCAGTCTTACGTTCGAGTAGAATACGCTTAGTGTACTATTATTTTTCCAATCAAAAAAGCTTAAAGTAACATTTATTGTATATCCTCAGTCTTTAATTTCAGTGTATATTTGACTAAATCAAGATGTAATTTAATATGTTAATAGTCAACCAGTAGTTTGCGTAGTATCATTAGTCCCCCGTAATTATGTCTCGTCGTTCACCACGAGTCGCAAAGCGGTAAACAAAGAAAACGCATTCGCGACGTACTGAAATACAACACATTATCAATTGACATCGCAATGCAGCGGATTTGGCTTCGATAGAAGTATTTTCACACCGAACAATAAAACTCCAACGAGAGAGCTGGAATAACGCACGCCAAACTGATGGTTATGGGTCTCTGTGGTAATAACGCGAGGAGGACCGTTTTCTGCATTCCCACGTTCTGTTCGTACCACTTACTTTCGTACACGCTTCGAACAACGCTCTCACTCTGACGGTAAAAAGGATTAACGTAACAACGATAGAAGATTCACAGCGACGGAATTGAAAAGCAAATCACCACAGTAAATAGATCGTCCGCTGGCCACGCGCACAAGTAGACCTCCAACAACGCAATCCCGCCCAAGAATAAGAATTGCAGTTTTATCACCAATGGTTGATGCTGTCGAGATAAGTAATTTTACATATTTCATTGTAGAATATAATCAAGATTAATAATATACTTACACCGATCATGCTAAGACCGGAGAGAACAAGCGGTACAGTGGCCATACACGTTGTGTAAATAACCGTGTGCCGAAAAACACTGACCACTTCCTGAGCGTAGCTGCAAACACATTACGTTCTCCGCTTGGAACTTTTGCATACTCCAGATACTTGACGTTTAGTACGAATAAAACTTGCCTCGTACCTTCTCACGAGATGATATTCTTTCACGCACCGTATCAGCGTTTCGACGTTCTGAACGGCGCGCAACTCCAACATCAAAATCTCGAACCGTGCAGCCGCGAACAATATCATAAGCGCAGCCACAGCGTTCATGCACACGGCGCCAGAACATTGGAAACTGACCACCACATGGTGCAAGAATATCAGCGACTTCAAGGGCTCGTAATCGACGGCGAAAGGGTATTCGGCATTGGATGGAAACGGTTGAGCAGCGAACAGAGCTCCTACGTCGAAGACAGCCGCAGTCACGTAAAACCAAGCGGTACACAACCCGTAAAACGTCGCGTACTTGTCGACGTATCGTTGGAGGACCTGTCTTTCGGACGACTTTGCTTTCCCGCAGTAATTCGTCATGTATTCGATCATCGCCTGCAACACATCAGGTATTCCAACGTCTCGATTAAGATAATTGTAACGAAAATTTACCTGAATCCGATCGTAATAGATAATGGAGAGGTACACGTGCACTGGGACTTGACAAACAGCCACAGCGAGACCAGCGGCGTTGGTGAAGATGACCGGATCGTCGTATTTCATGTACACAGCGTATAACAGCGGAAGAATCAGTCCACAGGCGCAAAGGGCACCTAGAAATCTCAGGATCTTGAAACGGAGTAACTGAGACCTGGTGGCGGTAGCTGGTAATGGTAAACAACACATTACGGCCACGCTGAGCCAAGTAAATTCTATTGCTTTCTCCGGCGTTACGTTTCGAAACATAACGACGCAATATTGAGTAACTTGGGGTAGCAAAAGAAACAACAGAGACGAGGTTCGAAACGTATCAGAATTTCCGAACGAAGCAACTAAATATCTCGTGTGATGAATTTGCGATATCGGCTCGAACGCACGATACCGTTTCAAAGAAGAAGCACTCGGTGCAAGAAAATTACAACGGATAGAGTTTGCAAAGAAAACGCAGAGGGATGATAGCGAGTATTTATGTAGAAACAATGCTTAGAGAATTGTATAGCGGCGATTGGGGGCTCCTAGTGTTATGCATATTGCACCTCTAATGACAGCTGCATGTTTCACTCCCCACTTCCGGGTGTAGGTTTCCATGCCCGTTACTTCACGTGCAATGAATTCATCTACTATTGTTGCAGTTTCGTGCGTAAGGAAAACGTAAAAGTTTACCGTTTTCTCGTACAGTAAATAACATTGCTCATTATTGAAATTCCGTTGCCAGTGAAATCAACCGTAACACGGTGAGTTAAATAAAAAGGTTTTTAATGGATTATTAAAAACGTCGAGAGAATCGTTGACAAAAATTGAGTGTCAAACATAGAAAGAGTTGTTTACTTACTAACAAATCATTAAATATTTTTGTATGCAATTTTGTTACTACATTGAAATTATAGGAAAACACAGGAATGGGTTAACATCGTCACGTATTGTTACACTGGCGACAATTTTAAACAGAAAACAAATGATCGAGACAAGTTTATAAACGAAATCTATTCTGCATCTCATATTTTAGGATACAGCTGACTAGAATAATTATATCTACTGTGAGCTAATAACACTCGAGTAATCATTTACGTACGATAGTGTAGTCCGATTAACTTTAGCCATCGTGATTCAGCGCGAGCCGCAATGCAGTGAAGAGGGAAAACGCATTCGAGACGTACTGAAAGATTACAAAACATCAATTGACAGCACACATCGACAGAGAAGGTTCGACAAAAGAAAACCATACCGAGCAATAATATTTCAACGACATGACCGGAATGAAGCACGCGAGGCTGATTGTTATCGGCCTCTGAGGCAGCAACGACATCACTAAATTCCTTTGCAATGCCATCGAATCATCGTACCATGTCGACTCGTAGAAGCTTCGGACAGCCTTCTCGCTCTGAAAATAAAACGACTACGTCAGCAATTAGAATCTCGTACTATGAAAAAGCATCTCACCACTTCCATCAGATTATCAGCCGGCCACGCGCACATGAAAACTTCCAACAGTGCAGTACCAGCCATCACTGCAAACTGCACTTTTACCAAGGGTGGTTGTCGCTGATCGGACAAACATTAACTTGTTTTATCTGTCAACTGTATCTTTCAAGGGCTAACAGTAGAGTATACTTACACCGATAATATTGAGACCGCAGAAAACAAGTGGTAAAGTGGCTATTAATGTCGTACAAATAGCCGTGTATTGAATAACATTGACCACTTCCTTCGCGTAACTGGAAAGACAGACTTCTCAACAGCTATTCCGAAAATACTTGAAACGCTTATGGCGCACACAACAGTGTCTTATACCTTCTCACGCGGTAATATTTTCTCACGCATTGTCTCAATGTCTCGACGTCGCGTACGGCGCGAAACTCCACCATTAAAATTTCGAACCGCGCCGCCGCGAAAAGCAAAAGCAACGCGGCGAACACGTTCGTGCAAACGATCGCAGCGCACTGCAAACCGACGTAACAATGGTGCAAGAAGATTGTGGTCCTCAGAGGTTCGTAATCGACGGGAAACGGGTATTCCGCGTCTACTGGGAACGGCTGAGATATGAACAGGGTTCCTACGACGAAGATAATCGTGGTCGAGTAAAACCACGTGGCAGCAGTCCCGTAAAACATCGAATACTTGTCGACGTATTGCTGCAGGATAGATCTTTCGTACGACTTGGCATTCGCGCAATACTCCGTCATTTGTTGGACCAACCTCTGCAACACGTCGCTTCGATAACACTTGGAATGATCAATGAATCGACGCAGGTTTTACCTGAGTCCGATCGTGATGAAGAACGCTGAAAAGCGTCTGGATCAAGATTTGACTGAAAGCATCGATGAAGCAAACCACTTTGGTCAGGATGATCATGTTATTCCAGTTCACGTAGATCGAGTACACCAGCGGGACGAAAAGTGTTAAAACGCTGAGGACCGTTACGACTCTTTGGAGGTTGAAACGCAGAACCTGAAGTCTGGTGGCGGTCGGTGGTAGTGGCCAACAACAGTTCAGAGTCACGCAGAGCCGTGTGAATTCTATAGCTTTCTCCGGCGTTGCGTTTTCGAACATAATGCGAAACGAAATAAGCGCAACGCGCTCTTCGAGATTCACTCGGGACGTTAAAAGACGACAGGAACGAAAATCGATGCGTTTGTTGCAGAATGGGTCAGTGCAATGTGCTCGAGCACTCTATATCGTTCCGCAAGAGAAGCAATCAGTAAAAGAGAACTACGATGAATGCCGTTTAGAAAGAAAATGCAGGGGGATGTTTGTAGACATTTATTATCTTTCACACTTGAAGAATTCTATAACAATGATTAAGGTACCGGTGTGTTTTGCACATTACACCTAGTAATGATAGCTGTAAGTGTTATTCTCCGCTTCCGGGTGTAGTTTGCATTGCGCGACGATTGCGACTGGCGTTACTTGCCGCGCGAATAATTCATGTACTGCTGTTATATCTTCATATGTATTGATAACTTAGGATGAACGCAAATAATATGGAACATTGCTTGAAATAAGAGAACAAAATTGTTTCTGCATTTACGTAAATTATTTCTTTATGGATAGGGGGTAGTTGTTTTGTCTTTTGAGCTGCAGTTAAAAATCGGTCGTTGAGAGGTAAAGAATTTCGTGTTGGTTTAATTTAAATTTCTATCACAGCAACTTTGGAATAAGTAGAATCAAATAATCTGTTGTTGGAAGAAGTTAATATAGAATAAACTAATCCTACAACCTTCTCAGTTACAACACGCCCTCGCTGTTCTAAGGGTTACGCACCCTACTTGGGAAAATACTGGTGCAAACATTTGTTCGTACTACGAAGTAGCATATGGTAATAAGTATTTTGAAAGAAACATGATATTGCGTGGAATAATTCGTGTATTATTGATGTACATGTTTTAAGAACATATGTGGTTACTAGACCCTTCGTTGTTTAAAACGTCATGCATCGTTGGCGGTTCCGACCATGATACGCACTGCTGTGAAGTAGGAGAATGCTTTGTACAGATACTGAAAATAACGAAACGTTCTGATTCGATCGACGACACAATTTTTTTAGTCATACAAGGTGAAAAATTACCATTGTGTAATAGGACAACGAAAGGTTTGGCAGAATGCCGTTGATTCGAATGGCTACGAGTTTATGAGACCTCAGTATGATATAAAAAATCTTTTTCTGCATTCGAGTGTCCCATTTGTACCACTCTGTGTTGTAAGCGACCATAGCAGTCTTTGCACTCTTGATTGAAAAAAAAAGAGAAATATTGGTTTACGCTCTGACTTTGACAAAGCGTAAATCTAGCGTTAAAAGTTCAATCTCTGATTATTTTAATTACCATGTGTATGAGAGTATCAGCCGGCCAAGCGTACATGAATAATTCCAAACTAGCGCTGAACACCACGAGGGCGTATAAAGCTTTCAACAGTAACGGTTGATTCTGTTTTTCAGAAAATTCCGGAAATTGGTCAGACCCGTCCGGCCGCTTTGTGGTCGACGAAAAACGGAGGAGCTACTTACGGTGACTAAATTTAAACTGCCAAATATCACCGCCAAGTTTGTCGTCGCTACCGTTGCCAAAACTATAACTATGACGGATTTGTGCACGTCCCTCGTATATCTGAAATTCGACGAGCCACGTAAGTTGTTTGTTTTACGTAATTATTTCAGAAGCTTTTAATAAAGTGTATCCGTCGTTTACCTCAAGAGTTTCCCGTGACTTTCTATGCAGTCGTTGAGGTCGCGATCGGACTTGGCTGCCCGCAGTTGCACCGCCAAAAGCTCGAATCTGGCCGTCACGTATCGCATAAGAAGAGCAAATTGAGCATCGACGGCCATGCCAGCGGAGGCCTGGAAACCAACTAGCGACTGATGTAAGAAGATAATACTTTTAATCGGCTGTCGTTCCACCGAGAACGGGTATCTCGCGTGCGTTGGAAACGTTTGCGGCGTGTACAGCGGGCCGCTTATAACGAACATCGTGATCATGAAACACCAGAACGTGTAAACGCCGTGGAAGCATTTGTATTTGTCGACGTGATGCTGGAGAACGAGTTTCTCATCCTTGGTCGCGCGTTTGCAGAAATCCTCCATGTCGAAGAACAATGCCTGAAAGTATCTAAATTCGCGTTCGCCAGATTTCAGAGAAATTCGTTGATAGTCTGCCAAAGAAGCTGTCGACTTACTTGAAACTGCCTCTGCTGCAGGCGACAGACCGTCATTTTAATCACCACTTGGGCGACAGCCGCGAAAAGACTTACGGTTTTCCCAAGAATTATGGGTTCCATACGGAACTCGTAAATCGCGCTTAATAGCGGCAAAAGCAACACGAACGCACTAGCGAACAACGTGTACCACAGTGTATTGAAAATTGCAATTTGAGTTTTAGGAGCCAGAAGCGACGGTGGCCAAGAACATACCAGAGCCACGCTGTATTTCGTGAACTTGATCGCTTTCTCTGGCGTCACAAAGAACCCCATGACCGTCAAATTAAGTAAAGTAATTGTATCATTCACTTACCGTTCATTTCATTTTAATGTTCATACTTCACTTACTGTTCATAGGATATCGAACAAACGAAACAAGAATTATTTTCTCGCAGTTCAATTCCAAAGATACATGCTTTATCTCAGAACGAAATACGTGCTCGAGTACGATTTTGAAAAGTTTTAAAGGACCACGTGGTGCCAGAGACTCGTAGTAGTGAAACACAAACCTTTAACATTATTCTCCATATCAATTTCCTCTCATTAAACGATCATGACATCCCGTCGTCATCGGTTTAAAACTACGCTGTAGTCCCTGTTGCGAACTTCATCGAACGGTAGACAACATTAATAAATAACGCGTTGCGCCGCATGCTGTGTAATCAAGATGCATTGCTGGTTATAATAATTTTATTGCCTCGTGAGAACACGGCACGTTCCGCGAGTTCATAGAATTTGCGCAATTTCAACCGCCTGTTGCCAGGTACTTGGTTCAAATTACCGAGAAAAGGGTATAGAAGAAAATGTGGAAAATGCTGCGCAGTGCGCTGTTAGCGGTGTAAGCTAATGGAATGTTTCGCGTAAAAATATCGCCGGTGGAAAAGAACAGGATGGTGAAACAAACGGAACTGTTCTACTTGAAAACGAAATTTCGGTCTAACGGAATTTACAGGCGTGTTTTGCACCTCATAATGGAACGTTTCGTTACGAGACCGTTCGACCTAAGAACAGTCGCACGAACAGCGCTACTGACAGCTCAATTTTCTGCCACAAGGTATTGTTCGTAAAGGAAATCACATCTATTTTAATTATCATTGGTTAAATAACTCTGAGCCACGGTACGACAAATTTTCTACGCGTAAAAGATTTACTGGCCATCAAAATTCTTATTTCTCTAAGACGGAATTGTCACTTGTGTCAGCTTCTTCTTAGAGATCCTCTATTTCGTTAACGATTTTCTCGCGTCGCGGAAAAGAAATTAACGTCGCCGCATATTTTCCCGCTGGCGACAGGCAGTAATTTCAAAGAGCGAACAAATGATCGAGACAAGTTTATAAACAAAATGTATTCCGTATCTTCTATTTTTGGATACATCTGACTAGAGTAGACAAATCATTCGCGTACAACAGTGTGACTAACATTACTCATCCTCATTCACTACGAGTCTCAAAGCAGTAAAGATGGAAAATGCATTCGAGACGTACTGAAACAGTAAACAATATCAGTTGGCATCGAGATGCAACGGACTAGCTTCAACGAAAACATTTATGTACCGAACAATAATATCTCAACGACAGGACTGGAATGAGGCACGCGAGGCTAATGGCTACCGGCTCTTGAGGCATCAGAGACAGTAGCAAATTTTTTTGAAACCTCACAGATCCATCGTACCACGTTGACTCGTAGAAGCTTCGGATAGCGTTTTCGCTCTGGTGGTAAAAAGATATCACGCGATACTAATTATGATTTTGTACAGGTAATACGAAAAAAGCACCTCACCACTTCCATCAGATTGTCAGCCGGCCACGCGCACATGAAAACTTCCAACATTACGGTCCCAGCCAAGAACACGAACTGCATTTTTACCATGGGTGGTTGTCGCTGTTCACACAAATATTATTTTGTTTTATCTTTCGATCGGGACGCTGGACTCTGGGCCCATTTTCGAACTGCACGACTCTGAAAGAAACAGTTCGAATGGGTCCAAATGGGCCCGGAGTCCGTCGCAGTAGAGTATGTATACTTACACCGATAACGTTGAGACCGCATAGAACGAGTGGTAATGTGGCCATCATTGTCGTATAAATAGCCGTGTACTGTATAACACTGACCACTTCCATCGCGTAACTGGAAAGACATTACCTTCTCTACAGCCATTCCGAATGTACTCGAAACGCTCGTGGCACACACAACAGCGTTTACTTGCCTTCCGCGTCGACAAAACGTATCTCATACCTTCTCACGCGGTAATACTTTTGCACGCACTGTGTCAATGTCTCGATATTGTGTACGGCGCGAAACTCCACCATTAAAATTTCGAACCGCGCCGCCGCGAAAAACAAAAGCAGCGCAGCGAACATGTTGATGCACACGACGGCGGCGCACTGCATCACGACGTAACCGTGGTGCAAGAAAATCACGGTCCTCAGTGGCTCGTAGTCGACGGGGAACGGGTATTCCGCCTCTACTGGGAACGGCTGAGGTACGAACAGGTTTCCTACGACGATGAAAGTCCCAGTCCCGTAAACCCACATCGCAGCCATCGCGTAATACTTTGCATATTTGTCCAGGTATTGTTGTAGAATTGATCTTTCGAGAGACGTTGCGTTCGCACAGTACTCTGTCATTTGATAGACTACCGCCTGCAACGTGTCGCTGCAGTTACACTCTTTAACAAAGTTTTATGCTCGCAGATTTTACCTGAATCCGATCATAGTGAAGAATGCTTAAGACCGCCTGACCGTAGACGTGACAGAGAGCATCGATGAAGCACGCCACCCTGGTCAGGATGATCGAGTCGTCACGGTTTATGTACATCGAGTAAAATAGCGGGAGAACGAATATAAAAGCGCATGTGTTCGTTAGAAATCTGTAGACTTTGAAACAGATCACCTGAGATTTGGTGGCTGTCGGCGGTAGCGGCCAAGAACAGTTTAGGGCTATGCTGAGCTGTGTTAAGTATATGGCTCTCTCCGGCGTTACGTTTTTGAACATGATGCAAAACGAAATAAGCACAAGAATCTTTTTACCAACACGTGCACTTTGAGATTAATTTTACTAATAGGACCAGGGATCGTTTCTTGCGTAATTTGTCCGTGCTATGCACTCGAGTATTCGATATCGCTCCACAAGAGAAGCAATCGGTAAAAGAGAATTACGATGAATACCGTTTAGAGAGAAAATGCTGTTAGTATACATTTATTACCTCACACACTTGGAGAATTCTATAACAACGATTATGGTACCGGTGTGTTTTGCATATTACACCTAGTAATGATAGGTGTAAGTATTATTCTCCGCTTCCGGGTGTAGTTTGCCATGCGCGACGATTGCGCTGGGCATTACTTGCCGCACGAATAATTTCTATACTGTTCCTATCTCGTCATACGTATTGATAACTTAGTGGTAAACGTATGTAGTATGGAACATTACTTGAAATAGAAGAATCAAATTGTTTGATAAGGTGATGGAAGAGTAGGAAGTCTATAGAATTCTTGGGAACTCTTTGGTCTATAGAGGAACTCGGTTGGTCTCGCCTCTTAGTCATTCTTGGATCTTTTCTGGACCGTTGACGTTGGTGTCAACATTACTGTTAGCCATCGATGACCATAAGCTGACCATTAAGTAACCAACGATCATTTAAAACCATTGCGAAGTCGACAACTAAAGCCTTTTCACAAGACTGTGGCAAAGGGTAAGTGTTAAAATTTTTCGATGAAATTGAAAGATTTCAAATTGTTCTAAAAAAATTATTTTTGGCTGCGGGGGTCAATTACAATCATTTTTGGTCAATAGATATACCCCCGAAATCCTACGCAGTCTCGAGAAAAAAAATCATTACCGAAAATTTCATGTCTGACCATACCGTTGATATGTTTCACTGAAATTTCGTCCGGATCTTTAAAACGTCATAACTCCTGAACGGATTGAAGGATTTTAATGTTCAAAAAGGCAAACGACGCGTATTTTGGTGAAGAATATGTAGAAATTCCAAAAATATTGAAGAAGTTGTTCCTTGACCCCGTCAAGTTAGAATTTTAACCCATAAAAATAGTCAGATTTTCAAACAGCCATAACTCCTACAATAGTAAATATATTTCAATGAAACTTTTTTCTGAAGTAGAGCACATGGGTACCTACAACAAAGTATTAAACAATTTTTCTGTAGGGCGTCAAACAAAGTTATTAAAAATCAAAAACGATTTTCTAAGGAAAATCGACAGTGGGTAGGTGCCTACATTTTTCAGCGGAAAAAAATTTTTTCAAATCGATCTGGAAAAATTATTTTCAGTCGCAGGGGTTAATTACAGTAATTTTTGGTCAACAGACATACCCCCGAAATCTTACGTATTTTCGAGAAAAAAATTCGAATAGATGCCTAAATTGTCGGCGAAAAAAGATTTTTTCAAATCGACCTGAAAAAAATATTTTCTGTTGCAGGGGTTAATTGCAATAATTTTTGGTCAATAGACATACCCCCGAATTCCTACGCATTTTCGAGAAAAAAATTCGAAGAGCTGCTAAAATTTTTGGCGAAATTGAAAAGTTTCAAATCGTTCTAGGAAAAATATTTTCGGTTGCGGGGGTCAATTACAATTATTTTTGGTGAGCAGACATACCCCCGAAATCCTACGCACTTTCGAGAAAAAAATTCGAAGAGCTGCTGAAATTTTTGACAAAATTGAAAAGTTTCAAATCGTTCTAGAAAAATTATTTTTGGTTACGGGGGTCAATGACAATCATTTTTGGTCAATGCAGATACCGTCGAAATCCTACGGGATATCGAGAAAATAATTAGTATAATGTATCAACGCGTATTAAAAATGCATAAACTTTAAACACTCGCAGTTCCGTAACCACTCATGTTTTTTGCATAATCGAGCCGTCGTTCGAAGGGGCAAACCTTCCTCTTTAAAATGGTTTTTGGTTTTTGGCGATCGGACTTCCCGTTTTCGAGATATCGTAATTTATGTAAAGGGTAATTTTTCTTAATTCGACTATCGCTGTCTCCGTCTGATGCGTCGCGTTGGACCTCCTTGTCGCACGTTGACCCACTTTGACGTTGTCGCGTGACAGAATGACGTCACGTTTACTACTTACTACGGTCACGTGACGCGTAGTAAACAAACACTTCCGGACTCTTATATCTCCGAAACTAGCCACCGCATCGACTTGAAATTAAAATCGCTATATCTCGGGAACTAATAAAGCTATCGACTCGTACAAACGCTCATTTTAAAGGGCATTTAATCATCTACCATATGAGCATAGAAATTGTTACTATTTCTGCTGTCTTCTATGTTTATTTTGACATTTACTTTGACGCTACATACTCAAAACAGTTTCAGCAATTTGATCATACGACTAGTGTACGATGACACTGGGCCATAAATTATCTATTTAATTGTGAATGAATTTAAATTTAAATACAGAGTGTTTGCGTAGGTACTAGCCAGCACTTTTTCTTAAAGAGTTGTTTTTTCTGGAAGTAACTACGGCAAACAACGTATATTTTTGTGAAGAATATGTAGAAATTCAGGTCGGTATGGCAGTCAGAGTGGGCCACGAAGGTCCATAACGTGAAATGGCCAGAAATGTCTACCGTGGATAAGACTGAGTTTACCTTTCAGTGGCAACGTACCAGCGATCGATGGTGTACGACATTATCCGCCGATAGTAACTGCACGAGAAGTTTCCGAAGGCAAGTGTACAACTGTACTACTTCCGTAGTTGCAACTATAAATTGTACTTACTTTTCTTTTTTATTTCTTCACAGGTTGTTCGAGATTCGCCACTGGCGTGCGTTTTACGTTTAATATTGGTGACAGTGGTCGTTCGACGACATTATATTTTCCATTTCATTCTCGCTCTAGTCAAGCGTAATCCGTAGAAACTTTACATATATACGAACCGTCGGCTAAGAGTTACAACTCCTACAACTCGCGACGAGCGGCTGTGAAATTCCTGAGTAAGCTTCTCGCTGGGCATAAAACCCGCCCGGCCTCGTACCTCGAAGAAACGTTTCAAATTTGCAATGCGACGAGAGAACGCCGCGGCGCGCTAGCGACAAGCCTTTTCCGATCATAATCCGCGGAAGTTCGAGGCCGTATTAAACTTTATATTACCATTCGCGCTATAAGAGTTTTATGTACACGGTTTATACTGTCACGCCTGGCCCCACCCACCGGGCGACACGAATTTACGAGCGACGTTCCGTCGAGCACGATCGTGTACGATATCCTTCTTTTTTTCTTGTCGTGTTCCACCAACATGAAGACGTCTCTATCGATTCGCGGCAGGGTCACGTAAATCGGCTACGTTCCCGAAAAACGCGTCCATAGCATATGTGATCTTACACGGTAATCGAATTGCGGTAGAACTGATTCAACCTTTTCTCGCCTTTCGCCGCAATATTTTTTTAAACGCAATCAGGAAAGGGCAAACCTAGACAGGAACACAAAGCGATTCTAACGCAAAGGCGATCGCGGAACGGGCAAAAAGTCAATTCTCGCGGAGATTGAAGCGTCGGAATGAATCGACGAAACATATTATCGGCAATTTGCTTGGCCCGGTGATGTAGCAGCCGGCAAACGAATCGGAAAGCGTCGCGATTCCCAGCGTCGCGTTATAATATGATAAATTCTGCCGATCGATTTGCTCGGCCGTACGGATATTCCATTATACGAAACGGTGAACTCCGCGCGTAAACAAACGAGGACGACTGCCGTTTGGCGGTCGGCGTTTTTTATTCCCCGATCCGATTCCGCACCGGTAGAAAATTATTATGTATTCAGTAGCCGGCGTTAACGGACACGGTTCGGTGTACGACCCTTGTTATCCAAACTGGTGCACTCCGTTATCCCTGAAATAATCGGCTCGACGCACACTGGGGCAAAATCCCCGAAACGTGATCTAAATGTGTAATTATGAAATTCCGAGTATAAACCCGATTGTGATCCATGACGAAACTAAACATTGGTCCCTTTTGGGTTCGTTCACAATTTATCTCGCACTCAAATATCTGCGAGGGCAATTCGAATGATTATACAGTTCCTGCGCGAGATCGTTCGATAAACGAAGAGACGAAAGCCAGTGAAATGTATAATTATAGCTGGGGATTGCGATGAGAAATAGGAAAACTGTGACATCCGTTGCACGTACCATGTTAAAATAGCAGTAGTGTCACTTCGCTTATTGAACGACCCTCGTAATCTCTCGATGGGCTTTATAAAACATCGCGACTCTTATCTTGATTCCCAACATTTGTTTTTTCATTTAAGCTCGTTTGTGCACATCTATTTTACTTTCTATTATTTCTCGATCGAAATTAGTTCCGGAGGGTAGAAACGGAAACGCGTTTTACGTATTTTAGGTACGTTTATTATTTCATGCGACGCAATAACAATGATAACGAAGAAGAAACGACAAAGTCATAACGACGATTATCGTTGGAGGGCTGCGGAAGTTTACGGTTGGCGATCTCTCGGTCTCGTCGTTCGCCAGCCGTAAAACTTGGATCGATCGAGGCTTCGCTGTTTATTCTCGCCGATTTTACGGTTAATATCTCTTTGCGGACGGTCGCGACACACGTGTGCGCGCCGTTTTACGATGCACGCGTAACGAGGGCGGAAAGTTTGTGTAACGACGACGATCGTTGTGTTTTGCATACGAGAGCCCCGATGAAATTGATAATCGCGGTCGGCTCGTATTCGCTCCGCTCGTTACGCTGAATTTACCGTTAAACTGCGTGGGGATCGATTTTGCGAAAACTTGGATCCGTGGTCAGCCGCGAATGGATATTGTTTTAGGTTTGTTTGTTCGGTTCGATGAATGATGGCTGGCGTTGATTTTATGTAACAACGCCGACAGATGTCCGGACGATATCGGTTGTCGCTTCTAGTATATCTCGTCTTTCGTTCCTTTGTTGAAGTATTTGCTGTTGGGGGGAGAAAAAGCAAGACATTTTTAAACGAACCTTCTAACATTCCAAAAACCAAATCGCGATCGGAATAATCGAAGTTGGAGCTTCGTTTTATTTGATATTTTGTGCCGCGTATAGTCGTTCAATTTAAAGTAATATCGCAACACGATGAAGCGATCTAAAAGTAATCCGATCGTTTGATAGGCGTATGATATGCGCCGCAGATTAAACCGATAAAGCCAGGGACGAAGCGATTTCGTTAGCCGACACGATTAACCTTATCGTTTCCAGAGCAAACGGTCTTTCATTAGCACAAAGTATACTGCCCGTTGCGTGACTTACGAATCGATGGATATCGAGAAAAGGCAATACAAAAGTGTATGCTTATCGCGTGTAACGACTGACGCTTTAGATCACTGGTCTCTGTGACAAACAATAGAGAACATCTTTTGGTTGTTTCAAATAAAACTTACTAAAACATGGTCGTTGGAATGAGAACGACCAACACTATCCCAGCTGTGCATGCCATTGTCGATAAAAGAAGTCCCGCTTCGCTTATCGGGGGCTCCAGAGTTCTCGGTTTGATCGTAGTTTGCTAGAAAATGTCACGAAATAAGTTAGAATTAATATTTTAATTCACTTGCAACAGGTGTGGGCTTCGATCATCTTAATTGTCTCTATTATTTTTGAAGACGCGAACAACTTCATTTACGATCATAGAGCTATATATTTCGTTATCTCGAATTAGACACGATGCTTAGAAATAGAAAAAAAATTTAATTCGGACATTAGTTTCCTATCTACGCTCCCAACGTGTTTAAACTCCTCGTGTTCGCGAGTCAGAGAGAGATGAATAAAACATGAAGCACTTGACTGAGTTGGTATTCGACGAGGTTTTTATTTGTCGCGGAATACCGAGCAGCCTCGATCGAGTTTCGAAGAGTAACAGGGCTGATTAGGATTCCTGACGCGCGCGCCGCGCAAGAAGGCGTTAATCCCTTAAGTAGTGATAACACAACGAAACTTTATAATCCAGTTTTCGACGCGTGTTCGCTCGAGCGCGGTCTCCGTCCTCCGTTTCGCCCTCGTTTCTGACACCGACGCGCAACTACCCCCTTTTGTTCTGTTTAACCGAACGCGAGGGCTAACGAGACAAACAAAATTCCCGCGGTTAGCCCATTCTCGCTCGCGAACAATCGGACAACGAATTAATTAAACCGGAGAAAACTTGGGCCATTTCCCGTGACTCGAGGAACGAATCATCCCTTGAGGGTGAATGGCAGACCTCGAGCCTGTAAAATATTTTCACGAAACCGAGAACAAATGGTTCGAGTTGTCGTTGTTATGGATTAATGAAGGATAGAAAGAAATTTGATCGCGGAAGGTTGGTCAGCCGGATAAAGGCACGATTTCGACAGTCTCCGGACCGATTTCACGGAGATCTCGCGTGGAAATCGGGCGCAACGATTTCCTGAGCTCGGTGGCCGACTTGTCCCACGGTTCTCATTAAAAGTTTTCCCCGGACAGGCTGGTTCTTCCGCCGCGGGGCCGGCTTATTGTTTAACTTGCCTCGTTAGAATCGCTCGAGCCGAAAACGCAATATCGGCCGCATAAACAGTTTAATCGCGCGACAATCCGGCGGACTTTCGGCGCACGAAACTTTACGACACCGAGCGCGCACGCGATCCGTTGGCTATACCAGTCGTCGAAAACAACGGAACTTTCGGCTTAAAGTTCCACGGCGACGTTAAATATCTGACGGAGCCTACGAGTTCCCGAGCTCACTGCGAATTTAACGCTCGTTTCCAGGACGACTGTTGCCTTGAGACGTTTAACTGCGCGAACGTCTACCTATGTATTTATTTATTCGCTATACCGTTAGAATAACAGAAAGTTCCGTGAAACCAAAACCGTTTAATTGTAATAATCAGTCGAGTTTAACGGGATTAAGAATCTCTGCGACTGTTCCTTTGGACTGGAGAACCAAAATTTAAACTTCAAGAGTCGTTACACAACATCAGAAGCGAGAAGATAATGAGTTACGCGTGTAATTATCGAAACCTTATCTGAATACGAGTCAGATAAGCGGTAATGCGAACGTACCTCAGTTTCTCTCGTCAGACAGAGCACGGCGCAGGGAAGCGCGAGCAAAAGTATAGTTCTCAGGAACATTTTGTCTGCCGATCGCGACGAATGAAGGACGACTGCGGGAAGTTCTTCCACCTGTCTTACGGTATTATCTTCCCGGGCAGGTTCACGACAGCGATAAAACGGCCGATTGACGGATCGTCGTTTCACGTCGGACTTTATCGCGGTACCGCGCGAAGGTGGGATGGCTGCCTTATCTGGCGCTGACAACGCGTTTTATGCATGCACGGAGCACGCGTTCCGTGCACCAGGTGCAGTCCTCCGCGAATCAATGGCCAATCGACGCGAACGTATTCGCGGCCATGAATGGAGAACGGACGTTCCCCAAACTCTTCCATCCACCGCCTTTTGTGTAGCGTAGCTCATCTTCCTTGCTTCTGTTTCCTGTTATTTCGTTCCGTTCGAAACGGAACCGGTCAATTGGCAACGGCTACTCGCTTCCCGTGCTCCCAATTACGTTATTAAATTTCTGCTTACGCCTCGTGGATCCTCGAGCAAATATCTCCTAGCTCCTGGATCCTAGCAAATATTTTTGATTCGTCGAAATCAAGCAGAGAGTTTCCTCTTAAGTTAGGAAAGTTAGGATTTTAATTTCATTCTTCTTCCTCGTATTTGTCTAACCGAATTTCACTCTCTTCGCCGTTGATTATGCTACTTAATAGGAAACGTAGTATTTTTCATTCTTGAACGGATCGATTTCATCGTGAACTATAACACATCGGAACTCTTTCTGCCGGATTCTTCGGTATTTACGGTACCAATCTGTGATATCGATTCCTCCGTCAACATTCTTACGATATAGGGGTACTTTTATCAGAAATGCTCGAAGAATGCACGGAATCTTCTTAAAGATACTAGCGGGTAATCATCGAACGAACATGAATCGCCCCGTAAATGAAACGCCGACGCGCAGGACGGATAACGATGACTTCCGTCAAAGACGGTGGCGGATGTTTATCGTTTCATCCGATCCGGTTCAAAGTTAAAACTATCGTGCACCGTGAAACGGCGTATCGTGCCGTTATATCCGCGATATGCTACACTTTTTAACGATCAAACGCATCCCATCGATGCCATCAAACGATCCACCGCGCCGCGAAACGAAGGAGAAAAAAGAAAATCGACCGGGCACACGTAGAGGCGGCGGTGGGAGAGAAGCGGGGGGAAAAACAAGAACTACACTGGTACACCTGTTTCCGGTACTTTTTGCTTCTCATTTCGCCACTGCAGGCTCAAAGGACATCAACGGAAATTCCATACGCGCGTTGACTACCGCCGCTAACCCATCCGATCGATTTTGTCTCTTTTTTATTTAGCCGCCATTTACATCGCACCCTGAACCGAACCTCGCTTCGTTACCGTTCGCTGACCAAAGTTAATGGAATAACCGACGAATCGACCAGTTCGACTTTTTCGTCTGAGCATACCACGGTATTAACTTGCACCGTTTTCCAACGAAAGCACGTGACGTTACGTTCATATCGATAAGGTGAACCGGTAGGCTTTATCGTGTCATTTCTGAAAAGAGTCGCCGTCGAATTGCGTTACTCGATTATTTCCATTTCGTGCGGGAGCAATCGATAATATTTCTAAATTTTTTGAGTGGATCTTAAAACGAATTTTAATTCAATTTCTATTCGTTCGGCGTTATGTATTTTTTGCACGTTAATCGATTTTTCTCGCCGTTCCGCGTATCGGAGTGCGATCGTCTCGATAGAGATCGGGATTAAAATTCTTTTCTTATCAATCTTTTTGCATCCCCGGTTAGGAAAAAAAAATTACATCTTGCCCCAATTTCTGGAATCGCTCTGTATAATAAAAATTTAAATTTTAAACCGTATCACTATGAAATTCAGCACACCAGGTGCAAGTTCAGCAAGGCCGGAAAAAAGTAATTTATCTCCGGACATTACCAAAGACTGCTTACCGAAGAAATTTCCAAACCTTTTGGCTGACGCCCACTTAACAGGAAAAGGGAATTTCGTTCGAATCAAACGTTTCTAATTAACTTACAATTTTGTAAAAATACCAGGCATTTTTCGATCAGATTTTTCTAAATTCGTTGTTATTAAGCGTATGTTATTAATACGTCGACTAAAATTTTGGCATATAGTTTTCCCTGGGATGGAGTTGCAAAGTTTTTCGTGCTCCGTAACCTCTTAAATTCGCGGTGACAACGAATTCCCCGGAGCCCTGGCTGCCGACGTCTTACTTTATCAAATTTTATGGAATGGAAGGCACGGTTATTTCTCCGTTCGCTGGACACGGTGGCTCTCGTCGGGGGAATCGACGAAACAATCTGTAATATATCGAGATCGACAAACGGCAAGGAAACGCGGGATTAAATGAAATCGATAAACGAAACGGTCCGGGACTTCTTCTCCTCTTTTTCGCGTTTTCCTTTTTGTTCCGTTTTTCTTTCTCCATTGTCGTCGATGCTACGCGCGGGTATTTGTCGGCGATATCGTGGTTCCTGCAGGAAACCGCGGCATCTCCAGAGACGTCGCAGGAAATCTTCATTATCGGTACAGACGGGAGGAGGAGAAAATCCGTGGAAAATGGTCGTCGGACGAGGAACGTCGATGCGGAGGCAGATCGCGGGATGCAGGTGCGGAAGTTTCGAAACCAGCGGGAGGGGGGGGGGGGGGGAGAGAAATCGCGTACACGGGTCTTGCATCAGAGCGTAATAAAGGCGATGAGCGTTCTTTCATCAAGGGAGGGGAAAAAAGTTTCGTCGCGGGAAGTTTCGCGACGCCAAGAAAATCCAGTTTGTCTCCGGATGAATATGCATGCCACGGAGATATAGATATCGTTCTTAATGCAACCGGCGAATATATGCATTCGGGAGGGGACAAAAAGAAACGAAACGTGGGACGAAGCAACCGACCTGCGTTCTATTTTTAATTTAGAAAACCGGGAAACGTTGTTTCCATTCGACGAAATAAAACCATCCGTGACAAAGAAGCGCAATTTGCAAGCGTTAACGGAACGAACTTAATGTGATTCGCGAGCGTCGTGCTAGGAGCAACAGATAGTCGATTGCGAGAAATGTATCAAACGCGCGAAGTCTCCGGTCGCGTCTCGAATCGAAACTTTGCTTCTCCGTGCAATGTAATTTTCATCCGGAGCCGGCAACGCTTTCTTAAACGATCGGGAGAACTCGTGTAAGACGCAACGTACGCCGCCGTACCTTAATTTAATTTTTACTCGCGCGAATTGCCGCGCCCGAATAATCCTCGGGGAAATACTCGACTGTGCTTACCGCGTTCCTTTTCCGCTGCGTGAGCGTCGCGTTCGTTTCGTCGGTATTCTTCCAGTTTCAGCCCGCGTGCACGAACAGGCGTACACATGTACATACGTATGTACAATCAGATGCCGAGGAAGCCCGGAAACACGGGATTGTCTGTGTTTGCACGGACGCATCGACGTTTTCCACCGTAATACAAATCTCTTGGTACAAAGTTTCTCGGCGGGTCTCTGTCTTTATCGTGCACGTACGTTTACGTTATTATAATCGCCTGGTATAATGCGTGGAACGAATGTAACTGCTGCAATTACATTAACGAGAGGCTCGGTGTGACAATGCGAGAGATAAATTTTCCGGGCGACTAAATCCCGGCATTAGATAGCCGTCATTCGAACCGCTAATACCCACTCGATGATTTATTAATTACAATCATTGTAATTCACATTGGTTACTGTTATTCCATTCACCGCTTCGTTAACACCCAGCCCGCGGCGGGATAAATTAATGAACGCTCGAGGAACGCGACGCATCAGAACGCGTCTGTCAAAACTGTCGTGCCGGTTACATTATAAATCATACGGCGGAGCTTGTTGCCAGCGAACGGTTATTGGAATGAAAATTACCGCGTAGAGAAAGTTATTATAACGATTCTAAGACGCGAAAGTAATTAGAACCTCGAATCGTATTAAACTTGGACGCACGAGTAATCGCGTTCGTTCGAATCGTCGACGCGAGTCGCAAAATAGTCGTGAATGCTACCGGGGGTACGAATGTCGAACACAATGAATGCAATAAAGCTCAATCTCGAATGGAATTAACGGCCGGCCGTTATGCATATGCATGCGTTTGTTTGCTATTGAAAATATTTAATCATCTAGTTTATTTCATCCATCGCGCGAACGATACGCCGCCGGGAATATCGATTTAAATATTGCTGCCCGAGCGATACGTTACGACCGTTTTCAGGCGGCCGCGGTCGTAAAATCGAACTCGTCACTGCATTATTGCGCTCATTTGCGTTGAAATTCATTAGCTCGGATAATAAATTATTCACTCGCGTTACACTACTTCTAATTGCGGAATGGTCGATAGAACTAACCGCTCCGCGCGATGCTCGAACAACATTTGCCAACTTCGAAATTTCCATAAGAACGGATTAAAAATTGCAGTCTCGATCGTGGCGCGGTAAAGATCTTTGACTCGACGGTTCTGGTGAATTATCTGGTGAATTATCGTCCGATGAAATACGAGAGCGCTTTTCACGGCGACCCCGGGAGCAACCTTAAGAATTTTTCTCCCGAAGAGCGATGAATTTCGAGAAATTCAACGAGACGCGGGGATCAAATGGAGCGACAGTTAGGGTTTCAGCAGATTCTGGTTTCCGACGACGCGTTTTCCTTTCTTTCCCGCCGCAATCTCCGTGAGAAAATGAAGGACCGGTATCTTAGCCAGCGAAGTCGAACGAGCAAACTTTTCCAATCCGCGGCGTTGATCCGCGATCGTCGAGCTGCGAGGATCTCTCGGTCGCAGGATATTAAAAATAGATTAAGATCTCGGGCTTTCGTCCTTAGATTCGATTCCCGCCATCGGGTGGCGCATTATCCGATCGTTCTGGAAGATGGACACCGTGTTTCTGCGAGAAGGATCGCGAACGGGCGCGTCTCTATCAATATCGAGGAAAGAGATTTCCCAAAGACATCACGGGGAATCGGTCGAGATAAGTTTCCTCGTTATGTTCGCTGGGCGATGGGAACGATAAGCGTGGTAGTATTCAAATCGAATAATTTCTTTGGACAATCGCGATATTACACGTGGCCTGCTATGCGATTCGATGCCCTAAACAGCTGTATAATTTGACCCCAAATACTGGATGTTAATTAATCTCGATGCTGCGACAGTAATGTCAAGGGAACGTCCTGTGCTAGAGACGGAGACCTATCGAACGACGTACGGCAAATTCAGCTGTATAAATCGAGAGTGTTAACGTTCACTGGTGTAAATTGACCTCTTGGAAGGGTCGATATTCAGTTGATATAAAGGGCAAAATTTTCAGATAAATCTCTGGAAATTTTGAATTCTCGAGAACTGTATACTGAGGGAAAGATTCCTTATCCATCAAAGAATTAGACCTCTTGAAGCTGTACCAAGTTTAATGGGACGTTACCAGCTAGATGAATGGGATCTTTAAGACAACAGGATGAGCCCGTCCTCTGTACACGATTCATCAGTTTGAAATTCGAACCACGCGACCCCAGACTATCGCCTGGCGACTGTAGATAAGGGAGGGTACGAGAAATTCTTCTGGAATATATCAACGTTCTCGAAATTTATTCATTCACGGCGATATTTTTCGGAGTTTCCCGTTTGCGACTTTCCCGTCGTTCGATACCGCTTATAAATTTGCGGTCCCGTCGGCGCGAATTACCATCGAAGCTGTGCGGCCGACACGGTTAGGCTAATGATGGCGACGGTCCGTGTTCGACCGTTAACGTTTCACGGTTCGCGAATAGCCATTAGCCCGATAGCGACCGTTGAGGGGGTTGCTTTCGATGGTCGCGGTTTTCGAAAAGACGCGTCGCCGGCTCGCCTCGTTTCCGGGAACTTTAATTCTTCGTTTACCTGTTCGTGGCTTTTGCACGTCGCCGAGGAAACGGCTCGGAAGTTTTAATTGCCTTCTCGAGGTTTTCGCCGGCCGGGCAGCGGAAAAGCGAGAATTAAACTGTTTCACGATCAAGATTTCGATATCCCCCGTTCGCGTCTAAGAAATTACGACGGAGAGAAAAACGAGTTAGAATATCAGCAGTTTTTAAAACCCAAGAGCACGTTGAATTAAAAATTTTTTTAGAAAAATAAATCGATTCTCGAGGCCGTCGTGCCCATTAAACCGCACGAATCCAACGAATAAATAAATTACTAAACAGCACTCTTTTCGATCGCATCTCTTCGCGTGTAACGCGAACGGGAACGTCGTACGGCAACACACTCGCCGCAAAACAGGAAGAACCCATTAAATTTGTGTCAACGGAAAGTATTTCCGTCGTCTTTCGCCGGATCACCGACAAAGTTCGCCCGTAAGTCTGTATCGGTGTAAGAGTAACGCGACCCGAAGGAACGGCTGCAGAGGGACTACGTGGAACTAATGGCGGGATCCAAGCCGGAGTCGCAAAGATTAAACGAGCATCGAAAGGGCGGCGGAAGTGGAACGAGGGCGGAGGTACGCCCGCAAAGTGAAACAAATTGCCGCGAACGAGGCTCAGCCCGCTGACGCAGTCGTTGATTTTTCCCCTAATACCACCGCAAAAGGGTCCACGGAGTTTTTAAACTCGATCTTCGATCCTCCTCCGCCTCTAGTCTCTGCACGAACACCGAGATCATCGGGGTTTCGTCTCCCTCGGAACCACGATTTTTCGCTGGTACTCCAAAGGCCATCGAAACGTGCACGATTTAAGGGGATATTTCGGTACATTCGAAAAATCTATTCTTTTTCTTTGTTTGAATCGAAGACAGTCTGGTGATGGTTTTGATTGTGTTTGGTGGAGCGAATAAGGGTCTGGAAAAAGAAAATATGTTTCGCCAAAGGGAGTCTGTAACATATTTATGGGACGCTCGGTGGACGTCCAAGACGGGACAGGCGAAAATTAAACCAGTCGGACGGGGCAGATCGATAAGTCGAAAACCGAGGAGCTCCGTGCTTGCGAGTTGCAGTTGCAGTTGCAACGTGCAATCGCAGGGAACGCGGTTCTCGACTTTGTCCGCTCGCGGCGGAAAGGCAGCCGTCGCGTCAGAGTTTCGAAATCGTCCGATGCGCTTTCGTTCTACGGGGATCGATTTTCCGTCTGTTCACCGCAGTAATTTATTTAAACGAGACCCGATCGCGTTCTACCTCCGTCGAGCAACCGGCAATTAGCGCCGAGCAGTATTTGGAGGTTCGTGCGAGGGATCTTGATACCGGTACCGAAGGAAATTCGCCCCTACACGATACTTTGCATTGTTAATTGTTATCTCGCGACCGAAACTGTCGTTGTACTTTGCAGCTGCGTATCTCGACGATACTGCACGCTGGAACGGGACACGCGTTCGCGACGAAAGCCACGGGCAAACGTCTAATTTCTATATCAAAATTTATTATACTCCTTATCGATCGGTACTGAAGATATCGGGCCGGAAGATCGTGCAAGTGGAGAACTATAACCGAACGTCTGACGTGCTATGAATACTCGGAACAGTAGACGCAGAAACAATAAAAGAACACGCGTGGAAACGAGCACGAAGCAGGTGTTTATCTGTCAGGTTTATTCGACGTAGAAAGTATTTGAAATTGCTCGCGGACGGGCATTCTTTCGTTCTTGACGAGACTTGCGGTCGAACTCGAGGGCGTTCGGAGGAAGGACGCAAACCGTGTCAAACGATGTCACGCTCCAGGCATCCGGACAAAAGTCAACGGCGAACGTTTCCTCGGCGATCGATCAAAAACGGGCGCCAGTGTCCCGAATCGGCCATGCAATCGGATTTGTATCGGCTGCTACGTGACGTAAAAAAGTCTCCATTATCCGGTGATTGGAACATCCTGTTTGCGATCAGCGAAAACCGCTCTGGGTGTTCCGCGAACGATTCGGTGAAGGTTCGTTAACCGAAGTTCGATGTTAATATTGAACGAGCGCGTCGTTTCGCCTCTTTAATTTCGACGCGAGCCGCGGACACGCGCGCGCTATTTAATGGGGCAAAATTAAATGGCTACGCGTCGCACGAGCGTGTTCGGTAACTTATTATATTTTCAATGGTCGGCTTCTTCCTGTTGATTATCGGTTAATTAGCTCCATAGAACGCAGCTTCGTTAATATTTGCCGCGCGTGTCGTTGTCGCGTTCCCCGAGTTTTTAACTTCCGGTGCAAGGTGGTTCCGGGAAACTGGGCCAGCCCGTGCGGCTCTTTTCTAAGCGGGCGTACAAAAAATTGACACGGGCAAAAGCTGAATCCCGCGATAGAAACTTTTTTTCAGACGCGTCTGACCATTGCTCGATATTTCTACTTGCTCCGGTGTACAGATCGAAAAATTATCCTCTGCGGGTTTAGATGCTGTTTTCGATTTCGTTAAAATAGGTGACCCGAC
Organism: Colletes gigas; assembly: GCF_013123115.1. NCBI lineage: Eukaryota > Metazoa > Arthropoda > Insecta > Hymenoptera > Colletidae > Colletes > Colletes gigas. The sequence goes on along the minus strand of NW_025106637.1, from coordinate 1,669,503 downwards.
GCGGAAAGGGTACGTTCGTGTGATGGAAAAGGCATTTCTTCCCCGGCAGTTCGGGTTTTATTTTTATTTCCGAAGTTTGTGCTTACCTCGGTGTACACTGCCGTTCACAATAAGTCGTTCGGAAATTCTAGGCGAGGGTCTGGTGCCCTGGCCGACGGCAGCGAAAGGTAAAGAGAGGATCAAGGGAACTTCATAAAGCGGAAGCTGGAGGGTTGTTCGTACTTCCTCGAACCGTTCGATGGAGGGCGGGGTACTTTACGAGCGGGAGACGCGTTCGAACTGCACGACGGTGTTTCGTGCTCGTTGCCCCCGAGATTCTTTTTTTTTTTATTTCTCTTTCCGTGGAAAAATGGAACAAACCGAATTAGAACGGGTAGCGAGAGCATTTCCATCCGGTAATAAACAAATCGTCGTTGCACGGACCTCCGTTGAAAGAAGTCGAGGAATCGGTAAATAAACAGTGTTTTGAAGGGACAAGAAAACGCGCGGCTACTGCTCGGATTAAGGTTCGCGTTTTGTTGGGGAGAACGCGCGATAAGAAACGCGCAATAACCCTCTCGCGAATTGTATCGTGATTCATTTAAATGGGGACACTCGGCGCTTTTGAATAAGCCCGGGACGAGTAGCGGTACGATTTTTATTTCGTCTTTTGTTCGTCGAAACAACGGGCGAAGAAAGAACGCTGACGTCGTCGGACAGGTCTTAACGAAGACTCGAACCAACCGCTGTAACATGTAAATTACGAGTCTCTTTTATGTCGCTCGCGCTTCTTCGACCCTGGAAAACAAGGTTAACCCGGAGCATCAAGGCTCGTGGCTGATTCCCAGTCTCGTCGTCGCGTTTATTCCAACCAGGGAGTGACGTTTTCCGACGTTACATCGGGGCTTCGAAAAACCCTTGAAAACCACGACGCGCAACGCTTCTGACCGCGTGCATTATTTTCTTTATCACGGCCGAGATTGTACGGTTCCGTCTTAAACCCGGAGCCCCGAGGTGTCTCGTGCAAACAGCCGGTATTTTCTTTCCGTGGCTTCGAAAGCTTGCAAGGTTTGCTCCGGCAACACTCTGTAACTGGATTTCAAAATAAGAAGCGACGCCGTCGCTCGCCTGTCGCGTCAATTATCCCACGTAAAACATTCTCGATGCGAGGGATGCTTATAAACACTCAGTGGATACGTATTGGTGAGCTTTGGAAAGCACGAGAAAAAGAAAAAATTAATCGTTGAAGTTCATTTTCCCATCGAAAGGGTTTACAATTGTGTTTCTTATTTCGAATATTTGAAATTGTTCCATCCAGTCTTGAGCTTGTGATCTTTGAGCTGTTTTCCAAGGCGACAAAGTAGAAAGCCCCCTTAAAAGACCACTTTGGATTCATCGTGAAAGTTTCTGGTGGACGATCGAAGTTGGAACAAGAATCGACAATTGTATAAGCAGTGCTACCGGTAACCCAGAAGAAATTAGTTTCTCTGATATTCAATTTTAATAGCTCGTAAGACCGCAACGAGGGGCATTTATTCTCCTTCGTTTTCTCTTGCTTTCCATCTCATTGACTTCCTACCATGCTCCAGGGAACTCCGTTAAAGATTCCTCAATAACTCGGCTCTCTGAGATAACTTTGAGAAGAAAATTGTTGCGCACGGAGGAGCGATAAAACAAAGAATCGAGGCACAATGGTAGCTAATTTCGACGGGCGAATGCCATTAATTGCCAATAACAGTTGTTCATTGATTCGCCGTCGACTGTTTATTTATATCGACAGATACGTCCATAAAATTTTTAATTAAATCGATAGCACAGTGCAATTCTAATCGCAATAACAATTGAATGTTTTTTACCTGTATTATTATTGCTATTAAAAGAAGTAATATGCGAGGTAGAATAAAATAAAAATATCGCTTGTAAAGGTAGTAGAATATGTAACGTCTGCTCTGATGCGAAAAACTGAGATAGAGATAATGAAAACGCAAGGATTTTCCCCAGTCTGTAGGAGTAATTCATTCAGCGTATCACTGTTTCGTTATAATGTCGTTAAGTTTCGCCGACGCAGTATTATAATTCAATTAAATTATACGTTCATAATCGCGCGCTACATCGACCACAATTATCGCGTTTTCGTAACTCAATTTGCCGAATTACTTTCCCCCATACATCATTTACTTCTTGTTAATTTTCAGGCTTTTCCCGGCTCGAGATAAAAAGCTGCTAAGCTTTTCTACTCGTTTTTTATACCCGTTCCTCGTTTGCCGTAATATATTCCTGCCCCGTTGCAAAGGCTGGTGGCTGTTTCATTGAAACCCGTACGTCTCCCCGTTGCACGGAATGTTTCTAGAACGTTGCTAATTGTAATATTCGGAAAATGATACGCGAACGTAGCTCTAGAAATGTTTCCCGCACGTATAATTATTATTATTAATATTAACGAAACGGGGAGCAAGATAGGAAGAATACAAGACGCAATTAAATAATTCCATGACGCACGAACGTTTCTCCGTAAAGATATTTGGATGTATAATTTGCTCGCGAAAGCGTGCATCGGGAACGAGTAATCAGGAGGTTCGCGGATGCGCGAAATATCCGTCGGTGACGGGCATCAAAAATCGAATACCCAATTTAATGGCAGCGTTTCATTCCCGTGTTTTTACGTATCTGGGCAGGAAATTACCGTGCAGCCGCATCGTAGCGTATCGTTTCGATGTCCGTCGTTCGGCGATCAGTCACAGTTTATACAGCCAATGTTTTTATTGCCTGGATAGAATTTGATTTACATGCGAGGGAATCGAGCGCGATACGAACAGAGTTATTTCCAAGGGAATTAAACGGACAAAGCCAAAGACTATGACACGGATACACAGGACGTCGAAGTGAAATGTTTACAGGTGTTCAGGGCACTCGATTCCCAACGAACTAAGTGAAAACTAGTTGATCGATGTTGTTTTTTAACGTTACGAAAAGACGAGGTCTCTTCTTCGGACACTTTGTAAGCGTCAATGAAACTTGTGTTCGATACCGCGTGCTTCTTTGTCGCGTATTTTATCCAAAACGGCAGACAAGGCGGGACAATGCGTTTCCCAGGAACGAAATTAGTGCGCCGCCGGCTGACAGCCTGAATGTACACGTTCGCGGGACATATTGTCGGCGGTAAGGCATTGTGTTTGAACGCAATTAAGTGCATCTCATTCAGCCGCTTGGTCGCGAATCGATTTGCGACAGTTAGCTTCGCGTGTCGTTAATGGCTGGGATTTCAATCGTGTTCGGCCTTTCTTCTCGTTAATCAGGACCCTCCCCCGCTCGTCCCACGCATTCCACGGAAGATTTTCGATCATCCTGGAAATATAATAATCGTTTCGCTGACGAATCGGATTGTCAATCAGGGAACGTCAAGTTCCGTGAAAAACATCGGTCGCCGCGGAGTCGCGGGGCGTCGTTCGCCAACCGTGCATCGGTTTTCGATTTGGGCTACGAATCCTCCGCGATCGGATCTCTTCGCGGCTGAGCGGGAAGTAATTTGGGACAGACATTATCCGGGGCCGCGTACCACGCGTAATAAATTGAATCTGCCGGGCCGGCGTTCATTGTCACGGGATCGCGACGAAATTAATTTTCCTCGAGGATACTCGGCCCGTTTCGAGCAATTACGACGGTTGTTAATTACTCGTTGTTGCGTGTCTTCTATCGAGGATCGTTTTCCAAGAACCCCTCTTTGGGAGAACGACGAACAGTTCCGTATGACAAATCGTTTTCCCGATCCGACTTCCTGACCAACGGGATACCGGTTTCAAGAAAAAGCCACAAGCTGTTCGATAGACTTTTTATTAATCGGTGCAACTGCAACGAAATAAACAACGCCGCATAACAGGAACAATGTAGAGGCAAGAAGGTATCTTTGGTAGCAAGTGGGACAAGAAAGCGTATTTTAACGATGGTGGTCTCCCTGGTGGTCGTTGCCGTTGCTGTTGAAGACACGGGCGAAAAAGCCGTCCTTTCCGGCATGATATTTCACGGTTCGAACGTTGCCGCCTGGTTCTTTCACCGTGTATTCCCCGACGACTTCTTTGCCTGAAACGGATCGGTAATTTATGCAACTTCCTGCCTCTGGCTTCGAATCGGAGACGGACAAACAGTTTCGAGTTTCGTTTGGTTACCGAGCGAAATTAGCGGAAAAATTGCTGCCTCGTTACGCTCTGTCGTGAAAACAGCCGCGATACGATCGAGCCCGCTTTGAACGAACAAATTGCAATTTATGCGAGCCGGATAACGAGAGGACTTCCTTAATGATTCAACAGAGATCAATTTGTAACTTCATCCCGGGAAATTCAAATACATCCGGGGGCTAACGAATAATTTTAATCCACCGTCTTCGTCGGAAACGAAATAAAACCCGAGTCTTTGCGCAGTTTGAATGGGTAAACTAATTGCAACGAAGAATCCCCGAGGCTTAAATAGCTCGTTTCGATGCGGATCGATTAGTTGCGTGTCTCTGAAATTGCGGGACGCGAGTCGACACGGCGAAAGACATTGTCTGCGGAGTAAATAGCATTCATCGTCGGAACGCGGTTGGTTAGCGAATTAACATAGCAAAGCGAGGGGCGGAATAGTTTCGTCAAGAGTGACATGATATCTCCCGATGATTTCCAAAGGAAACATAATTAGCGAAGCCATCGAGCGTGTGCAGCTCTCGTCGCTGCCTCGCATCAAACGTGTCTCTTCTCGGAAAATTAACGGCCAGCGATTTTGATTTTCCCCGGTTCGAAACGGATCCTTTCGCGAGCTGCAATCAGCCGCGGTTGAATCACCGCGTTCCCGCGGATACCAAGACTCGCGTAATTACTTCTCCCGCGTAACGTTACGATCTTGTTAGGTCTATTAGAGAGCCGAATCTAATTCGACGACAGACTCGCGAACGTTGGAAGCCCTTGAAGGAGACGCGAGCAACCTCTGAACGGAGGAATTTCCATCCGTTTTTCCGGGGACACCGTCGATTTACTCAAGAAACGACGCAAAAGTTTCCATCCTTCTAAGCCAAACAATTCGATCTAATTTTTTGTTTCGTTTGTTTCAGATTCATCTGGGTTGCAGATGACGTCAAATTTTGAATAAACAATTGCCAAAGAAGGCACAGTCATCGATAGACGATTATAAGATAAGTAGAATAGTACGCGTTCTATTAAAATACATATTCAGAAATATTTGCATACTTTCGTTTATTTCGTTCGAATGGTATGGCGTGAGACGTTGAAACGACTATGGCAGCCAACCGAAGAGCTCCGGCCATTGAATGGCTCATTATTATGCCATTTATGAAACGTCCACCATAGAAATAACCTTATCTCGCGGAGGAAGGAATTCGCTCGCGTTTTATCCAGTCGTTTTCAATCCTGGCGTGAAATGTATTTCGAGGGCCTAGACGTTTCGATAACAATATTAAAATCACGAAATTCTATAGAGGATTTTGTTAAAATAGAACACCGAATGTGCTTGATTAAATTAATTTTGAATTTTGAATCCGAAGACGGAAAACGGTGAAACGTTTGAAGCGTCTTCTCAAGATGCGTCCTCAGTCTCAACACGTCTTGCGAGTCACTGTATACGCCAATTAGCCGCTGCTGATTCATGATTCCAAAGATCCCAAGAGACAGGACGCTTACAGGAGATACGAGAATTATGCGATTCAAAGCGTGTAATTTGGAATTTCAGCCACGTGTTACAACATCCCTAAACAGAGATCCATTGGTACGGATTTCAAGCTCGGCGTAAAGGTTTCTTGAAACAAATATTAGCTGACCACAAATTTAGATCGTGTTTGGAGCAGCACTGATTCTCGTTGGTTTGTTTTTCAGAGATATGGAAGTATTACCGTCCCTGTGCTCCTTTTGGCCATGATAGTCGCCGGTGTGATGGTCCTCCACGCCGTAGGAGAACTTGTAGTGCGGATAGGCCACGTAATCGTGATGATGGTGGCCGTGTTTGTCTTTCCAGGTGACCTCTTGACCATCGCCTATCACGGGACCGTGGAAATGTTGGAAAGAGTGCGCGTGTCCGGCCTCGACTGTCGCGACGAGCAGCATCGACAACGCCAGAAACGTAGCGACCAACTGCGAATATCGAATTTGTTGTTAGTTATGCGACAGTATGTGGAATTTCCACCGAATTCGCGTGTTTGACCGCGAAATTAATTTTGCAACATTGCCCGTGCCGCGTCGCGTATGTGTTTCGTTTGAGAGTCGAACGAGTTCAGCATACCGGTAATCGGATCACAGGTTATGGTTATTTATGGGTGATCGACCGAAACATTCAGGATAGAATGTTTCGAGCCATCGTTTTATTATTCGATTATAAACCACTTTTCGACGAGTCAGTTAACCCTTTGCGAACGATGGAATATTATTAGCTTCGTTCTATTTTTCTAATTCGAAAACAAAAGAGTTTTCCCGTTCCTGGAAATTTGTTTAATTCGAATCGTAATCGATTGATCAAACGTTTCGATAATCGAGTGATACGAGATTAATGATCGATCGTGCGTTGAGACGTAAGTGAGGAATGGTCGATTGCGCGATGTACACTCACTTTAAAAGCCACATCACTGTCGCGCTCACGCATCGTAGAGCCAGAGGATCGATCGATCGACGCGGGTTTCGCGATCCTCCCAAAACTGAACGTTCAGCGGCTATTGTTCCTTTTATAAGTCCACTTTAAAAGTTTCCCTCTGGTTAATTCTTCTTTGGACCCACGCCCGGAACTTCCCATCGGCGCAGACGTTGCAAAACATAATTATTCAAGCGGCCCGACGCCGCAAAAAGCGTCGCGCGTTCCTCGCTCGAACGAGCATTGGCCAATCCTGGCCCCTAATGGAGCCCGTTGAGAGAAATAATGGGGAAAAAATGGATCGTAGGAAACGTCGTCCGTTTCTTCGGCCAGGTGACACACGCGTATCGATTATGCTCGTCGCCTCTCGTCGCGCACGATAGATCGTGTTACGAGTTTCGACTTTCTTTCGCGGATCGTACGCTCCGTTTCGTCCGACTGCTTGAAATCGCGATTACAGTGGCACGAATATTACGAGATAGAACTCAGATCAGTGATCTATCGATGATTCGATGAAACTCGAACTTGAATCTAGCACACTGTCCGGCGTTTGTAAATCGTTTACAGCGAACTCCAGCTCCTTAACCGGCAAAAATCACAGTTACGATCGGCAAGAAGTGTTTTTTCAACGTTCGTAGCACGATAGAAGCAACAACAGTAATAATCCGGCCAAGGCAGGAAAACCACAGAGGAAGTACCGTTAAAGTCGTGACAAAAAGTAACTCGACCGGCTGTTGAATTCCGCAAATACGTACGGTATATAGCAAGTTCCTGTCTGGACTCATTTTCATCGGGAAAATGGGGCCAGGCAACGAGACAAGGGTCTTTGACGTAAGAACAATGTCCTGTCAACAGCGATACTTCAAGCTTCAATTTTACAGTCGAACGAACAGTGAACTATTTATGAAATAGCAGAGAATGGGAACGTTGCAATTAACGGATCTAAAACATGTCTCAATCAGAGTTACGAGTTTTTAATTCGTTCGGAAACCGATCCATTCGACAAAAGTTGAAGGAGTGAATGTAAAGCGAAGATATCGAGCAACACGATCGTTTAGAAGAAACTTATAGTTACGAGCAAGAAAGATTATCGTTGCTCGTCTTCGAGAGATTCCGCGCCAAGAAACGAGTTATCGTTCGCGAGGGGAACGCTAGATTTTTGATTCCCGCGAGTGGTCGGTCGCGTTATGAACAAAAACCAGCGGATTCCATTTGGCCTGTCGCGAAGGGAAACGGTTCCCGTGGCCGTAGAAACGGGACGTGGAGACGGGAAGAGGACAGATTCTGGCACACGATGTGCTGGAGCGGCGGAAGTGCTCGAAGAGGCGCTCGGCTTTTGAGTTATGACACTTTTTGAGTCGAGGAGTCGCATTGTGAATGGCGCATCCGGGTCCAGCGTAATATCCCAGCTCGATCTTCCAGGGATGGGGCGGCGATAAATCTGCCTTAAATAAGATTTGCCGGCGACACCCTAGCGAAATAAAAGGAACAGAACGACAGTCGAGGCGGGGCGGGGGGCTGATTGGTAATTCTCGGTCCACAGATTACAATAGAACCGCGTCTCGAAAAACGTCGTGTCTTTTCGAAATCTATTTTAGCGCGAGTTTACCAAGATCCCCCTTTCTTAATGAAGAATCAGAAATATGGCTTAAGAGTTAATTGCAAAGTTAGTTTGGAAGCTGCCTCCAAAGTAAAATTTGTTTGTAAAGGATCTTTCGCGACTTTCCCGCTGTCCGGCGGGGTCTTCGTACGTGTTTGAACTATTTCAATTAAGTCTGTCCGAAAGGTCAATTTAGTTTTCAGCCATTTGCTCTCGGCGGGTTCTCGCCCGCAGCTCGAGACGAAAGTCAATATTAATTAATATCGAGGAGCGATTGGTTCCATTCAAATAATTCCCGGGGCATATTAACGGGTTCGATGAGAATCCTGCGCCGTCGGTTTCCCAAGGAGCGGATATCTAATAATTCTTGCGACGCGGCGAGCGAATCTTTTGTCCTGGAATGTATCGCGGCCGTAAAATGTACGCGTCGCGGAGAAAGCTGGAAACGCGGGGGGGATGGGGAAACCGAAATGGAAGCTTAGCGGCGAAGCACACGAGCCGAGAGCTCTGTCCCGCGTGTATGCGAATGATTCCCAGGTAATATCGCGATACGAGCATAGATAGAGGGAAGAAGGCTGAAACCCCCGGGGGTAAATCCCGAGATTAACGTCGTGCTCTCGTTGTCCAGATAATGCAGTGCTGCACTACCTAAGCCTGTTCGAGTACACGGTATATTTCGTCTAATCGAAAAACATTGTTCAAGCAATACGCCCGATGATCTTGATCCGATCCACGCGGGCACGTGGCGATTCTACGTGGAAAAATGAGTCGAAAGGAACGAACGAAGTTTCTTCCTCGGAGCCTTCGTTCTCGAGATAATTAAATTTAAAAGTCGATACCGCTTGGCCGGCGCGTCCGACCATTAATCAGTTCTTCTACTTACGCCGACGTTCGAGTCGATTTTCTCGAAAACGGAGCCCCGAACGAAAAAATATTATTCTTTCTCGTCTGCTTAGTTTTGCGCGTAGAATCTTTGCACGCTTAATCGAAAGCACTTATCCGCGAATTCCCCGCGGAACGACCGTGTACCGAGTATCCCTGGGACAAATTCCAAGGAGATAGTTTCAGCCAGATAAAGACGAATAGTTCTGTTTGTCCGCGAGTTTCAAGGTGCAGCCAGCCCCGGTTCGCTCCCCTTCGCCGTCTCTGTTTCTTTTCGAGGCTCCCTGGGAGCCAGGAACGCGGCAACCCTGTCGCCATCTCGCTTCCCGGGGGCGTCGACGACCGGTCCTCGTTTATAGGTCACGATCTACTCCTTGCTTCAGGGACGAGGAGCGACGACACGCCACCCAGGATACCTCCTTGACCTCCATTTGCGGCTTGGAATCTCAAAACAGTCGACACACCCTCGCGAACCACTCCGAGACGTTCGCTAAACTTCGTGCTGACTTTTGATGCGCGGATTGCGGAATAGTCTAGCGCGAACACAGCGCGATTTCATGGAAATCCCCGGGTAACTTTGCCGCGAAGGGACGGAAAAATATACGAGAGGACGGATTGGTTAACAACGCCCGGAAGGAGCGTGTAAAATATTGTTTCTTTTCTTCGGGTTCTTGGATCGAACGTTCGTAAAGGCTCTAGCGAAGCGTGGCGTAATTGCGTAGCTGGATGATCTTTCGGCGATACCCATCCCCCGCGGTACCCAGGTGCCGGAAACGGATAGAGATTTCCTCTCTCCTTCCTCCCGCGGTATCGGTCCTCGCTAACGAGCCGAAACATTTTCCGGGACCTTGCTAATTTTCCAAGTGTTCCCGATTACGGCTTGATAGCCCGCGCGCCGGGCTCATAGCGGTGCCGTCGGGTTAATTGGTTTTCACGGCGGGCGCTGAAGTTACGGATACCCAGGTCGGATTATCGTCCGCTGTAAACAGTGGTTTCGCCGCGATCCGGTACAGAGAGGTCGCGAACCCGGCTCTCGCTCTGGAAGAAATATCCGCCTCCCTATCTTCGTCGTTATCCGGCTCTCGTCGTTAGGAACTTAATTGCTCGGCCTGTTTGCTTCTCGTCGAGCACGGCGTTTCCGAACGGGTTGGATAAGTTGAACGGATACCGTGAGTGTATCGAGTAACGACAAACGTGCACGCGCGTACCTGCGAGACGCTAAGCCCGCTAGAGAACCTAATTTCTCCGATACGCGTCACTCTGGGTTAGATTGCGTTAGAGACGACCCTATTCGAGAGTCCGAGTATTCGAAATACTCGATATTTGAGCAGATAGTACTTGTTCGTTTCTTCTTCCACAGTTCTGTTTCCTGCAGATCGTATTTTGCACCCAGTTCGGACCCACAAAGCCGATTAGCTCTCGTTGACAGTGTATCTAAATTTCGACAGCTCATTTAACCGGCTTAATCGAAATCGTGTTAGTCTTGTTAAACAGAGGCTAACGGACTACCAAGGCAAGCGAAATTGTCGGTAACATCGAAAACATTTAATAGTATTGTTGCTAATTAAATTATTCGAATAATTTGCTATTGAATGAACGATCTATCGACGTGCACGGGTGCAGTTTCGATTCGTGAAACAAAAATAGTTTAAATGTCTTTCATTACCGTGCTCCAAAAATTTTCAACAACAATTGCAGCGAGCACTAGGTAGTGTTTTCTGTCTGTAAGAAATTTTGACGCTGTGTTTCGGATCGTGATCTCGTAAAATGGATGTATCCATCGTGTAATTGCGAGCATAAGGAAAATTTGTTGTCTTCGATGTATCTGTAATTCTCTGTCAATACGACGTATCGATCCAGGGCTGTTACGAGGGGAACACGCCCACACCATTACGTCCATTATCATGTTTCACAGTCGTTAAAGTGTATTGTGCTTTTAAATTTTCGCCAATTCGAAGTCTAATGCACCGGTGTTCGTTACAAGAGACACCGGTGACCCCAAAATCGGTGATCCCTTCGCAAACAAATCGATCGCCTCGAAGTTCTAAACTGGATTACCTCTCCGAAGGACGCGCAAATAACGGGATAGTTATTTTTTATATTCAAAAACACCTGATACTCGAATTCGACGCTTAAACGTTCAGGATTCACAATGCTATAAAATCGAATGGGGATGAAACGTTTATAGAATAATCCAAGAAGATGGAAAAGTATTGTCGGGTTTGAAGTAGCATAGACGGATGGCGGGAGCTTACAACGTTACTGGGTTTGCGTACGCTCATTCTCGTTGATCCGTGAACACGATAAACTCGAATCCGGAACACGGCGAGGCACAAAGCTGCTCACAGGCGTAATCACTGTCAGGATTGCAGGGGTATTGCGGAAGCATGTTGGAATAATGAATGATAAACTCTTCTCTGCATATTCCGTGGATGGTACGTCTCCCGAGACGCGCGTGTATCGTCTTTAAAGTGCATCGTCGTGGCTGCCGCAACTCGGAGGGCTGCCGGAGAGTACATATGCATGAAGGAGCTTAGGCGCACCCTCCGCCATTCGCATATTTACTTGTTGGCCTGGCTCTCGGCGTACGGACGCCCCGGCATAAGTATATAACTTACAAGATTCAGGGAATCTTTCGTTAGGTCAGCAGGCGAACCGTGAATATATTTTCCTCGGCGCGAAACTGCACACAGAGCCTGGATTCGTTGCTCTCGAGGAACGCAAAACGACGATTACAATTTTATGAAACGCTGATTTCCGACGTTCCATTCGATAACGCGTGGACGAACGCACCCGGCCAAGTGCTGTTTTCGCGGCAACGATCACTAACGCGAAACGCTTTGGTAGCTTCGACGATGCTGTCGAAGACGACCGAATTTACCGCGCAGTAAAATCGGTACGTTAATGTCGCGGGTTACTATCGTGGTGTCTCCGGAATCGTATTTCGCGGATATTGCGGGGGATCGTTCGACGTTTCCACGTCGTCGACGTACGTGCGCGTCCCGGCGATAAATCCATCCGGAACCGTCTTTTAGACTCCGCGTCTCCTCGCGTCGCCACTAATTGGATTTCGCGCGAAACGCTCGCCATCGGTGCTCGAAACAGGGTTAAACGAATATTAAATAAATAGCAATAAATGTCCAATCTATCCGTTTCTCTTTTCGGGTAATTCCGCCCGTCTGGATTTTCGAGTGAAACGAAATTCGTTTGGTAACGGTCCAAAGGGGGATTAAAACGATTCCGACGAGGTCGACGAGAGGAAAGAAAGGGGTAGTAATCGCGAGTCGATTAAACGCGCGTAACGTAACGACGTGGTCGGGGATGGCTCCGGGGCAAGGTGGGAAGCACCGAACAAACAAGCGAGGAAGGAAACCGTAAGACCGAGGGAAGTATCCATCCGTCGACGTCGTCGAGGTAATTCGAACTATCCAGCGAGCGACCGTTAACCGGAGAGGGGTTGGTGGACACCCAGTTTTGTCGCCCTCGGGGCAGCCTGACGGAGAAGGCGAGCAGGGGAGGCTGGATGGCCGTGCTCTGCGGCTGATGCGAGCGGTTGCGGAGGTGGCGACCTACGGCTGTCGCCTGGGGCTCCCCCAATTCATATGCAAATGCAAAAGCGGCCGACCTCCGGGCATTGTTCGCCCTACGGGGGAGTTCCAGTGTCCCCGGGCTTGACTTACTACGCGAATTTCCGGAAAACTCTAACGCGGAGACACCCGCGGTGTAATTGATACTCGCCCCCCAACCCCCAACCCCCCGTCACGGACCACCGGCCCCGCGCGACGCCTTTTTCCCTCGTCGACGACCGAAAAAAGGAAGGAAAAGGGGACGCTGAGAATCGAAGGAGACGGTGCTCGGTCCGTGTCGCGTACGATCGTCTCTGTCGCCTCGCCGGGGCCATTGTCGGTCTCGTGCACCGTTTAATGGTTCTCCAGCTTCCCTTTGAACGAACTTCAAACCGCTCCTCGCGCTAAGAACGTCGTCGTCCGGTGAACGCGATGCAACGACGAGAGAGACGACGATCATCCCTCGATCCTCGACGTCGTCGAATTCTTATACGAGGCACCGGGTGTTTTTAATTTTCACCGTTCCCAAAGAGCTCTCGAGGAACGAAACTTTGTCCACCTCCATTTTTGTAAATTTTCTGGCCAGATAACGGTAAGAGCATTTTAACGCTCGCGCGAGCTATTGTCTAGAAATACCCAGAGTTTTATTCTAACCGTGAAAACTTTTATTCGTGTTCTCGTTTACGTATGTACGTACATCAGAGGACGCTGCACGGGAAAAGTATAATTCGATTTCATTCGGGTCGCCTCTGGAGCTTCTTCTAATTATTTCACGCGCGTAATCGCGTGGTTTCGAGCGAGGGCAAAGGTAACGAACGTTACACGGACATTTTAGTCTCTCCGAGAAGCACGATGTTTCCACTTCCGTTGCCACGCGCTTCGCCCCGTATCCGATTAGACTCCATCCAATAAATTTTTCGTTCGAATCCCGAAAAGCAACGGTAACTTTATAACTTACTTAACGCCAAGATAATGGCTTCTATCAAATTAAACGAACTTTATTCGTTACACCGTTCAGCGTCTTAATAAATTCCCGTTCGAAAGTTTATTACCCGTTAATCATTGCGCCCGTTCGCCCTTTTGAGCGAAACGGGGAAATTTAATCAGTGTTTTAGAACTCTTTAATATCCAGGAATAGTTTATAAAATTATTCCTCTGGCGTTCGCGCGAAACTCGAAGCCGCCTATCGTGTTTCTTCCTTGTAACGCGAATATTCTCTTATTAACGGTATTGCTTGTTGTAATTAATTATACGGTAAGGAGGTTTCCTCGTGTATTGTTTGGAATTGTTTGTTCGAAACAGTACGCGACGCGTTAAACGGAAACCTTTCACCCTGATTGATATAGTTACCAAGAGGTTGCATAAATTTTTTTCGCCCGATTTATGTTGATTATAGTCGAGTTATAATTTACTATTTCAAGCTATTTTTCTATTTTCGTTAAATCATTTGCTCGCTCGCCTGCGAATGAAGTACCTCGTGTTCAAACAAATCAGAGGAAAAGTAGCGACAGCGTCGCGGAAAATGTTCGCAGTAGCGAAATACGTTCGATCTGACACTCCCGATTGGCTCTTGACGGCTCGAATCTGGGTTAACACGGTGCCCATTTCACTCGATAACTCTTTGCGCCGCGTACACAATGCTGATTGAAAAGTCGTCGTCATTAACATATTTTAACGGGCGAGTCGCGCGCGATTATTCGCAAAAATATATATCGCGCGATATTTCGGCGCGAAAGAATCGAAATAACGAAGTTTCCCACCGAAACGCGGTTATCGTCGCGAGACACGCGCATCGTTAATTAAATCAACCGTAACAATACTCCCATTTATTATACTCGCACGGTCCGTGATTTTAAAATACGTGTACGAATCGATCGAAACGCAAAAAGCGGAACGCCGGAGACGAAACTAAATTCTATTGTTTCGAGTGTTATTCCTGCTTTCAAGCTTTCCACCCCGATAATAAACAGCGTGCAGATTTAACGCTGCTTTTCCTTCGGTCACGCGCGCTATTTCCCTAAAAGTCTAGCGAGCGGGAATAAAAATAAATCGAACGAATCGGAGCGTACGCTGTTCCATACTCGAGGTAACGCGAGCTGCCGTTCGCGATACGCGATAAATAACATACTCGCGTTTCCCAACGTCGAAACACCGTCAATGGGTATAGATTTTAACGTTAGGCTGTTCATCAATGCGAGACAGCTCGTTCGTTCGTAGCCATCGGTCGCCGGATGCGACACTGGCCAGCTAATGTCCCAAAATATCCACAAAAAAATCGAGGGAAACAGCTTCGATCATTCGACGATGTCCCAGCGATTTATTAGCCTGGATCTTATGTGTTGAATTTAACGCGACGGGCAACTGTACGCCTCACATCCGACTCTAGTCATTGTTTCCTCGCAGATGCTCGAAGCTGAACCTGAGTAATTAATGTAACTGGATCCTTTGGACGCGTCCGGCCAGGAAGCCGTACGTTAACGAAGGCAAGCCTATTATGTCGTTACTTCGGGACACCGAAACATTCGCCTCATTTTAACGAGCAAAACGTTTCAACAATATTCCCTTAACCGTGAATATTCCGAAACGTTTCGAGATAAAAATAAAATTGTTGCGGCAACCTGTGGGTCCGATTCGTCGCGGAAACTTTGCAGCGTTCGAATGGAACCGGTCGGAGCTTCCTGTTTTATAAACAGTGACCGGGCAAAGCGGAAAGTTCGCGGACGCAATTTCGCAGTAAAACCCGCGGTTATCACATTGTCACCGTTCGGCTCGTAACGCACAGCGTGATATATAATGTAAGTTTGATCGAAAAAGTTCCCCGGGTGCTTCTTTATGAGCCACGGGACCGTGGAAAGTCTCGCGCGGAAAAGTAGGGAACGCGATTCGTCGCGAATGAACCGGTTCCAGCGTCAAATCGAGCAAAATTTGACAAACCACGCTCCTCGAAATTTCCACGGACGAGTATCGTTGCGTCGAAATTCCTGCAAAATCCCAGACGTTTTAGAGCCAACGCGAGCAGAGAGAAAAGCGTCCCCGTTTGGCAGGGAATTAAAACTGTTGCGTTGTTTGTTAATCGTCGTCTCGTTGCTCGCTGCGAGGGGCGTTTATTATGCAAGCGTTTCGCAAGGTTTGGCTCGCTTATTGCGTTATGCAAAGTCCGCGGAACTCTTTCAGACGGGCCCATCGTCGTCGCTGGAACGTACGTGGACAATGAACGGCGATAAAGACCGTGGCGTCCGAGCACCGAGCCGCGAACAAACGCTCGTTTCGAAGCGGCTGATAACGGGGGACAATCGCCGGGGGTCTTTGCAACGACGAAACTCGAAAGAACTTTCGCCGGCGGATGTCAGCGTTGAATTAACCCCCGCGAGAACGAGCGAGGTTTTATCAGCGTCCAAGTTATTTCTTCGGGTCTGTCGTGCCGGTAATAGCTTCATCATCTTCGGGATAATTGCGTGGCGACGCCGCGTAATTAGAGGATATTCCGTGTGCGGGACCCATCCTACATGCCGCGCGCCTTTCGTTCCCGTAGATCGTTGTGCTACGTAAACTTCGTTAATTGTATAATACAACGTTATTGCCGACAATAGCGGCCGAGTCGGAATATCAACCGCATCAACAGTTTATGAAACTCGAGGCGCCCTCGCGAACGTTGCGTCGCTGTTATTTTTCCCATTATGCAGCCCCCGCGGTCTCGCTACGCGATTGTTCGGGGAAATTATGGCTCGTCGACGCGAAATTGTTTGCCACCGAACTATTTGTTCCGGCGATTTTTATCCGGCCCCGTGCGTTGTCTCGATCGTTTAACTTTCATACGTGGAAACGAGGGAACGTACGAAGCCACGAAACGCTCGAGAGAATAATTCAAGAGAAGTATAAAAGTCTACGGCGAAACATAATAAAAGACTAACTAAAAATAAGTTCCAGCTCTTAAAGCTCTTTGACTCTTCTCAACTTTGTTACTTCCGCGTTGCAACCGACTAAACTCTGTATCTCCGCAACTCTCCGTTCGCGATGTTTCGCCGCGGGAGTGTGGGAAACGGAGTTCTCGAAGTTGATCAGACTTCCGTGGCTCACGTTTGATTCCAACGCCGCGTTTATCAATATTTTAGTGAGCTAAGTACGCGGAATAAGAGCACGAGAAAAGATTTCTATTCTCAAAGTCGGTTTCGGTTTCCAGGTCGAAAATCTGCTGACACTCGGACGAAGTCGCGGAGCCGGTGAGATTATCTCTATCCGTCCAAAATATGAAGCATTATTTACTCGACTCTCGATCCCCCACAGACTCGCGGGATATCGTAAGTTGGGTCCAACGCTCAGGGGGATGCTCGAACGATCGGTTCGTTCGATCCTGATACGAAGATTCTCTCGCGATCAAAGGGGCCATAAACTTGTGACAAATATCTATTGCTTCGCGCGTCCCCGGGGATTCGATTCGAAAGCAAAGATCCGCGTCTCGAAGTCTTCTCGAACCATAGACGCTCGATCTTTACACAAAAATTTACTCGAAATTACTAGACTCGTCCAATTAACCCCTTAACGTTCATGCCCGAGTCTGACTGCTTGAAAAACAATATTTTGTTTAATCCAACGGTTTAAGGAATGATAATATTTGTTTTCCTTCAAATTACACGTTAGATACAACATTCTAATTAACAAAAATCGTATTTTTAGAAAGAAAACTGATCATTGTTGGTTAACCCGAAAAATATGAGCGTTAAGAGGTTAATAGGCACGAATAATCCTGTGTATTTTCCACTTTACTTTGAGAATGTCTCGTTAGAGAAGTACTTGCTTTTAAAAGAAAGAAATAGACAAGAACGGGGAGGTCTTGAACGACCATTAATCAACAAGCGTGGAAAATCGGCGCGCCGATATCGTCGATTGCATGAACGAATGCGGCCTTTAGACTTTGGCGGTTTTGCTCGCGTCACGCTCGGTTGTTCTTTCGCCATTGTTTTGGTAAGCGGATCAAAAGTTTCCCGGAATGAATTTTAATAGATGATTGGCTTACACAGGCCGGTACTTAAAGGTACTTTACGCTTTACCGGGATTGAAAAATTCGGAAAGTTCGCGACTCGCGACTCGAAACTCCGTGCAGCCTCGACATTGTTAAAAGTCTTCTACGGGAAGCCGCTACGTGACCGTGCATTTAATTTCTATTTTCGTCGGGTCGTTTCCCGTAACTGCTTCGCGTCGATAATTCTCCCGTCGAACGCGACTGAAGATTTCTCGCGATCCCTTTTTTATTTGCCTGACACTTTGATCGCGCTTGAAAAAAAAAACGAGGAACGGAAATTTTTAAAATGCCGAGATTGCTCGAAGGGAGCAAGAAAAGAGAAGGAAGTTGGGAATCGTGTATCGGGAGTACCGGTGGCTGGCGTGCCCATAAAGATGGACCATTTTCGACCCCCTTAATGGGTTTTCGCGCCGTGCCTTGCAGCGGTTGGACGGTACCCTAATGCAATTCCCCAGGGAATTCGATCGATTACCAGCAGGGGCCGTGATACGTTCGCAGGTTGCCTGCGGACCGTTGGAAGCCTCGGGGAAAAAAACTGCGCGGAGACACTCGGGGCGCGGACTTGAAATCTATCTTCACCCTTATAAAGTTCCGGGGCGAAGTCTCGTAATTTCATTCCCCATGGCCGGCGGATAAATCGAGGAAAAGCCAGGAGCCGTTCCTCCTCCTTATTCTCTTGCCACCGCTGCTTAGTAGAACCCGACTCCCATTCGAACGGCCACAAAGAAGATTGTTACTCGTCGTTTCTTCCTGCTCGCGTTCCCCCTTTTTCCCAGGACTCGTTCGAAACAGGCGAACAATTCTTACGTGCGATCATTAGCGGGATAATTACTTTTCTTCGAACCACCTTACATCCTTCGTACTTCTATCGCGTTAATAAACCAACTGCTATTAAATCCTTCGCGTGACGCGCCGCGTACGGGTACGAATGACACGTACACTCGCGTCCATAAGTCACTGGACACTCAACAAACGCGTCGACGATCTATTTTTACAATATTTATAGCACTCGCGTTGCACCTTATTAATTCTGCGAATCATTCGTGTCTTGTTAGTTAAGAAACTCGATGTCCATGCGAGCACGTTGCCACTAGACTCAAAGGACGAAATATAGTATTCGAATGTTGTTGCCATCCATTTTGGAAATCATGCTAAAACTTCTGAAACGCTCGAGTCATGAGAAAACAGATCGATAACTTTGTTGAAGTTAAAGCTAAGGCTACAGAGCCCCTATCGACCAAATAACCGGGAATAAAAATATTCGACGAGGCATTCCACGGACGGAATAGCCATTAGTCGATTATGTGTCTCGGCGAAACATGCAATCAGGCTGTTCATTAACTCGGGCCAACGGGAAGAACGAATTGTCAAAATGTTCTGACGTTCAAGGAAGGGCTGTTTCAATTCCGGTGACATATTTAGACCAGCATGAATTTGGCAAGCTTTCGCATTTAGATCGAAGGGAGAAGATAGAAAAGTCGGAATAAGATTTGATGAATTTATAACGAAGGCTCAAATAAGCCCGCGAGGGACTATACCGATTATCGCCGATTTGGTGAAACTCGAATCCGTCGAACGGCTAAAAATATTCGACGCTTATTTTTTCAGGGCCATGGAAATTCATACTTGGTTCCTTTTATCTTGGTTATTTTTGTTACATCGGGACAAACTCGATGGAATGGCACGAACGCGTACTATAATTCCCTTCGAGCATGCTAAAGTTGTTACCAGCGGCGTTCTCGGGGTGACGTTCGTTGTCACGAAGATATCGTAGCATGGATAACTCGAGTCACCGTTCTCCGGGTGGTTTCAACCGACGACTTGTCTTCATCCGCGTGCCACGGGGGCTGGGAAGTATCGCACGCGTGCATGCGTGCACCGTCGTCGGACAGGATTTCCTTGGAAAACTGGAAGGAGTTGAAAGGAACGGTCGGTAGAAAGCACGGGGCGAGAGCGGGAGAGGGGGAGAGGGGGGGGGGATATAACGGCGCATTTGCATAAGGCGAGCTTGAAACGACGGCATAAGGATGGAGGAAGGAAGGAAATGCCGATCGATCTCTCGCAGCGACGTTATTTTCGCGGCCGGTCCTGAATATTCATAAAACAATGATTTGTGGTTTATTGCCGCTCCGCTGCTCGCATTTCCCCCGTCCGATTCATTTTCTCTTTCGCTCGGTTTTTATACGCACCTCCCCCTCGCAATATTCGTCCGCGATCGATCGGCATTACTTTTACAACGTCCCTTGAATTATTTGCCAGCGACGCAGAACCCGGTCATTATTTTTTTAGACAACCGTTTGCGTCGACGAGTCGCCCCTCGTGTCTCGAAGAGCGGATCGGAGAAAGATAAGCGGAGGAAACCTTAGCGGGGGATTGGGAACCTTACACGCGAAAACAGGAAGCCCCGAAACGCATCCCGCTAATTTGCAAATTTGTACACAATGCTTCAGGAATCCCATATTTCACGGACGCGCGCTCTATATTAGTTTCCGCGTAGCTATCGTGTTTCGAATATTGCACTCGGCCCTTTGATGGTTTAATAAATCGTCCACATCGAGCTTTCGGTTGTAAGCACTCTCAAGATATTAATACCAGGGATCCTCTTTAAATATTAATCTTCCAAAACTGGAGTCGAATCGATACGGTTCGGTGTTACTTGACACCTCTCCGTCGGTTCAAGGAATTTATTATTAAAAGGAAGGATTTCTGGATCGTAAGGGTTGAATTCCGGAAGCAGAGTGATCCGTAACCCATCGAATTACTTTCTCGCTGTTTAACGTTTCGTTTTGTTAGACAAGTCGTCGGATCCTAAATGAAATTCGCTTTCGTTCGTTGGGAATACAAGTGCGCCACGGTTAGGGGGAGTCACGCGGAATGTTATTGGTATTTCCGTGGCGCATTTCCATACCGTTCTCGCCTCGTATCCCTCAAGTCGCACTTGACGCGCCTCGGTCTTATTTAGGATAGCTTAAGCAGGCGTCGGGCGAACAACGAGGAATTCACGCCTGTTCCGTTCTTAGTTCATCCTTGGTTTACTTAAATATAGAAAGAACAAAGGGGCGCGGCGAATAGTGGTTGAAATATTCACGGTGCTTCTATACGTTCGCCTCGAACGTCTAACCTGGACGTCGAGGAAACAAAAGACAAAGCAGCGTCAATGACGATCGCGGGTGCTCGAGATTTTAAATGTAGAATTCCCGTCGCGTCTTTTCTGCGTTTTGTCCGTAAAATGCACCGGGAGAAATCGCTCGACGATGTTCGACGATTAATATTTTAATCGAAGTCGCGAGCAGAAACTAAAATAGGCATTAAAAGGTTGCACCGACTGTTGACTGCAGCTCGAAAATCTTCGTTTCTCGGTTGTCTGACTGTTGAATGACTTTCAAACAGCCCGAATCGCCGGCTCGATCGTCGAGGCTCCTTTTCGTTCTATTCTCGAGAGGTCTTATCCACGGCCGAGCCGTTTACGAATTCAAGAGCCAAGGCGGTCTTCTCTTCGATGTATTCTAGCCGCATTTAAATCTCATCCTCGAGACTTCTCATCCCGGCTCCTCTTCTTAATATTGCACGATCCCCGGGGACCGAATATCGATAATACAGATTACCGCCGGATACCTGCAATACGTTCAAACTGTTTCGATTCCAGTTACGCGATTGAAATCCATTAAAATACCGGGGTTTTCCGGGCAACGTTCCACGACACGTTCGGGTGCAACGCCTCGTTGCAAGGTACTCGTTCGAACCATCGCAGTCGTCGATGGATTACCGTTCTGGCATCAAATACTGATCGAGAACTACTGTTCCAAAGGTCGAAAATTTTAATTACAGACTGTAAAGTCCAAGCAAACGATCGGTTATTTAAGGGTAGTTCGTGGAAAGCGTGGTACACAGTTTAGTCAGGGTGTATAATGGTGCCATTTTCCAGCGATAAAGAAGATGCATATTTAATGGAACTCCGTTCCCGCCCCATTTTGCGAAGCTGTTGCTGATCATCGTCGAACGTTATCGGCACGAGCATTGTTTGCGCGCATAGAGTTTGCGGTAACGCAACGCCGTGTCAGTTCCTTGCGATTTATATGCAACGACAGACGCAAAGTTACCGCGAGATACACGTAAGCGGTTGGCAATGATCGGCTGTAATCGGTGAATTTGCGGCGAGGCCTTATCTTCCAATACGTTGCTTACGGGGCCGAGCCGTATTACTCCTCTCTATCCGCCCAAATGCATTTATACTCCATCCCGCCATGATCCCTCATTATATCTTCAACCGGCGCCAGTGCCAACAATGTGACAATAATTGTAATTTACGCCCTGCACTGTCTACGCTGACGCAACGCAATCGTATACGCGTCCACGCCACTGAGTTCGCGTCCGAATCTGCAGTTAATACTAAACCTACAAGGGTAGGAAGTCTAAAGAATTCTTGGGAACTCTTTGGTCTATAAAGGAACTCGGTTGGTTGTTGCCTCTTGGTCATTCCTGGATCTTTCCTGGATCGCTGACGTTGATGTCAACATCACTGTTAACCATCGATGACCATAAGCTGACCGTTGAGTAACTAACGATCAAGTAAAGCCATTGAGAAGTCGATGATTAAAGCCATTTTACAAGACTGTGGCAAGGGGGTAAATATTGAAATTTTTCGACGAAATTAAAAAATTTCAAATTGTTCTAAAAAAATTATTTTTGGCTACGGGGGTCAATTACAATCATTTTTGGTCAATAGATATATCCCCGAAAGTCTACGCAGTCTCGAGAAAAAAATTCGAGTAGGTAGAGAAATTTTTGGTGAAAAGAAATTTTTCCAAATCGACCTGAAAAAAATATTTTTGGCTGCAGGGGTCAATTACAAGCATTTTTGGTCAATATATATACCCCCGAAATCCTACGTATTTTCGAGAAAAAAATTCTTGACCGAAAAATTTCATGTCTGACCATCCGTTGATATGTTTCACTGAAATTTCGTCCGGATCTTTAAAACGTCATAACTCTTGAACGGATTGAAGGATTTTAATGTTTAAAAAAGCAAACGACGCGTATTTTAGTGAAGAATATGTAGAAATTCCAAAAATATTGAAGAAGTTGTTCCTTGACCCCGTAAAGTTAGAATTTTAACTCATAAAAATAGTCAGATTTTCAAACAGCCATAACTCCTACAATAGTAAATATATTTCAATGAAACTTTTTTCTGAAGTAGAGCACATGGGTACCTACAACAAAGTATTAAACAACTTTTCTGTAGGGCGTCAAACAAATTTATTAAAAATCAAAAACGATTTCAAAGAAAAATCGACAGGGGGTAGGTGCCTTAATTTTTCGACGAAAAAAAGTTTTTCCAAATCGACCTAAACAAAATATTTTCAGGTTTGGGGGTCAATTACAATCATTTTTGGTGAATAGATATACCCCCGAAATCCAACGCATTTTCGAGAAAAAAATTCGAGGAGGTGCTGAAATTTTTGGCGAAATTGAATAATTTCAAATCGTTCTAGAAAAAATATGTTTGGCTGCAGGGGTGAATTACAAGCATTTTTGATGAATAGACATACCCCCGAATTCCTGCGCATTTTCGAGAAAAAAATTCGAGGAGATGCTGAAATTTTTGGCGAAATTGAAAAGTTTCAAATTGTTCTAGAAAAAATATTCTTGGCTGTGGGGGTCAATTACAATCATTTTTGGTCAATAGACATACCCCCGAATTCCTACGCATTTTCGAGAAAAAAATTCGAGGAGGTGCTGAAATTTTTGGCGAAATTGAAAAGTTTCAAATCGTTCTAGAAAAAATATTTTTGGCTTTGGGGGTCAATTATAATCATTGTTTGTGAATAGATATACCCCTGAATTCCTACGCATTTTCGAGAAAAAAATTCGAATACTTTTCCTTAAATAATTGTTTTCTCTAAAACTAACTACGGTATCGTTTTGGAACAAAATTCGTTTTCAAGCGTGTATACTGGACGATTTAGGAGCTTTCTAGTATCGTGTATCGCGACACCGTTCGCACAGGGTCCTCCTTGCGTAACAATCTTCGACAAAGAACCGAGGTACGCGGATCTGCTTCCGATCTTTTATTTCCAATCGATTCAACGTCTCAAGGTAAGCCATCGATGAGCGGGGATCGTACATAGCGGAGGTTGATCCGCTAGCGTCGCGACGCTTACCTTCGGATAGCATTTCGACGGTACTCGTAACGTAAAGGTGAAAGTAGATGGAGATAGAGCTGAAAGGCCGAAGGGCCTGCGGGAGGGCCACTCGAAATTGAGTTTCCGGTGCCGTCACTGGCAAATACCGAGGTCAAGATACCTACTTGTCGGGGATCGAGGCTCGCGTCGACGAAATGCGAGTCTTGCCTCGCACGGATGCTCGAATTTGCGTCCGCTCTATGAAATCGTGGCTCCAGGCTTTATTCGCCGAAGGAGACTCCGGGCATCTTGAGCCACGGCTCTCCGACGAATATCGAAATCCGCGTGCATCGAGTTCTAACGAAAACTCGACTTATCCGCTTCTCCATAATTTCGATACGTTCGCTAGCGGGGGAAAGGAGAATACAGTCGGGCAATCGTATCGTATGCAATGAAATTCGCGTGCATAAAAATGGTACGAGCCATAAATCGTGTTATGCGACGCACGATTTTCTGGCAATTTACAGCTATACCGTATAAAAACGTTTTATTGGTACCGAGTGTACAACGGACGGACGATAAAAATTTCGCCCGGAATTCGTCTTGACGGTTCTATAATGCGATAAGGAAAAAAATCGAGCCCCTTTTCGCGCATTTATGGCAGTCGACGATCGTCCAGAGGCGAATATTTGGAATGTCAGCAGATTTATCCGTGCTCGCGGATAGAAATAATAAAAGCGATGGCGGGACCGAGTGTAAAATATGTTTAAAAGCATTTTGAGCTTCTCTCTAGACGAAAAGCGGACAGAGTGCTTACGCGTTTAATCTCATTCGAAGAATAACCAATAGCGGGCCGGAATCGTGCGTAGTTTTACACGGCATACATCGAAAGGATTTTAAATTTAGCAGGGAACCGACAATGGACGCGACATTCGCGAGGTTAATCTCGCTGGAGTTTAACGTTAAATAAAATGAGACCCAGGACATTTTACACGAAACGTAAAATGTATATTTGAATGATTACGATTTACGTTATTTTATATCTCTAAAGGTCCACAGCCGTTCCATTAACATGGTCGACGAATTACGGGATTAACTTTCGATGAATATTTATGCAACGCGTTACCTTGCTTTGGTACGGACTTTGCGAATAGAGCGAATTATTTAGAATGTTTTAGAGAATATTATACGAAAGGCTTTTAATATGGTCCATCAAAGAATGTTACAATTTACATTCACAGCAAAGAAGTCTTTTCATACGAGGTTTCGTTTACGAGAAAATCGATCTTGAATACTCGCGGGACGCGTAAACGACCGAATTGACAACCGTGTCTGACCATTACTTACCATTTCTACTCGTGCATGTAAGCGTTGTTCGTAGTCGACGATGATAGGTACGATATTATCTGTTTTCCAACTATTTGCTATGCAGTTACCATCTCTTAACTAGTTTGATCCAGTTAAAGTACATAATACCAGACTGCCCTCGATGTTTAGAAACACCGGCTTAAGTAGAAATAGCGGGATATGGTCAGCCGTGTTAGCGAAGTATTAATACTCGATTGCACTCGTATCTGCTAATCTTCCAGCATTCACGGGATTAAAATTAACCAAAATTAAGTGTTACAGAGATTTTGTTCGAAAAATTCGCGCTTTCTCCGCTACCTGGGAATAACTATCCGAATAGTTTCCGTTTGGCTTTATTTCGGTGAGACCTTGCACGCGTTTTTTGAGAGGGGATGCAGGAAAATAGGGAAAGAGTGGAAATATTCGCTGCTAACGGGGGGGGCTCGAAGCGCGATTCGATTTTTAATCAAAGAGATGTGTCCGTGTGCTTCTTTCGCCGCGGGAGTCGCGGGCGGATCTTCCGGCTGATCCTAGCGAACGACTGCATCAAAGCATCGCATCGGTTTATGCGGTTTATAGATTGGTTTCTATTTTCAATGCCGATAGCCAGCGCGGACCCGGCTCTCCCGCCCGTCGACCTTGTTTTGCATAAAGCGAAAAAGAAACAGAGAGGACAGCACCCACGGTTCGACGTATTCCAGAGCCATCGACGCCAACCCTCTCCCTCGTCGTTCGACGCGGTTTCGACCGCGCGTATCGTACGCGTATCGTTCTATCTCGAATTATTACGCGAGACGAGTTTATTTTTCATTGCCGAGCGACTGTAAATAACATCACTTTTATTCCGTTCACCGCACTCGCCGCGGCATTGTGAAATCTGCCGGGGTTGTTTTCGCGCAACTTTTCCAAATAAATAACGTTCGAACGAAAATGCGTCCGCCACTGTTTCGTTAATATGCAAATACAAATATTCAACAGTTTACGTGACGAATGTCGGCCGGCCATCGACGATTAGAATCGCGCGTGTTTTCAAAATAATAAAACACGATACGCGTTAAACGGTTTGTCGCTGCGTGGAAAGAAGATCCAAGATGGCCGTCGATATTTTACGGCGGGTACGCTTTGGTCGTGTTTCAGGAATCGTTTCCGCTTCGAGTCGCTCGGTATCCGCTCCGTCGAAGCGTATTTTCTCTTAAATCTGTGAAAGGGCCCCGTAAAAAATTCACCACCGCAGAGAACCGTATCCGGGGCTCCTTTCTTCCCGCCACACTTTTTCGCTCGCGAATACGTTCGATTACCATGAATTTTCCATCGGTTCCGAGTCCGTCCGCGACAGGGCGATCGATAATTCACGAGAGAAATGTTTAATTAGTCGGTGTCTATTGTCGGGCGAGAATAGACGGGTCTCTCTGGCAAAGGCGACACCGCGTCGGGTAAAAAGTTGTTATCGAATCGAAGACAGAGCCGATAGTTCCCAGCTTCGTTCGCGAACGGTGGCGGATTTAGCCCTGTTATTCGAACGGTTGCAGTGATCCTTGCTCGGCAATCAACGAAATCGGATAGCCGGACAAAAGAAGGAGCTCGTGATATATTTAGGTGGATTCGTTTGACCCTAGGTACAGAGTATTCCGTGGCACGCGAATCTTTGAACCATGGGTTCGCAGTCCGATAAAATATAAGCGACAACGAACATAAATAAAATTAATTCCTGTTTAAACGGTGATCCCGAAGCTTGCACCTTGGATTACGAAAACTTCGTTTCTTGACTTTGTCGTGACCCAACAATTCTTTATTAAACAACGAGAACTGCCCTCCGTGCTCTGGTCTGGGTTAACAGAAAATATATTTAAGTTTCGTGTTTATCTTTAAATTCACCCACGCCAATTATTGCTCCTCTGCTTTCTCGCAGTTCGTTTGCTTTTTCCGTTCACGGTATAAGTTAATATCAGCGCGAATTAATACTCGTGATAATCTTCGATAGGGTTTTATTTGGAAAATCAAGGCCGTACGGAATTTTATTGCAATTATCTCGCGCGAGGGCGAACGCGTAGGTATTTATCGACCGTCTGTCGTTCGAGTCGGCGCTGGTACTCGTCGCGAAGAAAAGGATCGTTATTCTTGACGGAAACGTGATGGCCCTCCAAGGATCATCCCCCCGTATGGGGACGGTGCACCTTTTAGCGCCACTCGAAGCGTTCCCGCATGCGTTCCACGCGGCTCGAAGTGGCCGCACTTAAGCATTTGTCTCACGTATCTTGCCAGTCGCCGATCGTCATTGGACACCGAAGCAGGACGCGACGATTGTTCGCCGAACAATACCTTTATACGTGAACAAAGACGAAAAATGAGCGGCGAGGTGAAAGGCGCTCAGGTGAAGCTGCAAGACCGTAGAAAAATGATGAAGCGTCGCGGGGGGAGAAAAACCGAGAGGATTTTGATTGTTCGAGAACCTTTGATGGACACTTGAGTCCAGGGAACCAGATTCACCCTCGTCGAAACTTGCTCGAGCCTTCGACGGCTTTAATTTAACAAAAATAGTCGAGAAAATACGATCGGTTAAGTGAGGCTGGCGAGGGTCCAAGCAATTATGAATGTAAAATTATTGTAACATTGATACCGAACGAGGAGGGAGAAAGGATGGCCGTCATAAAACGGATATTCTACTTAAACTGGAAGCTTTCTGTTTGGTCCTCTTCTTTCCTTCCGTTCGTGGCATTACGTTATTCGGGGCATTGTTCATGCACGATCGAAGCCAACTACGTCACGTCGGGTAATTGAAATCCAATATGCCTACCTCGGCTGGCAGTTTGCGGCGAGTCCTGGCGTTTTATTTCGCCCTTTCCATCGCACGACCGCCGTCGTCGGGAAGTCGAACTGCGAATAGACGGTCGCGGTAAATCGAAATTAGACTATTCGAACCGGCCGGGTAACTTTATTGGTCAGCGACGACGACGGAATCGAGTTCGGTGCATGCTTGGAATTGGGTTTCTTGCGCGTCGAGAATTAAAGCGTGCGTTTACCCCGTTTGCACGGGCGTTCGCGCGATCGTAATTCGAAATTGTTCGCCTCGCTTTAACGCGGAGAAAAGTTTTTGCGCGCGACCGGAGGACAATCCGAGCTGGGAATTGTCGCTGGCCGGAGTCTAGATTGGATGCTGGTCGATACTTTCTCCGCGTTATGCTGTTTCTCGCGGCGCGGCGACCATCGTCAGGGCCCGTCGAAACACGTCGAGCGTGTTCGTAAATTCGTTTCGACGATGTAGTTTGTACCGCGGTACAAATTAATGCGGGGTGAGGGGTTGCGTTTTATTTCCCTAATACGCGCGCTAATGACACGAATCGTAATTAGCGTCGAACATCGGTCGATCGAGAACGCTGCCATTGAAACAATTCGGAGTACAGACGGATAAATGTTTCGCTGTAATTTTAATCATCAGCTGTCCAAAATTTACGGGACACGCGAGGAAATTGAAGAGACGAATTTTGTATACGGTGAATAAGACGGGGGAGCATAAACCACGTCGAAACAGTAAAACCGTGAAATCACCGAAGATTCAGAATGTACGAGTTTAAAACGAGTTGATAGAACGTGACAAGAAAGATATCGAAAACGTAAAACGGCAGAGCGCAGCAACATGGTGGCCGAGGCGTGAGAATGTTTCATACGTTACACCGCGATTCGTGTAACGTTGGTTCTACTTGCTGCTATTTTTACGGAATATAGATATTTCAGAAGCGTTTATGCGAGATTGTATTATGTACTGGCTGATGTAAACTACCGGGAGAGAATTGTTGCAGAAACACTCGGCCAATCGATCGTACGCGCGCTAAACAGTATAAATTTATGCCAGGGAGAGATCCATTGTTATTAACTTTGCACTATATTCCAATTATACATCTGCCCCGTACCGTATTGTTTCTATCTCCCGTGTGTGTCGAAATTTTAATGATCGTTAACCGGCTCTTGAAGAGCGCTCGTAGCGTGGAACTAATTGCATAACAGCCAGGTTGATAAGCAGCTCGGGAAAGTCTAACCAAAACATTTTTAATCAACGGCGTCGAGTGTTCCGTAACACGGTTAATAAAGTATACTCTTGTTTCGACCAAAATTCCCCGTTATGAGGTTGCGTGTATCGACGAATAGACTACGAAATTCAAACGCAAGTGTTTAATTAAATAGCACCGACCCGGCGTACCCTCTTCAACGGCAATTCATGAGCACTCTTTCCCTCCCCCTGGGTGGGATCGAATCAGGCTCTTGGATTATAGTCCTTCACCCGGCGGGTAGCGCGCCTATTGAAAGTGCTTTCGATGTTGGTGTAGTCGAGCCAGGAAAATAAAATTTAAATAGTCGGCGAACGTCTGGTCCCGCGATCTCGTACAGTCGTCGTAGAATTTTTTTACGAAACGCAGTGGGTTGGAAGGCGTTAATAAATAACGATAATATCGCGCTACGTAGGATATCGAGACCGAATATTGGGAACGTCGGGGAGGGTCGACACGGTTCGCGCGCCACGACGCAATACATTAACAGAGGCGCGAAGCTTTCACCGTGGCAACCGAATTTCCCCGTGAAATTGAAACAGCCGGGCTCACGGCCACTTTTGCGCACCGCAATGTGAAACAATTAATAAACGCCGTCGCGTCGGAGATGTCCGCGCCGTCCTGCGCGTGTAACAAGCCGAACGCGACCGCCGCATTATAATCCATTAACAATTAACGAACTGCTAATGAAATGGAACGCCAACCGCTGCCGCCCGCCCCGACCGACGGACGGCCACCACCCCTCCCCCCTCACCCCTCGAAATGGGTCGATCGTTATGATTTCCATCGGCGAACGGAAACGTTCGGCTACCGGACGCGGCCGCCCCCGCCATTGCTCCGCCGCTCGCGTCATAATGTCATCGTTCGAGCCGGAACTAAGAATAATTCTCGATCGTCTATCGCGCTCGAAACGCGTCTATTTTCCTGCCAGCTCGATACGCCGTGACGATGGGTAATTATCGTTCCGTGGCCGAATTTCCAACGAGTATTCCGTGTCGTTTACGAGCTGGCGAAATTCGACCTCGTTCGTTCCCCCCTCCCGGACGTTGCAGACAAAACTCGAACCTGATCGCCCTCTTCTTCAGCGCCAGGAAGTGTATTTTATACTAAAGGGTTGTTAGAGATCAATGATAAATTCAGTGGTACTTTGACGTAAAATTTCTCTCGATAAATACAGTGGACTTTTTATTGTAGTCCTATTTCTGACGTGTATAAATAAGTAAAAAAGTATTCGTCGAGAATTACACGGACAGTCGGACGAAAGTTGTTCTGGTAAATTGTGTTTCAGTCGTACGTCAATTCAAATAAAGTCCTTGTTTTCGGCCGACGACGCGCAGGAACACTTTTCCTTCCAGGTGAGAGCCCGCGTCGAAACGATATTCCGTCGTTTCCGGAGGATCGCCGACCAGCCAGATATCGGAGCAGTTTTCTCGTTCGGGGAAAGTTGGTCGAACGTCGAAGCTACGAAAGCTCTTTCGCCACCTAATTAGACGAAACGTTCGAAGCGATTCTGCACGGCGAGGATCTAATTAAATTTAACGCAACTTCGCCCGGTGTCGCGATATTTAATGCAAAATCGGGCGAACCGACGCGAGATGGAAAAGTTTGTTCGTGTCCGTGTTTAGAACAGCGCCGCGAAAGAGATCGAACGAGTGCTCGCGAATATTTTATGGCGGATCGATTAAACATTTTGGCAGCTGCCACCGCGACGGGCACTTCACGATTGCAGAGGAACGTCTAGCCGAGAAGAATTTAATGGCAGTGCCGCTGGACCGGGCGACAGCGGCGATAAATGCGGCGGGGAGAAAAACGGGAGCTCGACGTACCTTCGATCAAACGGGATTTTTATCGACCTTAACGACTCCCTCGTCGAAGGAAACGGTTCGAGCCGTCGTTTCGGTCCTTCTTCGTACGCCGGCGATATTCCACAGGTTTTGCCATCGCGCCGGAGACAGCCCGCTAAATACGTTAATGACGCTAGTGTTTAGCTGCTCGTAAAACAAAATACCGATTGCCGCGCTATTAGAGCCGATCGTCGTCGATGGGAAGATTCCATTCTACGGACGAGAGCTTCTTGGTCGATTAGTTTTTACGAGCCACGCTTTGTACCTTACCTCCTCCTCTCGCGTACCCCGTTCTAAACAATGGAACGATCGAGCGTCTTCTTCGTCGTTGATTTTCGTCCCGGTGGTCTCCAACGACGCGTTGCATTGCAATTTTGTACAGCCAGAACCCGCACGATTCGTTGGTAAATATAACGAAAAAATTGTATCGCGAAATGGTTGCCCCGGCAGAGATCTCGCGAGATATTCGTGGAATCTTTTTGTCTTGGGGGGACGAGTGGGCGCTCCGAAGCATTTGTTATTTCATACCGGGGAACAAGGTCGCTGGACATCGGGACGCTGCGAAGCTTCGATAAGGAATGCCTTTCTTAGCTTTCCTCGATCGACCAAGGATGATCCCGATGGCCTGGATTTCAATACAGCCCTCGTCGAGGATCGCGGATGCTTGGAAGTATCCGAAGGGATGCTGCGCGGACGACGAACACGGCGGAACAGAGAGGCGCTTCTTGCGAACCAACGAACCGTGGACGGGCTTCGATGGGCTGCATCCATCGAGGCTCTTAAACAAAGGCAAAAACCGTAACTGCAAACCACTTCTCCCCCGCCGGTGGCGTTTCGCCTTTGTCGCGCGATTTTATTGGAGAACCGACGGTTTTCTTCGTCGCTAACTTTGTTTGCGCGTTACGCCATCCGTCGCTCGTCTCTTCTGAAAAGGTCAGGAGTGCCCTCGTCGGTCGAGTGTCGCTTCCAATAGCCTTCCCTTATTGTTTCGACAATCTTATTGGCGATCAGGAATCTTTCGCGGAATTGCCACTTATATCGAGGGGCGTTCGATGTTTGTTCTCCGGTTCAGCGTAATTCGTCGACCAATCGAAACTCTCATTGCCCCCGAGATTTATTGGCTCCGTACACACGTGAAAGCCAGGCCAACGGGAGTCACGTACGTCGGAACCGCGGTACACCTTCTTAATATTATTGTGAAAAATTGCAGGCACAGTCCATCATCCTACCCTTGATGTAACATTTATTTTACATTTTGTCGAGCGAACTTGTTAGAACGCACAGCTCCGGTTTTAAAGTAGCTGGAGTACTAAATCCAACTTTTTTACCCGCTCTGTTCCTTAAAGTATTCATAAAGTTCCCTTAAACGTCCTGAAACTAAACGTGTTTCGGTCGAGATACGTTCTCTCCGTCTTTGCCAACGGGAATATATTTCACTGATTTTGAAAAGTCTTTCCCGCGATAAAGATGCATTTGCTCTGCAAACGAATACGCAACATCGTGCAGAATTTTCACGTTAGAAGAATTTGATTGCGCGACAATGACTTCGATTAAAATTCTTCTCGATGCTCGCAAACTGGTTCGACCGCGTCGCGAAATCCCCGACTGACAAACATTGCGCGAGTAACGGCCATAATGGCCGTGGAGCCGGTGATAATCGTTCTCTCCGCGGAGAGTGCCGATTGTATTTGAAGGGCCATTCTGCCTTTTCTATGGCCGCGGAGATAGAGGACGCTCGGCGCTGTCTACTCGAGGGGATTCTACCTGTACCGCGGAACGCGTTATCAAAACTTGGCGAATCGGGAGCCAACAGTAACGGCGGGATAACGACGGGGGAGATTTCCAGTCGTCTGGAGAGAAACGTTTCCCAGTTAAATCGTCGCGAAAGGAAAATTCGTGTCCCAATTTATTATTTTTTCTTTCGCCCCCTTTTATCAACATCGAGCCCGAGAGCCTTCAAACGTGCCCGGGGAATTCTGGCCTGGCTTTCAGAGTCACGAGGCCGTTCCGAGGGGTTTCAGAAAACCGAGCAACGCCGAAGGCCTCGCGACGCAAACCACCCGTGAAGATTTTTACCGCGGTCCTCGTTGTTGCGCCGCAAACCGACCCGAACGATAGGAATTTTCGTTAAAGCGACCATTAACGGGGGGTCTTTGACCTTTCGACGGGGATGGAGACTGTCTTCAAACGATCTCCTGCCCGTTCTGCTCGTCGAAAGTCAAAGTGTCCTCAGCGTCATCGAGAATTCAGCGTATGCAAGCGTCTTTAACGCCCAACTAGCCGCGAAGTCACAAAGCAGCAATTAAAGTTCCATCCGTGTCTCGAAATTCAGCGCTCGTGCGACGTTTCCGCGTTCAAATTGATTCTGTTATCCCCGTACGCGATTTTATTCTATCGATCCTAGCACGTTCGGTGTTCCTTTCGCTGGAGATTCGCCGAATATAAATGTTTTCTATCCGCGATGTAATCTAGGACACCGCAAAAGTTGCGCGCGTGCTAACGCGCGATGTTCATTTCGTCGAAAACGAATTGTTTCGCGGAGCCGTGACATCGAGAACAATTAGCGATACGTTCATTGAAGACTTCAGCAGAGGCAAATTGCTCATTACTCGATTTATCCGACTAAACGACGCATTAGTAAACCCGTCCCAGGCCGCGTTTAATGAGTACAAATGGTACAGGAACGTTGCCACGTGGAACATATTATGTCAATTGGCCCCGGAACTCGTGCAAGGCACGGAGTAATTATAGAATAACAATTATTAATTAGTCGTGCTCGGGGGATCATCTGGCTCTAATGCATTCCATGACCATGAACAATGATTACGTCGGTGAAGCACGTGCGTTCGCGTGCTAAGCCCCGGTCTTTGATGAATTTTCATCCGGGGGATGAAACCCCGTTGCACGCGAAAAGAGACCAAGCACCGAATCGTGGCGATTAGGGGCCCGGGAGCGATTTTCACAAACGTCGCAAAAAACCGAAAACGACCGTATTAATTTACATGTAACCCGGAAACCCGATGACAATCTCATTTCACGATTATTGTCGCCACTCGGACGCATATGTTCGGACACACCCACGCGATGCAGTTACACGCAACACGCCGTTATACTCGTTGCAACATTTTCGCGTAATTTAGCGCGTTCAGAAACACGCCCGTCGCCGTTTGGAGAGTGCTCGCGGGTTACAAATGTTCCGCGAAATGTCTTCGCGAGCTCGTTTCGCTCAAATGGATTATTTTCAAACGTTCCCGCGACTCGTTGGGAATATTCTAATCGATGAACATTGTCTTCGAACGGTGTTATTCGGTCGACGTACCGACGGGTCCCTGAATGCCTATTGCTCCAATAAAGTGCGTGCCGCGCGCACCCCGTCTCCTTTGGGAATTTAATTATGGCGACATTCAATTAGGACACGCACGACGCGCCTATATTTTGACGCCAGTCACTTAAAGCCATAACGGCGGTTAGCTAGTGCAACGTGGACTTCCCAGCCGTGTGATTAAACACTAGTTAACCCGCGCAATTATATCCGCGTAATGGGAGCCGGTATTTTAGGGGACTTTTCAATGAAAATTCCTGGTTAATTCAACGGATTAGTTAATTTGTCCTTTGGCCGCTTTGCGGTCTCTAAATTCCGCGCTTCAACGAGACCAAGGTATTTACAAGAGCCTCGGAATTACTGCTCCAACTCGCTGTCGAGCCACCGAACTTTGCAAATAGATCGGTAACAACAATTTTGCTTCCCTTTGATTTGTCATTTCACGATGCTTGATCAATTCCCGTGAATCCTTGACCCATCGTTGAGAATCCCGTGGCCACGAGCTCGTGAATCTCGCGATTTCAAAGAATAGCGACAAACGCGACGAGAAATTAATCGTCCCGGTTCCTTGAAAGGGAATCGAACCGGTCGTAGGTATCATCGATGCGATCGATGGTCATTGCAAACGTTCGCGGATCCGGAGTTCCGTGGGCAGTCCCGATATTTATTGTCCTTCTATTTGCTAGGGCTGACCATGAATCAGCAGAGCGCGACGTTGTTGATCGCCGAGACGCTGTTTATTCAGACTGTCAACAGGCAAGCGCGTCCTGGTCTAATATCCGACGTGGAAGCGGGGCACACGCGCACGTGAATCGGACTTACTTCCGCGTATATATTCCGCCTATTCAGGAATTCATTACGGCCGATTCTACGCTCACGGAGATTTACCGGATACGGAACCGCCTCGGAGGGCGAGCGAATATCAGGCATTTCGATTCTGGGTTCCAGCTCGTCGAGTACGACCTGAATTCACCTTCGACTCCGTGCTCGAATGGACCGCGACGCCGCCGGGGTAACGAGAACCAAGATAAAGGGGACATTCCACGACGAATCGATCACTTTTTACCGTTCGTGTCGGGAATTTTCATCAAATTGAAATATGATATAGACCGTGTCGAATTATGGCGGGGCTTTATCATTTTACAGACTTTCGAATCGTTAAAAAATGCAGCGCGTTCAATTTTACGATGCTTCCACAATTTAATCGACAAACTGCTCTCGCGAATCAATCCTTATCCTCGCAACTATTCACTCTATAGAATTGTTTCTTTATTTTGAAATTTGACAAGAAGCAAGACATACAATTGTCATTAGAAATCATGAATGGTTGACCATTCTGGGTAGTTCTAATGTTAATGGTGTCCGTTACCGTTGGTGCCTAAATTAACACGAATTCCGTAACCGTTTGCCATCGAACGTGTCGTCAATCATCGAACCACCAGAGCTAGTCTAACGTTATTAATTTGATATCTGGCAACCGATCGCGTTCGCCGTAGCAACGTACCGAGATTTACGAGCTGGGAATTCAAAAGAATCGCGGTTAAAGGTACACGGAACCGTACGTGGCGCGGAAAGGGGCCGCACGTTTGGTGTAGAGCGGAAACACAATTTGCGGAAGCGACGCACGTCGGAGATCCGCGCGCTGCTTGATCAAGCCTCGTCAGTCCGGATGCAGAGGGATGACTTTGCGATAAGTGGGCTATCGTGATTCTTTCCTGAAAGACGGTATCCGCGAACGAACGATGGAAAATCCGGATCGCAAAAAACTCGTTCAAGACGAATGGATACCATTTCTCCTTTAAGAAGCTCTTAAAACAACTGGAAGATCGACGTTCCTCGCAGCGGTTACACAGGTTCGACAGCCGGGGACCCTAAATCATCGGATTCGATTCGGGTTTTCGCAAACGACGACGAGTTCGTAGATTACCGAATCGACGAGAGCCGCGGCTGACAAAAATTGCTCGCTTTCGCCTTGGGAAGCTTGCAACTAGAGTTCAAACATTCTTATATTTATTTTATATCGACTCAAGTCGAAATTTCAACACTGAAAACAACGTTTGACAGTGTCTGTCGAAGTTTACAGGGTTTAGAATCGAAAATACGTAAGTAAATGGTTGATAGGGAGCGCCGAGCACCGCGATTATTGGGCTTTTCGAAGGTACCGCCTGTCTAACCGCTTAATCGTGCCGCGTCCTCGTAATTTGCATAATTTTCATAATGCATTAGCGGAATTTCCATCGAACTCGCGTCGCTTCGGGGGGCGCGACGTGTGCGTGAATGCGTGCGCGTTGGCTGAGATCGATTCTCGAACACCGTGGCACCCGTGGACGCGTCCGTGTCCGATCGGCCGCGGGAATTGACCACTGGAAAATATTGGCAATTCCGCGTGGGAAAACATCCGCTGTCTTCTCGAAACGAAATCTCGCACTTTCGACTCTGCCGGCTAGGAGAGGTCGCGGACCGACGTCCACGCGGAAATTGAATTCCAACGGGTGCGTATAAAACGTAGAATCTTTATAAGGCTGGAATTATATGTATTTTTTATACCCTGGTTATTCCTGGCGCGTTAGATTTTCGGAAGGGAAGTCGAGAGTCTATAAACGGGTCTACTGTATTATCGATTCACCAGTTGAATTAACCGCCACTCCACCTCGAATAGTTCGCTTTTAAGTTCGCTCGATGTCGGAAACTTTGGAGCTCGAGTATGACTTTAAAATATATACTTTTGCAGGTTGAAAAATATTCTCTTTTGCGAGTCTCGATTCAAAGTGTTAGGCGTATGCCTCGAAGCATCGTTTCGTAATTAACATCGTAACGAGCTTCCAACAGCCACGTAGCAGTTCGTTTCGAGTGACCCAGCCACGCGCTCAGCCGACCATAATGTTCTCTCGGTGTATTATTCGTCTACAAACGAGATTCGTAAGCTTCTACCTCAGAAACAATTTTATCAAAGACCCCTGTGAGAGATTAAAAGTTTCAAAAACCATAGAGAAGTCCAAATAGTTTCGAGGCCAAGATTTCGAGATCGAACAGGACTTCCAGGATCAATCAAGAGTCTAATACCTATCAAGACTTTTACCACAAACGAGGTATACGAGGAGACCTTTCACCTAATGTATTTTTTCGGCCCAACAATGACTAGTTTATGGTCACTGATGGTCAACAGTGAGATTGACATCAAGGTCACGGGCCCAGTGAAGATCCAGATATGGTCAAGAGGTGGGACCGATCGAAATAGTTCCTTTGTAGACAAGACAGTCTTAACTGTTAACTTTAACTTTGGCTCTGATTGGTCTCCCTACCCTTTCATTATCTTAGGCATATAAGCAGGGTCACTGCGAAGAATTCTTCAGTCGCGTCGCGGATTCGGGAGTGGGCAAATAGCCAGAAGTGAAACGGGGACCGCTGATGACCGCTGATGGCCGCTGCTGACCACTACTGGCTAGCGATGACCATGGCTGACCAGTGCTGACCAATACTGACCACTACTGACCAGTGCTGACTCGCGTTCCTGCCACTACTGACCACTACTGACCGCTGCTGACCACTACTGACCAGTGCCGGACGGTGATGGCCTACGGTAAGAACTGTTTAAAAATTCTCTCCCCTCCTTTATTCTATCGTTTGATACCAATTTCGCTTCAATGAACTGATTTTGCCTTGCTTGCCTAACTGACGTTGCTATAATATGAATATTTTCTTACTTTACAGATGGTAACTATCCTATGTACTGACAACAAGTAGTAAGTCCACTCCAATTATCTATATTTTATTATTTTTATTTGTTTATTTGATGTGAATTCAAGCTTCGATATGTATAATATTGTTTTCTTGCTCGAATTCTCGTAATATTCTACGGAGGTACTTTGTTGATTCTTCCATTTCGTTTGATTGTTTGGCGTTGATTTAACTTGGTGTCTCGATCCAAGTTTCTTTCATTACAATTACGAATTTGATATGTATAACATTGTGACGATGACAGTGATGAATATAAGAATGTTCCTTTTGATATGTAGAACATGGTGTCGATGCATATACCATATTTGTTTTGAAGACACTGATTAATATAAGATCTTTATTTTTTAGTTAGGTGATGTCGTTTTTACGTGTTTGATGTCTCAGAGATGTGACAAGTCTACCGGGCCAAACATGGATAAGACGTCTCAGAGATGTGATAAGTCTACCGGGCCAAACCTTGGTGAGGTTTTTGGCACGTACAATTGGAAATTAAATCGTAAGGCATGGGGTTAAGGTTCGACTGGTTGTATGCGTGCTGTCTTTGGCAAGTGTAGTTAGTACCTTTTGCTTAAAATTATAATCTTCTTGCACACCGCGATTTTTAAAATGACAAATGTCATAGTAGATTCATTTTCAATTTGACACTCGTTTTAAAATGAATATATAATGAGTACATACAACATATATGAGTAGTATCACTTTCTCTCGTTCGCTTGTTCTCTGGTTCTCGCTTTCCGAGATTATGTCTCGACCGAAAGGATCGGAGAGTTTTGGCTCGATCACCTCTGTTTGATTGAATGAAACATGTGACGCCTGTGTATTAGGTGTGATAGCTCTTACCGCTTCAACCCTGGTGCAGCTTGGTTCAGCTTAAGTGGGGCCTCACCGAGCGCATATATTCTCCTCTTTATACGGAAAAGAGAATGACCTCCGGTGAGAGTTCTTGACCCATATCCGTTCTCGAGTACTAAGCGGGTCCTGTTGTGACCGTGTGTCCTCCAGGGCCCGGCGGTTGTACGTAGAGAGGTCCGATCGACGTGGGTCAGGGGCGCGACTTGCTTTTCTGATAATCAAGGCCGGGGGGGATCAATCTGATACCCACACTCACTGCACGCTTATGAGCACGTGTCGCGTCGCGTTTTATTTAAGCGTGCGATGTTATTACACGCCGCAATTTTTAATATGACAAATATCGTAATATCAATCGAAAGTAGAGTCATGATTTTAATATCTATTATAATACTTATAATTATATTAATTTTAGAATGAGTGTCAAATTAGTAGCTTCCGATTTTTCTTTACATTCTTCAATAATTAAATTCACTTTCATAATTTAGTTGACGACTTTGGGTATCTTCGATATCGAACATACCCAAAGTCTTCCTTTACTTATTAAAATATATCATTAGATTGACGTGCAAGAAGATATTTCGCGACGAATACATTTTAGAGTCAAAGTAACCTCGTATATTATGTACTATTTTTACTTTCTCACTGCACTTGCCTGTAGCTGTAGTATTTGTAGTTTTATAGATTCGGTGTTGGGTATATGCTTCTTGCAAGTGTCAAATGTTTGTTTGTTCTCTTACTAATCTATTAAACAAATTTCTGTTACAGAGCATATTCCCATGGAAGTTTCAGGTTTATAAAAGTAAGAATTAAGAATTGTTACAATTTTATTTGATATTGCTTTGTTTGTGTTTCAGGAAATCATCGTGGGATAAATAGAAGATAGAAGAAAGAAGAATGTATATCATGGTATTTTGTTTCAGATTGTTTAGTTTATGTTTTAATTATTTAAATTTATAGTTAGGTAGAATATAACATCAGGTAATATTTTGGTCTATTTCTCTGTTTTATTCATGAGAATTTACAGGCAAATTCTTTCTCGAAAAACTCTTTCGTTGGTTGTTTCCTTCGTTGTTTGTTCCCTTCGTTGGTTGCACTTTCGCTGGTCACAAAAGATCTTTATAGATCATATAATCTAAGATTTTTATAAATAATATAAATTAATGGAGGGTGGTTGGGAATCGGTTAGGGCGGGTCTCCATTCGCAGCAACCTCCACGTGGTGAGACCTGGGTAATGTTATTTAGCGTTTAATTAATAATCGTATCACTTTTAGCTGGGTAATGCAATTATTAATTAAAAACTAAATAATGTTAGCAAATTGGCTGCGATCCGCTTTGCATAGGTCATCATAAATATAGAGCTTCTTCGCTAGGTTAGTTTTGATTCTCATTGATTCATCAAAGATTCAAGGGTATTTTCACAGACGAGCTATACAGGTAGATCTTTCTTACCATTTTCGTATCATTCGCAATGTTACCAACAGATTCAGAAATGAATTTTAATCTCTTCCATAGTCAACTCACATGTATTTTCGCAACACTACAGCTGTTTGTCTATCAATACTAATTCAGTGAATAGTTCCACCCATGTGAAGAGGACTCTAAAATCAGCTCCGAATTTTCAGGTCGGTATGGCAGTCAGATTGGGCCACGAAAGTCCATAAGGTGAAAGGTCTACTCGTATACCTCGTCTGTGCTTTTACGATCGTCTGGATTCGAATGATCTTCGAAGCGATTCGGTCGCCGTGCTCTCGAAAGTTTTGTGTCTATGGCGAGACCCAGATTCGAACGTTGTCGATCAAAGGAAAAGTCGGCGTCCCCGCATAAATATCGATATTAACATCCCGTGAGCGATCTAATCTCGGATATTAGCATACAGCTCCGGGCTAGCAATATATATTCGATTCTGTTTAACGCGACGCGCAGTACGTGTATTACGATTAAGTAGCAGAAACACACACGATCGCCCTCGAGGCTTGTAATATCAGAGGTAAATGGAAGATAACGAACTGACAACGCTAAACTCGTACGATAAATTCGCCAAGTTCTGGCCCGCCTCCGCGGAACGTGCGCACGGCGGAATGTATTAACGTCGCCGGCGAGGATTTACGGCACATCCGGCTTAATTTCTTAAAACGCCGCGGCGCCGCAACACCGATGCCGTTCAATTATTAAAGCATCGCGCAGCCGGCAAGGGCGAAACGTTCCTCCGATTTATTTGATTTTGGAAACGCCGCGCTGCACACGTTTATCGTGATTTGTGCCGCCGCGTGACTCCTCCGAAGACTGTGCTCCAGAAAGGAAATTGTTCCAGTCGTACAAACCTGTAGCACTTACGGAAACGAATGTTACTCCTCGCCAACTAGTCTCGGTGTACCGTTCGATAGAACTCTATTCCGAGAAAATTGCTACCGATTGTCTGTAATACTTATAATTGATCGTAGATATTCTTTTACATCTAAAGATTTTAGTTATTATCCTGTAAAGTCGTAACGAAATTTTCAAAACTGGTTCACGTAATATTATCTCGAGAAGCATCGACTCGAACACATAAAACGATCTCCATTGTTTCGACCGAAATTAACTCGATAACTGCAAAAGTTACTTTTTGCTGGTCGCGGAAGTTGGGGAATAATTTTGTCAGATGTTTGTCGGGGTTCCTTGCGCGGAGTCGGGATAACTCCGTTGTCCGTGGATCGAAGCATCGCGCCAAACGTTCGGGGGCAACAAATACGCGAATTTCGTCCGCGCAGTGCCTCGTAAATCTGGCGCTAATTTCACCGGGCGAAAATTGGCCCGCGTCCAGAATCGCAAAAAAAGTTATTCGTCCTCGGAATAAAGTCGTTTTCCCAGCCAGGGGGCTGTCGAACGCCGCCACGCCATTCGACAGGCTGTTATCCCGATTCGCGATTCTTCCTGGAACGACACCCTTCTCGTCTGAAAGAAATTTTTACCGTCTCTCGGTGTTCCTTGGGAGTCACTGTGCACCGACACGGCAACGTTTCGCGCATTCCGCGAGTTCCCTCGTCCATTTTAATCCCGAAAATGCACATTACGACGGAGTTTTGCCACCGTGAACGCTGGCATTCCTCGCGTTGCAGTGTTTTGTTAGGTGTTCGTTAAATTACCCGTGCCCGTTCCGTCGAGTCTCGAAATCGAGAAATATTCCCTGCAAATTGAGAGATAGCCAAGTCGGGAGAGCGAGCACGCTGGAAGAAGTTGAAAATATTTTCGCGAAGATGAAGTTTATTACCGCGGGAGGAGACATATTCCTTTTTCCGCGGGGAAAAGAGAGGCCAATTCTGGAAATTTTAGTCAGCCAAAAATCCTGCGAATAACGAGGACAATTAGTTCCATTCAACCCGCGAGTTTTCTTTATCCTTATGCGTGCTATGAATTATTGAAACGCAAAATTATAACGGCGTATCGATAATTATTGTTATAATTGGAAATTGTGCGATTCAATGAGCTATGCGAAGTGATACTCGGTCGTTCGTTTCATCGACAAAATTGTAGAGCATATTTTTACAGAAACTCCCTTCTGATATGGAAATTTGTATGGTAGTTTGAATATTTAGGGGAGTGCTTTGCCATCATGACGCTTAATGAAACGATGTAAACCTAATTTGCCACGGTTGACACCGTTTAATACATTTTGGCGATAATGTATGAAAACCCATGCTCGCGAACGGTGGCTTTCCTTCTCTAATACGAAGGTTTATGTTATTATTATGAAAATATTCTCCTACCATTCCCGTGCACGAGCCCAAAAATGTTCGCGCGCCGAGTGTTGAAAATATAAACCGTGCGAACGCCAGTCAACTTTGAGAGACGTAAAAACAGAAAATTTGTAAAAATATCGGACCGTGCGTTTGGTAAAAAAAAAAAATTCGTGCTTTGTCATGGAATTTTCATCTCTGTTCCCCGCTTTTGGAGATATCGTCGGTAACCAGAGCCAACATGGCTTCCCAAAACCGCGGTGACGTTGCTCCCTGATAATAATTCGTCCATCGATCGCGATGGGAATTTTTAGTAAAGTGCGAGACTGCTAATGAAAAGTCGGACAAGCGAGAAAATCCTGGACGACTGCCGCCAACAAAGGACGCCAAAGTGGGTCTCTCCCAGACACTCGATTCGTCCTTTTACTCGGGGGTTTCGTGCCCTCTCGCCAACTTCCTCGTATATCTACGTAGGCGCGGAAGGATTCGAGGACAAAGTTCTCGTGGAAGTTTCACGGAAGATAGTCGAACGGTTCGAGACAGCGGTGGGGTCTGGGAAATTCAAAGTTATTATCTGTTAGTAGCAGAAGGCCTTTCGATCCCGCTTTTCAGCTTCTCTTCTCCGCTCACTGTATTTACTCGCGATTAAAACCGGTTCCGATTCAACTTATAATCGTTTCTCGTCTTCCCCGGCGCGAAACGTCGACGACGGAACAGCCAATTAGGCCACGAAGGGCTCGGGAATAATTAATAACCGCAAACAGTGAAATTCGCATTCCACCCACGCGCGGAAGAAATAACGACAGCGAAGCAACGTACGTCTAGATTAAATTCACGCGAAAAGTAAGCCACTCAAATAAAAATGTTTAAACCGCGAACATTTATTTTCTTTCGCCGATAATTTAATTATACTCCGGAGGTTCCGTGAAAAGTTTTGTTTACCGAGAGTAGCCGCAGGTAGCTAAAGTTTGTGAAATACTGCTTACAGGAAGCTCAGAATATTCAAACTTTAGGAGGGGGGTGGTTGGCATAATTATGTCACGGACCGTAAGTTGCTGAACTCTTCTTCGTGTCTGTTATAACGTCAAGCGATCAAAAACATATTGCAATCGATGGAAAAATACTCGTGGCTTCAGAATAATCCGAGATACGATCTTTCGAGCATATTTAAAGCACTTATGATAAATTGGATGTATATCCTGCGGAAGAAGGCGTACAATGAAACTCGGGGAAACATCGCGATCGACTCCGTTGCAGCCGGTGGATGGAAGACCCGGAACACAGACGGGAAAAATCTTTGCAAAAATCCACGTCAGAGTTTTTTTCCCCCGTTTCCCGGCGGCGTACTCGACGGAACATCTGAAATAACGTCGACCTCGTTATCCGCGCCTGCGGTTAATTAATTTTCCACTTTGGCTGTCCGCGAGGCTCAACACGCGAACCGAAATATATTCAAGCCGCTGCTGTAATAATTATTGTAACCGTATTTAGGTTCGCGGCTCGCGAAACGTCGCATGGGAAATCTGACCGTTCGAGAACTGCCGACCACCCGTTAGAAATTTACTACAGGTCGCAAAAATATTCGTAACACCCGTGCGATTTTAATCATCGCGTTCCTTTGAATTCTTTGCGCCGTAAACAACATATAATTAAAACTTGAAGGGGGGATTAAAATTAGCGGAATCGAATCCCTCTCGAGCAAACGGAAGGTAGAAACGTTTGCAACGGCGGAATAAAACGAAA
Organism: Colletes gigas; assembly: GCF_013123115.1. Taxonomy (NCBI): domain Eukaryota; kingdom Metazoa; phylum Arthropoda; class Insecta; order Hymenoptera; family Colletidae; genus Colletes; species Colletes gigas. Next base: position 1,625,125 of record NW_025106637.1, on the reverse strand, counting down.
GGGAATCGTAGATAATCGTGCGGATTATCGAATGAAAAATCGTTAAAGGGTTCCGGGGGAAACGAGAGGGCCAGCCAAGGTCTCTATATCCCGGTGAATTTATGTTTCGTTCTTCTTTCCGCGGACGTTGTAAACCGTCGTCGTTAAGAGAATCCAGCCATTTCCTCGCGGCGGCTAAGTAAAGCAACCGTCGAATCGATGGGAACCGATGATGCCGCGGCTCGCAAAACAGCGTCGTTCTCGGTGAGCGGCGTTATTAGCCTCGCGGGAACTAACGACGTCCATCAAACGGAAGAAACAACGGCGCCCTTTAAAGGAAACAAGCCGGGCCTTCTTTCAGCGTACAGAGAGTAGCAAATTGTTCCTCTGTAAAAGCCGACGTCGCGAAAACCGGGACAATGGGGGGATAGAGCCGGTCGGCATTGTTTCGCCGGAGTTTCTCGGTCATTATCGTTCCCGCGGAACAAAATCTACCGTGAAAGACGTCCAGGCAGTGGGGAACGTACCCTGCAGGTGTCCTTAATTCATCTTAATCACTTAACGCGTCACGCGATCCTTTTACTCGGCGGCAATCTGGAGATCTGGACAACCGACGCAACAACCGAGCTCTTTCGCTTCCTTCTTTCGTTCGCGTTCCCTCACAGGCCATTTAACGCTTAACGCGGCCGGATATACCGTTACGCGCGTCAATATCACGGAACACGAGAAACTGTTTTATCGGATAATGGAGCCCTGTTGCTTTTTAAGAATCGATCGTCAGCCGGCGGTAAATGTACCGAGACGAAGGAACCGGTTATCGTCGAAGAATTGGCGTGCAGACTACGCGCGATTCAGCCGTGACGAAGTGCCATTGTTGGGGTCTGATCGCGAACCGCGATCGCCTCTGTTGCTTCTGGGAGCGGTGCATCACCGGAGGAAACCTTCGATGATTTATTAACCCTGGAGTGGGGCCTCACCTCGCCCACCAGTCCGTAAATCATCAAAATACGATATTTACACCATGTATATAACGCTCTCCATTGAATTATTACCCGAAATAATACCCGGGACGTAGGTGGAACCCAAGATCCTCTCTTAGTTTCTAATTCAACCGATCAAACATTCGCTGTACTTGAATTTATCGGAGAACGAAGTCACGTCGAGAGGCGATCGATTTTATTTTTTTTTCCCGGGGAGAGGAAGTTTGTCGATTTATTGGGAATAACTTCTTTCGAGACAACCGTCCAGACGGTATATCAAAAGAACGCTCTAAACTCGGACCGTTTCGGGGCGAACTCGATGTTGGAGAAAACCGACGGTCATAGTACTTGTCCATAACTCAGACACGGCCGGGCTCGCTTATACGTACAAAGGTAAATTAACGAGCAGTTAGGTATTGCTTTGATAATCGCGACGACAGCGCCGAGCCAGCAGGAAATTATTGTTAGACCGCCTTTCAGGAGCAATCTAACAAAGATAACGCACCTGGTCGGGCCCGGTAAATTACGATGTTTGAATACAGCGCAGACACAATCTCTCCCATTCTTTGATATTCAAAGCAATCATCCACGAGTGAATCTCAACGAGACGGTAGTTAATTAAATATTCCACGGTGATGTTTAAATGTATCTCGAGTGCGAGAACAATTCGAAAGATACTGTTTGATCAGAAGCGGAGCTCCGAATAGCTGATTATTCGGTGTGTTTCGTGCAAGACCCACTCTAGCGTGATAGCACAAAGACGGTCGAAAGAGTTTATATCAATTAGATTAAAATTAAACATTTCTATATCGGTTTACAGCTTCGTTTGATCGTTTCCACGAATATCAGAATCGTTTCATGTTGTTTACGCGGAGTAGAAAGAGCAATGGAAACCTGTAACAGTATTCACTGTAAAACGGTCGAAAGTAAATCGAACGGTAATCGAGGGACGGCATATATAATTAACATGAATGTTGTTAATTCACCGCCAATGAATGTATTTTAAATTTTAGATTCGTACAGAGGCAAACGTTCGTACACGTCATTAATCATTTAATAAATAAGGGATACCAAACATTGTTCTGATTAATATTCCATCGACCATATTTAGTATTCATGTATTCATAACGCCGTTGTATACCGCAGTATCACCATTTTCAATTACAACGACTGATTTTCCCCTGGTTCCATACGATCGAATCTCATTGCCTGCGCCATGCCTGGAAACGAAAACGTCGCGCGAATCTTGCACGCGTGACAAATTATTCAAAATCGAGAACAGAAAAGAAATTGGCTCCTCGAATTCCACCGGTGCATCTCGATCGTTAAATCGTTTAAACAAATGTCACGCTTGGAGTACGTGTTTCGTTCTCGTTGGAAACGGTCTCGCCCCATGGGAATTCTTCTTGTTAAATCGAACTTCGTACGCGTGCATGATCGAACAGATTCCTTTCATAGACAAGGTATTATTTGCATCTTCAAACTTTCCAAGCAACGCATTGTTTCACAAAAAACAACGATCTAGCGTGGACCCATTTAATTCACCAAGAGACGGACATAGACACAGTCTTGACCCAAATACAAATCGAAACGTTTTCCAGGCCTGAAGGTGTGACATTTGCTAGCAGAACTTTTGCATCGACCCGATAGAATTAAAATTGCACCGATAAATTACTCTTTTGGTACGTTTCGAGGGACCGTGTGTATATTCATCGTTTTGTACTATTTCAGTTTCGCACGCAACGCGTTAACGACTCGTAGAAGCGAATCGAGAACGCCGCCACCCCTTCTGGCTTCGCCCACCCCTCGCTGTCCACTCGTATTTGCAGGCGAGCGTATTACTCGACTCCCGATAACGGATCGTCGTTACTTTCGTTATTTCCATTTACACAGCGCCGGACCTTTCCAGAGATCCCGCGATAACTCGACACCTCGTAATGTTGATACGCGAACAGCGACGCGTGTGCGTAGAATCGTGCGAGCTGTGTGTGAAATAAGCCTGTTCCGCTATTCATGGACCATTCGAAACCAAAATGCCTCGATAAGGTATCCGTGTCAGGTCGTGAACAAATTTTAAATGCCAAGGAAAACCCAGGGAAATATTGCCCCGTTAAAAAAAAAGAGACCCGATACAAAAGAACGACGATAGGATCGAGCAATTTTCTGAAGCGCGCTTTGTCGCGATTTTTCCCTGCGTTTTTCCGTCGAGTCGATTCCCTTTGTCGCGATTACGTTGATCCGTGATCCGATAAACGACGTCTGCTCGATAATTCTCTGCTCGATGCATCCTCCGCCTGTACTCCGGATCACCAATACTAACGCAATTAGCCTTGAGCTTCGGGTTGAAGCGTGCCAGCGACAAATTCCCAGGCTTTACGGTCTCCTTCGGCAAGCAAAGAAGATATATATCTTCGTCGAAACTTGGAATCTCGAACATTCACTTAGCGGAATTCGGTTAAAGAGATTTCCAGCGAGCGGATGGCACAAGTACTTTCATAACTCCATAAATATTGACTTTCGCGAAGCTTGTTAGGGCCGCGAGGTACGCTGATCGAGGAGGAAGCGCGCGACGCGACTCGAGTTTGTTTTCCGTGTCGTTTTAAAGATTTCGAGGGTGTTCCAAGTTTCTTCTCTACGGTAACCAAGTGTAGGTTCGGCGCGAGAGGAGACACGGCTCTCTTCACTTGCAGTTTTATCGATTCACGGGTAACCGGGTCCAGGACGCGTATCCGTTTCCTTATTTCCAGCGACAGGCCGAGGGAAAAATCGCGAGCAAACGGTCCGTTCGCGGCGCGTCGTGTTCGCCCAACGTCAATATTTCAGGCCGTTCCTCTTCCCGAGCAGTCCACTTAGAGATCATTACGTCTTAAGAGCGCCGTGCTGATATCCGGTTGCCACTTAACGAGATTGCTGCGGAAAGGATCGGTTCACCGTGCGGTAACAATGTTGTTTATCTTCCGCGGAGCGAAATGAAACGTCTTTCTCCGGGGGTCTGTCAGCAGAGGCCAGGGAACGGTGGGTGGTTGGACGCAAGACCTTTTACTCGGCGTAGCCCCGGGCGCTGCACCGGTTCTTGTCATCCGGGAAACGAGCCGCTCGTCTTAACCCTACAGCGCTACACTCTCCTCCAATGGACCCTGGTTTCCTTTTTCGTGTTTATATTTTTCGTAGACAATGACGTTTGGCTCCCTGCACCCGCGTCCGTGATAAGCTGGGGCACAAAAGAGACGCTCGGCCTGGGGCGACAGGACCCTTCGTAATTAAAAAAAATTGGATCAACTGTTTTGAGGGTCCTTGCAAGCTTTGTGGCTGCGAGTTTCTTGCTTCAACTTGTACGAGACACGCGTTCGATCGTGAACAGAATCGATTAATTCCAGGCTACGGAATATCAAATGAGAAGATCAGGGAAATAGAAATTAGCGTTTCGTTAAAGCTGACCTAGTAACCGCTGAACTTTGTTTTTCTGCCATTTTTATTTGACGTTACGTCCCATGGAGCTAATCAATTAATGCATCAGAGTTAACAATAGAACCGTGGCAACGTGGGTCTCAGGTTGACGCGAGAATTAAACTTTTTCAAGCCACGCTTGTACAGACTTAGGAAATGTATCAGTTCCCCGGGACATCTGCCCGCCAGGCTGTCTTAACGACGTCAAAATGGGACAACGAAGGAGACGCGACGCGAGGACACGGCTGACGTCCACGAGTTATCGAACACCGAGCTGTGTCCTGGCATCGATATTCGAAGAGTTGGCAGCTGTCGCCACGTCGAGATGAGCGGGCGAGACAGAGGGTCGGAGGGGGTGGAAAAAGAGGAGTGACGAAAAAAAAAAAGAGTACCAAGTGTCAATCGATACCGTTCCAACCAGCTCCGCGCCTAAACCACACCGATAGGGTCGGCTACGAATCGTTCTTGCACCGTGCTTTTCACCGTCCTCACGCTTTGCTGACATAGCACTCGAGGGCTGCTATTGGTGGGTTCGTGCCTCGCTATCGTAATCTATTCGCTCGCCTCGATCGGTTCCAGGCCCGACCTAGAGGAGTCTATCGCTGCTCCGAATTAACGAGTCCTCTCCCGATTCGACAAATATTGGCCCGCGGGAACGCGCGAGTATTAATTTTTTAAACGCGCCTTCTGCTCGAAACGAAACCGTACGAGGCCGTGAGGTCCATCACGTTCGAACGAAACGGCGAAGCCCCTGTTAAAAACTGTTAAGCGCCCGGCACCGACTAAACGGAACAGTCGCGAAACTGATTCTCCTCGACGAAAAAAAATTCTCTTTCGCGACGAGGAAGGAGGTCGCCGGGCGGCCCTCGAGGGAATTTGATAACAACGACTCGTTTGCGTTCCATAATGGAGAGCAACGTTTGCAAGAGTTCGCCCTTTATTCTCGCTCGCAACGCGTAAGCTGTTCCCCAGTCTTTGTTCGCAGTAGATAAACGAGCTGTAAAGTCGCGGGGATTATCTTGAGAATGCGGGGAACAGATTAGCTTCGCTAGCAGCGAATCGTCTTGCCGGAACAAGATGTTGGCCGTATAGATTCGAACGGATTATGGTCCATTAGCGTATTACGCTTAAAATACTGAATAGATTAAGCGGATAGTCGGTTTCCTTCGGGTCGAAAAATCGGTAAAATTTGTTGAAAAGAGCGACTTAAGTGGAAGCTTGGATGAGTCGATTGTACCCGTTTGCATGAAATAAGTTCTCTAAGAACGCTTGCTTCTCTGTCGACAAGGAGAACTATCCTCTTAAATCGAATGCAGACGGAATAAACGACTCGTTAGGGAGTTCGTTAACGTCTCTTCGACATGATGCAGACTCGACTTGAACCGCGGAAAACTTCCACGGTTGAAAGAAACGCAATCCTCCGAGAAACGATGACCTTGTTGCTCGATGAACGGTGTTGCGACGTGCAAGCTCTTAAGCAGGTCAACGTGCAAACCTACATAAACGAAAATTGCTCGAAGTGCTTATTTCCCTCGAATCGAAATGCTTTATTATTATTCGTTAACCATTTATTTTAAAAACGGCCCGCATAATGGCGAACGTTTCACTTCGCCTTGGCATCCGCATAAACATGTTTAATGCCACTCTAGCCGTGGCGTGAAACTTCTGGGAAACTCCGTCATGCCTAATGCATAGCAACGAGAACGTTCCTGCGCAGAGTGCGGGCAACGTTCACCGTTGTCGTTTTTTTACTTTTATAAAAATAAAGCATTTCCAACGTGAAAAGAATGTTGAAACCAGTGTTTATGATACGATCGCCCGGTGCGCGCCACTTGCGAAGAGAATCTGCCTGAAATATTGATGCTCCGCTCGCTCGAATATCCTGAACATGGAGGTCCCGGAAAACTGTTTTCTTAAATTTTATTTATCGTTATTTGGCCGCGTAGAAAATTGGGTTTGGGACTCGGACGCGGGCAATAAAATCGTAAGGTCGCTGGACCCGGGACCCATTCTGTTAAACAGAAATTTCGCCGGAGAGTTTAATCTCTTTTGGACGGAACTGTAATCGAAGCACGGTCGTTCACCGACTTCGATTCATTTCCAGGCCGGTCGGTCAATCGTCGAGGCAGCAGAGTCTCGTGGAATTGGTGCGCCCGGCGAACTGGACCTATTACCAAATTAGCTAACCTAACCCTTAATCCAGTTTACGGCTCCGTACACACTGTCCATCCTCCAATCCGTACGTTCGAGGTAGCATTATGCTCGAGGATTCACGGAAAAGCCGAGGTAGTCCGCTTTATCATCGGAACAGAATGAACACGAAAGTATCGGCGAAGCGGATAAAACGGTCGGGGGGTGGGTGGGTGTGTGTGTATCCGGCGCGGAGAAGCTGCCGTAAGATCACCAGGCCGGGGGCTGTCGGTGGAGGCGGTCGGTTTGTGCCCTGAAATTCAAATATCTTCCACCGTTGCACTTGGCGCTCGTTGTACGTAGCCGAAGGCTCATCTGCCAATCACGGTATACCTCGCTGGCTTTTCATCCTGTTTCGCGTGCACGTAAACGCATACGCACGCCCCGCGTACGTGCAACCCCGAAACCCTCATCGCTACCAGCGCATCGTCTCTGCATGGTACACTTGGACGGTTCAACTTTCGCCTCTCCGCCTTTCGTTCTCTTTTCGCGCGGTCGGGGGAAAAACTGGGCATTCGTGTTTAAGTAAAATTAACGAGGCCACGGCAGAGACGCGGTTCTGTTTCCTTTCCGTCGAATATTGGCCGGGCTTCTCGCAACCGTTGCAACTTTCCTCCGCTATTTGGACCGAGCTCCTACTTTTTCCTGGATGCTCCGGCCGGGGGCCGTTCTCGACTCCAATTGCTGGCTGGTAATTCCGCAAACACTGTGTATTTAAATTTAAATTCATTCACAATTAAATAAACAATTTATGATCCAGTTTTATCGTACACTAGTCGTATGATCAATAGGAATTGCTAAAACTACTTTGGGTATGTAGCGTCAAAGTAAATATCAAAATAAACATTGAAGATTGCAGAAATAGTAACAATTTCTACGCTCATATGATAGAGGATTAAATGCCCTTTAAAATGAGCGTTTGTACGAGTCGATAGCTTTATTAGTTCCGGAGATATAGCGATTTTAGTTTCAACTCGATGCGGTGGCTAGTTTCGGAGATATAAGAGTCCGGAAGCGTTTGTTTACATTCTTACTACGGCCTTGCAAGGTCGTTGACCGGCACGTGACTCGGAGAAACTAGGTCACTCGGCCCACTCGGTCACGAGACACGTGCGAGAAAGAGAGGTCCAGCGCGACGCGTCAGACGAAGACAGCGATAGTCGAATTAAAAAAATTACCCCTTTACATAAATTACGATATCTCGAAAACGGAAAGTCCGATCGACAAAAACCAAATGCCATTTTAAAGGGGAGGCTTTACCGCTTCTAATGGTGCCTCATTTATGGATAAAGCACTAGTAGTTTCGAAACTGCACGCTTCCAAAGTTTAACTATTTTAATACGCGTTGTTAGACTGTTCTAAGTTCTCCTTTCGTCTTTGCTGTAGCTTTTCCCTGTTTCGCCTGTTGTAATTGAATATAAATAATATGTTAACTAGGAAATATTTCTCTCCCAGCAAAGATTACACGCGTAACGAAGTGTTTCTCCAAGACGGCGAGCAAACTCCCGTCTCGTTCGCGTTATTTATCGTTATCCCTTAAGTAATCTTCATTAAAAGTCCCTGGGACTTTGTTTACAAAATCAACGTAACCCGGCGTCGCCGCGACGAGTGCTTCCGGTAGAGAATGGAGTCCCTGTCGTTTTGAGTACGCCGCTGGGTTGGCAGAGTGTCAGTGCGGGAAGATGGTATCGAAACGGGGCGCATCGGTCGGTACACATGATCGTGCGTCTCGTGGGAGTGTCGCGAGGAAGGAGGGTCGGATAAGCATATAAGCACGGGCCGTTAAGGTAATTAATAGCCAGGTTCGGCGAAGTTATTGCCCGGCTTTATAACCCGTCGACCGTCCGAAGGAGGCCAGAGCATCGTTCGGCATGTATTTATGAAACGAGTTACGGTTTGTCCAAGCAAATATTGCATTGTTTCGGGCTCGTGTCTCCGTCGTCGCGACGATGCCAACTTTTTTACGAGCCGTCATTAAGGCTTCGAGAACGATTCGAAACCCGTAGCTTCTTCCTTTTTATTTATTCGCCTCCCTATCTAGCAATCCACGTTGTCTATTAACACGTTTACTACCATCGTTCGGTCGAAACATCGTCCACCGTCGAGGGATTTATTTCGTGCCGAATTATTGAATTAAAATATCAAATTTTGCATTTAAATTTTCGCATTTATCGCGAATGACTGCGACTTTATTACATTCCGAGAACGTAAATTATTTTTCGCGTACGACGGGTTGATGGAATTAATTATGTAAACTCGACCGGAAAATCTGCCAACTTTTGCATATTTTTCTGGAAATTTTAATTAATACGTGATTGAAATTTCCGAAATCATATTGAAACATGATCGTGTTATTTCGGAAATTACCTATCAAAGTTAATAATTTCCCGTAGATGTTTTATTAATTAATACGTTACATCCGGTATCTCTTCGTGCTCGTAATGATCCGAGCGTCGGTTTTTTACAGATCCGGTCAAAGGGAGACCCTTTTTTCTTCGCGTAGGTCGCCGCGAAGAAGCCAATTACATTTGAGCGTGCACGCGAGTCCGTCAAACACTTTACAATTAAATTAAACGCAAAGGATGCTTGTGTCGTATGGAATCAAATTAAACATCAAAGATCCTTCAAAGAGCCGGTTTGAATAAATATATATTTAAATGTTTCGAGAAGAAATTTGACCCTTTGCGCTGGTAAGAAACTTTAATAAAACATTCAAGAAACACGCGGAACGAAATATTTGAATTAACAAACACGGAGGTTAAGAGAACCGTAAAGCTTTTCAAGTTCCGTCTACAAAGTGAAACATTTAATACGTAAATGTATTTAAGCTGGATTGCGTAAAAGAGGGAATAATTTAAAATATATTTCATCGTGCCAGTTCGAAACGATCGAGCTTGCGGAAAAATATAATACCTTCATATACCGATGAAATAATGAAAGTTGATTATTCTTTTCTCGGTGGGCCGTGGAATCCCCTCGAATCGAAAGGTTTCAAGTTGATATGAAAATGGGAAGGCTGCTAAAATATTTTATTAAACGAAATGGCAAATGTATTCACGTTCGAGGTTATCTTTCCAGCGCAGAGAATGAAATAAAATCGATTCCCTTAAATTTTACAGAATAATATTGATACAACGTTTGTACGTCCGAACGTGACCAGCAAATTGGACAAAAAACATTTGTCCGGATGTTATTTAATATATGCTCGTCCCAACGAAATAGACCACGCGTAGGATGTCTATTTGATAATATTGACGCAACTTTTTGTTTGAAGTTCCACATAGAAATGCCCGCTAAACGTTTTGCCGATCGTTGCCGGACGTTTAATAAAATGAATGTGGAATATGCGACGACCGTAGTGGAGGACTATTCACATGCGAAATTGACTGAAAAAGTCGTTATTCGTACTGTTCGAACGTTGCGATTTTTTCATAGCTTTCACACTCGTTATAAACGCGATTCATTGGATTCCGTTGGCTACGCGACGATTATTAGAGCGTAAATATCGTTGAACGTCGTTTACTGTTTTGTAAAACCGTGGTATTCCACTCTGTTAGATTGAAACTGGACGTCCACCTACGAAGGATGCACTTAATCACAAAATTGCTTCAACGATCTGCTCTGTCGAACCAAGTTCATTATTTTAATACTTTATTCCACCCTTTGCGTTTCTTAGAACGTGAAAAAGAACTTTAACACTTCTGATCCAGATAAAATCGTCTACTTTGCGATTAAATTCATTCTTTGTACGTTCGTCGTTTCTCAAGTTGCAAATCGACGGAACGAAATTCCACGGTTTCGCGAAACAGTAAACGCGTTTATAACGAGTGTAAAAGCTCTGAAAAAAAATCGTAACGTTCGGACGGCACGAGTAAACGACTTTTCGAGTCAATTTCGCATGCGAATAGTTCTCCAACAGTGGTTGTCGCATATTCAACACTCATTTTATTAAACGACCGTGAACGATCGGCGAAACGTTTAGCGGGCATTTTCATATGGAAGTTCAAACAAAAGCTCTGTCAATATTAACAAGTAGACATTCCCTGTATGATTTGTTTCGTCGCGGTGGCGAATATTAAATAACATTTGGACTTTCATCTTATTGGAACGTTCGAGCGGTCTGTCAATATTTTTCTACCAAATTTGTTTAAATTTCATTTGAAGTGATAATGTTTCCGTATTCTGCGTTGCAGCGGAAGAGAACTACCGGTTGGCGTACCGTTATTATTTGTTTAACCGAACGTTTACCAGTCCGCCACGTTTTTATCCACAATTCGAAGCTTTATATTCGGGACAGTTTCGTGTCGCGACGAGGGAAGGATAATGAAGTTCTATTATTTCTTTTTCAATGGTATATAAAAATGTTCTTCCTGTCCATTGTTCACGAAGCGTGGACGCGAAGAGCTAAATTTTAAATCGTTCCTCTTTTGTGCGGCGTAAAGTGGAGATGCTATTGAAGCAACGACACCAGGTGGTTGGAAAATATTCAAAGCAAGGGCCTACTAGGGTTTTGCATGCATTTAGCAGCCGAAGTGTAAGCAGATAGGCTTTCAAAGTATCGGGAGAAACGGATAATAAAAGTTTCCTCGCAGGACGATTGATTAGGAAGCTTGTCAGGCTGCCGCTCCGTACCGAAACGTTAAATTCCACTTTGTTTCGTTGATCTAGAGCACTCCATCTGCTTAGTGGCAAGTTTTACTGCGGGACAGCCTTCGTCGACCGACCTCGCGGCAATTCGATAAGCGATGCTCCACTTTTTCCTCCTATCAATACCTGTGCCGTGGTCGGGCAGCCATAAATTTCATGTATTATTTTCGTCAAAACGCTATTCCGTAGGAACAGAGCGAAACACGACAACGACCGATCGAACGAGAAACGATATTTGATTCACCCGTTACTAAATAATTGATCGCCCTGCGACGTATTCATTTTTGTATCGCAGCCGGGTCACGAAATTGAATAACAAACTTCTTTGCCATTTTCCAACGTGTAAATAACATTCCTATCGCCGCGTCCGAAAAATGTAACTGCAGAAAAATTTAATTTCATAGGTTGCAGGTTCACCGTTCCTTCGCGGAACACGCTGTTTTGAAATCCGCGATGAAACGACCGTAATGCCTTCGTGAAAATGAATTCTCCTTGGTTTTCGGATATCGAAGCTTTTTGTTGACCCATCTTCAGTCGCCGGGACGTCGAAATTGAAAATTTTTCATGCAGATTGCCCTGACACGGGGCACACGTTCCCGCTCGCGTTCTTGCGCCTTCCATCTCCGCGTATATCTTACCCTACTTTCGGATATTACTTCTGCGATTGACACGCTTTACCTTTGTCGGGAACGACGACAGGGTCGAGCGCGCGGCGTCGTAAAAAATGAATCGAGAAATCCTTCGTCACTCGCAAACTTTCGTGCTGCCTTTTCCCGAGAATAAGCACGCACGGATCCCGATAGGCTCTTAGTATCGCGGGAGGATGGTGAATATTCGCTTCTAAAAGGGCTGACAAATATTTTGATTCATACAGGAGGGAAGAAAAATTATTCCAAATTATTCCGTATTTCTATTTCATAAATATTAAATATTATTTTTGGGGGGGATGATTCTACGTGTAAATACAAGTCGAAACAGTAGAGTAACATTTTTACGCCCGAGGCTTGGTTTTCCAGATAATTTAATTTGAAAATTTCTCAGGCGCAAGTAGAAAAACACACGCTTGGGCAGACGCGTCTGACTATTTCTTTGTTTTTCTACTTGAATTGATATTTAGCAGGCTTGCAGTGTTTTGAGGATCAGATAGAGTAATTCTACTGGTATATACGTGAGAAACAAGCGTCGCAGAATGAAAGATCAAATCTTGAAGGGATGACCCATACGTTGGGTCAGGCATCGTAAAAATTAAATTTGCAATTTTTGACGGCAATGCCGACTTCCAGCCTTACTGTTCGCCGTTTTTTAGCTGTACGCGAAATTGTATTAACGTATCAGTTCCATTGTCCGCGGTTTAACGTACGCTGTCTAACCTTTCTTACGATAAGCATAGTTTATAGCGTCCGGGAGACCTGTAGTTATATTTCGCGGCGTGAAGTTACACAGAAGGAAAAGGAGTGTATGAAATGGTGAGGGAGACAGAGTCCTCTTTCCATATTTTCTCGGAATACGCTAGGCACGAGTACGCGGTCGTAATATTAGATAAAAGCTCTCAAAATTGCATTTTCGGCCGCCCTTGTTCCGGGCTTCCTGCCGCGGTAAATCGGATTTTCGGATTTGCTAGGTGCATGCACTCAAAGAGTTCAGGCAAATCATACTCAGACCCGAAAAAGCCAGCCGTCTGGCTGTTACTGAATATTTAATGTAGACTCTCTGTGCGCGCGTGGCCGCCCGACGTACTGCTAAATATACGACTTAATAAATAGCTGGAGAAATTTGTCCGGCCGGAAATTAAACTCGCGCAAAACAGTTTTCCAAATTGGAAACGGGAAATGATGTCGTTCATTGCGAGTCGATATCGAGGAACAGTATCCGTACGTTCCACGCGGAACGGGATAAAAAGAATTTAAATGCGAGAACTTCTCGTTTCTTTTGCTCTCTCGTCGGTGTACATGGTAAATTGAAAATTAAATCCATCGACGAAACAGTTCCCAGCGTCATCGAGCAACGATAAACAGTAAAGATTTGTAACTAATTCGTTTGAACGTTCGAGGAAAATGTTCACATTCTCTCTGCAAAAAAATATAATTCAACCGTTCCCCGAATAGTGTACAACTTTACCACGATGTAATTTTTTATCGCCGCGAATTCCAGCTCGGAACTTTTCCGCGAGCGCGTGAAATTTTGATACGTTCCCGGTGCAGCTGGCATTTCCTATTACTATTTCGCGACCGTATAATTTGCAACCCGCTGAAAATTTCTCGCCCCGAAAGGGGCTGATCCTTGCTGGTTTCCTCTCTTTTTCCCCGCGGGCCCCGCGGGCCACGCGCCACGATTGTTGTCCTTTCAGCGGGCTCGAATTTGAATTCTTTCGCCGCGGAATGTAAATTCGTGCCCAGGAACGAAACTCCAGCAGAAATGTTTAAAGATCAGTTTGAGTTTCGAGGAAAAAAGAAGCCCCCGAGATTGCTGTCTGCGCTGACCGGGTCCTCGTTGATTCGCAATTTCCTTTTGTGCTCGTCTTTCCCCGTGATTTGCCTCGAACGAAACGAAAGCAGCTCGATTACCGATCGTCTCATCGAGCAGCTACGGTTTCGATTCCACGAACGAGAGACTCTCGGGGCGAATTATCGTAACGTGCGTGTCGCGTTTGAAAGACGGCGACGCAAAGGCGAGTCAAAAGCCGCGGGTCAAAGAGTTTTCGCGGAACGAAAAGTAATCAGCTCGTCACAGGTGTTTATAAAAACGTGAGAGAGAGAGAGGGGGAGTATGAAAATTATTCCCCGAGAATAATTTGCAAGAAACGAAGACGTACGAGCAGCAACGGGGTCCCGCCTGCATGCGAGCCTCGCCGGACGCGATGGTTCGTTTATTCGCGGCGCTTTCATTCGCGAAAGCGAGGCGCAAAAGTGTGCAGCGCTGTGCAACCGCTGGGTGATCAGCGAAACGAGATGAAGGCGGTCGATTCATAATGCAGCCGGCTCCTATGAAAATGGTATGCGCGTATTTCCGAGCTTTACAGGGTACGAAAGTGCTTCTGTGTCCATTCCATTGCGAGACTGAAAAGCAGATAGGAAGCTGCACTCTCGAGTTCATTTCCGTTCCACTCGTGGCCCCGTACTGTCGCATCAAAAAACATCATAAAGTCGGTACACCGGTCCCGGCTGCCAACCCCTGCATCGACTCGAGGCCGACCTTTCCAACGCCACCCCTCCTCTCTCACACCCACCGTCGCGAACCTCCGTTTCACTCTCTTTACCTACTCCATATTTAAATTCTTTCAGCTTCTCTCGATTCAATAATGTTTCTAACTCTTTTAATCCCGCGCTCGACACTCGCCGATCGAACAACTTTATTTCTTCCATCGCGTCGCGTATTTTTCGTCGAGCTTCGAGTTTGCTAAAACTGTGCTCGTCCGACGTTCGGAATCGGAGACGGAGGATTTTTTTTTTCGTTTGCGGCGGGACAATCCAAATTTTTAATTTCGGCGTAATTTTAGAAACGCGCTGTTGAAAACACCGGGTCGCCGTGCACCTGGTATTTTTCTGCGGTCTCGTTTACGCGTTCGACGCCGGGCCGCGTAAATTAAGAACGACGCTGCAAAAAATAATATTTCATATCTTTTTAGTGCACTCGCGAAACGTACGTTTGTTCGGTTCGAATGGATTTCTCGTTAAAAAAACATTGCAGTGCTTTTTTCCTATTATTTATATTGCTCTCTTGTTCGCGATACATTATATCGGAGCCGACTCTCGAATATTACTGCAGAGCCCCGGAAACAAGCGTCGTGTGAAGTTAGGTGTCTTGTTACGATCAAGCAGCGCTCTTTGTGTTAAGGTTAATTGTATAAGAGTGTCGGGTTAAGTGGGTGCTTCTCTGTGCTTCAGGAAAGGTCATCTTATTGACATTTTCCCGGCAGTGGCACTCGGAAGTTAAGTGACTGACTCTGTTTCGCTAATTAATTTCTTTCTCGTGCTCCAGGATTGATCAGATTGTCTCATCCTTGTTTTGGAAACGTGTCTATCATCCTTCCACTTTTAAGCAACGTTCGTCACTCGTTTCGAATTACGTCACTGGGAGAATATCCGTGCAATTCCCTCGCCGGTGTTCATGCTCAATGGCCAACGGTGAGGAATTTGGGCTCTGGCCGAGTTTCCCTTTCATTAAACTTATTCGGAATCTTACCGGAGAGAACGTCTATGCAGGCCCCTTTTAGAGGATCCTATCCACGATCGCGCGCCGGGAATACACAGGATTCTGAATTCAATTTTGCAGCGCGGTACGATCCAACCCGCCCTACGAATCGCGGGCTCTTTTCGCTACGAATCGCCACATACCGAGGCTCCCTCGATACCCACGCGCTCGCCGCCGATATTTCCAATTTAATTCCCGCCATTTTACCATTATTTTCCACAAGCAAATCGTCCCACGCGTCTTCGTCGGAGGCAGCTTCTACGTCGGTCGGATCGCCTCTTTCAAACTCGCTGCTCTAAGGTTTCCTCCTCTTTCTTCGCTTAAATGGGACAGCACTCTGCTTAATTTCTGGCTAGTGGGTATTCCGGAATCGTAATTCAGAGCCTTTCTCAATTTACTCTTGTCGCTCCCGCGGACCGTAGAATTCCTTGGTGTGTTTACATTCAGGTGGTTCGAGAAAACTATTCGCCATTTATGCGGCGCTGAATTAAAAATCCGCGACCGCCGTGGGTCGAAAACTCAACCGGTTTCTAGTATTTTCTGTAATTTAAATTTATGCGATATAATGATTATAAAGTTTGTTTGGTGCATTCGTACAACCCCAATCATGCACCTTTGACGCACATATCTGCGCGTCTATTCAGAAAGCCAGGCCGGATCACGGCGCGAACACGAACGAATTTCGAATCGAATGGAACGACCCCGATTCCATTAAAATCACCGATCGCGGGACACTGACACCTTGTGACCCGTTTTCATTTTCCCGTTTTGGCCCGGGCATCAAGATATTAACGTAGCAGAAACGGCGACGATTCCGTTCGCCCGTCGGCCAAAACTCCCCGCCCGTCTTTTCGTACGTTTTTCTTTAAACGCGGTAGAGAACGAGAAACGTAACGCTTTTGGGCACGAAACTTTAAATTAAAGAGTCGCGTAGAAGTTATTAAACTTCGAGCCGGGAACGAAACTTCGCAGCACGATTGCTTACTCGACGGTAAATTTCATTATTGGCAATAAGAGGCTCGTCGACGAGATAAATTCGATTGGTCACGGTGCGAATAATGGTAGAAAAAAGGTTGAGAGTTTCTTGACCAGGGCGTATTGGCCGTGCCCTTGTGATTCGGTCGACTACGTTTATCACTATTTCATAATTGTCACGAGTGTCTCCTCGCCGGCTGTATATCCATTTTTCCCTCTGAAAGCGTCGGGAACGAAATTGAACGCGATAGAACAGTGCAGTTCAATTAAACTCACGAAACGAGTGCACTTTTATTATTGGAGATTTTTGATGTCCATTTGCGCGGCTGTCGGAACGACAAGTCCGACACGTAGCAGAATCGTCGAGGGATTTTTATTGTTCGCGAAACGATATTTTCTCTTAAGGGATGATTTAAGAGCGTTTCGAGCCCGAAGGGTGCTCAAAACAAGAGGAATTCGATATCGCTGGCACCAAGATTCGTTACGGATCGAAACCAACGCCCGGTGGGGGGGATTCTTGCATTTGCGTTTTCAAAATTCAGTAATAACTTTGCTACGTACTCCGTAATCGCGATACCTCGCCGCTAGAGCGGTAATATGTAAATGCAATGCAAATACCGCGCGATATGGTAATACGGGCAAACATTTAAAAATAGCAGGAATACTTATTAAAAGCTGGATTCTATTTCGGCCGCTCCTTTTACTCGGAGGAATTCTTTCGCCAGACTTACGTAAGCAATGCACTTTATTGCCGCGATTCTGAAAAATCTTTGCTCTCCATTTGCAACGCGAAAGGATCGAGAGTTCAAGATTTAATAAACAAGAAATTACGTTGCACTGGAATAATAAACAAATAAATTGGCAATGTGACAGCATTCTCCGAGCAAGATATCGTTTTTTTTTCCAATTTTAGAAGCGGTAACGTATAAACTATCGCGGATATCGATTCAACCCCGGCACGGACAGCATCTACTTTATGCACGTGCCGAATTTAACATCGGAAAACATCGTTTCGAGCTTGTAAAGATTTATTTTTAGTTACCAGGCGCGACGACTGCTCGCAAAAATTGTATCGTTGAATGATTTCGTTTGTGGAAGCTTCGCAAGTTTCTTTTATCGCGTCGAGCAGCCGCCGCTTCGGCCGTTGAATGCAACGCTCGTCTTTTACATCGGCGAAATTTTTCATTCGTGGCTCGATTTTCATCCCCGTCACTGTCGGGATTTCGTAGCCACGCTAAATTCGTTACTTCATACGCGCGTCAAAATTCCTTTATAACGAATCGACCCAAAAAGATTTACCACACTTGACACACAAATTTATTAATTCTTCTCCTGTCTCTGCAAATCGTTACAAACTCTTGTTGAAAGTCTTGAAGTTCGAGGAAAACGACGTTGGGGAACCAATCGGCTCCTGTGACCCGTGTAATGAAAATACCCGTGCGCCCTTTAATCAAAATCTGAGGAGATTATTACGAATTCCATGTTAAAACGATTACGGAAAGAAGAGACCGAACGCCGAGCAAGCTTGTAACTACAATGAGAAAATTGTTCCGCAACTAATCCGAATAGAAGTGGCCGGGGCGAGCGGGAGAAATTGGCGGGTCGTAAAACGTTTGCTAAAAAGTTTCAGGCAATTTAACAAAGTTTTGATGGCGCGTACCCGCGGAGAGGTATAAATGACAACCGTTTTATGGACAATACCCGTCCTCGATATTACGAAGTCCGTTCGAATGCGTTTCGCGTCTGGAAAAGTAACGACCAAAGGCATTAAAACGCCTCTAAATAGGAAATTTAACAGCCACGAATCTCGACCGGACAGAAACGCATCCCGCGATCTTTGAAATTCACGATCGAATCGGCATTCAATCGCGTTCCCCCCCGCCCTAAGAGGGCCGCTAACGATCGCTTTTTAGATTTTCTCGTTTCCGTTGGAAATACCGTAACCCGACAATCGAGTTTTCCCCGCGCATTGACCGACTCTTCTGAAGGTATTCGAGGCCCGAAAGCAAAAATTTGTAGATTTGTTCGACCTCTTTTCCCGGGGGCTGGCCGATATTTTCAGCACGTAGCCACCGTTGGGATTAGTTACGTGGATCAGCGATTTTTCCCGAAACTTTATTATCCCCCTTCCGTAAATTTATCGCGGCGTGATCGAGACGACTCGCGATTTCGAAACGGCGCTCCCACTGGCGTACTCGAAATCGAGTACCGTGTATTCTGGAAGTCCACTTCTTTGATATATCTACGCTATTTGTGGATTTTATGCAGGACCTGAATCGTCTTCGTTTCCTGGAACAGAAAGTTCATTCCCGTTTCCTCGCTCGTTTCCACGAGATTTCCTGACCCCGGACGAGTCCAAGGAAACGATTTACTCGGTTTCGCGGGCACCGGGTCTCGAAAATTGCGCACGTCCCCGTGAATTTACTTAAATATCCATACGATACGGGTCTTTATGCGTCGGTAGAACGTAACAACGAGCCGGATATCCGGGACGTTGGCGCAGCTAGATTCATACGTTCCGCGGTACGCTTTGATGGCTGTTGTATGCACAGCCTGGTACCCAAGTCTCCTGGAAACAGCCATTCTTCGAGCTATGACGTAATACCGCCGCAACAGTTTATTCGCGTTTTATCATTCCTCAAGACGCGGTTTTATTTCGTCGTTCACGCAACCTACCCCCCATCCCACCTCTAGCGTTTTCATATTCCCTTTACCGCCAGACATAATTCCATTATTAACGACGGTCTCTTTAGGACGATGTCTCGTCCTGTTTTCACGGCTTCGTTGCCATTAAGCTATTCCGGTCGTAACGTATTTTCGAGACGAATTAAACACCCTCGTACACCCGGTAGACGCGCGAGGATCTGGCACACCGTTGGTCGAAAACGACGGGTAACTTTCGCGCGGACCTAATAAATTTCGAATCGAAAATCCGCATCTCCTCACACGCCGGCACGGTTGCACGTAGGCAATTCGGGATGGTGGATGTTAGACATCTCCGGAGGTCTCCATTAGCATACATCCGTGACACCGGTGCTCACCCCTGACTTCCCACGCCTCCTCGCGACCCTCAAGGGGTTAAATTAACCCTCTCTCTGGCGGTAGCGTCTGGCGAAGTTACACGTGTCCTTGTTCCACTCAAACGGCACGCCGTAACGAGTTCCTATGGAAATCTCGGCGCAGCCGCACGCTCCTCCCGACAAATCGATTCAAAATGACTGGAAACCGATCCGGTTGGCTTCGTACGCGATCGCGATCTCGTCGACGCGCTTGTTGCACGCTGGATCGCTATCTCCTCGAACGCCAGTTTTAGTTGATCGAAGGTGAAGCACGAAACGGCTCGGTGCATCGGATAACAAATATCTCGTCTTGATTTAAAAAAAAAATGGTATTTTGTGTATCCAACGGTCTTCCAACAGTTCGACTCTTCTCTATCGATCGTTATGGCAGCGCGTGGCGGCTGGATCCGGCGTTTAAGCCGCATCGGAAGCGCATCAAATTATTATGGCGATCAGCGAATAACGCTTAATGACAGATTTGCTTGAACGCGAGCGTCCCGAAATCAGCGGTGCCTCGATTTAATTACTTTATATCAATAAACCGCGGGGCTCGTTGTCCGCCAGCCGACGTATTATTAACTCGTGGCGATCGAATTCGGCCCGGTCGCGGCTCGGCGCGCGATAGTCAGTTATACGCCGCGCGAAATTGGATCACGTATTTCTTTGCGCACCGGGGCTAGATATTAAACCCGGAGTAATGCAATAAAGTGGTCCCGGCGTCCGTCTCCGCCCACCTTGTCCGAGAGGCGAATGGCCAGGCGAGCCGGACTCCTATAATCGCCGGCGAAAGATGCTGCGGCTTTATGGACGTTTCGCGTGCTCGATATCATAGCTGATGCACGACCGTACCTCGAAAAGATGAACGCGCGGCTGGATGGAACGAACCGGAGAAACAGAAAGGGGGGACGAGGGTGGAGGAACTCTCGGGAGCGAGGGAGCCCTGGCGTTCGCTACCCTTTTCACCCTTTACCTATACGCTGGCAACCGGTAATGGAATTGCAAATCCGACGACATTACACGCCTCTTGGCAACTTGTGATTTCGCGCCCGGTTCTGCGCCAGCACACAACCCCCATTACGTCTCCCCGTCGCGTCCTGTTCTTCCTCCGTCGACCAGCTATCCTCTCGTCGCGACGCCCTCTCGTTCGATCCCCCTCGGAACGAATACGGGGGACTCGAATTAACCGCCGCGCAGACACCGAATCTCGCGCGAATGTGACGCGATGACGAAGGATCGGCGTCCTCGAGGGGGTCTGCGTTCTTGCAGCGGTCTTTGGACACGGACCGCCGGTGGACAGGCACGCCGGGAATCTCAGGAATTAACCAGGATCGCGTGGAAACTACCCCCCGTGCGTCAGCGAAGTTTCGAAGTCCCGCACTCCGCCAGACTCTGATCGGTTTAACGAGGCGATAGTTATCGTTCCCTTTTGCTCTTCCCCCTAATTTGACGCGAAAGTTATCGTGTTTTGAATTTTTAGGATTCTATTTAACAAATTATTAGGTTGGTCTAATATCTCCTGTATCTTTAAGCGGTGATATCAGCAATACCTGTTGAGTTATTGTTCACAATCTGGTATAGACAATCTCTGTTCCAAAGAATGTTGTGTTTCGTTTTGAATGTTGCATCGTCCGTTGAGGGGGAAATAAGGTTCGTTAAAGGGGTCATTCGGGATCCCAGGGGGTCATCAATCAACCTACTTTGAGGGAGTTGCGAGCAGGGCTGACCTATTAGGTGTCTAGGTCACCGAGGTGACTCGGGTCAGTGTTGCGTCGCTGGGTCATATATTCTTGGTGAACAACGAAAATAACTCCACGCGGAAACGCCGGTCCCGTAAGATAAAGATTCCGCGATAACGACGGTACAATTCGGGATGATTTCTCGCCCGGAAATAAGTCGAAACTAAGTAACTTTTCCCCGTGGTTCTGTTGCGCTGCGGCGACGACGCTGGAAAATGTATCGCGGAAGGGAAGAACTGCTCTATGAAAATGGAATTTCCGTTCGAATTCGACCACGGGGAGAAATTAATTTCTTTGTCCAAAATTAGTAGCTTGCCCCTTTAATTCCGTGGCTCTCGCGAATTCACGTAAAATTGAAACATCTCGCTACTGTCGGCTGCCCCGAGAACGACGCGAACTCCACGGTTACGTGCCACTTCCTGGCGTTGTTCTGGCCGTCCTTGTCGCTGTCCACGACTCCCTCTTTATCCCCGTCGGCAGGAGATTAATTTTCCGCGACAATTTTGCGGAACACTCCCCGGGTACTAATTGCGCGAGCAACACCGTCAACGCTGTAAGCTCGCCTCTAACTCGTCGATCGTCAAGGATCTCTCGCAGCCTCCGCGTCAGCTCCTCGTTGGAGGTTCTTCTTTTTTTCTTGGACGATAATCGGATCAGTGGGAGGAAAAAAAGAACCGTGGACCAACCACACCGGCGCAACAGGCGATAAACCATAAGTCGTTGCACCGTCGTCGTAGTATATCCGCGACACGAATTCGCTCGGTATTTAAATCATACACACGGCGGTTAGAGAAGGAGGATTGTAAATCTTACCGCGTGCACCGTTCCCGAGATTTATAGCGGCCCTAGTAATCCTGCCTGCTCCGCGGCGCATTTGTTGCGCTCTGATATTAGTTGGACAGACGCGGAGATATTGCAATTAATTCGTTTCCTCGAACCGTGGTAAATAGCAGGAAAACGCAAACGATTTTGCGCGCTCTTTATGCTTTCTGGTTCGACGTCGACTATCGGTGGGTATCGAGATTTATGGCTGGGATTGATACTGCTCTCCGGACTCTATTCCTATTCATGAAACATTCGAGTGATATGCATCCTCATTGTTTTCGTCAGAATCGGTTAAGGTTCCTTCGTAATTAATCGTGATTTCTGTGAAATTGAAATTCTGCGAGCTATAGGTTTTGCAGGGAATACCTGAGATTCTGTGCTGAACCCTTTCAAGCAACGTTTTGTACTTGACATAGTACGGAGACGAACCTACCGATGCGTACTCAAGATGCGGAAGAACTAGGGAAGAATATAACGTTCCGAGTGTGGAGAGGCTATTAAATTCTGTCGTAGTCCCCTTCAGGAAACCAAGAGCTTTCACGGCGGCTTGGAAAATGTAATTAAAATGGTCCGTAAAGCTCAAAGTGGGATCTATGAATATTCCAAGATTAAGAAACAACAATTATCGCAGATTCTCTCTGTTCGTAAGAGTTTTCGGATGGCTCAGCGTGTGTGCAGTCGTTTCATATTTGAATAGCGGGGGAAGTTTCGCGCGGTTGAACCGCAGTCTTGGGAACCGCGGCTTTAACCCGTGACCGTGGAGACGAATTCGATGACCCTTAGCCTAGCTCCAGGGGTTGACCCCTCTTTTGAACTTTGAAACGTCGGGAAAGGGTCGTCAAGCCGGAGACTGTAATCCCGGAATCGACAGCGACACGAGACGAGTTCTCTTTATCCTCCTTTCTGCTCCTCGTCCGCCACTTGAAAACGTACTCGCATTTAACTACCCTACCTTTTCATTTTCTTTTCACTTTGAAATGCCCACCGTGCATTACAATATTTTACTTCTGTAACCCCCGGTAATAGCTCTCGCCGCGGTTCGGAGAGACGAAACTATATTCGAAATGAAGGATCCTCGTGCGACTTTGGAGACGTCTTTCGAATCCATTTCGGGAATGACGGAGTTTTACATGCGCTTTCTGCGATCCGCGTTGCTGCACACGTGCCAGCAAAAGTATCAAAATAATTGGCGACAGTTTCAATCGCGATCGAACGATCGTATTAATATAGGAACAAGGGGGGCACCTTCGAAATTACTTTCGAAGATCGATCCAATTAATCGAACGCAACGATCGCGGGTACCAGTCGCGTTATCGTTAGCGTCCATCACGAACGTTCCGGGGTCGTCTTACGAGCAGCTTCGTTTCGAGTCCTCGTTATTCTATGCTCCACAGGAACGTATTTGCGTTTCCAATTAATTCGTGATTGGCGACCACGTCGCGATACTTATTCGCGGAGAGGCGAACAGTCGCGTGGCCGAGACCCGCGACTGTCTGTTGGAATTCCTCTTCTTGCCTCTTCTCCCTATAATCGCAATTGGAAACGTTTATTGCTGCGTTTCGTACGGATGATGCCCGGGGGGCTCGTTAGTAACGTGCCCGCGGTATTTCTCTGCGAAAGTGGCTTGTTAGTCTGTTAAACCCAGCACGACACGATTCTCGAGTTGTATCGGAATTTTCGTGGCTCCGTTCTCCGCGCGTGGACCGTGCTCGCGTCTGCTACATCGTTAAATACCGTTTTTTGGTCGTACGACGATCCCCTCCCACCCTGTCTGTCGCAAAAATTTATGGGAGACCGTACTTCGCTTCTCGAAAGAAAGCTACGTGTAATGGATCTTTTTGCCTGGTCCTTGATTGCTGTTAACAAATGGTAGTGGAATTTCGATGGACTTGCATCCCACTTGATCGCTCCCAAGGGGTTGGTTTCTATTAAAATAGAAATATATTTAAAACGAAACCAACGAGATCGCTCGTTTGCAATTTAAAGAACCTCGTCGTGATATTCTTTACTCCGTGGTATCAAAAATGTTTGAAATAGCGTTAAACACCAGTCCTCGAAACAGTTATGGAACTTTTCCAATAGACTCCGTTGACACAGTTGAAATGGAACTTTTGTAATAAAAGTTCGCGCGTTAGAAGTTCCGATGAGAAGTGATAAATAAAAATTTATGAATGAAAAATAAAAGCTTTTGGCAATACTTGCGTTAATGCGAGAAGGGATCGAGGACAAAGGGTGGTATGGGATTCGAACCAGCGATCTATGGATTGCTCCCACAACCGCCCTACGTATCATCCGAGGCATATTGATCCTCTCAAATTGAGTTAGTTTATCAGTAAACCCTTGTAACTACGTAGCGTCCATAACAATAGTATGTAATTAACGTCAACTATAGACCACGTGTAACTAAGTGGCAATTCGAGCATCGCGTAGATACGATTTCATCTTCAGATTCGAAATCAGAGAATACGATGGTGGATTTCTATCTCGAAAAATACTTGATCCGAGAGAGAGAGGGATGTAATCGGATATCGAGGGACGTTCGATCAATCGTTATAGACTGGCAACGAGAGGTCTGATGGCCCGTAGGTGATATTAAGCGTTCCTTCGACAGGGTGAAAAAAGATAATCCTCCCGTATCTTGGGACGGGGCGTTACGTGCAGGGGTTGCTCAAGCCAAGTTCGCGGTAATGGAAGGGGTTGACAGACGGGCGACAAAAATATTGCCAGCTACGGGATTCGAGAACGCGCGAACGAAACGGTCCGTTCGTTTTTGCCGGATCCGATCTCGGCTAAGAGCCCTCGCGACCGCGATCGATCTCTCTAATTAAATCGTTTCGTATTCGTGAATTACACGGGCACTTTGCAAGGAGATAGATTCAGACTGGAGGAACCGATTAAAGGTTTTACGGCCCCCATTAAACACCGTGTCCGCCAAATCGCAGTGCGTCGTTTCCCCGTTTCTTTTCGCGATGCTTCCTCCGCTCGACGTTGCGCGCCGATCCCGGAATGGTATTATTCATCGAAGGAACGGGATCGGCCAAAAAATTGCCACGGAATCGGGGAACATCCATTACAGGATCTCCCTAAAACCTCCGACTGAAAGCTCTGCTAGCTCCAGAGTCTCTCTCGAGTTCTTCTCGAGATATTTTACTAGTTTGTGAACACTCATTTCATGGTATAAAGTATATACAGGGTGTTAGGCCACCCCTGGCAAAAGTTTTAATCGGAGATTCTAGATTCAATTTAGAAACATTTTCGGTAAAGAATTTTTTTCTCGAAAGTACGTAAAATTTCGAGGGTATGTATATTCACCAAAAATGATTGTCATTGACTGTATAAGTTCTTTTTACCGCAGGAAATTTGGGCACGTTCAGTAAACGTCCCTAATTCTCGTTTTAATACGTAACGATAAAAAAGTACGATGCACGGGGAGGATTTTTTATCGACGGGGTAAAATCGAGGGGAAAAATTGTCGATTCAGGACGTTTTCTGGATAGCATAGTGGGCGATGTTTTACACCGGGCGCCGTGGAGCAACATTAAACGGATTTGACGGGGCGCAATAATGTGCAAGCTCGGGAACGTCAGTAAATGCACGTTCGCGCGCATTTATCGGGCCGACTGTTTGCCGTTCCGTCAGAATTCGAGTATTAGCTTATCAATCCAATCGTTTCGACGAAATAACGCGTCGATGTCTATCGCGTCGAGGCCGGGCAGCCGGCGTTTATAAAACGCGCGCGATATCCGTTTTGATGGGGAGTTCTCGTTGGGTCGTCGGGGCGCTTTTCGTGCCCGCGTTTCGAGCGTAATTTCGGAGAGTGCTGGCGCGCGCGACCGCCTATGCAAAATTGCTACGCACTGGCGCGAACCGTTGTGCGGGTGTATTTGGTAAAGACACCTCTGACAATCCCGTCTTCCCGAATTTTATTCTCGCGGCGGCGGCGTGGTCGTCATTACCAATTCCTGGAAACACTCGGCGACGCGTGCCTTTTCATTTCGCGTCTGGTTCTTGTCCACGATCCGACGCGTCTTTTAACGACTCGACTGTGCCTCGAATTCCTACATTTTTTATCTTCGTAATTATAAACGTGCCTCGCTCGAATCGATGCAAATTTGTCAAGAATACAGAGAGGGGTTCGACGAAAGTGCACGTCCAGGCTGTGTTCTTTGAATGGCCTCTGGTGAGGGACTGGCAGGCAGATGTGTAAACGCCTATGCAACTAGCCCCGCTACAGTATCGTAGTTCACCCTAGTTCTCAGTGAACTACAGTACCAACAGTAATACGTTATGTATCCTTGTGAGCGTAATTCACATCTCAATACGGCTGTATCGCATTAATTTGTGGTAGAGATAGTGTATTCGTGTCATCGTACGGTACACTACGGAGCGTCGGGCAAATTTACAACTTGCTACCTCGAGCGAAGCTCTATGAACGTAATACAGTACCGTTCACTTGAATTACCGCCCTTGTATTTTAT
This sequence comes from Colletes gigas, assembly GCF_013123115.1. NCBI lineage: Eukaryota > Metazoa > Arthropoda > Insecta > Hymenoptera > Colletidae > Colletes > Colletes gigas. Next base: position 1,598,618 of record NW_025106637.1, on the reverse strand, counting down.
AATAAATTACAGATATAAATCGAAAGATTCCCGTTCCTATTAACAATACGTTTATGAAGTCGCTTTTACGATCTCACGTTTTAAGATAAGACAGTGTAATTGTCATCCAATTATCTTTATTATTCTTTGCGCGATGCTTTCAATATTCAAATGAACGGTAGCTTATCGGGAATACATACCTAATAAAGAAATAAATTAAACATATTAATTATATTGGATTTATTTTGTCGGTTGACGTGCACGCGAATGCGAGCTTTATTTAAAATATAGTTCCACGTTCGCAATTCATTATTTTCCACTGCATAATTAATTGTCTCGCCAGTTCCCTTGTTCAGAAAACGTATATTTTTTAAGAGAATATCGCATATCGTTATTCACGTTTCGTTATTCATCCACTGATTCGTCCATATTTAATTAATGAATCGTGACGGATAATCATACTTTTGTTTCGCGGCAGAGGGGATAACGATTTTGTGTACAATGTATATATCGAATCGGTTTATATTAATAACAGTATGTTCGACAGCGTAGGTTTCAAGCGAGGGCGTGGTAGAAATGGGTGCAACGTTTTCGAGTATCGGTGAATATCTGCCAGTGGTTTAGGTCTTTGATGGGTGGAGGAATTCGAGGTAAAAGGAAAGACCTGGGTGCGGTTATTCAGGGGTTGGTTATTTAGCAAAGCTATTGCCAGAGATCATGACAAAGTGGAGGCGTATGCAGGCCAGTAGACACGAAGAGGGGCAGAATGTATCGGAAACGAAGGGTAAATTCCAAAGATGATAGAGAGAATTTGATCGGCAAATGTTTGCTGACTTCTCTGAAAAAGAAAACGTAGCGAACGGGTTAATTTGACTTGCTTAATTAGGATTGTGCCCGTTATCGGGTAAGACGATTTCACGAGGACGCTAATTAACCGAGCCGGCGAGCGACGAACGAAACTCGCTCGGTCGTAATGGATGCGCCGGATCGGGATTAGGGGCTACGGGGGTCGTTCGTCGCAAATTGGGGTTGTATACGCGGTCGCGGGCAAATCATTTCGAGCATATTTATGGCGACAGAAACAAACGGGACCCGTAACGACTGCCTCGAGTTCCCCCGACCGCGTTTCCGATTCACGGTTATCGACGTCTACGAGGTGTCCGGATATGAATTGCCGCGCGACGGACGCCGATGATTTCGTGCGCTCGCTGTATCGTGCACCACCCCTGCCCACGCTTCCTCCCTTTGGTCGGAGGAAATTTTATGTATTCCTCCGTTTCGACTCCGCGAAGCAAATAGGATCGATATGGGTGCCCTCCCTTTACTCCCCGCGGCCCTGTCGGATGGAGTTTTACTACTCGAGAGCGGTTCCCTCTTGCTCCCTGGCCGTTTCTCTCGAGCTCCGGGGCCAGCCTCGTCACACGAGTCCACTCGAAACGAAATTACCCGATGCAGCGGAGGGCCGGCGTACGTGTGCGGCTTCCTGGCACGAGAGGGCCAATTGGATGCGCGGCTATCGAAACATCAAACAAAACTTTTCTCCGTGCAAAGCCAATCTAGACCGTAGACCACCGCGTCGCACTTACCAATCGCTACCCACTGCACAGATTGCTAATCGCCCGATCTTTCCCGAATTTAAATCAACTCAAACGCAATAGAAATCCAAGACGAAGTCGGAATACTTATTATCGCGATCGTTGGTTCAGAAACGGTGTTTTGGTCGAATATCTTGGAATCGATAGGGCGAGTAAGAACGTCGCATTGATCCAGGGAACCTCGAGACTGCTGATCAGTATTTTTCGTGACATATCGCGATCAGCGTTGCAAAATATGGGTCGCTGTGTAACGATGGGAAAAAACCCCCGATGACGATGATCGTCGCTGCGAGTGGTCATATCCTGCCGTGGGAATATGCACCAGCCGTTGTCTGTCAATCAATCACTGACGGATACTTTCGGTCCCGATAGCGACGCGTACATTTCGATATCCCTGTTTTCGGCCGATCATTTGCTCCCGTGGCTCCCGGGATTAGGTATTGTTGGTTCGCGCTGCTTGTTTGTTCCATGGAACTAGCCGATGTTTCGGTGGATCGTTTAATTAGGTACGGTAAACGCGCCAGTGATCGAACTTTTAATTAAATATGAAATTTCGCGATCCAGAGACATCCGACTGTTAGGGAATCGTGTTGGAAATTTGCTTACAGCGTTGCACGGGTGGATCGAACGAAACAAAGTGACTCTGTCGCACGAAATATGTCGAGCGGAATGCCTCCAGGCCATATTGCTTCGTCTCGACTTTGAAAAAAGTTTGTACGCTCGGTTGTATCGAGAAAGCATAGCATAGTGAATCATTGGTTTTCTGTTTATTTTTTCACTTACGCGTTACATACTTTCTATTGTTTCCGATTATAAAATACTTCTGTTTGACCAATGAAAAATAAAACCAGCGTTCCCGTTCGATTCGATTTCCGTGTCGATGGTCGGAACGTTCGCCCGGTTACTTCATTCACGAAATTTCGTGGCGAGAATCGTAAAAATTTTTCAAATCGTAATCATCAATGGAACGAAAATGCGCACAAAGTACGGCGGGAAAGCCAAACCGCGGATGAAAATGAAAAGGCAATAAAAATGAATGCTGTTATTATACCGACTGCGATGAAAAATGACAAAGGTCTATGATACGCTCGATTCTCGTTTTATGCGGTACGTACGTTTCAACGAATATCCCACAAAAGCCATGTACAACTATGTAAAAACAGAAGTATTACTCGCAACAAAATGGTGAATTCGATCAATCGTCGAAACCCATGTACGAAATAAAAAAGAATTATTTACGAAGGCAAACGTTCTGATAAATGGCGCAAAATTGTCTAACAAAAATCTAACAAATGTGCGTCTTTAACTGTACTAAATAACATAAAATTCATATTTCAAAGCAGTCGCGAACTGAACCGTGTAGCCGATTCGTCATAGTCAGCTTCGCTGGGAAACATGCTCTGGATCAGCGTTTCTCAAGCTTTTTACCACGTGGCCCAACATATTTGTTTCTAATAGTATCTCGAATCATAAAAATATTAAATACATATTTTTAGATAAAACGTCGATCGCTGAGTCGACCGTCTCTTCCAATTTTTCTCCCAGCTTTATGGATCGAGCGATTTATAAATTAAGTGGTTACTAATTTCATTAATCAAACACGGGCTCGAGAAATGTTGAAAATTAACGGTAACCGGTTTCTTCTAATAGCTTTCGAGCACGATACACTTTGACGTTATCGTTAACGCGTTACGTTTACCCTAGTCGAACGACTACGCTCAGCGGGGGAAAATAATACGAATCAGTTGGAAATTCAACGATCGCGTGGTTTTAAACTTTTAACCACTGCGCTTAAGTATACACGCGGGCAGCAATATTATTCTGGATGCTTAAATTAAAAAAAAATAGCAAGGTGTATAAACTTTATAGCTTCTGTCAATAATTCTGTTCGATTTCTTGGTTCTAGTTTCTATTTTTTAAGTGAAATAAATACACATTTTGAACACCGTCTGTAATAAAATGTATAAAAAATTTGTTCACATGCAGCGTCCTTAGTAAAAGTCGGTTTTCGCATAAAATTTCGCGACTCTATACCAGCGGAAAAGGAAACCTTCGCGCAGCATCAAGTTCATTGTTACGCGGACAATAGAAGGAAATTTACTGTACATGCGTGTGAAATTTGAAGTCAGCCGGACCCTTTGTTCCTGAAAAAATTACAAAAATTACATCAACAAGCTTCAAACATTTACGTAGAAATACTGAAGCTCTTTATTTCCCCGCGAATATAAATTGCAAAATTATTTTAACGAATGAGTATTTGAACTTTCAGGGCGCGTGACACATTCACGTTCCGATGTTTTAACATCTATCTTTAGATTCCCTTCAGGAACATTTTTAAAAACTAGCTCCAAGCAATGTTCGATGAAATTGTTACCGTACGTTCATTTGAAAATTTATCAACGGATTGGCTTAAAAAGTCCGACAGTCGCCTCTATTCTTAACACGATGATCGCGTTTTAATATCAATTTGTTCGTTCAGTGATTCGGCACTCTGTATTGATCTGTTTGGATAACGTTCCGCCCCATCGGAGTTAAGGTTTTATTTTCAGGAATGGAGCCGGATAAATGATTTTCCAAACAATTCGTTCATCCGATTAAATCGTAAATTCCGCTCACGAGAGGTTATCGTTCAAGTAATAATGCTATTTATTATTCGCGACCGATGAAATTCGATGCCTTCTCATTTTTATCGTTACCCGTTTCAATTACCTTGTCGAAATTACACGTTTTACGGCGTCGCAGTCGGTGAATTTCGATAGCAGCCACTGGGTACGAACGTTGCATATACGCAACATAAAAACGAACCGTGTTGCCCTGTCCACGGTTTTAAAACCGACCGGGACATGTATCCCGTTACGACTGATTATCGATTGCCATTTTATCGTCGATGTCTCTCCGCTGTGACAGGGCGATCCAAAAAAATACAGGGCTTAAAGGAAAAATGTATCAAACTGTTCAGACTGTACGGAGATCAATATTGCTCCAATAAAATGCAACTATTTGTCTCGACGTGGCTGCGTCCTCAGCATTTAATGCGTTTAATCCGCTATGGATAAATTGTAAATTCCTACGTCCGGATTCCAACCAGTCAATAAACAACGTTCGTTGCAAACAAGCTAATAGGTAACATGTTCGTTTAATTTTCTTCGGCTCACGGCGGAGGATCAAACTTTAGTTTTGACAAACGTCGATTCGATCGTCTTTGTTTGCAACCGTTTTAATGCAATACTCGTCCCGTAAATTGCACGCTTTATCGCATCGCGCTTTTATTGCCATCGACAGCCCCGACAATTTAATAATAGGTTCTAAACGCGTCGCGGCTGCGCTCCCTTCGTTTCGGTGATTTAATTATCCACGGTATCATGATAACATTCACGGAAGTTAATTGTATTTCGGCAAGTTTCGAGCAAAAGTATTGCAACGGAAAATACGCAGCTGGATCCCCGAAAATTAATTACCGTTGACAGTCTAGTTAATGTATTAATAAGTCTATTAACGATGCCACGCCGGCGTAAAATGTACATGCATGGCCACGTCGTATAATTAAACGTGTCGCGGGCATGAAAAAGATTATTCGAATACATCATTCGTTACTTTTGCTTTCTATTCATTCTGGTATTCGAATGGTTTTGTTTCACGTTGTCATTTTGATAGTGTCTCGAATTTTTCTCGGTCAAAGAAATGTCTTTCGTGGCTTTTAATTGGTAGTCGAGGAATTATTACACGTTTCCCGCGACGGGAAAGAATAATCCCGAAACAAAACGCCGCTGCCCGTGCAATTAGCGGAAGATTAATCTGGAATACAATTAATCGAATGGAACTAAGGCTGAGCGATCGTCGCGGATCCAGGGTGGGTTTCGTTTCCCCGACGAAACGTGAGTGAAGCTTAATTAGGAAGTTCTTGGGCCGGGACATAAATTAATTACGCCGGCCGAGGATACATTGAGAAATATTAACGCTTTAAAACTGCCTCCGGCCACAGTCGCCGTCATAACGGTAAAGAGTGTTTCTCCTTTTTTTCTCTGCGCTCGTAACTTTACCCGTTTTCGCCTCATCGCCGTTCGCTGACCGACCCACCGGAATTCCCAGCTAGTAATATTAATAAAACGTGAAAATTATTATGCAACGGAATATTTGATATCCTATTTCCACCGGGGGAAGTCGCGAATAAATATTGTTGCCGCTCGAACCGGCCGGACGCGGACGTTCCAGACATTTTTTAAATCAGCCAGCTGATTTCCAGGATTTCCGGGAAAATGGAAACCCCCGGGAACTTTTACTCTCATTCGTCATTCGCTGCTCGAGAGTGTCACCAGATTTACCATATTCGGTGTGACCGATAGGGGACCGCAGAGATTAAATCTCGGTCTGAAAATCACCCTCTAGTATCGTCTGTTTAGACATCAGATACATCGATCGACTCTTAAATATTTTTAATCGGTTAAATTTCTCGAAACACCCAATTACGCGACTCGCCACAAATCGGTCCCGGTATTTAGCGAACAGGCGCAAAGGCGACGAATTTAATTAATTAACCGAGCGACCGATTTAAGAGTCGTGGCGCGACATTTACGAGCGGGCAACTTGTAGCCAGTTTCTTGTTTTTTTCGCTTTTAGCGCGGGTTCGCATTGTTCCCGACCGCGCAAAGAAAACGAATAAATTAAAGCGGCTGGGCGAAATCCGACGTCGACGGGTCGCTGTTGTAACAGTTACCGGCGACCTTTCGTCTTTTCAGCGTCGATTTAGGGGGTCTCGTATCGAGATGGGGTTGCATGCAAGATGGCCGGCTAATTAAGACGTCACTCTCGAGCATCGGTAGTCTCGAGTGAGTTTCTTTCCTCTGAAAGGTGGCGTCCAAAAGACACCGCGAAATTGCATCGCGGCGTCCGCGAATGGACACCCGTGAAATTAGCCTCGCGTCGCTCGTGTATAATTTACGCCTTAAATAGCGTTTAAAGGCGTGAAACGCCATTTAGAGTGCAAAGCTTTACGAATTACGAAACCCATTAAATTCACCGCTAATTAATAGCTTGTACGGCGAAGGAGGTCGGCCCTTTGAAAACGCCCGAACGACAAACGGCGGCCGCGTTCGAGCAACGATCGCAATCTTATCGCGTCGACCGGGTACTTTCCGTGCTGTTACGCTCGAAACGCCATACTACCTGGATCGGGCGAATAAAAATCAACCGGACTCGCGTCCGTTTCGACGCTAATTTAGCGAGCAACGTGGTGTATCGATGGTTCCCAGGCTGCCTTCATCGGGGATGAACGATCTTCCTTTGAATACGTTACCAGGTGACCCGTAAATTTCCTTGGAGAATTGGTTTTGGAGCGCTTCCACCGGGCAAAGTACGTCCACAAAAACCCTCGACATCGGCAACGTAATTGGCTGTCGAATGGATTTAACGAGGACTCGAGATTTATGCGTATTCCTTTTCTTTTTTATACACCGAACGAGAACTCGCTGATCGACTGAATTGCCCCCGTCAAAATTGAGATCGTAATTGTTGGCCAGCTCCAGGTTGAAAGGCCATTTAAAATTGCCTAATTTCTTTTAGTTTCTAAAAATTTCAATGGACGAAAACATCAGTGGAAACGAGATACGAAATTAAACGGGTACGTGATTGATCTTCGGTCGCCGAGATCTGTTGAAATTCGAGGAGACGTTTCATTTCCTTTCGGGGTGCAAAGTTACGGATTTCCGACCGTATCGATGTCAAGGATTACGCTGAGCTGGCAACCGTACGTTTCGTAATTAAAATTTACTCGGTAATGGATTCGTCTTTGACGTTGAAACAAAATCGCTTCCGATCGTTCGCGACAGGAAGACTTTTGTAATTGTTTTTTCTCGGCCTGCTTACGGGTGGGAAAAGAGCGGGGAAAGAACGTCGAGCTTAGGAAATTGGCTCTGCCAACACGTTCTCAATTTGCTCCATTATAACTTGGGGTTACTTTCACCCTCTTTTTTGTTAGCTCGCGGAGAAAATCCCCTCTCCCCCAATCGGACTCGCCGACTCGCCCTCCGCAAACAGAAGATTTCTATTTTCGGGAAACCCGTGCGTATCCCTTGCCATTCCTGCTTTGTACACAGCAGAGAAATACCTATAGTTTGACGAAACTTGCCACAATACGTCAAGCACCATCTGTGATTTCACGTGTGTTCTCGTACACCAGAAACTTTGGAACAACGACATTAGCTGCGAGGGAAACGAGAAAACACGGTCGCGACTGCTGCTACAACATTCAGGATTAACGCGAATTTAAAAAACCATTCATTTTTCGCGGAATAGTATAGCGAACGTCGACGAATTCTATTTTTGACAAAATAACAAATAGAAACGTTGGCTATTCTCTTCGTCAGCGGAGCAATACTGCAAACACGCGCACAACTTTTTAACGAGGACATGGTTCGGAAACTTTATTTGTTGAAAAAAAATATTAATCTATTGCCTCGAACTTTCCATAAAAATTAGCGTCAAAGTAACTCAAGAGGAAAAATTGAACTTTATTTGTGGAAGCAAAGTAACACAGAACGTAGCATTCTTCAAATAAAGAATTTTGTATTAATTTGAAAAAAACTTCGCTACAAGCCACTGGGACCACATTTAACATTTAACGAGCCAATCGTGAAAGGGAGACCTCCGCATTCAACGATGCGCCTTTAATTTTTTAGTGCAAGAATTCAAGTAGTTCGAGACCTTGCGTGCACAGAAAGGGTGGAAAAAATGAAAGTTGTGAATGGTACGGGGGATAAAGTGACTATTCATGAAAATACACAGTAGAATTTTTACGTACGATACTTGGATTTAATTATTTTTATGACACGTGTGGAATTCAGTACGAATGGGGCGACGATGTCTGACTAGACCTCGATATTTCTACTTAATTTTACTTTCGAGTCGTTCTACGCCTTTCTTGATGCTAGGGATTTTATTTCAATTGGAATTTTTTTGTAGTTTGCGTGATAATGGAAGGGTTAAGTTCAGAATTGTTTAAAAAATATATATTTTTAATTTTTTGATAACTCGTAGACGATTACCCGAGATAACCGAAATTACGCGTGCTACAAAGGGTTAATTAATTTTTCTCGAAGGAACCGTAATTTTTTAAAAAAAAGGTAGTAGAAGAAGCTTCGTTTTCCGAGGGGGTATCCTTTGGGGGGAAACTCGTATCCTAGAAACACCGTAATATCTTAGCGAAATAATACGAGACAACAAAGAGCCTGGGTCCTCTATTATCATGCAAAGAATCCCGAAGCGGCTTCTGCCATTCGACCCTAACGACTTCTCGTAATACGGTGCACAGCAATTAAGAGTTTTTTTGTCCGGGCAAAGTGTATTCACCCCGGGGAGAAGAGCGAGAGAATCAAGGGTGGATATGGGGCGTGCGGAGCCGAGCCGAGTCGAGTCGAGTCGAGTCGGGTGATGAAGAGGCGAGATCGTAGAATGGGAAAAAGGGTTCCTGAAGAACGAATTGTGGTACGGACGAAGGGCCGCAAAGGAAGCGATCGAGAACAAAGCGGCGGGCGAGACAAAAGCTTCTCTTCGGTCGCACTCTTGATTTCACGATCGCCCCAAACGAGGAAAATAGCGATTCGATGCATTCGGTTTGCCAGGGTGGAAAAAAAAAAAGGAAAATATTCGCTGGCCGTCGACTCCGCCGTTCTGTATCAACGGAACATCCGGTCGAGTACGTTCGCGTAAATGCAAAAGGGGGGTCAATGCCGTATTCATTTTCGCGAACGAACTCGATACTCGATTCCCCGGCGACATTAAATATTCACGAAACCGGTTGAAGCCACTGGGGACTTTCGACCGAAAGCTGCTGGTACCGACGGACGTTCGGATTAATCGAACGGTGTGGATATAAAATAATAATATATAATCCCGCGATAATACGATCGCCGCGATTCATTCGATACAGATTATTTGTGCGAGCGTACAATTATCCGTCAATGGCATCGACGTGGCCGGTAATCCGCGAACACGCTGCCCGTACGCGGAATTGCTTTCAAGAGAGATTAGGCGAGCATCGCGAGTGCCTCTCTCGATCCCTATATCCTGCAATCGACGACGCTACCCCCCTTTAAATCCTTTCCACCGCGAGTGCCCCAAAAAAAATGATCGACTCTTCACGAGCTCAAAACAGCACGATGGGTGGGGACGATCCGTTCATAAATAACAATTAGTTGCCGCGAATGGCAGATTGGCCGGCCAGATTAACCATGGGACAGGACATCCTGGTTTGTGTGGTTAACCCGACGAGATGTAGAAGCTTGAATGGTTAATGACCAACCACTGTTTACCTCCCAACGACCAGCCTATAAATTCTCAAATATCGCTGTCAACTTTTAAAATGATAGCGAGAGCGTTCAAACTTTCGCAACAGAGGGCTGATAGTACTTTGTTTGCAAAGCATATTTATCACTCTTCGACTGTAATTACTAGACTGTGGATATTTATGCATTTATGGGAAATTTTAATCCTCAACTACAGAGTGCATTTAATATGCAAAAGTATAAGAAATACTTAAAGTAAGATACGAATTATTATATTTAGGGGTTGAGACAGCCCTCTGCGAAGCTTCCGTTTCATTAATTCTATTAATAAAAATGTGAATTTGCATAAAGATCCGCGTTCTCCCACGACTGAGAGAAATCTTTTTCTATCGTTGCAAGATTTACGGTGGTTCGAAATGGGGCAGAATTTTGGGGGGAATCGGACCGACGGTAGTCTGGAACAGCGTATTAAAATGACTGGAGTAACGCGGCTGTCTCGACAACATAAATTCAACGGCGTTACATGCTCGACACGGGATACGGCACTTGTTTATTTCGCCCCTCCGCGATACGGATATATCGTTCGCGTTCGTTTCTACGGTAGCAGTCGATTCGTTGCAATTGAAATGCGATGTTTGCCCTGCATTCGAGCTGTCTAATGTTTTTTGTTCGTCGACGCGCGTCGAGCTGCTCCGTAGAAAAAGGTGCTCGGTCTATCGCGTATGGAAATTCACCTGTTCCGGTCGACCCCGGGGATCCATCGAGTCGCGCGGGAATTATTTAAAAACGACGAAAGAAAGAAGTCACCGGTCCCGAAATTGGGCGTAAAAAAGATCTCGTCTGGGAGTTTCTGAAACTCGGACGTGAATCTGAGAAAGAAGGGGGAAAAGGGGGTGAAGCCGGAATAAGCGAATAAACGAACGGGGGAAAGTTTGTAGAATTTTTGCGAAATCCGAGGAGACGGGAGGACGTATGTATATCGAACGATCCACGGAGTTTTGAAATTCGCTTGAGATACGACGCGGGCTCGTGGAATACACCTGAATCCCGCGCGCGGGAAATACTTTCCAGATCGCGATAAGGTAACGATCCACTTTCGGGCTCTTCCAACCAAGACTAACGAAGTTCTCCGTCAGTCTGGAAAATCGAACGGGGGGCTACCCTTGGACCGACCTGGATTCGCGGTCGCCGAAAGTTCGCGAAAGGAGACAATGCGAAGCAAAGTAAAGGACTCTCCCGGCTGCTTCCGCGGCCAATGACGATTTACCGTCCGCGTCCAATTAATTTTCATATCTGGATCCGGCCGACGGTAAAGCCAGTTCCGTTCTACTTTTGTTCCCGGAGTCGATTTCGCGGAATATCTTCGGACAAACACGAATATTCTGCTCGTCATTGTCCCGAGTCGTGTCGATTAATCGAGTAACATATCCAAAATTGCAATGAAAGTTTTTAAATAAACGGAGTACGAGGTGTACGTACCGATTTCTGAGGATGGAATAAACCTAGTCCCGATGGCGGATCGGTGGTCCTTTTAAGTTCAAAGCCTGCTATCGATTCGAAGGGATCCCGCCGTCCGAATTGCATTTAACCAGAAGAATTACACCGCGAACGAAATTAAAATAGTCGGGTTAATCAGGTCACCAGGAGGCGGACCGATAGCTCGACTTAAATTAAATTCTCGTTGGTCCCCGTTGAATCCATCATCCGCGCTTGCACGCGCGTTTCCGCCCGAAGCATTTTTTGATTAATTACTCGCGAGTCGGTGGATTCCGCGGGACAGTCGAGAAGTGGGCCGCGGCGTTATCTAAATGATCCCCCCGCTAATGATACACTTATTCACCTTTTCGAGACAAGATGAACAGGCCGTGGAGAACCGTTCGACGAACTTTCGAACGTACCTCCGAAAGTTCATCGTAACTCTCGAATCAGAGACTCGATTCCATCGAGGTGCAAATTAAGCACACGGGGTCGCGGAAATTTACAACGTGGCACAGTGGGACAGATTCCCCCGGAAACGTGGTCGAAATTCGAATCAGCAATTTATCAATATTCCGTACGCGAACAAAATCAATTAACGATGGTAAATTAATTAAGTATCGGTTACACTTACTTCCTCAATAACCACTGTCATAATTAGTTTCGTCTCCGCTCGTGCTTCCTACCGAAGCGATATAACTTATTTCATTTTCTTCGTTGGTTGTCTCGTTGTTAATTGTTTACCCGTTCCTCGCAACGATATTCCACCATTGTTCCTTTTCCTTGCATTGTACGTTCATGGAAATGTTGCGTTGCCCGCCAGCGAAATCAAATTGATAATGCAACGTAAATATAGAACGCTCAATATTTACTCGTGAAAACAGGAAAATTATAATTAGCAATTTTAATACGAAGTCTGATTCTCTCGAGTTTTTAGTATTTATTGCCAGCAAACCAACGATGCACTGTTTATATCGCGATCGTAAAGTTTGCATACGACGAAAGCAAACTTTGCAAAATGGATGAAGATCTAGTGACCGAGAGAGTAAGATCGTACACAAGTGACATTGGGGAACATTTTAATGGGAGATTCTAGAGGCCAAGCTAAGACGAAAATGAGGAACACCAATTTGTATTCTAGAGCTCCATTAATACGCATAGTTTGCCATCTGAAACATTAAAATCCTCCAATCCGTTCAGAAGTTATGATATTTTAAAGATGCGCCTGAAATTTCAGTGAAACATATCAACGGTATGGTCAGACATATTTTCGGTCAAGAATTTTTTTCTCGAAAGTGCGTAGAATTTCGAAGGTATACATATTGACCAAAAATGCTTGTAATTGGCCCCTGAAACCGAATATAATTTTTTTAGAGCGATCTGAAAAAATTTTTTTCCTAAAAATTTCTCCACCTATTCGAATTTTTTTCTCGAAACTGCGTAGGAATTCGAAGATATGTCTATTGACCAAAAATGATTGTTATTGATCCCTGTAACTGAATATAATTTTTTTAGAACGATTTGAAAAAACTTTTTTCCCGAAAAATTTCTCCACGTACTCGAATTTTTTTCTCGAAACTGCGTAGGAATTCAGGGGTATGCCTATTGACCAAAAATGATTGCAATCGACCCCTGCAACTGAGAGTAATTTTTTTAGAACGCTTTGAAAAAATTTTTTTCCCGAAAAATTTCTCCACCTACTCGAATTTTTTTCTCGAAACTGAGTAGGATTTCGGAGGTATGTCTATTGACCAAAAATTATTATAATGAATCCCTGCAACTGAATATAATTTTTTCAGGTCGATTTGAAAAAATTTCTTTTCGCCAAAAATTTTAGCACCTCCTCGAATTTTTTTCTCGAAACTGCGTAGGAATTCGGGGGTATGTCTATTGACCAAAAATGATTGTAATTGACCCCCAAAACTGAAAATAATTTTTCCAGATCGATTTGGAAAAATTTCTTTTCGCCGAAAAATTTAGGCACCTACCCACTGTCGATTTTTCTTAGAAACTCGTATTTGATTTTTAATACATTTGTTTGACGCCCTACAGAAAAGTTGTTTAATACTTTGTTGTAGGTGTCCATGAGCTCTACTTCAGAAAAAAGTTTCATTGAAATATATTCACTATTGTAGGAGTTATGGATGTTTGAAAATTAGATCATTGTTATGGGGGTTTTCTTACAATACGGGGTCAAGGAACAACTTTTCCAATATTCTTAGAATTTATACATATTCTTCACCAAAATACGCGTCGTTTGCCTTTTTGAACATTAAAATCCTTCAATCCGTTCAGGCGTTATGACGTTTTAAAGATTCGCCTGAAATTTCAGTGAAACATATCAACGGATGGTCAGGCATGGAAATTTTTCGGTCAAGAATTTTTTTCTCGAAAATGCGTAGGATTTCGACGGTATGTCTATTGACCAAAAATGATTGTAATTAACCTACGCAACCAAAAATAATTTTTTCAGAATGATTTGAAATTTTTTAATTTTATGATAACTTTTTAACGGAGCCTCAATCAACAAATTGATATTCATGACTTTCGTGTTATTTTAGCCTCCAGAATCTCTCATTAAAATTTCCCCCAGGGGTGGCCTAACACCCTGTATACGTGACAGGAGTCATCAAACATACCCGAGAGCCTCTGGTTCTCTCTCCGCGAATAGGATCGTTTGACAGCTGGTCAAGTAATATTCGTTTTTTTTTTACAATCCAATTTTGCTCAATAGAGGTCGGAATATCAGCATCCGACAAACTTCCCGAACGTGTTTCCAAAGAGAACAGACACGCTCGACCGGCGGCGATCGTGAAAAATATCATTTCGATAAACCCGGAGGTACCGTGGTAATTTTTTCAGCCAGACCGTCGCGTATATCCCGGAAATCGGGATAAAGTTCGCGATACGTTAACGAAGGGCGAGTACCGGTCCCGAAAATAGGATTTGCCGATGCTCGGGGGCGTACACGTTCGAACTTTTGAGTACAGATTTTGATTTTTTTCGGGACGGTATCTTTATTAAATAATGTGCGTCTCGAGTATCCTCGATTTTCGCTTAAAATAAACATCGTGAGTTCTTTGGTATTCGATGGTCGCTGACAAACCACCGCCGAGGGCGCGTGGTTTAAGTTCCAAGTCGTTTTCAGCCAGCAAACGTCTCGAGGAGCAGATAGAGGTGGGGTTTATCTGCCTCCTGAACGTTCTTAAAAGTCGTTGACGCCAGCGTACACGTTGTATCGATGTCGGGAACGGTCGGAACGACCGCGGAGAAATTCGAGTTTACGTGAACGACGCCGTTCCCGCGGCGCGGAGACGGCGAAATTAACTCTTGCAGCGTGGCTGGATCCATTAAGCTTTGCGAAAACATCGCGGAACCCGAGTGTTTTGCGAGTGTGTATATTTAAGGGCTCAAGCCCGCGACTACGTATTCGCGGGAAGGGTGAAACTTGGCGAGCGCGATTTTGTTGGGCCGCGACGCCTAACTGGATTCGATGCTCGAGGACGTATTAGCGTCGCGTCGCAACAGCAAAGTCGTAAAGTCAACGAATATAGTCGCGCGTGTTTCTGAAATTGGAAGGACTCTTTTATAGCCATACGCCCCTCCCCCGTGAAAGCACTTCGTTAGAGAGCAATTTTCGAACCCCCGCTTCGACGTACGTTTCTTTGATCCGCTACGCGAGTTTACGGCTAACCGATGCCATTCGAACGGAAGCGTTTTAGCCCGATATAATCCGTCGTCGATTTGTTTAACAGGAGGAACGCTCGCGAACCTTTTTCCTTTTTGGCAATATCAGTCACGAGCAGCGAAATAGACACGGTACATTATCCAGGAGCGCCGAGCGCCCGGCATCGCCAAACAAGACACTAAGGAAGTCCCCCATTTGCGCGGTATTTATCGAAGATATATGTAAACGATTATGGTCACGTCGTAACCGGCGTCTCCCCGCGGCTAATGCCTCTCCGCCGTTGCCCTCAAACTCCACCTATCAATTCGAAACTTTCGTGGAATCTCGGTTTATGTCAATGGTCCGGTGCCAGCCGCGCAAACGACGAACTCCGGCTCTTGCGGTGCACCTACGCCTGTTAAGCGAGCCCGTCCAACGACCACCGGAAATGAATTTAACCGATACGCGTGCACAGAAGGCGGAAAGAAAGATTCTCGTTTTGTAAATTCCACTTTTACGAAACGTTTCTTTGGTGGTACAAACTCCGGAGAATCGCGCTTTAATCTTCGTTTTATTGCGAAACTGTCTGTCTCGCAAGTGATTATCCAGCTCCAAGCGTAAGTAATAATCGCTTGGAGAAACGTCAGAGGAATATGGAGGATGAAGGAGTATCTTCTTCCCCTGCTCGTTTTTCAGTACGATGGATAAGAATAGCATTTCCGCCCAATTAACTCGTCTTGGACCGATTTTCTAAGCTTCCATGAATCTCATCGGGTACAAGATTTACCTGTTAACTTCGCCTACGAGCAACTTGTTCTGTGGCTCCTGGTATTAGCCATGCATCGATTTGTCCACGATATTCCATTCATATTCAGAGGCTCCAGGGGTTAATAAAGTACCGGCTCGGTCACGGACTCTAATAAAATATTACTCGCGCGTGTAGAACCTCCGGCCACAACTTGTAGAGATTTTTTAATATTAATTACTATCGCGGACACATCTGTAGACCGGTTGAAACTTTCAAATCTAAGAGAACTAAGATCGCTCGCACGGAGTCCGAAATATTCTCTTCTGGGCGTGTGAGTTGAGCTGTTGGCTGTTTATCGGTTCACGGGATGCCTTTTACGTAAATATTGCCACTGCCAGCGCGGCGTTTGAACTGCACAACTGGAGGCCATTGGGATTGGACTTCCATTGACCGATCATTAATGTTAATTCCAAGCAGGAAAACGGAATCGCGTATCGCCCTGTCCAATACGACGGGGAAGTTCAAACGAACCTCACGGTTTACATTAGCTCGTCGGTTCCTCCCGCGGTGCGTCCGTCCTGAAAGCGCAGCGCGATCTCTCTGTCTTCGACTCGGTTCCATTAAGGCCCGATGCAAACGCCGCCTCTTGCCAGAGTTAAGGACGAAATTGGATTTCCTGTCCCTGGTCGACGATTGTGGTCTCTTCTCGCGCGCCTCTCGTC
Organism: Colletes gigas; assembly: GCF_013123115.1. Classification (NCBI taxonomy): domain Eukaryota; kingdom Metazoa; phylum Arthropoda; class Insecta; order Hymenoptera; family Colletidae; genus Colletes; species Colletes gigas. The sequence goes on along the minus strand of NW_025106637.1, from coordinate 1,582,152 downwards.
CTCTCCTTTTGCAATTCTTCCGTGTCCTCCTTAGCTCAATCTCTGCCCGAGAGGAGCACTCTTTTACTCGACGTGCTGGCCCGACCGCCGAGAGGAACTCTGACCCCTTTGCCGGATGACGAAACCGCCCTGATCCGACCATGATCGCATCTCCGCAACTCTGATTGCACTGCCCACCGAGCGTACAAACGGTTATAGAAATTATATTCCCCTCGTCATCCAACGATTTACATGATAAGATGTCACTCTTGCTTCTAAAATACAGTCGTTGATACATTTTTTATCTTTGAAACGATAAAATAAAACTGATAGCTGAAATATAAAATCAGGCCATTTGTCGGACGTTGCAGAATTATTATGCTGTTCCTGGAACCTCCGAAACGTGAAACGTAGTCGGTGCAGTGAGTCGCATGATCGCCATGAATTAACAGTACTCCGTCGATGGCGATATTTATAGTTTGAAATACCTCATCAATTCGGGGATTAAGCTGTCGTATGAATATGTGACGCAGCCGGCTGAAAATTAATTTCGATTCTTTCGATATAAATTGCGTATAAATCAGTGATCAAAATATATTAGAATATGTCTAGTATGCTAGGCGTTTAAAGTTCGTTTCAACAGCTCCTTGTAACCTATTTTCAACTTTAACTCGCGCGACTCGATGCACGTAAGTAGGTTAGTCCCGTCTAAGTCAGACGTTTCGAAAGATTCCAGGACCGACGAGGTATAAAATAGAGTTTGTGTCTCACGTACTCGAGTACCGTCCTCATAAAAAATCAGTGGCTTTATGGCGTACTTCACGTTCGAGGCTGTTGACTCCCTTAACCATAATAAACGCGTCCCAATATCTCTCAATATCCTCCCAGTTCCACTTATAATTAAAATACGCGAGATTCGGAACATTCCCGAGACGCAAAGACAGATGGAATTCGTGATATTTGAAGAACGCGCCGGAATACACGGAAACGGGAATATTTCCAAAGTTATGTCCATGCTCGGCGTAATTTCTTATATTTTACACGCTCGTTCGGTTCCGGACAACGCGTCTGGCTATATTTCTGTAGCGGCGTGCAACGATCGACGTGCCGGAGAGGGCAATATGTCAGAGGATTCGGTACTCTTCGGTCGAGTTTCAATCGACGGTGCTTCTCGCGGAAATGTTTGCGCCGCGAAAATATGAAAGCCGAAATTTTTGCGTACACCCATCCATTACGCGCGTTAACGTTGATCGGGGCTCTGAATATTCCCGGACGATGACCGATATCGCGGCGCTGATGAACGACAACGTCATTCAAACGCGCCGCGAGCCGAATATTAAAAATATTTTTAAAATCGTCGGACACGGTGGTTGAAATTCTCGCGAACCAACGCCCGCAAATGGACCGGAACGAAACGAAGACGACGGTGGTTCCTTTCTCGCTATGGCGGATCCGGTTGATCGTTCGTCCTTCCGCGACGCGGACCTTTCCCGGCCCCGGGAAACTTAATCTTCCGTGACGTGCTGACTTGGTCCCGGAAGTTACCGAATCTCGAGGGTGCGCTCGCGTCTTTCGACCTGGACGGCGGCCGGGAGCTTACCGGTAACAAGAGGAACAGAAACTCCGCGCTGCTAAACCATTCTCCGGGGTGCTATTGTTTGAAACACCTTTCGGACCTATAAACTATCCCGGCGAATTCCGACGGTGGAACTTTTCTCCGGAATGCGGTGCATCCCCGCTGCCGGGGAACGTTCGTTTCGTACGTCCGAGCCGCGACCGCCGCGATTGAATCTTCCGTCTCGAAACTTTCGATCGATCCTCGACGAATTTCCGAACATCTAATTATCTCCTCGCATACCCGCGAAACGAGGAAAGCGTTCCGTGTAATCGTTCGAGCGGATTCCCACGGTTCCTCTTTCGTGCAGCACACTTCAAAGCCTGGAGAAGTCTTTCGAATTACTCGTTTAACAGTCGGAGGACTCTTCGAAGCGCCTGGTACGAGTTTCCCATAGACGCAGTTACGATCATAGAAAAGTTTCCCGGCCACTCGACCGCGCCGGGGAGAACAAATTGGTACGAGCCAATAAAGGAACCCCGAGTATACATTCATCCCTCCCCCTCGATCCGTGTCCACTATTCTCGACGCGTGTTGCAAACGAGGAAAAACAACCGAGGAATTAAACAACAGAAAGCTCGCAATAACGGACGGAAGTGGTCCTCTTGAAGCGGTCGCGTGTTATTGGAGATCGCGGCTGGGTCCAATAGGCGCCGGAATAATGGATCTATAGCAACGTTTTCACCTTTTTTCCCGCCCGTGATCGGAAGCGTAAGAAATCTTTCCGAAAAAAATTTCTAATTTACGTTTCGTCGAGTAAGAAATTTGGAGGACGTTGGAGGAATGGTAGAGCAAATAAGAAAGTAAGGGAACGATGAGCATTCCGCGAGTTCTCGAGTGGTCGTACGTTATCCGGTTTGCGTTGTCCGATTGCCTAGCATCTGCGCCGCGGGTAGCCACGCTCGACTTTCTTTCAGACGATAACTTCGCCGCTCTGGAGGATATCCGCAGTCGAGATCAATGGTATATTCGCTACTCCGCACGCCACCAAGCCGCTAGGTCGCTTTCGAAACGTTTCCACTTTGTATGCGCGCTTCCCTTTATCGCAACAATCGGACCCACTCCCGGCGCTACTCCGATAAAATTATGATCTTTATTCGGCCAGGAGCATCGCGATAACGGCTTACATCGACTTTCGACCGTCGCGTTAAGGGAATACAGAATTTATGGAACATTTCCCCGCGAAGTACAAACCTGAGAATGGACGAATTTTATCTCGTAATACAATATCGCTATTATATTCCACCGAATCTCCGAGTCCCAGCATGTGGAATTTTCTCACCGCGGGTGCACGCGTTTCCGTAATTCCGGGCACTCGAGACTGCGAAGAATAACGGGGTTTCGCGGCGAACTCTATTTCATACGTAAACTGTTGGCCCTATGAAAGGTTGGATAAAAGAAACGCATCGTAAAAGTACGTAGAAGCACGCAAGCATCGTTCCAGTGAAAGGGCCGCGGGAGTATGTTTTGATCCGTGCAGCGATTCGTAAAAAATTCAATTCCAAAAAAAGACCGATGAAAATTTTAACGAGCTCGTTGCGCGCCTGGATCCTGACAGCGGAGATACCGCGCTCGTACGGACAGTTCGAGGGCTGAAACGAAAGGTTATCGTTTCCCTTCGCGTAACGCCGGCACGAATCCGTCAGGCTTTCAGACGTTCTCAACGTGAAACGTCGAGTCCCGCGCAGGGATTCCGAAACGATTGATGACGGCCGAAAGAAACTATGAAGACTTAGATAGCACTTTCGAGGGCGGTTGTTACACGGAAGACTTAGGGAGTTCTGACGCGGAGATCAATTTCAGTCAACGGAGCATTTGTTCTCGTAAACATCGGGTCCCCTGTCTCACCTAAGAACCCCCGGTTACCCTGGATTCTGTATCTATCTCACCGTGTCCTCGACCATTAAAATTTTCATTAATCTCGCTACGCGTTCGCCCGAAATTCTGGCGGATGCTTCTCAACGAGAAAACGTGGGCTTTATACGACAGAACTGATTTAAATTATGTTATGATTCAGGCTTAAAGGATGTAAAGTACAGTTAATTAATAACAGTTAATTTTGAAATAAATATTGACCAGCACTCCGAATTATACTTCAATTTTGTTACCAGCAGCCCCCCAACGCTTTTAAGTGTTTTATTTGAAATTTACCTGTTAGAATATTTGTTTTATTTACACCGTTGTATCTTGTAATTTTCAAGTGTACGATATCTCTTTGAAAAAATGTCGAATGGGACTTGACGAAGGAGCTCCTGAGATAAAAATTGATGATAAAACAGTTGGGGGGTGACAATAATCTCTGCTTTCGATAAATAAAAAGAGAAATAATATTACCAGAGCGAATGTACCGTAATTGGGTCTCTCGACGCGTATCGTTGTAATAGTTTTACGGGATATTTGTTTTCTTGCGTCCATCGAGGGGCATCGTCCAATAATCCGACGATTACGCAACGAGGAGGATTCCATCGAACAACGCGCGCAGCAAGCATCGGTTGTTTGCGATCCTCTTACGTAATTATAAATCACGCCCGATGAAATCAGAAGTTCGTTACATAAACGCGACTTTGTCCGCGGCAGTTACAGAGACCGGACGGCGACACGCGAGGGGGTTGGGGGGTGGAGGAGGGGGTGAAACGCGCGGGCGCGAGATAGAATAGAAATTTCGAAAGTTTCTTCACCGGCGACCCACTTTCCCGGTCGAAAGTTTCGAGCGGTCGTCTCAGACCACCGTGCCCGCGACAAGCTTCCCCGGCGCAAGGATATTTTTCTTCCCTTGATTCCCGGAGAAATTATTACTGGCTCGCTAACGGCTCGTCCCTATACCTATACATCGGACCAAACCCCCCAAAAAGTAATTTATGGATTCGGAACAATAGCGCGGCGTCCGCGGTGAAATATACGCGGGCCAGTCCCGTGCTCCCGTGAAATTCACTACGTCGTTAAGCCCCTGTCGCTATCTTATCCCCGAAAAACAATTCGCTCGACGCCTGACTTCGAAGCACGCGCCACGCGTCTCGAACTTCCACGATTATTTTGAAAATAATTATAAATTGAAGAATATGAAAATTCTTGATCCATCGGTGACTCAGCGAACAATATTTAAAATCAACAGGAGGAGGGTGAATTAACGGGGGTTTTTATTCCGGTTCCCGGGGGGTCGGTGCAGCTCGAAAATCGGATTTCACCGTGCATTTTTTCCTCTCTTTGCGACGCGCCCGATACCTGGACCGGCGTGCATCGTTACCACCGAGCGAAATCATGAAGATACACACTCGTTTGATCGTCCGATCAGCCGTGACCCGGGCGTTATTGGCCCGCTCTGGCAGTGGCTCTTCACGGCGCCGAGCGAAATTCAATTTCTTCGAGCGCAATCAGCACATCTATCCGACGCCTCGTATTATTTCGCCGGAAAACTGGCGACGACCAGCGGCGTGCAACCCCCCGGGTTTCCCTCCCGTCCTCTCGTTCTCTCTGTTTTCGCCTCTTTTGTGCAGCCGGTGTCGAACCGATGAACGGTGTATCCTGTTCCGATTGTTGCCGAGCACGCCCGGCAGATCTATACACCCGGAGGAAGCAACGAGTTCCGCTTCCTATCCCGACGCTGCGGAAATTCAATCGCGTTCTTAAGTGGGTTCCGTTCGAACGGACCCAGGTAACGCGATACGAGGATACCCCATCGCGGAACGCTTGATCCCGGCTAATTTTCTGCTCCCGCGATCAACCGTTTGATAAAGTCCCCGCGGTGGGATTTGTCGAGATCCTGAGGGACCTTCCGCGCCGGGATTTGTGAAGATAGGCGCGTAACGAAGTACCCCAAAATCTCCATTATCCGCTGGAACAGTGAAACACTACGGTAGATTAAGAGGAACAACATTGGTACCAAATGCAACATCACGTTTGCAAATCACGAGCCTGATAGCTGCTTATTCTCAAAACCAAACACCTCGAGCATATGGAAAGGGTTATTTTTAACCTTTGTCGGTTTCTGGTGGAACGACGAAGCTCCGGTACCATGATTAATATCGTGCCGTGTCGCGTGGTCGGCGAAGGGCTTATTTTTGGCGTAACGAGATCGAAATCGCGGTTAACTCGCCTCGCATTAGCCAGGTTGCTTGATTAAATGTTTAGCCGACTGTTTAATCAGGGCTCGCGCGAAACGACGCGTGGAATAGAACTTGCGGTTTAATTAGAGTCGGGGTATAAAGCAATCTTTATGCGTGCTTGATTATTAGTTTGATTACCGTGAAAATATTCGCGACGGGACACGCGTATATAATGGAGAATATTAACCTTAAAAGGCATGGACGCGTGCGGACGCGGTTTCGCGAAACACGTCAACCGTTAATTTTTTTTAACGATACACGCCTGCTAATTACTCTACCTGAAAGTGCCAGCATTTTATTAACGAACATCGCGGGGCACTGGTCGCGCAGGAATTCCCGTTTTTGTCCCGATGTTCGGTATTGTGTTCGTTATTTATAGAAATTTGTGCCTTTATCGTCGCGATAAAAATCTGTGCGCTGACCGTCCAAGAATAAAGAGGAATGTAGGTCGTGGCACTACTTATATCGCGGGAACCCTTCGTGCCTCGATATTCCCTTTACGCGTTATTACGGGATAACAGCGTATTATCGCAAAGTTCATTCCCGCTCGAGAGACACGGTCAATTGCCATTCTGGTGGGCTGCCGCATACTACGTTATAAATTTCCAGCGGACAGGGATCTTCTGAAATTCCGGTGGACCCGGGTCTTGTAACTTAAAAGACCCAGACTTCGTGGCGAAAGTTTACGAACAATGCCAGAGGGTCGCGGGAGGGAGGGTTCGAAATACGAACAAAGGCGTCTTGAACGTACGAGCGTCACAAAAGACAGATACGTGTGTTGATATTGTGGGGAGATGTTCGATCGCGAGAAGTTCCGGTGTAGAGCTTGCTTCGAACTTGATTTAAGAAAAATAACGTTTATGTAATTCGTGTGACAATGCCGGGAGAACTGGGATACGCTAACGTTCGATACTAAACTCATTAGGAACGATATATCTTTCCAGTCGTAGCGATATCCAGGATGCGGCGTTTAAGTCGGACAAACATTCCACGGGAAGTTCGTAACGTTCCTTGGATAAGAAATGCACGTAAAAAACTTCGTTACTGTCGCTGGTGGTTTAATCATGCAAGACACAAAGTGCGGGGGAACGCGTTAAAACTCTTGTAGAGGATTATTGTAGAGAAATTTCACGGAATTATTTTATGTATTTGCGTCGGAGAGGGACGAAGTTTGCAGCAAGGGTTTGCGTTCGCCCCGGAGCCGGTACGATGGCTAAATATTTAGGGTAGGCTTTTTCAGCAGCCGGAGGGTCAAGTGGGAACTGTCTTCTCTTAAAGTCGAGTGGCTGTGTCGAGAAACAGCCACAGAGAAAATTGCGCCCGCCGTCGTGGCACCGTGTACTCTCGCTGCCACCGAAACAGCGCTGGATCCGTTGCTCCCTTTCCTAGGAAAATTGCCCTAAGGGAGGAGTACGAGCACGGTCCAACGGGAAGCAAAATCCTTGTTTCGCTGGCAACCCTCGCATAGAAACGGTTCCGTAGAAACAGTCAGGTTTCGTATTAATCCAGAAGCGATCAGGCTTCGTGTTAGTACCGAAGCAATTTGGTTCGATAGGTTTGGTAGTAATACGCGGAAGCAATTAAACTTCATCGACTGCAAGGGCTGGTATAAGCAAACAAATCGTATTATACGTATTGTTCACATTCGGTTACTCTTCGATCATAAGCTGCTCTTCGATTCAATTTGCGTATGTAACAAAAATTTGTGGAACGAAAGCCCACCCCCTTTCGCGTGCATCCGCGTCTCGTTTCGTATGCAAACACAGGGTTGCGCCTTCCCGGATTATCGAGGCTCCGTCGGGCACGAAACGGCTCATAAATTATGCCTGGAAACCAATATTCGATCGTCGGTCGAAAGTCACGCTCGTCCAATTACGCGATTAACAGGCTGAAAACGGAATTACTCTCGCGAGGGCGAGCGCACAGCCGGTGAAATTCGGCGAGCGGGACAGCGTGGATCGAAAATTCCGCGTCCCCCCCCATCGATATCGTTATCGGTATCCATCGTTTCGCGGGGGAGGGAGAGAAAAAAATCATTCGCACGGCGCGAATCGATCAGCGTTGAAACGCTTAAGCGTGGAACGCGCGACCGCGTGTCGCTGCACGCTGATTAAAGGTCTTTGTGTGCCCGATAAATCTGCACGGTCGATTTATCGGTGTTGACTCAAATTTCAGTCTCGATTTAAATTGCGCCGGACCGGGGTTACCTATTCGGATCCACGCTCGTAAATCGTGGAAATCATGCGCGAGTCAAATAACGCTCGTCGGGCAAACAGCAATCACAGCGGAACGGGTTCCTCGCGAAGCTTTTATCTGGACAGAGCTTTCGATGGAAACCGTTCCTGTAAATCGCGGTGCTCTAGTTAATCGCGCCGCAGTCTTGATCGCCACTGGACGTGACGCATTCCCGATTTCCTTCCGTCTCGATACTTGAAACTGCCTCGTCGTCCTCTATTTAACTACCAACGAGACGTCCCACTCTGACGAAAAACCTCCCAAAACTCTAGAGGACCGATATTAACATGAATTTTGCAAAGAGAGGCATCAAACATTCAGTGAAACTTTACACTTTTCTATTTAGTATTTCGATAGTTGGAGTCATTTTTTATTTATTTCAGTGGGTAGATTCAGCCCGATTTCCTTCCGTCTCGATCCTTGAAACTGCCTCGTCGTCCTCTATTTAACTACCAACGAGACGTTCCTCTCTGACGAAAAACCTCCCAAAACTCCAGAGGACCGATATTAACATGAATTTTGCAAAGAGAGGCATCGAACATTGGCTTGGAACTTTACACTTTTCTATTTAGTATTTCGATAGTTGGAATCATTTTTTATTTATTTCAATGGGTATTTCAATGCGTTGATTCTTCGTTGGCGAATAATATTTGCGAAACTCTGGGAAAGCGATGGCGGCAAGTTGCAATGTGTTAAAAGTCGGTCGCAGCGGCGATGGATCCAGAAATACCTCGGCACCGAGTGAGCTACAGCCCCATAAATCCGAAACCCGTACGATAAAACGCGCTGACACGGCAGCGACTGTAATTGCACCGAGTGCCTCGTAAACTGTGCATTTACATGGGGCGCGTGCACACCCTGTAAACAGCGTACGCGATGGAATGTCGCCCAGTGTTCCACTCTGTGAGCAAACTTTTCCGCTAAAGTCGTTGGCACATGCACGGCGCTCGGCCCCGTTCGACGTCGAACTTCGTTGCCACGCCGATATCCAGACCCTTTCCTCCGCCTCGGTGTCCTGTTTACGCGCTAAAGCATCTGCTCGTTGCGTCGCTCGGATCGTGTTCTCACTTAGCCCGCCGCCATCTCCACGCTGGAAGCACCTTCCAGGCTTTGGTTTCTGCGGTGCCCGTTCTCTAACCGTCCTCAAAGTTTCACGAATATACGACTAATAGCTAGAACAACCCGTGTCAATTGTCCTTAGTCAGCTTATAGTTAACTCCCGGTAAGAGACCAATCACGCTGTTAGCACCCGCATAGTTCCTCCGACCCGACACGAGGCCAATAAACTCTTATTTGCTAAACCCGAAGCGCGAAACTTCTCCATTCTCGCACGTTCAACGATACAAACAGTTCACCAGTTACATATTTTTACGTTCAGACTCCGTCAGGGAGGTTACATAAGAGTGTTTTGAGCAGAAAGAACTCCGAAAGCCCATATTTCATCGACCCTTTTCTGATACGTCAACTTCGATCGAAAATGGCACAACTGGGCTCTTCTCCAGAGAAAGTTAAGTGATATTTTTCCAGCCGTAAAAATGGCACTGTTCCCATCGACGTAAACTCAGTAGCGTGTATTTAAGAGTCAAACCAAGAACACAGGAAAAATCAGTAGATTAATCGATGCTGGATCGGACAAAAGTTACTCCGTCCGTGTTTCCTTCGATTCCAAATTAATTTCTCCGCAGAATTCCTGGAGGCTCCGTAATCCTTGAACCGTATGCTAGGATTAGGGTGTCGACTCGTTGACTGCGCGACAGTACAGGGCTGTTTGGTAGTTTCGAGTCACAATCGAGCGAACGTGCCGGCCGGCCGGCTGTCAAAACAATGCCATTTCTCATGGCGTTATGCGCGGCCCATTTAAGGGGCCACACCAACGGCGCCCTCGCTGTTTCGCTTCATTTCACCCCCAACGGAGCCTTTATCTCAAGGCAAGCGCGATTCGATCAAATAATTCACGCTCGTTCGCCTACTGCGTGCTCGCCAAGTTTCTGTTACCAAATTATCGGCTCCGCCTCGCACCAAGGATCACGGTTCGCTTCTTGGCGTTAATCTCGATGGATGCGCTTATCCCAGTGTCTTGATACGGCCACTGCTGCCAAACGAAATTAGTCCAGGATTACGTAAACTCTCAGGCCACAAACATTCTTTCAAATCCTGTTCTTAATTGCAATCTATGAACTGTGAAAAAATGTAGTTTTCCTGAACTGGTGACAACCTAAGGGGCAGTGTCGTGAAATTGGTCGAATTTCAGAGCAACTCGAGCCTCGGTTCGGATTCAGCGGAGCAATTAGCCTTGGCGGCGAATCACTTTTGCAATCCTACTTGTCGACTCGCGCAAAACTAACTTTGGTTATTATAACTACGCGTGTAGTGGCCGTAGTTTCGTCAGAGACATTTTTAACTGCGTGGATTTCCTCCGATACGCGTAACCAGGTCGTAGTAACCTTTGTCCGCTCGTGGGCGTTACGGCCTCGTTTGATGTTGTTACATTTTTTAATTAACTCGTAAATGCCAAAGGCCACTTCCCTCGTGCCGCGATAAAGCGAATAAACCGAAGATATAGTCGAAGCAGTGCGGGATATTGCGCGAACAAATATTGATGATATATTTGACGGACCCCGGGGGACACGGTTTTCAAATATTTGTATTCTGATGGGAGTCCACGTGTAGACAGTGTCTAAAATTTACCCATCGAACTATGACAATAGTTCCCCTCGGTCGAAACGAAGAGACAGCGATAGACGAATATCGACAGAAAAATTGTTTCATTAAAAATCAATACGATAGCCTCCGCGGGCATCAACGAAACGAAATGGATTTATTCGACTTATTAAACTCGCGGAAATCATTTTTCACGCAATGAGAAATGACCATTGGCTCGATTTCTTTATAGAATTCCACCGTAGTGGATTTTAAACAGCAATTGTTGAATGAGTTCATTATTTCTGGAACGCCCGTGCAGGCTCTAATTGGAAACATCGAAAATACAGAGCATCAATTTTCAGGAGAATAATAATGCTGATGAACCGAAATTTTCGTGCTGCGTCGATGGTGCCACGGATAACAAGGGAACAGCCTAGTTGGAGATAATCGATAATGAATTTTTAATAGTGATTAAGGCTCGTTTCTTCGATGCTCGAACAAAAATATTATCGTTCGAATGAAATTGCGAGAATAAAATTATTTTATTAAATTTCGCGCAATCATGGAACGGGGAATTAGCCAGTAAGCGGAAAATTCATTTTCATTTCCGCGTTGATGAATTACATCATTCATACGCGCACGATTGTCAGGTGAAAAATATAATCGGATGAAATCACGCACAAACGTCGAATTCAGAAAATGAATCGAGCGTGTACTTGTAATCGTTTGGCTTCGAAATAGCAATCGTCTTTCGAGTGTTATATTATAGAGAAGACCTTGGAAAACTTTATGATTTTCACTGGAACGAAATAGCAAATGCAATGGAGGAATTTTAGCCTCTCGGAAGCATTAATTCCACTCGCGACAAAAAAAAAGGAAAGCATACAAAGTAGCGGACCGAGATTAGAAAACTTATGGATGCAGATAAATTAGACACGAGTATAAAGAACACGTGTAACTGGTGCAGTATAGTTCCGAATGTCTTGCGCTATGGTAATGGAATCACGCGAGTGGTACAATCATGTGGCACGGAGGTAATACATGAATGTATGATTAAATCTATATGGAAATGCGATCCGTGTGAAAAGTACAGGTGTCTAATTGAATGATCCATAACACCAGTGGAAATAATAAAATGTAAAAGTGTAAAATATCAATGTGTTGACTGTAAATATAAATTCCTATAAACGTAAACAAATGCATAATAGAACAATGTATACAAACATTTTATTTAAATTTATTAGATCAGAATACCTGAAAAATATCTTAGAAGCGTTGTACGTGCTGTTTGGCGTGTTGATAGTTGCCCCGAGCTATAATTCAACATAATGGAGAATGAACTCACATAGTCCGTGTTACAGCGTAATAAAATAGGCACTTTCATCGTCTTAACGGCATCCTGGATTCGCGAAATGAACAGTCGTTTCGCTTCCCGATGGACTACTCAAATTGCAAATATCGGCATAACAGGTGGAAGACAAAGATCAAAATATCGGTTGCTTCGGTGAATTTTGTAATTCGTGTGAGGGAAATTCGAAACGAATCTCTGTGCGAGCGTCGCGTTAATCCTGCATTCGAACTTAATCCATAATTGAAGTGTCCCGGTCACGGAGGTTTCCGTGTATCTATCGATATCGGCGAGGGATCAAAATTTCAGACAAATCTCGTGAACAAACATCCTACGGAGCCGCTTCCAATCGACACCTTCCACAGGGTTTCTTTTCCCCCTGACTCTGGTTTGGTCGATGCGGATTAGCCGTAGAAATTCTCGAGGCTGGGTGTCAATTTCTCACGGTAGATCCGAATCGTTAATTGGAAGCGCTTATCGTCGTGGCGCGTCGTCGGTGGCGTCGACCTATGCATGTACAACGTAATCGCGAAGCCATCCTCAGCCCTCGGCCACCTTTCCTCCTGATATCGTCCACAGTTAATTACCGTCCGTGTAATTGTCACCTTCTCCGGGAAATGGCTTCGTCGATTAGTCTGAGAGCCCAACACGCGAAGGACGTTGAACCACGTCTGGTTATAATTCTCTTCCCCGGCTTGTATCGTTTCCTTCGCAGTCTCTGTTCCCCGTGCGCTATCTCGCGCGGTAAATGGAAGCGGAATTATTATTAGCACAACGGACGAGACTCATTCCTCTTTTTTTCTCTTCCGTTACCCGGGCCAGAAAAATAGCCAATTTCCTTGAGTGAGTTGCGCGCCGCAACGGTATAAGGTCATCAGCGTTACTTTTAAAGTGTGCCGCGGTAATATGTAAATTTCGTAAGTGCATCGATAAAACGAATAGCTTCTGTGTGTTCGGCGCGAGTTATGCGAAAGAACGGAGCATCCCGGCGTAGGGGGGGGGGAAACTGAATTTTGATCAGAGAACGCCGGCTGTTTACATTTCTAATTCGTTGAACGCCGCCAAACACTTTGCAACGCGCGTTTTAACTTTCACGGAAAATTCGAATGAAAATTTTAGCGGCGTCGCGATCGATGGAGCGTATGAAAACGTAATAAAAATTAGGATTATATGGTATAAAGTTTCGTCCGTCTCAGATCGATATCAATATCCAGCTAGGTAAAATTCCGAACGAGTCGCTGTCACAATCAAGGGAAACGTTTCCTCCAATTACTGCATACCTCAGCACTCAAATACCAATCAGGTATTCGTATTTGTGCCGGCGACTCGCAACCGCCAATCATCGTGCGAAACTCTATTAGAAACTTGTATTCGCCAATCGACGTTCGAATTTGCTTTCAATTGGCCTTTCGTTAACCGAAAAACACGAGGGCATAGTCGGCCACGAAATAAAACAGAAATGCATCAGTGTTTCATTAAAGCTGGAATCAGTAGACTAACCCCGACAAGACACACCAATTAACCTCGACCAATATTTGTACAATTTACAAACGAAACAATTTCTAGAAAATTGGGAGGTAAAAATAACCCTTTGTTCCGAAAAAATATTTTTCACAATTATTCTGGATGCAAACCAATATCAGTCTTTACATGTTTGGGCTATATAAATTGTTATTTCACATGATGAATAGGAAAAATGCGTATTGTTCGACCAGAATATACATACATATGTTTGGTCGAAACATGGATGGAAAAATTAAAGCGTCGATCTGTGTTATTGGTGAACAAGTTAACGTACGACGCTATTGCAAGGAAATAGGAATCAGACAATAAAGAACAGGATGTTTGAGAAGCAACAGAGTCTCGCGGAATTTCAGAATGGCGGACGGGCGAGTTGCAACAGACAATAGAAGACGATAAACAGACTGGGAGCACTCGTCAGTGCGTCGCCATCCTCCTCGAGTGGTTCGGAGATGTTTCAGCGAAAACAAGCCAGGACTCGGTTGTAAGGATTTTCCCTCGTGGGAACCACCAAGTCAAGAAGACTAGAGATCGATCCTGGAGCATCAGAGCATGGCAGACCCAGGGGTTCTTAACCCGGAGTTCGCGAACTTGCACGTAGAAATTAAATATTTATTTCGAGAAACAGAAGTGGTCCTCTGGTCGAGATTAAGACCTTGCCAGGTACGATATAACAGGCTGCTCGAGCTGACTCGAGCGTTTTCGACGTGGGCTTTCTGCTTAGTGACCCCTTCCGAGCTGGTTTACATCGTGTGTTTGATACGCGTACTAAGTACTTGATTCGTATCAATCTGTAGTAATCGGTCCGTGTAAACGACGGCGTACCAAGCTGGTGCAATAGATACGTTCAAAGACGGTGTATCGTAACCGGCTTACCGCGCGTCAGTTTAGCTCGCGTATCGAGCCCAGCACGGCGTAAACTCTTCGTCGATCTATCTCTCCCTCGACATTAGAAAAAGAAAATATATATAAAGGAATAGAAGTTTCATTTCTTTATTTTCACGTGCAACGTTTACTGGTTTTCGGGTTTGCGCCATCAGTTAGAAAACATCCTGCATATTTATATATATATACGAGGTACCGTGATAATATTTGTTGTGCTTCTTATAGTAAGCGGGTACGGAAATTCGTCGAGCGCCCCTCGAACTTTTATCGACACCCGCTGAAAGTCGTCTCGACGCGGCAGCATATTAAACGCGAGACTGCTTTCAAATTCGAACGATACCCCCGGCTCCTCTTCCAGGAAAGTGTATCTCACCCTCTTCCCACGGATCGATAACTCGAAACTTGTCGTCGATTTCCTTATAGGGGAACGTATCGCTCGTATCAGCCCCGGGTAACCCGTCGGATATCTATTTACGCTATAGCGGAATCTCCGCGCGGCGAATCGAGAAGACGCGAGCACGGTGGCTGTGGGATCCAGTCGAAAGGTTATTAGATCCTGACGGCCCCTCGTTTCCCGATCTCGTTACCGCCGGGCTTAGAGGGGTTTAAGCAACCCGTCCAAACAAAGTTTCTGCATGAACTTGGTGAGACGCGCTGCGTCCCCTCCGCCGTACGTCATCGGACGCCGCCGCGTCGGAGCTCGCAGGATAATTGGAGTTTCGAAACGAGCCGATCGCTCCCAAAAGGATGATTAATCGAGGTCGCCAAGCGATCCAGGACGACGGTGTTGCCGGCAATAACCGATTCGTCATTAGTGGGATCTTCTCAGACGCGCTTTATCATCGATTAAGACCTGGAACTTGCGACGGAAACCGTACCGAGCGTTATTTATCGATGCGTACGTTATCCGGATTCCTCGATTAACTCACATTTGCCTACGGAAATCCACTGATTTACGAAATCACTGGATTTTCTCTGACTCTGACGTTATAGTGTGAAAAATAGCAAATATAAGGCTACACATCGTCCCCAGGATATATTTTTTTAAACAATGTACAGTACGTTCGCCCTCCTAGCTCTGGTAACAAAGACCGTACGACGATAATAATAATCGATACCGTCCTGGGTAAGTGGAAGTTATACGAAACTATTCTCGGACCGTTTAATCGGACCTGGCGCGTTATCAAAGGCCGTTGGAAGATACTTGGAGGAATCTCATAATAGAATACCTGCACTCAGGCTAATACGCCGAAAGTCTTGGGAACCGAAGTTTCTTCGTTAACAATCTAATGATCGTTTCGCGATCGCGCCTGGGCGAATGTGCTGCACGGCGGTTCCGTGCGATCCAATTTGAATGCGGCACGATAAGACCCTCCACGACGAGACTGATCTAGATTTTCTTCCAATCGAGGACCATAATTTATCGAACTTGTTTAGATTATTGGAACCGCCAATCTGTCGGATTGAATTCAAATTATATTCGCGACCAAAAAATATTACTTTACAGCTGAGAGACGTTCGCGGAGTTGTTCCCATTTTTCGAGCACTTCTTTCACGATGGTCTAAGGAAAATCGATCCACGATTCTTCTACCGGGACTGCTTCCGATTCCGGTGTAATTACACACTCCGATTCTTCCATCGGTGGAAGCGAGAATCCGATCTACTTTCAAGTACACAATAACTCAGAGTTCGAGAACGAATCGTCAAACTGTCCGTGACCACGTTACTTCTCGGGGCCAGTAAATTCGTCGGTGTCGAGAAGAGAGTTAATGGAAAAAGCGTATCTGTAACGTGTCTACCAGCCCTTCATCCTTAGTACCTCCGGCGTTCTTTTTATTTCCCTACCGCGTTCCGGACCATCTAGCCCAGGCTATAAAACGCTGGTCGCTTCAACCCCTTTCCTTACCCTCCCTCTCAGTCTTTCCATCCCACCCGGTCTTCTACGTTCTTCCCGTTCCACCCTCTATCAGTCAGCCACCATCTTTCTCCCTTAGCCTGCATCCAGCGCAAACGCGCTGTTTTACAGCGACGTTACCTCGTCCGTTCCTTTTTCTAACGGTCCTTCTTCGCCCCGTGCACCCCCCCGCCCCTGTTCACGATCCTCTTTGGTGGTTGTTCTTCACCCTTGGTCGCCTCGCATGGGAGCCGTAAAGTCCGTTGCGCAAATAACGAGATATTCAAGGGACGCTTGCTGGCCGCGATACTGTCGTCCGACCGAAACATCCGGTCTACTCGTGCACTGAAAAACACGCTCGTGGTCCGAGAAATTTAACACAAAGATCGCCATTTGTCCGATGATACGCGTCCGCAGATTGTCCACGAACCGTCTGCAAAGTTGGATCGTTCGCGGACAATTTGCGGAACTGTACGGTCTGTCTTTTGACACCTGTTAACACGGGAAATGAGAGACGAAGTGTTATTTCGGTCGTATAATTAATAGGAATTGTCGAAACATTTTTGGGTATGTTGTGTCAAAGTAAATGTCAAAATAAACATAGAACATAGCAAAAATTATAGTAGGTGATATGGTCATTGGGTAGAGGATTAAATGCCCTTTAAAATGAGCGTTTGTACGAGTCGATAGCTTTATTAGTTCCGGAGATATGAGGATTTTAATTTCAAGTCGAGCGTCAAAGTAAACTTCAAAATAAACATGGAAGATAGCAAAAATTATAGTAGGTGATATGGTCATTGGGTAGAGGATTAAATGCCCTTTAAAATGAGCGTTTGTACGAGTCGATAGCTTTATTAGTTCCGGAGATATGAGGATTTTAATTTCAAGTCGATGCGGTGGCTAGTTCCGGAGATATGAGGGTCCGAAGCGTTTGTTTACATTTTTACTACGGCCTTGTCAAGGCCGTTGACCGGCACGTGACTCGGAGAAACTAGGTCACTCGGCCAACTCGGTCACGAGACGCGTGCGAGAAAGAGAGGTACAGCGCGACGCGTCAGACAAAGACAGCGATAGTCGAATTAAGAAAAATTACCCCTTTACATAAATTACGATATCTCGAAAACGGAAAGTCCAATCGTCAAAAACCAAAAAGCGTTTTAAAGGGGAAGGTTCACCGCTTCTAACAATACCTTAATAACTAATAAAACACTAGTAGTTTCGGAACTGCAAGCTTCCAAAGTTTAACTATTTTATTACGCGTTGTAAGACTGTTCCAAGACAGTGGAAACTGAAGATTCTTTTTTTTCACGATAAGAATAAAGAAACGAATTACCAAAATTGCTGAAAACAAGCCCTCCCTTGGAAACAGTTTAGTCGTACCGGTCTCAATGGTAATTGACGCATCGTAATCCCACGGCACCGACAAGGGGGACTTTAATTTATGGACTAGTTCCTTCGTAAACTAAGGCACTCTCGTGCAGTGTCTACAGAGCCTGCATGCGGAATGAATGCATTAGACTCGTAGGCGTTGCACAAATTAGGAAAATGCCCCAAAGTTTGCATTGGCAAACTTCTGTTCCTATCTCCGGGCTAGATTTCTCCGGGAATCTTCCCGGGTAGAATCCGTTCTCTATTGGAAAGTAACTTCTTTTTAAAGAAACAGAACAAATATGAAAGTTCCATTCGAGTAACAGATTCGATTGAAATTCGGGAAACCGTTCTCCCATTCGCTAATTGTGTCTTGAGAATACTTTGAAATATTTAAATTGGAAATTCACAGGGTCGAGAGACCAGTTACGTAGACCAAAGAAAATCATTCAACTTGCAATTCATCTGTTGCTCATTTCGCGAGGTAAGGAAACTCGCCACGAGCCGCCAACTGTACACGCGACGCTAAATACTTAAAATAATTTTAAAGCGAACGAGTAGCTTTTGTATTCAACGTGTAATTTAACCTTCATTTACTCGGGCAAAATGGGGAAATTAGTTTCGACCCTTTGCTACGATGAAAGAAACGTATGCACTCTAAAAGCGTTTTCCGTTCGAGCTCACAATGCTTTTGATGCTTTTAGAACTTTAGAAGGGCATTCTTAAATCTTTTCGTTCGGCGCTGACTATATAATGTTACTTTATGTCGACCATTTTATTACAGAGGTCGAAAGGAAACTCGAGAGAAATGGAAAATTACAGCGCGAACGGAAAGGAGGATCTTGAACCGAAATAGAAAACTCATTGCCCCGTTCTACAAATTATTTTAACCGTGAATTTTTCACTAGAAACTCGCGCAACAACTTTTAATTCGTCGACAAAACCATTATACCGTCGTCCACTCTGATTCGTATGTTTAAAATTAATCCGACTTCTCGTATCGCCTGCAGCGGATCGGACTATCGCGTAAATCGATTTCATCAATCCCCTTCGAGCGTACAGAGAGTACGGGAAGCCTCGAGGAGGTTCCACGAGCGTAATGCAACGGACCAAGCGTTCCGAGAGCGAGCTCGATCGATAGAGGGTGGTAATCGAGACGCAGATCTTTCCGTTCGTCACGGATTGGATGGCACCCCTGGTGTTTCGCTCCGAACACGAGAAGAAATCCCTAGGAATTTTATCCCGTGGTGTTCGAAGTACCGGTGTCCCGTTACCACTTACCCTCTGGTTCGTCCAAGACGCTGGCCAAGACGATTCTCGTCGCGGAATGCCCACCCACCCCCTGACACCAGCCTTCTTTCGCTCAGACTCGCCGAGAGGTCGTGCAACTCCATTCGCGGTTAAACCTACCTTGGGAATTCGTTACGTGTCGGCGCGTGGCCCGTTTGCATGTCGACTTCTCGACACGGTCGGTGCACGCGGGTCTCGTTCCAGCGGCCACCCTTTCGTTTCGTTCCTCTCCGAGGGCGGAAAAAAAAGATGCGCATTACGAATGTAGAGCTCGAGATTGGAGGGACGCGTGCGCGGAACGCCTCTGCCACGGGCTGGCAATTAATTTCGCAGATAATTAGAAATTCCGCGGAAAAGGAATTACGTGAACGGCAAAACAATGACAGTCGACGACTCTCTGCCATCCCCTTCGCCCCGGAAACCAGAAATTTATTACGCGAAGCACGAAACGTCTTTCTATTCTTTTTGTTGATTTCTTCTTGTTATTATTAATAAAATTCTCGGGGTTGAAACGCCTGCGATCATAGTGTAGTCGTACGCTGCGTAACGTCGTTAGAATTTTCCAGTTAAATTTCCATAGGACGGCGCACTTTTCCCACCACTTTACATACGGATTTCTCGGGCGTAAAAGCAACAGCCGCAAACAGCAATTGGATTTATTCCGAGCTCCGCTTCAAAAGAACGCCCGGGAGATTGCTGGGCCCCGGTCGAGCATTTTCGTTAGCATACGGTAGAACGAGGAACCGTTATACTCGCGAAGAATATATCCTGAGAGATCGTGCGTACTATTTTCTCAAATATTACTTTAGTAAAATTGAACGCGTTAACCGGGAAAGTACAAGCTGGCGATCCGTAGCTTCCGTGCAGCCCCGATAACGGTGCTCCTGTTCCAACGGATGCGTTTTAATAAAGCCAGGGTTTACGAACAATGTCAGATCGCGTGCATACAATGTTTTTTACGCGTGCTCGAGGGAGCCGTTCGCGAAATTGGAGGGAACGTTCGTGCGAGCCGAGGGAAGAGACCGCGTCCGAACAATTCCGTCCGCATCGCTCCGCTCGCGTTTATTTCAGCGATTCGTTAGTACTTACCGTCCTTTTGTTCGTCCACCGGTCCTCGTTCTCTTCGTTTGCCCCGAAAACACACTTTGCCCAAGGTTTTTCGCTCGTCTCGTTTCGCCGCGAGCGCTAATTTTCCAACGGAGGGGGAAAAAAACTTCGAGAAAGGTGTCCCGTCCGCGGCCAGTTAGCCTTAATTTGGAACGCGGCCAGCCACCGGTTATTAGAAGACGACAATTTCAATTTCCATAGTCTTCGGAGGTCGTGAACTCTCAGGGAACGCGACCTGTCGCGAGAAGACGCGTGCAATGTTTGCAAGAATGCTTTTTCACGAGTCTTTTCTAAGTACACAGTCCATCGAACCACGAATTAGTCGTTTAGGTATATTATTACCACTCGAGCAGTGCTTGTGGATCGAAACGAGACTATAAATGTTACGTACCTTTCCTCGTCGATGTGCACGAGCCTTTAATAAGGGCTGGTTGTGGAAGTCGATCACGTAACTAGCGCTGCACGGGCTAATGAAGGTCCAAGTTTTTTTCCAGTCGTTTCGTCGGTTGTAAAGTTTCCATTAACGAGGCGATCGATGGAGTTCACCGAGGGGCTCGTCGACTTTCGCGCGCGAACCAAACATTTCACCGTTCAAGGATCACCTTTCGATCGTTAGAAGCTGTCGTCTCGATCCTGCATCGTTGCAATCTTTATTCGTTACTCGCGAATAAAATTAATCCGTTCATTGTCACGATATGCCGTTCTCTCGTGTAAAAACGTGTTCCAATTTGTACGCACGTGTATACACGTTTCAGCCCCAAGCTTTCGACCATTGTCACGAACACTGTGTTGCACGTGCAGAACAGTACGTGCTTGATAATTAAAACAAACATCGCCTAATAATGAATTGCGTGCGAGCTAGGAACGTTACAAACATTGGATGAATAGTTAAACACAAAGAACAGACGTTAGGTACGTTTTGTACATAATTTATAGCGTTTCTGAGAACGAGCTGAACCCTGGGACCGGAACTTCGTTTCAAGGATTCATAAGCCCTTGGTTTGTCCACTAAATATTGCTGCATCGCGTGGATCTGTACCCAATGTGTGCTTAGCTTGAAGGTAGATATTCAATTGTTAAGGTACGTATCCACTTGTTGCGTATCCTCGTATCGAATCGATGTTGCGTATCATTCGACGATACGGTGCAACCGGTGTGTGATTTTTTCCCCCGTACTGTCGCTCTGTATCGAAACAGAGGATGGTGGACTGTCGATACACGGAAACTCTTGATTCCAATCAGTTTACCGCTAGTGAAAAAATTTAAAAACGAAGAAGAACCCATTACTATCCCTTTGATAAGCAGTGACGCAACGAGGCTACGCAAGAGACGGGTAGCCACCTTAAACGCGGTGAAAATGGTGTCAGCGGGTCTGGACTCTCGTTAGTTACTTATCAGCGGGCAAAAGGGAGCAGTCGCGAGGAAAGGATCGCAGACTGGGCCGGAATAAAGGGTGTTCCACAAGGGCGCGCGCTCTGCAAAAGCTGCAGTCCGCCTTCCGGGATCCGTTCGTTTTCGCGAGACGAGCTCAAAGACAGAAATCGGCACAAAGGAACCCCCGACGCGATGAAACCGAGCCGGTGAAAGCGCTAGGCGCGTCCCCCTGGTGAAAAGGCGCGGATGCATCTTACTCCTTTCAACGTATTTATTTAGTAAACATCGTAATGTTATAGTATGTACAATAATATACCTATCTAGTCTAACGATATCACTGCGATTACAGATTCTGTTCGTGTATCCTTCTCTCTCGCCTTGATTCGTCCGCTTTCGCTTCAGCGTCGTCGATTATGAGCTACAGGCTGTCGAGTGTGTCTCGTTACTTTTACAGTGTTTTTTTTTTTTTCTTTTTTTTATCCTTTTTTCACACACACCGCGACACTCGGTCTCGCTTAGTCGAATGGTTGATTTCCATCGGCGCTCAAGGTGCGCGCTTGACGGAAAATACGATAACGTTGTTTTCGGACGCGAGCGTTTTCGAACGAAATTGATGCTCCGCTCGAAGTTGCTGCGTCTTGAATTTTGGTACGAGTGACCCTCGAGCGCTAATGGGAACGAAGCTTTTAGCCGGTCGCTCGACACGGCGGAGGAACGTCGCCCAGTTGGTCGCGGGTTCGAGTCGAAAGGGTGGACCGACGCCCCCGGTATTTGCGGTGCACATCGACGCGTTTTTCCCTTCGATCCACGTCAGCCGCGATATCGCTTTTCCTTTCGCGGGACGAAACTAGCGCGCGCGACCGGAACAAAGTGGCCAACGAGATGCCAAAGCGAATTCGTGCACGGTCACGGGACCAGAATCGAGGCCGACGCGCGTGGAACAACGATCCCCGAATCGAATTCTATTCGCCGGGTGGAATTCAATTCGCGACCAACTCGGCCAGCCGGAACGGTACCGACGAAATCCCGGTGAGTTTGTTTCGAACGCGTCGTTCGTTCTTCTTGTTTCCACCCGCTGTCGCTCTTTTTGTCAGCCTCGTTCCGTGCGACGCGCGGCGTTTACCTCGTTTCGCGTTTCATAAACCCCGGGAAGCCTCGAAAAACTCGCGCTGAAAGCGCCTCCCTCTATCCGCGTTCCCATTCAAAAGACCAACGGACTCGTCTTTCGAGGGTCTCCATTTTCCTCCGCGCGATTACCAATTACTACCAGTCGCGAATGGAAAATTGGCTAGCCGCTCGAAACGAATTTCTATCGTCGACCAAACCCACGGAGGATCCCTCGAAACTCTGTTCGAGACTTCGAACAAGAATTCCCTAACAACCATCGCGAAATAAATACTCGCGCGCCTCTTTTGCACGGGATACACCCGCGGAACGGTGAACTCGAGTTACTTTTAAAACGATTTGCGTGCAAGGAGTCGGCTACAACGAGGGCGAACTCAATTGCAACCGAGAGATTACATTTTTCGATGCAACGAGGCGTCACGCTCCGAGACGCCGGCTCGGAAATTTTAGTTACAGCGTCGATGCTTCGGGAAAAATTCCGGGGAAACGGTGTTTCGCGCTGTAGACCCCGTTAACGAGGTTCCCTGGTCTAGAACGCTGAACAGTGGCGTTATGAACTTATGCGTGGAACGATATCGACGTCTACATCGCGTGAAAAACTTAACTTCAAACGCTGTTGATCGAAGGCTTACCGTGAATTCATTTAAAAAATCGTGAAGAAGGAATTGCATTCAAGTTTTTAATCCGTCAGATCTTTTAAAAAGATTAAACAATCACGACGCGTAATTTTTATCCGCTCGCGGTTATCTATCAATTCTCAGAAGTTCGTAAATTTTTCGTATTTCAACCTAATACTCGAGGATTATACTTCCAAAGCGTTCGCTGCTAAAACAGTTTTTCGAGATTACTTCGTTTTGCCGACTCGTGCTTTTTGTACGTTTGGGCGAATTTAGTTGTGGTTTTCTGTATGCGTATATAAAATCGTATTCCCTATCCACTGGGAACGCGAAAGGGATGCATGTACGTACACGTAGCGTAGTATATTTTGAATTTATTCCCAGCGCAAACTAATTTTTACGTGTTTTTATTTTCGTGCCGCTTCTTTTTTTATTTGTTTTAAATTTCTCACGAGCGAAAGAAATTGAGAAAACGAATTACTTCATTTTTGCTTTTGTTATCAAATTTTTTAATCTCGAAATACGAGAAAATCGCGTCCCTTCGTGCTGAAATAAATTCATTCCGCGATAATGATACATTTTGACGAAATAAATCAAAGAACAGCGGGACGACGATATCGCGTAGAAATTCCTTCTGAAAGAAAAGCACAAGTCTAGCACGCGAAGTTAACTGAAATTTTAAAGTCGATCTTGTCCGTGAACGAAACTTTGGTACTTTATTACGATCCACTTTCGAAACAAGCGTCTATGGAGCGGCGCCGACCCAGCAAAGCCTGTTCCAACGTAAGCATAGTCGATCGGTCCATGAAAAAGTAATAGCTACACATTTTTAAAACTGCAAAAACGAAAGCTGAATATTGCGCTGACGTACAGTAAAAAAACTACGTTCGATCGTCGAAGAAATACGAAAGCTCGCGACTCGAGAAACATGACGATAAATAAAATTCGAGCTCGTGACATCGATGGTGCGATACTGATCGATATTCCCGATCTTCTGTGGAGTGAAGAAGACGTTGCACGGTATTGCCTCGCTTCTTGCACCAGCTTGCGTTAGGGATACTTGCAAGAGGCAAGAAGAGAGGCGTAAGACAGACAGCGTGCCCAATTCTACTTACTCGTAGAGATCCCCTTGCTCCGTGACTGTTCTCTCTTTCTCCCTGCAATACATCCGCCTTTCCTTTCGACTCTTTGCGTGGTATCCAAGTGGGAGGAACGACCGCCACCGTGGTAGGAACACAAAACTGACGAGGGGATTCGATTCGTGTTTCGCGCGGGAACGGTCCGCGCGATACTTTCGCTGCGGGTTATCTGCGAGGATATCACATCGAAACACACACAAATAGAGAGTGAAAACTGTCGTGTTGCGTGTCGCGTGCCGGAGTGGTCCCGAGTATCGATGGTCCGCCGAAATGTCAGCGGTCGCGATCGCGCCTGTCCCTTTTCGACGCAGCCCTTTCGCGGATTCGCGCGCGCACACAGTCGACGGGGAAGCCTTTCAAAGGAAGGAAAAATGTACAAAGTAGTAAAAAGTCCTTCGGGGCTCGGAGGGGGGAAATTGTCTAAAAGTTCGCGACACTCGGTCTGCGGACCACCGTACGAAACACGACGCTAGATCATCGCTCTGCTTCTCAATGTTGCATCTGCGTATTCTCCTTATTTTAAAATTCAACCGAAATCATTTGTCGGGCCATCCTGAAACGGGCAAAACTTTCTTGGAATAACAGATGACGAATAAACCGGACATACAGATATTTATTCGCGAAACTTATCGATTGCAGATTAGCGTTTGCCCACTGCGAGGTACTTAAATTCTACAATTTACACTTTCACTCGACAAAGTAGAGAAGTCTATATTTCATTCGTTATTCGGAATTTTATTCTAGCAAGAATTCTGCCCGTACCGTGTCCACTGTCGAAAAGTCTTCTCGAGTCGATGATCCCGCGTTGTCGAAAGACGACACGCTCGAGGCCACTCCGGTCCGCGAAACCCGATTTCCAGACGTAAAACGCGATCACCGGTTTTTCGGGTGAGAGAGGGTTCGCGCGCCGCGTCGAGCGGAGCAGGATGTCGCGCGGCGCGCGTGCACGCATTCACGCCTCGCGTCGTCGGCGTGTAACTACCATCGCCCGGCCACAATTTATAATACAGACGTTTATGTACAGATTTCGTGTTTGCCCGCCGGCGCTAATACCGGATCATCCGTGTGTGTGTTCGTCCCCCCGCGCGCGTTCGCGCCGCAAAGTGTTTGCTCGGAGCAAATTGACGCGTGTGCGTGAAACGACGATCGCGAGAATCACGACTTCTTCCTCTTTGGAGTTCGTTCGGGCTCGATCGCGTTTGGAATTCCTCTAGCAGCCCCGCCGGAAGCGTTCCAACGCTGCTGCGTCGATGGTTTTCAACAGGAATTTTTTGATTCGTTGCTTCGACTCCGAACAGAACGCGCCGTTGTAGATTTTGCGAATTTTCTGCTCTTTGACCGTGTTTTATTGGCTCCAGGTGCTCGCGTTTCGCTCGAGCGTGTTTCAAAAACATTTTTGTCGCCGTCGAGCGATGTATAAACAAATCGATGAAACTCCTTTGTTTCGCGGTCTTCGAATATTTGGCGCTTTAATACGCGGCGCCAAAGAATTGGGACAGAGACGTTTTGGCGCGTGGCGTTAAAAATAATTCGGAAAATTCGTCCAAGTGTTATCCCGTTACGCGAATGAACAAGCTCTCGAATCTCTGAAAATTAGAACGCGACTGTTGCGCGGATATCACGGCGATTATTTCGAGCGGCTCGGCAATAATAATATCCGGTAATTGTTTTCAATCACGGAACGTTTGCGATTCTAACTGTTAATCGGCTGGAACGGATTTCCGCGCGTTTTTCACCGAATATTAACATTCGTATGAGTATCAGCCCGCTTGTGTTATAATAACCCGTCGAATGTAGGTCGTTCGGGTCTAGTTCGACCCGTGCTGGCTTCAGAATTCTTCTAAAACTTTCGCTCTTATTCGTCGGGACAAAGAATCGAGAACGCAATAGAATCTTTCCAAACGAAACTCGTATTTTATTCATTAAGACCTTGTACTTGGAAGTGTGAGGTAACGAAATTTATATTCGGATCAAAGTGGACCCAGAATCCACTGCGCAAGGTTTCCAGAAGAAAGATCCAGGAAGGGATGCGGCACGAAACACTAGGGCCACCCTCGTGGCAAGTCTTTTCTCGTCAGAACACAACACTACGCGGCCAGTCTCGACAGGTGCTGACATTTATGCGGATTCTGTTCTGACCCCGGTGTGTCGCTGGTCGAGAGACGACTCATGATTCGAGACACTTCTCGGGGGGAAAAAGTTTTCTTGCATTCATGGGGGTCGGAGCAGTCTAGTCACGTTTTATTCTCCAAGCGAGTGCTGTCTCGCGCACCCTGCATCTTGGATTCGACCAGCCGTAAAAGCGCACCGCGAGACGCTCGTTCCCCGCTTTTACGCCTCCCGTAAATCGGTTTCCCTCGATGCGGATTATCGGGTCGGATTATGGTCAACCTCGGAACGGAACGAGGCGTATAGAAGGGCCATGCGCTCCGAATGGCCACGACATCCGGTATTAGCGTCGACGTTCCCTTAACTAAACGCTTTCCGACCGAGATACGACTCTCGTCGGTGTTTACGCGACATGCATGCTCGTTGATCTCGATTCCCCCGTCAATATTTTATCATTCTCGAGTAACACCACGCGTACGATGATTAGGTAGAAAATTTTATCAGGGTCCGCTTCGATAAACATTCCTCAACTGTCAAAGTGCATACAAAGCAGAGAAATTTTTTCCATCGTAAGTAAATAAAGTTTCAGAAACTATCAGACTGTCTCAAGTTTGTTCGTATCGAGCCATCGTACGCGTCGTTTTGATCTCTCGCTGGGGGGACGAGCCGAGCTTCCGGACCTTCTGTGTCTCGATCGAAGATCGACGATCGATATCAGCCAACTTTCGGATACCTCGCGCGTCGGGATACCGATTCGCCACCGATTCCCTCGATTCTTGCAAACAATGGCGCGCACTTAACGAGAACGTACCCCGACGGACTTAAACTCGGCCTAAGCGGCGTTGCGGCGACGCTTCGTGTCGTTCGACGTTCGTTTACACCGACGATATGTACAAAATGATCAGAGACACCAAAAGACAGCTCGAGGATAAAATGGGTCCCGCCGTTCCGGTCTGCATCGCCTCCGGTCGTTCGCCTGCAACAAAAGGTCACGCGTTCTTATCATAGCGTTTGCTCGCGTCCATTTCATTCCCGATATCGATTAGAATAAAATTCTTAAAAAGGTAAAGCACCCTTCGCGATTATGAAAATAAGGACAACTCGAAAGTAGTCCCAGCGGTTGTAGCATTTCCGAACGAATATAAACGCCCGGGATTCTTGGAGCAAATGTGTCTGTTTACCATTTTGCGCCAGGAACGAGAAGCTGAAAGCATCGTTAGAGATTCTAGAGCCGACGAAGCGACTCTCGAGGAACGTTTCCGTACGCGAAATTAACGACGATTACCGGGGCTCGCCGCGGCGGAACTCGTTGTTAATTGAGCGGGGTAGGAAAATTCATTAGACCGTCGTATTTTTCTTCGCGTCGGAGACGGGCGGAACACTTTTCCAACAAAGCGAGATGGTGGTCGTGCTTTAATGTATCGAGCAGCGGCCGCCAGTCTCCGTGAAAACAAGTTTTGTCCACGGAAGATCCAGCATTATTAGACGGTGGAGTTCGCAAGATTGTTTACGCTGCGGATGAAAAATACACCTGAGCGCAGCGGGAGACCGTCTAAATCATGCTCCCTCGACCGAGTCGTAGTGTTTTCGAAAAGAACAACGGGGGAGAACAACTCTCGAAACTCGGAGACAAAACACAGCGACCAAAGAGTCAAAGTTTAAACGTTGTTCGAACACGATTTCATTCGAGCAAGAGGGATCGTTATTAATACTGTCCCCGACTGTATCTTCCCAGCGATATTTCTCGACTCTTTGGACACCGTAGTTTCGTAAAGGCTGGCGACCGTCTCGAAGTTCCGTTCGCCCGCTTCTTTCTTCGTTAAACGTCGCCCGCGGCGGCGAAGTATTTTATGCGACGGATCGAAATGCAATTTCCGCTCGATTTCGGTTCGATCCTTGCAACGTCGTAAGAATTCCTCGACCCGTGAACGCCGTAGTCCCCGTAATTTACATGGACAAATTTGTCGTCGACGATCGACTGGCCTCATTGTCCGCCAGGAAACGTTGAGTTACGCTCGAAGCGCGAACGAGCATCGATCCAATGGCGCGTTATTCCAACAGAGGGAAAAAATACTCCAGAACCGAAATTCGATATAAATTTGATACGTATGTATGCTAACAGGATGGACCACCTAACTCCACCGTTTCGAATAGTTCCTACATTGATTGTTCTATATAAATCTGCATCGATAATGTAATCTTTTAGAGAGATTTCTAGGCCAGCGTCGATACTTTTAATGGAATTAAAAAGTATCGAATTTTTGAGCGATAGGGTGTTAGAATAGAATATTTATTAGATCAGGCGTGCCATGTAAAATTTTTCATTGGACCCCTAAATTGCATTTTGTCTTAGGCCGTTCGAAGGTAGAACACGCCACTGCATCGATCCGCGCCCGGCGAAGAATTTCCGCCATTAAAAAAACAAGAAACTTTCGTTCTGAGCTTTCCGCGGAAATATGCGACGGAAATACCGCGCGCTGCAGGACACTGCCAGAGTTGTCGTTGAAGAATGCTGATGAAAAATGCCGGGACGCGTTACAGTCGCGGGTGCAATAACAGAAATGACAGGAATTTCATTTGAAGCTGCGTTAACGAGACTAATTTCTCCGGCGCGTTCGTATCGGGGAACGACGAGCACGACGACAAACGTACACGTCGACGCTCGAGACAGCGTCGCTGAATAAACATGTGGAACTTCGCGGCTGCATAATCGTCAAGTTTTGATAGGCCGATCGGCGCGGTCCCTCGACGCTTGCAAAATTTGGGGAGTGTAGACGGCTACGGTCAGAAATCGTTCAGCCATCAGGAACGAATTAAGGGTCGCTCGCGAGGGGAAACGTAATCGATTCCCTTCGTGTCACGCAAACGTTAATTTCACCATACTCGCATACTTTATTTCGAATCCTGAAAAGACGCTCTCGAGGCAGCGTCTAAGATACCCGATGTTCACGAGTTAGGAAACATCTATCGGAGCCAGTTCGTGTGAAAATTAATATCGTAGCGATCCGTTACCGAGACAACGCGGAAATGGTGATGATCGCCCAATGGGAGCGTCGCGTAGTCGCGTGTATAAGCACTCACCATTCAGGACATGAACTTTGATGGATGCCGTATTGGCGTTGCTGGGTTTGCAGCTATATTCCCCGGAGTCCGAGGGTTGCGCCGTCTGGATAAGGAGCCAAGAGGTGGTGATGTCTCCACCCTTTTCGGTTATCACCGAGACGCCGCCCCTGACACTGTCGTAGCTCAAGACGTTCTCGTTGTAGTACCAAAAGATATAAGCCGGTGGCTCCGAACTGAAGTGTATGGTGCACGTCAGGTTTATCGTGCTCCCGGCGCCCACGTACAGATCCGGACCGCCCAGTATCGTCGCTGTCGGCACTAAGATAACAAACGAATTCCTTTTTTCTTCTCCCAAAACAACCAAACATCAATCTAACCTATATCTCAGACCATCGAGAAGCACTAGATTGCTAGCTTTTAGACTAAAGTTAACAATCAAGCGTTATATACGGTTACGAGCTTTTCATAGCGGTCGGAGAACATTTATCGATCCGCGACGGTAATATAAAAATCGGTAATACGTTTCGCGGGGCGGCGAGAAGTCTTTGTGGCTCCCCGTTTCCACATGTGTCTTAGTCCGTGGTCCGCAAGAAATACGGTGTGGCTCACCAGGGTGCCATATGACATCCAGCACCCGTCGCGAGTCTCCGCGGCAACGGGTCCGGAACGAAACGCCATGATACTTTGGCTCCCGCTACCCGAGAATATTACTTTCCTTTTTGTTCCTCCCGCTGTCTGTGCGCCCTTTTTCCCATCCCGTGATCGCGGAATCCCACGTGTCGCGAAAGCTGTTCTCGCCCGAGAGGACTCGAGGAAACGATACTCGTCGAAGAGAAAAGGACCCGGAGGATGCTTCAACGATCCGCGAGAACTAACGAGCCGAAGCTTGTTATCGGGGCTCAAGGCCGTTGTAATTGAAATAATGAGGACGGCATCAACGACATCACGCTCCCTGCAATTACGTTAGGAAGTTTCTCCCCGGGCGTCGTTAATGGACGAGTCGATACGTCGTAGAGCGGTCGCGCGATACGTCTGGATCGCTGTTGCGCGAAATGTTTCGAGAGCAATCGAGAACCCAGGGAACCGTAGGTACGTACTTCTCTGAATCCTTTCGAGAGGAAAGTGATATCGATATAAATCGCACTTGTACGATAATCCGACGTTCCGTCGGAAATAAACCCGAACCCCGCTTCTAAGAATCTGAATTTCCGTTTAATTAATTATGGGAAACGTTATTCGCGATGATCAACGTGAAAAATATCGAGGACGTTTACGCAAACTCGATAGAATTAATTTTATTCTACGCTTTGTCCCGAGCTTTCGTATTGTTTAGATCACTTTCGATCGTATCGAAGGGGCGTTGAATGGAACTTACCGACAACGTTCAAGCGAAACTGATGCGACTTGACGGGGATGGTGGAGATCTGACATTCGTAGAGTCCCTGGTCTCTCTCCTGCGCCCATTTTATGCAAAGTGTCCATTCAGACCACTCGTTGTTTTGGCCTTTGTTTTGTCCGTGGAGCGCTTGGAATCGCTGATCGCTCGTGTAGGTGTACGCCCCCGCCGTTATAATGTGAATGTCCCTGTGCCTGACCCAGGAAACCTTTGCAAACAGAATTTCAAAGAGGAGTCAATGATTGTTATCGCTGGATGCCAGAACGGAGCGCCGTATTCAACAGCGCCGATTGATCGCTAAGTGAATTCGCTGACGACGAGATACCTTCGCGTTTGAACTTAAAACGGTGTTCTTGCTTTCGACTACCTTCGTTTGAAAGTCGATAGCCGCGATCGGTGTTCGAGGCTACACTCGACGGGCACGCTGGAAATTTTATACAATTTTTATGCGAGCCAATTTCAGACGGTGGAACAAACCGTGGCGCAATTCGGAGCTTAGATTCATAATATCGACGCGGGGGGCAAATATATTCTCGTAATACAATTTTTTGTTCAACTCTTGCTTGTCTACATGGAAATATACGCCTTCCTTTACGTAAATTGCCACGGACAAAAAGCACCGTGGACGGAATTTACAAATTTTGTCCAACGACGTTATTGCAGGAAGGACGTACAAAAAATTCCGGGTTAAGGGGAATGTGTTACTGCGAGTAAGTAGAATGTGGATAGCGTCGAATAATTCTGCCTCACGGGGGGGGCCGACTATAATGCCTGACTATAAAGTCCCGACTTAATACGACTCCCGCGGAAGGTCTTTTCTTCTTTCGACTACTGGTTCTGGCTTCTCATCAAGAAAACAAGTTTTACTAAAAGCATAAAGTTGTCCCGCGTGGTTAATAGAAGGAAACATTTTCCCGGCTGTATCTGATGTCGTAAAACGACGCTTTATCTAATTATAAATCGGCGAGAAAAATTTACCGCCGGATTAAAACGAAGCCCGGTCTGATATTCGCAGTTCATTTTTCATGTTAAAGTCGCGTTTATTTCCAGAGAAATTAATAATCGATGTAATTATTAGTTTCGACGGTCCGCGAAGCAATGTTTAATATTTATTCTTGGAGCTAGTTTAGAGAATCTGCGAGACGAATGGTCGTCGACACGAAATCGATAGGTCGAACCGGTTCCGTCGTCCCGCGGCGTTAAATATTTCGCGAAGCCGTGGCGCGAGGTCAGAAGTTCCGGCACGAGCGAGCTTCCGTCATCCGCAAGGGTCCCCCGCGCCCGCCCATGTAATACATAATTCGTTTCGACGAAGGAGACATTTAAACTTCGACCCCGGTGAACTTCGACGTCTTCGGGGACGACGGTAATTTCATCAGCCCTGCACACGGCTACGGAGCTCTTACCGGCAACGGGAAAGTAATCTAGTAAACTCTGGGGGAAGTCTGGCACGGGAAAGTAGCTACATCCGTGGCGGCGCGAATCCACACCCCCTTCAAATCTTGATACGGAAACACCGCAACGCCGTGGCGTACCTCCATTTCCGCGTTTACGGCGAACCGAAAAACCTGTCGTTCCGTGAGTTCGTTCCCGGCCAAAGTCGCCAAAGAACGTGGAACGTTTTCGAGTTCACGTCGTCTCGCGGGTAGAAGTGTTTTCGCGCCAACCGTGCCGGTAAGTGCAATTGCAATTTTCCGAACCCGCACGATGGACACGGAGAAACGACCCGACAAATTCGTTTTCGCGTCGGGCGTCGGGCGTCGCTTCGTCTTCTCAAAAATAATATCGTTTCGGTGAAATTGTCGAAACAGATCGACCGATTGGTTACGGATCCAATCGAGACGAACGATCAGACGTATTATATTGGCCGGATAGGAGAGAGTAAAATAAAACTGGGACGTCGAGTGCTTTCGCGCGAATTGTCGTTCGAGGAGCAATCGAGATAAAAATTCGATAGAATTTATCTTTTTAAAATAATTGTTTCTTGAGTCTCTGAAATAGCACCCCCGTTTGTATTCAATCTTGTTTTTCCCGATGGAAAGACGTACGACGTCGAATGAACGAGGAGTTTGATGAAAAGTGTCTGGAAGCAGTCGTTAAAGTGAGTGGTAGTTTTGGATGGATTGGATCGGAATGACTATAAATGGTCCTGGCTCGATTTGCCAGGTGGAGAGATTCATGGAATTGGCTTGTGAAGCGAAACGATTTTAATTAGCACGTCTATGTCGATATTACTCTGAATAGACGTTTATTTTCGTTCGCTGTCAATAATCCATCGGAAGATTGGATTATTCGATCGTATAATGCACCGAAATACCCATCCAGCGAGGCGAAACAATTTTTAAACAAGCATGGTTTTCGCGTAATAAAAGCTTACAATTCCAAATAAAGTCCTATTTATAATCCGTTGTCTCGTCTGCAAAACGATCCTTGCAATCGCGTTCGCTTCAACGGAGCAAAGTAGAAATCAGAGCGCCGGACCACGGCGAAGAAATCATTTCGTTGCCTATTGGCGCGAGAAATTGACTTTGCCGTGGAAGAGCTATTAGCAGTACCAAAGGAAGAAGGTTTAAGTCGGATGATTGGTTCGTCCAATTCCATAATCTAAATCGCTCGAAGCGCGAGGCGGGCGTATAATGCCGGTGTTCGTATTTAATCGAACACGAAACTAAGACTACGACGGTTCTACCGTTCGCGGATCGTCCTCGTGACTCGCGAAACGAAACGTTTTTAATTAGGTCCCGAACGGGCGAGGAAACTGGCCGTTTCAAAATCGCAACAATGAGGCGTATAACTTTTTATTCGCTCGGGCAGCAAACTTCCCGGACTCTCTCCTGGCACGAGTTCTCAACTTTTATATTAACTTTGAACGTCTTTGACACTGCCGGGACAGCTTCTTTTAATACGAGTTTGTCAGTTGCTAAAAGGCTGATGTCTATAGAGAAACTTGGGCAACATACTCGAAAATGGCCATTCGCGAATTCTATGGACAGACGAATTTTTATACAACGCGTCGGGTCGTGAGGAACGTTGAGAATCTCAGCGAGCTTTAACGAGCACGGAATGTCCATTTTGGATTGATATTCCATTCGTTGGTCGACGTGGCGCTTTCCTGGAGTTCGAGACGCGAGCGTTCTCCGACGTCAGTGGCGAATAGCGATCGGCATTAATAACCGATGGCGGAAGTTTGCGAATGGCGCGTGTCAGTCGGTCGGAGAACGTTCCAGCGAGCTTATGAACCTTCATGGTCGCTAGCCGATATATCCGCCGTAATTCATCCCCCGATGGAAACCGGAAAAGGCAGCTGTCTCCCGGCGACTTTGGAGCTATGTACGCGCACGTACGCCGCGTTGGCACCACTTAGCGTATTTACTCGAGCAAGTTTACGTCTAGCAACGTCTGGCCAGCCGTCGCTGCTGCCACTACAACGGGAATAGAAGCCGTTTAGCGCTTTCAAACTTACCCATCGAGACGTCGGGGCTCCGGGGGGCACGGGGGCGGAGGCGAAACTAAGGAAAGACGTCCAAAATGATGAATGCCGAACGTTAAGCAAAACTGGTACGAGCATAACTGCAAATGGACTCGCGCGTTCCACAACGCGCGAACTTGCCAACATCACCACCCACAGGCGTTTCCTCCTTTTCTTTCCCACAGACTTTTACGGGGCTTTTGCGTGGCTTGAGACACGGTTATCCCCACTCTGTGAATATTCATTCGGTGCACAGGAAATGATATATCCATTTAAGAATTAAATGCAAGAGCGTATTCTGTTTGATGAAAAATCAATCGAAAAGAGCTTGAGGTTGTTCCAGTTTTCTGGAATCAGCCAGTGTTCCAAGGGATCTAGCGTCGGTCTCGTGCAACGCGGTTGCAACTAGTGTCAATAATTCCCGGGGCGTAGGAAAATGAAATGCCAAAAGTGTTGAGGTGGCATGCAAAGTGGCGAGAATCACGTATCGAGGAAATCCGTGTGACCTAGCAATTCGGACGTCGAGCAAATGGAATTCCACGGCTGACGCGGGACAACGAATGAAATTAAGGGCACGTCTGCCCCCGACTGTATAATGAATTTACTTAATACGGTTTACACACTCCGAAATGCCGAAATTGAACGGCCTCGTTTCCATGCTACGGCCGTGTCTGCAGTCGCGCGATCCCGTGCATTTCGCCGCGATCTCTGTCGCGCTCCTTCTTTCGGTGTAATCCTGTTTGCCTACGAGCTTTTCGCAACCGCGGAACTCGGTTGGGAAGCTGCCGGAATATTTAATGACGGAAGAGATTTGCTCGATCGAAAAAAAACCCGGTGGTCCGCGCGCGTGTGTGTGTAATTCGTTATTGGCGCAATCGAAAACCAGGCTATTCCTTGAAAAATGTAGTGAAATTTCATCTACGGGAAATTAACGATTTACGTATACCAGAAATGGAATATACAGCGGAGTTTCGATTATCTGGAATCCAATTATCCGGAACGTCCGGAGAAATTTTTTCGGTGGAATAATTTTTTCAAATCGTTCTGGAAAAATTATTTTCTGTTGCAGGGGTCAATTACAAGCATTTTTGATGAATAGACATACCCCCGAAATCCTACACAGTTTTGAGAAAAAAATTCATTACCGAAAATCTATATGTCTGACCATACCGTCGATATGTTTCACTGAAATTTCAGGCGCATCTTTAAAACATCATAACTTCTGAACGGATTGGAGGATTTTAATGTTCAAAAAGGCAAACGACGCGTATTTTGGTGGAGAATATGTAGAAATTCTAAAAATATTCGAAAAGTTGATCCTTAACCCCAAAAACTGAGAAAACCCCCATAACAATGATCCAATTTTCAAACGTCTATAACTCCTACAATAGTCAATGGATTTCATTGAAATTTAGCATGGAAGTAGAGCTCATCGATACCTATAAAAAAGTACTAAACAACATTTCCGTACAGCGTTAAACAAATTTATTAAAAAGCAAAAACGAGTTTCTAAGAAAAATCGACAGGGGGTAGGTGCCTCACTTTTTCAGCGAAAATAAATTTTTTCAAATCGATCTGAAAAAATTATTTTAAGTTTTGGGGGACCATTACAATCATTTTTGGTCAATAGACATACCCCCGAAATCCTCCGCACTTTCGAGAAAAAAATTCGAATAGGTGCCTAAATTTTTCGGCGAAAAAAAAAATTTCAAATCTTTCTAAAAAAATTATTTTCACCTGCCGGGGTCAATTATAATAATTTTTGGTCAACAGACATACCCCTGTAATCCTACGTATTTTCGAGAAAAAAATTCTTTACAATAGCGATTACGTGATAATATAGCACAGTGTTTCTCACATTGGGTTTCCCAAACGTGTCGTTTGTTTTTGATTTCCCATAGGAATAAAGTTAAACTATATGATAGTATAAGAAAACTTCCCGTGATATTTTATCCCTATCAACCCTTTCATTCTCATTGTAGCCGTAGCGTTACATCGAATTATTAAACAAAATACTTCTGTCGTTTCGTCGAAATTCTGCGCCTGTTATTCCGAATTTATCGTGCGTTGCTTGAAACTTATCGCGAACCGTTCGCAATTTATCTTGGCCCACTTGCAGTTCCCCGTGAGTCACTTGAAACTTCCCGTGGGTCACTCGAAACTTATTGTAGGTCAGTCGCAATGTACCGCGATGGATCGGGGCAGATATTTTTCCCGGCGAATGTTTAATAATTTTGGGTACATACCTAAGCACAGTTTTCCCGTTTATACGGGTCACAGAAAAGCGCACGACCTAATCGTGCATTTTGTGTTTGTTATGTCGTGATTTCGTTGAAATTTTCTGCGAAAGCTTTGCCCCGCTTTTCGACTTACTTTTTTTCGATGAAGAATCATCCCGTTCTCGTTTGTACCGCCAATAACGGACCAGCGTACAATTGAGGTCAACTTCATTTCGGGGGTTTCCTGGCATTTTAACCGCCGTTACGTGAAATTCCAATCTCCGGACGATTACCGCGAAACGACAATGTCTTCTCCGTTCTATCCTGTAATTACGAACTTCGAGAAGAAGTTCCAGCCTCGAGACGCCCCAATAAGAAAGCCCTCCCGCGGGTCCACGAACAGAAAGTTTTCCCTATTTGTCTGAATATCGATTCGCGGGGTGGGGGGGGGGCATGCTACGACACGATTACGTGTATACGCGGTGATAACCTGTGATGCACCGACACCAAGAAAACCTCTCATTCAGAATCCTCTTAGTTTTATCGCCGTGCAACGTCTGCCGCGGACAGACGAGATACTCCGATTCCACCCTTAAAAATACAATTTCATCCCTGGATTAATGACACTGAATCATTCCATCATTCTTTATGTTCCTCTGGCTCGAGCAGTCGGAAGCTGTGAAATTAAAATCCTTCTGTAAATATTCTTTTTTGTACCGAGTAAATTTTATTATAATAAATTTGTAGATACTTGTATCGCTTTGTTCATCCTCGACGACGATAATCAATTCGTTTAGAATGAAAATTTTAATTCAATAACGAGTTTTCCATCAATTAATTTTGCCCCTATTTATAGTTAATTTACGGTATAATAAAATTTCAATTTGATAATAAATATTCTATAAATTAATTATATCCTTCGACCAGTGGCAAAGTTCACCACCGATCCTCGATTCCCAGAGTACTCGGGGGGCCACGATTTTCAATTTTTAAGCCAAGTATTGTATTACTACGCGCGACAGTGATGCAATAATCCGAGACCGTGATCGCAAAGTCATAACTCGAGTAGCTCGCGTACCCTTGGTCGATTACTTTCGATCGACCAATACCTGTAACGGCGGGTACCGCGAGCTGCGATAAAATTGAGTTTCCAGTTGCCTTGAAGGTCGATTAACGTCCAATCGAGCCCGGGCAACTCGATTATTTCCTGCAAATCGCTTTTCCTAAGGTCTTTACGGAGACCGGTTTTCCTCTCTTACCGAGCCGGGAGTATACCACCCTACTCACCCACGTTCGCTGTAATTACCTTACTGCCACAAATTTGTCGAAACCCTCGTGGAATAACGCGGAGAAATCGCGGGAGCATTTTTCTGAAACATTGAACTGTCACGGGCAATATTTCACGTTGCACGCCTGCCGGGCTCGCTCGAACAGCTTCCGAGCACCACGGTAAAAAGGTTCGCGGAAAGCTGGAAATTCGTTTCGGGGTCTCGATCGCCGATACGTGACAAATAAACTTACGGTTTTGTCGCCCAGATTGCGAACCCTGCACGTGAGATAAGCGGTCTTTCCGATCAGTGCCGTGACGTTTGTGTTCTGCGAGTAGTCGAACGTAGGCTCCGCTTTCGACTTGACGCCCGCGGAATCCACCAGCAGCTGATTCCGTGGTCTGCTCTGGCTCGAGTGTCGATCCATGTTATCTATCGTGCGATCCCCCAAGCTGAGAGTATCTGCAACAGAAACGAAGAACACGTCGGTCAGGGCGGCTTTTTTTTACCGGAATCTCGACAAATAGAATCGCCCTCCGTGAACGAAACCGCCACCCTCTATGCACGTAAACACACGACGCGTCCTCCCACTTTTCGTAAACATCTCGATCGCTTTGACTCTGGTGTTCCTTCGTATAAATACCAAACGCCTCCAGGAATCCGGAACAGCCTGATATCGAATACCTTGCCCGTTCCGGAGTTTCAATGGTCGCCCTTGCGCGGGAGGGCGAAGGAACGTTCTATTTGCTCTATCCGAGTTCGATGCGTTCTCGAACCGAATCCGAGCGTTTCGAGCCATCGCTGCATACTCGATACGTTTCTCTTATATTTTTTCAATACATTATTCTACGGCGCGGGCGACAAAACAATGCCCGCTCGATGCTATCGGACTCGAGCGAACATTTACCCCGACGCTCCGACGTCCTCGCCCTCGCGACTCCCCCCCCCCGGCGCCATTTTATTGTTCGCTCGTCGGCTAAACCGTGCTTCGCGCGATGTTATAATTTCTAACCAGCTGCAGAAAAATACCGTTCTACCCTCGAACGTGAATCTATTTCGATACCCACGTACGGATAAATTTTCGTTCTCGTATCGAACGATACAGCTAGTAATTATAATAAAGCCATACACAGCCTTCTCGCCTGTTACACCGATTTCAACTAACTCTTGCGACAATAATTTATCGGAATATCGCTATCCGTGCCCGCGAATCTGTCTATCGATCTGTATGTACCTATCTGCGCTATTAATCTCCCTCGTTTTTCCCTACCCCGCTACTGGTATTCTCTTCTTATTGTACGCGTGATAGGTCTAGTCGACGCTCGTTTCGGGAAGAGAAAGAAATTTTCGATGCGCGAAATTGCTGGAGCGACGCGGTGCTTCGTCGATGCGTTCCATGCGTGCAAAAAAACGACGAAACGAACGTCTTATTAGAGCACACCGGGAAAATGGAGCGCGTCGCGAAGCGATTTTCAGTGCAGGGAAACGAATAACCTCGATGCGGAACGAACGACTAAAACGAGTATCGAAAATACGAATACCAGAAACGAACGAAATTGTCATTTAATTGATTTCAGTCTGAATTGTTTGGTAACCGTGGAAATTAGATTTCTCGTTCCCGTTAGACGTTGAATTTCGCGGTGGTTTCCGTGTCGCGGGCGCGACGTTTATGAAAATGCGGCGATAACGCGGCCCGAATTCCCGCGAAAGTCCCGCCGTCGGGTGAATTGTAACCCTTACATTATCACGGTAGCCGGATATTAATGTTCCTCTATTTCGCTATTTGCATGGTAATCGTTGTTGCAGTCGTTCTTCGTACAAAGCGGGGCGCGCGCTTGTCGGCCAGGCCAATAAAGGCCGGTTAAAAATTCACAGGCGATACGTGACGCCGCGGGGGCGACGTTAATCACCCGGTCGTTGTAAGAAAGATAACCCGGGGGTCCGCTATTAAACGGCAAACCAATTTATCGTGTCACCTGAATACCCAATTACACGCGAAGTGTCCATAAAAGCGTTTCTCTTTGACGTCTCGGGGAGCGTAGCATCGTTGCTCTCCGGCGAAGCTGAAACGCAAAGAGGAAGAGGAATTCTTTAACGAGACACAACGTGGCCGAGAGCCCGACGGGCCCTTGAGCATATCCGGTTAAATAAGTTGTCGGGGGCAGGGGGGCACGGGAGGGAAGAATAGAGACATTCTTGAATAGAAAAGCGCGTATAGAGCGCCTATAGCTCGCTCCGCGGAGAACCATTATAGCCGCGGGATGTAGGCTATAGCCAGAAGGAGATTGGATGGTATTAGATTAGATCAGAGCTCATTACGCTTCGGCTTAAGAGTGAATTAGGCGGAGAATGGGTCGGACGAGAGCGTCGGAGAAAAGCCACCCCCCCCCCCCTAGCTGACGGGGGGCTGGTATCGTCCTCCGTTGTTTTTCTCGTAATCCATCACCGTGAAAAGAAATACCGATACACGCGCGTCGCGTCGCTTGAAAACGCGTATGCAGTCGCGTGAGTTATAAATATACATGAATAGGAGGCGACCCTCGACTCGATGTTCCAGCTATGGTAATTTCGAAACGTGCATTCTCGCGTAACTTGCTTTCTCGATCGCCTGGCTCGAGAAAAACGACCACCCCTTCGCTCTGGAGTATCGCTCATAATGTACTGTTAAGGGTTTAAACCCCTCCTTTGAGCGTAATCGTTTCAACGATCACCTTTTATAGGATAGACATTCTTTCCTTTCGAAATGCAATAGTTTCCATGTCATTTCTTGTAATTAATTCTAATTCTAAACAAGGTGGAACGTTCGTACGAAGAAGTTTCGCAGCGCGTTGAAAGGTACAAAATGGCAGGTTGTCGCGTAATTTGGTGACGCACAGTGGGGTAAATGGCGGGAAATTTCAACTTATTAACGAACCTAACGATCAAATATCGTTCGTGACATCTGCACCGTAGAAGTTACTTCTGCTCTTAATTTGTATCCGTATGAGTTTAGAAATCCTATACAAGGAAACTGGGATTATTAAGAGCAAGAACTTTGCGTCGTTAATTGCTACTCTCTCTCTCTCTCTCTTTCTCTCTATTTCTGCAAGCTTGGCTGTTATTTAAACGTTCGTAGCGATCAGGAGAACAGCAATATAATAAATCCGTCGCGCGCCTAGTAGGGGGACATTTCAAGATATTTTATGCGCTTTACCACGCGCACGGTTTAATTAATTCTGGAGCAGCAACTAAGCCCCAAGAGCTTATAACGAGCTTTTCCGTGCACTCGGGGGACCGCTCTTTGGCTTTCCCAGAACTCTCGCCCCAGTATGCTCTTCGTTCGCTCATTGACTTTTCAGTAACGCGTCGGCAACGTATTGCATTCGCGCGACGTTGCCCCCGTTCATCCGATCCTCGTTGAAAACCCTCGTCTAAACAGGATGAGCCACCTTGATGATTCTGCTGAATCGCAAATTATTTCCCCAGGAATGGGAAAAAACATGGTCCATGATAAGATATTTGATTGCCTGCATCAGAGCTTGTAGTGTTTAAAAAATAAAAAATAATTTAAGAACGTCACGGAGACGAGGTACTCTTCTTGGCATGAAATGTAACATTTTTCCACGTGCAAAGAGAAAATAAGGGAAGAAATCTGCTGATACGGGGGAGTGGCGCGAAGGGTTGTATCTCGTTTCGGGGAATCGAGGTCGCGGCAAAGAGCGTGGACTTTCCTCGCGGTACGTATAATTTACCTACAATATTTCCATTTATCTCGGTGGACGTGTAGTGGCAGACTTTACTTTAGAAGCTCATCAATATTTATGGACACACGATAGCTGTGTTACGTTATGGCCTCTATCTAAGCGCGGTAGCTTATGAAGTCGAGCTATAACCGGAACAAATATTCTTTGGTTTTATGGAGGGAATTGTATATAGATCGCGCGAACGGAACTCGAAAGGAAGAACGTTGAATCGATGGACGCGGTCCTCCACGGTTCGCGATCGAAAATCCTAGAACCGACCGCCCGTTGAATTATTATCGCTCCGGTGAATAGCGGCGCTGATCCCTGGAAATTGTTTCGAATGGTTTGCAGGAACCGCGAACACGCTGTAAGGCGCATGAAATCTCTCCGGGCTACGCTATCGCGGTTCGAGTGGATATTCGTTTATTCAAATGACTGGTGTTTGCGATACGCGCGAGCTCGAATATCTGAATAGCGAGCGGGCGTTGCACGCGCACGAACACAGAACCCGGAAACCCGGAGCGTATTCCGTCGACCCAAGAAAACGTGGACGAGACGTTTTTATCGGAATTCTTGCTAATGAAACCTCGATTCGATCGAAATCTGAATTTCGAGTTCGAGTCGCCAGGACACGCAACTTTCTCTACGAGATCCATTCTTTCGTGCATGGAAATTCGCCAAAAATATATAAATATTTATATTTATTTAGAATTCCATCAATAGTCACGATATTCCGCTCGATTCGCGTGCTCCTCGGTCGGGCGTAAATTTTTAATATGCGTCTTTCTATTCATGCCCCTCCAAATTTTACTACCTCCGTCCGCTCCGAATATATTAAATTCGTTTCCATCGGAAAAAATGGCACACCGCCAGAACTCGAAATAATATTAAAACGATCGACGTAAAATTCATCTTCAATCTCGAAACGTTCGTTTCCCTAGCGCGGCTGGGCTATTATTTTTTCATCCCTTTCTTCGGGAGCGTCAACAACCGGTACTTTTATCTCGTACAAGCATCCGTCGGTGTTAGGAAAATCCCACCCTGAAGAATTTCCATCGGGGGTTCGCCGAAGTAAAACTCCGTGGCGGCTTAACGCCCGGGTAGGACGACCGTAATTGCCAGGATGATTGAACGCGGTTAGCGTTCCTTATCACCGGGGTAAATCGCGCCTAATGGAAAATAACGACGAATCTCGTCGGAAGCTCCGCGGCGACCGGAAATAAAATTACTCCCGCGGGCCGGCCGTGATAAATTGCAATGACAATTTTCGATGACTTATAGCCGGAGTGGTTGTCCGCGACAAATTGCGCGGTCGTTCGTTTCGCGGTGGTAAAAAAAAAATGCTGGGGATTCGTGGTTGCACCGGCGATGCGGAATTCTCTTCTTTTTTTTTATTTTACGCAGACTTCTGGTAATTGGAGCTGGCGTCGTTCGAGTCACGTTTGACATGGACGGTAACTCGCTCAAGTTATGACGACGGAGTTGTCCGGGTCGCCGGTTACGAGCGGGGCCACGCTCGAGCGAAACAACCGTGTGCAAAAACACGCGGCTCATGCGAATTCGAGCGGTTTAAATTAGAGGAAAAACCCGCGCTGCCTGGCCGGAACTCGATGCGCAGAGCACCGAGGAATTCGCAGGGGAGGGGGGGAACGCGACGTCGCTGCGTAGCACGGTTGATTTGTTCGCTTAGTAACAACGCGGTTAGCCATCTTGGAAAATGGCAGCGAGTGTTAAGAAACGTCCCGAATCCCGGAAAATCGCATACAACAGGCACGAGAATCGTCCTGAATCCTGGAGAAGCGTGGAGAACAGCCACCAGGACCCTGTTTGGTGCAGTTTGCGGATCTGCAATCTCTCTCCTATGCAAGGTAAGGCGTCTAATGATCTGACCTTGAACAGTGCGCGAACCATTGCGTAAAATATTAGAATATTTAGTCCGCGTACGTGTTTAACAGTGGCATAAGTGCGTATTGCGTATTCTCTATTATCAGTGTTTTGATTCTTCCGTGTTCTATTGATTGGCGTTGCAACAAATATCGATAAAGTGTCGTTTACGAGCGAATCACGGTCGAGCAAACAGCGGCCATTTGCATTGTTGATCCGTAGAAAATCCCAACTTGCAAACGAAACGATTACGTATACGGAGTGTTAATTTATGGTGCGGTATGATCGTGAAACGCATTTTATCGGCTATTCTGTATCGTATGGGTCACGTTGATACAAGAAGACAGATAATTGTAGCATAGATGTGTTTCGTGGTGAAGTAATCCCTGTCAGAGTCTTTTCCGCGAGTGCTACGTCTTCCTTTTAAAAATTACTGCAACCACCGTACAGATTCTCCACATTAACGCGACACGTCGCGTCCGTCTTTATAACGATAAAGTGGAAAGCCGTTGGGAACAGTCGATGCGGATAGATATTGCTACAGCTATGGTTGTTGCAGTACCATAAAACGTAGGACGGTAGAGAGGGTGCATAATGGTGTTTCGCGAGCAAATACGGAGGTTCTAAAGACGGTACAGTTCGGGGTATCTCAGACTGTGACATGCAAACGATGCAAAATAGTTCGAAATTATATCTGAAAATTAAGAATTTCATTCCACATCTCTTGTTGTAACGAGACGGATTATGGACGTTCGTGTATGTTTTCTCGAAGCATAAGTTTACGTAATTAACCTTGCCAGGCTGTGGTCCGTTTCAGGAGCATGTCTTGTGTTTGGTAGTTAAACGCTGATGAGTAAATACATCCCGAGTAATGGTTAACCACTTTCTGTGTATTTAAGCGTGTCCTTTGTAAAGTCTAAGCGCGTTCTGTTCCTGCGTCTTGTACGACGGGAGAGCGCAAATACATCAAATGGGACGTGTGCAGATGTTTGACATGGAACAGAGAGGAGTTGATCGATACGATGCGGTGGGTGTATCTGTTTGCTTTCTCGCTTCGCAATCGCGGAAACTTGTCCCTCTGATGACTTTGGGATTATTGAACATCAGATTTACGACGTTGGCCTCTGTTACCGTGTATTGAGAATGGTTCCCGAATGAGCGTCCTAGTTGACTCGGTTGCACGGAGTTCTATATGTCTGCCAAACTTCGAAAATATTTTTAGTCTACGGTATTATCGTCCGTATCTCTGCACAATTGGTTCCAGAATCT
This sequence comes from Colletes gigas, assembly GCF_013123115.1. Taxonomy (NCBI): domain Eukaryota; kingdom Metazoa; phylum Arthropoda; class Insecta; order Hymenoptera; family Colletidae; genus Colletes; species Colletes gigas. The sequence goes on along the minus strand of NW_025106637.1, from coordinate 1,537,509 downwards.
CCACGTTCCTTACTGTTTTCACAATCATTCTCGTATACATGAAACGTAAACAGCGATTGTATCTTTGAATGCGAAAATATTCGAAAAATTGGTTTCGAAATAATGATCCTGTTTGTCTATTCGCGATACCTCTGAAATAAACACACGACGTTACATTGAAATTACAAAACAGCAGTGCGAGTGAATACGTAGAATTAATTCGGATTTTAGTTTGGCGACGCGTGACACGAATGCGTGCAAATATTTGTCACGACCGCGTGAAATTAGGTTGGGAGTTTAGTCGGTTGCTACGGGAGAGTTACAGAGTTAAGAAAAGAGAGTTTCAAACTGTGGAGCAATGATATCCGAAAGGGAGGAGTCGCAACCCCTATAAAGCGACTTAGAATCCGAGGGGAAGGCGAAACAGAATATTTATCTAGAAAAACGCGAATATCTCATACATTTATTTGCATTAATACATCGATAGCTAACATAAAAAATACATTTCTCCTTGGAACTGCTTTGGGATAGACTGAAATTCTAATAAATTCCTTTGTTTTAGATGCAGGGTGCCTGTCTTTGTTTTGGGAGCCTCTCGTAAGTGTTCGAAGAATTCCAGGAGACTTATGTTCAACTGTGCAATATTGTATAAATGTGTGTATATATTTAATAAAAATTCCCTACCCCCCCTCGTAATGGAACACGGAGAAAGCTCTGGTTCTCATTCGATGCATCAACTTTCGGTAGAATCTGCTCGAGAATATTGGTCGTTAAAGTCGAATGCCATCCGAGTATTAATAATTCGTTGAACGGAGACATAGTTCCTTCTCGGTTCCCGTGGATCCGACAACGCTTCGTAGATAATCTTCACGGTGTCGACATCCCCGCCGCATGTCGAAGGTCGAAATTACTTTCGCGCGGAATCCCCGATCCGACGACGTTATTGCCGCACCTTGGCCCAAAGGATTTGCACGCGAATCGCATTGGCGTTTCGAGATTAAGGTATTTAAGGGACTCGGGCTGCGGCAACGGCCCCCGTCCCGTCCACTCCGCATTTCGCCGCAATTTCTAGGCAGAACCGTGGAGGTAGAGAGAGAAAGCCAGAGGGAGAATTCCCGGTTTCGTCGCCGGGCGATCTGAATATTTAGATCGCTCTGGAACTTCGGGGAGAACGACCTTTAGCGGAGCGTAGAAAGATCGTTTTCCTGAGAGTTATGATCTTATTTCGAGGCCCCCGCGGCTTGTACTTCCGGGCTACGCCGCAGCCCGTGTCCGGAACGAATTAAATCGAGTGTTCCGAGATACACGCGGAGGGAAATTAAGAACCATAAAAGCGTTCGATCCTTTCTTTTTCAAACCCCCCTCGATCCACCGGTCTTCGTTCGACGCACGAAAAGAAATTCGAAGCTTCGTGATTCAGCTTGCGCCTCGTAGAACACGAGGAAATCCTTGGAACAGGAAGAAAGAGAAAAGATCTTGATAGTCTGCGAGGTGGGGTGGTATAAAGAGAATTATCATCTTCGTGTTATTAAAGTCCGGTGAAATAAAATTCTGATAAAATTTACGTTGGACGTTTTTATCGCAGCTGGCTCTAATAACACGGAGATGATCATCTCCTTTATGCCCCTTTTCCTTACGAACTATCAAGATGTTTCTTTTCTCACGTTCTGCAACTATTTTCGTTTCATATTTCATGGAAGAATTTCCAACCTTCTAATTAATTAATAGTATTTTATAAATATCTCTTTATACCACGGGGAAACATCGACCGTGCGCGATGACAGTAATGGAGATTTTGGATATAGATGGCGAACCAGTTTCGAGGAAAGTGGTCAAAGTTTAGGTACGCTTGATGGATTAGCTCTAATGACCATACTGTTTCATCAAAAGCGATCGCGTTGGAACAGATACGGGTCTGCCAACTTGTTGGCTCGAAAGCTACACTCTCCCGTACAATCGAACGAAATATTCACCGCGGATATAGTTTTAGAAATTGCAAAAGGTTCTTCTTCGTTAAAATGTCGGAAGCTCGCGCCGAGAGAAACGATTACAAGCTGTTCTTTTCAGGGCGCAGTTAATTATCGCGGGGGCCGGTCACGTGCGTATTTAGTGTAAATCAGGGGAATTAAATGGGGCTGGATGAAGCCGCGATCGGGCAAATCGGTCTCCGGCACAAAGCCCCCGCAGGACCGATAAATAAGTTCGATAAGGCGTTCCTTATCTTTTAAATAGGCAATGTAATTTAATCACGCGGGTGGCGGTCGCGTGACCGCGTCACAGATTTGTCTCTCCGTGTTGCGTTGGCCGAAGCTATGCGGCCGCGTTATATCTTTTTTCCACCTGGCTGCAGATTGCGGGAAATAAATAGCACGGTGTACGCGTACGTGGTCTGCCAGCATAACTTTCGCGCTCCGCCGCGGGGATGATTTGTGCGCGGAGGCAAGACTATGCGAGCAAAACGGCGGGAATATTGATATACGCGACGCGATAAGTTCCGTTCGCTTGTTTCAATTTTCAAACGAGACTATCGCAGCCTCCGATGGAATCTACGCGAGCTTCGTCGTACGTTGATCCTTGGCTATAGTTTCTGGGTGCAACTTATATGTACCTGTCTGGCATAACCGCCTGGTCACGTTCCAGGAGCATTATGTGCGATGCGTGACAGAATACATACACGGCGTTTCTCGTTTCACAGTTTGCATATTCTGTTTGTACGTCGGCGGGCATCTGGGCGAAAATTTTCGGACGAAAATGTCCGGCGACCGGCGCAAGGTGCACAGCTTTCGGGCGGTTGTTTGGTCGATGAAATTACAATCGGAATTATACGATGGAATAATGTTCCATAACTGACTCGATCGAGTAAATATAGAGTTCGTGTTCGTAGCCTCTAACGAATAAATTTTTCCTCCCCTTTGTGCCACGGTTTCGCCTTGACTCGTGCTCGAGTACCTCTCACCTTTGCTCCCTTCCGCATTTCCATTTCACTCTATTTCTAGCCTTTGTGCATTTATTTCGTAGTATTACGTTCATTATTTTTACTCGTGTAATATGTCCTTCCTTTTCTTTTTTTGTTTGTCTTTATCGGAGCCGATGAAACGCGAGCGTAATATTCAGTACAGTAGACGAACGTTTATATGTCAATTAGGACCGAGCCAAGCGCAAGAAAAGCAAACGCACGGATTAAATGCGGGATTATACGGTGCAGCAATCAAGCAGTAATTGCTTTCGTTCGAGCAATTCGCCAAAGAATTTCGAATTTAATACGTATCGTATGCTGGGAAATAAGTTTCGACGATAGTATCGCTAATCGGGAACAGTATTATAAAAATCGGAATCGAATATCTGAAATAAAACTGCGAAGCCTTTGGCGTGCGTGGATTATATTTACACAATAATGAAAAGCCATGTACGCTCTGCAGAGAAGGTGAATTAAATCCGTCCGTTTTGCCATTGAAAAGGTAAAAGGTAAAAATCAAGTGGAAAATTTAAATAACAACGACGTGGCGCTTTTGTAATTTATTTGGCCGAACAATCGCCGCACAGGTCCTAGCCCCGCGTTATTTGTTTCGTTGGCGTTCTAAAGTTCCGCTCGCCGGGCAATTATAGGAGTAACAAATAAACAACCCCCGTTTCAATGGCCGTGCGCCGTTAATGTAAAAACGTCAAAGGGGACAATCGTGTCGCGCGCAAGAGTCCAACCATCGATGAGCCCGTTTTCAAATAAATGTCGTTTCGATTTCAATTTCGTTAACGACGAGGACCCGGCGTTTATTCTTCCCAAAGAAAATTGATTTGTTAACGAGTTTATTCGAACGATACTCGTTACCAAAATGGATTTAGCCTTCGGATTATAATTCTGTATAATCTGAAGACTGGTATCGTGGATTTGGATTTTCGACTAATCGTCTGGTGATCGAGCCGGATCGATTTTCGCGAGTCCTCCGGTAAACGTTCCCATCTATTAGGAAATCATTATTGAAAACACGGAATAATGGGGTAATGGAGAAAATGGCGTAACGGATGGCTCGGTTCGTGGCCGCGTTCAGCTGGGCGACTAATATGGATCGTGTGAAAAATCTCTTTGGAAAAACCGTCCGAACGATAAATCGCCCTATCGTCGCTGAGGCAGCTCGGAACGTCAGAGAGCGTCCCGGCGCGCGTCCTTGCAATTTATCGGCGCATAAGCTGCACGGTATCGGCCCTATTAGACCCGTTAACGATCTCGGATCAGATTTCATTGCTCCGTTCCTTGGATGCTGCATCCCCCTTTGCCGGTACCGCGCGACCAAAATAAAAGAAGAAAGGCGCGCGAAGTGGAGCACAAGGGGGAAACCGGAGGGAATAAAAAGAGAGACGAGTGTTGGCCGAGAGGGCGGCGGGAGATAAAAGCAATTAATTAAAGCTCGAACCCTCCCACCGTCTTTGCCTACCTCGCGTGTCCCTCTTTTCTTTTTTTTTTCTCGCGCCGCGTAAATCCAGTCCGCGAAGGTCGATCCACCCGTCGTCTGCCGTGGGAACGAGCCGACGACACTTCTCTATCCATTATGCGGGGGATAAGTGGGCCACGTCGCGAAATAATGGAACGGCCATGATTTTGTGAGTTTATCGTCACCCGTCACGTGACACGGAAATGCAGCAGGCGACTGGCGCAGGCTCTCTCTCGCGTTTAAGCGGGTCGAGGGTGCTCGCGCTTAGGCTCGTAATTAAAACACGCTGGGACTTAATGTTTCCTACTCCGCGAGGGCTGAAGTAACAAGCCTCGCGACGCCGCCGGCGTATTTCACCGCGAGTATTTCTGGAAGTCCGGTTGATTTGTCCAGTTCTTAGCGCCTTTGTGATTAGACTCGTCTCTAATGCTTCCTTTCATCCTTTTTTTTTAACGCGATATTTCGCTGTACCGAGCAAGCGACTTTGAGTAGCTAATATATATTAGAAAGGAGGAACGCCATTCTTTTTAACGTATCTTTCTAATACGTATCCCGTTCCCATTGAATTTTTGCTTGCGTCATCTTAACATTTACGTCACAAAATTCTGTTTCATGTCCCGAAACACAGTGTCCTAAATTTTCTCCTGACCTAGTCTCGCTACTCCGAAATCTTTAAAAATTCAGACAACTCCTACATAAGTCAACCGCTGTAGGTTAGCCAGTTCACTTGTAACTAGACACTCCACCGCTGTATGTATGCCATTTCATTTTTAAGTCGACATTCAACAGTTGTACATCTTCGCTTCCAAGTTTTCCTATATGGGGCAACCGAAGCTCCCTTATACCGACTACTGAATCTTTGCCAGTTTATTTCAATATTGACGTCATGAATCATTCCGTCACCGAATCTCTGCATGCGCGTTTCACCGCGACCTCCATACTTCGAGTTATCGTGCATCGGAGTGTACGGTTCGTTACGTTTCGAATACCGTGTGCATAAATATTTCTCGAGTCCGCATTTATTATGTTCGTTCGCTTGTTCGCGTCGATTCTTCTCTGTATTAAAAATAGTCGCGACCACCGTCTTGTTACGTCGACCGATGAAACGACTTAAATGTCACCGAGCAAAGTCACGCGAAACGCAACACAAACATTCGGTCAAAGTCAGTCAGAAACAGACAGTCAAATATTCAGGAACACACTCGAGTCAGACGCTACTAAACCGTTACATGTGCAAATTTACACAGCCACGCTCTAGTTGTTATGCATTCGGTTGTTAAATATACACAGGCTGTTGTTTCGAAGTTCACACGTGCAAAGTAGCATTCTTCAGCGACATTACTTGTTTATCCGCACCACACCTTAGTCTTGTTTCGATAATACTAGTAGGTAGCCTGCAGTTATTAAATATAATATTATAATTCCCGACGAAATACTATTTTCTCAAATATTGTAGCAACCAGTAGTATACTCGTTTCCCACTATTTTGACTGTTCCGTCTAGTTTCCCCGCAGGATATGTCCCATTTTAGCTCGTCTCTTAGGTTGTCGTGGCGGATCTCGGTGGTTTTCTGTGACTGTTGCGTTTCTACCAACAGGAATCTAAGCTCAATAGTTATCTGAATCCAGATAAATTTTTATTAGACCTCTCGAGAGACCAGCGTCAATGTCACATTGGGAGTCACCCCTTAATTGCTTCGATCGGCCAAATTACTTGAAAACGAATTCCATCGATATTGCTCACATTTCCATAAATATCGTATAAGTGAAATTTTCGAGCGTCTCGATTCCAAGGGACGTCGACGTTTCACCACCCCCGATTAAATGTCACGTTTAACTGCGAGTTTATCCATAACAGTAGACAGAAAAAAATAAATAGAAATGTGTTAGGAAATGTGAATTTCGTGTTGCTAGGGAAAATTGTATTTCACGATAGCAGGTGTTCGAAGTATCTTGCGCCCATTTCGATGCATACCTCGGCACGTTTCTTGTTTGAAATTCTCACGTGACCAAGAATTTCTGAGTTTTCTCTTGCTTCTCGGCAAGAGAAACAAACGTGGATATCGCTATCCGAGGAAACTCGAAATAACCGTCTTGCACAGTCGTACAAAGAGGTACAAGGCTTTGGACTTGGATTTTTCGTAAAAAATTTAAATTGTAGTGTTATTTTCGACGGTGACAGCAAATAATAATTACAGGGCACTTTGCACTCGTCGGTGCGTTTCTTTCGAGGCCGGTAATGAGCCGCGCACCGGGCAACGAGGTGCAACTGGGTATAAACTCCCTTGCAAGGAAGCGACGTTTTATTATTGCAAAAAGTTATTTCAAGGTTCGTCATACTTTCCAAGTTTCGTAGGGGCGAGGTGAAACGATTCCGGGGGAACGAAGTTTCTTGCTCGCCTCCGAGCGAACTTTCCGAATCGACGAAGCATCTGTCAGCCTGTCGCGGGTGTTTATTTTCGAGCACCAAGGCCACCGATAGGCCGTACGAGATTCGACGGCGCGAGAATTTCCGCGAGAATCGGGCTAACGGATATGAAATTAGCGTCGACGATGGAAAGTGGCCGCGGAATGGACTCACAGCGGAAAAGTTTCCGCTGGCGCTCGTTATTCGCGACCAGTTTCGCCGTTCGACGTACCGAACTTTCCTCGCAATGCACTCCGCGACGTAATTAAGTCGTTCGAAACCCGACGCTGTACAAAGTTATTTCGATCGTCCGTCGTTTCGTTCTAAAATCATTTTCCAGCGCGAAGTTGTTCGAAAACAGATGTCCCGATTCGTCTTTAAAGTTAAACAAATAATTACTATTATTAAAAAGAGCTCCATCGGTTCTAGTTTCACGATAGGAAGTCGAAAATGCAGAACAAATTGCTTCTGTATAATGCTTGTCGAGATAATTGAATATGAAAAATGCTGTTTGACGCGCCTGACCATTACTCACTGTTTCTACTTGCGCTGACGTTCGCAACGCGTATGAAGTTTCAAAAGTGTTTCCTTCGAAAACAAAGCATTAAACATGATGTGTTCTACACTCTGGAATTATTTCGAGCGAACAATATTTTTTCGAACGTTGTATCGTGATCTAAATTCCGGCGACACGCAGAAAGAACGGTCGAATAATATAATTTAGAGGGTTTCGGTGGGAAACGGGTCGCGTCGTTTTTGTCCATCGGCTCTGGAAAGTGAAACGAAATCCTCGCAGTTTCCATTTCGCTAATCCCCGTAATGACCTTTTTTCCACTCGACTCCGCGCCGAGGCGGACGAATGAAAATCGTTCTTCACCGTAGATTTACCTCTTCCGTGGACAATGCACCTAGTGCGCCACGGCAAAACCAACCGACTGCTATTTTGAACGTGGATCGTGTCCAGGCGTACTTTGAAAGCACGCAACTGTCGTCCTGGAACTTGGAACCAGAATCGTCTTCTATTTTTTTGTTTCTTAGACGCAAAACGACCACTCGATATCAGCATATTTGCCCTCCTTTCGATGCAAATATACGTTCACGGTTCTGGAATCGTGTCGGTGCAAATATATCGAGGAACGCTCCGTCGTGGAACTTTGTTCGGTCGCCGGACTTCTTTATCGGGGCAAAAACCGTCCCAGGAAAATTATAACAATTCATTTCGACGCGGTGAAAATGTCGCGATCGTTAGTCTCGAACCAGAGCGACGGATACGGGATAGCGCAATTTATCATCCAGATAAAGGAGTCGCAATGGTACCCACGTCGACCGAGTTCGATAGCGCGCGAGCTGGAACCTGCGAAATTCGCCGACGACGCAGCCAGGCAATAAGATAAGATTTCGAAAAGTTCTGCGTTTCCCGGGGACGCTCGTACGGAAAGGAAACGTCCGACGAGGAAATCGCGCGAAGACGCAAACAATGCCACTCGCTCTTTTCAACTTTTCACTCGTTGTGCTGTGACAACGATTCCATAACCGGGTCAACGCCGTTCCGACCTAACAAAATAGCTCCAAGCTACATTACAGAATAGATTCGACGAAAGTTTTATGTGTTGGAGCATTGATTATCGAACGTTCGGAATCCTCATCCCCTAACGCCCGTAAAAAAAAATATGTTGGAGAATGTTAATGGAAACCATGCACGATTCGAGGGTTATTTACGGTATAGAAAAAATCCTGAAGATATTTGTTTGTCGTCCGAAGTATTTCGTCGAACGAATATTTTTTAAACGGCACTGCGGATCAACACTAGAACCGTAAATGGTACTGCGAACATTTTCAGCGAATCGGTGGCTGGATTTTAACCGTTTCGGTAACACGAAACTATCGACGAAATCTGCCGACCAAAGCTGTATTTTTGTTCGCGTTCCCCGGCGCTCCCGGGGCGACGCGAAATTTGAGCGTTTTTCACGCGCAATTTCCACCGAAATCGAAGAACGGACATAATTAATTTCTTCGTCGCGGGGTGAGAATTGCAATGACAACTGTTTTGCTTCAATTTGGCCGCCTCGTAATTGTTTCGCGGTTCCGAAATACCGACCGATCAGGAATTAATTTTCTCCCGTAATTCCGCAAATGCGCAGATTATTTATTTCGAATACAGTTGTTGATATTTGCATACCGTGCATTATCACGAGCCACGTTCGATGTTTCCGAACTCGTCGTGGCTCGAGATAGTTCGAATCGGAATACTCCTACGCGTTTCACGAAATTGTGTTTTCGAATACCAAGAAGGAGGTACACTTTTAACCATAAAGTCGAGGAAGAAGACGGAGTCTTGAGATTTAAAAATTGTCGCGAAGCTGCTGGTTTCCCGTCATCTCGAACAGCCGTGCAGTTATCCTCCCCGCCATGGGAATTATGCTCGTATTGTTTAGAATCATTTACCCGCGGCGGGCGTAAAGGTAACGGCACGCATAAAGTCGCGGGATTTCATGGCCGACATTAGCATAAACTTTACTGCCGCTTCGCCGTGGAAACATTGTATCGCGCGTTCCGCGATCCCGCGATGCGGATCGAACAGCTCGCGAATCCCAGGCGTTCGTTCGCGATAACGCTTGAAACTTCGCGGAAACTCATCCCGCGTCAGTCGAATGTAAATGAGACAAGCGCTCGTAATTAACACGCGGGGCCTGGCGAAATAATATTTCGTAATTAATTGCAATTAGAGTCAAAACGTTCGGCGCAAATTCGGCGGTAAATTAAACCGAACAGCCGCCGCGCTCGCGCTTCATCGTTCCCATAGAACGCCGGATTTAATGAGACGGAAGAATTGACGCGATCCGTTCGAGTAATTCACGCGATAAAAATAACGATCAGAAATCGTTACTGTCAATCGACGAAAAAATCGCTTCTCTGTCGGAGAAGTTATGCTAGAACGTCCATTATCCAATAGCGAACCTATTAGTATTCGTCTGCTTGTAATTTATTTAGCTTGGAGGAAAGGGACGCGATAAATATGCAAGCAATTTTCGCTATGGAAATTGTTTTCGGTTATGATACGGAGGCGTTAAGAACGTACTAATGGTACGAGAAGGAAACTCGACTGTTCGAGAAAACTTGGTACTCTCGGAGGAGTCGTTGATAGCCGGAGGGCGTGTAGAGTTTAATTCCCACGATTTTCGACGCATTAATATCCTACCCACGGTATTCCTAAGGAAAATCTGCATTTTTTTCGCTAATTTTTGCGATTGAAACGTAAACGGTGGTAAATGTTTCGTCGCGAACGATTCCATATTCGAATTATCTTTTCGATTGGGTCCGAGTATGGTCAGGTATTCGAATCGGAGTAATTAATCGCGCGAGTTAATTTAGTTTGCTTATTTGGAAAAGAGTGAGCTAGTCAGTGTCGAAGTAGCGGGAAGCATAGTTGTTTAGTTCCTCATTCGAGCGTTCCAATCAAGAATTTTCGATCGATAATCCAATCGCGTAACCCAAACCCCCGACGAGGCTGGCTGGAACGCTGGTGACCCGTCAGAACTCTCGTCAAAAACGGCCACGGTTTGCGCTAGAAAGCCCCGAACAGTGTTGTAGGTACGAGAGATATTTGTGCGTCGTGGATCGTATGGCTGACTATGAATGACAAGTGGTTGGTACAGAGCGGACGGGATCGAGCAAATGTTTTGATTAGAGTATCGATTGCGAGAGTAACGTAAATGGAAATGGATTCTCAGGATTCATGTGATTTTCGGCGCAAGGGAACGAACTGGTCAATCTTGAAACGAGATTTAAATGGAGATCGGAGTAAATAAATTCTGTCAAAGAGATATGACGGGAATTTCACATTTTGAGAAATTAAGTACCAACAATTTGAGTGAAACAGATACACGCGTTTACTCCTAACCATAAAGAGAAATCTGATTTTTCACAAGATGCTTACAAGACAAAGAAGAAAATATGAAAAGAATTGCTAAAGTGAAAAGAGACACTTATGACGGCTTAGCATGCTACAGTGAGTTTTCTTTTATGAAACGAAGAAAGTAACTGTGCAATCTTCCACAAAGACATACTCCTGACAAAGTGAACAATCCAGCAGCTTCCTCGGCATTAGACATTCTCGCATTCTCGAACAAATTTTATAGGGTTGCAATATTATTCTGGTATTCGAATTGCGTGGATAACGTAGGAAAATTGAATTAACGCTATTACAATGTTCACGAAACCTTCACAAGTTTGTCCGAGGCAAGAATTTAGGAAACACGATATTGTGAAATGCATTAATGATCAAAATTCGCCCCGGACCGTTGGGGGTTTGGGTCCCCCGTTTTCGAGGCTCGAACAACTTTCTTCCAGGTGAATTCGTCTGGCTGGATTCCCTATGGCGTTCTCGTAACAATGAAAAAGGGTCATCGACTTTGTGTGCTCGCGGGGGAGCGTTCGTCGCGATCCGGCGTCGCGTCCGTTGGAAGTTTCGCGGCGCAGGATCGAGCGGTTCCTAGACAAGCGTTTAATTTACCGGAGCAAATTCGGATCGCGAGCAGAGACCGCCGCGGGCGTGTATAGCGTCGAACGAAATTGCCAAAGTTGTTCGTCCAGAACGACAATGGCGTAAACGAGGTGTAAAGCCGGGGTACGAGGCGTCGTCCCGCGACGACGGCTGGTAGACGCGTACGATTTTCGTGCGCGATCCGTCGCGAGACGCGTAATTAGTAGACGAGAATCGATATTAACGGGGCTAGCCGTGTACACGACGGCCGTCGTGTTGCGTTTCACGGTGGCAAGAAAAATGCTTTTCCATCCCCGTGTATCATTTCCGAGGCAGAGCCACGAGCAACCGACTTATGAATAATGCATACGATAAATTCGCGTCGCACGCACGCATGCACGCCGCTAATTCCATTAGTTGTACCATTTTGCCGCTCGATAGCTACGACATTTTCGATCGAGTAACTCCTCCCGGCAATCTGTCGGGATCAACGAGTGTTTCCGAGCGAATTAATACCAGCGATCGTTCCCTGACTTCGTCCTTGTGCTTTTATCGTGAAAGGATTATTGGTACTGGGTCAGCTTTTTCCGAAGTTCGATGTCCACGAGAGTGGGGTACCTTCAGCGAACACAGCATGGAGAGCAAGGATTCTTTCGCACGGTCAACCTTACGAGCGACGAGCAACTTCCAGCACGATGGCTCTTCGGCCTGCTCGTGCGAAAGAAAGCTTATTCTCGATGGAAACTCTCAACAGTAAAACTCTGAAGTGGACACTGGATAGAAAAGAACAAGTAATTTTGCGGGGGAAAAAAACCTTTCGTGCGAAGCGTGGTTCGCGTGGTGCTGTAGTCGGCCTTTGCGTGGTAAATTCGCTTCGCGATGTCCACATTCTACTTTCTTGTGGCCCCACGTTCCCCTTAATACAAGGCAATTCTTTCTTTATCCCTGGAATGGAACGTTTCGCCTAATAGACTCGAACGAAGGTCTTTATTCGTGGAATATCAGATCTGCTATTGAGTGAAAATTACTGTAATTTGTCGACGTTTCGTTTAATCACCAAACTATACAAAGTTTGACGTGGCCACGCAATTGCTTAGACGACTGTTCTATTGTAGAACGATTCGTCGTATATCTCAGTGTCTAGATTATTGAGTTTAATGATCTCCTTTCGCCTGAAGTCCGAGCCATACCCGAAGTGCTCCAGAGTTCGTATCTGGGTCATCTATTACGCTATTCCACACTATTTATTAATGATATATCTACCCTTGCAGCGGAGACGTATTAGTTACGAACGATTAGAAATTATTCAACACAGCGAACTATGGAGGTGGCGCGAGACTCGATGGGATTTTGAAAATTTAAATTCTTGCATCTACGATATTCTATAAATTTTATTAATAAGCCCTCTGTATGTACGTTGTGTGTCGCGTTTCGAAGCGATATGAATAAATAAGCGTCCGGAAGAAGAGACTCGTGTCACGTTGACCACGACGGCGTAATAAAATGGCGGTATTTTGGTCCTCGAATAGTCCGTTTACGCCCAGCGAAAGCCGCGTTTTCGGTGGCGCTTAACAGGCGTTCGAAATTAGCGAGATCGAGCGGATTATTTCGGGGGAAACGGTTATCGTCGGAATGCTCAAGACTGATAATTACCTTCCGTGCACATGAAGAGAATGGCAGCAATGGACAGCCTCGCTTGCCACCTCAAAGCCATGTCCGCAAATGTTTGATGGCGCGTTCACTTTGGTACCGAAGCGATTCACATCCTCTTCATCGGATGACAACGCACCGTCCACTCACTGACATGTACCAGCACAACGCGGGTGATATATCCTTTATCGCGGCCGCGTTGTCATCGCGCGAGACCGGAAATCACTGTTCACCGACGACCACGAGATCCGACGACCCGAGGCTCGTCCGCGATTAGTCGGATCAGAGTTCGCGCGTCGCCTCGAACGCGTCGTCAGGCCGTCTATTGTCACCTGGATCTTCCATAGGCGGCTATCCTTTATCCACGGTCCAAGCGGGTAAAAAAGTCTACCACGAACGATTCTATGCGTAATCGAGTCTCACGCGGGGGAGTTTCGTGTCGACGGTCGCGACGATCGGGTCATCCGGACGCCCAACAGATTCGTTGAACTCCTACGACCCCCGCGGAGCGTTGATCCGTCCTGGACACTTATCGAATCTCGATCGGCCAGTTTCTGCGCAAAGATAATTCCGTGGTCACCAACAGTGTCACTGACCCCCTTTACGTGTCGCGACTCGTGCAAACTTCTCGGGGGCCCGGTCGAGGGGCGACACGGTTTCACGTGTCCACGGCGCGGTTCTCTCTATGGAAATTCCCCGTGGAGGAGAAACTTGGTCGGCGCACGGTTCACACTGTTCACGCTGTTCGGCGTTCAGGGAAACGTTCCGTACTCGGTGGTCGCGCGGACACACGTCATTTCCAAACGTTACTCGATTCGCGATTATTTTTTTTTTTTTTAACGGGAACCTCGCGTCTGTGTACGCGACATATCGTATATAGGACGACGGGACACGCACCACGTCTCGATTCGGTGGCAGATTTACCCTGACTGGGGAGATTCTCGGCCGTGGGAGCATGCGCGCTTCCGAACCACCTCCTGGTGATGGTGGAAACGCGCAGAGGGTCCACGAACAGGGTCCGCGCACACGTAAGGTCCACCCGCACACCGAAACCCGGACGCACGTACGACGTCACCGACGCCACCGGGGCTCACCCACACCCCGCGACTCTCGGACGTAGGTGTAGCCTTAAGGGTGGCCCGCGACGTACGGGCGCTGTGTGTCACGGGCAGAAAGTGTGGCAGGCCGTGCAAGGAGTACGGGATCGAGCCGCGAGATCTACGATACTCTTTGGAGCCCGGTTCTCGCGATGGGACCGCAGATTTAGCCGCGTGTTCATTTCGCGCGTCACCGTGATCGCCGATCTACCCCCGACGAGACGTGGATCGCGCGATAGCCGAGGATATGCGAGCGGGTAACCACCCTGCGTGCTGATTTCGGAACCCCCGGGATCTACGGGATCTCTCGTTGTCGGCCCGGGACGTAACTCGACTCACGGTGACGCGTAAAAATCATTGGGGTTGCTTCTTCGCGCGGTAGGGTGTAGCAGAAAATCGATCGATCATTTTCCAACCCCCGATAAAGCGTTGAGCAGAATTTCACTCCCCGTGTAACTAATAAAAATTTCAGACGCGATCGTAAACCAACTTCCGTCCGCGATTCTGATATCGATTTCATAAATTAATGGCCTCCAATTTACGAAGGGATGGGAAAAAATTTTATCCGTAACGCTCGAGTCACATTTGCTGTAGTATGCGTGTAAATTCCGAGGAAACGGCTCGTATACGCGCTCTGCTACCGGTGTACTGTTTATGCTAATGCGCTTTGTATACGATAATGCTACAATAATAAGGAAAGCTAGGTAATTGCTGGGTCGGTCGTTATCGGGATAGCAGCCTGACAAGTGCATGTTTCGCGCGGTCGTTCCGTTTTTTCCACGTTTTTTTTTTCTTCTTCCACGAGGCACACGCATGACGGAGACGTTGGAGCACACGGCTCGGATTCTTGAAGGTTGTCGCGTGATCTTTTAGCGGCGGTTGCGCAGAACGAGCCGCTTTGAAGACCTCGTACGAAGCTATTCAACGTCGAGTCGCATTACGCTTCACGCCTTTTGTCTTTAAACATCGTTTATGAATAGTACCGAGACACTGGTTTAGCTTGGTACCCACGAAAACCTCGTCTTTCAGTACTTTCAACGTCGAGCTTTAAATAACGGCCCCCCTCCGTGATCCCTCCGTGGATCCTGCTGTTTTTGGAAACGTCGGAGCGATTAACGCGTTTAAGTAACGCGAGAAACGCCCTTATTCGGACTTTGGATCTCAACGCTGGCCCGCCATTCTTTTCGCTCGCGTAAATCTGTTGCGACGATCGTCGAGCACGCTATTAATGCACGCTGTTAGATGAACCAGATGAAAGCGGACACGCGAGTTACGCCGGGCGTTACACGCGACACTGCCGGTTGCTGGTGATTAGCTCGGCTCGATCATCGCGCGAAAGTAATTTCATGGGATTGCGTTACATACGCGGACACTCCACTTTGTTCGTTTCGTTTGCCGATTGGATCGTGCCGTGTTTGTACCGTGGATATTAAAATATGCCGAGGAAACCCCATGTCGGCGATAACAAACTCCAGTAATTATACTCCGCACTCTACTCACGACCATTACCATCAACAGAGTCCTTGCACATATTTTCATAATAGGAAACGTGGAATAAAAATGACGGTCCTTTCGTGGATACCGTTAACGGATAATTTAGAAATTAAATAACATCGGTAGTTGTTTTTTTTTGCAAAGGGCGTATGGAAGTTTGCGAGTAACGCGTTGTGGAATTGAAATGGAAATTCTCGAAACGAAGAGGGCGAATGGTTCTGTAATGCGACCAATGAAACGCGAGGGGCCATTATGCGCGACAGGTTGAAAAATCCGCTCGTAATTTTAATTCTCGTCGCGCGTCACGTGCGATCAGATACCATTAGACGCGCTCATGGCGTCGTGGAACGTTAGCGTATGCGCCACCCGAGACGGATGTGCATGCAAAATATGTAAAGAAGGTATGATATTTTGACGACACCCCGGGAAACAAATGACGTCGGCTGCGGTCGTATTACGTGCGCCTCGAGCTTAACAACTATCTAGGAAAGTTTGATGAAATCTACTTTATAACCCCTCGCTTTGTGAAATATTTCCAGGGAAATTTCGCGCACGTGTGACACTGATGTAATAACTTCTGCTTTTCGCGCAATGAATACACGTTACACGTTCGCACACGCTCGCGTGCTATCGGGTGCGAGAATTATGAGCCAATGTCGATACAATTCGTTCGCAGAGATAGCAAGCTTCGATATCCTTTTCCCCGGTAATAATGGTAACTCGTATATCGCCCAAAGACGGTCCTGCCTCTGTTAATTATCCGTTGCTAAATTCCTCCTTTCCACATGTGATACGTCAAATTCAATTTCACAGACTCAATGAAAAATCGTCCCTTTTACTCTTATTGTATACAGTTCTGTACAGAATTCTAAATTTAAGAATCAAGCTTGTCACGACGAGTAAGAACGATGCGATGTCTCACGGGGATCTTTCATTTTACAATTTGCGTAAGCGATTCAAGTTTGCAATAACTGTCAAGCGTAGTAGAAACACTTATAATGATTACGATATGGCAGACGATTTCAAATTTTCCCTCGAAGTTTCGGATTTGATACTCAAACGTTTCATTCGTATTACTTTGCCGTGCCATTTAATTTTCCATCGTTCGCAACTATAATATCGTCGTGTTTTGTCACGCCACTCCGATGACAATTACCGCGACTTAGTTTATGGCGTCTGTCTTTCTTCTCCACTGTATTCCCTTGTTCAGCGTATCCAAAATTTGCATCTTCGTTAATCTTGCTGTTCTCGTAAATTCGACCACATTACTCCTCGGTTTCAGCGTTCGGGCCGGCTTAAAACGCGACAAAGATGGATTCTTCGCGCACCACTACTTATTCACGACGCTCTCGGCGTTGTTTCCAATTTAATCTCCTCCCTCGCGGTTCTTACGAATCAGTAATACCTCGACGACTAATTTTCAATTATTCTGCATTTACAGGTAACAACCGTTGTCTTTGATGGACGTTTTTCCGCGCCATTCTCGCAGGGAAGAAGGTCCGAATGTAGCGAACGATTTGGAATCCGCGAAACCTGTCGTACATCGTTTGTGATTTCGTTTCACCGACGTTCGTTCAAAAAGCCCCCTGGCTGACGTACGGGCTCCCCAGCCAAAGTTATAAATAACGTTTCACGTGACGGGTGTGCCTTTGCAGACGCGGGACCATTCATCAGCTACGCCTCGCACGTGAACCCGCCGATAACGACGCCCTGCCGGGAGACTCGATCGTTCAATGAAAGGCGCCCTGTCGAACGAACCGCGAGTCCGGAGTCATAGTGGTCTCCTATAGTCCGAACAAAATCAACTGGACCCTTCTACATCGAGGATCGTGTCCTGCAAAATTAAATCTTGATAGGATTCGCTAATAATATCTCAGTAGTCAGACATCGCTAATATTTTCAGGATACATTTTATTATTCGTACTCGTTTGACTGTTTTCGGAACTTTTGATGTTTCTTTCGAAAAATAATTCACTCAGAAAAGGTTAAATGTGCGGGAAACGTGGAAAGAAATTTTCATGGGTTCTCCGTCGACGGGTCAGCCCGTATGCTTCGAGCAGAGGCGAATTGTTTGGTTGAAACGATTGTTTGGTAGGACAGTGAGGCAACTTTCGCCTGACCTGTTTCCTTTCTCGTCGGTAGCCCGTTTTCGAGACTGTTCGCGAAGTGCAGAGGATCGCAAATTAACATAACGATAAAACCGCGCGCAAAATTCCGCCGAAAAGCGCTAAATCTCGTTGGAAAAACGAGCCGCGATCTTACACGGCGGAATCGTTAGTTTTTGGACGCCCTTTCCGCGGGATTCATAGGCAACCGCTAATTTCTGAGCGCAGCGGTGTATTGGGCAGCCGACAATTACGGTCCGTAAAACACACGGAGTGAAAACCGAGGGGGTGTATAACTTTACACACCGGCGATAAAACCGACGATAGCGGTGTGTCGGCGCGTGTGCACGTGAAATCCGGAGGAAGAAAGGGGGTAGAGGGTAGATTGTAGGCGTCGAGCACCTGGCAGCCAGGTAAACGTTTGTCTCCACGCAGAAGGCGTCGACCTCCTTTTCCCCCTTACCGGGCGAACACGACTGCAACACGCTAAGATTTTCGATATTTCGAAATTGATGACGATAACAAGCCCCGCGGTTGCACCTACGTCGTCCAACGTTCTTGTTTCGCTGTTGTTTTATCGGCGCCACGCACGAACATTTCCGCACGAAATTGAAAAACTCCATGGCAAGGAGAACGAACACGTCAACCATGAATTCTTACTCTTTCCCTACGTAGACATATAAACTCGCCCCACGGTCTTACGAGAGTATTCCGGTCGAAATATCAGCGTTTCACGTTGGAGCAAGAAACGAATTATTGCCTGGACGGTTCCTCCTCGAGCGTGTATCCGTGTAGCGAAAATTCCAGCGGGAGTAATCATGACGCGGAAGCATCCGTACGAGTTGATAAACCTGGCTTCTCGTCGTCGAGGACGAGACGAAATGAAATTGCCCGTAGCGAGCGTCGGTTGATAGTGAAGTTACGTTCCGATAGATTTGTTCGTTGCATGTCTATCTGTTAGCGCGACCGAGAACGTAACTTCTACGGTGTCTCTCGGTCAAAGGGCCTGCAATATCGGAGAAGTTGAATCCGGCGAGTTTCGGAGCTCCGATTCGCAGTACTGGCTCTTGCTTCCTCCCTTGACCGGATGACGGTTCGAAACGTTACGCGGGTATTCAGCTTGTTAACCAATCAGCGAACTCCGCCGAGTAGTTTGCCCTGCTTTCTGCGTAGATTCGGCTCTTTAGGCTATCGATTTCCCACCCCCCGGCCCGCCTTTGTCAGCCAGCGTTGCATCCCCGCGTCGCACGCAGTGACTTATTGTTTTCCATTTTCTCGTTTCCCTCTTTTAGCCGGCTTTCATCGCTCCTCTCCACCCATCGAAGCAATCCCGTTGTTTGTTATGGCTTTTAAAGACTGCTTTTATATTATTATGCCAACATCCAACGTCTGAAATTCTCGGACTTATGTCTTTATAGAAACGAGGCTCTATAAAAGACCTGTTTCCTATGCTTATAGTATCGTTAGATCCTCAGAGGAATCAGCTTTCTTACGAGTTGCAGTTTATGCACAGTGATTTTCATTCTCCCAATTCTTTTTAGTAAAGATCTCGTTACTTTTGATTAAATTTTACAATCGTATTTAATCACCGTTTAGAGGATGGAAAGTGTTTCGGTTACTTCGTCATTCTTGCTCGGATTTTACCAGCTTGTAGTTTCTACCGAGGTCAGAAAACGGATCTACGAATGGTAGCGCAGTTAGTGGAGGAAAGAGGACCCGGAATACTTAATTCGTGCAGAGTCAAAGAGCGAGCGGAAGCTGGGTAGACAGATGGAAGCCTCCCTGTTGTTCCAGATACGCCATCCTCTCTCCGGGATACCCTACA
This sequence comes from Colletes gigas, assembly GCF_013123115.1. Taxonomy (NCBI): domain Eukaryota; kingdom Metazoa; phylum Arthropoda; class Insecta; order Hymenoptera; family Colletidae; genus Colletes; species Colletes gigas. The sequence continues at coordinate 1,518,043 of NW_025106637.1, read as the reverse complement.
TTATACTCCCGAAACATAGATGGAGTCTTGGGGTGTACACCTCAAGGTACGTTCGTTCCGCGGTTTGGAAATTATCCAAGAATTGCCGCCATATTGAATTAATCTGGCTCCCAGTCTGGCTGAACCGGAAAGTTTATCTGCCCGTTACTCCTCGTACACCTCGCTCGCTGTTTGCCCCCGGTATAGGAATTCTATTAAGTACGGCCCCCCTCGCGCGACCAACTTTTAAGTATCGAAACTTCGATGGGTTCCGAAAGGCTCGGGCCTCTGCCTCGAAGAATTTTCGTCCGGCAGGAATCGCGAACGGAAAACGTTTCGATACGAAGCTTATCGAGTCCCGAAAAACTCGACGCTAGTTTCCTCGAAGGGCATAATACGACTTCCCAGCCAGCGGAGTTTCGATTAAACGGAAACGCGGAGTTTATCGGGATTCGCGCGGAGCTAATGAAAATCGTAACGAGGTTCTACTCGCTAGCCGAGAGTTATCATTTTTTATATTCACGAGGCGTAAAAGATAATGCACCGAGCTTCCGGTACGACGTGAGCTACGAGGTAACAACCTTAGCTGTTGTTCCGGGACGATGGTACTAGGCCCTTGGAGGGGCTCGTTCGACGTGGCCCTCGACGCCGCAAGCTGCGAGCTAACTGAAAATTAACGCGCCCAGGCGAAACCCTTAAAACCGACGTGAATTTACGCGGCCGTTTCGAGAGTCAGCTTTCAATCGCGAGGCCATGCATCGTAACTGGCCCCTTTTGTGAAACACGATTTTACTAACTGCGCCGGGGAAATCTTTAACTACGTTCCGCGGAGTGGCTCCGGTTGAATTATCGAGGGGCGGAAAGTGTGTATCATTGAAACCCCCGGCATCGACAAACGAGAAATAATTCCTTGGGGCGAAACGAACGTGGTTTCTCGCGAATTAACGAATCACCGTCGCACCTGTTGGCTCCGAGCGCGGAAACTGGAATCGGTTTAAACGCCCAGCCAGGTTTGTTTCGGCTATCGAGTTCGCGAAACAATTTCCACCCCGGATCCGCGATACGCGCGTGCCGAGATAAAGTTCCGGCCCAAGTTCGCTCGGTGATCGTTTGTCCCGCGAGGGCTTATCGTTTCGCCGGAGACGCAACGAGCTTTTCGGAATTCAGACGAATCAGCGGCGATGTTTCGCGCCCGTGCACGCGAATGTCGTGCATACGAATCCGCCGAGAATGGGCTCGTCGAGCGGAACGGAAATAAAAACCGAGCTTACACCAGGCAAGACGCGAAAATATTTCTCCGGCGGGTTTTTTCCTGAACGACGCTGCGCGACGTCTGCGTGAATTTTTTTTCGAATTTTCACGCACCGTGCACTTTGACGGAACTCTTTCACTGGAATTAACCGCGAGCACGTTTCGCCCGAGTTGACGCGAACAGTCGTCTTGTATTCGAGATCGAATGATTAACGAATACTCGATGTTCGTTTGTAGGGTACGTGTTCCGGGAGTAGACTAATCTATTCTACGAATCTTGTACGGTGCATTGACACTTGTCGTGAAATGCAGTGTACCGCGTGGTCCATTAATCACAAAGTTGTCACGCGTCGGCAGTGCATATTGTTTCGGATGTGAATATAATTCTCGGGGTTAATGAACCGGTGCATCACGTGTTACCGGAAGCTACGAAACGGCGGATGGTTTCGTTGCTGGACGGCTCTCGTAGCTAACGTGGACGAAATTTTTATTCCCCCCCGGCTGCAGAATAAACTCGACGGAGTCGATCACTCGTAGACACTTCGTTCGCCGTCTAGCAAATCGAATCAGAACGAGATACCAGTCGGTTTTCGTCCGTAGCCGGCTGGTATATCTGATTTTACGAGGAAATCGAGCTTCGGTCAAGTTTCGATCGACGTTCGGACCCCCGAATCAGCAGCGTCTCTCGTTTCGTTCGGTTTATATTTAGATTTACGTTCAGATCGACTTCTCGTCTTGCGAAATGATGAGATCGGATCCATAACGTCCTGACTCTTCGAATTAATGAATCGAAGCATACATCATTCCACCGAACGATAAAACGGTAAAACGTTCGTTTAACTATCGACGTTTCTGTTCGCGTGGGCAATGAAATTAATCAGTGGAATAAATTTGAAGAAATTAATAATTTTCCACCGAATCTCCAGCCTTTTGCTCGAACGCTTACCTTTTGTTTCTCGAGTCTTTAATAAGCGAAATCTACGTGAAAGAATCGGATGAACCTTTCGAGCGTTTCGAAATTTTTTCCTCGTTCGTAGCCCCCACCTCGCCGTTCGCGAAACAATGCGCGCGAAAGCAGCATAAACGGCGAAGGAATCTCTTTAGAAGGTAGAATGATCGACACTGAAGCGGTACTGCATTCAGAATTCGTTTTCCCAAGGAACGCTCGGGCCATTTTTCTTGTGAATGGAAACGTTTCCTTATCTCCGCGCGACGGCTCCGCTGAAAAATCTCCGGTCGGAGATGTACAGCATTCCTTTGTTCCTTTGCCCAAAGTCGCCTATCCTTTGATTAATTTTCTACAGGCATCTGGATCCGCCGGAACACGACAAATACGCATATATCCGTCCCGCTGTCCTACGGACCGCAAACCGCGTCCGCATTTTTCTTTCGGTCCTCTGCCCAGTACCCGGCTGCTCTTCCCAGTAACTCGTCTCCCTCGTGAATTTATCATTTCGCGAATTTGCCCCTTTTTAATCTCCTCCTCGCCTTTTTCTTACGTCGAGAGGTCTCCTCGAAAGCCCACCGTAAACGCGGGAACAGCGATTCAAACTTTACGAACGGTGTCTCGTCCTCTTTTTAACAAAGCGTGTATTTTCCCAAAGTTTAACTAAATTAATCCTTACTAAATATATAATGGAAGGTTGTTTAACGCGTATTGTGCTAAATAGCCGGGGATTTAATTCTATTAAAATGGTTCCTTCGTCGAAAGAGTCCGCGGGTAGGCAAAGTTCGAGAAACATTGCTAGATAATATCGCTTAATGGCTAAGTGCTAAAACTTGTTCCTCTCAAGTTTTAATCATGCAAATGACTCCACGTTGCTGGTTTTCACTAAAGAAACGATAGCAGAATCGATCGGAAAAACAGGTAAAAATATCTGAGCATGGTTAATGTGACTCTTCGGTTTAAGTAGAAAAATCGAGATATAGTCAGACATGGGACAGTTATCAATTTTCTATTAATTCTAAGTGCTTAAACTTGTTCCTTGCACGTTTCATCGCGCGAATGACACCACGTAACCATCTCTATCTGATAAAACGATAATAAAATCGATCTCAACAACATTTTAAGTAGAAAAGATCGAAAAATAGTCAGACACGGAGAAAATGCTTAACATCGGCGATTTCGAGGTACGGCTATCAATTTTCTATTATTTCACGAGTATTATACCCTCTCGATGGTCATTGTGCGAGGAAGATTATTATATTTAAAGCGTCCTTGGCTCGCCACCGGCTAAAAAATTCGTCGCGAAGAACGAGATCCCTGGTGATTGCCACATCCCTCGACGTTTTCAGACGCCATTACCCGGCCGTGTTTCCACGGACGACAAATTTATTTATCGATCTGTCTCCCTCTTTCGTCTCGTTCCTTTCGCCTCCCCGACCACTTGTCCGGCTGTGTTTCGTCGAGAGCTATTTATTGCGATCCTACACCGCGATTGCCCGCCTCCCCAGCCCTTCTCGGCTCGCTCAACTTCCGCCAGGAACGTTCCTTCGAATTTTTTCCTCGATAGATTCTCCGCTGTTGGCTTCTCCCGGCGGTCTAGGCTCTTAGCTCCCGACGAGGAGGCACGCCCGGGCTCAAATTGTTTTCCAATTCGACAAACCGGTACAACATACGGCCAACAGACGCGTGCGAATTCGTTTTCCTTCGCGTTCCTCCGTGTATCCACCTACATACATCGCGGCTGCCTTTGTAGTCCTTCCACGCGAAGATCTCCACGCTATCCGACGAATCCCCATTGTTTGCCTCTCGACTCCTGAAACGCGTCGGCTATCGTTCGTTTGATACACACGGCTGGAAAAATTTATCGCGACGCCCTGTCACGCGTGTTAAGTTCCACTGCTTTGTTAAAATTTTTTCCCAGAAAAGCTAAATATAAAACTTTGAACGCCTCGATGTCGTTCAAACGGATCACGTGGAATTTTTTGGGACGAGAGACATTCAGGTTAAATTAAATATTCCGCTTTCTATTTCTATTTTTACTTACGGAGGGGGAATAGAAATTTTTATTGCACAGCTATGGGCGGTGTCCTGTGTAATTGTGAGCGATTCCTTTTTATCGTTCGTACGGGAAAATGGCCAACCACTTAAGAAGCTGAATCACGAAAAAAGCACTCGTGACCGTCGCGGTTCTATTACGTCAAGGGGTCGAATAACTTTCGCGCAACGGTCCTGGTGTTCGTGTCCCTCGAGAATTCTAACGATGTAATCATTGTAATGGCGTTCCTGCTGTGTCCTCGAATCCCCGAGAAGAATCTAGGATGAGACGGAAATATGCGAGACAAACCTCTCCTTGTGTTATTACGCCGTGATTCGCTTTGCGGATGGGAACCAAATAAACTGGGGCGAATCTGTACACCTAGACGAGATAAAAACTAGGAGCAGGAGTCTCTATGAGCTCAGTTTCCTGTCCAGTGTTTATACAAAGAATTTTCATTTTTCTATAAAGATCCGCGTAAATGTTCCGGCGAAGTTTCGACGCTTCACTCGTAGAATTTACAGAAAATTGTTTCGGATCAAAGTTTAACTATCTTTCGCCGAGCGTAATTCGCGATGAGGCGAACTTTCTTAACCCTATTTCTTTTTTCTTAACTAGTTCCGAAGGTTACTTCCATTTATTTGAACAGGTGGGGGGCGTAACACTTTTTGTGGAAACTTTTTATCGTTATTCGAAGCAACTCCGTAAAGTAAAGTATGTCGCGAATAGAACATGCGCGTAAACGAACCCTTCGAGGCCATTAAAATAATTAAAATAGAAAATGAGCAAACAGAGACGGAGGTTTACGAGGTGTTCGTAATTTCGATTCAATTTTCGTCGGGAACGATTCGTAACGAGTGGATCGGTTCCGGGGATTCCCTTTGATTTCCCGCCGTGTCCCGTTAATATGCAAAATCTTTTAATCGGTCTCATTATCGTTCGAGATCATTTATTCATCCTCGTAGATGTATTTATTCATTTCTGGTAACATCCATTTAATTTGCGAAAATTGTTCGTAGTAACATCGCGATGCGAGTCCAGCAGGCGAAATGACTAATTCAATCGATCGATTTACCGATTAATCGCTCGGTACGGTATAATTGATCAAAAGTAATAATCACGAAATTAATAGCAGCTCGTATAACGCGTTGCATCTCGACGCGAGTACTAATTGTTTGATAACCATTTGTAAATCATGATACATCTGTTCTTAGTCCAGTGAAATTATACCCGATGATCTACCGAATACAAGCTCGGCCATAAAGGGCTAAATTAAGCTCCCATTTCGAAGCACGCGTTAACTCGAAGCTCTGTCGATTCTCCGGATCTGTTAAGACGATATTGTAATCGGGAACTCGATTATTTCGGTATTTATCGGAACTATGTATCATTGACTTTCAAATGTAATTAAGAGTTCTTTGAAGATCTCTCAAAGGGCCACGAATAGGAATACTATTCAGGCGTTACCATCCTGTATATTTACAGAGAATCCAATAAAAAGGGAATGGGATTTGTTTCGCATTCCTAGTGGGACAATCCCTTTAAAGAGGCAAACGACACGCGTTTCCCTTTTTCGATCGGGGGTGGGAAAAAAACTAGCGCGGGTTAAAAAAGGTTTCGTTTCGGAATCTGGCAGTGACAGTGCGCTTCGGAATTTATTACACGCTCGTCGCGCACGCGCGTTTAAGGAAAGCGCTGACAGTAACAGATCTGTGAAATTCATGCCACAGAGGCGACCTTTGTCCAGCCGGGACAGCCACGCTGTAAAATTTATTTTAAATCCGTGGAAACGTTTTCTCCGGCTTGCACGAGCTGTCGCGCGTCTCGTGAACGTTTCGATCTTTGGAAAATACGCGCGAATCGCGCACCGTCGACTAATTGAGAATCGGAAAGGGTTGGAGCAGCAAGGGGTGAGCGTGGGAGTGGAAAGTGTCGAGGGGATCGGTAGTACGCGTCCGCGTCCGCGCAGACGGACGCTGGCATCGCGAGAAGGACGATGTAAACAGCGAGGACGAAGGAATATCGGTGTCGGGAATCGAGCAGGGTGGAGCGTGTGCAGAGAACCGTGGCTTGTGCCAGAAATCCATCCCCGTTCCCGGGGTCCCGAGGCGGGGTTCGGGGAAGCCCCTGGTGGTCGATACGTGGGTCAGCAGCATGCTTCACTGACAGCGCCAATGGGGCGGTTTGCGAAATCCTCGAGCAGTACAATCCGAGTACGAAGTAACACAGGTGTCGGACAGCGGGCAGAATCCTCCGGATGCCGCGACGAAGACCGCGACAATGACCACAATTAATAACGGTTATCAAACCCGAACTCTGGAGGGAAGCTAATCCTTCCCGTGGGATCCTACGAATCGCACCCCCGTGAATTCAGAATTTGCGGCTGCGGAATCTCGAGCGGAAGCTGACCGATGATCCGTGCGAGGGATGCTCGGAAATGTCAAGGTTTGCTTGCAAACGACTGCACACCTGCTCAAAGTTATCACACAGAACTTCCTCTCCGTATCGATCACATCGGTTGTATTTGTAAAAGTCGAGATTTATTGTAATATTTCCACGAGTCCATCTGGCTTCGTTGTGTCTTTGAAATCGGAATTTATTATTTAAGGATCGATCTCGAAGAAAGGCGCGTAAAACGATTAATTTCTTCCTTGACTCGTTAAACGAAGATATTTCCTCGAAGGACTCTGAGATCGTTTAACGTTGGTAGCTATGCAAAGAAAGATCTCTTGGGAACATCTGCAGGGGAATTTTCCGAGGCATCTGCGTACCAGACTTGGGCAATTTTCTCGTAGACTACGGTGCGTTTCTCGGGACATTATCTTTCGAGTTTATAGATCTGGCAATCTTCGCGGAGCGCACGACGGACGACGGAAGAACTCTGACACGTAATTGTTCGAGTCGCTCAATTTAGAAATGATAAAGTATCGTAGAAGTATCTTAATTTGTTTTTATACGGAGAATCGTCCGATGCGATCTATCAGATAAGATAGCGATGGTTAATGTAGCGAAAATATTCGATGATCTCTGGACGTCGGGAGTTCACTTCAGGTCGTTGGACTTTGCGAGCCCTCATGTTCATTGCATTCAAAGTTAATATTGTGCAGTCGTGCGATACTCGCGTCTGTAACTTGATCTTAGATTAATCCGACCTGAACGCTCGGACGACATCGATCCATTGAAGCCATCGCTGGATGAAGCGTGGTGTAGCTTGTCGCTATTAATATCCAGGCTTCTCTCCTATTATTGGTGACATAATCGTGATTCACGCAAGTGCTGTATGTCGCTTTTAATACACACGGCGCGTCGACACCGCGATCAAACTTTCTTTCGCGATCCTAGATCCAAGAAAGAAGCTTTCAAAGTAATAAATCATCCGTAAATTGTTTTTAATATTTTATCTGTCCAGAATTTTTGTTTCCAAATGGGATAATGCGCTCGGGGATGAGTACGTAAGTGATTTGAACAGATTGTGGACATTTTCAATGGCATTCAAGTTCCTCATGCGAGATGTCCTCCGATGAAAAGAGCTCCGTGATGGATTTGGCTCCGTGACATGGTGCTCCATCCTGCATAAATGTATATTGGAATATCCGTGCTCTCAGGCGACCGTAGCAAAAATTCTCCCAATTTTGTTATCGCGCGATGGCCACTCGAATTATTTTATTTTTAAAAGTAACTCGGATCTCTATTTAACAGGGGGCGATTACTTTGCGAGAATTACACGGTCACGGGTGGCGATATCTCTTCGAAACAATTATGATTTCGCGCGGCCGCGAAAGTTGCAAGCCAGGCAAGTTCGAAATCCCGCAGAAAATTGACGCTGCGTCGTTCGAACGGAGTTCCTTCGATCCCGAGCGGCTTCCTCGTCGGGTTTTCTTAACCCCCGAAGCCACCTCGTCTATTTTCCACTTTGCGAATCGCCATCCTATCCCCTTTCGCGTGCTCCTGTTCTTTTTCCGCGATGCTTTCCCCTCGGCGTACTTTCTTCTCTCCCGGCCATTTCATTCCACCGACTCCATTCTCGTTCCCTCGATCTGATCAATGTTGAATGCATGCTCCGGCAACGACGAGGATCCCAGACGACATTCGAGCGCGTCAAGTCGGCTGCGCCCTTTCGATCGGCAATCGATTTTCGACCCTCCGCGATAAATGGCCGTCCAGTCCTGCCGTTTATTTAATTAGTCAGGGGATTCGATAGGAATCGCGCCGCATCAATTCCGCGTCCGCTCCGGGGGAATTTCCTTGGAAACAAATATTTCTCGCGGTGTCGAATTTGGCGAAACGCGATTCGTTTCATTCACTTTGTTCCCCTTTCTGTGTACCGAAAGAAAGTCACCGGATTCGTCGACTCTGAATTCATAACGCGACGGTGAAAACAACCGGCCGTGGGTAGGAAATAATTCGCATAACCGTGCTGCGCCATTAGCGAGATTAAAGGTCCGCCTTGTTAGGAGAACATTAAATATTTACGTTAATCGGTTCCCGGTTAGCCCCGAAGCGCGTTCATTTTATTCTCTCCGCGACTTGGCGTAGCTCGCGGCCGCCCGGTTACTTTTTGCGTCCCATTTTGTTTGAAATACACTCGACGCGTTTGGTCCTTGCCGGGAACGCGGTCTCGTTAATTTAAGAGATTGCCACGACGAGGACTACGGGATCATCGTCTGGCCACGAACGATACGACTCATTTGGCGAATCGATAAAACAAATTTGCCCACGAACGGATCGTTAACCGAGGGCGTCGTGCAACGAAGGGAATCTATCCGTTCGTACCCTTTGAACTACGGATGATTTGTAGGCGACAACTGTTTCCACGGGGCGATAATTGCTATGCAAGTTAGTCCTTAATCCATTAGAAAAATTGAAACTCGTGTTGCCGCTGAAAGGATTCCCGGGGATCCACTTTTGTTGGACCCTTTAACCGCGAAGCCGCTTCGTCCATTTTCCACTTTGTGAGTCGGCAAAGCTTCCACTATCCGCTACCCTTCCTGTGTTCCTTTTTCTTCGTCGTACCGCCATCTTATCTGGTACGTCTTGAATCTACGGCCAGGCCTTCTTCAAATCGAACCGGAGTTCCGAGTAGATGAAAGGAATCCCGGCCACGCAATCGAGTCTTTCGATACATGAAATTGCAATGGATTGCCGGCTACTTCGTACAGATTACCGATATTTTTCAAGAAACAAGTAGTCAGGTGCTTGAAACTCACGAAGGAAAAGGGATTAATACCCATTAACGTGAAAGAACACAGGCATTTGAATTTAATTGCGATAAAAATGAAACCGGTATTGTACATTAGAGAACACCTTTTCATCCGCAGAGATCGTTGTCGTATTATTGGAAATAATATTAATATATTTGTTCGTGAATTACAGGTTAGTATAATCGCTTTACCGCAAAGGGTCGCGGAAAAAAATAGTGATCGATACGTTTGCAATAAAATAATATCGGCGCAATGCCGCAGAACGCGATTGCGAATGCTATTTTCCCATCGAGCAACAAATCAAATTATCGTGTTTATAAATATTTATTTCCGCGGAAATTGTTGTTTTCATTTCAATGGTATTCGGGTTTGTTTGCGACACAACAGGGGAATGACTGAATAATGGCTTTTAAAATACTGTTGATTCTTCTGAAATAATTACGCGCGTATGGCCGGCAGTCAGAATTGGGTAGTTTTTATTTAAATAACGATTTATGAATAATGCATGGAACGGTTATTGGTATAAGCTGTTACTTTCAGTATCAAATAAAGCTTGTGTCGCAACAACATTTTATTTTAACGACTCGATCAATGATTTGTACGGAAACAAATAATTAAACCCGATAATTTATGGGAAATTTGTCACCTACAAAGTTTGACAAAGTTGGATCCATTATCCGTCACGGTGGCCGCGAGTTTCGATGTATGCGAGTGAAAATCGCTATTAATTTTCTGCAGCGAACGAGCTATTTTATCAAATGAACGAGTCTCTTTCAATCGATGACAGTCGAAAGCTGCAGATTTTCTTTCAAAACTACTGCAATCGATCAAACGGGCTGTCACGTCCAGAAATCGTCTCTGATCGTTTGACCAAACACCAGACTACATACATATTCCACGTTTCCTCCACAGTACCTGTGTTTCTTCCGTTATAGTTGCCACGCGTTTTATTTAGAAAACTTTAACGCTTTCGATAAAAAGAATTTCATTAACGAGTTCCGTTGCCGGGCGTATCAAGTTCTGGGGTGGGGGGAGGAAGAGAGGGGGGAAAAAAATCGTTTCGGTACCTCAGTCACTGTTGAAGTTGCCGCTTTGCCGTGCTCTTCAGTTGGGAAGCCAGCGATTTTCCGCTTCACGGCCCGCGAAACTTTCCCATCGTTTGTTTTCCACGTCTCCTTTTATCCTCCTGCCTCTTCGGAGCCCCGATGAATTTACATCTTTTCGCTTGTGCCCGGTTCGAAAACTTTTATCGTGGCACTTTGAGCTTCCGGATTAAGAACAGTAGCGACCGATCGTGTTTCACGCTGCCGGTGCACCGTGTGTACGGGTTCTCAATTCTTTCCCTGGGAAAACAACGGCGTCGTGGACGGGTTACGGAATATTTACCGCGGCGAAAAAGAGAGGGACAGACCCCCCGAGGCCCTCCTCGGGTCCATTTTCCACTTTTCGACGAATTTTCCTGTTCCCCGCGACTGTCCCGTCTTATCTGATTCGCGCCGAGTCAACAGCCGGGGATCCTGGCCGCGGGCAATTGGAAATCGATTCTCGACGCGAAAGTAATTCGTAAGGAGACACTCGGTTTCCGCCGCGGCGGCGAATAAACGTCCCTTTGTCTCTGGTTACGAACGGCCTCGATGAAAATCGACTCGGAATACCCAGCGACGTTATCCTGAAATGCAACCCACGGAGGATCGGTCCCCCAGCCCCGAAACTCGACTTTGTAACTTATTTATTAGGGACTCGTAAACGGTGTACGAAGGGAATTCTCATGCGCGCGGGAGATTCAAGGCGAGAAACGGGACAGGATTACTAAAGAGGATCCACGGAGGTCTCTTCGAGCCAAGGAGTTGATAATCTCGAGGAATTATCCCCGCGGTACTTCGATATTCGACACTGACGGACAAAGATCAGAAGCATTTGCCGGGGCAACGGATAAACTTCGTGCGTTAGGACGGAAGTTTTCGATGAGAAGAGCTCGTTACTACGTCGGATAAGGCAGCAAGATTCCGTCTCTCGACGTCGGCTACGTTCCCATCACGATGGTGGAAGAAACCTTCATCCACTTCGGGATAATTTCATAAGGAGAGCCGCAATCCCACCGCGGAGTTAATTTTAGACTGCGGGAATTACAGCTCGGACTGCGAACTGCGCGGTGCAATTTCAGTTATCCTGTTTATTAATTATTTTCCTGATTTAAACGTCCACGCGAGCGCGGCTCGTTACGGAAACGCACTCCGTGTTCGTTCCAGGAAACGCTCATTTCGAGCAAAATCGAAACTCGCGAGAAACATTTTTTAAACAAGAAGCTTGGCAGCAATTTGTGCAACGGATACAGTAAAATTCGCTGAACTTGATCTTCCAATTTCCGAAACCGATACGTTATCGCGAGGGTCAGCCAGTTAATCAGCGTTTACCGTAATTACCGAGCGTTTCATCGATCCCCGAATCAGATCTTCTTTCCCAATATGAAGGGATTCTCAGCGCGGTGAGGTTCGCTGCGAATGTAAGCCAGTCTCACGTTGGAACTGCGGTAGTTTCAACATCGTTCGCTACCTAACCCACTCAGCCGGGAATAGATACACCGGTGGTTCCGGGTGCAGCTGCAAATACAATGGGGTTTCACGGGGAAAGTCGTACCGAAAATAAAGACGGATCTCGATGTTGTTTTTGCACCGAGAACCTCCGGCGATTGTGTTTGACTTTGCCTCCTGGCTACGGTCCTTCCGAAAGACGAACTCGAAGAAGTTCTTCGATTTTACACGCGCGGCTGATCGTGCATTCTCACTCTACTTGTCGGCCCACGCGTCGAGACGTTCCACTGCACGCGTGGCTGGCCACATACGCTGTTACTCTACTTCGATTCGTCGTTGCTTACACGACACTAGATTTTCAGAGCTCGTCAATTTGAGATTGGCTTGATATTGCAGAACTCGTAAATATTAGATTAATAGAGGATATATTATTGTCTGTTTAACAGGATCGTAACGCTCGTGGATTTATACCTATCGATATGATCGAGTGTGCTTCCCTGTGAAGCCTCGTTCGTTAAACAAGAACGTTCCGTAACCGCGCTCCAGAGATTTCCAACTGATTTTTAATGTAATTACCGCGACAAGAGGCGATAATGCTGTTGATTACCGTACGCTTAAGCACGGTGCAAATAGAATTAATACCTGCTGAACCGTGGCACGCGCGAAAGTCTCGCTGGTAATCGATTTCTAATCCGTTTGCTGGCGGAAGACATTTTCGCGTGGCAGAAAAATTATGGGTCACGCTTGAGACACCGAATCTTTTCTCTGGTCGTTTAATTTGACGCGATTGTTTAAACTCGGAGGAGCGTAGAGACAATCGAGTAAATTACCGTTTGCTTCCGCGGTTCTGGATGGTATTTCACGGTTTAACGGGTACCAGCTCTTCTTTTCATCGTGCCTCTCTCAAACCTTTTAACCTCTGTTTGCCGAACGTCCCACTCCCCGACGGAAACTTCCAAAAACAGCTCGAGGGCAGCACACATACACACACGCGGAGTTTTCCACGATTTTCCTTGCAGTCTTTCATTCGTCGATCTTTTCGCCAGCGTCGTCTCCGTTTCCGTTATGGATGGACCAGAGTAGCGAACCGTTCTCGTTGTTTCGCGAGCTTTAATCGCTTCGAATGTTCCGCGTAACGTCTAAATTCGAGCGTCCCCTCAAATTAGCCGCGCTGGAAACGGTGTCAAGACGCAATAATTCGTTGAAAAGTCTCCTTTCGCGAAACGTAGCCAGCAGCGACGTTAGGTTGACGCTCGTTAATAATGGCCACGGTCCCCGCGAGGGTATAAATTACGATTCTGACGAACGCTAACGAGGACGTACGCTCGGACCAGCTGACGGGACGAATCCGGGAACGTCGAAACAATGGTTGCGTCTGCGACACGATGCTCGAAAATCTCGCGGACAAACCGTTAGGTTACCAAATGCAACTGCACAAAGAAATACGACATTGCGTTTCCCGAATACAGCGACTACAATCTGTTCCCGACGTTCAATTAACTGTTAATGGACTGCAGGGAAAATTGCTTTGCTTGCTTTGACACAGGTTGTCCTCGGTTTATCGATAATTACTGATAAATTTATCGTTGACTGAGAACCGCTAGTTTAGTCGAACATAGGCAATTTCAAGATACCTGTTATCAGGCACTCGTGATACGCATTTGCGTCTCTTAGTGCTCGACACGTCGCTTCTAATTTAGACGCGTTATTCAATTCAACGTGAACAGAAATTTCTCAAAATTTCTTACTGTTTTTCTATTTTCTACGTTTCAAGGGGTCGTTAAAGATCGACCCTGGTTTGTGGTACGTCCTGTAGATCCATCCGGTTATACGGATACGGGCCACGGTATACGGAAACGCGATCAAAGGCTAATGTCGCGTTTCAAGTAGCATTCTTTTTATGTCCCTCGCGATCGTCAACGTTCGCAAATGACATGAAACATTTACTGCGATCGTATATCAGTGGATAACTCGGTGCAGCCGGAGTAAGCCTCCGAGGGGATTAAACAGTGATGAAGATTTTACTACTGCTCGATCGACGGTAGCCAAGGCGGTTCGGCTCTTGGAGTTCTACCATGAAAATTGTAAAACGCAATACGAGACGAGTTTAACTCGAGCAGAATCGATGGGGCAGTAGAACGTTTCCGTAACTTGTCGGCAAATTGACTAAAACTTGTCGAAATTGATGGCCTCTCGCTCTTACCGCCGGTTTTGTCGAGCAAGATCTTGAAATAAATTATAAATTGCCGAAGTACTTAATTTTATTGAACGTTTATCTATTCACAAGCGTACTGGATACAAAATTCTCATTAAAACACCCTGTATATGACAGAGCCTTCCATACACAAACATCAATTATCTAATTATCCTACCTGTTCAAACTAGTGCCACTCTGTTTTCATAACGAGTTCAGGAAGTGCAGTGTTCGGCTAGTAAGATATTCAGATAATTAATATTTGGATACGTGAGGCCGTACTGCATTAAACTTTCCATTACTGGTAGCTTAATTCACCAGTGCAATATGATCAAGTGCTACGAAAGACCAGAAAATGTCTCGTATATAAATCAGTATATTTGTAATATTTTCTTCTTCATCGTGGTTTATAAATCTTTATAATATACAGAGTAACCATGAAACGGTGAAGGATTTCAGGCAAATAAATTGCAATAAATTCGGTCACGCTAAATCCCTTAACCCGTATCCCTCGTCCATTCGGGGGGATACGTTCTCAAAAATTTCATAACTCCGCCTCCCTTGTTTTTGTCTCGGTTTACCGCAGGGAATCGCGTAATCTCGCATGGAACGCGACGGCATCTCACGCGTAATAATCCAGGACCCATCCCTCCAAGTTTTTCCTTTTCACTCGCTGGATCGCATCCTTCCCGACGACGGGCAACTTTTTCCAATCTTTAAATCGAAGCTTCGATCCATTGGCCGTGGAAAGTTTCGAGTCCCTCGGAAAACGAGGTCGCCGGACTTCTTTGGCGAACGACTAGCGCCCATTGGATTACGAATTAGTCGTTTCAAATCCACGGATTCGATGAAAATGAAATCGATCGTCGATGACCGGTGAATCGAAACTAAACGCAGTCGTCATAGTCGACGGTGAAATCTGTCAACGAGGCGGTAGGGTTAATCAACTTTCTACGCAGTTTCGCAATCAGCGCCGTGTCTCGGAATTTCCCTCGGGGAGTCGTTGGGCCGAATTCCCGAATTCCCGAATTTACGACGCAAGCCTCGACGATGAGAAATTGGTTTCACGCGCGTCTCGTCCCTGGACCAGCAACGACCAATTACACGTGTCGTTTCTTGAAAAGCGTAGTCGTAATTACGGCAGAGCGTACGATAAGGTTCGAAACCGTCGAGTTATGGCCGCCCTAAGCCGGGGACAGACCTTCAACTTCGGACTGTAAAATCGTTTACGCGAATTTATACAGTGTTTCGTATTCCGTATGGCGTTGTAGGATCCCTGCGGGGAAGAAATATGAATACGCGTTTTATACAGCTGCCTTAAACGGTCCGCGTAGATAATACCCGTCTATAGCGATCGCGAGCAAAGCGGCGCATTTATGTCGTCCGTCGCTATCTTTCTTCGTCTTTTACAGCCCGATTCCACAGTTCGCGATGGCATCTCTATATTACGCCCCCGTTTTATTTCCCCGCGAGCGTCTCCGATCGAGAAATCGAGCGATAATCGACGGGACGACGCTCGCGGAATTCTCCGCGTCGAAAGCGATCCTCACGGATCGAACAGCGAAAATATCCTGTCGGCGTCGAATTATTTCGCGATAAACAGCTGGCTTGTATCGAATTAACGACGTCGCCGCCCCCGCGTCAGGCGTGAAACGACGTTACGCTCCGCTCGAGCTGCCTCCACGTAGCTATTTTTAAACGTTCCCCGCTGTAAACAGCTGGTATTTTATAAGTAACGGACTGCTCGATCGATCCAGGCGCGTGGAGGTTTTAACACCATCGCGGCGAGAAACGATCGAAGATAAGTCAGCACGCACCGCAGCGTGCGAGAAAAATAACGGGGCCCCTTTGTACGGATTAATCCCCTCGAGTGAAAATGACGAATTACGTTCGCGCGACTTCACTTCGACGGGTCGAAATATTTCAAACATTTCGATACCGTATTTGGGTGGAATAAATCATAAGGCAAAACATCGTAATTTTATTACCGGTGAAAATATTTTTGTATAAATAGAAGCTGGACGACCATGTTAATTAACTGGACGTGAATCAAAAGGAACAGTACGTGTAAATTTAACCAGCAGCTCTTCAAAGCTCCGGTGATCGAGATATAGGGCTTATTTAGAATATATTCCGCGGATGGAGATAAAACGCATAAAAGGAACCGTACGTTACGAATCTCTTTTTCATAAAAGATTGTTGAAGTTTTTGCTGGAAGTTAATTGTGCAGAGTAGCTCCTCGCGGTGGAGATTTTCCCTCACTTTATCCCTCCCCGGTTGCTCTATGCACGAGCGATTCTTACGTGTATTCGCGCCACACAAACATAATATGCTGCGTGGAATGAAACAAAACCGTGGGAGGTGCGCTGCCAGTGAATGAGATTATATTAAATGGATTTAATTCCCCGCGGGATTACATTTTACCCGTCTAATGTTACAGCCCGAAAAGAACATTACAAAACGCTGACAATGTTGTCGCAAAATTCGCTCGCGTATTAGTTCCCAACGTGTAAAGTTTGGTTTTTAGTGGACGGAACTTGTAACGGAAAATGTCGAGGTCATGAGATAAACGAAATTACATTACGCTACTTCGTGTTCTATAAAGTTAAGAAACTAGACAATAAAAACGAGAATACGCTTGCCTTTTAGAGGCAGTAATTCTTGATCGTTCCGAAGGCCACGTCAATTATAGGCCCTTTCGAAGCCCTGGTAATTCCGCTCAATGGATGAGAAGATTCTGATTTCAATTCTAAAGGCCAAGTATATAAATTCTCCCTCCAGGACTCGTTTCGGCTAAGAATATTGGTGGGAGGCAAGTAAATACCGATGGAAATTTAGAGTGCTTCCCAACCTTTTCAAACTTCGACCCAAATTGCGTAGTGAGCTGTTCGTTACGACTCGTCGTTAAATTTTAACGTTTTAATAAAAATATCCGGCTTTATGAACAGACACTTAATATTCTACAAAGTGTCGCGTTTTAACGGTCAAATTGATATATCTGGCGACGTAAATTGAATCGAAAGCTACGGAACTTTTTGACAATAGCAGCGAGACGCGTTTGGATCCGGAATTACCCTACTAACCTTCCCCGTATCGTCGAGGAGGATTGCTTAAAAGACACCATCTTGGCTCGAAGCGCTATCGCGCGCAGAGGACCTGTTTTCCCGGGCTCTTTTCCATCCGGTCTGAGTCTCTATTATTCCAGGATCCAGGGTCCTAGATTCGAAACAAAGCGTCTCTCGAACGAAACGCGGCGTAGAATGAAATCAACAGCTGCGGAAGACATCCGCGTAATCGCGCCTCTCGACTCTTTGACACACGCGAAACGGTTGCATCTCAAGCATCCCTTGCCGCTCTATCCGCTCGCTTAGACGTCTCCGCCTCGCCTCGCTCGGCAAACATCCTCGCGAACGATTACTCCGCGAACGAGGAAACCTACGCGAGTCGCCCGGAGGGATGAAACTCGTCTATCACGGCTCGGTCGCGTCCGAGGAGCGTATAAGTCGGTTCCTGCGTATCCGTTTCGTTTCGTTATGGAGTCGAATGTTCTCGCTCGAACGGTTAGCCCCCGCTGGCAGAGACAAAGAGGTACGAAAGGGTTGCTGGGGCCGACAGGGGGGGGGGCGAAACGCGGTTAAAGAACGGACGTGGAAGAGCAAAGGGAAGCGAAACGAGCGTTAACTTCCAACTGCAGAGCCAAACCTGGCTCTCTCTCTCTCTCACTCGGTCAACGAGATTTATATGTTTACGCGCTCCAACGGCAACTTTCTATTTTCTCCGGGAGTCGCGATCATCCTAGTTTTATTTTATCCCGCCCTCCCCCCCGGGCCAGCTTCCGTTCTCGCGCGCGTCTTTCGCGATCGCTGGATCTCTCGCGAGCGGTTCGTTTGGCGCCCGGCCAACGCCAGTCGCCGGGCGAAAACTGTTTTCGACAGAGCCACCTAAACGATATTTTTCCGTTTCTAAACGCTTTCGAACTCCCCGCGCTTTGCCACCCCTCGCGACGCCTGTCGCCGCCCCCTTTCAACGACCGCGTCTCTTATTTCCCATATTTCTCCCGCGGTCCCTTTCGTTTCGCTAGCCCATCGGTTATCCCTTCGAGTACCGTGGACAACGATCTCGCGTCGATAGCTTTTGCAACCCTTCTTCGACGAGACTCGTTGCCACGGTGTTTACTTCGAATAATTTCTTTTTACGAACAATCGCGAGGCGAAAGTTCAAGACTCTTTCAGACGTCTGGGTCACGGACTATTGCGAAAGCTCTCCGGTGGAACTGTCTCGTCAATGGTTGTTTTTCACGAGAGTTATTAGAGAATGCTACACACGCGTCTCGACGATTTAGCAATCGAAGCACGCTGACTGCGCGTTTCGTTGAACCGTTATCTCTCGGGTCGATCGTGAAGCACCCACTGAGACTCGGGTTCCTCGTGCATCTTGCGCCGAGACTCGACGGCCTCTTTTCCGTCGCGTGCCACTCGAAGTATCTCGAGCGGAGGGGCCCAATCTCCCAATATTCTCTGATCGAGACGCGTATAAATTTCCACGGGAGGGCCGCGTTTCGAGCGTTTCAGCGCCTCGAGTCGGTCCAGAGAATTTCGCCAGCGAAGAACCGGCCAAGGCAGCAGAAGGTATTTGCCACGGCCTTCGCGAACGGCATCGTTTCGAAATTTCGAGAGCGGTTTACGTATCCCCGTGGCTCCGTGTACACGGCTTAATACCCCGATTCCGCTGACGTTGATTACGAGCCGTAGGACGAGTCACGATTTAATCCAGATTCAATACGGAATAGAGCCCCGACGACCCACGGCGGAGAGGGTTACGGGTGCTTTGCATCGAGTTCCACTCGCTGAGCTTTAACTCGTGCATTGGCAAGATTCGAATCGAGGCACGCGAATGCTCCGTGAAATTGGCCGCAAGTGTAGACTAGTTAAGCCGTTCGTGCTGACCCTGTAACGGACAGTTTCTCGATTTACCCTCTCTCTCTCTCTCTCTCTCTCTCTCTCTCCCTTGCACTCTGTCTTTCTCTCCCATCTCACTGGCTTTTGGAATTCTGGATATGGAACGTTCTCTCCAGACGGCACCCACTATTGAATTTCTTGCCGTGGATCTCACGCTCGAGAACTCAAAGTGTCGACTCGCCCGCGTAACTCCTCTCGAACGGACTTTCCACGGACTTTGGTTTTCCGGGGGCAGAATTCGGGAACAAAAAGACGCGGCAAAGGTACGATCTCCTCGCGGAAAAAAACTGCCCCGGGAGTAGGGGAGTAAATTTCGCTCGTTCGTAAATTCCGAGTCCGCGGAGAGCTCGTATTGTTCGTCGAAAGATTGGAGATCGAATGAGAACCTCTGCGTGAAATTAGCCTCTCGCGGGGGGTGGTGCGACACGGGGAAAAGGAGAAACGGAGGTGGCGCGGCACGCGTTCGAAGGTAAGGGCGTACTCGTTCCGTGGCGTCGATTCGCGCGGTCGTCAATTAAGGAAAAACGCGCGTAGAGGCGGAGAAGAGCAATCGTGAGCCCGCGAGACGAGCACAAAACCCTTTTGCGCCTTCGTACGTGTCGCAATTACACGGAACAAACAGCCTCCCGCGTCTTTCTCCGTCCCTCGTTTTTCAGGCTGTCGTCGGGCCGCCTCTATCCGAGCCCTCGAACAAAACAGCCTCGAAATTTGCGTACGCGAGAACCTTTGAAACGCAACGGAATTCCCGCCGTCGGCTTTGTGCCTTCAAAGGGGAATTGTGCGGCCGAAATTTCAATGAACGTGACGCGGGCGCACGTAGGTACTCGCGTCGCGCAACCAGCCCGCTCCAGCTACCGGTAATTGTACGACGGTTACGGGAAAACCGCAGCTTATGTGCACGCGCGGAAGTACGGAAAATATCAGAGTTATTACAACAAGATTTATTACGCGATCCGTACGAAGATTTGCTATCGTATTTTTGCCTCTCGCGTTCAATTTCGTTTTTCGTCGAAGCCTTGTTGTTCCAGCTGGTTAGATGTATCGCGACGAATTTTATACTAGAATTTAAAACAACGATTCGGACATTCCAGCGAATTGTATGAATAACTGTAATCCCCTTCTGGTTCGACGCCTCTCTCGTATTTTTTGCGACGAAGCGATTATACCGTTACTATAAAACATCTTCGATTTTTCAGTCGAGCGAAATTGTGTTTTAGTGTTTTATCTGTTGAACTTACGAGCCTAACTCTCCACTATATTTTCGACTCGTTTCTTTCGTTCCGGCCTTTCCCGGATTGTAAAACTAGTTCGAAGACACCCGAGGTATTTGGCACGGTGCGTGAAACTTATCCGTTGGCTTTTAACCAAGCTTTCGCGAACCAATCGGTGGTTTTTCTGGGTCGACGGATATCCTGTTACGGTAATACGATTTATTTACGGCGCTCAAGCTTTGTTATTAATTTATTATTAGGAAATGATAGATAAAGTTGTTGGAGGAGGACGTTGCTCCGCGCGATTTATTTTCCAACGATCGAATCGAGATTCCTCGAGAGCGGAGACAATGTAATTGGAAGAAATGTCGACGAGTATAGATATAGAGAAGCACTGCATCGGCAGACGAGATTTCAGAAAATGCAAGGAAGTCTTGTTGATCCATCAGACTTGATGGTTTATGCGCTCGAGGCCGAGCAGTGTTTGGTTTGTCAATATTTCATATTAGCTCTTCCCCTGGATGCATCAATCGAGGAGTTTTCGATTGTTTACTTGCTCCTCGCTTCCTTTTCTGTTGACCAATCAATTTACCGTACCAGTACAAGTTACGCTAACGTTTTGTTGCTTCACGGTCGGATCTCTCTCATTAAAAATTCAATCTTATTCTTCCCTCCCATACGACAGAATTTTTCATGTCGGACTAATCCTGTTCCCGTCCAGTCAGCAGGTAAAATGAAAACGGGTAACTGAAAAGCCCCGTTAGTTACGGAAAAGCGGAGAGAAGAACGAAATCCAAAAGTGCAGCTCGCTCGCGCATGAAGGCAAACTAGAAAGGGAGGCGGCCGGAGAAAAGGGATAAAATGGTCTGTACAACGCGACAGAACTGCAATATTCCATGACGACGCGGAGAAGAGACCGAGAGAAACTCTCTTTAAAAAGAGAACGGGAGCAAGGAAACTGCCGGCTCACAAGGGAAGAATGTAGACGCACATATCATAGGAACCAGAAGAGAAAACTCTTTCGAACATGTTACAGGGGATCCTTTTATGTCGCTGCATTCTCCGTCCGCGTACCTTGCCAAAAAACAAGGAAATTACGTCGCGTAACTCTTGGTCTAATTCGAGGAAGCTGTAACGCAGAAATATCGTTGCGCCGAATCAGTGTTTCTCAAACTTTCCCGATCGCGGTCCACTTGAACGAAGCACATAAATCAAACTCACCCATGTTCCCTCCCACACCCCACTAGTGTCACCCCCCCGAGTGTAAAATTTATTTAAGGTTACAATACCAACGTTAAGGTCTTCTAATTTAGAACTCTGAACAAAAATACTCCGACAGCATGTTTACTACCGTTGAAGCATTTTCGTCTTAAGATTCGATTCCGTTTTGAGTAGATTCGTTTTACGAAAGAAAATTCTTTTACGTTTAGTCGAGGGAGTTTCGCGGAGGATGTGATTATTTTAACGAGCACTCTCCGGCGCGACAAAGCCACTTTCGAGCGCATCGGATACGTACAAGCCGAGAAAATGTTGCGAGCGCGTGGCAAAAAAAAGTGCTGTCAAAGCGCGGCGGAGCAGCGTTTGGCTTTAATTGGCAGCGGAATGTCGGTACTTGGTGAAGTTATCGTACGGTGCAATAGCACCGGTAATCCGCAGTTACTTTGGCGCATCGCGCGCACAGTAATTGCTCGCCGTGATGTAATTGCATTTTGGGTGAACTCGGAGCCTCGTGTGAACGCATCAGCGGCTGATTAGTCGTATGCCGGCGGAACAATTAGCGATTAGGCTTGCTTCGAGCGTACTTCGCCGAATATCCTTCTATTACAGACCCCGAACGCGCTTGTTCCAATTTCAACGGCCGTCAAAGACCGCGCCGGGAACACTTTCTCGCTTTATTTCGCGGTCTCGCGTTGCTGATTTCACAATAATATTCCCTTTTCTCCGTCGATACGGGAACCTGAATTATTTACGTTCGTCGCTGCATCCTGAACCGTCCAAGTCTTAATTCCTTCTAACGCTGCGAAGCCAAGGGGAAAAATAGAGACACGGGGGTGGATTCAAGTCTCGTCTTCCATTATGCAATTTGCATTCGTTGGAAATCCGTGGCGCGCTGTGCTTCTATTCTTCCCTCCATCGTCCGTGCCACTTTTCTTCCGCGATTTCACCAACAAACTTCCACGACGGCTATAATGGCGAGCCCCGGGAAGCCAGCGGCCGGTGATTTTAACCGCGCGACGGTAAATCGCATTACTCTTTGCGGCGAACGAAATCTCCGAAACGTTCCTACCGAGGTACTTGTTACGTTTTCACCGAGGATCCGTAACGTTATTATTTAACGTAGGGGACAAGAGCGAAAATCCGCTCGGGGTACTTAGCGTCGCGTTTCCTGTTTCGCGCCAGCTTCCATGAATATTAGAAAACGTGGGTCAATTAAAACGAAAATAAAAATACCGTGAGCATGGAACGGGTATTTTGTTTTCTTTTCCGATGCCAGTTCCGGGGGCCTCTTTCCTCGCGTAATTCCAGCATTAAGCGACGTCGTTGAGTGCCGTCGCCCAGGCCAGACGGCATATTAATTCAATTCTGCTTACGTAAGGCAGACAGCTAGGGTCTCGGCGAAGAACACTAATTGCGATTTTTAATTAAGGCACTGATTCAATTACGACCCTTTATCCGGTCCAATTATTAATACCGGTGCACGGACGGTCCGGGACAGCGTCTCCAGGCGATGGTAGTTGATGAATGGGCTGCAATTTTGAGGCATGCTTGTCGAATGACAGAGGGACGGCCTGGCTCGTTAACGCGAGCCGCGTTTGCAATTGTGCTGACGCGAGTTTAATCGATTGCGTCTTGTTACGTCTCTAGTTTTAATTAGTCCTAGTCGACGGAGATCGACGCCTTCGGTTCCGTGCTTAAAACTGTCTAATGGCTGCTGGAGAGTCGATGGCGGTCAACTTACATGATCGAGATCGGAACAAAAGCACCGTGACAATTTCTTTCGATTGAAATTAAAAATGTGTAGGGAAAATTTGCAATTTTTATTCCGTCGTTTTACGGTTTTACGGCGATAATTCGGAGGATGCACCCTCGTTTTCGAGCTCGATAATGCGTGGGGCTGTCGTGCGCCTGCTCGATCCGGCTCGTTCGCCGGGGCGAATCCGTCTCAAAGCGTGATCCAGGCCGATTCGTCTCGTTGATCGTGACTATTATCTATTCCGCCGCACTGTTCCGCACAGACGACGGATTCGGTCGAATTCAACGGCGCACGTACAGACGAGCGAGCATGCCACGCTGAAGGCAGCTATTACTTTCCAGGCAAACCACATAAATAGGCGGCGACCCCCTCGCATAAATAGTTTCCCGTCGTCCCGGCGATCGGGCGAAATTGCGCGAATCACGATTGCGATCGGCAATCCCAATTTCGGCTCCACCACCCACCCCCTCCACCCCCGACCCCGTGTCACACGCCGGACGCTTATGCGAATCTACGCGACGCTGCGACGCGTCGTATCGACGTTCTAATTTCTGCGATCGCCATAATTCACCCCGGTGAGAGAGAACGATGATCGATACGACGGAAGGAAGTGTAACGGTCCTGGGCGACAGCGTGAAAGGGAACAGGGCGGGGAATTATGTTACAAATGGAACACCCTGTTACGTCCTTGGAAGGTCTAATTTCCCGAAACGTTCGCGAGTTCGCTGTATCAAAGCGCCCGTTTGCCAGGGTTAAGCAATATCTACGAACTTGATATATTCCGTGATGTCGTGGTTTCCAATATTTAAATAACGAAGATGGAATCGTGTATGAAACGCGGATCGATTTATTATTCGAATAAAGTATGGCGAAAGGTCGAGCCCTATCCAGTTATATACGATCCCTGCAGGGCGGAAGTTTTACCTGTTTGGTCGTCCCTGAGGTGCTATCGAGGAAAGCAACGCAAGGAATTCGGGAAATAACATCTTCCGGGCGAAAGTTTGCTCGTGGTTTCTTTTCGTTTCGGGTTAGGGACGGCGTGAATTGATTTGCGTTTAATAGAACAACGTCAAGTCGATAATTGCGCCCAATAATCGTCGGGCTTTTCCGATCGTATCGAATTCTATCGCGGTGCTGGCAGTGAAATCGATTGCACGGGCGCTCGAAGCAATCGCCCTATTTTCGAAAACGCTACTTACGATTCTCATAACGACCTTGTCTCTCTCGCCGGGAAATTCGCAACGTCGCGTTTACGCGAGTTTCCCCGATATTTCGAATCGTCCCTATAATTGTCCCGTGGCGCTGATCACCGGTAGAAACTATCGTTAAAATGGACGAATTATAGCCGAGCCGAATAGAATTTCCAACAAAAGCACTAATAATATACCAGCGAGCAGCAAGGTGTAAATTAACGCCCAAAATATCGTCCTAAACTCTGGAAACATTAATTGAACGGTGCTCGATTCGCGAACGCTTCCCACCCCGCCGGTTAACAATTGATACTAACAAAAACGAATATAAACGATCCCTCCTTTATTGTTGGTAAATGATTGTCGCGCTGCAAACAATGGAAGAATCCGTCTATACTTTTCGTTTTGTCGTCCCTTGGAATCAAATACTATATTCGATCTCTCTCCCCTCGATATCTCCTTTATTTTCATCCCCCCGCTTTGTCCGACGCGCTAATTTACCAATACGAATCCCCGATAAAACGTACGCGGACGAAAATGACGGTGAAAATGATTTCGTACGAAATTGAGCGGGTATCGCGGTGGCCGATGGAAACGATTAATTCGCGAGCATCTCGGCGAACAGAATTATTATCAACCGGTATGCATAAAGCGAGCCGCACGAAATTCAACGTTAATGCTGTTTAGCCGGAAAAGCTAGTACGCTCGCGGAAACCGGGTTTTTATGCAAATCCGCGTAACGTACAGTTGATGGGATATCGAATGCTATTGGTCGATTGCCAGCAAAAATACACCCGGATCGTGCACAGCCACTAATAATGCAAAGAGCCATTTTCAGGCCCCGGCGGCGAAAGTTTATTAACGTACGCAAAGCCGCGATCCCGCGGAATGAAAATAATATCACGATTAAAATAATTCCACGGTAGTGTGTTTAACGGAAATTACTCGAAAAGGTTATACTCCGCGGTCGTTGATTCGACGATTTACGAAGCCGCGAAATCCACCTAAGTCGCGTGTAAATTCTCGACCGGGGGCTAAAAATTCGTTCGAAAATGAAACGTTAATATTTACGTTTCATTTCTGTATCGCGTGGCCGCCCCTTTTTCTCCCCCTCGACGAGCAGATTTCCGTACACCGGCGAGCAAACTTTCTCGCGGGCCTTTGATCGAGGCGTTTAAGGCCCGTGCTGCTTTACAACGGAGATCGAGAGCTTAACTCGAACGTTACGAGTATAATCAATGATAATAACCGGGAGTTCCTTTTAAAGCCGTCGCTGGTAATATATTCCGAGTGCTCTCCGGAATTCAGTAACGCTAAGTCCTCGTTCGTTATTTAAATTAAATCGACCGGTCGTTGTTTGCAACTGCGCCCGCGTTGTTACAGCTTTTCCATTCGTCCGCGGGACCGACTTTCCGATCGAAAAAAACTCGTTCCAAGAACAATCGCGTGATATGGTAATTTTACAAAGCGACCGTGTCACGAGCGTCTGGAAATACACAAGGCGGATTTATTGCGTTGCGGCCAACGACTGTTTCCGTTGACACGTGACTATCGTTTTACCGGACCGATCTATGCGCAACAATGTAATATCCTGTTACGCTTTGTGCAAGGATGACCTCTTTGACGTACAGGCGAAGTTTAATTCGAATTCCGTTGCACGAAGTACGCCGCTCAGAACGACGGAACGATTAATAAATGATCGATGACTTCACCTTTTCTCCTCCGTTATTCATTACGAATTTAAGTAATTTTTATTCTACCGAATGTACAAACATTTCAAGTTACTGGAACAATTGTTAGACATTGGTGGATCGATTCATCTCAGAGAGTAGGTTTTGAAGATGATAGTGACGGTACCCGCATAATAGAGAGAGTCTGGATAACTTCGTGAGACCTTCTTCTTCATCTGCAGTGCCCAACAAGTAGTATAATACCGAATTAAGATGATTTTGACTACAGTAGGGAGTTGTCGACTTTTTTAGATTAAGAGCGTGGAATAAACGTTATCAATTCGATTCCCCGCTATTGTTCGACTTTTCAGTTTTGGGAGCGCGGTAATCCAACTCGGGGAAACCTGTCGGTGAAATCGGATTGCAGAGGGTTCGGGGTTCGGTGGAATAGGAATGAGTCGAGAAAACGTAAAGCAGCGTCCCTAAACAGGCCGAATGCGCGGCGGTCGGGAACTCGAAGAACGCCGGAAACGGGACGCGGGGCTCGGGTGAAATTTGCCTAATACGCAGAAAGAAGGAAAAGTGGTTGTAGGTGAAGTGGCGGCGCGGACAGGCAGACAGACAGAAAGACGAAGGTAAACGAGAGCCGGCCGTGGGACGGGGGTCTACGGGAAAAGCCGCGAGAACTCCTGGCCCCGGCGGAGATTTGCAATGCTAACCAGGGACTGCATTAAACGGGAATTAATTTCTTGCTAACCGTCTGGAGTGGCTGTGCCCTCGAGTGAGCCCTTCCTTTCTTCGATCCTCGTTCGAGCTCGTAGCCTGCCACCGGGCTCGCTGCACCAGATTATCCGGCCGCGTTTACCGATCTCCCCACCCTCCCCGGGATGACCATCCCTGGAAAACGAAGAAAGGATTCGTGTACTGTTCGCGATAGCGCTTGATAGACTGTAAACCTATTTTTGCTTTCAATTTTTCTATCGATGTACGTAATTATTGGCCCCCCCCCCCCCAAATCGCCCTTTCAATTTGCTCAGCAACTATCGAGATTACGCATGAATAGGTTAAAAGTACCCCGAGAAAAGGTTAACGTTTCGAGAAAGGGATCGTCGTATCGGAGACTTCCAGAGGAGAAAACGAAGATTGCACTTTAGCAAATATTGTGCCGTTAAAGGATGTTCAAAAGCCCCTTTCATTGAATTCTTTCTACCACATGCGGCCGACAACCGCGTTGCCTTTGCTCGAAGGGAAGTCTTCGTAAATTCGCCCCGCGCCACGTTGCTGTTGTGTGTCTCTCTGAAACCCGCGCCGTGAAAGGGGGAAAAAGCGCGGAAGAAAAGGAGCGCTAAATTTTCTCGGTAAATCTCAATTTTTCGGGTTAATCGCGAGCGTACCTTCTCGAAAACTCGACCATTCTTCCATTCACCGGGACGCGACGTTTACGGTACTGGGTTAATGAAAACGTATCTCCGTGTGCGCTGCTGGCGACTCAATTTTACGCTGACAATTTTTTTCAATAATCGAGACAATTTTTTATACGACTCCCTTCTTAAATAGAGACGAAGAGAGAGTCGTTTATAATGGGGGAATTGGAATATTTCTACGGTGTTGGGTAACGTTCCCCCCCATGGCCAGCATTGATTGTTTGCGCGAACGCGTGGCGTTTACTTGGCCGTTGGTAAATCGCAGGGAAAGGCGGGCGCGTTTGGAGCTGGTGGCAATGTCACGGACAGGCGGAGCAGCCTCCGCGCGTGACTAATGCAATAACGATCGACAAATTGATCCGGTGAAATCATTAACGCGGCTAATGCAGGCAAAATTTTGTTACTACGCTCGGTGCGTGCCCGTTCGAGCAGCGGTTTTACACGAAAATGTCACGGGTGAACGCGGTGTCGAATACATTTCGATTAACGAGCGTAATACTTTGAACGCGCTACGTACAGATGCTCTGGCGTTAAATTAACCGTGAAGGTACTTGGTTTCTGGAAACCGCAGAGCATTATAGTCACTGTACATCAACCTAATAAGCCACAGTCTCGAGGCGAGACGCGCCCAACACGTTGCCACCACTGATATTAACGCGTTACCATGTTTTCGTACTCAACATTAGTCTCCGGAATGATTTATCAACTATGGTCACTGAAATGTAGAACAAAATATGTCCGAATAATGCTTAATGATCGAGGAAATCGTTCGAGTAATCATCAAGTAAGCGCGAGGTAGAACTCAGTAGTAGCGCGTCAGTTTAAGTAGTAAGAGTCGAATATGGTCAGACGCGCCAGCTAATTCGAGTTCAATTATCTCGAAAAGGAAACATTCTACGAAAAAACTTTACTCTACATTCTCGACTCACTTTTACACGCTCTACCACCCACCATGATCGAAAAATCAAATTAAATTTTTTTTTATTTCGACTATGAATGCAAAGAAATTTGATTTCGAAACGTCGCCAGCTCCTTTCGCAGACTTGTTGTGCAACACCTTCTCTCGAATCGCGTTCCTGATTATGGAGTTCTTCGCTATTAAGAGGCGCGCTGCACGAGCGTCTAGGGATTAGCGCCGAGCCGAAATTGCATCCGGTTTATCAAATTCCGCGAACTCGCGGGCCCGATAAACAAAATGGATTACGCCGTGTTACGGTCGAAGGGGCGCTAAATGTTGCGCCGGCGGAAGCTGTTCGTAGAAATACGTGCTCCGTGTTTTCTTGACTGGTGAATCCACGCGTCCGCCGAAGGAACCGGCGCCCCGGCGATACGAACTTGTCATTCCTGCAGTCTTGAATATTGCTCAAAATTACTCCGGCGGATTTAATCCCGGCAAAGTTGTTACTTCCTCGCAGCGACGGGGATTTCGCTTGAAATTCCCAGCAACAAGTATTTATAATGAAACTTGGAAAACTCCATGAAGATGAAAATGCATGTGTTTCTCGATGAAGGAATAACGTATACAGCAGGCATGTTGAACTCGTTCCGGCTTTGGGGCAAATTTGCACTTTGCACGTAGCGTACTGTTAGTTTACAACAGCCAAAAATATCCCAAAGAATAATTTTTTCAAAAGGAAAGAAAAGGATACATTTGTTACAAGATTACCGTATCGGGCACGATTATTTATTGAACAAGCTCGTAATTGATAGAACTTCGGAGGATCCTATGGATGAACGTCGTAGCTAGTGATCGATTCGAATTAAGGAAACAATTTACAGCGTGTCGTCGAATAAATCCGAGTAAAAGACTATCCTGTTGTGTCCCTCGCGGGACGTTCAAGGATTTGGCAGCGGGCATAGTTGAATGGGGCGCGTGACAACGCATATTCATCGACGTTCCCCCTATTCCGTGTCCTTCGTCCTCCATCTTTTCGGTCGTCAGGGCTTTTCGCACGTTTTACCGACGAGCCCTGCGTTCTTTCATCGAGAACCACCCTAAAGTTTGTCTTCGAACGTCCTCTTCAGACATTTCACTGTTCAACAGTTTCTCGCGAGTGTCGTTCCACCCCAAATCGATCACTCCGTAACGCAGTGTTTCTTCTTACATTCAAAACCTCGAATACAAATTTTTCTATTCTTCGAATCGCTGTAAATAGAGGCCAGGAAGGATCGATGCATTCATGAGTCTGTAGCAGCAGATTTTTGACACGTTTCCTCCGAAAGTCGTTACGAGCGGAACGACGATTCCGTCGACGAATTCGCGGGAGGAAAAAATCGTCGTAGACGGTGTAGAAACCGAATCCGCGACACGGCGGGTGTTCGTCCCCTCTGTTTGGAGCCTGGCCAAGTTTCTGGCCCGAACTGGATAGGTGAGGCGGCGGTGTGTTCCCCTTTCTCCAGGGGCAATTGAATTTTTATATCCGCGGAGCGAGAAGCGGTGGATAAAAAATGTCGAATGATTCTCGAACTCCGTGGGACGGCGGAGGAGGTATACGACGACGCGGCGAAATGTCATACGTCTTGCACGCTTGGCGTTTACGACAGGAATTCTTTTCTGCTTTCTCTGCTTTCTTCTCGCTTCGCCTGCCTTGTCCGAGGAGGCCGACGATATATAAAATTGTCGCCGTTACGGCGGAAAAAAATGGCGAGAATCGGTGAAAAAGATATTTATAGCGTCTCGATGGATCCCATCTTCCGCGCAAGATTGTTCCAAAGATAATAAAAATTACGTATCTTGTTTCGAAGCTTCGTTTCGTCTTTTTTATTTATCGAAACGTCTCCGCGCCGATGAATATATCGCCGTAAAATTTCGTCGTTGCAGGTTTCTCGCGGTAACGATGCTCTTTACATTTTTATCGCTTTGACGTTTCGTTTGTCCCCCGGGCGAACGAGCCCGATCCATTGACACGGGTGTCCTTTGTAAAGTGTAATTCGGTTTCCGATACAGACGTCGGCTTTATCCGTCGCGCGGGGAAAATGCCATCGCATGGATGTTAAAAAAAAAAACCCTTAAAATTCGTCTTCCGCGACAGAGAAGCCCAACACATGTGTAATTCACGTGTCTGTGCCATTTCTTGCAATTTAATTCTATTTATCGTGACCCGAAACAACTTCGAGAACGCGAAGTAAACTAGCACGAAAGAGGAGTTCATCGTTCAATTCATTTTCTGTGCTGCAATTTGATATTGAAAATGTATCCTGTATTGATCAACCGTTTCAAGAGGATGGTCCAATTTTAGAAATGGAGTCGGATAGGTGTTGTTTCGCGAACTATATGTATCTTTCGAAAGCAAATATTGCCATCTTGCCCCCCCGGAAGATACACACGTCCGATTCCTGTGGTATACCACGAAAATTCGATCCTCCGTTCCTTGGAAAATGAAATAAAACTGAAAGCAAATCACGCAAGAAAATTTAATCGAACGGTTATATTCGGCCACATCTCGAAGGATTGAATTTTTCGCGGTCAGTTCGCGATGCTGCATCGAGTTCTTTATAACGATGCACCGAACGGTGTTTTAAAGCAGTCCCTCGGTACATGAATTATTAATAGAGAGAGGGGCGGGGGGTTATGGCTGCAACAAAACGCGCTTTAATTCCCCCGGCGATGCGTCAAGCGTCTCGAAAATCCATGCAAGCCGGGCCAGTGTGTTTTATAGTCCCGTTGTCGCTCGGCGAACTTTATTCTCGCACTTACGTGCTGTAAAGCGGCCGCCCGGTCCGCAACCAAGTTTTCGCTCGAAGTAAATAAATTAGAAACTTGCTAACGCACGGCCAACAGATGCTTAACTCATCCTGCAGTTAAGTACCTGCTGGCGCGGCCGATGATAGCGCCTCTGCTCCGCCGTCGTGTGCTCGTGCGATGCCCTGATTTTATCTGCTCGCAAATGAACCGCGTCTGCTCGCGAGTATCCAATTGATCGCCGCAGCCCGATGCACGATCGGCGAATTACGGTCATAGTTCTTGACCGAGAACGTCGACGTTTAACTACCGGGGAATAATTGCGTGCCGCGGATACGCACGATAATTAGTCGACCACCAAGCTGAAACGAGTGCCAACTTCCTTCGCGACAAGATTCACGAGGTTTTCATCGCGTTTTTCAGACGAATTAACGCGATTAAACGAAATTACACGTGTTTGTTTTCCTCGTGCACAACATAATTACATCAAACGAAGCGATCGAACATTGACACGCGTCGTTGAAAGATATTCTTGATGTGGTGGTAGCTAATTAATATTGAAAATGATTTGCTCGAATCTCTGCTCAAATTTTGGATTATTATAAATGCGCGCTTGTGCTGTAAATTTCGCTTTGTTCGGTGCCCCAGGTTTAATCGGTTCGCGACGATACTCTTTGTGTTTCGTGAATTATTATATTTTTGTTTGCGAATCATAATCGTAAATATTCCGCAATTGTGCATCGCTCGGTAATTGTCTAGGTAAGAAACTGTGAGTTTCAGTTTGAATATTTTAGGCATAGAGAATATTCTCTCGAATACATCGAACGCAGCCAGTGTATTTATTTAAAATTTTACCGAACAGCGCTGGAATTTATCAAGCACGAAATATAATACATTTCGTTACACCCACAAAGGCTATAGTATTTCCCAACATCAAAGAAATTTCCCCCGGGCGGGCAAGACGCGCCATGAATTTTTAAAATACTTTTGCTGTTCGACGAAACCACGGTATAAGGATGCAATTAATTTTCTATGCTCGTCCCTGTCGTTCGTTAAACATTTTACATATTTTCTGTGCCTTCGTTGTTTCGTCGTAATTTCAATTAATTTTTCCATACATTCTGCCTGCCTTTCGGCTGTAATTTTCACAGGGCTAAAATTAAACAGCTTAAAAGTATCGAGTGTCGGGCGAAGAATGATTTGGCGATCGATGGATCGCGAGTGGGTGTCGGTTGCAGCCACTTCCGTCGCGAGCAAAGCGAAAATCAGAAGACAGAACGGGGTCCCGTAGACGAGCTCGATATCGTTAATCCCTCGGTGAGTATCGACGAGTCGTGTACAGCCCTCGCGAGGGAGAAGAGGGCGCCGAAATGAGGATAAGAGCACATGGATGCAACACTCGACGTGCACACAGAGCGGGATAGCCTTCAGTCGCGAGCGTGGCTGGATTCGCGGGGTTTCTAATCCCGTAACGAGTCGACGACGGTAGTTTGAGGGAATCGCCTGGCGAGTTCGATCATTAGGAGGCATCCAGACCCATCGACAGAGTCGTGGAAGAGAGAGAGAGACGGAGCCGCGGGCGGATACAAATTGGCCCGCTCCATATTGGGAATTGAAACCTCGCCAGCATAACGAAGCCAATTTCGGCGGACAGGGACGAAGGAAAAGGGCGAGAGGGATCGCGTAAATACGCGCGGAACGCTCTGTTTCGGGGACAAGGGTCGAAGAAACGCGTCTGTTCGAATTACTGTCGCCCGTTGCTTTTTCAATATGTCGGTGTCGATGAACGGTGCTCGGTTAAGCGAGTCGCCATCGGTGTCGGGATGTCCTGGAAAATTGTCGGAGTGCAAAGACGGGCAGAATTACCTCCCACAATTTATCCGCGTACTTTTTTCCAGTTCGAATAGTTTTTTAAAGGGAGCCACCGAGACTGCGCCGCGAGAATAAGCGACGATCGTTCGAGCTACGTTTATTGTTTACTTCCGCCGTGTTCTCGGCGGCAAACCCTTCGGTACCGCAAGAAAATTACAGTGGGATTAAGAAACGATCGCGAAGATTCCTGTTCCGTCTACCTATGAAATATCAATTTTACGAGGCCCCCCTCGTATCTTTACGAGCAAAGTTCGCGAAAATCGATCGTAATCGCCAGAAGTTGTTCCACTTATTACCGATAAGAACAACAACAACGTACCGGCCACGACGAGCTTAACTCGGCTACTCGACTATTGATCCGTTAAAGCAACCGACCATTTGGAACACCGTTCGCGAACGGACGCTTTTCGCGATACTTCCGCATCCATTGCCTTCGAAAGTTTACCGGTTTACGCGAACAATTAATCAACAATTCCACGAGTCCGTGCAACAGTGCTTCTCTTGGGGCGACGGCGGCGCTGAAGCTGAAAGTAAATTCGACGAGCAGAGGCGACAGAAGGTAATGAATGGCTCGAATAGCACCGAGCTAGAGAGTCTCTGTAAATGGCGGGCGAATCGCAAATGAGATTAGCTCTTAGTTTCTCGGCACTCCGTTATCCGAAAGTTTTGCGAAATTCTTTCACCTGGAAACCGAATTATCGTCGCTTCGCTGCTTTGTTTAATCCTTCGAATCACGTCACGAAACATCATCTAGCGATTTTATTACTACAAATATACGTTTATCGAAAAAATGTACATTCGTAGTTCGCTGAGTAGAGGGAAACTACGTTTAAACGGATCAGACGGAGGGGGACAGCCAGTCCATATAATCAGGTAGGTTCGTAGAATGGAAATTCGCTAATTATCTCCGCCACTTTTAACTTTGCATGCGAGTAACTGGGCTTCTCGTTCTCGGTTAAGTGGATTTAATCGCGCGATTCATTTTTCGGATTATAGCAGAGAAGGTTGGGAGATCAGGAATTTCTGAACGGGAGTAATATCGAGAGAATGGATAAAAAAAAGTGATGACTGGAATTTGGAAGCACGGCGAGGTAGAAGAGAGAGTTAACAAAGCGATACGAAAGATTGGATAGCCAGGGAAAGAAATGCCTGTGTCGAGTTTCGTAAGATTTCGCGAGATTCATCTCTGCTTCGTGTCGAGCAAGTCAGATTTTTCGGAGCAGAAACCTAATGTTTAGAACCACGTATCTGATACGTATAGTTCTCGCGTGTCATCGGCACGCGTACGCGTTCAGCTGCAATTACGAACATAAAGCAGGCCTGTAACGAGGATATTAAATAATAAAGACTCGAGGAGAGGTTCTTGAGGAGCGCCGCGTGTGACAGGCCACG
Source organism: Colletes gigas (assembly GCF_013123115.1). NCBI lineage: Eukaryota > Metazoa > Arthropoda > Insecta > Hymenoptera > Colletidae > Colletes > Colletes gigas. Next base: position 1,483,533 of record NW_025106637.1, on the reverse strand, counting down.
AAGAACGTGCTCGAGGACCGCCGCGATCAAGCGTTTCAAGAGCTCTCGGGATACGTGGTAACAATCCTAATATGGCGGGAATCTATGCCGCGTGAAACCGAATCTGTACTGAAAGTCCGACAAAACATTAGTTCCGTTGATAAAGCTTCGAAGTTGAGCCGAATCTTTCCAGCAGTTTGGCCAGGAATGGGGGATTGCGAAACGGCCAGAAGGAAACCCATACAAGGGGAATTAGACGACTTAGGAATTGGGTGGACGGTAGAATGTTTCCAGACAGAGGGAACTTAACCAGAGAATTGTAGTCAGCCTTGGTATTCGGTCCAAAACCAAACGACAAACTCGTTCATCCGTTTAATCTTTCACTTTATTTTACAACATCAAATACATAAATCTGCTTCTGCGAGAGGGGATTCTCGAGTTTACGTAACGCGAAACTAATTACGTTTTAAATACGGTTGATATAATGTCTGGGTCGGGTCTTGGCGGGGGTGGAAAGTGTCATCCGCGTCGAGTATTCGAGGCGTTGAACCGTCCTCTTCCATAACGCGTCGGAACGCGCGCGAATTATCAGGATGTCACGTCCCGTGAAATTATTTTTCCGCGCGTCACCTTGCTAATTTTACCGGGCGCAATTAATTATTCGATTTAACGTCATATCCGTTCGGTGATCCGGCAGCAGGTGCCGGGCGTTAGCGCGTTCGAAATTACCATTTCGGGGCGGTCGCGTCGGTCCACCGTAGATTTCGCTCGAAACGATCCTGGATCGTTTACGTAATTCAGAAGTTAAATCTTTCTTTCCCCCCGCCCCGGTGCGGTTCGCATCTCGGGCTTTATTACGAGATAGCGATCGCGTGTCGTTTATTACGCGGCCCGGCCGGCGCTTGCGAAACGCGTATCTGACCGCGTGAAATATGGCGGGCAATTGTTGTGCAACGATAAACAGGAATTAATTTGCAATAAAACATACTCGACGAACGGAAAAGCGCGAATTTGTCGAATCGATGATCGTGGCCGCGATGGGAACAGTGATTTATGCTTGATTAATGCTATCGTTCGTTCGCCGCTCGCGCTTTTATCTTGCCGCGAACATTTCTCGATTCGTGGGACATTTTTTCAGACGAGATTTGAACTTCGTGGTAAGACGTTCGTTGATCCGTGACAACTTCTCTGTTTCTCGTAAAGCGGACTGTTCAAGATGATAAATAGAGCCCATCTCGTACTTTGGTAATAAGTGTATCGAGGATCGGAGGGGGAAAGGTGTACCTCGATGCCCGAAAGGTTAAACGGCGCGAAAGTTTTTCAAGGTGCCGTGGAAATTCGGTCGATTCGTAAAGTTCACGTAACCCTTTGTCGAGGCTCGGTTACGAGGGAAAACGGGGTTACAGGGCGGCAGCGGCGTCGATCGGGCACAATGTAAAGCACACTGGACGATAATAATTTGGCGCGGTACCAAAGTTCGGGATTCTGTTAGCCGGCCCGTACTGTCATCGCGGAAAAAATACGGTCGCCAAACATGGTCGGAGGAAATCCGAGCGTCGCGCCGCCCCCCCCTCGCTATTCACCGCAACTTTCGGCTCGTGCTCCCGCATTCTAGCCCGGATTTTTGTTTCATCACAGTCCTCCTCCTTGAATCGGTTTGTTCCGTCAAATGGATGGAACTGCCTTTAAAATAAAAATATAAAAATAATTACAGTTACACCCTCTCGTGCTCCTGATGCTCCGATGGTGTTTCGTTAGAAATTTAAAAAAGAAGCATCTTTCCATTGGGAGTGAGTGTAAGTATTAAGGGGGATGGAGGAAAAAGTTTGTAGGATCGTCTGTACGCAAGTTCGAGAGACGAAGGGAGCACGGGAAAATCCCACGTAATCCTAGTAAGGGTTGAAATAGTTTATGCAACCGTCTCCCAAAGGTATGGCGGAGAACATCGGTTCACGGAAACCGGGGTTTTCGTTATCGGTATAACGACCAGGAGTTCGACCTGCAGGGTTATCTTGTTCGGGTTCGCCGAAGCTTCCACCCAGCCCCAGCGTTTCCATATCGCGTGAAATGCGAGCGCATTACGTAAACTGGAATCGCTGGTAATCGACAATAATGAAGATCGGTTGAATTTTCACAACGCCGCGGCGAAAAATTCGAGCTCGAGTACGCGGTACGTTTTGCGAAACCGTGTCCACGGATTTTTCCACGTTAAATTATACAGGCTGGCCGAAAAGTTACGTTACGGCAAAAACTGGGCCAAGCTGCTGATCTCTTTCGATCCGGACGCCGTGTCCGGTTTGTGCGTTTCGCGACATTATGTCGAAATAAAAACGCGGTTCGTAGTTAAAATTATTTCGATGTTTACGCGAACGTTTCATCGTATAGCGGGAGAAAAATGGAGCAAACTGCGGGAATCATCGACACGAAATATACAGTAGCCGGTCGGTGAAATATTAATTTCGACGAAAAACGACAAACGGAACGCTGTAACATTTTTGAGGCGGTACGTAACGCTTCGCGAATTTTATACGGGCCGGGTCCGTTCAGGTTTGCGGCGTTATTTTCCGCCGGGCTGCTCTTATATTTCGCGTTGCACGCGGGACCAGATGCACGGCTTTAAACTGTAATAAAAATCTGCGTGTCTCGCTGGTACGCGTATCGCGGCCCCCGCGAATCTGTGTCGAACATGCAAATACGGATCACAAATATTGAAACGCACCAACGACAATATTCCCATTCGACTCGATAACATTCACCATGGGAACGTTATCAACCCTCGAGGGACGAGAGAACGTCTCGAGATCAACGGTTTAAAAAATATTTTTAATTTTGAGAAATTAAATTTTCCGACCTCTGTCGTTTGGTCCGGCGCTCGTAATGCGATATGGTCGAGGAAGAAAATTACCGAGGACCACTGACGTGGGAGTTCGACAGTCGTAAAAAACCAGTTTGATAACTATGAAACGCGAATATTCGCCCGGGAGAAAGAATATTGGAAGAAATATTATGTTCGCGGCGTAGGCTCCATAAAACACAGGCGGTTTTACCGCGACACGCGTATTCATGGCGATGCATAAACTGTCTATGTTTGTGCTGCCGAAGAACCTAGGTGCACCGCAATATACGACGCAACGTTTCCCCGCCGACTGCAACTTTTCCGAGTTTCCCCGCGCGCGCACGGAAATGAAATCGTGCCCTATTACACGCGCTGGCGAAACTCTGTCTTTTGCATTCACAATTATTCGCTCGTTTCCAATTACTCGTCGCGACCATTGGCCGTACAAAAGCCATTCTCGTTTGAAAGAGACGCGCGAAGGGGGTTTAGGAATTTATTAGCCCCGCTGGAGAAATATCTTATTTAATACTTAATCTGGAAATAATAATTTCTCGCGTAACAAACAACAAAGGCATTTTTATTTCGTGCTTAAGCAGTCTTCGCTCGAACGAGCGAACGGGAAGCTGTAGTAATTTTTCTTGGAGAACTTCAATCGTTTTGATCCGAAGGAGTATCCCGGGATCCTTGGTAATGGTACCGCAGCGAGCGAGGGATCAAGGGATTAAACGTAACGTTCAGCTGCCCAGGAAGTTTACCATATGACACCGCCGTATTATACAGCGATCTCTGGCATATCGAGTTTGTTGTGTGCTTCGACGACGTGTTACCTCGTGCAGGAATAAATCTCTCTGACCTTACGATCGAAGGAAGATTGCTTGTAAATCTGATTGCAAAAGATAGCGTAGAAATTAGCGTGAATCCTGAAGATTCGATGTGGCTCGGGATATCCTCGCTAAGGAAGGTCCGCGCGTCTCGGACGGATCTACGAGTCATTCCCACGAGAAGACGCCGATACCGTGTCGGGGATTTACAGGTTTCATCCAGGGGAAGACGCGACCACACGCCGAGGGGCGGAAAATCAATCTCGATCCACGGTTTATCCGTTTCGCGTCGAGCTGCGAACATCTCGCGCGGCCTCCCGGTAGCTTGATTTAAAGTCCAGGATAATATCGGTCGCCATCCAAGATGGAATTGGACTCCCCGGGTATGCGGGAGTAAATTCCAACGAACCGTCGCCGGCACTACGGCACGCCCGCAATGTCTAATCAGTGCCAACTCAATTTCCTGGCGCGTCTATTGTCACCTGATTCCAGGCGCGTCTCGTTGCCCTCTGAATGCATGCGTGTGCTTCCGCCCTTTGTCGGGGATGGACTCGAAACGCCTCGAATCGCCCCGTATATACGTACCGCGAAGTAGTTTGAGCTATACTCCAGAATTAGGACACCTTCGGAAACTCGCGGAACGTTGCGTGACTCGACTTTACCCGGACGCGATTCCTCGAACCTCCAACTTTAGCGAGCTACGACCACCGTCAGCGAACTCTCTTTCATTTATTAATACTAAACATACCGCGACCTGTCAAATGACCGTTTTTAACTTCACTTCAAAAATATGTACTCTGTCTTGCCCACCACGACCGATCTGACCGGTTGAATGCTTTATATTTGATCTGGACAAAATTTGGCATCAAACTATGGTTAGCTTACGATGTGAATAGGAAATATATATACAGCAAAGGCGAAAGGAGAGAATTTTCAGTTCCCACTGTCTTAGAATAAGTCTCACAACGCGTATTAAAATAGTTAAACTTTGGAAGCTTGCAGTTCCGAAACTACTAGTGTTTTATTAATTATTAAGGTTTTGTTAGAAGCGGTGAACCTTCCCCTTTAAAATGCTTTTTTGTTTTTGTCGATCGGACATTCCGTTTCCGAGATATCGTAATTTATGTAAAGGGTTAATTTTTTCAATTTGACTATCGCTGTCTTCGTCTGACGCGTCGCGCCGGACCTCTCTTTCTCGCACGTGACTCGTGACCGAGTTGACCGAGTGACCTACTTTCAATGCGCGCGCGCGGTCAACGACCTTGCAAGGCCGTAGTAAGAATGTAAACAAACGCATCCGCCCCTCATATCTCCGAAACTAGCCACCGCATCGACTTGAAACTAAAATCGCTATATCTCCGGAACTAATAAAGCTATCGACTCGTACAAACGCTCATTTTAAAGGGTATTTAATCCTCTATCCAATGACCATATCACCTACCATAATTTATGCTGTCTTCCATGTTTATTTTAACATTTACTTTGACCCTACATACCTTTACTGATCGTACGACTAGTGTATGATAAAACTGGATCATAAATTGTTTATTTAACTGAAAATTAACTTATTTTAAATACAGGATGTAGGTTTAGTGTTAAGCACCGTGGTTAGCGAATGTATCCTTCGAACAAATAACATTTGAAAATAAAAGAGCCTCGGAATGGTCCTCGGTCGTAGGACGATTTCGGAGCTTCCGCCGGCTCCGAGAATGCTTTTCCGTGCGATTGGTATTCGATGGTACGGTTTCTCGAATCCGCTAGCCAGAAGGCTGCATTAGAGAGGATTGTCTATCGTTACTCTTTGGAACGCACGTGTGCATGCTAGTACGGGGCCAAGTCTCCGGAGCCGTCTTGTGCCTGGCAGTTTCGGGGTTTCGGGAATGCGGAAAGTTGGAGGCGAACGTATGAACTTGCGCCAAGTACCGTATTCATTTAGACTCTTATGCTGATGGAGTCGGGGATGGTCGAGATTCTTGAACACGTGCTTCCAACTTGTTTTATGCCCGTCTTGCGTAGCGAGTGGGAGACTGCGGTTTCGTGGTTTACGACACCATAGCCACCCTCCGTGTTCATCGACTCGTAAAACGTCTCCGAGAACCTCGAGTTTGCGGTCTCATTTTTAACGAACGCTTGATTTCCATTCCTGCGTCGAGTCTCGGTATCAATTTCACCTATATTCGCGCGCGTGTGCCATTGTTCCTGCAACTATTCGATCGAATTCGATTTCCCTTGCTAGCCGGTCGTGACGTTTAATCGCTTCCGACTCAATTTCCCCAGCTATGCGTCGGCAAAGGGATTTCAAGCCCGTCAAAATATCTTCTGCGCGAGCGCCTCTACGCGCGTGGAGGCCTCCTGCGTGGTGGACTATTATTCAGGCCAGCCTAGCGCCGCTGAAAGGACACGTCCCTGTTAATTCGCCCGTTCCTGGCCGAGGAATGTGCTTGAGTTGCATCGCGATGCGACCCAGTATCGCCTCGGGGAAGTAAGTGTAGATTACGCGTGCTACAGGTTATTTGCGATTTCGAGAGACTGCTAGCGTCGGCGGTGTTCGAACTTGGGGTGAAAAATTTACGCTGAATCTGTATTAAAGAATTTTTCATGCACCCTTGGAATCGCGGGACTCTCCTTTAGGGGTCGTGTCCCTCATTTTGGAAAGCACTGGCTCAAGGGTTGGAGAAGTCCGTGCGGACACGGTAAACCGGCCCTTTTCGGGATAAAGAGACTTTTACGACCGCCTGTATGAAATTTCAAATCTCCGCCGCGGCATCTAAAATTGGGGACGGCGATAAAAATGTTACGTCCGTCCTCGAATTACAGCGGCCACAGTTTCATAAACGTGGACAGAGATTTGCGTAAATCGTGCGGTTGATACGAGCTACTTGGACCCACGTGGCACAACGAACGCGATCGTGACGCAGCAACTAGCCTCCCTTTGGTCCCCATCCGGTGCCAGCGAATTGATAAACACGCCAACGTCGTCGTTTTGAGCGTGGTGGTTAGATTATGGTCGAGGGTCCGAGCATCGTGCGACTGGAAAAGCGATACGAAAGGTAGAAACGAGATCGTCCAGATTACCGGTCGGGGGCTTGACCCTCGTTCTTCTTGGATTCTCTGCTTAAGACAGGACTTGGGATAAGAGTAATACCTTATTGATAAACCACAGACTCCACTCTGGAGTACATAGCACCCTACACAACATCTGAACAAATATTTAATTAGAGCAAAATATATCTCGCGAGACGCCCTCGATCTTCTCCCATCGCCGGCGATGGCTAAGCACGCGCTGTAAAAATGTACTCAGAATATAGATAGGTGACTTAACCACCTGTACATTTACTGTATACGCTGAACCGTAAATCCCTATGGCACAAAGTGCACCGTACTCGATCCACGTCATTAAATCGATACGCAGCCTTCGCGCGGAACGTACGACGACCCCGTATCTTTGTCGGGAACGGAACGACGGACTATAATCGCAACAAAATCGACTGGTCGTTCGAAACTCTTACGAGCCGTATCAATGATTCAGGAGACGCGAGAACTTGCCCGCCTGGAAATTCGTTTTATTTATTTAGCGCGCAGGCACACGTCGATATAGTAATAAATAATTACGACAGACGAGGCGCAAGAAGTACTTAAAGCTGACGTCGTACAGCTGGCAACTTTGTCGCGGAACTTTCGTATATACGAAATTTTCAGAACCGATCCTTTTGCTCATTATCGGGCTCGGGAAATTTCAAAGTCTTTTTAAGCCGATACGTGGGATGACGGGGAAGCGTCAGCGACCTCTGGTCGATCAGATGATTTTCTTCGTGGGATAGGCTTCCTAAGCCAGGTATAAAAGTTCGACGAGGCTTCCACGATTTTCGTTATCTCGCATCTATGTCGGATGGATTATCGATCGGTCGGTTGTTACGCGACGACGTCACGGGCGAACCCTCTGACCTGCAACAAAGCGTACGTAACAACGTCGCCGTCACAGAGTGAGATATAAACGCTCGAACGTTCCTGGAACACACGACGGACGTGACGGTGCAGTTTCCCCCGTGGCCGTTTCCTTCCTCGAACGCGGGGCGGAAAAATTCGTTCCACGGCCGAGGGAAACCCGCGGCTCGAAATCTAGGGAAAATAATTTTCGCACCAGCCATCCGCAGTCCACTTTGTTCGCGTTAGCGTCTGGATTTCCCGGCCCTTTTTCCACTCCCCGAGATCCGGGGATCGCGAGGAGTAAATTTTCCCGGGGACACGGTATTTTTTAATTTGTTACACCGCGACCGTTCCGTTTCTCTTATGGAAAAAAATCGCCGTACGTTTGTTCGGGGAATAAATTCCGCGAACGTCACCTCGTGCGTTTTTTTCGAGGCTCCGAAGAACCGGAAGAGCGCATCCGTGGCGTGTTCGCGGGGATCGGAACCGAGTTCTGAAACGTTCACGGTACGTCGAGGGCGTTGCACCCACATTTTGCAGCGGATGACTCGTTTAAACGGTAGATTTATTTAAACGATTCGCGTCCAGGACTATATAATTCACAGGGAAGATACCGTGATCCTCCTTAAGACTCTCTTTACCCAAGGGTCGTCCGCCTCCGCCGGAAATCGGATTACGAGCGAATTAAATCCGCTTCCAACCACCTCGGAGTTGCGCCTCCTTGAAAAACGAAACACTAGAGCGAACTTTAACTTACTAACAAAACGTTGACTCGCGCTGGTCCTGGTTCGACGTACCACCGAAAACTTTTTCGCTGCCGGTTATACATGGGACACACCGACGGCGGTTTCAAAACACAAAGACAACGAGAAAAGTTCGTATAAACTTCTACTTGATCTTCCGCGAGAGTTATGGCCACCTTTGCTCCAAATACAGAGCGCTCGGAGGACTCGTTTATTTTTTCCCTGACTTCTCGCTAATCGGTCCATTTTTCAAGCGCGTATAAATGCAGCATCCAATCCTGCGTTTCCGAAGTTTCGTCCTTCTTTTACAGCTCGGCGTTTACGGAACGCGTAAGAGAATCCTGATCGATCGAGCTGAGCTAAGCCGTATATTTACCCAAGTATATCCTTCCTCCACCTTTGTCTTCGATCTATCGATCCGATCTGTCAGAAACGCCACGTAATTGAAATGTCGTGTATTTCCATTCGGAGAAGCTACTCGGAACAATCACTTTTTAATCTCGGTCGAAATCTAATCTTTACGCCATCTGCGTACCACGGGTTGATCGCGTGCTATTTCATAAACAAGCTACTCGACCGAAATGGGATAGTGCACCGTCATGCATAAATCACACGCGACGCGCAACATTCGACGAAACTTTTTCCAATCATCCCTGGCGATTGATTATTCAAGAAATTGCCGCGAGATTAGCCGTCGAACTTTCGACGCGATCGATTTGGCAGAATAAGCCATACGTGGACGGCCTTAATCACGAACTGTTCCGTCCGGTATCGTTTATAGTTAATCGTTTGCATCGATCGCGAGGGACGCTCGATCGAGAGCGCGAGGACAGGCGCTGACAGGTGGCGGATCGTCGAAAAATAATGACGCAGAAATGGACGTTTATCAAAGGCGAAACGTCACGCGAGACGTATGACAAATGCGGAGTCGCGAGTGAAATACCGGGACTCGCTGGGAGGAAGCACGAAATTACGCGAAATTGCCCAATATTACCGAGAAACACGCCAACCGCGGAGGCGGGGCCCGATCGAGCGAGTCGAGCGTTGCACCTGCCAGGTGTGCCTAACATCCAAGTGTTTTCCTGCATGGTCGGAAACACGCGGCCTTAAATCAGCTCGATTATCGCGTATAGGATATTGTAGCTGGCGCGAGGACCCGGCCTCCCGGGTACGTTCGGCCATTAGGGAACCAGGAAGTCTGCCATTACGCTATCGTGCTGCTCGTTCACGGGGAACGAGAAAGAAAGAAACCGAACAGATTTTTTCGTCGAATCGTGCCCGGACTGGGTGATCGAACCGAGGTTCCTCGTCGTTATCGATATCGTAAGCGCCATTAATCGCGCGTGTTTCTGCGCTCTCGGGAGGAAGCGACTAAGAAAAACCTGCGCGGCCGGTCTATGGCTTTTTTCACCGATCACTTATCTCGGACTTGAACCTCTGGCACAATTAAGCCATACAACGCGCCACGAGACTTCAACGGCACGCGAGTCTTTGCTAAAACGATACCAGGGAGTTACTCGAGGATCCATCCATTGCTTTTTGCACTCTGTATCAATCGAGGACACTTTAATACCGTCGATATTTACCATTTAAAAATTTATCCAGACTTTGACGAGAGGATCCAGGCAGATCCCATAAACAGAGTAATTATTCTTCGTCCGATGAAAGGGCACGGATAAGCTCGAATCGCGGGCCATAATTGCAATCGTGGGGATATATACGTTCCCGGGAGAATTGTCCCTGCGGGCGTCAAGACTTAATCGACGTCTGTCTTTCCCTTTTGCTCGTCGGACGTTCTGGCAGAAGTAGGACGACGGAATCCCCTCGGATGATGCGATCGTCGATTAAAAAGAACCGGGATCTTTGTCAAGAATTTCCCGACCGACAGCGTTCCAGCGCCGAGGCTCGACGTTTTCCGCGTCATGCAAAACAGTCGCGAAAATCCACGCGCGAATCCGGTATTTTGTCGAGAATTTGTTTAATGCCAAAATTCAGTTTTCGAGTCAAACGGATCGCGAATAGTGCACGGGGATTAAATTGCATCGCTCGGGGAACGGGAAAGCAACGCGATTGCGCGACGAGTAATGTACACGCGACGCATTTATTTCGGAGGAATTGACAAGGTCGGCGAAATAGAGGCGTTTCGTATTTTTTTTCACTTTTCTCCGTCGAACCAGAAATCACGTTACGGGCACGGCGACGAATAAAAAGAAGCGAACGGGGAGTACGCGCGCGATCCCGGAGAAATCTAATCACCCTGGCCACGGTTCGTTTCGTGACGTCGCGCCGTATTTTCGCTCCCGGAGGCGAGCTCTGTCGCGTGTCGCCGCGCTTCCTCGCGGAATGCCTTCGAAATAGGCTTACCCCTGAGGCAGAGCGAAACGAAGATTCGATTTGTACCAGCCGCCGGAAATATCAGAGTGATTCTGGCACGAGTCGAGTCCCCGGAGCTCCGCTATCAACCCCCTTAATAACGACTACAAGCGACAATCATTCCGTTATTCCCACGGTCTCGAAATTCCGCGACTAATCTCGGCTACGATGTTATTCCGTGACGTTCCTCCATCCAGTCAATAAGAAGCCTCGCACAGGTTCGGAAGACACGAGCACTTTCGTAACACGTAATCCTTCGTGGAACGGTAATTAGATGCAACTCGAAACTCGCTGCGTTCGCGGATTACTCGTTGGACGGAAGTTTAAACGAATCGTTGGCTGATGTTTAATTTATTCTCAGCCTCCCCCTATGCAAAGGCGTGTAACTCTAATCCTTTCGAATAATATTGCCCGATCGGTGGTTATTGCGGATCGAACTATGCCTCCGTTGTGCATCTCTTTCAGAGCGATCGTCGCTCTGATTCCCGCGGTTTCTCGCGCGTATTTTTCCACCGTCGAAACGAAAATATTTTCGAGCGCTCTTCGCGTCCCGGGATTCTCGAAAATTGCGCCTCGATTAGGAGACAAGATTTCCCATGCAAAATTGTTTCGTTAGCGGCGCGTCGCTCGATGTTTTGCAAAAACATTACCAGCGAAACCGCCGGGTCGTCGTGAATATTTCATGGGGGGGACAAAAACATTTCGGTTTCGACGTGTTCTCGCCCACGCTCGTCACCGTCGAACCGAAACGTCAAAAAATCGATCGCGTTACGCCGGTCGCAGAAATATTTAACAGCATCTCCGTTTCTAGGCGAGAAGCTGCCTTCAGTCGGTCGTTCGAGGCCCCGCTTAGTCGTCCGGGGGTTAATTGCACGTTACACATGCATTTTTCAGGCCAAGGAAATATCCTGCGGCGTGGCAGTCAAGTCAGAGGCCAGTCAACATGGCTGGCCTTAGAACTACCGGCGGCCCCAAAAGCAATTTCCAATTTAAACGCTCGTCTCCGATCCATCCAACGAATTAGAAATTACACGAGATCAAGGTTTAAGCAATTTTAAATACTATCTATTAATTACGTCTGGTGAAATGTCGCCCGTCTCTGGCTCGGGTTTAAAACAAAGTGCTCTTTTCATCGTTGAAACGGTGAGCGAACTCTGGCAAAGAGTGGCCAGGAGGCCAACCGTGTCGAGAAGCTGCTTTCGCTGTAGGCACGAGTTGACTTCGAAAACCCGTGGAATTTTTCAACGCCGCCGGGAAAGAACTCGCTTTACGGGTACGTCTACCTACGTATTAGCAGTTGGGAGGAAGTAAAATTCGTTCGGTGGCCTCGTCTCGACCCGGTGATACGCTAGGCGCCGCTAACGAAAAGCGAACGTTCCTGTTTTATTTTGTCCTCCGCCACCTAAGGGCGTAAAGCTTCAACGCTGCGTGAAAGGCGACATCTTTTGAGCACTCGCCCTTCCCTTTGCGGCGTAATTGCGCCATAAAGGCGCACGTACGCTTTCGCAAATTGGAACACGCGTTTCCGCGCGAAGAATAAAACTTTCGTTCCAGCCATAGCTCGTCGACACACTAAAATCCTCGACACGGCCCCGGGAAAGTGTGCTTGCTCGTTCTTATCGTGCAACTATTAAGTCAGGGTTGCACAGATGCCACCATAGGCCGAGCCAGCAACCAGCTGTGTTTACATCGTCGCTGTAACACTGCCCACGCACAGTGCCAAATAGTACTCCCTTACGAAATATAATAATATATTGGCCTCCATTTTACTTTGTATTTCGACACCGACTTATCAGATCTATCATTAATATAAGCAATATATATTTCTCTGACATTGCTCCCATTGTTCTTCGTCAGTCACCGCGAGCCAATTCCATTCTCTTTTCTTGACAACTCTCCCTCTTTGTCATTGTCAGTTCTTCCTTCTTCTACTCTCCTAAAACACGAGTACTTCGTCATTGTCCTTTGTCTCAAGATTCCTTTGTCCTTAAAGGTTCGCTTTACGACTCCGATCGGGAAAGGAAAAGCCGAAATTGTATTATCAAGAAAGTGCTATTGAATTTATCTTGGGAAGGGCTCCGCTCCTTGCACAGACTCCGCCGTTGCAATGTGCAATCCGGCGTGAAACAGTGTTCGCGAAGTTTTTATCACCCTCGAACGTAAGAGCGGAGTAAAAATTTTATCGCGAGAACAGATTAATTTGGTGTTTCGTGGTGGAAACTCTGCTCGGACGCGAAGTCGATAGCACGATCCTAATCTCGGTTTCTTCCGTGAAGATGCACGATCTATCGAGTGGTCGAGTACGTCACGACCATCGGGACATTCTGTGCGTTGGTGGTTTCCTTTCTCTCGATCATCTTGACCCGCACACTCGACCAACGTCACTCTCGTTGCCCGAACCGCACTCGTGCATAACGGGTGGCGCTTTTGTTGGTCGCGGGCTCCGGGCTGACGTCTAGTGGCGTGACACGCGGCAGATGTTGTGTTGTTACGCTGTTACGAAATGTCCGGGCTGATTAATCGCGAACGACGAGGACCCTTTGCGTCCGTAACTGTCGGCTGCAATCGGTTCTACGCGTTCGTTGTCGCAGACACGACGCCTCCGGGTCGTTCTACCGATAATAAATGAAACAATTCTATGGCATTAAAAAAGATTCAACATTTTCCCCAACATTGAACTATCCCTGACGAGTGTGAAATAGATTTCGAGATATTAGGAGAAACAGAATTGAGTTCTCGAGAGGTTTACAGTAGAATACCGCCTGCTTTTTAAAATAATTTCTCGAGCCCGTCGAATCGTTTATCGGAACTTTTCCGGAAAGATATGAATGTTTAAATACGGACAGCGCGTAGCAAGGAAGAATTCGGAGTGACTGACGTACGCGAAATTGCACGTTCGATTGCCCGTGGGGACCGACGTACGTAAAAAAGATTCTCGCGACAGTTTTCCCCGAAGCGTGTGTCCCTTGTAAAAACATTTTCCTAGAAACGTAAACTATAAATAGTTTCGCCGTGGAAAAGGAAGTTTTCGGTGCGCGCGTGACAAAGAAGTCGAGCCTCGCGTCTCGGCGCAAGAATGCGTGAAAACCACCGGAATCTCTTCGCAGGAAGGAACTGGTTCGGCGTTCCCCGTAACCCGGAAGTCGGTGTGTCCCGAGAAATTTTAATTCGGACGAGAAAATAAGTCCCGAGGCAAATAGGTTCGCTTCACGGTGCGCTGATAGCGAGGCACAAAAGAATTATTCATGCTCGCAGCGAGCGAGACGTACGAGTGCTACAAATAGTTTATTAACTCGGGAAACGGTGGTGCAAACAGGAACAAAGAGTCCGCGGGATGATTTGGTTTGGGAGTACACACCCACCACCCCGCGCTCGTTGTTTCCTTACGTTTCAAGGTATCGTCAACAGAACCGGGGCTCGAGTTTGTTCAGCGCGAATCGCTGGTATTCCTTTTGGAAATATTCAACGGCGAGAGACGACGGGAATGAAAATACGCGGTGCAAAAAGAAAAAAAAGACGACGTTTGCTGTTCGGGAGAATCGGTTCGCGCGGTTCGAACGCACAACGCGGCGGCAATATTTCTGTCGTTTTACCGGGCAACGAGCTTAACACGCTTCCCTCGTTGCGAGCGTTAACGAACAAACGAACCGTGTAAATCATTGCGTTTAATCGTTCCCCGGTGAAATACTTGAGGAAAGAACCGTAGCCCGGCCACGTAACGCCGGATGTTCCGTGAATGGATGGGAACCGTATTGCAAGACGGTAAAGTTGATATAGTGGCAACCGGTCCGGCTCGCGAAGAATCGCACAATGGCGGGCGGAAAGTTTTTGGGAGAGCGGAAAATTGTGGAGCTTGTAACGCGCCGATCCCAAATGAAAAATAATCTGTCCGAACTGTCGCGTTTCTACGTTACTATTTCCTGGCTACGTTTCCTCTTTATTATGGCGCATTCTTTCCGTCCTTCTGACTCTCTGCGTCAACGGGCTCATCCCGTATAAATGCGTAATCCAAAAAATATTTTGCAACAAATGGTTTTACCGAGATAACGACGCATCGTACGGACGGTCGAGAAAGCTTCGTTTCGTATCATTAAAATTTTTTTTTTAAACTGCGAATGGCTACGCGGGAGGTAACGAATGAAACGCACGATGTTTTTCGCGGAAAAAATAATTTATTAACGCGTATTACACGGACGAGAGTCGTACGAGCATTTATTATAATATTTCGACTCGTGATCCGGGACGGCTTTGGTCCTGTTCGTTGATGCTGCAGGAACGTTTGCGCGTTTAGCTCTAGATTTGTATGCAGAGGCAAATAAACAAGCCGTTCTTAGCAGAGAATACTGCGAAAACAGTTTCGCGTGTTGACATTCCCCTCCCCCGAAAGTCGCCAAGTCCGGACGGTTGTTTGCATTTTCTGAGCAGGTGCGTGCACACATCGCGAGGCTCCTTTGGCCGGTATAAATAATCTACAGACGCGGTCGGTCCAACGAAGTGAGTCTCGGCCGCTTCGTTTATCCCGGCGAGATCGTCGAGGCAGCTCGTTAGAAGAGCGGGCTGGCCGTTTAAAACGCCACGTAAACACGGCCCAATCAAAGGTTATGGGCCATTAGGCAAGAGGGAAAATTGCGCTGCGTATGCAGGTGCACGCGTTCTCTCGGTAATCGGTAGCGCGAGCGAGCTGCGCGACCGTCCGACCGTGTAATCTTTTCGCGTCATTGGTCGCTAAACGCGTATAAATCACCGGTGTCGGTCGTCGACAGCGCTTTCCACTAAGTTACTTGGAAATTACACGGATCGTTTCCACGGTATATCGCGGCGGTTGCGTTGACTGTCCGGATAAAAACTGCAACCGTTGTGAAAACTCCGAAAAGTCCATCGATTCGGACCAGAAGGAAAACACCCGAGGGAAAAGCACCTGCAATAGTACTTGGAGCACCTTCTTTAAACGTAATTAGTTGAGATACTCGGAGACACTTATCGTTTCTTAGCGTAGGCGTTGATCGATGATTAAAGAGGACCCAAGGGAAAACATCACGCTTTGGTCGGACGGATCTCCCGAATACCCGTTCGTTTTATGGTTCAAATAACGAAGAGGGTCTGATAGTGGATTCAATGTTCGTGATCTATGAATCAGGGGGGAGTTATAGGCTGAAGGCATCGTCCCCGAGGAGCAAGGGTTGCGTCTCTGTCAGCAGAAGAGACCCAAAGAAAACATCCTAACTACCATTGTACGCAACGGGGTCAAGCGGATCCTCCCTGGAACTGCTCGTTTATGACTTCGATAATGAATAGAGGACCTTCCCCGAGTCAACACACTTCCAGGACTAGGGAAAGTGTAATCTTCGGAGGCCACGTAGAACTATTAACTGCAAGAGTTGTCCATAGACTCTGTCAGGTAGGATTTACGAGTATATTTGCATTAGTCGCATTTCGATAACGCCGTATCGGTAAAGAATGGTGGATCCCCTTTGTCCACGGTATTTTATTTCGGACCATTATTATAATTCCACCGTGGCTCGCTATCGGATAAAGTTTGGGATTCACCGGTTGCTATTTAACATTTCTCATTGGCCACGATAGAAGAAAGTTGTTCCCGACTTGGCGCCGTTGGGATCACCTTTCCCGTTGCTTATTACGATCCGCTTTTTTCAGCCTTATAACGGCGTCCCCGAGGCGAAGAAGATTGGTAGCCAGTGATAATGAAGTCTCATAAATAAAAATTACAGAGACCCTCTCTCGGCGTTGTCGTGCCAGCGCCGCGGCAAAGAAAGACTGGCGAAAAAATCGTCCCTCTACCGGGGCAAACTTTATCACTTCCCACCGTTGGTTGTTCGCCTTCTGGAGTCCCCGGGTTCCTTTCTCCTCGTTCCGTCGCATCCTCGGGGTTAAACAACGATCCCCTTTTCCCGTCCCCGTCCCCTCGTCCGCCCTCCCATCGCGGGAACTTGTCCGTCGTGTATGCTGCCTCGGAACTTTGCACTTCGTGGCAGTGCACTGTGTGCACCCAACTTCCCGCGATGAATCTATTAGGCTCCTTCGGAAAATCTCGCGTTAGAATTCTATCGAAATACAACAGCAATCACGGGAAGATCGAATCACGAGAAAAGGGGGGGTGGTTTATTTGTATAAAAATGGTCCTTTAATGGTCAAGTCGATTTTCATACGATAAGAAATCTATGTAACAGTCGTGACATTGATGTAATGATTAATTTGTAATCGTTTACGTTTAGTTTCGCCAGTTTCTGGAGCAATGCGGCTTAAGACGGAAATTGCGCTTCCTCGGCTCGTCAATGGACTCATATTGCTTGTTATTTGCGTGAGCATAACACGCTAGTGTAGCTCAAACATTCACCATGGGTCAGAGCTTGGTGAGCAAGCGGGTCATGCCAATAACTCGATATGGTGAGGATTGAACCGGGCATTTGGTGACGTTATTTCCACAAAGCAAACTCCTTACCTTTTACCAATTTTTCTAACATTGAATTTAAGTTACCATTACCCAAGTTGAGCCTTCGTGAAAGAACGTGCCCCCTTTCTCATCCTCATTTAACTTCTAAATGAATTTATGCTACTTGATTCAAAGCTATCCCTCCTTTAAACGAAGAATAACTTCGTTTCAACTTTTACCAGAAAAATTTGAAAAGAAAAGCACGTTCCGTCCCCCGAGGTATATATTATATTCGCGCTCGACGTATCGTTCTCTACGATAACGTTGATGCAACAACGTGTAACATTTTGCCGGACACCGACGAACTTCCGGAACGGGAAGATCGAGTTTCAATTATCCCGTGTCGTTCGCCCGTGTAGTTAAGTTTTCCGTAGAGAAAAATTTCGAACCCCCGTCGACTGTGATTCACGACGAAAATCTGAAACTGGAGCTTGAAACTTAAATCTCGTTAATTGAGATAATACGAGGCTCTCTCTAAAGAACGTTCTCGCAAAGGCAGACTCCGCCGTCTTTATGAATATCTTATTACGCGTTGGAAGTTTCATTAGCAAAGTTACCCGTTACAATCACGGGAAATTATCTTTATGTCAAAAGGCGCCTTGCCGGGTACCTCCAACGGCGGCAGTCTCAATTATTTACCTCCGCGCGTCTTTTCTTAACAGTGCCGGGCTACGGCTCTAACGAGCTAATGAAAAAAGCTCAAAGCACCGCTACGCACGGCAACGAATTGTCCCGTGTGCGTCTCTTTGGTCGTTTCCTTCGAAAAACTTTTTAAATTAAAATTAAAAAAGTATTGTTCGATAAGTAATCCTCCGATGGGAAATCAGTCGCTTTTACTCCGACAATTATTTCGATCCTGATAGGGTAATCTTGGCGTATCGTGCGTTCGTGACGAAGGGGTTGAATAAAAGTGAAGATGGCAGGATCGACGAGCCGTGGACGTGGATGGCGAGGTGTGGTGTAAAGAGGACACCCCGAAGTGGCGAGAACCGTGTATTTACAGGATTTCATACGGCCATTAAATTCCCATTACGCCGATCGATCGGTACTTTCTGCGCCGGGACCATAATTCGCGCCGCTACGTGTCCGTATATATCCGTGCCGACAGCGGCGTCGACAATCCTTGGAATTGCGTTAATTGAATTATCACCGTGAAGATTGCGTTTCGGGGACTATCAGCTATTATTACGCCCGGCGGAGAAAGGATTCCGCTGTATCTCGCCGGTCTATTACGTAATATAAAGCGCGCGCGAGGGCGATGGCGAAATTCAATGTAACTTAAAAGGGGGGGCTTTTCACTTTACAGCGGTGTTTTCCAATCTAGGGAGCGGGATCCCCGAGGAAAGCGTCTTACAATTTAAGGAGGGACGCGGCAGATCACTTTTAATATAACAGAGCGTAAAAAACTCGGGCATTCCTTTCGATTAATCAAATAAAAGTATTCTACTTTGAACCTTTTCGCCGGTCGTTTCAACGGGGGCGTAGAGTCTTTATTTTACGTTTTAATTCGTGCACAAAGACAGCTTTGAGAAGCGTTTAAAAATAATTCCATGCCGTGCAGACGGAATATCGTGTATTTAATTAAAATATAATAAATTTTTCGAAAATCGGGAAAAACGGAACGAGCTCGAGGACTTGCCCCGAGGCGATCGAATACAAAATAGCGGTAAATCACTTGCAGCACCCTATTATAAGCTCATAAATTTTTTATAAGTTTCAAAGTGTTCTCTGATTCGACAGGGCCATTACGGAGTCGCGGTCGCGCGCGCCGATCAGGAAGTCCTCGTCTCTCGGAAGCGCGCGAAGGGGGCTGAAGACGGATGAAAGAGTCAGTTTTCCACGGGAAAGACGTAACGATGTGCTGATATCTACTGGCAGTATATCACGGCTGGCCGCAAATTATAGTGGCCCGCGCTGCGTTTGATAGACGACCGCAATGCAGCTTAATAATGGCCACGGCAACGCCTTCCAAGTAGCCGGATTACTGTAACTTCGAAAAATAAGTAGCCGGGCTTTTATCATCGCGTCCCCGACCACCGACCCCTGCCCACCCACGCGGAATCTCGAAACCCCCCCGTGTGCCCGGCTATAAGTATGCGCAATTAAGTTTTCAGGCAACGGGAGCTCGCAGGAACGCGTGTTCGAAATGTACGTTTTTTCCCCGCCCTATCTAGATCGTTTTTGCATACGAGGAAATGCTTGCATGTTCGCGTAACTGATTACGCGAGGAAATTATATAAGGGCTGGTTGCTAAGACCCGGTCGTTACCCGGTTCACTCCTTTCGCGCTGTCTTTAACGGCAGGGATCGCTTGAAATTAGATTATTATAATATAAACTGGTCCAACATTTTTGCCTAAATTTTCAGCGACAAAAAGTTCTTCGAATCGATTTGGAAAAATTATTTTCTGTTGCAGGGGTCAATTACAATCGTTTTTGGTGAATAGACATACCTCCGAAATCCTACGCAGTTTCGAGAAAAAAATTCGAGTAGGTGGAGATATTTTTCGGCAAAAAAATGTTTTCAAATCGTTCTAAAAAAATTATATTCAGCTCCGGGGGTCAATTACAAACATTTTTGGTCAATAGACATACCGTCAAAATCCTACGCACTTTCGAGAAAAAAATTCTTTTCCGAAAATATAGATGTCTGAC